>NC_072460.1:13644325-14954325 GCF_027596085.1 Anoplopoma fimbria | reverse complement strand
AATTCGGCTCTCCTGAGCAACGAGAGTCCTTTTCCAGTCTTTCATGCTTCCTGCTCTGCCTCCCTCAGTGCATCTCAGAATCAGTCCTAAGTGGAAGAGACAGGCATTTAGTCCTGCAGTGTCGGCTCCATACGCCAGCCAGGAGCGCCGACATAATGGCTCAGATGGGAATAGTAAAGAACTGATTAGTGAAGCAGGAAAGAGAATCATGATTTACCATTTTTTTATTTGTATAGTTCTTCTAAGGTGTCAACAAGAGTGTCAGCTGTTTGCTTGACAGTATGTGTGTGTCTGTGTGCATGCTTGTACGCTAGCCTGCAGAGCAATGCTGAGGTGTTAATATGCAGAAGTCAGCCATGCCAGGTTATTCCCACAGGACCGATGAAGTAGAGTACACCTCTCTGTACCTCGCTGCCAAAAAGAACCAGAGCTGCTCTCAGCCTGTTTTGCGTTGAGATATTTTTTTATTTCTGTGTGTGCTGGCAGGCAGCATCCAACATCCTATTTCCTCTTCTAAACAGCGTCTGAGTAGCACCATTAATATTTCTACAACCTGGAAAGAGACTTGAAGCAAGTGCCAGAAATAAAGAAATAGATACAGGGACAAGTGCAAGGTAGTAGTGGGATTGATGTCGGGGAGATATATGACGTACACAAAAGGAGCAAAACAGAGGATTATTTTGTTTGTATATATTCAATGTATAATAAAATACTTACCAGAGGTAACACATGTGTTCAAGCAAATGCAGGAATTCAAGCTCAAGTGTATTGTCATCCATCCATATCCTGGCTGATACTGATGTAAGTATTTGAAAATTTAAAAGCCAATCAGTCAGCAGGTAGCTCGAACTGAAATATCTTTAAAACTCTTTGATGTGATCACCTGAGGAAGTCCGTGAATTATTTTTTATTTGTCCAACCCAACTTTGGTTTTAGTGATAATTAACAAATGCCTAAAAACTAATATGACGGACACAGTAAACATTATGCTGTACCTGCTTAACATCAGCATGTTAACATTGTGATTCAGAGCATGCTAACTTGCTGATGTTAGCATTTCATTTCAAAGCACCACTGTACAGGAACAATATGATTGATTACAGCAGCAACATATTGAAAAGATTCACAAAACGTCTGTAGAACATGTAAAACTTTTACTACATAAGAGTTATAGTGACCAGCACATATACCAGCTCACTATCTGGGATGTTGATGTTATAGTAGAGTATGCATTCAGGATATTATGTTTGCTCAGCAGTCGGGTTGCATTTTGGCCCCTATCTCTCTATCTTTCCCATGCGCTCCCTCTTTCTCCCTCTCTCCATTTATCTCTGCATCCATCAGGAACACAGCACGCTCCGAGGGTAAACACAAACAAACAGGGCCTTCCCTCACTGCTCCCTCTCCCCATCCATCCAGGGGAGTTTATGTGGGATGGAGAGATAGCATCTCTTCTCTCCATCGTCTCCATCGCGCCACGCTGCACTTCACAAACACAGAGAAAACACACATCGGAAATGTTCACTTCAAACCTTCACACAAGCCTTTTATTTCTCTTTTATCTGTAACGGAGAAGCATCAGCGACACTCAATACCCTCCCTCACCCCCTCTATTTAGAAACACAAGAATTACAGAAAATCTGGGGACAGTTAAAGAAGATAGACAAATCTACTCCAATCCTGTTGCCACAGTCTGTACATTTGATTGAAACTGTATATGAAACTTCTGGCCGTGAACACATACTTAACATTTTTTAAATCGTGAAATAGGACACACAGAGGTTGATGCTGCACACTTAACTTTTTTGACAGAGACAGATGTCTGTGTGGTTTGTGTGCCTGTGTGTGTGTGTGTGTGTGTGTGTGTGTGTGTGTGTGTGTGTGTGTGTGTGTGTGTGTGTGTGTGTGTGTGTGTGTGTGTGTGTGTGTGTGTGTGTGTGTGTGTGTGTGTGTGTGTGAAGCCGAGGATTATAGGTACACAGCTTCTGGAAAAGTGCATTCTCTCACTCTCTGCTCGTTTATTTAAGTGATTATAATCCCTCCATCAAACCAGAAAGGGCCAGACTCCATAATGATCCTTCCCAAGGGCATAAGGTGATGATTGGTGCTGCAGAGGCAATTATCTTCCCATTTCTCCCCACTCTCTCTATCTCTCTTGCCCTTTTTCCAGTCTTTTTGTTCTTGAAAGCCAGCAATATTCTCTTGTTACCAATAAAAATCACATAACACACAGATATGCACTGACACAGACAGACAGACAGACAGACAGACAGACAGACAGACAGACACATACATATACTGCACATGTGCGGACACACACACACAGGCAGACACAGCTTTCTGGTCAGGTTTCATTCATGGGTCCAGCGGTGGCAGCCCCATCTCAGTGGGGTGTTCGTGTATGAGTGGTGTGTGTGTGCGCGTTCACGTCTGTGTTTCTGTCTGTTAGGCGAGGTCAGACCAGTACTTGTTGATTCTGGTGCATCGAATTACTGCCCGTCTGTCACATCCAATTACAGCTTTGGACTGCTGACGCACACAGCCTGCCTCTGTACGTGTGTGTGCGGGTGTTTGTCGCTCAGCTCCAGCTGTGTCGTGCTGACGTGACGAGCCACAAGTATCCGCTTGCGATTTGGCTGGTTTGGCAATATTTTCATCGCACTCAAGGATAATCCCATCACTGGTGTTTCAGTCAGTATCACTGAATAAGTCATATGATTAGCCTTTTTGTGGTCATAGATGTTTTTTTTCATGAAGGAGCCCAGCTTTTTCATAAATGCTATTGCATTTTAGGAGATTTCTTGAACAATATCTACAGTATGTTGGATACAGGGACCAAGTCATATCTCACTTTCATATTTATTTGGGGGCGTAAATTGGCCAATCAGATGCATCTTCCATGCACTCTGTTTAGTTTTCCATGCCTTTTCCATATCCTTTTTTTGCCGTCAGAATAAACTCAACATGTGTGAGGCACTGTTTGGCCTAAAGCTCCATTTATGCAATGCCAAAAAAATTTGCCTATTTGGTTCTTTACTTCATAATAACATTACACACATGCTCACTAACGTTAAGCTCCATATATCAGCTATTACCTGCAAAGCTACAATTGTTTCTAAGCATTCTGAACTCCCTAACTGGCTTGTACACGCAGCCGTTTCTCAGATGAAATATCAGTTTAAGTGCTTGTAACTTGACTTTGGGAAACGTTGAAACATTTCAGCCAGGGAATTTTCTTCCACTCATTTTTATTCCTTGCTGTCTGGATAGAGTTTCTTACTCACCCTCAATGCTTCCAACAATATCTGTTGCTCTGACAACTTGTTGGTTGTACTGTGTCATGTTCATTTGATTCATACTTCTACAAATGTGTTATCAAACTTGTAGCGTTTCCAGTTCAGTTCAGGTTTCAGCTTCCAGCATTAATTCTAACCCTTACAACACCTATCTACTGTTTTTTCTTTCGACCGAAGGAAGTTGCTCTCACTCACATGCAATGTATTCTTATAGAAAATGAGGTAACAACTATCTTTAGTTAAGGTTGCACAAACCCTGGCTATACAAGTGTTAACATGATATTTCATATTCAGTCATTCATATCAGAAAGCAACTTTTATTTTATTTTCTTATGTCTGATTTGGTGTTTTTTGCTGGTGCGGATTCTGTTACTTAGTAAACACCTGGCACACCTCTAGTTTGTGTTTTGCATAAAGTGTAACTGAACTCTTTCTTGCTCAGTTTGAAAGTGTCTCCTTATCCTGATGACTCCAAGACTTCTGCACTGCTCCCAGAAAAGTGTGAACGTGTGAACTTGAAAGTGAGTCAACTATTGAGTAGTAGAAGGACGAGAGAGAGAATCAGGGGTTTATTATTTCTGTCCAGTGTTTTCTTTCACAGTTCCATCACCCAGTGTGGAGAGGGATCCTTTTCCCCCCACTCACCATAGGTGTCAGGGAGGCCACACACAAACTATGCATGTGAACGCGCATGGTCTACTCCACACACCCACACTCACACATGTGCACACTCATATGGATGTCAGCAAAGGTCACAGCACTTACACACTCTCTCTCCATCACTCAGCACTCTCTTCTGTCTTGGCTGTGTCTCTTTCTTCCAAGAGAAGTCTTGTTCTTCTCTCACCACAGCTTTATTTAACTGCTTCAAGTCTTTCCTTTTGTTTCTGATTTACATGGACTGAATTCCTTTTAGCAGAAAAAAATCAACAAATACGCTTTTTTCCGCCAATATAGTGTTATTCCAATGCAAAAAACATTTGATGATGAGTTTTAAAAACAAAGTATACTCAAAGAAAAAAACTCTCTCCCTGGCTTTTGCTACTTTGCTTCCATCCCGCCTCCTCGTCCTCCTCCTCTGAACTCCTTTAGCCCCCTCAGCTTCCTCTTTTAGCTTCCCAGGATGCCATGCGGGAGACGGCGGAGCGGATCAGGGAGCTGGAGAGGGAACTGAGGGAGAGCATGAACACCTCCGCACATAGGGAGGCTCTCTGGGCGCAAGAGGAGACTGCCCGTGTTCAGGCCCAGAGACAGGTTTACCTGATGTTTCACACTAATCGGAGACTGGAGAACCACATACTGTATACACTCATTCATACACACAAAATAGTCACATGCATCCATACCTTTAAAACTTAATGCAGGTAAAAGCTCACCTAGAACTTAGAAATACCACCGGAAAAACATGTGATGAACTGCAGTGCACACCCATGTGGCTAAGAGTGTAACTGCAGGCAGACTGTCTTTAATGAATGATCCTTAATCCTTTAATATGTAGCTCCTAAACAAAATAGTTTTATGTTTTAAATTCATGCCTGTTTTTTTCCTTTTCTTCCTCATTCAGTTTAAATCTTTAAACATGCTGTTGTTTATTCCCCCCCCTAGGCTGAAATTTAAAACTGAAGCAAAAAACCTTATTACTTTCATTTTCTGTCTCTCATTAAGTTTGCTGTTGCATGCTTGAAAATGTGAGCATATGTTTAACATATTGTGAGTCTATGTGCATGTAATCATAATTCATTAACAAATATGTAGAGCTGTTGTCTTGATGGAGTACAGGCTGTACTGTACTCTGTCCTGCTATCTGTGAGTCTTTCTGACTGCCAGCTGGTCAGTCTATACTTTTAAGAAAGTCCCAAAAAGTTTATGTGTGCGCATTAGTTATGTCTGTGTGTGTGTGTGTGTGTGTGTGTGTGTGTGTGTGTGTGTGTGTGTGTGTGTGTGTGTGTGTGTGTGTGTGTGTGTGTGTGTGTGTGTGTGTGTGTGTGTGTGTGAGAGAGAGAGAGAGAGTAGGGTGTGTCTGTGGTGGGAAAGAGAAACAGGGCATGGGAGTGTGTTTCCTCCTGGTGTGAGTGTGCATTTGAATGAGAATGACCTTGCATTACTGATGAGTGCCAGAAGTAATATGAGAGCAATCGGTGGTTAAAACAAGAAGAAACATTTTGAGGCAGAATGGTGGCTGCATTGCTTCAAACACACATACATATGAATTCATATGCTCACATACACACACACAAACACACAAATTCAGAGATAGAATCTGATAGAGTTTAACTTAAAAGATGAAGTGAGGAGATTGGTGGACAGAGCGAGAGGTCAAACTCAGTTTAGAAAAGTCTGTTAGAGCCAATCCTAACTGTGGCAATTTTTGTACTTTTGCACGCTTCACTTACAGTCAGCATGGATACTGTTTATCAACAATATTCTGATCCACTGAGAAGTCCGAAAGAATATTTATGTCTGTGGGATTTTTCGCACGCATACAAGTGGATGATTCAGCTTTGACCTAAGTTTACCCTGTTTATCCAGAATCAGGGAAACCCTTTCCTTACTTGTGACACGTTAACATACTCATTGACCCTAAAAGTCGTTGTAGACTTGCTTTCATTTCAAGTAAATCCAGACCCTACACATAGAGAACATTATGAGCCAGCATGCAGTCATACTGGAGTCTGCACTTGAATTGTATTGAGCCAAAATAGAGTTGCAGTCGCGCTACTGACTCAAGGAAAGGTACCCATTTGACCTGGCACTCTAGCTGCCCCGTCGTTGATGCTCACAGCTACAGTAGGCTCTGTCAACACATTGAATTTTCTGAGCCTTCATGACGTCACTGCATTACGAGGAAGGGAGTCAACATGCCATTAACATGCAGTTACACCGTCGTCAGTCAACTGCCGCTCTTGCCTCAGGCTCTAGAGAAAAACAGCGTGTCTGAAAAGTGATGTTGGTGGAATAGAGAGCGGGACAGGTCCTTCTGAAACATCACCTGACCCTGGCACCGTTTCAGAGCGCCCTGCCAGACTCACATTCTCACATTTCTCCCCCCCCCCCCTCCCTCAGTCTTTCCTTGGTTTTTCTTCTTTCTTCTTTCTCCCCTCAGTCCCAGAGTAATCAGTCTCATGATGTGTAATACGCTAAACAAAGTCTTCCATCAGCCTGACCTACTGAAATGAAGCATAGGTAATGCCCTGGGTCACTTTTCTTCACACCCCCGCTCTCTAAGACTCTCACTCTCTCTCTGTCTCTTGTCTTTCTCCTGCCATCATTTCTGCTGTTCATCCATTGTCCCGAGCCTCGTTCTTCCCCATCTGCCTTCTTAAGTTGTCTCAGCCAATTATCTCCTCACTCTCTCTCCCTTTCCCTCCATCTCTGTTTCCCATCTCTCTTCTTCTCTCTCCCTCCGTGGCGTTTGAACTAGGCCTCTGAACCAGCAACACCGACGCAAATGGACAAGAGGGATTTGGCCCTTACCTCTGAGCCCCCAATCAGCTTAGCACCTAAAGGGGCTTTGGGCCGGTCTTAGTGAGCCTTAGCCTGGCTGGGGGGCTTTGCCTTGAAGTTGAGCTAAATTAGCACGCACAGGCTCACTGCTAAGCTGATTAGGTCCCTAATTTCACTAAAATGCATTGTATTCCTTATTAATGATGTGATTGTGAAGTGAGGGCTAGCCTGGGTGGTGGACTAATGGGCGACTGTGAGGTAGGCAGTCGGTGCATGAGGCTTGATAGACATGTGGTGGGTGTAAATGGAGTTGTGTGTGTGTGACCCTTGACTCTCAAGATGAAAAGACTGGCTTTGGATTCCTTTAAGCCTGAAAGAAGACATCAAACATTAAGCATGGTGTGATTTTGGACGGTTGGATGTCTTGTTGATATTGGGTATAATAACTGCTGGATACTACCGAGGTCAATTGTTGTTGGCATGGATTTTATTTAAAACAACGCTTTGTTACATTTCAAGGAAGATGTGACCGAAAGTTGTCCCTTTTCCGACCATTTAAAATATCTGTATTCCCCACTCGCATGGCTTTCACCCTTTCTTCTCTGGCTCCATATGTGATATTCATGAACAGTCAGTGAGCACATTATCTGACATCTGTGAAACACACCTAGAAAGCCAGCGGAGATGGAGTGTCCTGAAAATGTGTGAACGATTTGGCCCCTTCATAAAAGAGGCCCCTTCCTTTTTTTTCATGTCCTACCCCATGGAGTGCTTCCCCCTAATACTCTTTTTCTTTTTTTGCTTCTCCTTCACTTTCTTTCCCTTTGTTCATTTGAGATCCAACACTCCAGAATTTATGGTTTGACTATGTTATATCTCAAATCAGAGAATCATCAGAATTTAAACAAAGATAAATTCTTATTCCTGTGGCCATCCATCTACATCATCCAAACAAGCCTGCCTAGAACTGCATCCTATTGTAAAGAACTTGTTGTTAGACAATTACACACTTCCTGTCTTAAGATAATTACGCCCTGAGGTCACATCCTGTCTGTCAGACACGCAGGTTGGCCTGCATGGCTGGAGGGCATGTGTGTGCAGAGGGAGGAGAAGTAGTTGAGGGGTTCTCACCTGCTCTAAAGTATAGCCACACTTGAGAGTGAGATAAAATAAGTGGAGAAAGGTGGGAGAGAAGATAAAACCCTTGTTTCCAGTCCAAGGGTCAGCGGACATATCATTCAACTAACCTTTGAACCATAGTCATTTCACCTGCATTTAGATGTCAACTGGCCATTTGTTTTCACACAACCATGTTTCTACATGGGGATGTGTTTAATTCCAGCATTTTAACACACTCCATGTAGTGGAATAAAAGTGCACATAAATGTGTATCTGATTACTTTACCATTTCCCTGTGTATGTGTGTGAGACTGCAAGTATTCAATAGATCTTGTATATTGACATTAAAAGTTATATGCTTTAATAAAAACAGAGACATGTGGCAAGTGTCCTGGTATGTTTTGATACTGTTTATACCTGTGAATATTTGTCTCCCCTTTGAATAGTTGGAGGAGCTTATGGGGGCTTTAGAGAAGACACGCCAGGAGCTGGACGCCACCAAACTGCATCTGTCCTCAACTCAGCAGTCCTTGCACGAGAGAGACGGACACCTTAATAGTCTTCGCCAGGAGAGACGCAAACAGCTGGAGGAGATTCTGGAGATGAAGTAAGTCTCACAATCAGCTATCTATCTACGTATCTACATAAATCTCCTCATGCACCTATTTAACGCCTTGAACAGATAGACAGTAACTATTTTCACATGGTTTTTACAGGCCACACATAATAATGATCACATACTCTGACCATGTGCTGTCCTGTACATTCATGATTATGCATTTCTCTAATCAGTGAAAGAAAGACTTCAACTTGGCTTTTGCAGCAATATGAATCAATTTAATTGGATTTGTGTTAAGAGAAAAAGCATGATGTGAAATGCAGAGCAGCAATAGTTTCTTGTAACTGCACTTAGATAAACAGTCTGAAAAAACAAACCACAAGTGTTTGTGGTAGTGACTGCACACCCGGCCCATAAAAGTATATGATCAATGATCCTTTATTAAAATTGGCATGGCTCGCTCAGCACTTTATCAAGCACATTTTCATTACCCTGCACAGCAGCTCTGTTGCTACAGCAGAAACTTAAGTGTGATACTGTAATTGGCACATTTATACGCTCACCTGTTCACATGTGCATCTGAGCATGAGTGTTATAAAGACATCAGTGCCGAGGTGGGTTTTGAAGCAAGATCAGCCATTGACTAAAGCTGCCTTGTGAAAAGTTACTTTTATTGAGGACAGGTGGAGCAGCCTTAGACTGCAGGTCAGAAAAATGTGTGTTTGGCTGTTTTTTTCCCCTGTGTGTGAGGTGTTAGAGAAAGAGGACACAAGAAAAAAAGTTTGCATCTCTGGCTGCACTTCCATGTGTTAGTGTGTGTCAGTGGGTATGTATGGATGTGTGAGTGAAGTTCAGTGATCTGACAGTGGAGCGGCTACATGTGTGTTTGCTTTGAGCCCTCTGATTGAAGGAGCATGGAGCCACATATCTGGTTGTCACAGAGAAATGCCTTTAATGTCAGCCACTCAGTACAGTACAAAAGGAAAGCCTGGAACATATGTATTGAAAACACAACTTTTAAAATCCATTACGCCTCACAAACTCCTCTGATCACACTAACTCTAAAGGAATGCGTGTATGCCTATGTGTACGTGCCGGAGACCGAGAAAGAGAGCGCCCTTGCCCGTGTCCCTGCACACACATGCACTTGTGATACAAAACATCTTCCTGTCTGTTCCAATTTCCACCTTTCAAACATCACCAGCGGTGTTTAGCAGAGGAAATGTATTATAAATGATACTGACACAATCCATACTTTTGGGGAAAATTTTGTGAAATTAGAGAAAATGTACGTGAAATTAGAGAAATGTGAATAATACTTTTGTACTTTATTGGCACTCTACTTAAATTATCATTATATTACCACTCTAAAGATGTCTTAGGAAGAGGGTAAGTGTGATGGTTGGTTGACATAAACAGCACAAAGTAGACGGGATTCTTTTCCTTTGTGTTTGAGACTTTGACTGAATGCAAGTCTACACTGGTAAGAGCTAATGGAGGGGGCACAGGGGGCACGAGAGTGTGTGTGGTCCCTTGTGGCTTTGAACCTGTATGTGTCTGCGTGTATGAGGAGGTCAGAGGCAGGAGTTTGGGGTCACTGATGATGACGATTAAAGGACTGTTGAATCGCGAGGGGGCGAAGCTTCGTGAGACTGACTTACATCTGAACAAGCCACAAAGATACGCATGCAGAATGTACACACAACCTCAGTGGAACTCACATATAATCACTCACGTCTGCAGACATGCACATACTTACGCAGACTTTGGCTTTCTGCTTTAAAAGGGGGCCATATTCCCACAGCACAGCTCTGGTCCAAGTTAGCACAGGGAAATCTAAACAGGAAAGATAAGGCAGAGAGAGAGAGAGAGAGGTAACAAGAGAGAGTGGGAGAGAGGGGGAGTTAGAGTGAAAGCAAGAAGAAAATGAGACAGAAAGAGAGAATGAGAGGGAGGGGAGGATGGAATGAAGGGGCTACACAAACTGAAGTATTTCAAATCTTAGAAATCATGAGAGAAGTTTGATTGCATGCCAAGTTTCTCCTTCTCACCGCTGTAATGTGGCATTTGTCAAGAAGACCAGCTGAAGCAAACCATGTGAGGCACGTTCCCCAGTGAACTGCAGAGCTCTCCGTGTGTGTTTTTTAATGTGCGTGTGTGTATAAGCCAGAGAAAGAGAGAGAGAGAGAGTGAGAGCTGACTCTTGGCTTTTCAACAATGTTAATGAAAGAGACAAGAGGGGAAAAAATCATTTTCAATATCCTCTCATTGCATGCTGCGTTTCCTAGCTTGTATTTTGTGTGTGTGTGTGTGTGTGTGTGTGTGTGTGTGTGTGTGTGTGTGTGTGTGTGTGTGTGTGTGTGTGTGTGTGTGTGTGTGTGTGTGTGTGTGTGTGTGTGTGTGTGTGTGTGTGTGTGTGTGTGAATGTGTGTGTGTGTGTAATATAAAGAGACAAAAGAGTGTATTTTCACATTTTCTTTTTCAGATACAGAGCTGAATGCTTGATGTATAAGTAGCGTAGCGGGTCTGCTCTATCATCCCACACCAGATTGAGTTTCCACCATACTGTACAGTACACACACACACACAGACACACACACAGATGGCCTCCAGAGGAACTAGTCATTAAATGAGTCTAGGGTCACGGGTTGTTGTAGGTGCACAATAGAGAAATTATGTGTTTGGACATTTTGAAAAGCTAATCATTGAGATGTTTCCATAGTCTCAATGGGATAATACTACATGCCACAACATTGTAGTGGCTTACTCAACCTGATCCTCCTGTAGACACTGGGAATGTCGCTGATTTTATCTCTGTTTACATTTTCGTGATGGAAAAAGATGATATAGCAAAGAAAAAGGTAGCGGGAGCTTTGAGGTAGGCACATAAAGCGATGCAGGGTTGACAAAATCACATTTTTTAGAGGTAGAGAAGGGGGGAGTTGACTATTTGAGAGATGGAAGGGAAAAGCATGCAAACATAAGTAGAATGACTGCAAGATGGAGCAAAAGAGAGAAGTTGTAGTGGAAAGTTAGGGAGGAAATAGTAAATGATGGAGAAAAAAAGGATGATAAAATGGGTGAGTGATTGATGGAGGGCCTGATGGATGATGGAGGAAGGGAGGAGGAGAATGCTGGAGGAAGTGGTGGAAGAAAGAAGAGGGAAAGATTGAGTAGAGCTCTGAGGGAAGGAGCAGAGTCTGGTTAGCAGAGGAGTTGAGTTAGAGTGGAAGAATGACTAAACACAACATACCATGTATCAGAAAACACCTGCACCACATCCACCTGTTAATTCACAATTAGATTTTTACAAAAGAAAGCCTAAATGGAAGTGTAAATAGTTATTTATTAAAAAATATGTTTATTTGAGTGGCTGAGTTGGAGAAATAGATATACAAAAAGGCAATGAAAATATATTGTTTCCAACACATGAGGATGTTAAGTGCATATTTTACTTATCTTCTTTTGTTATGTTATATTTTCTCTACTTTACCAAATCACATGTTGGAAAAAAAATGCCACGTAGACAAAGAACACTAATTTCTCAGTGTAACATAAAACCAAAAGCTCTATCACTCTTATGCCCTTGTCTTGAACTTTTACTTAACAGTAATATGACAGTTTCACATTTTTATTATTTGGATAGAAACATATATTTTGTTCTCCAAAAGCAAATATGGACTATTTCTCATGCATACTCCTTTTTATCAAGTCATTAAATCAAACAAAGGCAAATGAGCTCTTCTACTTGCAGGGTAAATGTAATAACCTGTAACCCTGAAAATCAATTATATCCGTGAAGTGTGTTCATGTATCGTTTGTTTGCTAGTTACAGTAATCCATGGCATAATGAAGCTTAGAGCAGTAGCGACATTATGACTTTCAAATCCCCGATGTAGACATCCTGTCTGCACAGCGCCATTGCCATGGTTACACTGACTAAACACACAGAGAGACCAGCTGTACTGGCAAGGTCATGTCCCTGCTCACTGATCTCTCTGAGGGGCCTGGACACACACACACACACACACACACACACACACACACACACACACACACACACACACACACACACACACACACACACACACACACACACACACACCCTTACAAACTCATACACAGCTATGCACACATGTACAGCATGTGCACTCATTTAAATGCATTTAAAGCAAAAACGTTTCTTTTCATATCCATTTTTTCAACTAGCAATCAGCATTGCGTTCACATACACGCAATTACGTTCACGTGTACTGGTAAAATCTGCAGACAGGTATGGTGTTGCAGTGCCATTGTTGTGATAAGTAATGATGACACATAGAGGGTTGGTGCAGTGTGTGAATGGGATTCTCTGTCTTGCAGTGATGAGGTGGGGCTGACCACACATCACCTTCCTCACTCTGCAAGCAAGTTTGTATGTGTGTCCCCTCGTGGGAACTTCGGGCCATTCATCATGTCTGTCTGTGCTCCCGTGCCCTCTGACACACGTGTTTACCTTCGACATGTGTGTCGGCTGTTGGGCCTGTAGGTGTGTTATTATGTCAGGGCCTAGGCATGCTCCACCCTACTCCTCCGCCTCCTCCTCCTTTGAGATTTTGTCAATGGAGGGCTTCATCACATGGAAATCCCTGCTTCTAAGGTACAGTAAGGTAATGACAGACTTCTACCTAGGGCCTATACAGTAAGCATCAAGGATGTAGACTCCAGTGTTTCCTCAGTATGGTCGGTTTTCTTATTTGGTTATTGCTCTGTTCAGCCAATGCAACTGGAGGTTAAGTGCCGTAAATTTAACTTTTCTGACCAATTTTTTCCTCCGACCATGTTATTCTCTTGGACTGCACCCTGCAAACGTCACGCCTTGATCTCACTTCTCTCAGAGTTTGGCTGTTCTTGCATCAATTATGGTTATTTTTGTAAAACTACTTTTAATATTTTATTGGTGCTTATATCCGCATAGTATTTTTGGCGAGCATCAACACACCCAGTACATATGATTTAAAAAAAAAACCTTGACTTGAGTTTTGTAAAAATGACACACACTGTTTGCCTGCAGTATGGTAACTGTTGCTGTCATAGCAAAGAGGATTTGTGAGCCATGTACTGGCCGGGTGAAGTGGCATTGTCTCCTAAAGTCAATGTATGACTGACTGGAAGGTGGGAGCTGTCTAATGAAGTTGATGTTGAACTGAAAGACCGGTTGACGCTCGAAGAGTAAAATGATAGACAGAGATGGAATGGTCTTTCCAGAGACAGAAAGAAGTTATTGTCTTAATCTGAAGATATAATGAAGATTGTGTGATTGTGACACACAAAAACATAAAGAATGCAGTGATTGACAACTACAGAATAAGACAGGGGGGCCTCCACGTCAATGAGCCTAAGGGAAAATATTGCATGTGGAAAATGCTTTCACCTTCATCCTGAGTCAGTTTGCATTCTTTCATATTCTCTTCTTACTTTTAATTCATCACTCTTTTAAGGCTTAACCTCTGGAGACACTCGCTCTCCCTCCCTCTCTCTTTTGTCTTGTTCTATCTATGGACGGGTGGAAGAAGGCCTGGAATTTATCACACATACCTAATAATTACTATCACAGGAAATGGTCCTGAGGAAGTAGGTGCACCAGCTCTGCTAATTAGTGTCAGTCGCAAAGACACATGCACATACTTGCACGAGCATACACACACACACACACACGCTCACACAAACAGCTAATTAGCGTCGTTTGGTGATGTAGAAGTCTCGGGAACGCTCAATCTGATTGGCCTTAGGGAGACTAACACCCCCAAGTTTACCCGGTTGTATAAATTTCGAGACTAATTGATTTGAAGTCTTGTGAGGGTGTGTGTGTGTGTGTGTGTGTGTGTGTGTGTGTGTGTGTGTGTGTGTGTGTGTGTGTGTGTGTGTGTGTGTGTGTGTGTGTGTGTGTGTGTGTGTGTGTGTGTGTCTGAGCATTTAAGTGTGTGCATGAGTGGGCAATTGATTAGGTGGGCCCTGCGGCCGTAAAGAGGCAGACCAGGACACAGGACCGAGAGGTGACCAGTGACGGCCTCCTTAACGACGGTCCTGCCCTCAGGGTCACCAAAGGAATGAGAAAAGGAAGGGGAGGTCAAGGGAGGAGGTGTTATCAGTGTAGAAAAAAATATATTGTCATTCCAGTAGAGCATATTTGAATTTAGAATCTAGAAAGATTTCAGATTGACACATGGTCAAATCAATAGCAGCAGAGAAAGAGTACAAAGAGCTAACTGAAAGCCCAGAGAGAGTTTGCAGCAGTGAGGGACTTTAGAAAGAAAGAGCGATGAGTTATTTTAAGTGCAGCTGTATATAATATGTTGTTGGATGTGCTGGGTTGTAAAACAGCCATTAAAATCGTGGCCTAGTGAAATGCCCTCATGGTTTACCATTATGGGCACATGAAATGCTGGTTTACCCACATGGGTGAGTCAATGGGGCTTACTGGCATATATTCACACACTGTAAACACCTCCAAGCCTCTGTGGTTGGCACACACACACCTGAGCTCGGGCTCCTGTTTTTCTCCTCTGTGGCTTTTCTGGTTACTGCTGTCTGTCTCTGTGTCTGTGTCTGTGTCCCCCCTCCCCCCTTTTGTTTTGCACATTTTACAGATCGATTGAAAGAAAGCAGAACTTTGAGTGCTTTCTGTGTGTCTCCGCAGTTTTAGTTCTACCCATTCTCATCTAGTTTTTCTCAATCAGAGTAAGATACATAAAGCCCTCATAAGGGCTTCGTCTTTCTGACTCTTTGTTGGTTTGACTGGAGTTTTATTGGCTCCGCACGTCTCTCAGTCCTGGTTCCCAGGAGGTTTTAATACAAAAACAATAGTAGAAAAGACTGCTTCCCAGCACCGGGCTGCTCCAACACTGCACACCAGTCAGCCACCCCTGACACGTCTGAAGTGTGTGTGTGTGTGTGTGTGTGTGTGTGTGTGTGTGTGTGTGTGTGTGTGTGTGTGTGTGTGTGTGTGTGTGTGTGTGTGTGTGTGTGTGTATTCGTGTATTTGTGTGTGTGTATTCGTGTGTGTGTGTGTATTCGTGTGTGTGTCTGATTTGCTTAATTCAGGGATGTAGACCCAAACTGTAATTATCATTATGTACTTCTCGGCAGCGGCAGGAAACAGCCCAAGCAAGTTTGGATGAGCGTGTATACCCGCATTGAATGTGTTTGTGTGCAAAGAACAACATGTTTATACATGCATTTGTGTGTATGTGTGTGTGTGTGTGTGTGTGTGTGTGTGTGTGTGTGTGTGTGTGTGTGTGTGTGTGTGTGTGTGTGTGTGTGTGTGTGTGTGTGTGTGTGTGTGTGCACGCACAAAGAAGCAATAATATGAGGAGCAAGAGAGCTATTAACAGTGAAAGATAAGCAGATTGTGCCAGTGGCTATGTGATGATTTTTCCTGCTCTCGTCTTGGCCCTGCTCTTGTTCATTTGGTCTCTGCTAAATGGAGACATATTGGAACATGACGGTTCTCTCGGGAGTCGGTGGGTATCCAGAGTTTAGGCCTGGAAAGGAGAGCAAAGAAGAAGAAATGAGAGGAGAAGGGAAGTAGAGGAAATGAAAGGAGAAGGGTGGAAAGAGAAAAAGAAGGAATAAAAATAAAATCAGGAGAGAAAGTAGGGGTCATTGGAGTTAAGCTCACCGCTAGGATTTCAAATCTCATAAAAGCAAAAGCTACATTTTTCTTATTTGTTTGTGGAGAGAAATTATCGTTGACAAGCATCACAGACACTGTTAAGTTTCACAACTCTGCAATAAAACTTTTGTCTCATTTTTACGATATCAGAGTTGATGTCCAACAAAAAGCAAAGCAAAACCAACTGAAACGAGAAGGAAAGAGAAAGAAAAACACACCGAACTAAAACCCACAGTTTATTTGGAGCGAGCGTCACATCTATTCAAGATGGCAACCGCAGTTTAATCGTGTAGTCCTTCATCTTTAATGCTAGCATCAATAAGAAAAAAAGGCCTTCATGTGGGCGGACAGACTGCGCAGAGACAGGACTGGTCACCACTAAACAAACAACACAGGAATCCTGCAGAGACAAGAATGGCTAGAGGGAGTGTGAGCAAAGACAATGGCACGACTTTCAGGCCGTAGATGAAACACAGAATATAGACAGCGTGTGTATGCGTGATTGAGAATGTGGCCATTCATGAATGTCTTGATATGAGGTATGTCTGGTGTAATTTAAGTCAAGATCAGAGAACTGCAGAATAAACCATGCAATTTTAACGTACAATTTCCAAAGCCTGAACAAGACAGAAGGTTTTCACTGACATTACTGTAACCAAAACCCCAGTGAATTTTTTAAAACATGTATACATTTCAGTTATTATGAAGTGTGAGGCATTCGGAAAGATGATGAGGTTGACATTACTGTTACAGAGCTTGTGGTGGTGTGTTTCCTTTCATTTCTGTCTGTGTTTACACTTAACCTGTAGCACCCATTGAAGCATTCTGCAACAGAAACCACACTTTTTCTCAGAGTCACAATTCAGTCACGGGAAAGCAGAGACGTCATACATACAGTACAGGAATCAGTAGAGCTGACTCTTTCAGTGGTAACTGATTTTCTAATATCCATCGAGAATTAATCTCTTTCTGTCCATCCAGGATGGAAGATGCTAAGTTGCTCTCCCTAAGGTTTCTTCCTTTTTTTCTCCCCATTAAAGTTTTTTTTTCCTCTACCGATGTGAGGGTCCCAGGACAGAGGATGTTTTATGTATACGGATTGTAAAGTCCTCTGAGGTAAATTTGTGATTTGTGATTATGGGCTATACAAAATAAATTGAATTGAATAGTCCATGTCGATATGTACTTGGGCAAGACACTTAACCCCAAATTGCTCCTGCAGGCTGTGCCAGCGGTGTGAGAAAGAGTATGACTGATTAGATAGTCCTGATGGGCAGGACTCCTTGCATGGCACTTTGCGTAGCCCCTGCCATCAATGTATGAATGGGTGAATTGACTTGTAGAGTTAAAGCGGTTTGAGTGGTCCGAAGACTAGAAAAACGCAGTACAGTCCATTTCCCATGTACCATATCAAAAAGCACTCCTTGCAACTTTTTTCCGTCATTATTATCAAATACATACTTTTTCTAAAATATCAAATTAAATGCAAAAATTAGGCTAAGGTGTAGTCTACAACTAGCTATCTCATTGACTTAATGGCAACATTTTATGGTAAAAGAATATTATGAAGTTCTTGTACACTTGAAAGTCTTTAAACTGTAGTACCACTCACATGCCTAAAAGTAAATAGTCTCACGCAGAAAATAACAATATATGGCAAACCTAGCTAAGAACCGGCTATACCTTGAGCCTCTTCTCAACACACACATGCACACACACACACACACACACACACACACACACACACACACACACACACACACACACACACACACACACACATGCACTGACATATCTGATATGTCTCTGGTCCACTCATGCCATAGGTCTCCGGGTTCAGCATTTACTGAAATCAAATGTGTGTGTTTGGCCTTGGGTTACACACTCGATTGAATTAGAGAAAAGGTGCACGCGCGCTCACTTACTCACACACACACATACACGCACACACAGCCTCACAGGGACACAGATCTCTATTGAGTTAAAAAACAGAGCTGAGTGTCTTCTTCCATTGCAAGGGCTTTTATGTGATAAGATCGGCTTGAGGTGCTCTCCTATGCAGGATTCCTGAGCACATCAAACAACAGTAAACCACATCACAGAGGCAGGAAGAGCTCAGCTCCATTAGCCAGCCCATAAAGAACATGTGTATGTGTAACAGGAGAGCTACGCTAGCCACTACAAAAGGTTTACACACACAGGACAAAAATACTAAGATATGCAGTCCCCTGTCATACTCACAAGTTGGTGTGCATTTGGAACAAACTTATGCTTGTACACATAAACATTGCTGTGTGTGTGGTAGTATGGTTTGTGTGGTCCAAGGAGGCAGAAGGACTGTTTGTTCATAGTCCTTGTAACATATATATGGTTCTGGTTCTATTATCATAGTATGAGAACTTTCTGCATTTTATTCATTCCAATTGAGTCTTAAGCTCAAAGTAATGCTCTGGTTTCAAAAAGTGGCACAGGGGCGGGGCAGGGCTGGAGTAATGGCCTGGTAACTAAGTGACATGACATAACAGAATTCAGGAATTTGTTTCGCTGGCCTGATTGCAATCATTAGCTTGATTAGTACACAACTGGAACATACCTCCAGCACACACACGCACACACACACACACACACACACACACACACACACACACACACACACACACACACACACAACCTATCCAACACTACAACAGCAACGCTGCTCCATCTCTCTCAATCCTGTCCTCGATCACTTTTTGCAAAATGAGACGTCCCTCTTATGAGGTGTTTAGTGATAAAAGGCCAAAGAGACACCCGAATACAGCAAGAGAGAGACAGGATGACAAAGAGAGAGAAGGAAAGGGGTTTCAGGGGGGCAGAGGGAGAGAGAGGTTGACCCAGATTGAGTTTACCAGTTTTTGTTACATTGATTTGAAACAGATCTTCACTGTGTGTGCTGTCCAAGCCACAGGCAGTGAGATATCACTCTCTACTCAGGCTCAAGAGGATCTGACTCAAACTGGATGTCCATCACTCACTGTGACTGGCCTTGCTCTGATGTCTTAATCATCTACTGTGCAGAAGTGAGTCAAGAACCAAGATGAGAAACATATAAATGACATGTTTTAAACTGCATCAAACAATAGAACAAAGAGAAAGTAGGTGCATTGTGATGATGTGGATGGTGACATGGTTTCCCAATGACAGAATGAAATAGAGACACAGGGCCCACCCAGCTCTCTGCTAAACCATCGTTATATGTATTAATCCAGGGGATTAGGCTGCCTGCTAGCATTACAGGCATTCCCGTGCCAGTCAGCGATGTTCTGCCCACTGAGGTTAACATTTAATCCTGAAGATGACATATACACAAACAGTCTTATTGCCGCTGATGCCGCACAGGAGGCCAGTGCAGAGGGAGCATGCAAATGTAGCTGAGACTGATATGCATGTGTGTGTGTGTTGTGGATGGAGGCACAATCCTTGAAATGTGTGATAGAGGAGAAAGAGACTGGCGGATGGCGAATGGGAAACAGAGTATGTTCAGAGTGGAGTTATGCACTATGGCAGTCACTAATTGGTTGCAGCTCCTGTTGTGTGTTTGGCTTTGTTTGAGCATGTCCAATATAACCTCATAGGGGAGCCTCTGCCAGAGCAAACACACAAACACAGTGCTGAACCATAGCGCAGGCTTTTATGGTGTTGAAGACTTCAGTAACGTGACACCTAGGGCAAACACTGAGTAATAAAGCAATTGCAGCACATTGTTTAGATCCTTTTCCTGGCATAGTTTGTTTGTCAGACTCTAAGTGTCAGTTTCCTGACATCAGTGTCCTGACATGTCACTTTGGGAGCTCCTTGCACGATAAACATACATGCATGGATGTGCATGCACATAGACATGTGCAAAAACAGTACAAATGCAGCATCAACACTAAGCCCACATGTATCTGCACGCACACCACACTGCAGACATCTCAACATGTCAGTCACCGTGTGTTTCGTGCCAGTGTTCCACCAAATTTCGAAGCAGATTCCTGGTATGTCTCACTGCATTACTTCAGATAAAAGAGAAATAAACATTTCTTTCTTGCTTGCTAACTTGAATTCCTCAAATGCTCTTCACCTCATTTTAAAGTTGATGTTCTTTGACACTGACAGGTTTTTGTGTGTCAAAATGTTTGTACTTGCATCTACCCTTCCCGGCAGAGTCTATTTTGGTTCCTCTGTAGCTCTAAGGTGGTCTCCAGCAATCCTGGGCACAAAATGAGAGCTGATTGTTAATGCAAACCATGTCATCAATGTGTGGCTGTCAAAAATGCCCAGTCCTTTGACTTTTCTCCCCCACATGACTGTGTGCCACTTTCTCTGTAATTCTGTCTTCCTGTATTATCTCAGCATGTTTCTACTTCAAAGTCCTGGAAACACAAAAACACACCTGTATTCTCTCTGCCATAACAGTTGTGGGAAACCTAACAACTCTGAAACAGACCATGGTCACAATCTTTACAACACAACTGTACAAAACTACAAATGCATGTAATCACAGCCGGGGCCAGGGCGGGTCCAGGATTTTGTCTTTATAGTATATTATCAGTATAGTATAGTCAACTTTAGCAGTACCCTCTCACTCAGTGCCCAGAGAAAATGGGAAGACATTCTGTATGTAGGTCAATGTAGTGATTTTTACTGTATGATATGTAGATCAGTCGATTCAAGTTAAAGGCACATTGATAATCACCTATAGATCTTGCATTTACTGTAGCATTAACTTGTTGTTTTTGGACAAGATCTGAAAAGAACTCCACCTGAAGTCATTGTGTCACCTGCAAAATGGCATCATAATGTTTGTCTGCACAGATTACTGGTAATAGAGAAAATGTATTTTTGTGCGCATATGATTACTTACATTAGGTCTACTTCCATGGAACATGCATTTCCACAGTTTATACATGAAGGCTTATTTGGTTAGTAGAAGCTTTTTATGGAGCTATTGATTCAAATCAAATTGAAAAAAATTCAGATTAACCATAAAACAAATTATTCATTTTTACAATGACAAGGATAATTTGTAGATCAATATGATCATCTGGATGTAACACCTCAAATGTATTTTAATTTTGTAGTTTTGTTTGTGTGTGTGATTCTGACAGTACAAAAGTAAAGGTATATAAAAAAAACTAATTTAGTTAATGATTTCACTTACCCACAGTTCTCAGATGTCAGTGGAGCACATCCTTGTCTTTACACAGAAAAGCACCATCGTAATACTCTTTACTGGCTGGTCACAGCATGCACACACACGAAACACTCACAAACATAGAGGCAGATGCATCAAGCCGTGTCCCTCTCCTGCATATAAATATATCACAAACACACAAACGTAACCCTTTTAAAGAGCATGATGTATATTAAGTACATTATAACAAACTTAAATTCCTACTGAAACTCTAAGCATCATATTCAAGTGACCACAGACAGAATGATCAATTAACATTCAAGAACATAAAAAATATAAAATTACAACTTTTTCCCACACACACACACACACACACACACACACACACACACACACACACACACACACACACACACACACACACACACACACACACACACACACACACACACACACACACACACACACACAAATACTCCTGTATGAAACTATAGCAAGGAAAAGGACTGAGTGGAAGCCATTGTTAAAATGACTGTGATGTAATCTACCAAGGGAGCTGCTATGTTGTGTATGTGTGTGTTATCTATCTGGATATCAGTGGGTCTGTCAGCAGCATCTGACTACACACTACCACTGGTCTCTTTATTAAAAAACAGATGTATGCTGGAGTCAATGCACAGGTGTGTTGGATGGCCGGCTGAGCTCTTATCACAATGCAGTACAGTCTTTGTTTATGTGTGAATGTTTCTGTGGATCAGTTTATGCTTTAATGTATTTTTGTGTGAAAAGCAGACAAAAAATGATAAAGGCAAAATAAATCTGGACTCTAGTACAGCAACCTGACGCAAGCAGCTGAAAGATGTGAGAGCTAGTGTACTTTTTGCTGCAGTGATTACAGGGCACACACTTTTTGCTGTGTCATGCCTGCATGCTCGTACATTAGTCCATGTGTGCGCGCTTGCAACTTCAATTTTCATAATCTCATAAAATGCATAAACACACACGCTCAAATATTCCACGAACAAGAAGTGCCTTAATGACAAGAGCGCAGGTTGTTTCAATGTGTATCCTTCACACGAAAGATATTCACAACCACTATACTTTACAAATAAGGGTATGTCTCTATTGGGAATTCACACTAACTGACGAACAAGCAAATGCAATGACACAACCGGCTCAATACACCAGAGGCGTGATCTGTCCACACTAGCTTCAACATACAAATTACCCAGATTATAGAGCGGTGTGGGTGTATATGTCTGTCTGTCTGTGTATGTGTGTGTCTGTGTGAGTGTGCATGTGTGTTCTTGCGTCTATCTTTGTGTCTACTGTGTGCTGGTACAACTCCCCGTGTCTGTATTGACAAGGAAATAATAGTGAGTTTTTTTTTTTATCAGAAGGCCAGGTAGTAATCATGTTACTCTTTGATCCCATGATCCTCACTGATCTTTCTAAATATACAGCAGACCTGTCCGGACCTGGCAACAGCTTCTCTAATCAGCACCCTACCTAGACCACTGTTTGTGTGTGCGTCTGTGTGTGTGTGTGTGTGTGTGTGAGATAGAGATAGACTTTCTGTCTGTCTCTCTATGTCTGCGTCTCTGTCTTTCTAGCATAATGTCTTGCTTTGAATATATATTTTTTTCCTTACGCACTTTAAAGCTGGGCTAATGAAGTCTGTATAAGTTAGTATGTGGTCAGAGTGTGTTTGTTTGTGTAGCAGACTGTAAAGAAAGCGTGTGTTTCCTGCTGCTTCAACACAAAGCAGAGCAGTTTGAGCCTTTTTAGTTTTACTTACATTTTACCATCCTTCATTAAAAGAAAACCAAATTAACCAAGGTTGGAATCAGAGGATCGCTAATTATTAGCAGATGTGTGTGTGTGTGTGTGTGTGTGTGTGTGTGTGTGTGTGTGTGTGTGTGTGTGTGTGTGTGTCTGTGTGTGTGTGTGTGTGTGTGTGTGTGTGTGTGTGTGTGTGTGTGTGTGTGTGTGCATGCAATGTGGTAATGTAAGTGCATGCAGACTTTCATAAGTACATTTACTCAAGAACTGCAATTAAGGATACTCGTGCTTCTTTAGTTACTTAATTATTCTACTCCACTACACTTCAACGGAAAATACTGTACTTTTTGATTCCACTACATTTATTTGACAGCTATTGTCAACCAGCTACTGTGCAACATTAAAAGTCTGGCTACACAGTAATTCGTCTCTAAAATTAAACATACAAAAAAAATAGAATGAGGAATTATCTTAAGCCAAATTCTGACTGCAGGACTTTTACTTGTGATGTATTTTTACTGTAGTATCATATTATCTCTTCCACATAAGTGGTAACTGCTTTATAGATTTCACACAGGTGCGCCTGATCAAAATTTGTTTCAGTTTTCAGACCTTTATTTACATTACAGACTGGTGCCATATATAACCATCAGCACCTCATCCTTCCAACATTGAACACATCACGTCTGTGATCGGATGTATTGCAAAGAATAAAATATTATTTTATCCATATTTGTATGTACATTGTTTAGGAACACTGTACCACTATATACTTTGTCACTTTAAAAAAAAAAAACTGTCTCCCAACATTTGGTTACGGTTCAGGTTTCATTCTATGAAATTAATGGAGCTCTCTACTGGGAACACACACAAGACATTGTGGGTATTGTAGTTCTTCGGGTATGCAGTTTTTATACTGCTTGAGCTCATGTGGCTGTCATTGGAAATAACCAGGATTGGCTGATAGAGTGTGGGGTGAATGTTGGTATGACCTCGTGTGTCCTTTACACACTGACGGGAAATCAACTGGTCCAAGCTCCAAGGAAAGCTATAATTTCAAGAGTAATAGAGGCCAAAGGAGTGTACACGCATCTTCTCTCTCACGCGCGCATACACGCACAGTCAGCTTGCACGGAGTTAAGTCCTAGCTGTGCTGTAGTAACCACATTAATTGGGTTGTGTAATTGTCTGGCAAAGCTTTGTGGGAAACAGCCCATACAGATCTGTCCCTTCACCTCAAACCACTTTTTAAACATGGACTCCCATCGTCATGACAGTGCTATCCAGGAAATTGCTGAACATGTGTGTATATGTATTGTGTGTGTGTGTGTGTGTGTGTGTGTGTGTGTGTGTGTGTGTGTGTGTGTGTGTGTGTGTGTGTGTGTGTGTGTGTGTGTGTGTGTGTGTGTTATTCTGTGATCGCCTATATATGTGTGTGTGTGTGTGTGTGTGTGTGTGTGTGTGTGTGTCTCCATGGCTCCTTTAAGGGAAGTGAGTGTGGTGGCCTCCCATTCCACCGCATGTCGGCTGTGGTTCAGCTGTGGTCCACCACCAGGCCCTGCATTTGGAGCACAGAGAAAATACACCAGGGGTACTTGCTCCCATAGTTTTCTGGACCCGTCTTTCATCGGTTTTGTGTGCACTTGTGTATTTTGGGTGCACTTTTGTGTGTGTCGGCATGTGTAATACTGCGTCTCCGTGTTGTACTCTCTGCCCCTGATATTTTAAGGCTTTTTGGCCCCACGTCATGAGTGTGCTCTGTATTTCCAGGCTGCAGTTGACCGAAGTGAGAGAATCCATACAGAGGACAGGAAAGGCAGGAGGAATGAGGAGAGAGGAAAGCAAGGCGGGTAATTGAAGGGTTCAGGGTAATACTTAGGCCAAGGATGGCTGTTTCAACGTGTTTGCATAACCTCCTTGAACTTAATATTTAGCCCCACTCCAGAGTGAGTATAGGGCACAACGAAGCCAAATAGAGAATGATAGAGGTAGAGAGAAGAAGAATGATAGATAGAGAGGTCCAAGTCCAAAGCGGAGGTGATGCCATTCTTTCTCCGATGAGAGGCTCCTCTCTTTGATTTGCAAAAGAAAGGGAGGAGAGACACATTTGTGTGGCCTTCCTGTCCAAGAGCCTCTGATGAGCTGTGTTTGACAGAGGGTTATTTTAACACGCTGGAACACACAAGACTATACAGAGCACCTCTATTTCAAATGACGCAGCACAGAAAGTGTCCTCCTGGTATTTTTAGTTTACATTACTGACAGTTTACAGCACAGGCTTTACTGTAGCTCCTCTCACCCCAGTGCAGAAAAAGAGGGAAAGAATAATGCTCCTGTTTGTATGTAATATGAGGTCTTTTTGAACTTTGCATTTAAAACTTACTTTATCTTCATTGTTTCATTTCACATAGAGAGGCAAACGAAGTGAGAAAGTGATACATAATACTCAAAAGTGTATTAAGGTCTTAAATGTCATAATAATAATAATTCATAGCACGTTTTAGATGTGAGGATTATCTGTTTTTCTTTGTTTTACATTGTTTTTAAATAATTTACTTATGAAATTGGAGGGTTGGACACACAAAAATGAATATAAACAAGTTACATTGGACTCTAGGAAATTATTCTACGGTAAGCAAAATATAAAATATTTTAGACACCATCTCCTATGCCATTGTTTTGTATTGTCTCATCTTTGATGTAAAAAAAAAAAGGTGTGTGTGTGTGTGTGTGTGTGTGTGTGTGTGTGTGTGTGTGTGTGTGTGTGTGTGTGTGTGTGTGTTCTTACAGTAGTGTGACTGGAGCAGTGTTACTCATTCTGTAACCCTTACCTCTCTCAGATGACAGGAAGCTTTAAACAACCCAGCTTGTGTGTGTGTGTGTGTGTGTGTGTGTGTGTGTGTGTGTGTGTGTGTGTGTGTGTGTGTGTGTGTGTGTGTGTGTGTGTGTGTGTGTGTGTGTGTGTGTGTGTGAGACTGCGAGGCAGGGGAGCCCTACATGTGTGTGGCACAGTACCCCCTGTCTTGTTCTTTGTGCCTTGGGGAGACACTGTCAGTCAGCTGAGAGGCGATAAAGACAGAAAACAAACTTTAATGGAACGGAGAACCCTGCTCTACTATTGGTAGGATCCCTGGAGGTTTAGGATCAGGGCTCACTTTATTGGTTGAAGCTCGGTAGGCGGGGCCTGTGAAAGAAATCTCTGGAGATTAGCAGAGGTTGCAACTAATCTAATCTGTATTGTGTTTTTGCAAGGATTGATGTTAGAGATCGAGGTTGTGCAGGAAAAAAGTAGGCCCACACACACACTCAGGCAAACACGGGCACAGATGGAGACACCCAAGGTTATCCAAATGGGAAATGGCTGTCGGTGACATCATAATCATCGCTGACATCCCACTAGGCCTTGTTTATTTATCTATCCTGTTTTTACAACAACAGGAATCCACCCGACCCCTAGCTGATCCTCAGAAGGTGATGCATGGAGCTGGAAGTAAGGGGGGACACTTTAAACCTCCAGTCGTTCTGTTAAAATCAGTGCTTGTGTTTATTAAAGGAATAGTTCATCACTTTTGGGAATACCTTCAACCATGAGATTAAAATCGATTTTATATTAACATATATTAAATTTAAATTACATCCTTGTGTCTTTAATATATTGTCTTTGCCTTGACAAGATCTTGGTTTTGAGATAAAGTTAGATTGCCCTCTTCGTCTTATTTGTCTGCATTCACTCATACACACAAGGACACACAAGGACACACACACACACACACACACACACACACACACACACACACACACACACACACACACACACAGCCACCTGGTTTCTCTCTCTGTTCCTCTCTGTCTGGGTCTCTCTATCTGTCTCGCCTCTCTCTGGCTGGAATGCAGCGGTGGCCGTCTGGTCCTGCTCATCTCTGGGATCAGTCAGCCATCTCTCCTCGTCCCTGCTCCCACTCTAAACATTTGGCTAGTTTTGGCAGATTTGTTGATTTTTGTCCCCTCGTATTTTTCCTCTTGTTGCTGTAAAACTGATGCATACTCTTTCAATTAGACCACCCCAACCCCCCCCGCCCTCCCCCTCTTCCACCGGTCAGAGCTCTAGTGTGGGAGTGGGGTTGAGCAGAGTAAGTGGGATGTATATTTTATTAGTGAAGTGAAAACACACACAACCGGGTCCAGTTCTGGGAGAACCATCTGCTGTCATGGATTTTTCTTGGGAAGCACAGCTCAAGGTTTGCATGCAGTTTAGCATTCTTGCTTGATGCTCGTGATTAGCATGTAATGTCTAATAAAGCTGCTCAAGAGGAATACTGGAGTTGACATGCATTTTAAAATGAGACAGGCGTGCAAGATTTATTTGCATTGGGTATATATAAATCCCATTTTATCGATCAAGATAAATAAAGGCTTTCAGCCATGCAAGCATTAGGAAGGAAGTGGGTAATAAGTGCATCTGGTATGTGGCTTCAGGTTAGCGGCTACAGGTTAGCATGGAGCTAATCCTGCCTAAGGTAGCCAAAATTTAGCTTGAAGTCATATACAAACATGTTACCCACATTTAGAGTTGAAACACAGATTAACCATTTTAACTGGCTTTGCAATAAGTTTACCAAATGAAGCCAGAGTTTTTTTTGTTGGAAATAGACATTTTCCGTACCTCCTCAGTTGTAAATAACCCAGTGTTCCATGGCCATAAATAAAAGTGTCACTCAACCATGCCCCATTCTCATGTCCTCTGCTTGCTCTCACCACAGGCCTCTAGTACCGCTTAGCCAGGGGCCCTCAGCCTTGTGCCGCACCTTCACACTCACAATCAAGGAACGGCCATAAAATGCACATGGAATGTTTCTGCAGAGCCGGACAGTTAAGTGGTTGAAGGGCATGATCACAAACTAGAAGACCTTATAATGGATGGTCTGGGAACAGATATTAGTGGGCTCCCCATGTTCTTGCTAACAAAATACATCACAAATGCACATGAGGACATGAAAGCACAAATGTGTACAGACAGGCAAATGCACGCACACATGCACACACTGCGCTTAGAGGCAGACAGTATTGATGGTTCCCTCGGGCATCACACGGACGCATCTGTTTCTGTCCCGCTGACTCTCTACACTCATAATTTCAAGTAAGTCATAACACAAATTATAAACACATATCCCTCAACCGTGACACCTAGGAATAACAACATGGAGTGCGCTGAGCTGATTTAGGGTAGGCTGGGACTCTTAAATCTTTACCTTTGCTCCTTTCTTCCCTTCCTCCTCTCCTTTTCTTCCATCTTTTCTCCCTCATGCAGCACAGGTGGCTGTCACTCTTGTCAAACACATACTTTCCTCTCTTCTATTGCCTTCATCTCTTTCTATTTTTTCCATGACCCATTGGTTCTTGCCGCGCTTTCTCCCAGCCACGACACGCCTCCTCTAACATCCGCTGTCTTTGAATTAGTTTTTTTGCAAATGTATGCATTTGTGTTTATGCTAACTCTTGACCCCATCTTAACCCCTCGTCACCCAGAAATCTGTCTGGCCTGCCAATGTCCCATCTGCTCTTTGACAGCAGCTCCACCTCAAAATCGTCTTCATCAAAGTCTTCTCTCCTCACATCTCCTTACCCTTCTTTTATTCCACTCTTTGCATTCCAGTTTTTCTTTCCGTATCATGTCTGCTGACCCCCCCCTCTCACCTCTCGCCTCTCATTGCATGGTCATGTACTTTAGCCATCCATCTCCCACCTCTATGGAACCAAATGTCTCAGTATGTCCCAGGGACCACGAAGGTTCAATTGGAATCACATGTTGTAGTTGAGCTGAGAATTTCACCCCTTATAAATAAGATGTCAGTCCTGCCTATGCTTTTCCACAGAGCCTTGCATGCTCACTATATACTTATCTATACTACTAAAAGTATATATGAGGAATGTTATATGATGTAAAACTGGTATCTCATAAAATAGAAAAAGTCAAGTACACACATTTTTACATGGGATCCAGCAGTAGGATTTATTTGTCTTTTTATTGGAGTGCCTTGTGACTTTTCAGTGCATGGGGTCTGACTTTTATGAAGACTTATCACAAGTTTTTACATGAAAAAACTATTGATTGCGACCCCTTTCAATCTGAAAAGAAATGAAGATAACTCTTTGTTTGTCCAACACTCGCCAAGTCTAAGTTAAGCAAGGAGGGAGAAAAGAGGGGAGGAAAGAGTAACGGTTCAACCACTCAAGATCGGCCAGCTGATACAGTACAAGCATTTGTCTTTGTGTGTGTGAGAGTGTGTGTGTGTGTGTGTGTGTGTGTGTGTGTGTGTGTGTGTGTGTGTGTGTGTGTGTGTGTGTGTGTGTGTGTCTGATAGATGAATCCTGTCTACTAGATTCATGTACATTGCAAGTGTGTAAAAACAACTAAGGCCAAATGGCCACTCAAATTAAATGTGATTAAATACTCCACTGTGAATCAGGTTCAAAGACTGTAAGTTATACTAATCAGGACACACAACCAGCCGACTCACAATCACTGATTGAGGATGTGGGAGACAAAGTTTACAGGCTGGCTAATCATAATAATGCCTCTTTTTTATTGTTTTAGGAAGACATCACTCAGCAGAATCCTGCAGTACAACTCAGAGAGCACCCACAGAGAGACAGCTCTGTAATCTGCTGTGTTAATTTAGAGCCTGGAAGTGATTTAGGTTGCACTGATGCATGGCAGCCACTTTGGTTTGTAGGTTTAATTTAGTCAGGCTCAGAACGTCTCAGGGTCCATCAATAATTTTCAGTTTGAAAGTCTGTACCTGTGCTAGGAAGTGCAGGTGTGATGGATGCGACAGCCGTGTCTTCACAGACAGCTGCACACATTCTGGTCAGAAAAAGATAACTTACAGTAATTATTTTTGGGAGTAGCATCCTTTTAGAGGTCTAAAATTGCTGCATTGCCACTAAAATGTCAGAATGTAGAGAGACAGCTTAGGTTTTGTGTATGGCTTATTTTTAGCTGGGTTGTGTTACTACAACACATGCTGGAATCAACAAAGTATCACATCATTATCTTTTTTTGGTGAGTAATCAAACACCAAAACCTTGTCTTTCATCAGCTGATTCAACAGAGGCAACTTGATGAATGGGGGTATAATAGACCTTCACGAAGTGACTCTGTGGTTGTCAGAAGAAGATGCATCTTTTTTAGATGAGATCAAGGATTTGATAAACCTCCCCTTTAAAACTGGGGTGGGACGTTAGTGCCCCTAACCTGTCATTGCACCCAACCAAGTAGGCTCTGCACTTAATGCATCACCCACTAAGATTGTCTAATTATTTCAAAAATGTTGTCCCATTCCCAATGGTATGTTTTTCAGCTCAGTGTCCAGTTATTTTATATGTATTAAAAGCCACATACTGAACTAAATTGACACAAATTTCTGTGAAGTCAATGCTAAAAGAGGAGAAAAGGTGTGACTATAAGACTATTAGGCTATGGCCTGATGTTGGAGTTCCCCTGTCTGGCAGTGTGCTGTAAGGATGGCAATCCTGCATGTAGGGCTGTTAATCTGACACATTGTTTATGAACAGTGACACTTGTGCCGCATTCCTTGCCCATATATGACTCTGTGCATCACCTCTTTACTCTCTTGACACAGACAAAGATACAGGAATGGAACTCCAATTTCCACTGTGCCAACAAATGTAAAATTCATCATTTGGTTTGTTAGGCCTTGGATATAAAACTGTGTGTGGAGGGATTTAAAAATGAGTGACGCTGTTGTTTGATTTGCGGATGTTTTATGGAAGAATTCTTTTTTTTAGAAAGAAGAATTCTTTGCCCCATTTTTACATTGTGAATGGACAGGTCAAGCAGAATAAACCTGCAGTGTAAAGCACATGCTCTTGTACAAGTCCAATGTGTGTGTGTGTGTGTGTGTGTGTGTGTGTGTGTGTGTGTGTGTGTGTGTGTGTGTGTGTGTGTGTGTGTGTGTGTGTGTGTGTGTGTGTGTGTGTGTTCCCATTACAGTCAGCATTAAAAGGAATAACAGTGGAGGTGTGGGGAGACGAAAAGTGTCACGTTGGTCCTGCTTTGTGATTAATGGTGTGATTAGCTGCTCCGATCCATGTCAGAACCCACATGCATGCACTCGCAAATCCATGCACAACATGCCAGCACACACTTCAGCACACAAAAAAACACACAAAGGCCTATTAATGGCCTTGAATGGGAGAATCCAGATGCGGCGTGCAGATAATTGTACTAAAAACACCAAATGTGGAGTCCCAGGCCAGCAGGACTTTATTCTGAGTACAGTATGTTTATTTTCCCAATTGAGTTATTTCTGCAGGGACTTAAATCATGGAATAAAAACACTGCAAATGCAGGTCAATTTTTAATTAAGTCCAAAGTGTATTTTGAATCTCTACCTCCTCCTCTACCCCTCACCTCACCTCACCCAAACCCAAACATTATACCTTTAAAAGTGATTTGACAGTCTGGTGTTTGGCCACTTTATGTTTATCCAACCCAAAATATCTTCAGTGCCTACACACTAGATCAGTTTGAGACATCTGCAATTGACAGATGAATTTAGGCATATTGTAGAGATAATGAACCATAAATTAATTGACCTAGTTTACTGTACACATGGGGGGGGGTATATCTGGCAATCTATGAGTATATGTTTTCGGTTCTGCGTGTGTTTACAAAAGTGGAATGTGTGTTTGTCACGACTGTAGATTTATTACATCCTGCTTGAAGACGACGATAGTCATCACCTATCAGCGCCAAAGGCTCAGCCTACTCTGGAATGGTTACGCAAGGCATTCTCTTCAGTCCTGTGGGTGTACAATTGTACGTCTGGTTGTGGGTGGGTGGGTGTGTGTGTGTGTGATGAAGCTCGTTGGTATGTTGTCGTCAGTATACACACTCACAGACACACACACTGTTGTAACCGGCAGTGACAGGGGAAAGATGTCATATCCTCTTCAGCCTACTCTATTAGACTCCATTACACTATTACATGTCCATGAGTCACACTGAGGTACCACTAATACAGCACTTAGCAGACCACTTCAAAGATGTCTGTCTCTTTTCTGTGGAATCTCTGTCTGAGTTTAAGGAGCTCTGGAATGAGTGAGCTTGCTCTGACATCTGTAATACGTACAAGTGCCCACAGCTGCAGATGTGGTTGCGGTGTATCTTTGTCTCTGTGCTGTCTACCTGTCTATTTTCTGACAAAAAAACAGATTTCTACATACCGATTTCTTATTTTTATTTTAGGAATACATATTAATGATTTTTGATTTCATATTTGTCCATTTACAATAACATCCCTTCTTTCCTGTTTCCTCTTTCCCGCTCTCATCCATTCAGGCAGCAGGCTTTGCTGGCAGCCATCAGTGAGAAGGATGCTAACATCGCCCTGCTGGAGTTATCCTCCTCCAAAAGGAAAAAAGCCCAGGAAGAAGTGATGGCTCTTAAGAGGGAGAAAGACAAACTCATGCACCAGCTCAAACAGCAGGTACATCCACCACACGTGACCACCAAGCTTTTTATATGTGCATATAAATGATGAATTAAATTTACAGCCCTCCTGGTCTAAGAGGTTGACTGGCCTGAACATGAATCAAATGGAGCCTGCCCTTGCGGTCACCGTTTAGGACATGTGAAACAAAGCAGCGCTACAAATTCAAACCTGCTGCCGATGATGAAGCCTTGCCTGCACTAGAACAGCCTCATGGGCAGACTTTTGAACTCTAAAACCAGGAACAGATAGAGGTTAATAATCTGTGGTAGTTAACGGAGTAGACTTCCCCCACCCCCAAACCACATTTACTGTGTTCAGTCATCATAAGCCAAGCCAGTCAAGCAGGAACTTTAATTCCAAATCCAGGCACATTAACACACAACGAAATCTTGAAATCTCTCAACGATCATGTTGCAATCAGAGTCATTAGATGCACTCAAGTCGCAGACAAAGGTTGTTGTAATTGATGAGTCACTGGCGGACTTTTCTGTCTAACATCATCTGGTCAAACAGACATATTTCACAGAACACACTTACTAACGCACACACACCTATTTCCCATACTGTCCTAGCTCTCAATATAACCTGAGGTTGATGAAGGTATGTCGGTCATTAAGGTCTGGTCAGACCACATCAGTGACTGAGCTTACGTGAATGCTAACAATAATGAGCCAACAGCAGGGAGTCCACATATACGGTCTCTTGAGTCACAGGGGCTTCTGGGAAACATGGTGCATTTAAAAGTCAACAGATGCAGTGGCTGGGTTTGCATTTTAGTGCGGACTTGTGTTTGTTCGTGTCTCGTAAACGGTAAACAGTTTCTAGGGGGTGCAATTCTGTTCGAGGAATTTCAAGGAAAGCTTATTATCTGTTTATCGCCATTGGATGCGTCATGTTTTCCTCTTTGGATAACCAGCAGTTAAAGTCCACCTGATGATACGATGAGCTCTAATTGCAACGATGCGGCCTCCGGGCCTGGAGCAGAAAGGAAAAAAAAAAAGAAAGGAAGGGATGGGAAAAGAGAGGGTTGAGCAGCACATAAACTTTCCTATTGTCCTCTTTCTCATACATGCCAGCCTTATTTTTTTACAAAGTCTTCAGGCAAACATATGCATATAAATCCATGTTAATGCTACTGCTAAGTGCAACTGTGTACCAGGCAGCGCTATGACCACCTACCGCAGGGGCCCTGAGAGTGTGAGACTTTTTCATCTATTAATGTTACGGAGGTTGTAAGGTAAGTAGTTCCGAAATGGAGTCCCTACTTGGGTTCCTTCCATTAGACAGAATGAGCTCTCTGGGGGTTATGTTGCTCAACATGACACACACCGGCGCTCTGTCTTCTGACCCATTGACACACATATCAGGATAGGTTGCCTTCCTTAGGACCACAACAGGCAATGGCGGAAGGAAACCGATCAGGAAATGCCAAAGAATTATGGGACTCGGAGTCTCATAAGAGAAATCTGATATGTAGACAGCAGATAGATTTACAGATAGCAGTGCCCTGTCTGACCTCCCCACATGCCTCCTTTGGAAGAACTTGTGTGTGTGTGTGTTTGTGTTTGTGTGTGCATAAAGCCGGCGGTCTAAGACAAACTTTCCTTTCTCAGACTGTTTGCTTCCCTTTGAGGCATATGCCTCCTTCAGCACAGACACACACACACACACACATATATAAAGACACAGCCACACATATAAACACACAAGAATAGTATAGTGTTTAGATTTCCCGAGGAGAGAGTCAGAACAAATGTGTCCCCATGTGGGAATTCTTCGAGTGGTCCCATCCTATTGATGGATGGCCAAGTGTCACTGGTGCTTTGAAGCTGAGAAAAGATGGATTTGGAATCCTCAGAAGTGTGCCATTTTTCTCTGATTTCCTCTCCCTTTTCCTCTTTCTCTCCCTTTATGCCTCTCTTTCATGATGGCACATGAGCATCAATCCTCTCTCTATGCTGAAAAGACAGATTTTGTGTTCTCAGAGGTGTGCCATTTAATACGGCGTACTGAAAACGATCTGCCTGCTTGCTCTCTGTGGTACTCAGTTTTACTGGGATAGCATGGCAATGTAACACGCTCAGACACACGAACAGAGACTTGATTAAAGGAGTATGTATAAGTGTTGGTAAAAATGTGCAGCCTTTACCCAGCTGTGTGTTTAAGGCCTTTCTTGTCAGCCTCCTGTGTCCATATGTGTTAAAACAGCTCTGCTCTAATCAGGACAGGCTTGTGATTTACAGAGGGCTTGGGTTGAGGTTTGGGATGCAGCTGTGAGCACAGCAGCGGTATCATCACTGCCATGTTTACGCCAGCAGCTGCACTTAGATACACATGCAGAGACCACTCGCTGCACACACATAGTACAGGCCAAATCTGTTATGGTTAGAGATGTCAATGAAGAACTCTCCTCTCCCTTCCTCTCCTCTCCCAGCAGAGCCACCTGTGTCTATTCCGGGCTGCCTGATCTACAAGCAGGCCTGGAGGCCATTACTGAGCTGTTTACTCTGCAAAGGGCCTAATTAACACTAATTAAAACACACACATTCCAGCACACAGACATTTTATAGGCTCTCACCTTCTTCGCACATGCATACAGGGATATGTCTGTAAGAACAGAGTGGATGTGTGTGCTTTGGCATGTGTGTGTGTGTGGCTGTTTGAATAAACTGGATGGCCACATGTGGGCTGTCCTGACCACACGGTGAGATTCTTCCAGAAGCAATTCATCACATCATTCAATTGTGTTTTTGTATCAGGTCATAACATTTTAGCTTCATGCACACACTTACATGCACACTCTCACACACACACACACACACACACACACACACACACACACACACACACACACACACACACACACACACACACACACACACACACACACACACACACACACACACACACATATGCAGACAAATTCTAAGACATTTGGCTTGTCATCCTACCATATTTGGTTGTAATTAGATGAACAGGAACAAGTTATGTGGTTCTTATTAGATTAGCAGCAAAGACTAAACACACATTAGCCTTTTGACCCTAAACTACTAATTCGTTTTGAAAATATTTCTCTATCAGAATTAAAATTAGTAAGCATTGGGGAAGAATCTGTATGGAAGCAGCTACAGCGTGTACTGTGTTGCAGTACAGTAGTTACATCAGCTGCACGTTATATGATAGTAATTGTCTTCACCTTAATGACAGGTGTCAGCTCTGTAACTGTTGCATTGAGGCCAGCCCCACCCAGTCACACCTGCTAATGTCAACACCTGAGGTCACAGAGGGCCGGCCGTACACCTCAACCTAGCCTTTAACTGATCTAACCACTGGTCTGGTGTCTCTCTCGTCTGAGCCCTCCTCCATCCCTCACTCTTCATCTTTATCTCTGTCTCTCTCTTTCCCTCTCACCACGTTATCTGTGTTCTCGCCTTATCTAACCAGCACTTCTCCAATTTAAGCTAATTGCTAACCTCTTTAATACCAGCCACATCCTCTCCTGTGATCCTGACTGGCTCGTTTCCTCAGTCATTAGGCCTCAGCGCCTTATCTCAGCAGCAATGTCTCCAGGCTGCTTACCACTGTCACACCATTTCCTTCATATCTTCCCTGCTGACTCAGGCTTCTTGTCACTTCCTGCCATGGCTGTCTCTCATTTAAACAAGGAAAGCCGCAACATTTTGGATGAGAGATGTGTGCACGTCTTTCCTTCGAATCATCTTCATCCCATACACAATCCCACCTCCCACTCTGTATGTCATGTCCACCCTCAGGGGAAGTATGTGCAGTTAAGAGAATAAAGCTGAGCCTGTCAATATATCTGCACCCACTCTGTCTCTGTCTATCTCCCAGACAGCTGGCCTCAATGGAGTTGAGCTGATTGTTAACGTTAGTCATCCTATGCTGTAATCTTTCTCCAAAGCAGCGGTGTTGGCAAGATGATAGGCCCCTTCCACAGATACACACAGATGAACAGATATACACAAAAGACACATAGTCCTGCTTACCCATTCACAGGCATACAGACAAATACATATTTGAGTGTAATCTCAATCAATGACATCGAAAATGTTGTTGCTTCACCCGGGCCAGAACGCCTGTGGCCTTAAACTACATGAAACCCTCACAAACTGTTCTTACTAAAATTCATCTAATCCAATTAAATGATAATCTGCAATACGGATGACATTTGACAGATTTACAATACTTTCATCAGGCACTGCGACTCACTCAATTTATGACCTGTCAAGTGTTGTTAGCACTGTTTTTATCCTCTGCGATTGGCTTTCAACATGATTTTCCCCCCATCCAAGAATCCCTCAGCCTAATCATTCTGAAACCCCGGGAACATTTTTAAGGAACAAACAAGCCGTGTTGGAGAAATGAAAGGCCTAGTGTATGCGTGTTATAATTATACGTTATAAATTTTCTTGTTTATCTCCTTTTCTTGGCAGACTCAGAGCAGGATGAAGCTGATAGCGGATAACTACGAGGAGGATCACATCCACCCTCAACATCACTCTCACCATTCTCACCACTTGCATCCAGCAAATATGCATCACCGAAGCCTGCCAAGAGGGCCCCCCCATGCCAACCACCGACCCCCTATGGACCAGGTCAATATGAATGTGGACGCACACAGAGACACACACAGACACACACCCACACCAACCAGTTTGAACTTGTTTACACAAGTTGACATGTTTTGGGCTCTCATCTTCATGCTTTTTAAGTTGGTGCAATTTCATATTTGTCATCTCCACCACCAGTCAGTTGTGGTCGGACTCTGCAGCAGAAAATTTCCCTTCTCTCCTCTCCTCTGTCTCTTCTCTCTCAACTCCATTAGTTCCTGCCAAGTCAGTTATTCATATCATTTAGATAATAGGCCTGAAGGGAAAAGCTGCCAAACGAGTGTTTTTGATCGATGGGATTTGTGTGTGAGATAAGTTTATACATCATTCATCTCTCATATGAGCTCCTTCTCTCAGTCTGAGTATCACATACAGACTGCCCTGAGGACAAACATAATGTGTCTGTTTTTTGAGAGCTGAAGAGAACTGTTGTTGTCATCAGCACAAAGTGTTTGAGTGTTTAGGTGAGCGTGCATGCATCCATGTGTGTACATACTGTAGGCATGCCTGTACGTGTGCGTGTTTAAATGCATATGGAGGCGCACACCTGAATCTTTGTTGATAAAATGTACCCAGATCAAATCAGTAAAAGGGAAGGCAATTTTCCAAGAAAGACAGATGATTTAGCTGTCTTTCCATTAGCTAATAAAAGCTTCTAGTTATGTGAATGCAATATAAACTCATCACAGCTCTATTGTTGTCAAGAGGTTGTGATTGGGGGGATTCCAAACTAGGAAAATGAAGTATGTGTGGTGTGTGTGTGTGTGTGTGTGTGTGTGTGTGTGTGTGTATAATGTTTGGTGATTAAGATGAATACATGGGGATTTCCACATCAGCTCTATCTGATATGCACTAATAAATGTTTCTAGAATTTATGAATGTTTCTGAAACTGCTGCCTAAATTGGAGTCAATCATGCTTGGGGGATCCCCACACATGCACATATATACAAGCACACAATCATATTCATGCATCATATTGGCAATATAAAAGAGTACAGGATAGCTGGTTTTAATATTCTTTTAGCCTTTTACCTCTGTGGAAAGACTCCTGTGGAAAGACTCCTGTGGAAAGACTCCTGTGGAAAGACTCCTGTGGAACTATTGTTGATTCCTAAAAGAATGTGAGGGTCTGGGGTTGATTGAATACCATATGCATACTTTCACGCAGACTCTCACACAGTAGGGTATATTTATTTGAACATTTGCATCTTTTTCAACTACAGAATTAATCTACATCTATTTTGAAGCTTTTTGTGGCATATGCTTGGGTATATCTTCTAGAGTGGGCAAATGACATGGAACATAGTTTAACACTTGAAACCACCCTTTAATTCTACAAGGACCACTTTCAAATTGTAGTGGTGTAGTTATTAGGTTATATTATGTTTTGGCTTGCCAAAATGATAATAATTAGCTATCAAGTCCCTGCTTTGTTAGATTGTATTGCAGAATACTTTGCAACCAGGATAGGCTCCATATTAAACAGTTAGCTGCAGGGGTCTCTTTTTAGTATCACGCATTACTCTCCTTTACTTTGCACTTGTAAATATCTTTCCTTCAGTATGGCTACCAAGCACTATTTTACTACAGCAGTGTTTATAGTGTTTGACATATGAAACAGTAGCTCTCTGCAAGTGATATTTCAACTTTTCAAGTTGGAGTGAAAAGCCTAGCAAAGAAAGTATTATTAGGGTTTCTCGGAATTGTTTTTAAGAATGCAGGGAATAACAAAATAACTCATAAATCCGGACCGATTGGCTAAATTATTCTTTCTTTTAAATTTTAATATTTATGTCTATAAAAGACAATTGTGATGGCTCACACTTTGTATGCAACATTTGGGGGAACAATTTAAGTCAAATTGCTTTTAAAAGGGGACAGCAATAGAAGTAGATAAAGCATAGGTTTGAAGACAATGCCTACAAATGTGTATTTGTGCAAATAGTGTAGATTTGGTCTAGTCAGCTGACACATCGGATAGGAACCAAATGTCAAAATCAATCATCCCCTTCTATACACAATCTATTATTATTTAGCTAAATTGTTTCTCTGTCGCTCTCCCTCTTGTGTCAAGCACATAAGCTTCAGAAACATCACACCCTGCTGACAGAGGTCAGCCAATAACCTCATGGCTTTTCCTCATATCTGATCTTTGACCTCATAAGGAAGTTCGGCAAAGGTCACGGTAAGTGTGTGTGTGTGTGTGTGTGTGTGTGTGTGTGTGTGTGTGTGTGTGTGTGTGTGTGTGTGTGTGTGCACTACTGAGGGATATCAGGTCACACAGTCTAGATGACACTAAAGTCCCTGAGGTGAGACTGTTTTCCCTTAAATCACAGGACTCCTTTAATCTCCCTCTTTCAAATGTGATTAATTACTCTATTTGTTTTTCTTAAACACTTCCTTCTGTCTCTCATTTTTTTCTTCTTCCTTCCCTTCTCCACTATTTTAACTATGCTTTTGCCACTTTTCTTTTTTTTTTTTTTTTTTTTTTTTTTTTTTTTTTTACATTTGCTGACTTTTCTTCAGCAGTATTTATTTTATTTAATATTTTTCACACTGACATTTGTTTCTCTCCATGCCTCCCCGTCTCTGTCAGTCTTTCCTTCAGTCCTTTCTCCCACCATCTTTCCAAATTCAAATGTCCAAATGCGGCCAGTGGATCGGTTCATTGCCTGGTCCAGAAACACCACTGGAAGGATGATTGATGATGATAATGATAATTATGATGAAGAGGGTCTGCACACTCACCCTGCAGACCACAATGCCTTTCCAAGATACAGCTAGTGCCATGAAAAACATAACAGTGACCACACATGCAATTTTTGTTTTGTTTTTGCATCTGCATTTGCCCAAACACACTGTGTGAATACCAAACTGGCACATTTCAGAAACATGAGCACAAATGCATGCACTGGAATAGTGAACACACAAACACCGAATACACTTCAAGGTTTTCCATGGAGCCAAACCACATGTCATTCGAAGCTCATTACTCGGCTAGTGAGTCCGCCCTATCCTCTAACCATACTCCCTGCCTTCTACTCAATCTGCGATGGACTTTATCTGAGGACAGGTGAAATCTAATCAGAGGAGACAAGCGCAGGAATTGGATTTAGCCTCTTGAGATGCACCCCAGGTCTGTGTCTCAGCGTGGAGTGTGTGCAGTTTGACGGGCATGTTGTGTTCACATTGTTCTCATTTAGCCATGCCAGCATTATTGCCAGATACTTGGCAGCAGCCTCGGAAGGAAATAGAAAACAGCAAGTGTTTATCAGAGACAGAATTATACAACCTTTGTTTTGGGTTGTTGCTCTTTTTTTCTAAGCCGTAACATGCTGCCTGCTTCAGGTTTATGAGAAGTAGCATATGGTATTTGGCCTGTTTGTGTGTATGTGTGTGTGTTTAACCTGGCAGAATGAGTGGTTATAAGCCTGGCTCTGTTTACAGGGCCTGTCACAGCCATTAACTGCATGTTAGCATTTAGCATCCAGCATGTTTCATTGAAAGGACATAACATCTATAGCTTAGCTGCCTAGGTGTAGCCTACTGAGTTTACTGAGCTTGTCACAACCACTCAGTCCAACCAAAGCCGCCAGGGCCTTATGTTTTTTGCTCTTGTGTAGCGTAGACTCAACTTTGCCGTAGCCTAGTTAAGCATTATGCAGGCAAGAGCTTGGCTAAACTGAGCTGCCAGCTCATGCTAACCATTGTAATGTTAATGTCTGAGTGAATTAGCCTTCCTGTTAGCAGAGCTCTTGTCTGCACAGTTTCAGCCCCAAGGAAACCCCTCGTTTGTTTAGTTATCGGTTCCTAACAATCACACTGAGGAAAGCATTTTATGATATCATACACTACTTTTCTGAAGGAGGACCATGAACAGTATTTTGATTGCAATTCACAGGGGGGTTAGGTGGACCATGTAATTAGGCGATGAGGCTTTACTTGAAAAGACATAACCACTGTGCCAGAGTTTGTACATTTAATGACTCGGTCCAAAATGAAACCATTTTTCTGCCACATACATGCTATTTTTGGAGACTTTGGACAAAAAGTATTGATTGCTTATAGATTGTTAATGATGATGATGAATGTTTTCCATGTTTTTCTCATAGGACGATGAAGAGGGAATATGGGCATGATGACCATCTTCGTGGAAACCCTGCACCATTTTTCCACAGTGAGTTTCGATTGTACAGCTACTGTTACATTTTTCTACTAATTTTATAGTTAATGCACGCTTTGCCAGGGTGTAGTACTGTATATCAGCTCCAGATATTTTAATGATCCTCTACACAATAGGCTTCTTCAGTGGGCTCAAGTAACCATTAGCCAGGAACATTGATGGCACCACAATAACCACAGCATTACCCAACTCTGACAGAAAAGAGTGTAATAGAAGCTGGCTCCTTTTCCCATTGCTTATGAATTTCAGTCAACTAAAGCCTCAGTTGATTCAGAGGTTTATGTCTTTCTATGAAGTGCTCATATGCTGGTGGTGCCGCATACTGTGCGTGCACTCTGTGGCTATAGGTAACTGTGTGGTATTAGACCAATGCAAACCCAGCAGCCTAAAGTGAGCGTACCAGGGCCCTTAGGTGATAAAAACGACACAATGAGAAAAACCAGAGATGGACGAGTCTCTCTCTCTCCACCTCATTTTTTCAGACGTAGTAAAGTTTTACCGCGCTACCCCACCCTGTTGTGTGCCAGTGTGTGGAGAAGTTAATTACAATACAACACAGAACAGTCATGAAGCCGTTTTTTTAAGGCTGCAAGCTGAAAAAGCATTAAATGAAGAATGCAGAGTCATAAAGGATAATTCCTGTTTGGGGGTTTTTATATCGAAGCCCCCCATAGACTCAGGATGCCTTTGAACGCAGACGTTAGGAGGTCTGTGCAGGGAGGCTGATGATGTGCATGGAGCTAATAGATGCGTGTGTAAGATTAAGAGCGACAGCGGAAAATAGAGACATGTAAATGTACATATGAGAGATGGAGAAAGACAGACAAAGAAAAGAGAGGGAAAGAGGCAGGGTGCTTCTGATTTGTGTGGGAACGAGAGAAAGAGAGAAAACCAGACAGCATTGTATACTCATAGTTTCCAGTGCATCTCATTCTTTTCCTCCAGTAATCCACAGGTGGACCATCACAAGAAGACTCTGTCTCTAACCTCAACGACTTAGTAGTTGTGCACTTTGCCCTAGTGCTGCTTTTGGGATTAAGAGTCCTATAGCAAATGGTTTGTGTTCCTGCAGTGCAAAGCTTGAGTGTGTTTAGCTATTATGTTTGTGTGTATTTGCAAGTGTGTGTGTGTGTGTGTATGTGTGCAAAAGAGCGTTGCTGAGCTATACAGTGCTGGAGCAGCCCACATAGCCTATAATCCAGTCCATGTGTGCTGAGAATGCAGCAGTGTCAGGATTCACCGTAATGAAACAGACCACACTGCCCCCTTTCTCCCTCTCTTTCCATCTCTCCATCTTTTTCCATCACTCCTGTTCTTTCCACCTCTCGCTAGTCTTTCGCTTGCCGGCTCTAACGTATATGCCTTCAAGGTAAACCTAGAGCTGGATCCGTGACTAGCATACTGCTTCGGTATCTCCAATCAGATATTGTGATGGTGTGTGTCTACACGTGTGTGAGTGCATGTATGTGTGTATTAGTGCTTCTTATCCTGATCTAATAGAATAAGCCAGGCACATTAGCCTTTAGCACAGAATGGTGTTGTGGCTAGCGGTATCAGTGCTGCTCATCTATCCACTGCTGTTATTCTGGCAGTGCACAATGCGAGCACAGCTAACGTGTATTAGCCATTCTCAATGGGAGAACAGATGGGAGCCATTTAGCGGTGTGTAGCTACAGCGCAATAAGGCCAGACCTAATCCCCATATCCTGTCCCCGAGTGAGCCCTCTCTAATATGAGCAAACAGAGATGACAGCACCGATAGACAAATAGCTGGGGCTCTGTGTATGTGTGTGTATCAGTGTCTTTGCAGACATTTTGATTGGTGTTCCTTATGGATAACCTTGTCTCGCAGGGCTCAGATACATTTTTAATTCCACACAAACCTAAGTGCTGAGTTTGAGTTGGCAAGTTGAAGTTCAGAGCTTCCAGGTGTGGATTTGTATTGGTTAGCCATGGTTCTCTCTAAAAGGACACTGGTGCCGTGATTGGCTCATTGTGGTTGTGTATGTCCTGCTGTTGATTACAGAGGTTTTGTTTACCCTCTTGGCCTCCCAGACCCCCCTCTAATGAAATAAGAATGTCCTTTTGGACAGAGAGCACAAGAGAAGGGGGTTGGAGGAAAAAGTAAAGGAGAACATGGGGCCAAAAGAGTGAAGCAAAGTGGGGGGAAGAGGTTTTCTGGAAACATTATGCTTTTATCCCACCGTGAAGTTATTTGTACTGAATGAAGCGAAAAGAAGTTGAGAGGCTTTCCAAGTGGGGACAGAAATATGTTTGTGTACGCGTGTGTGTGTGTGTGTGCGTGTGTGTGTGTGTGTGTGTGTGTGTGTGTGTGTGTGTGTGTGTGTGTGTGTGTGTGTGTGTGTGTGTGTGTGTGTGTGTGTTGTGTGTGCAAGCAGGAAGGAGTGAGGCCTTGTTCAGGTTAAAACAAGTCAAGAAGATGGCTTTCATTTGCCCATGCTGTGTTTGAATACAGTGTTTGTATATCTACATTGTGTATGCCAGTATCTATCTGTATGCGGCTTAAGGAAGTCTAGAAAAAGGAGTCTAAGTTCAGTGGGAAACTACGATTACATTTTTTGATGTGGGGTTGTTTGAGGTACTAATCTATAGTTTTTGTATTTCCTACAGTAGATGCACCAGCACATTTCTTTTAGCCACCTAAAGAAGGGCTTCCTTGAAAATTTTAATCAGTTCAAGTGTATGCTATATTTAGATATTTTGACGCCCGTTCTAAAACCGTGTATTGTTGTGTGACTTTGTTGAATGCAAACTCACCCTTTAAAACACCAATGTCACTCAATAACACAAACGAACCAAAAACAATTTTTTTGTGGAAGGTGTCCGTTGGCTTTGAAGAGAGCATAGATATTGGCATCTGTTCCCTGTTGGAAAAGGCTCTCTGACAGCAAGATAAAGAAGTGAAAATATTCTAAATATTTTTTGAATATATAATAAATAAGTGGTTAAAATATGTTTTGCTGTTTTTTTGATTTTCAAACATGCTTGATTTTATGTTAAATGTAGTTGATATCAAAGAGTAAGATATATACTGTAACTTGAAGAATATATATGACAGAATATGATAGAATTTGTGCCTGCAAAACTTCACAGCAGCATATCTGATTTTATCCATACTCTAGTCAAATTATTGACAGTGAGGATGATATTTTATTTTGCTGCAGATAAAAAAAAAATGTTTACTGATAATGACTGACCCGTAGCATGCACTCTTTACTTCACCTCTTATTTTCAATGATGGCAGTTTACAGCTCAGACTTATCTGTCTTTTAATGTCACCTTTTTCACATTCATCTAAACAGTAAACAAAATGCCATGACATTTAATTCAAGGTTGTCTTTGAAAGTAAAAGACTGCCAGCGAATTCTTAAATGGTCGAGCCGGCTCTGCCACTTTTCCTTCACTTTGTGCCAATTACTATAAGGTGACGGCACATATTTTTTCAAGGTGCCTGAAATAATTTCTGCCCCATGTAATCAAAACTTATTAAGTCTTAAAAAATATATATAAATTTGTTTCACTCTGAATTTTCTAGACATTCAGGAGTGAATATAAGACAATGGTTTAGTCTACATCTGCATCTGCACGCCTGTGCACGTGTACATACATACTTGTGTGTGCATTTGGATAATGTTTGGGTAAGTATCTCCTCACACATGTGTTAAGCCATGCGGTGCAGTATGTCTTTGGTGACCAGTGAACCACAGCTCGCAGGTCAGCAGAGGCGTCTGACCGAGGCCATCCCTCAGCCAGCTGTCAGCATCATCAGTCTGTGAGGTCAAAGGTTGTTTCACCAGATTGAACATGAGTGGAGAGAAGTCGATAACTCAGCAACACCTGAGCAACAACATCTGAGTGTGCTGTATGTTGTATCTATTTCAGTCCATCCTGAAACAACACCCGGATTTTTTAAACAAAAGGCCCCTTTCTTGTTATGGTGCAACTTGCTGTAAGTCTTTAGGTACACAGAGTACAGAGCCAAGACTAAAGGGATCAGTTGTTTAAAACTAACAAAATATTAAAAGTGCTCACTTTTTTTCTCATCGGTACAACAGTTGATACATGTGTAGAAAACCCATTTTCCTGAAAATGCGAAAAAATGATGGTGTTTTTTGGCGTGAGATAGAAGACATCTGGTCACTAAGACAGAGTATTTTTCTGCAATTTTCTGTGTTTATTGATAGGCAACAATCAAATGTTTGCTCATGTTTTCTTACGGTGAACTGTATGCTAACTAATACCAACAGTCCAGTTTAAATTGATGAAAACAACTTACCCGAAATCTACAGTGCTGCATCAATTTGCCTCCAGGCCTGCTGTTTTCTGTTCAGATCATAATAACTACGTTTGATAATATCATATAGCTCTGGGTATCCAGCAAAACTCACCACAATGAGAAAAAATGCAAATGATGTTGGGCGCTCTTCCACTCTGAGTAGAATTTATTTAAACCCGAGATGTCCGGGCGCTCTTGCAAAACTCCGGGGCGTGCAGAGTGGAAAGTCACGAGGCGCTAGGCAACGCAAAAGCAGCAGCAGGACAACTCTCTCTCTTTGAAAAACAATTACAACAAAAAGCTTCAGGCTGCTAAAATGCATTCTGTCTGATCAAGGTCTTAATCATCTTGAATAATTGCTTTACTGTGGCATCATGGTTAATTTGACAATGACGTATTGCTTTTTAAAAATGCCTTGCAAATGATTACCTTTAAGTAGGTGAATCAAGAGCGGTGATAGAGTTGCTTTGTCACTGTTGGTGTATAAAGCTGTAGACAGACAAGATCCAGAGACGCTTCTTCAGCCCCAGCAGGGGAGGAGGAGGTTGGGGAAGGAGGTTGGAGGGAAGGAAGGACTGGCAATGTTGTGAGGTAGACAAGTTTATTCCTGTTTTTTGTGGTTTTCTTGAAGTTATATGCAGGAGAGGAGAGCAACCCACCTGATGTGTGGATCATAAGGCAGTTTGTCTGAGTAAGCTCTCCTTTCCCACCCACAACACCATCATTACACACACTAAGACATGGCCACACACACAATCGCTCATGCGATACTGCAAATGTGCAGGAGCAGATATTTAGGTTATAAGCAGTTTCGTCTGGGCAACCCAGTTGATGGAGAGCAGCACAACAAACCATCTTATGAGCTCAACAGACAGTCAGCTGACCATAACATATCTGCTATCCGCCTGAGAGCGGAGATGATCCAAGTGATTCAGAGGACTGTCTTCTAACACTGTATTTAAAAGTGACAAGCCTTTTCCTCTTCCAAGCCAACCAAGAGGGACCAAAATGTGTTTTGTCATACGGCCGCTGATGGATGCCTGAGTCAGCATCCCCTTGCAGCCACAGAGGGCCATGAGCCCAAACATTATCACCGGTCATGCTGTTCATTGCCCCATGGTTATTTCAGACACTTTTTTAAATTTTCTTTTCTTTAATATGTTTCAAGGATTTCATTTTATTTGCAGTTTAGTTCCAGTTTTGTGAAGTATTAACCTTAAGGTCAATAAACAGTAAACATATAACATTGAACCAGATAGGGCATTTTAAACATTTTGTCAAGCGTGTCACAGGACCCATTTGAATTAGTATTTTACATTGTTTGGTTGACATCCCCAATTCAACAAAAATAAATTTGCACTTCTGAGTGTTCTGACGTCTCTTGCTTTGTTTGGCATTATGTTAGTTAAGTGTTTTTCAGTCATTGTTGTTGAGAGTCATCAGTTCAATTGCACAAACATGCCTGCCAGAAGACAATAAGCACTTGCTTTTCTTTCTCTAGTATGTAATTGAAATGACGCTGTAGTGCTTTCTCATTTAGGACCACTAATTCACTGGCTCAGGTTCATAATCTCGAACATGCGGAAAGTACTGTAACATTAACCCTGTCAGGATTGGCTGGGCATATATATATATACGTATATGCACATTTACATGGCGTGGACTTGTGATTACCTTACCTAAATTATAATTATTGAAACATCAAAGTTTAAGCTGAAATAGTTTTACTGAACCACCTCATCCTCCTTTCTCTGTCTGAACATGCCAGGTGTGATTCAGTCTGTCTATAAACTCTGGTTTGCTCTCTGTGCAGAAATGGCTCAGCCAGCCCACAGTCATAAATCAGTACACCTCAAGCTGTAGCTATATTTCATCTCTCTCTCCCTCCTTTTTTTCCACTCCGTTTTACCCTTATCTTCATCACTTCTTCAAATGCCATTGCCACAAGAAACATCCAATTATTTTGTTGCTTACTGACAGAGACCAAGATTAGAAATGCAGATCTTAACATTGTGGTGGATCTCTGGGATGTTGGGGTCTTTAAGCAAGTTCTGACAATGCAGCCAGTTGTGTGAGAAGGAGAGTGAGAGTGTGTGTCTGTGTGTGTGAAAGAAAGATCAAGAGAGAGGGAGAGAGAGATTGGTAGGATTATAAGGGTGTTTTGTGAGCTTATTGAGATGGCAGCACACAAAAGCCCTTCCCTCCGGAGAAACTCGCACCTGGGGAGGCACCGGCGAGGAATTGCGTGCGTTTGTGTGTGCGTGCTTGAGGGCTGGAGAGCAAAATCATTGTGCTTAAGAGAACTCTCAGTGGGATGCTCTGTAGGTCAGATCCCCTGTTCAAGACGGATTACATCCCAAAGAGAAAGTCTGAACATCCACAAAGAGGCTCTGATGGAGGGAGGTATAGGGATTTGGAGACAGAGAAAAGGGAATCACAGCCTTTTGACTTGAAAACCTGCTATTTTCCTCAGACTTCCTGTGCGCCCCCCCCCTCTCTCTCTCTCTCTCTCACACACACACACACACACACACACACACACACACACACACACACACACACACACACACACACACACACACACACACTCACACAAAAAAACCAAAAGCTCTAAAAATATCACACAGCCTCAGGTCTTGGGTAAATCCTGTGTTATTCCCCAAACTGTGATTTTTAACATATAGACCCACCCCTAGGCTGCCAATCATAGAGGTGGCCAGAGCTCCGAGGGAGATATTTAGGGGCAGATAGAGGAAGGAGGGAGGGGTTAGGTGGGCTACAGTACAAACTAGGGGACTCACACCTGCTGACTTTACTATATGTGACACTTGATCACTACTGATATTGTACCACTCACTTAAAGGATGTCACATCCTGTAACATACAGCACTTGTGATGCCTCAATTCAAGCACCTCTGCTAACACACACACACATGCACAGACATACATATGCTTGAATCACCTAATAGAAAGCAAACATTTATGATCAAGATTGACACCTACGGAAACACTGTGGTGGAGAAATAACACTAAATGTATTAAATAAGTTATAGCAGAAGGAATTTCACTATTTTCTTTCCCTATTCTCGAAATGCCAGAGCTGCTATCGGACGCTCCTTGTAGGATTGAAGAGGAAAACTAACAGGAATTTACCTGTTTCCTTCTGTTGAAATTCATCCTTGTGCAGAGTCAGCGGAGAGGCTTTATAACTTAGGCTATCGCAGAGCTACTGTAATAACATCAACAACATTTGGACTGCCACTCAACATTAAGGGGCTGCCCACTAATTGAGCCTCGTATAACAGTAGGCTGCACTTTATTTCTCACGCTAGCCCAACACTTTCCTAAAGGTCGTCACAAATGTCAGGGAAGCTTGTAAAAAGCGAGATGTGCTGTGTTGCCATTGGTTGGAACAACAACACTTTATATTGTAATTGATGTCTTGCAGTGTAACTAGTTACGATAACTTTATTTTCCTCAAAAGAGGAATTGCTTACATTCTATATCAGTGACCTATTCAAACCTGCGTAATGTTTGTTAAACTTAGGCTTCAAATCCCAAAATGGGACACCGGCCTGTTGGCCCCATGCTGAAAAAAGTGTATAAAACCCCTGGCCTGAACGAAAGGTATTCCAACACACCTCAGATTGTTGGGCTGAGTAGTTTTCAGCCAGGTTGTGTTTTCCAGTGAAACCTTGGAATTGGATGCCAGAGTGGCCTTTCTCTCTCTCTCTCTCTCTCTCTCTCTCTCTCTCTCTCTCTCTCTCTCTCTCTCTCTCTCTCTCTCTCTCTCTGTCACTAGATCACTAGACAAGCAGATTAGTGCTGTAGCTGCTCTGTCTGTCCCTCACATCTTACTCTATGTCACTGCTATAATCCTTATCATCAAACCAGTGGGTCAGGCTACATAACAAGGGTGTCTTTCATACATGTATGCACTTATGCTCAAATGCATACACCTCACACATGTGCAGTAGATCTCCCTCTCTTTCTTTCTCTCTCTCTTATCTGGGCCTGTGGAAAAGCCACACTTGTACGATGACATTCAGCACAGGATTAAAGCCCATGTAAGACCCTCCTCAGTTTACACTGCTGCTGCCAAGAGGGGATCTATACAACCACACATTCTCATGCAACCCTGTACACACACAGGCAGACACAAATGCAAGCACATGCACATACACACACATACTGTAAGCAGGCAAGCATAGACTTGTTTGTGTTTGCACACGCACACACACATACACACACACTCACACGGACAAATCCCTGCACCCTTGTTACTGAGCATGTTGTACTCTGTTACTCCAGACCAAAGGCAGTCTATCTAAACAACAAACACAGCGAGACATACAGTCATGCACACACACACACACACACACACACACACACACACACACACACACACACACACACACACACACACACACACACACACACACACACACACACACACACACACACACGTGTGCAAACACTCACACTGACGATCTTTTGTCCTGCATCCTGCAACTATCATCCTTGCTCTTCTCTCTGAAACAAGGGTATCCTTGCCAAGAATGAGCCCAGACACCACCTCCATCCGTCTGCAATGGAATGATGGACAAACACACACCCCATCCCCCCACCCACATACATACACACACACACACACACACACACACACAACGTCACATACAAACAGCACTGTTTGCACGAGTGTTGTCAGGACGGACAAAGAGATGAACAGTTTTAGTAGAGTACAGGGATTGAGACTGGTGGAAGATTGAAGACAGACTCTCTGGGTTTTAATTGTGCTAAGAGCCAGACATGGTCAAGACCTTAGTTAAGATGCTGCGGTGTATCTAGGTCACATTGTGTGTTTTGTGTCTTATTTTTTGTGCATACCTCTGGGGGGTATGTTGGTTTGGTCTGGAGAGGATTCTCATTGGAATGTGCTCTGATTGGGCTAGACAGCGATCCTTTTCTGATTGGTTGTTTATCCCCGGGCTTCCACTTTGGGGATTCCTTTGAACCAGTGCATCTCTGTCACTCCTTCTCCATTTCTTTCTGTTTCTTTTCTTCTCTCGCTTCATCTCTATATCTTGTGGAGTGCCGCTGGCTCTGTGTTTGATGTGAGTCTGTATGATGGGCTAAAGCAGAACCAGCAGTGGGCCTTCTCTGTGTCTCTGCCAAGCCATCGATGCTCAAAGTGGAGACCGCAGTAACCTTAGGTGCTAAGTGGTCAAATACAATATAGCACAGCTTGTTTCCCAAGCACAGAACAGTCAGTGTTGAAACTGTTTTAATACTTATTTTCAAGACTGATTGCCATAGCGATCCTGTATTTGAAATTTAAAAACATTGCTATCACCCACCTCCAATCAAAACTATGTTTAACTGCACACCAGCTGGCAGAGGGTGGGAGAGAGAGGTGACCAACCAAGAGGGACTCACTTGATAATTCTTTCTCACCAAAAGCAGAGTAGAGCATGGCAGGATAAAACACCAGTCAACAGGTGCCATTGTACTTTTGCCCCTCTCTAATATCCTATCCAGGAGTGGCCTAGCCTGTCAGGGTGTGCATGCAGCAGGGTTTCAACCCTGCAGCTATGGGATTAGCTCCACTGCTGGGTGGTCCTCCTCCTACTGGTCTCAGAACAGCATCACAGTTTACTGCGCACTCATTCTAGGTGTCAGGATTATGAATCAGTTCAGGTCACTGAGTTTTTATCTGACCATTGCGAGGTTATTAAACTTGATGCTCTGGTCGATTTGAATACATTTACATATTACCGTTGTTTCCATGAACTAATGATCAGAGGAAAGCTGTAAAGTTTAGAGAAGGGATCATATGACTTTTAGGTTGTTGGATTGTATCCCCAGTCTCATTGGGAAGACTTGGCTGTGTAAATAGGTTCTTCTTGAGCTCTAGCGTTACTGCTCAGTGGCCAACATGTGAAAGCTGTGGTTGTATTATGCCGCGGTCAGACCAGAACTGTCAAGATCAAAATGTACTTACTTGCCATGGCTTACAGTGGACAGGACAGGAAATAGTGTGGGCAGGGTTGCAAGCACAAGCTAGCCAGCTAACATTAGCATTACGCAAGTTGAAAATGATCCATGTTTTTATCAAACATTTTTATTTACCCTGCCCTTGAACTCACCCTCAGCAATTCAGATGGTGCTCGTTTTTCCTTCACCATACAGTTAGGCAAACACAAAAAAGCAAAACTCTTTCTTTTCTTTTTATTTCTATTTACTATGTCTCTTGTTTTGCACTATCCTCTTTGCTGCTGTAATCCTGTAAATTTCCCCGCTGCGGGACTAATAAAGGATTATCTTATCTTATCTTATCTTATCTTTCTGAAATTACCTGGATGTTGATAGGGAAAATTCAATCCACAAGAGCAAGTGAATGATGTTTCAAGAGTGTATTTAGTGTGACTGCATCTTTAGTGAGCTATTAGGTGGAACAAAGTGTTGCTGGCTTTAGAAAACTTTTGGGATAAATGAAAGGTCAGTTAAAATGACAAAGAAAAGTTTGTGATGCATGTGACTAGTGTTTGATGTTATGTAGAAGAGTTATTATTACAGGCAGCATAAAGTCATAGCCATTAGTCCTTGTTTTTTCTCTCTTCCTTGGCTTCCATCCTTGAACTCATCACTCTTGAGTCGTTAAGCTTGTTGTATTGAGGACAGAGCACTGGTTGGCATTCCCACACACACACACACACACACACACACACACACACACACACACACACACACACACACACACACACACACACACACACACACACACACACACACACACAAACACACTAAGACCAAGCACATGTTCTCCATAACAGAAATCCCAAAGACAGACAGGTAGTGTGACAGGAGTAAAGCTGTCGGAGGCCTGGCGTTCTCCCCATCCAAAGGGATGGGAGCGGAGGACAATGTAAACATTCTGTCGCGCACATAAACAAGACCTTGCTCAGGTTTCACTACACAGTTAGAGAAAACTCACCCACTCTTTTATAGAGAAAGTATTTGTATAATTTGTTTATGCAGGATTCCATAGCCCTAATGGGGAAATGGGTTTTTCGGCATCACACTACACCTGAGTTCAATTTCACTAGCTCTTTCACAGACAGATCGTAAAGATGGCATACCAGAGCAAACGCAATCTGTCTTTCTCTTCTGCGTCTCAATTTAATTTCTCAGCCTTCCTCTCCCTCAGCCACATTCTTTCTCTCTACCCCCTCCCTCTCTTTCTTTTTCTCTCTCCCCGCTTTTATCTCTCCCTATGAATGATGGCCGTGCAGAGTAATTGTTCAACAAATACTCAATAACAGGTGATACAGAGCAGGGTTGAGGTAGTTCTCAATGTTGAGTTTGACAATAGTTTCATTAGAAGGATGTATATGTTGGCGACTGATAATGTAAGCTTAAAGTTATTTGATTTTTTTTGTCTACAATGTCTTCAGATATATTTCAGAAGAAGTATTGTTGAACAAGTACCAAGATGTGACACAAACCTCTTAGCTGTGAACCATAGCTCCTATTAGCAAGAGCTCCTAAGCAATAAAGCTTGTCTGCTGGCATGGAAAACCAACATGTGGGAATGTGTGTGTGTGCATTTATGTATATATTTGGGTCAACACTATGGAAGAAATCTAAAAGAAAAATCCAAACATTCACTGCTCAGTAAAACCTATATTTACAGTATTTATTGTTCTATGGTAATGATATTCCAAGGCCAACTATACTGACACATTTACATACCGCAAACACACATGAATGTTTTCATCCATATCCAACTTCAACCTCCTGCTACGCCAGCAAGACACCATGTGTTTAGCAGCACCAAAAACAATGGCTTAGCAGAACCTCTTGCACCGCAGTGCAAATGAACTGAAGTACAGGCCAGAGAACAAGACCCAAACATGTGTTTGCTTTGTTTTGCCTTCTAATTACATATACACATAGTTATTTCTCTTGCACACTGTTTGTGTGTAAAGAGTGTGTGTGTTTCGAAACTGTGTGTCTGTCTCCCTGTTGTAATGCAAGACTTTGTGTCTGGAATTGGCGTGTCTCACAGCAGGCATTCCATTCAGGCTAACACTGTTTGCTTAGGTAATAACTTGGCTTTGCCATAATTTGTTTGTGTGTATGTTTGTCTCTCTCTGTGTATGTGTGTTTGTACACATGCACGATCATAGGAAATACTCCCTTACATTTCAAACATTTGCACATAAAGATAAGCCCTTCCCTTTGAACTTGCCATCTACAAATTAATTAATTTTTTTTGTCTCTATTCTTGCCCAAGTCTTGTGTCTTTTCCCTCTTTATTCCTGTTTCCATTTGCTCCCTCTAAATAGCTATTAGAACAACTTTGTCTGTTAAAAATAACCTTTGCAAAGCTTCTGTGCATATAGTTCAAATATACTGGTCAGCATCATTTTTTATCGTGATGGGCCTCATTGATCTTGTGGGAGGGTTTGAAGTGTTACACACACACATATACACACACCACCTACTGTGAACATATTTCTCCTCAATACCACGGGTCAACAGGGGCCAATAATTGCCTGAGGGGTTGCCAGATCTGAGTTGCTACTGCCAACTGGTGAGTCCAGCACCACACACACACAAACACACACTGAGATCACAGGCCAAAAGTTTTATCATTGATGTCAGCTGTTATGTCAGCTTAGTCAGCCTTACCTCTGCCTCATCCTACCATTACACACACACACACACACACACACACACACACACACACACACACACACACACACACACACACACACACACACACACACACACACACATTATCATCGCAGGCTCTGATGTCAGAGAGCGAGGGGAGAGACTGATTCAATTGTGTGTGTTTTGGATGAAGCAGCAAGAAGTTCAGAATTTTAAGTTTTCAGACAGTTCCGATGGGTTAAGACCCTTAACTTTAAATCAGTGCATGTTTGTATGCCTGCATGCATGAGGTCCACCTGTGTTTTTGTGTGTGTGTGTGTGTGTGTGTGTGTGTGTGTGTATGTGTATGTGTGTGTGTGTGTGTGTGTGTGTGTGTGTGGGTGGTAGGAATGAGGCAACATACCGTGACTTTATCATGGCAAAGCAGAAACAGTATTAACAACTGGTGAAAGATGTTTTGTGGACATTACTCGGATTCCCTTTTGGTGGAAAGAAAAATGGGGAGAGATGAGAGGGAGAGCGGAGAGATGGGAAGGAAAAGGGGGAGTCAACAGAATAATGAATAGCTAAAGATATTTATGTGGGTTTTAAATGCGTTGCTGTTCAGTGTAAGCCTCCTTGTAGTCATTCTCTATCATCGCTTTGTGGCAGTTTCGAATTTCCAAACACAGGAAGTGTTGCTTGATTTCCTCTTTCTTTGTGTCCGAAGTGTGTGTGTGTATGTGTGTGTGTGTGTGTGTGTGTGTGAGAAAGATTCTGTGTGTCTCTCTCTTTCTCTCTCTCTCTGTCTGTTGCTCTCACTCCTTCTCCCCTTTCTCCCTCACATTCTCACACACATATACAGATGTGGGATAGTTGTTTGCTTTTTCTTGCCAAGCAAAAATGCTTTCTTCTCTTTGTGATCCGCTTTGGTGTTACCTGTGTGTGCGTGTGTGTGTGTGAAGAGAGTGAGCAAGTGCTAAACCCAGCTCCTCGCCTGAGTGCTGCTGCAAAGGCCTAGGTTGACAAGGAGGATTGAGATTGTCATCCCAGGGATTAAACATAATGAGCGAGATTGACAGACAGGACAACATTGTACACTTGCACAGTCACACGCACACACCAACACTCTACATACACACAGAAATGTACACAGGCAATTATAGAGAGGTGTTTCAAAGTGCTGGCATAAGCCTCTGTTTAAATGCATATGAGCAGATCATTCTATCATTGCATGCACGGCATTATAGGGAGGGAACAGGGATAACCCCTCCTTACTTTCACTGGATCTTTTCCCTCCCCTGTTCTCCTTTGTCCTGTTTCTCATTATGTGTGTTTGTTTGTGTTTTTATGTTGTATATACCTTGAGAGAGACAGAGTTGCGTTTGAGCCAGTAAGCACTCTCTGATCTCAGGCTATTCTAGGTTGCTGGGCTTTCCTAAAGATGGCAACATACATTATGATTATTGTGCAGATTGTAGTGCCATTGTGGTGTCACCAATAATCCAACCATGTTGGATTGAGTCTGTTGCAGTCTGAGCCAGCTGGTGTCGGGAAGATCAAATCAATCTTATCAGATCGCTTCTTGTCATTTTCATGAAGATCAGTTAAAAACATCAAACCTTTCTATGATGCTTTTCCAAGCTGTTTACATCACTTGGCAGGACAAAAAACATATTTCTGAAATGGCTTAAAACAAGCTAGCATTCTTTCAGTCTCACCCATTTACCTGTTTTTTAAGGTTGAGTCTGGAATGCATGTGTGCCACAGAACTTCAAAGGACCCTTTTTGTCAGAAGAGCTTGTCCATTTTTAATCTGTAATTGCCAAGAGGCAGCTCAAGATCGCTGTCCAATCAGATATCAGCTGATAAGTGTGGCATGTAGCAGTTAGCTTGGCACTCTTTGGGCCGTCCTGGCCTAGGTGCAGGCTTGTCAGCACAGTGTTCACTTGAAGCTCTGCAAGATTTTTTGATGGAGATGATCAGCCTTGATCTTATCACTTTGCACAGTGACACAGGCTTCAAAGAGAACTAGTCTTTTTTTACTGGCACTGCAGTTGTGCGTGTTTGCGCCCGTGTGTGTGTGTGTGTGTGTGTGTGTGTGTGTGTGTGTGTGTGTGTGTGTGTGTGTGTGTGTGTGTGTGTGTGTGCAAGCTATCGACACATTCCCAGAAAGCTGTTCCAGACCTTAGGACTGGGTTTAATGAAGGCCACGGCATGTCTTCAAAGAGCAGCAATCCAATATGTGCAGAAGTACAAACACACACTCATGAACACACATACACGCACTATCACACACACACACACACACACACACACACACACACACACACACACACACACACACACACACACACACACACACACCGCACACACCTCCGGGTCGGAACAAATGTAAGAGTTTGAGCTCAGCCTGGTGTTGTAACTTGGCAACTTGCTTTTTAACCTTCATAAGATGACTGAGAGAGACAGATGGCTATCCAAGAATGTGGAACTTGTGTGAGAGGGAGTGAACGATTAAAAACATGCATCATTGAAATAACCTGAGAAGTGCAACAAAACATTGTACTAGTTCACTTGTCTTTGAGATTTTAGGCCTGCCTAACTCAACTGAAACTTTCTCTGCTCACAAAATAAGATTAAGCTCAGCTACAACAAGGATTGTGTCTAACTGTGGTGTGTGTGCGTGTGTGTGTGTGTGTGTGTGTGTGTGTGTGTGTGCGTGTGTGTGTGTGTGTGTGTGTGTGTGTGTGTGTGTGTGTGTGTGTGTGCGTGCGTGCGTGTGTGTGCGTGTGTGTAAATTCATGTCTCTGTGTCATGATGTGCTCTGGCTGGTGCAGGACTCAGATATTGAAGATGACATCTGCAAAGCTCGAAGAATGATGAAATTTCAGCGTTAATGGGCAAATTGTGGGAACTGAGTTACACAAAGCTTAGAGCTGGAGCGGACCTCATTCCACATTATATTGCTGTCATTTGTAACAGTCCTCTCACACTCAGCAGATTGTTGCTGTCAGCTTTGAATTTCTGCTTCCAAAAGGCAGCTTTGAATTTTGATTGTGAACCTTTTTCAATTCCAAAGTCTTGGATGATCTTGAACATGAAAATTTCGAACAGTTGCAAGATTTATTTGAAAGCACTCAAAAACATGAGATAGTCGCAGGCCTAGAGTTGACCCCTCCACCCATTTGTTGAAATTCTTCATGCTTTAAGTTTTACGAGCGTGCGTATGTTTGAGTTTGGGTGTTATAATGTGTGTGTGTGTGTGTGTGTGTGTTGTGCACACATGCGTAACTGTGTGTCTCTGGTGCCTTTGAGGTGTGTTAAGGTGTGTTTCTCTCTTTGATGTTTGGCATTGGTTTTATAAAAGGGCTGGTTTTAGAGGCATGCATTTTTCTAAGTGCTTGTGCATGTAGGTGTGTGTGTGTGTGTCTGTGTGTCGGCCAGCAGAGTGGATGTGGTTCACCTTGCACTGGCCACCTGTAAGCCATCGACAGAAATTAGCCTCTTTAGTCTTGATGGGTTGCAGAACAGAGAAGGAAGGGGCGGTGAGAATGTGGTAGGAGGGATGTTGGTGGGGTTTTTGGAAAGATGTGTGTGCGTGTGTGTGTGTGTGTGTGCGCTGTAGTTATTTAGCTCCGGTTTTCTGGCTGTAGGCCCAAGCCTTCTCAAGAGTTCTGTTCTGCTCTGACTCTAGCAAACACACACAACCTGGACTGATTACACTCAGTAAACAAATAAGTCGTTAATATCAGCCTGCAGGCTTCAGACACACAAATACAAATGTATGGTACATGTGCTCACTCACGGACACACCAACAACCACGCCCAAACCCACTGTGTCTGAGGCTCCTATTGGCTGTGGGGTTTGGGACTAGCGAGACTAATGATGTGGTCCTTGTGTTCCTGCTTCCTGTCCTTTGCTGGAGGACTTCCTGTAGCAGAGTCATGTGGTCCTGATTACAGTCCACATCTAAGACCCCTGGAGCAGGACAGTTATGCTCTGACACACACACACACACACACACACACACAATTGATATAGAATAACCTGTGTCCCTCTCGACAGATATGTGATATTATTGACCAGGAGCACTGGAAATACTGAGCATCTGTGTTTACTTCTCCTTTCTTTTCTCTTTAAGTTTCTCTGTCTGTTTCAGTTTTTTCTGCCTCCCCTTGTTCTGTAGCCAGGAGGTTGTTTGCTGTGATGAGGGGCTGCCTGGTCCTGTTGTATTTTACTCCCTGATCTGCAGCCCAGCCCGGGCACCAGACCTCACAGCTGCACTATTGATCAAGCGGGTTGGTCACTTCTGTAGGGGAGAACTACATTAACTGTGACTTTTTCATGTGTAAAATCAATACAGGTTAACTAGAGTAACCGAGGAAACAAACTTTCTCTGTCTGTATATTTCCATTGAGGTCCAGGTGTTACATCAGATCAGATCAGTGGTTTTGCAAGTTTTATCCTAGAAACGAGCAAAAAACACATATTTTTCTATTCAACTATTTGCCAAAAATACCATAAGATAGCCAGTCAGCCAGCATTGATAGTCAGCAAGCATTTCTTTCCATTCATTTAAACATAAAGTCCTTGAATGCTCTGAGATGTTAGCATTGGTTGTCAAGAAACAACTTTTTTTATTAAGAGAAACAGGAACATATGCATTACCCTTTCACAGCCCCCTTGTGCGCTTATTGTTTATCTTCTTAGTTTAATATTCTGAAAGCGTAGCTTATGAATTAAGCACTTGTTGGCAGCTGACTCTTTGTTGTTGGCGTGCTCTCGAATGCATCAACAGTTAGAATTTCTAAAATGTTCCCTATATTTAACTGCATTAGGCAATCATTAAAGCAACTTACCAAAATGATAATGTTCACATACGGATTACCATTCTCAAGCACATTTCAAGTATCCACAAGTTGATTTCATATCAGGTGGCTGCTTGTAAGATTGACAATCAATCCAAAAACTTATGGTATGCTTTGGAAAATGGTCAGCAGTAATGTAAACATGATTGGTATGTGTATAAAACATTTGTGGTTAATGGAATAAGACATGTAAAAGTGTGGTTTTATAAATAGGGTGGATCCAAACAACTGACAGAAACTGACGTTATCTACTAATCCCTTGCTGTTGTAATTTTTACATTTTGTTTAACAGAAACAGTCCTATTATCATGATGGAGTATCTCGCTGTTTAACTGCTCCAGCCAAGTGCAAAGTTGTCATTCCTCATGTGCTCTCTGTAGAATAGGAAAATTGTGTGGAGTGTATGTGTGTCTGTGTGTGTAGAGCCACTCTCCAAGGGGAAATTGTTAGCAAATGGGCTCCAACTGCTGGCCTTTTAGCTTTGCAAACACAACCTGAAGGCCTCTCTCCACATCCCCTTCTCTCCACTCAAGCCCCCCCTACCTCACCCACCCACACTCCCACCCGCTGCAATTCACCTGCCCAACAACCCCAAGGCTTCTCATCCCTCTACTCCCTCCCTCCCTCCCTCCCTCCCTTCTCCCCTTTTCTCACTAACTTAGACATTTCCATACCTATTCATCATTCCCTCCCCCCCCCCCCCCCTCTGTGTCTCCTTCTTCACACACAGAGAGTCATTCCTGAGTGGGTAAATAGAGTAAATTGGGGCTGACCCCCAGGGTTAGCAGGGGCCACGCTCTCTTTTCATGTCAAAGCCATCTGAAGGCTGATTGGTTGATTGCAGTGCTCTCCGCTTCCAAAAGGCTCCCTTGTGCTGCCGTAATTGCCCTATCTTGCGCGCGTACACACATCAACATACTTAACGCACATACACACGAGCATGCACATACAATCATGCAGAGACACACACATTCTTACAGGCAAATGGCTTAATTGGTGTTAATTGCATAATGACAGTAGTGAATTGGACCTGGGTCAGAGGTGACACAGGTTTGAGTGGAGAGGGGGATGGAGAGAGGATGTTGGGAAGATGTGAGAGGAAGGCTGGCACTTCTAGTCTGTCCCAGTCTCCCTCTCTTTCTTCCTCAGTTCCAATACCAAGCAATCCTTGACCTGATTGCAGAAGTTGGCCCGTGGGGATGATATACACATACACTCACACGCACAAAAACAGACAGCCCTTTGTGGCGCCGAGGGATGCTCTATATACTTAACACAAGGATTCAATTTGACTCAGTCTGCATCTGGGGCTGTGTATGTATGTGTGTGTATTTAACTATACCAGCAGAGAATGTTTGTGTGTGAATGCCAGGGCAGCTGAAAGGGTTCTATTGGTGAAAACGTTTAAGCCATCATCATTACAGAGTTGTTGGTACAGAGGTGTGTTTTAGTGAAGGACGTAATTGGCCCGTCATAGTGCTGTGTAATCTTCTCATATTCTATGAAAACAGCGAAAAGCTATTGGCCATAATGGCCATGTTTAAGGTGGGACCTTCCCATGTTAAACATACAGCATCTTAGTTTGATACAGGCTGGAACTCAATAGCAGAGAGAGAGGGAGAAGTGTGTAATGTTTGGTTTATACCAGAAGCCCCACAGTTATGTATTCTGTCTCCATGCTCCACAGTACACATTTATTTCCCTTTTATTTTATTTCATGGAAATCATTCTACTTGTGTGTATGTGCGTGTGTGTGTGTGTGTGTGTATGTGTGTATCTATAATTGCATTTTGTACCCAGTTTGTACTGGATCGCGTGATTTCAAAACCAGAGCTCTCTCAAGCGGAAAGATTGCTACGTCTGAGACCACCCGGGATTAATTTCTCTTTGTGAAAATGTTATTGTGTGTATGCATGCATGCGTTTTTGTGCATATCACGACTCTGCTGCAATCAAATGAGTAGGTTTGTGTGCGCATATGCCTGAATCTGTGTGTGTTTTTCTGCAAGTACATGTGCCCTTGTGTGTGTGTCCTTGTGTGTAGGAGTACAGTATCCCCATCCTGCTGTTAATAGGAGGGAGTGAAAGGTGATGGAAGGTATGGAGAGAGATGGGCCAGTGATGACATAGCCTTATGTTCACCCCCTCTGGATATGGCCCGTTTTATATTATATCCATCCATCATAAGGCTGCTCTCGCGTCCCACATGCTTCCTATACCATTCGTAGCTAGATGTCCACTGTACATGTGTTAGTCTCATCAATGTTCTACTCATATGGTACATGTCACGCTCATACTTGTAAAGCCTAAATGTACTTTGTCATACCCTCTGTATACTTAGTATGTGTGTGCTGCCTGTATTGACTCTCTTTAAGTGGTTTTTGAAGCTCAGATGATAGATGTATGGTTTTCTTGTAGTTCCTCAGAAAGACTTCCCCACAGGCTCATCTAGACACAAAAGGAGCTGTCACTCTCTGCTTTTCTGATCTCACTGTGTGTTCATTCAAATATGTGCAGCGTGTGTGTGTCGTTGGTAGAGGGTTCGTATGTGCCAGTGTAAATGCCTCCTTGTGTCGGAGCTGTCACCTGTTCCTTGTGCTCTGTATGAGCCATGTCTCTAGGCGATCCTTTGATCTGGTCGACAGGAGATTCCTACGGTGTGAAATAGCCCCGGCCAGATTTACTCAATGAAAGAGCAGACCTTAACCACTGTTATTACACTCGTTTTTGGTTTTTTTTAAACATCACTGCTTGTGTCTGTCTCTCTGTCTCTTGTTCGCTCTCTCTCTTATTCTCCCTGTTTTGTTCTGTCTTTTTCAATTGCTGCACTTACATGCAATATAAATGTGCCTGTACATAGATACAACTTAAATTGCAAGGAATGTTCTGTAATATTTACTGCAGAAGCTGTTGCATTGAGTCGTAGCTGAAGTAAAAAAGCCAGTAAGACCACCAGTCATAGCCGAGATTACCTGTGTTGTAACTAAAGAACAGATGTGTAGAGGTAGGTCAGGACAGCTGTCTGTATTTCTAGATTTTTGACACAATACAATAATGCACATGACATTTTCTGATATTGTTGCTTGTTTAAGCCTATTCAGGAATGTGTGAGTGCATGAGTACATTCAGGGCTTTGAGAAATGACACGTAGCACGTAGACTGTCTCTTTATAACAAGAGAGATGAGGGAAGCACTCTTTGGCACGTTCTCCCTCCTTCTCTCTGTGCTCTTACAGTCTGATATTAGTGTGATAGGTTGGGTGTGTCTGTCTGAGCTGTTGAACATGTGTCAGAGCCCAGGTGGGGAAACACACAATGCAATTATCCCTGTAAAACACCACCCATGTAACACAAACACTGTCCACATGTGTGTACTGGCAGTTACATCGGCTGATGCTAATTTATGTTGGTGAGCTTTGCTATGTTTAATGGTCCATTCTGGAGACGTAAAAGGACGACAACAGAAAGATTGGAGCTGTTGTGAGGGGGCGAGAGATTTTTTTTTCTTTATTGCTGTTTTAAGGGATCCTTTTAATACGCTTCCAATGGAATTGATTGGGGACAAAATCCAGTCTGCTTTCTCTGAAAACAAATATTAAAGGTAATAAAATACAGTAGTTACAAATAATAAAATACAGTAGTTTCAAATAATAAAACCAGGTATAATCAAACAAGATAATAAATAATTCACAAAATCACATCTTACTATCCATCCACTGTAGCTAAGCAAGGAAACACTTGGAAAACACAAACAATGAATTTGTACTAAAAAGATATTGGAACATAACTGCTTGATTTTTGCTGCTGAACCAAACTGCTGAACCAAATATCAGCTGTAACTGAACTTTGGAATGTACTTTTGCACCAGGTGTGCTGTGCATTTTGTCCTCCATCACCTCTACTGGAATGGCATTGGAAAAGGATCTCTCGAAATAGCTAATATGATAAGGAGGAATGGTTATAGCAATTCAAACCTTACGTTATAATGTTCACATGGTCACACATTAACGTTTGAGTGCACTATCCAACCATTTTAATATCATAAGATATTTATCACTAGTTCCTTATTGCCCCAAGTGTTTGTATGTTTGGGGAAATTAAAAGCTAGAATTATTCCAAAACTAGGAACTCACAATTTTGTAGATTATAAAATCTAGATATATACAGACATTTTATAATTTGCCATGTAAGTGCTTTATAGAAATTAAAAAGTAGATATTTTCTTGACATCATCAATTATGTTACGCATTTTTGCCAAGTTGCCTTACCTTAAGTTTCCATAGGCCAACACATCTACTAAGCATTGTCCATTTCATTTCTAGCAACTATTTTGGTTGACTTCTCCTTCAGCTAGGTAAGTGGGCTGAGACAGCTGTCACGTGTCATTACAGCAAACTGGGGGAGAGATGTGGGGTATGCCAGTTAAACAGAACTACTCAAAGATGTGTGGTAATGTGAGTGATGGTTGAAAGTCACAGTCTGTGACCTGAGAAAGCTCCTACTAAACATCAGCACATGACCTTGCTTGGGAGGCCTGAATTCTTTCAGCCTTAAGCCGATAGTATTCCCAGCACCACCCAGACCAAATGGACCAACTTGGACACAACACACACACACACACACACACACACACACACACACACACACACACACACACACACACACACACACACACACACACACACACACACATCTCGACATTTCATACTGCACATTTTAGTTTTTTGGAAGTCTGCACTCACCTCATTAAATCTCTTTTTCACAGGTCATTTTAGTGCAAAGTATCCTGTTCTAATATCAATAACATGTTTGGGTCTGCACATCATGAGTTTTAGTTATCAGAGTGAAATGAACAAGGGTTGCAAAGTGATCCCTAACTTAGCCACCACATCAATATTCAACATCACAGACTCTCACAAACAGCTTGAGACATATATTTCCAGCACCACTCTATATCATCCTTAGCTATCATAACAGAGGAGTTTTTGCCAAGCCAGTGCATCATAACCTATTGCATTAATCCCACAGCAAGACTCAATGTTAAGAGCAAGCCTTAGCACTGTCAGTGTGGATGGCTCTATCAGCACTTATTTAACAGGTACAGCATGTTTCAGCAGTAAATATCACAAACCTATGAGTCGCTTTGTCAAAACTAATGAGGATTATTTACTCTCTATCTGCGCCCACAGCCAAAACTCTGTCACTTTCTATGATGCTTATTTACGATCCACAATGTCTCCCTTTAGGTTTCATTGGTGGGGCCTTTCCACAGTGTCGCTCAGAGTGCTCCAAAAGGTTGGTAAAGATTTTAAATGGTTGCACATGAAGTGTCTGTGGCTATAGTCAGAGTGACAAATGTAGATGTTTAGGGGTTTAGCCACCCAGAGGCGGAAGAGTCTCCGGAATCATAACTGGCACAGACATCTTAACTGTTTTTTAATTGTGTGTGTTTTTGGCCTCCTTCTCATATCAACTACCCAGCCTGCTTTTCCCCCTCTCTCTATCTCATCCACACTTCCCCATCACAGACCCTAAATCTCAACCCTAAGGCTACAACGGTGGGTTATTTCCCTAAAAACATTCCCCCTTGCCTCTTTTCTGATTATTCCCCCTTCCCAATCGTTTCATTACCCATTAACATGCCTGCTGGACCCCACAGCCTGGCGTACCTACAAACAATTGAAAACACTCACATTTTATGGAGGGTGCTTTCACACACGCTTTGAAAGCTGGGTCTCGGCCCCCTTCCAAGTGGACTCTAGTGCAGTTCATTTTCATGTGAAAGCAAACAACCACAGGACTTTATGATAGCAGATGTGACTTTAGTTTGATATCAAAAGCTAAACTAATAATAAATCCATTTGCTGTTCTGAAAGTAGCTTTATTTATAACATGCAGTCGATTTACATTGTAATAATACTAAAAAGGCTTACTTCATTGTGAGCTCTTTGTGACACTCAAAGAACATACATATTAACATCAAAATTATTAAAGATTTGCATAAACTTTCAATCACCCGAATTGGTGTCATATCCTCGAGTTACTTGTCAGTCTGTATAATTTCATGTTTATTCCGCTTGGTTTGTTTGTAAAAAGTTAGAATCTGAAGCAGAACTAAAATGCAACAAAGAATATTTTTTTTCCCCCTTGGTCTTGACCAAATGAGCCCAACTACTTGTGCCCAACAAGTGAAAGCACCCTTAAATGTATTTAAGGAATTTAGCTAAACTAAGAATGCAACATCATTTAAACTCTGACTGAGTCATCAAAGTTTTTCTCAACTCTCTTTTTTACTACATATTTGCAGTTCATCATATTTTTGAGAGAACAATGCTCAGAATGAATTACTTCAAAGCAAAAAGTTGCTTTTTTGCAACTTTCTCAATTGTTTCTTCATCCCTTTTCTCTCAGAAACTGACAGACAGGTCAGACTATGGTAGAGAGCAGACCACCAGACACTGTGAAAGCCTTCCTATTTATCCACAGTGTATATCCTATGTGTCTCATGTCCTGGGGCTATACTGACCCAGGAGCACCAAACAGACTTGGCCAACAACATGATTGGCTCTTCCTGAGACCGGACTTAAATAGTATTAAACACCACAGTGCAGCTGTGCTAGTACAAACACACTGACTCCGCTTGACATCAAACTTGACTTTGTCACTCCTTCTCAGATCCTGTTTGTAGACAGATTTTGCGTTTGGTTGAGTAAAGAAGTAAAATAAGGCTGTTTGCTTGTCCATGATGTGCAAAAAGAGGCACAGACATACAAAAGAGAAAATAAACCACAAAAAAACATCAGCTGACCCCTGGTTCAAGTGTGATGGATGAATAAATGAACACATTGTTAACATTTGAAGACCTGGGGCTCTAATGTTTGATGAACAAACACAGATCTTAGCTGACTGTGTAAATCTCCGTCTGAACCTCAAATACTTGTAGCTATTGAATAGACATTATTATAAGAATTTGTTGACACAAGTGTCCCGCACACACACATAGGAACAGATTCATACGCAAACACGCACAGGTCCACATGCAGGCACAGATACGCTCACCAACACACACCTACTGTATGCAAAGGTGAGCCTGTTTTTCCTTCAGAGCAGATTGAGATCTGAAGGATCACATTTATTTGCTTAACTGGTTCAAATGATCTTAAATAGATCCGAGATGACCAAACCAGACCAAACCATTTGAAATCCAAAGCTCCAGCTTCATCTGTATCAATCACACATCCACACACACACACACACACACACACACACACACACACACACACACACACACACACACACACACACACACACACACACACACACACACACACACACACACACACACACACACTGTTAACACACAGACTTTACTTGCTGGTCTATTTACGTATTAGGCTCATGTCCAAAAATCTCTATCAGGCCATATGAAGCTAAGTAATCAGCCTTTTCCTATTAATGTGTGGTGTACCAGTCTGGCAGGAATTTATGAAATGTAAAGTGTAATTTTGTTTCCTGTCAAGTTTGTGTGCTCAGTTTAGGATTCACTTTTTATACTGTAGAAACAAAGAACACGAAAAAAAGGTGCTTCTATGTTTCCAGCCTGGTGGTGGAAGAGCAAATGAGTTAAGAGAGGGAACTGAAATATGGACAATAAAGAACATATGGAGAAACTGAGTCTGTGGGCAGAGAGAAAGAGAGAGAGCAAGGGACTAGTTGGGTCAGGAGGACTGCTGGGTCATTGGAGTTGGTCTCATCTTGAGAAGACATCAAGAGGAGGGTGGAGCATTAAAAGCACCCTAGAAAACAAAGAGGGGTGACTGCTCGAATGAGAGCTGTAATATGTAATATTCAGAAGCACACACAAAACACAAATATGAAAAGTAAGAAAGGTAGGCAGTGGAGAAGAAACGCTTATGATGAATAAAGATGTATTTCTGTAACTGGTTGTGCAGAGTAGGCCTTTCAACAGTTGTCTGGCCCTCTATCCGTTTTTCCATCTTTCAGGAATAAGGTCTTCACTCCAGCCCACACTGTATCTCTGGCATGGAAACTTTCCTCCCTTATAAAACAAAAATATGAACATATGAATGTCCTTCATGTCGTTTTCCCACTTATGTGTGTGTGTAGACTTTTCAGTCCACAAAGAGCATAGAAAGCACGGCAGTATGGTTAGATGTATGCACATGTTACACTATAAACGTGTTGCTTGGGCGTAGTGCCTCTACACACATTTCATGGTACTGGTTTAAACCTTCAAAGAAAAATGAATGCCACCATGCACCCACAACCCCCCCCACCAACCCATCCATCCTCCCCTCCCTTACCCGCATGAGCACAGCTAGACTTGCATCCACTCCGGTTTGTGCAAATGGGGGTGAGAGGCTGTTACCGTGTCAGTCGGCATGGCCTCTTATCGAACCATCAGACTACCCTCAGATTCTCTTTCCAGATGGAGGTGAGATAGGGCCTCAGAGGCCCGGACCCCCGCAGACACTGAGAGCATGGAGGCCTCCACTGATCTCCTACCTGATGGAGGTGCTTTAATGTGGGCTCGGGTTTCACTTGTCTCCCCTGTCTGGCTGGGCCTGCGCTGGTGTCAGGATTCAGGCGCGTTCAGGGCTCTTCGGCCTGGACTCCGATGGGGCGCTGCTGCTCCACTTCGAGGTGTAGCTCCAGGTCAAGGTGTTGTTATGGGATACAAGCTCCCCAAGGGCCCTGAGCTATTCTTGCAAGGAAAAATAGGTGCAATGATGGGTTGTATACACAGCCATACAGGCACTCACAGGCAGACTTTGACACACATGCAGCTGGCCCACAGTAGAGCTCTTGACATTTCTCCCAATAACATAAACACTGCCACTCATACTGTGCTCAGAGCTAGAGGGAGGAAAAGAAAAAAAATCCTGTGATAAGGCAAAAAAAAAGAAGCTTGACAGGGTAAATGAATGAGATTAGTCAGGAACTTCTGAGCGCTAAGAGAGACAGATCAAGAGAGACAGAGTGGGGGGTGAGGAGGAGAGAGGAATTTGGGAGTAGAAAGAATTCCATGCACCTTTTATTGTTGTTGCGCAAACCTGTATTTAAGACTTGCATGAACATTTAGGACTTTTATGAACATAGTTTCTTTTTCGCCCCAAGTAAAAAAGGAATATTTGAAGACACTTTTTTCAGCCTCCCTCTCTGATGCTTGTGTCTTTGTATTTGTGTGCTTCAATTTTTACATTTATGCACATGTAGGTTTTTCTTTTTAAGGAACGCAGACGTACATAGATTTTTTTCTTTGTGAAGGGATGGTTGTGTATATATATCTGCGCGACATTAGTTTTACTAATAGCACACCTTGGCTATCATTTCTCACAGGATTAGAAACAAAAGGAGGGAGAGGGAGAGAGTTCATGGGATGGAGTGCTCTTTTATTTTTTTGTTGCTGGTACAGACGTTACTATAATTTAGCTGAAATAATAGAAGTTTTAAAATTGCTACCAGTGTGCCCCTCTGTCTTTCTCTATCTCTGTCACTATTCATTCTAAACCAGATGTCAAATTGAGGCGGCACAAGGAGATGATGCACGCTAGTGGAGCAGTGTTTGAATGGGAAGAAGCTCAGAAATAGCACATGTGAAGCATGCACCGTGTTTGACTCCCAGATGCACGCTGCCTCTCCATGGGAGTTTAATGAGTTTGATACATGAGATTTTTTTTTTTTCATCAACAGTCAACTCCACCTAGTGGTGTTTGCACTGAACACATTTCTGGCTGCAAAGAGGAATGCACTGTAATGAGGGAAACGTTACACTGGCAATTGTTTATCTCCACGGAGTAACTTTACCCTGAACTTGCAGGAGAAGGGAGGATCAATACTTATAAGATTTGTATATGAATCCCACAAAAGCTACAAACAGTACAGATAAAGTTGCTTCTGAGATCTGGCTCAGCACTTTTGATGCATTGGCTGTTCATTGCTAGAGAGCAGTTGCCGACTGTGTTAGTAGGTCTCCTCACCACCTCTTGGCCCGGCATCTGTGAGGCTTGCTCACACTTGCTTTCACCCAGCATGTGTTTGCTCATATGAAGGAAATTATGTAATTAGCCTTTGAGGGATTGTTTTCTTTCACTCTTTACCCCCCTCTCAGTCTTTCTTTCCCTCCTTCTTCTTTTTTCCCCTCTCTCGCTTTCTAGTCCTTTGACAGCAGGAGATTGTTAATCCAAGCCACACCCTACTGGAGCTCACCTCCTTCATTAATTGCCAGGAACCATCAGTGGGAGAAAATGAGCTCTTGTCATACAGATCTTAACTGAAGAGAAGCTTTGTTTAACATCAAAGGCAGAATTTTGGAAGGTGTATGAGGGAGTGGAGATGGAAGTTTTGGGTGTGCAAGAGGTTGTGTCTGGCCAGGTTGTGTGCTGGGAGATGGGTGCAGGGGTACACATGGGCAGCATCGGGGGGAGGAAAACCTGGCATTTTGCGCTCTAATTCCAGCCGGCCTGGAGGCCTGGAGCGCTAAGAAGGGCCTCACTGTTGCTCTCTGGATCAGCCAGGTATTGCTTACATAAAAAGCAAGTGAAAACAGCTGTAGGGATAATTAGCTTGATTCTCCATTACATGCCATGAGGGCCAATAACTAAAAAATGGAGTTTTGTTTGGGTTAGAGCTGCAGTCCCAACCAGGAGGAAGTTGTAAAAGTCAGGCTGAAAAAAAAAGAAAGCGAGGGAAAAAAGGAGAAATTTGGGAAGAAAGGGTGAGCTCTTGAAGCAATTGTTGCCGAGGAGATGTACTCTCTTCCTGGGGTAGCTTGTTGTAGGCCATATTTTTATTTATGATTTCTAAATGACTGGGTGGGCATGTGCATATAGGTCCTTGTTTTTTTATCTATTTAATATATAATAAATGGATATAATAAATGGATCAAATTTGCTAAAATGGATAACACTGCATTGCAATGAAGCAATAGAGATGCTGTATGATTTGTATTTTGCTCATCAATGAGCATGTTGAATCACCATTACACCTGCACACCTGCATACAATTAATCAGACACATGATAAGAACAGTGATTTGTTTTTGTCATGGTTTTCCTTGCAAGGCATTTTGTCAAAACTGCTTTTCTTCCGATCTTCTTTTCCGAGGTTAGAAAGACCATCCTTCAGAAACACGATATTTTCTGTGGTCACATACTAGGCATTTGACCACAGAAAAATCTCATGTAGTCACAAAAAATCTCAACAAGAGGAAATATATATATGACTACGTAGACAGAACAGTGAGGGGTTAAATGGGGTTTGTATCTTGAATCTTTGTACTCAAAATTTAATTTTGTGGGTTTCTTATTTTCTGTAGGAGAGAAAAGACACCGACCGCCGCGTTATTCCAAGTGAAAGAGCAGCACTTTAACATTGGTGGTCCAAAAACTCTGCAAGGATCCATTTAACAGCCAGTTTATATTAGTAGCACTTAAAGACAAGAAGGGGTTCAGCAGCTCACATCCAGACTCTCAGGCTTGATACCCAATCCACAGGACAAAGACAGACAGTCAGACAGAAAGCAAGACCAGTATAGGTTTTGGGACAATTGCAGGTGGTCTAATATAATAAACCTAAAGATCTAAGATCTGCTTTGTTGAGTATAAAGACACACAATACTGGTCACACAAATGAACATTGTTTAAATAACACAGGGGTACCAGGCAGTAGAAATTGGTTTTCACCTCAACTACACCTCTGTTTCTGCAGAGGGCATTTGCCAATTTTGATAAGTCAATAATTTCCCTCCCTCCATCTGCAGGCTAAACCAGTATTAATATGAGTAAGTGTTCACCCTGTCTGATCCCGCCATCAAGCACACTGAGAGTGGAGAAGTGGGGAGTAGGATGAGGGTTACGCAGGGAGTAGAAGATAGGAATGGCTGATTGGAGTGAGGAGGAGATGATGTCTAAGTGCTGTAAGAGGGAGAGGGAAATTACATTTTGCAATTTAAAGGTATGTATTCCAATTGTGATCTGAAAAGCAACCTCAAAAGAGACAAAGAAATACATACATTCATATGTGCGAATTAAGCTATTATGAAATGTAGCTTTTATACCCCCTCTAAACCTACTTTAAGTGAAGTGGCTCAATATGATAATGGGAGGGTTGTGTCTGATCTGATGAAGTGAGTGTCGAGGGTTAATGTTTCAGTATTATCAGGAGCTGTTCCTGTGAAGATTGAGGTCGCGGATGAATATTACAGTGTCCCTTTGTGTTTTTACCACTTTTTGGCAAATTTGCATGCTGGTATTTTCAATCATATTCTACTTTTTTCCAAATTGTATTTGACTTCGATACAGAAACACAGACAAGTGCTACTTCGCCCAGCTGTTTTTTTTCCAAAAGTGAGCAACTTGTTAAAATGTTCTCTTTGTGCACTGCGTTAAATGTGTAGCTGGCTTGTTTTGCAGCCTTTAGCAGCTGATGATGCAGAAATTATGGACAACGACCTTTGGGCTGAAAAGGCTTTAAGCAGCCTGTCAGAGCCATTTGAGCTCTTGAACTTATCCATCTTGTGGTTGTAGCTTTCCTGGTTGATATAATATGCTTTGCTTTGTCACATGTTTCTGAAGCAGGCATAATCATTACTATGAATGCAGAACTCACTCTCAGGCACCTACAATTCCATTTGATTTTAACAATCTGTCACAACATGCTGACATGTAAAATAATCATAGGCCGATAAGCGTACACACATTCATGACCACATACCGACACACACTTCCTCATTAACAACATGAACACAGGCGTCACACGTGAGTTTGTGTAGTGAATGCGTCTGTTGTGTGGTAGTAGTGAGGTGTTGACAGAGAAGAAAGAGGAGCGGCCTTCAAACACATCCACAAGCAGGTCGTTCTCTCCATTATGCCCTACCAGGGGCCATATTTGTTGATTCTCTGGCCCCCAAATCATTAATTTGAGTGCAGACGACGGCGAAGAAACCTGAGAATGGCGTCCAACACACATCCCCAAATCCACACACAAGCATGTACATCCGCAGACACACATTTGGTCACACTTAAATGCAAGCGGGTTCACACACACACACACACACACACACACACACACACACACACACACACACACACACACACACACACACACACACACACACACACACACACACACACACACACACACACACACACACACACACACACCATGTTGCTTAACAAATGATGGCACTTTAATTGCTGTGCATGTTTATTTACTCCTGGCTGTAATTGATGGTCCCTCTCTGCCTGGCAGCCAATCAGAGGGAGACAGGAAGAGTGTGAGCAGCCCTGCAGAGCTGGGCACTTTCCATACAATTTGACATTCCTCTTTATACCCAACGGACAGCCTAAGATGCTACCATTAAATACTGTTAATCCCCTTAAATTCAAGATTTAGGGGTCATTATTAAGGTCAAATCATCTCCATCCAAACATTTTCCCCAACTCTCTGGACAAACAAAGTTGGTAATAAAGTTCTATCATCATGCCCTCTCTGAGTGAGTGATGATAACGTATTCAGTGATTGGTAGTTTTTTTGTGGCCTGTTTGCTCAGCCAATGAGGCGCCCCTAGCGAACTAGACATACATCATTGTTTCTTTTTTTTCACAACCTTACCCTCAGGAAAGAAGTGAGCTGTTGCTGACTGCTGTGCAACCTGAATAACAGACACATTCCAATAGAGTTTTTTTTTTATTAATGAGCACTTGATGTTTGGGCTGCTGCCAACTGCATTTAGAGCATTCTTAAGGACCTGTGGGGGCTCAGCAGACAGTTAGAGGAAGAAAATGGTCAACCTAAAGCTAAGAAAAAAATATCTACGCAGGACCTGAGTATTTTATTTGTCTATTACCAAGCAATGTAATCGTATGATGGAACCTACTAGGAGAGAAACTTTAAAAACAACCTAAATTCCTTGGCTAGATAATGCATTTTCATATCTCTGTGTGGATTTTAGCCATTGTATTTCCTTCTTTGTGGTTGACCTCTCATACTGATTAATTTTTCTTAATATTTTTTTTCTACAGCTGCTGGTAGAGCCAGGTACCACGAGGTTCAAGAGCTTCGACTGCAAGCATGCACACTGAACCGGCCTATAATTCCCCACCGTCATGATCACCAGACATGCATATACGCATACATAAGTAGATGGACAAGCTCAGCGCTCAGCCGGTCAGGAACTATACCATCTTACCGATGAATGTCATCTCCGCTGACAAATGCAATGGCCCGATGAGGTTGGGTGAATGTCCCTCACAGGACCATCTGTCTTCAGTGTGGAGCTACAAGGTATTGGCAAGCGGCCTTCATTTCCCTAGCTGTTTTCAATAGAGCTAGATTAATTTTACAGTACTGCAGCGCTACAGAGTTCTGGCTTCACATCAACCGGCAATCACTCCACCACTGTCTACTACTGGTGTGGCTAAGCTGAGCCAGTGGAACTAGCCGTCAAGCCATGACAATCCTGGACTGGTTTATGATGGCATGAATGTGTTTACTTCTGCAGCTAAATATCAGACTTTTGTAAATATAACAACATGGACCTCAAAATCCACATCCACAGAGACCTTCTCAATGTACCGTGCCAAAGGAGACAACTGTGTCTGCTGAAACAAATTATTGAAATGGGACTGCATCTGAATCATTCGGGCTGCCCGGTAAACCACCCTAGTTACTCATTTATTTGAATATCTCCCACTTCCTGCTGAGAGATCAACAAGAAAAGGCGAATTTGGGTTTAAAGACGCCGCATCAAAACAGTGTGAGGATCAGCTTACACCTCTAAAATCAGGACCCTTATTAATGGGGAAGGAGTCACGGCTGACCTCAAATCAGCCAGCTTACTGGAAGAACAGTCTGTTTATACATTTCTCCTTGTGTTCTTTTAGCCTGCTGTGCATTTGTTTAATCAACCAATATCATGTTGTAGCTTTTCTACATCCGAAACAGTTTTGAGTGCCACTCTTCTTCTATTTAGAAGTTTTAACAGCTGTGTGTGACTTATTACGCGATGAGTGATGTAATATTTTGTGTCAATTTGTTAATCCTGTGAATCTGGGTGGCGAGTCTGTTTATAATCAAGTGACTTGCATTTTAAAGCACTGCGTCATTACGTTTTTCACTCTACTGGAGGTTGTTCAGAACGGACGGTGTGGTGTTTTGATTGAACAGTATAACAGTGTTTCCATTTTGCCCTTACCTAACATTTTTTGTACAGTGTGTGCATGTGTGTGTGGTTTCATGCTGCTCTCATGTTTGTGATGACTGTGAAAGTTTAGGGGGTATCAGTATTCACCCTTGACTTGTTCCACAGTGTTTTGCAGTGGTCAGCTGGTTTCTCTTGTTTGAATAAAAGTTGTTTTCACAAGAACTGCAACATGTGTTTTTATCAGAAAGACATAATGTGTATGTTGATATCGACAGTGTTATTGGTAAATTTGATTGCAACAATGGGTATTTTCACAAGATTAAAGTTTTACCGCCACTAATGGCAACTACAACAATAGGCTCTTGCACTGCCCAAGAAAGAATTCTCCCCAGTTTTCATGGTCTACCAATTCTCTCTCTCTTTCTCTCTCATAAACTCAGCCAGATGTTGCCCAGTTTTCTTCCTAGGGGAACGTGGGGGGATGGAGGAGGTGGGGGGTTGATGGAGGAGGGAGGGGTAGTGGGGCATGGTGAGGGATCAGAAATGTGGCTGAGCATGTTTTAAGTGCTCTTTGACGCAGTCGCAGCCTCCAGCATCCACCACGGTAACATTAGCTGGGAACAGAACTCTTGCACGATTTGCAAGCACTTCACACTCATTCTGCCACAGGTATTCACAGCCGCGTGAAGAGTTCCATTCCTAAAGGAGATATAAACTGTGGAAAAATGTGACAAAATGATGGCTCTCACAAAAGGATTATGATTTACTTTATTTTAAAACATTTTGGGGGCCGGATTGAGCAACAGCTTCATTACTGATCCTTTTTTATTATTACAGACCATTTGAGGAGATTATAATTAAATTTGTTAAGTACAATACTGTTTTGTTTTATATCCATATTTACATTCTTCCTTCTTTTTAATAAGGGTTAAGGGACTCATACTGTTTCGAATTAGGCCCATAGCAGAGCTATAAGATTGAATACACCTGACTAAGAAGATTGGTATCGTAAAAATGTCTGAATTAATCTCTTTTCCCATCTCCTCCTTAATCACCTGAGGCAAGTCCTTATTTGGGCATGTAGCCAGATATTCAGGTGACCCCCTTCCATTAATTTCAGCATTGTTTTACTGACTGTTATTCTATCTCTATTTCCTCAATCCAGTTGAAATTCTGTCCAGCGCAATTGAAAATAACAGGGATTTCACCCTTGAATGCCTTCAGTGTGCACAGACTGAGAAATCTACAGTGACACAGGTGAAACTATTAAAGACTTTGCCCTCTGACACTCATCATCGGGTTCATTGAAAGATATGGAACTGTAAGCCGGCGGATTCCTGCAGCATGTTTTGAGATAATGTACCATAAAATAATAATTACCGTAATGACCGTAATGCTCACAGGCCTTCAGGTGATGAGAGCAGCCTGTATAAGCACACGATATGGACCTGCTTGTCTTGATTTTACTGAGTGGCAACTCGATCTGCTGCCAGTGAAAATCCTAACTCTGCTCTGGTATGGATAGGGTAATAGCCCCGGGTGCTTTATAAGTTTATTTTAGGTAATAGAGACGCTTGTTTTGTTACAGCCTGTTCCGCCCTTCCCTCGCTCTCTCTTTCTCTCTCTCTTTCTCTCTCTCTTACCTTCACTCAAATCCCGTGCTCCTTGAAAGTTAGTGGCTGGAAGAAGAAGAAGAAGAAAAAAAGACGATTTGAGGAGAAATGTGAAGCGCATGCGCCATCTGAAGGTTTTGCGCTGCGCATCCATGCTGCAGTGTGCTAGTTTGTGAGAGGAGGCGACTGAAGCAGGTGAGAGAAAGAAAGAGAGAGAAAAGAAGAGAGGGAGGGACAGCCGCTGATACTGTTCTGCAGTCCGACGCGCAGAGACGCACACATACGGTGTGGGAAGACGGCAGACCCGGAGCCTCAGCAGCCGCTGTTGTTCACACGCTGTGCTCTCTTCCTCCCCTGGCACCAAGCGAGCCAAGCCGCACTGTTTGGAGATAGATATTTTTTTGGGGGGGAGCATACTGTCTGGAGCCGATTCATTGTGCCATCTGTGTGTTTTTTTTGTGTGTGTGTGTGTGTTTTTTGTTTTTTTACGAGGCGGATGACTGACTTGTTTGCATCTGAAGACGTGTAAGTGGAGCTGTGGGATTGTCAGCGTCGTTCTTCGCACAGAATGGAAGGTAAACTGACGAGTCGTCTGTGGCGAGGGTCACCGTGTGGGTCTTCCCGCAGGTAAAACGCGCTATGAGCTGGGCGTGCGAGCTGCTGGATTTTATGATAATACCAAGATTTTTTATGTTTTGGGTTTGACATTGTCTAGAGATAACCTTGGACTTTTTTTTTTTTTTTTTTTTTTTAATAATTTGGATAGGAACTATTAAAGTAGGCCGCTTTCAATTAGAAGATAATCGACATCCGACGTTTCCGCCAGTGAGGTCGCCGTAGATGGTTTTATTTGTTAATAGTAACTGCAAAGTCGTGCACTGATTCGTTAAAAAAGGAAGTGATCATTTTCTTCCTTAAACGGCCTTTGGACATTTATTTTCTGTATCCCGCTGCTTCATACGAGCCCTCTAAACGGTCTGGCGCACGGAGCGCATGCATTCAGTAATTGTTTGGGCGTCCGTGTTCACCAAAACACCCAACTTGAAGAACTTCCAGACTTAGCGTTTCGCTTTCTTCACCCCAGCCAAGCACTTTGCAAGAAATCCGGATAAAAGGACAAGACTTGTCTCCACAGCAGCGGAAAAGGACATCTTAAATCCACCTGGCCTGCTCAGGGATTATTGGTCTGATATCGTCTCCATAGAGTGGATTACATCTTCTACCGGCTGTGCTCCCTGGTGAGTAGCCTTCACAGCTCTTCTGCTTCACCCAGAGTGTCTTAAAGAGTGCGAAATGTGTGTTTTAGTGGGACCTTTCAGACTATTCCTGCTTATGTGGACACCAGTGCATGACAGATGTGAAGTGTGACACAAACTCTCCCCTCACTGCATGGACGGTGACTAATATATCAATGCCATGTTGAGCAAATAAGAAATTCTGCGAAAATCAACAACAATTTTTTATTTATTTATAAAAACCCATTTAAATTCGAAAGAATAGTGTGCATTCTGTTTCCATTGTTAACGGTCTCCATTTAAAGTCGGGCAGTGTTCTTTGTCGTGCTTCTCCTCATTAAATCCTTGTACCTGGCTCCCTCTCCTGGTTTTTTAAAACAACAGGACAGGCAGGAAAAGAGACTCATCATTTTTGCCCTATTAAATGCGGATTATATTCCACTAATTAGTCAGTAAATTAGGGTAACAAGCTTGGGAAAATGTGAGGTTTTTAATCAAATTGCTCTGTGAATTCAAACTTTCCCCCCGACACATCCATGACTCTCCAAAAACCACAAATTCGTTGTCACCATGCACATTTTCCAAAGGCTTAAAAATGTAGGCCATACTGTAAGTACAGTCAATTAAAAATAACAGTCAGCATTAAAAGTCAGCATAATGCTTTTCCCTCCACATTTTCACAATACTTTGTTGCTAACGTCATTCAATTACTATTGTGTTTACTTACGTCATGATAGTTTAGTAAAATAAAAGTGAGAAAAAAGAGACAATCTGACCAAAAGGTGAAATAACTAAGGCACATTTTTTTCCCTGTTTAAAAAACGGAAAGCTACTGGTCTTTTTTAAACTCTCAGGTTTAACGTAAATTGATTGAGTCCCATATGGCTCCTAACATGGCCTCTTAAATGATCCATTGTAACAGGAGCGAGATGTTTTATCCTCCTGACGACGATATTCTAATTTCTCTCTTCCGGCACAATTTGATGCAACTTTTACAAAACAAGTCAGCCAGGTATTCGTTAGTCAGAGTCCTTTTCTCTCTCGGGTCAGATCGTTTCCCGGAGTCACGGAGCGCAGGCTTTACGCATCTTGCATTGCTGCCAAATAGCCAACAAGAATGTATATTTTAAAATATCAATAATAACGTATTGCATCGTGTTAAATAATTGGAGCACTGGAATGATTTATGCAGTATTAGCCAAGGAAATATTAATTACAATATGAAAGTCTGTGTCTGTGTTGAATAAAATAATTACAGTTCTCTACTCTGATTGGCTGAGACTCTGTTGTAAAATGTGAGATAATTGCATGCACCTGTGGTATCATGACGGTAAATTTGAATATGAATATGAGGAATAAAACCGGTGTGTCGCCCTATCTGTGGAGTCACTCCTAATGAACTATCCTGCTGGGCGCACAATATTATCTAATTGTGAAACTTCATTAGCCTATCTATAAATAAATATATTTAAAAAATGTGCTTCTTGGCAGGCGTAACAACTCCATTTTTTTTTTGGTTTAAAATCAGCATAAAACCGCCGCCCTCTTTGGATTATTGCTTTAATTTATGTGGAGGAACTTTAAGGAACATAACCTCAGCAACTATTACTGAAGTAGCGCACAAACTGAAAGCACATGCATATGCACTTATGTGTTTGGTGTGCGTGGTGTGCGTGTGCTGGGTGAGGGATGGTGAACTTGGCCTTGCCTTTAATGAGTATTAGGCAGGTCCAGGTCTCCACGACTCAACCCTGGAAAATAACGCAGCGTGACAAATTAGAGCAGCTTGAGTCCCAAAATTCACACAAGGCCCAACTGGATGGCTGGCACATCGATTTAACTTGCAAATTTAAAGTTAATTATTTTAACTCATTTTCTCCCAACATAGCAGCCAAACTATAGCACCAAAGCCACGCAGTTGCCTGCAGATAATTGACATGTTTTCCTATTTTTAAATTCCTTGTAGTTTTCGTTATGCAAAAGGCTGAAAAGTATAATCGGGCCCAAGCCATCAGCCGCTGACGTGGCTCGTGTCAGTCCGACCCACAGTCAATTGATAAATATGAAAAAATATTTAAATACAATTATTGACCGACATGACCGTTATTTGTCAAATTGTATATTTAATAGCCATATGCAGCATCACACAAGAAAAAAACCGTCAAATGTCTTCTTTTAATTTCCAAGTTTTTTACAGGCCTAAATATCCTGTTAGGTCCTATTAAATGTGTTTAATCAGTGAATTTCTATATCAATTTTATTATTATTTCCTAAGGAAGTTTCTTATTTACATAACTGGACCACGTTGAACCTTTTCATCACAAAAAAAATTACACATTGTGTTTTATTCTAAGCCCATGTTTTAGATCAAATTTTTTGAGTTAACCATCTTTGCATTAAAAATGCATAATCGTGTTGAAAAATGAGACACAATTTCGGTTTGACCCTTATGTCAACAATAAATATGCAGGCTAAAATGGATTCAAGTACACACACACACACACACACACACACACACACACACACACTGACTAGGCCTCTCTTCCTGTCTGTTTGTCTCTGCATTTGTGAGTCTCTTACTCTGAGTAAAGTGAATTATCAGGAATGTGTCTAGCTGGGGTCTCATGAGCATTGTGTCTTCTCTGGCTGCATGTCTATCAGTCTTGTGTGATTCACGCTCAGACCTGCTGCCAAATGACTGCTCTGCTGTGGCACAGATGGCGTCAGGGCTCTCATCACACACAGCCATGGTGCTGTTCACATGTAAAAGAGGGATTTATGTATTGCATTCCCTACATACACTTTGACATACAGATATTGGTCTCTGTATTTTTGTGTTATGCACAATAACGTTATGTAAAACAAACATCCAGACAGGCAGAGAGACTGACAAGCATCCTTTTCCTCTGCCCTCCCTCAGATCAAACGGCAGCATGAACCTGGGACTGGGCTGTGTGTGTCGGCCGGTTTCCTGGCCCTTTGGCAGCGTGTTGGACTCCAGAAACTGTGTCTTTGCCCTCACACTCCTCACACTCCTCATGCAGGTAGTGGTGGAGGCCAACTCTTGGTGGTATGCATTCATTTTCTCTCCATATGTATCATATTTTGTGTGTTTGTTTTTAAATTTGTGTTTAATTGTGTCATGGCCAGTGGAGGTTGTCAGCTTTCAAAAGGGATTTTCTTCTTTTTGCACACATAGATGAGTCACATTTGTAAATGGAGTAGCCAAGTCATAAAAGAGTGTATTGTAGATTTTAGATATTTCAGATAGAAGTGTTTATATTTATCTTTTACTTAGTTTCAGAGTCAATTTCAGGCCTGTGTTTGAGAGTGTGTGCGCGTCTTGTGTGTGCGTGTTTGCTAAGTAAGCCTCCTCAGCTTCAGTTGCGCCACATATGAAGTAACACAACATGCTGACTTTAGCACATTAGCCTTTCAGGAAGGACCCTTTTTTCTCCCTTATTTTCTTTCTTTGCATATTGCCAAACCAAAATTATGAATATTATAGAAAACATAGAATGCTGTGGTTTATGAGTCGGCGTCCAAATATGTGCAAACACGAACACCGTGTGTGACTGTAACTGAGTACATGACTGTATGTGAGTTTGTGTGTGTGGGTGCGCGCATTTTTGTGTAAACACACATCCTCCTCTCATTAGAAAAGCCTATATTTGAGCATGCTGCACTTAAACACTCAAAGTACTTCTCATAGTGGAAAATACTGTTTACTAGTTGCCATAGAGGCACTACTTGCAGCAAATCACAACTCCTGACATCCTGTTGCTGTTTCTGCATTTGTGTCTAATTGTGCACTTGTGTATAATTGTGTATCCCAACTTAAGTGCTTGTAGAGGAACATTACATGCAACATTTACAGTAAACCCACGCTTGTGTAAGATCAGTGTCCTTTCTTCCATTGAGCAGATCAAAGCCAGTGTTGACATCATGCGGTGAAGGCTTAGTTATATGAAAATTTAAAATTAAAACAATTCATTTGAAGAGGGTTTATACAGATAAACATATTTAAATGGGCTCTGCTCAGTAGGCCACTATCCTAAAGTTAAAAAAATGACTAGGATTTACCACCCGAGGACTCTCAGATCACCCTTTGGAAAGCTGAGTCTGGAGCACAAACTGTGTGTCTTTCAGTTTCCTCTCTGAGGGCATGCACAGGTGTGAATGATTTAGAGTGTTGGAGCAGCATGCCTACGGACTGTGTGTGTGTGTGTGTGTGTGTGTGTGTGTGTGTGTGTGTGTGTGTGTGTGTGCGTGTGTATGTTGATTTTTATTTTTATTTTTTGTCTCCTGTGTGTTTATGTGTGTACGTCTGTGTATATGTTGCGTGTGTTTATGTGTGTACGTCTGTGTATATGTTGCGTGTATTCAGTGTGTGTTTCCTCGCTGGCTGCTGACTTTCCCCAGTCGATCAGGTTACACTTGGGGCTAATTGTCTTTCTCTTAGGGCTCAGGGATGGGCGGCTCTAATTGTCCTGTGGCCTGGAACCAGATGCTCATACAAGTGTCCCTCTCTCTCTCTATTTCAACTATTTGTCCATGTCTCTCTCTCTTCCAGTCCATTTTCTTTCTTTCTATAATACAAAATTGAATGAAACTGTTTGTTAAAATGATCAGATTTTCTTTCCTTTGTGGTTTGAAAAAAGCAACTTAACTTTCATAGCCAGTTATCCACATCTGTATTTGTTTGGGGCAAAATGCTAAACACCTTTGCCTCCTAAGCCTTGAAAAACTTTAAAAATGAAACAAACAAAGTGAGATGGGCATCACTTTTGGAGTTAACTCAGACGTTCTATGCGACCTGTGATGAGGGGTCGATGCAGGCATAGATTGGCTTTAAAGAGTCACAAGTAAAAGAGATTGTCAATCTCTGCTTTGAGACTCTGAATACAAAATAACCTGTTTGTCAGATTTTCTTTGTTTTGCCCCTTTTTGATTCTTGTGCTCTTTATTTTACTCTTTCCTCTACTTTAACTTTCAATTTATTTCCCGTTGTCCTTTTTCCCTCCTCAACTCCTCTTTTTCCTCGATTTTCTATGCTTCCATTTTCATGTCTTTTCCATGATCTTGGCTTAATAATACCACATGACTTAAAATCCAGTGTCATTAAAAGCTAAGAGTCTATAGGGTTTTGCTACATTTAATAAATGACTACACCTCATTTCACTGATTTACATAGCTTCACCCATGTGAAGGAGAAGCTAATCAAGTGAAATCAGCTGTCGATTTTGAATTTGGTCTGCAAACTTGCATACATTTGTGTCGAAATGGCAAATGAGACAACTGCATTATGTTGCTCCCCTCATCCAGGTCTTTGGCTATGAACCCTTTACTGATCCCAGAGGCCTACATCATCGGTGCCCAGCCTTTGTGCAGCCAGCTGGTGGGCCTGTCTCAGGGCCAGAAGAAGCTGTGCCAGCTTTACCAGGACCACATGCAGTACATCGGTGAAGGTGCCAAAACAGGCATCAGAGAGTGCCAGTACCAGTTCAGACATCGGCGCTGGAACTGTAGCACAGTGGACAACTCATCTGTTTTTGGACGGGTTATGCAAATTGGTAAGAAGTAGGCAAATAATGTATTAAAAAAACAAAACATATATTCTCTTCTCAGAAACATGTACCTGAACACATAGGAGCAGATTCAAACACCTGCGTTCACAAATACCAACATGTATGCAGTGTATATTCACCAGTGTAATCTGTACATTCTGTGTCTTTCCTTTCTTTATTCTCTCTCTTCAACCTCTTTTGTGTGTTTGGAGAAACTGTGAGTGAAATAGCTGGGGCTGTTGATTCTCAGCAGCTGTGTGGAGGGAATAGTTGGTGGGTGAGGTTGCTGGATAAATCAGTCGCTTTGGCCTGCTGAACCAGCCCTCGACATGAAGCAAGAGGGAGGCAGAGAATCTGCTTTTCCCCTGATGAATGGGAGACAATCTAATCCAGTTACACACACACACACACACACACACACACACACACACACACACACACACACACACACACACACACACACACACACACACACACACTGTGGAGCTGGACTGTTGCTGCCCTGTATTTACAAGTTATGGGTGTGCAGTAAGTGTGTGCACCAATACATCACCTTGTCAGAGATTAAACTGTCTGTCTGTGTTTGTGTGTGCACTTACATGCAGTGTGCTCAGATCTCTTATAGAAGTTCAACAGCTTTACAACCCTCTTTTCGTAATCCCCACTCTTGGATACTATCATGGTTTGTTTTGGTTTTCTTTGGATGTGGGCCTTCCCCTCAGTGGCTAATGTAAAGGCAGACAGACGTTTACCTTTTATTGATCATAACTCTCCATCTGAATTTAAATGAAGCTATAAAATGTCGGTGTTGTGATCTTATCAGGGTCAGAGCAAGCTTGGCTGAATAGTAGCAAAAGTCAGCTCTTGCGTTGCTTACATTTTGGGAATCTTTCAAATTCCTCTAAAGGAACACATGTAGAGGGGGCGGCATTTGGTTTATGTTGTGTGGTTTATGTATATTTTAAAGGGTCAGTTGACCCATAATTGTTTAAAAATGCAGAAACAAACAAAAGAAACCCGTATTTCTTACCTACGACGATCACACACATTTTTATAGATTATGGGATATCCATCTCTGAGATTTCTGCTCCCATCCCAATGCATTGATGGAATAAATGTTGAATTTAATTTTGTTTGTGGTGCACACAGTTTTAAGAATTGACTTTTAATGGGCTCAATATCAACTTGTCTTTCCAGTAATGATATTCCCATTACTCTTGATAATCCACAGAACATACTGTCAACAGTTTACTTGATGATTATTTCAGCTAGAAAGTAGTTCCACTGAAAACTGATCACACAAGGCCTGTAAATGATCAGAAGTAACAAGACATTGTTTTTGGAAAGAGATGTCTGTGAACTTTTAAATTTAATGTTGTGAGCCCAAAAAACACATTTCCGTCTCTTGCATCATATTTGGGCAGTCGGGAAAAAATTACAGAGATAAACATCTCAAAACCTCCACACATACAACTGTCGACAGTTATAGAACCGCTAGAGGTAAACGGCAATGCTTTTTTAAAATTGAATTATTCAACAACAAAAAAACGGCGAACTGACCCTTTTAATGTGCCAAACTTGTTGTGAGCATACTTCTGCATGACATTGTGTGCGCAGATATGCGTTTGTCTGTGTTTTTACGCTACTCTTAGTGAGCCTGTATCTCTGGATCTGCTGACTCCCTCTCCACAGATCAGTCTTCATAGAATCCTCATCAGCAGCCGTTCGCCCATTCCTCTTCTCCCTCCCCTACATTGCTCCCATCTCAGCCCACTCTGGGCCAAGTAAACATGTCCTCCCCTTTATGGCTGTCTATCTGAAAGCCTGTCGTACTGTCTGTCTGCCTGCAGGCGGAGGACACTGCTGGTGATTTATAGCTGAGCTCCAGGGGGTCGTGGCTTGGTTGGGTTCAGACCCTCTCCCTTGCCTTGCTTGGCTAGCTCCAGGGTGGGATACAGGAGAATGGAGGCAGCAGTGTGTGGGACGACAGTTTGTCTGTCCACAGGTCTGCTTTTAGGCCAATATCCTTAGGGTGGATTAAACATTGTACTAGACTAATAAATTCCCCACTCTCTCTGATCACCACTGCTCCTGCCAGAGTATCCCACCTGAATATCTTTCAGACTTTCCACAAGGTTTATTTATTCATCTTTTATCTTTTCTGTCATTGTCTTATTTCCGCCTTTGGTGGTATTAAGTGCATGCGTGTCTCCTTCTCCTTTTTGCTTGCTTTTTCTTGACTTATCTCTTCAGTCGTCTTTTCTTTCTCCTCACTCAACTCCAGTTCTCTGTCCATCTGTTATTGTCATTACAGCACACTCTGTTAAGGTTTGGCGCAGCAGGTATATGAGCTGTGCATTTTTGTTTCGTAGCAGACCTTGGCTTCAATGTCAACACACAGCCTCATAGTTTGGTCGGATGTTTTTTTTTTTTTTTTTTTTTTTTTCTTTAGTTTATGTCATAATCTAAGTTTTCTCTTCTAGTCTGTGGCTTTGTACAGAGGTAGTGACGGATTCGTGATAGCAAAACCTGCTTCTGTGTATTTTTTGTTAATTAAATCTTAGTTTTATTAAGCAATGGCTCAGTCAGTCATGACGGTAAAGTAAAACAACTGTTGTCACTTTCAATTTGGGTGAGATGGCAGCTGCTTGTTAGGAAGCATCTCTGTCACTGGAGGGCGCCCTCTTCTCTCTGGCTGAAGCCCAATAACAGCAAACCAGATTCTGCCGTTTGAGATGTTGGTGATGAGGAGCATGCAGCTCTTTGTTGAAGTTCTCTGTAATCTTGAACGTATGGTCAATGCTGTCACATGACATCACATCTCATAACATAATTTCAAGCTGAATAATAGTGACATACATTTGGTATAAAATGAATAAACATGCATAAACAACAAAAATGGGAGCAGTGGGCGGGTGTGTCAATGTGAAACGTGCTTTTGTCATTTTCTCTGTTTCTTATTGTGTCAAATGTGACATGATGTTCCTGTTTGTTTGTCTGCAGGCAGCCGTGAAACGGCGTTCACCTATGCCATTAGCGCGGCAGGGGTGGTGAACGCGGTGAGCCGCGCCTGCAGAGAGGGGGAGCTCTCCAGCTGTGGCTGCAGCCGTGCGGCTCGCCCCAAAGACTTGCCGCGAGACTGGCTGTGGGGCGGCTGCGGAGACAACCTCAACTACGGCTACAGGTTCTCCAAGGAGTTTGTGGACGCACGCGAGAGGGAGAAGAGCTACCCTAAAGGCTCATATGAGAGCGCCCGGCTAATGATGAATATCCACAATAACGAGGCTGGAAGGAGGGTACGACACTGGTGTTCTATGTACAGACACACACACACATAACAAAGATCTTAAGTTGTCATCAGATAAGAAGCAAGCAGAGAGATATAAACTGCAGGCCCTAGCATTAGACCAACCAGTGATAGAAAGAGCAAGAGGAGTTTGAACTGAGACAATCCAGGTCATTTAGATAGGTCTCCGCTGATCATCTGTGTAACAGCTATGTCAGCTCTCCCCTCCTGAGGCTTTGATCTGTGGGGAGATGAAGGCAGCCCTTTTTTTTTTGGTTTTTTTCTCTCCAAACATCTTGAAATAACCTCAAAGGAAAGTAATGCTGTTGCCAGGCTGTTCTCTTTCAAGTAGGACAAATGACTGGACAATGTTTTATTAAATGCACTATTGGAGACATGGACAGGATCATTTTGTCCTTTATGGCAATGTCATGCCTAATGAGATCATGAACACTATATTGCGCAAATATTTATGCAGAGAGCTCAAATAAGATACATGAAGCATGGGTTGCCTGGACTTTTTTTTACTACATAAGAATAATGTTTTTGCAAGTTCTTCATCTGGTTATTAATCCATTTATTTATTTTCTCTCCCCCCCTTCAGACTGTGTCAGACCTTGCCAACGTGTCCTGCAAGTGCCATGGGGTATCAGGCTCCTGCAGCCTGAAGACTTGCTGGCTGCAGCTAGCTGACTTCCGCAAGGTGGGCGATGCACTGAAGGAAAAGTATGACAGCGCCGCTTCCATGAAGCTCAACACGCGTGGAAAGCTGGTGCAGATGCACAGCAAGTTCAATGCTCCCACAAGCCACGACCTAGTGTACATCGAGTCCAGTCCAGACTACTGCCTGAAGAACCAAAGCACCGGCTCCTTGGGCACAGTGGGGCGCCTTTGCAACAAGACCTCGGAAGGCATGGATGGGTGTGAGCTGATGTGCTGCGGCCGCGGTTACGACCAGTACAAGGCCCAGATAGTGGAGCGCTGCCACTGCAAGTTCCACTGGTGCTGCTATGTCAAGTGCAAGCGCTGCACCAAGATCGTAGACCAATTCGTCTGCAAGTGAGAAGAGGAGTGTTGCTTGTGTGTGTTTGCTTGCAGACCATGGGCATTCTTCTGTCTGTATCCGTGAGCAAAGGAGGTGAACACAGAGAAAGAATGGAAGAAAGAAACTATATAAATTATATTTATAGAGTTAAACAATTATGCCATTGCAAAAAGACTGACTCTTTTTTTCAACAAAAAAAAAAATCTTATGTCTTCAGAAACTGAGAGTATCGTGAAATATTTATTTTGAGATTGTTTTATTTTGGCCCAGTCATCACCAGTCGATTTTAACCCATTCAAGTGCCTACAACTGTCTGAAAATCTACCCCCAGCTGACCCCCACCTTTTTGTTCATATCAGAAAATACAAATCTTCTTGTCAGATGGGTCACACTGATTGTGAAATTGGATTGTGCTTCCAATTTCCTTAGAAGAGTAGTGTTTTATATTTGTGGCATAATTGACTCAGAGGTCCTGGTTTGTTGTTTGAGAATGGCTGTGTTGAAAGGACAATATGTGCTTTAGTGTATGGAAGTGATTTCATGGGCCCAGTCCCAGACCAGCCTTCACATCCTAACCGAAGTCTACTTGTCCCCTCTCACCACATGTAGAGTAAGGAACACTGTTGGTTCGTATGAGTCCTTGGAGAACAATGGGTACAATAAGAGGGCTGTTTTGGGGATTGGGCCATTTATTAAGCTGTCCCTGAAGCCTTAGAGTTCCCCAGGTGCTGCAACAAGCCCTCCACCATTATGCACTTTGATACAGAGGCTTAAACCTGTCTGTGCGTGTCTGTTCAGCTGTCTTTTTTTTTTTACAGTGCATCAACAAATATATCAATATTATAGCCTACATTCTTTTCCATATTAATTCAGATTATCCATTTAACATTATCTTTACAATACTTAATATGGTTTGAATATATATGGGCAATGTTGTGGTTACAGTGGTGAAATATTCCATGCTATGTATATATAGTATGTCTATCCAACCAATCAGTAAACTGTATTTATTTTCTTTAAACGGATCCTCCTCTAAGCTTAAAACAGTAAAGCATCATCTCCATCATAGATCTACAGTCGATCAATAGATCAATAGTCAGACATCCTCAAGTCACTGCTTGAAGTCACTTTTTAAAATTGTGTTCTCACTAATGTGGCTCTTCACTGTTTTTGTAAAGGGAAATGCACCTTATTGTTTCAACACACAAATTATTTCTTCTCACTCATGTTCAGCTTTACTGTACTACACACAAATACACTTGTTTATCACAGATGACGTTCATCACCACAGATTTCCTGTACCACTCAGTTAACTTCTAACTATCCCTGTGATGATTCTCAATAGACAAACTATTTCTACCAATCCAAATATGTATATTTATAAGCTTCTCCATGAATTTGAGGTTTGTTAAACGTAATGTGTTATAGCTGATATTTTGTTACTTTTTACAAATTGGCTCAATGCTCTACTTTGTTTCAATAAATATCAAATGTAAAACCAGAAGAGAAGTATTTACTCCCAGTTTTTGTTAAAATCTTGTTTGTCTGTGCCAAATTCTTTTAATGACTAAAGTTTTCCTTTCTACTTACTATAACCTACTAGACAAGTTTATCTACTTGAAATTGTTTCTCTTTTAGTAGAGAGATCTAACTTTTCCTTTTCTCCCCAAAAATCTTTCTAAAGATTTTCTGGTTTTGTTTGCTTCTTAATTCCTTCCTTCAGTCTACTCAACCATGGCCAGAGTTTGTGACAGAACCCACATTGGATGTCAGCTGTTTTAGGCGTGTAGTGAAAAATGATGAGAAGAGTTTTCTTGAGAGCTTTGGAAGATGGCCTGAAGATTGGGTGTCTCTCATGGGGATTGTTGAGCTTGTGTAGTAGGCGCCCCTCAACAACCCAATGACAGTGTATCAGTTTATAGAATGATAAATCATCTTGTGTCAGGAGAATAGGAAGAAGGGGATTTTCAATATGGGGGAACAGGGCTGTCTGGAAGACGACTGGGCTATGTCAGAGACTGCTGGAGCTCAAAAGGAGACGCAGAGAACAGGAGAGAAGATTGGGTAATGAGAAACTAGGGATTACATGAGAGCTGAATGAGAGGGAGTAATAAGGAAAGGGAGAGGCCAGAGGGAGCGGAGCAGAGAGAGAAAATGCTTTACGGAAAGTAGAGCTGAAAGACTGCCATTGCAGTGTAAACGGTTGTGACATTGACTAATGTTTACATTGGGAAAAATATACTAACTTTAGGAGCACATCCTATATGTGATCCTGTCAATTGGCCCCCATGTCTGCAAGCACAATGCACATGCACCAACTTGCACACAAAATGTGTTACATCATGACAAGTGTTTAAATTTCTGATTGGTGTCACGTAGGCCAATGAGGAAAAGCAGAGAAGAGAATGATATAAGGTTAGCAAGGAGGGAGAAAGTGTAAAAAGTTTTTATAAGAGAAAAGAAAGAAAGACTTGATGACGAAGACCAGCAAGAGATTTTTTCATATTTGAATCTCATGTCAACAGCAGGGTTTATACGGATATAAAATCATCCTTCAACTTTGTTATGTACCTGAATGTCAGAAACTACTTGCACTTGCTGGACGAAGCTCTTTGGATGTCAGATTGAGTGACTGACTACATTCCAGCAGGATTCCTCCAGCAATAGCATAAACAGAAATCCAGGTGCACAGCGGTTTGATTCACCAGGCAGAGGAAACCTGAAACCCTCAGGTGCACAGGTACGACACACACAGAGGAAGAGGCACAGACACTTCCATGTGTTCAAACAAAATGCTTGGACAACTCATCTTGGCAGACCTTTCTCCACCTGCCCCTTTCTCCATTCCCACCTACAGTTTGACAGATAATGTTTTGCGACTGTGTAAATATTTATGCACCATTTCTGCAGAGAACAACACTGTCTTTTTTTGGGGCTGTGGTCACAGGGTGACAAGGTTGTGATTAAGGTTTCACACACACAATTAAGCATTCACCGCAATGGCAGTGAGTGGCTTTACAAATGCACACCCACTTAGGGAAGGAGGTGCTCAGCAGATATTTTAAGCTGGTGTAAACCTTAGCCTCTCTTTGTCATCCGCTCTTTACCGTTTATCTAAATAAAAAAAGCAGCCTTTCTAAATGTGCTTTCCTCCACGTTGCTCTCATATCTTCTTAATTTTTTAAATCCTTCCTGCCCTTTGAAAACAATCAAACAAATGTTTTCAGAAATGTTATTCCAAAATGTAACATTGATGGTTTCATATTTTCAAATGTTGAAATATGCAAATACCTCAAGCATTTATCACATGTTCAATACTTGGTAAAATCTGTGTGCGTGCGTTGTATTTTTGTATTTGTGCGAAGGTGATAATTATGATAATGAATGGACCAGGCTGGATGAAGACTGAGGTTCACTGGGCCTAAAAAGTGGTTTTACTCTATTCTTCTTCCACTGCATTAAAATTCCTCAGAGGTTCTTAGATTACGTGACAGGTTGTGTTTTCCTAAATCAAAAAAGCTGGTTAATTTAAGCTAACCTCTGTCTGATGAAGCCAGATCTGCTGACCACATCTTTTTAGATCCATAAATATTTTGTTGCTTCTGTTCCTGCAGTGGAAAAAGCTGAACTAATGTTCTACTGGAACTTCAATATTTAAGGCTGCATATAATGATGTAATACATTTACACCACATTTTACCATCTGTGAAACAAAACCTCAGCTTGAACTCTGGCCTGTTACCCCCCTTGAATTCTGGAGCAAATGTTAGTAGTCTTACTCCTGTTTGAAAACACCACATCAAACCATGACTCAACCTTGAGCTCTCTAAAACTGTCATTGCAGAAAACATCTACAATTGCACAAAAACACAAACTCTATTGATCAGTGTTGGCCAGAGTTGTTCTTTAAAGCCTCATAAAACAGAATACATTATCTGTCAGGGCAAGAGCTCTGGCAAAGCTCATCAGGCCAAGCCAAAGTGGAGCTTGTTCCATTCCCTTGCTCTTACTGTAAAACGCTCAAAAAGCGACAACAGGGCCAAAAAAAAGAGCGCCTCACAGAGCTGCATTTAGAGCTATTTGGGATTGTGGTCGTGTGTTTTAGAGAAAGAGGGCAGGACACCGCACTGTGACGTCGCAAATAGTCTGGACTGGATCAGAGAGACGGGACGGTGCCACAGAGTTACCGGCTCCCCTTCTCACACTGCCAATTCTGTCCCAGTGTCCCCCTCAGAAACCACTTGCACCACAAGTTGTTTCAATGGGGCACAACGCTGGCTGAAAATAGAAAGGTTATACATATAGGTCACAATTTGCATGACTGAGGCGTTTGTGTTTGTTTGTGTCTGCGTCTGTGTGTGTTTGTGTGTGTTTCTCTGTGGGTGTGTGTGTGTGTGTGTGTGTGTCTGCGTGTGCGTGTGTGTATGTGTGTGTGTGCGTATGCACGTTTGTGTTAGAGTGTGACGAAAATGACTACTAAGACAAATTAGTATCAGCTCAATTACTGCTTTAATCCTAACAATGTTTATCCCAGAAGTAAAAACTTACTGCAAGGTTGCCATGGTTACCTAGTAATGAATTAGCTTGACCTCCAATGGAAATTATTATTGCAGCTTTTATTTCTTAATGCAGTTTGCAAAGCAGAAGAATAGAAAAAAGTCATAGTATATCATGTCGAAAAAAGTAACAAAAAGTCATAGTATAGCATGTCGAAGAAAGTAACAAAAAGTCATAGTATAATATGTCGAAAAAAGTAACAAAAAGTCATAGTATAGTATGTCGAAAAAAGTAAAAAAAAGTCATAGTATAGTATGTCGAAAAAAGTAAAAACAAAGTCATAGTATAGTATGTCGAAAAAAGTAAAATAAAGTCATAGTATAGCGTGTCGAAAAAAAGTCATAGTATAGCATGTCAAACAAAAGTCAAAGTATAGAATGTCAAAAAAGTGAAAAAAAAGTCATAGTATAGTATGTCAAAAAAAGTCAAAGTATGGCATGTCGAAAAAAGTGAAAAAAAAGTCATAGTTTAGTATGTCGGAAAAAAAGTCAGTATAGCATGTCGAAAAAAGTCATAGTATAGAATGTCAAAAAAAGTCATAGTATAGTATGTCGGAAAAAAGTCATAGTATAGCATGTCGAAAAAAGGGAAAATAAGTCATATTATAGCATGTCGAAAAAAAAGTCATAGTATAGCATGTCAAACAAAAGTCAAAGTATAGAATGTCAAAAAAGTGAAAAAAAGTCATAGTATAGTATGTCAAAAAAAGTCAAAGTATAGCATGTCGAAAAAAGTGAAAAAAAAGTCATAGTTTAGTATGTCGGAAAAAAAGTCAGTACAGCATGTCGAAAAAAGTCATAGTATAGAATGTCAAAAAAAGTCATTGTATAGTATGTCAAAAAAAGTCATAGTATAGCATGTCGAAAAAAGTAACAAAAAGTCATAGTATAGTATGTCGAAAAAAGTAAAAAAAAAGTCATAGTATAGAATGTCGAAAAAGTGAAAAAAAGTCATAGTATAGTATGTCAAAAAAAGTCATAGTATAGCATGTCAAAAAAAGTGAAAAAAAAGTCATAGTTTAGTATGTCGGGAAAAAAAGTCATAGTATAGCATGTCGAAAAAAGTCATAGTATAGCATGTCGAAAAAAGGGAAAATAAGTCATATTATAGCATGTCAAAAAAAAGTCATAGTATAGAATGTCAAAAAAAGTGAAAAAAGTCATAGTATAGCATGTCAAAAAAAGGGAAAAAAGTCATAGTATAGGATGTCGAAAAAAGTTATAGTAAAGCATGTCAAAAAAAGTCAGGATAGCATGTCGAAAAAAAGAGAAAATAAGTCATATTAGAGCATGTCGAAAAAAGTCATATTATAGCATGTCGAAAAAAAGGGAAAACAGTCATAGAATAGTATGTCGAATAAAGTGCAAAAAGAGTCATAGGAAAGTACATCGATAAAAAGTCATAGTATAGCATGTCGAAAAAAGTCATAGTATAGCATGTCAAAAAAAGTCATAGTATAGCATGTCGAAAAAATCATATTATAGCATGTTGATAAAAGTGAAAAAAGTCATAATATAGCATGTCGTGAAAAGTCATAATATAGCATGTCGTAAAAAGTCATAGTATAGCATGTCGAAAAAAGTGAAAAAAGTCATAGCATGTCAAAAAAAGTCATAGGATAGTATGTCAATAATATGTCATAAATTAGTCATAGTACATTATGCCGAATAAATGTCATGCAAAATATCATAGTATAGTATACCTTAAAAGAAGTCAAGTAAAATGTCTAAAAATGTCATTAAAATACATAAATTAGTCATAGTATAGTATGCCATAAAAAATCCATACAAATCATAGTATAGCACGTCAAAAAAAAGTCATAGTATAGTATGTCAAAAAAAGTGAAAAAAGTCATAGTATAGCATGCCGAAAAAAGTCATAATATAGCATGTCGAAAAAAGTTATAGTAGAGTATGTCATTAAAATATCATAAATCAGTCATAGTTCAGTATGCCAATTAAATGTAATGCAAAATATCATAGTATAGTATACCTTAAAAGAAGTAAAGTAAAATGTCTAAAAATGTCATAATATAGTATTTCATTAAAAAGTCATAGAAAATGTATTGCACATGTCATAGTATTGTATTTCTTGTGAAATTTTGGAAAAAAATGTAATATTATTTAATGACAAAAATTCGTCATAGTATAGTATGCCAAAAAAGGCAAGTAAAATGTCTTAAAATCGTCATAGTAAAGCATGTCATATGAAATTTTCTAAAAATGTAATTTTATAGTATTTCATTAATATCATGAATAAGTCACAGCATAGCATGCCAAAATATGTTGTGCAAAATATCACAGTATAGTATGCCTTAAAAGAAATCAACTAAAAGGTAAAAATGTCATAGTGTAGTGTGTCATATGTCATCATATATTATGCCCTTAAAATATTTAGAAATAGTTATTGAATAGTATGACTTCTTTTAAGTTCATGAAAAAATCTTAAAGATGTCTTTGTATAGTATGCCATTAAAATTGTCTTAGTATATTCATTGTTTGGTAGGTAATTAAAAGTATCATAAAAATTGTTATACTATAATATGCCATTAAAAATCAAAATTGTAAAAGGATAATAGATCAAAAATATCATATTATATTATGCAATAAAATGTGTCCGAGCATAGTAAGCCATAGAAAAATTAAAATGTCAAAGTAGGATATGCCAAATTTTTGGCATTTTTTATTTTTATTATTCTATATATAGAGAGAAATATGTTTTTGTAAAGTATGCCATTAATATCCATTAAATAGTAATTGTATAGTATGCCAAAAAAATTGTCTTTAAAAAGATATTTTATAGTGTGACCCAAAAGTATCATTTAAAATATCATAGTATAGTATGCCATAAAATATATCATAAAAATATGTCATAATATAATGTGCCATAAATAATTTCTTTGCAAATATTGCCTGTAAATATTGCCTTAAAATTTCATAAAACAGTCATGGTATAGTATCCAAAAAAATGGGTTCCTGTAAAGAAAACTTTTTATCAATGGATATAATGTACCTTTTAGGTTTAAATAATCTATTATTAGCATTCAATTTATTGATATAACGGCCTTGCTTTGGTATTTAAATATAAGAGTTTTCTGATTCACATCGGAGTTTTCCACTCTTATATCTGCTTTGCTGTCCTTTTATACACAGACAATTTGTGCTTCTGTCACCCTACTGCTCTCACACAGCTCCATACTAACAGTAAGGTCACTTTCTCTCACTGTCATCACATCTTTGCGTTATGGCTTCCTCTCAGAGTGCATGCAATATATCACCTAATGAAACTTGTTTACAAGACCAGAACAGACTAACTTGTTTGTGGTTTGCCATTTGAACTTCTCTTTCTTTTCTCTTCTCTGCTGGTGGTGGTGGTATCTGTGTGAGTGTTTGTGTGTAGCTTTGGCCCACAGGGAGCTGAGTGCCAGGTCAGAACCAGTAGCTGAGTGATTCTGTCAGCCTGTTAAGCCTTCGTGGATTACAGTAGAGTGGGCCCCTGGGGTTGCTCCGACATCAGCGCAGCTCTGCCGAGTTATAGTTAAACTATGTTACTGCAGTTATTGAGCTTCATTTTCCGTCCTCAATCTCAGTGTCTACCAGTAACTTTACAACTACATCTCCCATGACACTCCCCGCTATTAACAACAAATGGTTGAATGACTCAATATATGCAGGAACAGTGAGGTAAATTTGAGGACTCAGTAAACTACAGGAGAATTGCAACCTGTTACTTATATCCATGAGGAAATCTTTCAACCTTCTGTAGTGTTTACAGTGCAGAGTTTGACCTATATCATAGTTCAAATCTCTAATAACAGCTTTTTGGCCACTTGGGAGCAGTAGAAACAAGTTTTGTACACAGCATTGGAATTTCATCAACTTTTAAGATTAAGACAAACTTGCTTAATGACACATCCAGTTACAGAGCAACATTTGCATTAATTTGGAGTCATGTTTCTGTGTTGCAATGTTATACCAATATTTACTGGGTTTTTTTTTAGCTCCTGGTCTCTCCTGGTGTGGTCTCTAGGGAAATTTCTTGTTCTCTACCTGCTAGGTGTTCCACTATGTTCTTTAGATTGTCACTAACTCTCTCTGTCAGCTGTTGGTGCTGAGTAAGTAGCGTGCTGTGGGCTTTTATAGAGAGAGTTTTCACTGAAAAAAGCTTCCTCCATTGACCGAAAATAACAAGAGCAGTGAAAATCAATCAAAACAGTTGCAGAGCAGACAGCTTGACTATAGGATAGTTTTTATCAATTGTTTTATACATACATAAATGTTTTTACGCTTAGCTGAGATGCAAAAGTTGGTGTTTAATTTCCACAGTTTTTCGCTTTTAAACGCCATAAAACCGAGGAAGGATGCAGATTAGGGGTGAAAATTTTCTGTAGCTTCATCCAGATGTACCAAAGGAAACCCAGACGTAAGACACACACTTCAGGTGTTGAATCAAAGGAAGGTACGTTAGGTAGCAGAGAACCAGAATGGATGTGGGGAGTGAAATCCAGGTGTGTTAGGCAAATGGCGCTGGTGACTGGAAAAGCAAGGTTAGGTAATAGAGATGGCAGGTTGTGAACATGGCAAAGGATTAGGCGAGCAGGCAGAGATTCTAGGATACGGTGAGCATGTTAGCAGCAAACCAGGAGAAAGACACAAGAAAACAATTTCACTAAACTTAAGAGACCAATAACTGGTTTGAGATTGCTTTAATTTATTGTTTTCAGGAAATAGACACATTTTCCTTGTGAGTAGGTGGGAGCAGGGATCCAGTGGCGCATCAAGGCACCAGTTACAGTCAGTGGTGAGGAGAAGAGCAAGCGTCCCTCCACATCTTGCGGCACTGGTGGAGATGGGCCTGAACTGAAGGTACCCAATCTTATCCTTCTGAGCAGCAAAGATAGGGGTCTCTCCCTAAAGCTTGCTCCGCCTCAAGCGGGTCCAGATGAAGGGCACTGTTGGTGAGCTGGGTTAGGGGTGCTGCCACAAGACTATACTCTTGAATAAACCACTGACAGAAGTTGATGAACAAGGAACTGCTGAAGCTGCTTCATTGAGGAGGGTCTGAGTCACTCTGCAATTTAGGATCCATCTTCACCTGCTCGCCTTCAATGATCTAATCCACAATGCTCACAGAACTGACATGAAACGCACTTTTCAGCTTTAATGAACAGCTTGTTCTCTAGGTGCCTTTGCATGTTAAATGTTGACATGTTCCTTAATGTTGGGTGAGAAGATCAAGACGTACACGAAAACACTCTGGTTAAGGAAGTCTTTGAGCATGGTATTGACCGGAGCCTGGAAGACTGCAGGAGGTTAAATCAAAGGATTTACCAACGATAAGGGGAGTATTGAAGGCTGTCTTCCACTTATCTCCCTTCTTGAATCCTAACCAGGTTATTCACATCTCTCAGATCCAGCTTGGTAAAAAGACTCAAAGCTGAGTTGTTCAGGGACAATGGTGATGTTGTTTAAGCCTCAGAAGTCAATGCATGGTTGCAGGATTTTACCCATCTTGGATAAATTAAGAAACTAGCATCAACAGTGAAAGAAGATGTGAAATGCCAACAATGTGGGATTTGTTAATTTTCTTTTCCATGGTTTCTCCCTGGAAGAGACAGGTTGTAAAGCTGACTGGAAGGTATGTGTTCACCAGGAAGTCAATAGTGAACGAAGGTAATGGTGCCTTGGAGGAGCGGATGTGGCTTACTAAAAGCTTCACTTAGGTCATATTCAGGCGGAACGGTGTACAAGTCTGGAGACTCAGCAAGGGTGCCTTCTGTTGGGAGAAAGGAAGATCGCAGACATGAGGAATGATAAAAAGAGCTCCAACCTTTGCCAGAGGAAAAGTCGCGATGTGAGGTAGTTTTAACCAGGACTGTCCCAGAATTAACGGAGCAGGAGGGGAAGAGATTAGGTGAACTTGAATCTGCACACAATCCAGAGAGGATGAGGAGCACAGGACTGGTCTTGTGAGTGACTCGGGCCAGAAGTCTTCCAGCCAAAGATTTAGCATCAAACGAGGTGCAAGAGACTCCAGGAAATCCAGCCTGTGAAGCAACCTTATATATTCTAAGAAGCTTTCATCTGCACCAGTGTCCGAAACAAGCAGAGGATGAAGTCTGACTCCCTAGCACCCCGACATTTACTGATGAACCCCTTCCTTTGGCCGCAGTATAGACATCCACCATTCACCACGTTTTGGATAAGTTTAGTGGGAGACAGACAAGCCATGCCCAGCTGCATAGTCTCTTCAGAGGAGGCAGAACTGTCAACTGTACAGGAGACTTGGGAATAACCGGTTAATCCTTAAAAGTTCACAATGGGTTGCAATAACTGGATCAAAATTGCGGACGGTTTACTCTCTCCCAACATTGATCCCTCAGGCAACTATCTTTTCTAATGGCAGGGAAAATAAAGGAGTCAAGGCTATTGGTGTCATCCCTGGTAGCTATCCCGTCCTTCACAAAATCACTAATCTTTTTAAGAAATACCCCTTTCAGATTCTGGGTAGAATGATCTGCAGCTATCGGCCTAAACTGAACTGAATACTCTGCAACAATACAGGAACCCTGATCAACGTGAACCATATGTCCAAGCCCTGGACAGAATGGTCCAACACTTTTTTCTCCTCAGACGCAAAGCCAGCAAAAGAGGAGCTAACGGCCGGTTGGCTCTCCCATAAAGCTGTAGCCCAGGCTAATGTGTTACCACTAAGCAGATCAATAATATACAAACTAAGATTTATCTGAACAATTAATAGATGGCCTCTGTTCAAAAACAAGGGAACATTTAATAAGAAACGCCCTTTACGTACCAACTTGCCTACTAAAGCGCTTTGGCATAGGAACAAATGGCTCACGGGACAGGAAAGGCTGTGGCACATGAGGTAGAGCGCTTGTCCCGTAACCACAAGGTTGGTGGTTCAAACCCCTCTACCGGCAACATGCCGAGGTGTCCTTGAGCAAGACACCTAACCCCAAGTTGCTCCCCGGGCGCTTCATTGCAGCTCACTGCTCCTCTGGGATGGGTTAAATGCAGAGAAATAATTTCCCCATTGTGGGACTAATAAAGGATTGATGATTATTATTAAACAGTAGTGGCTACAGTTGTTGACTGACTGGGCTGAAGAACAGGAACTGGATTTGAGAAGTGGTTGCCAATTCTGGCCATATGGGTTGAAAGAGCCTTGGGTATATTCGTGACCTCCTGGATGAGTCGTTTATGCTGGCCCATAAAGGCGCCTGGGGTGGCAAGAGCTTGGTAAAACACTCCTGAATCCATTCAGACTGAGCCTGAATCCCTGGGTCCATGTTGGCCGGATCGTTCTGTTAAGATCAACAGAGAAAACCCAGACACAGGACCCAGATTTCAGGTGAGGAATGATGAGGAAAGCTTATTGGTAAGTTGCAGAAAATGAGGATGAGAGGGAAAGGGAATCCAGGGAGGCAATGGTAGAGGGAGCTGACTGGCAAAGCAAGGCAGGGAAATGGAGATGGCAGGTTGCAACAGGTGAATCAGTTTGGAAGCAATCAGGGATCCCACACACACACACACACACACACACACACACACACACACACACACACACACACACACACACACACACACACACAGAAGCAGGGGGATAAAGGAGACACAAGGGGAAGGAAAACACAAGGAAGGGACTGGAGGCATGGATTATGTCAAACCCACCTCAAAATTGATATCACTCTTAATATAAACATTTTTAATAAACATTTGCCTTTCTCCCAAGTTTCACCTTATATGAACCTTGGCTTTGCAGAGGCAGAATTCATTCCTCTGAATAGAAAGCTGGTAGGACCAACTGCCTTTATTTTGAAACAGGACGACATGGTATCCACTCTGACTACATTCATGTCTTACAATACAATTAGCTGAAAACAGTCACTCTCATCACACTGAGCAGTGAAATTATGGAAAAACAGAGAGGAAACTGCAGGGGAAGCGCACAGACAGTGACTGATGCATTTCTGGTCTTGGAGGAACGATTTGCTTAAAAGTATATCAGTAAAGTGTTGAAGTTCAGGTTTAAGAGAGATCCTGGTGAGTCATTGGCCATCGGTGACAATTAATCAACTGAAAGCCAGTTCTTCCACAGCAATGTGTTCTCACTCCCAGCTCGTCAAATACTGAATTTGGGTCACGGGCCTTGGCTTCAGATATTGATGCACGGAGGGCCCCTTTAGCGGCTGTATGCGTCGTACCGGGCTTTCAACTAAATCCAATATAAACCCTCTGCGGCATTAGTGGACAGTAAGAACTAATGATGTAGGATAAAGTCTGTGGTAGCTTGCTGGAGGCAGGTGGAAGGGGTGGTGGATGGATCAAACAAACACAGGACTTTCTTCCAAGAGACCAGAACTTGTGTCCCTTGCAAAACTAAAAGTAAAAATTTACATTTTGTCTCATGAAGTGGTTGTCATCTGAGTCAGTAGTCAAGTGACTTGTTTGTCAGTCGCAAGTGACGAGAGTAGTTAGTCACTTGGTAGTAACGTGAGGACGGAAGTTCATTTTGAAAGGACACTATGTATGTATCAAGCATTAATTGACACATATTGATACACTCAAAATTTATCAAAACAGATTGCAAGAATGAACTCCTGTGTAACAATGAGCCACTGCCTCAAGATCAAATCAATCAAAGAAACAGACAAATTTACAAATTTGCAGTGTTGAAAATAAACACATTAAATGGACCGTATCAATATTGCAAGTGAGCATGAAGGAGCCAGTTGTGAGAACGTGCAGCAAGACCACTGCCAATTCCTTCATTGAGGAACAGCAATACAAAAACTCCCCCACAGAGGTCATACAGGATGTGCTTGGACTGAGAGCTAGAGAAGAATTGACAAACACACCCATCATAACTTTTACCGTCACAGGAAAAATGTAATAGACCACAGAAAAACATATTTTTCCAACAACTTTGGCTGTCTTTTGCCTGATGACTGACACCCGGGCTAGTTAGCACTCTCATTAAAAAACACTTAATGAAATAAGGTGTTTAAACAGGGGCTTTACACTGAGGTCTTTGTCGTTAATGATTCAACACAGTGCAGACGGAAAAATGGAATAGCTGGATATACAGGTAATGTCCCGCTAGATCCAATAAACCTAACACCTTTTAAAAGGTGAATATCCTTCTGTAAGGCCCTGTGTCTGCTTTTGGAACATTCACACTTCCTATTGGCTTTGACTTTTCTCAGAGGGGGGCTTAGAAAGGCAGCCTTATTCCCACATATTGTGTGTCGTGTTTATTTGTCTGATTTGGCAAGGAACGATAGCTTTTCTAAAATATTGCAGTTACATATTAGAAGTGCTTCTTTCAGGTTGTTTTAAGACCCCACCCACGGATACACACTGGAAGGGAGAATTTTAATTTTTTCATACAAGGACTTGAGTTTATAAGCAATGAAATGGAGTTGGTGGCTCCAGTAGCCTGTCTAGCCTTATTGACCTCAGAGAAAGATGGATACTCTCTCTCATTATCACTTATCAATTTTGTTTTACAAGCAGACAGAGGAGCCACTCAGAAACATTCCTAGTGATATAAAGCAGAAATGTGAGATAAAGAATAAGTTAGATAGCGAGGGACCAAGAACAAAAGAAAAACAAAAAAAGCAGCTGGAGATATGAAGCGATGCTGCTGTCCAGTGGTTTGGTAAAATAATTTCCTCCATTAACAATATCAAGGTCAGACAACGGTTAGCAAAACTATGGTTCTGATTACAACGAAATACCACAATTCTTCCCCACATAATTCATATCATGTTGAAAATATCCAACAACTGTCAATCAGCACATGCATGCTTATCAGCGTTTGTTGCTTTTGAACATGAATGTTTTTCTTAGTCGGCCAAAACTCTTTTGCAATGAGTATTGCACAATCTGTTGTTAGAGTTGTGTTGTGGCTGTGTGTATGAGGGTGTAAATGTGACTGTGACAGTTTTTTGTAAATTGTGACAGCGGGTATTTATATGTTAAGAGAAAGACAGGGAGAGGGAGAGAGCGGGGCTAACCTGTCTATGCAGATGAGAGTTGGCACTCTACTTTTAAACACGACATAATTCAACAGTTCATTGCCTCTGCATGCCTTCCTCCAATGTTATCAATCTCCAGTAACAAAAAACGCCATAATTCCCTCTTCAACATGATAAAAATCTGACAAATCATAGCTCAGCATGTGGAGTAATAAAAATAATTGTATTTATCGCAATGTTAATTAACTACAGTTCCACAAAGTCTCCAAATCAAACAATTAAGCCCACTTAATCATATTAGAATACAACATATTTCAAGTGTTAATTGACCTTTATAACAAGGAGCATATGCAATGGAAACTTCAATAAAAAAATCTGAAATCTACCTAAACCATGTTTTGGAGAAGGATACTATTGGTGTGTGTGTAGAAATTAGACTGAATACTTATGGTAGCTCACTGACCCACTAAGTGTGCTGTGTAACTATTGCGCTGCTGAGGGGCCACCCTTCTTCAGCCATTTGGTTATCCAGCTCACATCAAAGCTGATGGAAGGCTGGCCCGTAGCCCAGCACCATGACGGACTGGCGGGGAGCCCGGAACTCGAACCCCTGGCTTGAGGCCTACAGGCCTGGGGCTGGATGTTGACAGGGCCTAGCTATGAGGGCCTGATGAATGGGTTCTGGCACTGGGCTGGTGGTGTGTGTGTGCGTGTTTGTGCGTGTGTGTGTGTGTGTGTGCGCGCACAAGTGCGTTCAGAGGCTTTCAGGGCCCCCTAAGCTTGATCTGAGTTACAAAGGGATCCAGGGAAAGGTTATGATTGGCCACAGTATCAGGCAGATTGGGAGGACCAGCTTTAGGTCCGCTTACACCCAGAAATTTGATTCCCCAGGGTCTCTCAGACAAATTCAGAAATGTGCGCACATACCCACCAACTCGCTTATGCATTTTTACCCTCCCCCTACACACACACACACACACACACACACACACACACACACACACACACACACACACACACACACACACACACACACACACACACACACACACATTCCACATGACAACCTACATCATTACATGTTAAGTTCTCCTGAGCCTTCATCCTTGAGAGATGGAAAACATTATTCATTACTGACACAGAGAATAATAATGCGCTTTTTAATCCGGAGAGCTCATTTACTTTGACTTGAATTCATATAGGCTGACTTGAGTTCAGAACTTGAAGAAGTTGAAGAAAGGCCAGTTATCTCATTTATAGGAAATACAGACCTCATATTCACTTGGAACCTCAATACCTTTTCCACTCAAGCTCATACTTTATGCCAGAATGGAAGCTGATATCACAGCAAACAAGATGAAACAGCAAATGTATATGGAATCAAAACTATGTTTGACTTTTGAATTCTGAATCTACAATGCATGTGACATAGTATATTATCTCCATAAGGCATATTCAGCTCAACTGGTTACAGACACAAACTTAATGTGGCATTAATCCTATCTTCTAATTAATTAACAATATGTATCTTTCCAATCTTGACAACTGTGAATTCTAACAAAAAGCTGCTAAGAAAAAGACAAAACAACAAAAAAACAACCTGTGGACAATACAATAAGAAAAGTCTTTCTGACGCCAAAGCTCAAATGTACAACATAGACAAAATACTGTATATGCAGCCCTGCAGCAAAACACGGGAAATATCTGGTGCTGATATTTACCTCACTGTCTCCCTTCTTCTCGTAGCCCCTCACTTTTCACTCTTTATGTGCCTCCCTCTCACACAATCCCTTGTATCTATCTTCCCCCTGGCTCTCCCAAGCTTTCTTTTGAATGTCAACAAAGAGAAATATGATTTCCTGTTTATACAGAAGACAGCCAGAAAAGAAAGTGAGAACAGACCTCTGTCCACAAATAATACATGGCATTGGTCTCATCCTTTGCAGTTATTTGACAACATCAGGTGCAAAAGCATTAAAGGTTGGTGTTGGATGGGGCCCAATAGTCACTGTCTATGAAAGCTATGTGTGGTTTTAGCGCTGTGATTCGGAGCCAGCCTCACGTTTAGGCTTCAGCTCATCACTCGGGCTGTGGTTCCTAATGATTTCTGGAGCGTCACAATGTGGTGTCTGCCTAGGAAAACAAGCTAAGACTAACTAAGGCAGTGTGTTAACCTGATGCATAGTGACGTCTGCCATAATCTCAGAGAAATGATTAGATTATAAAGGTACACTGCTGGGCCACCTCTTTTTATACTGCTTGGATGGGACCTATTTGATGGCAAGCAACCAAAGCACATATTGGAATTTGTTTGAAACTTATCTAAACTCACTTCTTGCAGAGGAGAAAAACCTAAAATATACCAGGTGTTACAGTTAAAATGAACATGCAAGGACTGAGCTTGCTTCTGTACATTGTGTTGAAACCTCAGACTTAATAAGTCTGAATTCAGTCTGACATCATCGTGTGCAATCAATAGGATTTTTAGCAAGCTACACTAATGAGGAAGTTGCCTGTTAGGCCCCACATACAGGTCTGCCCAGGAGAACTTTTTCCACTACTACACCCAGATCATGATGTTCTGCTCACTTTGCCCCTCTCCCGCAGCTCACGCTAAGGGCTGCAGAGCTAGACCAGTAAAACCAGTCACCCATCTTAGCGACAGTCCAGTGCAAGCCTGCAGACATGCTGCAGACCTGTACAAATAACTCACTGTCTACAGAAGATATTTTTTTTTCCTCTTGAAAGTCTGAAAAGGAGCAAAGGGGAAGTTTCTTCGGGAGTGTAGAGCATTTTTGGGTCATGTCCATCTCTATAACGCAGGGATAGTATTTCATGCACTTTACCTATTGAAGAGAAAGATACAAAAAAAATGTTAGTGATGTTAGAAAAGGGTTAGGAAGCAATGGAAAAGATGACAAGCTATACGTATTTGCATGGATGTGTGCATTGCTGTGTGTGCACAAATGGCTTTTATGCATTTTTGAGTGAGTGTGCATGTGTGTTTAGCCTTTGCATGTGTGTTTATGTGAAAGCTTACATTCATGAATGTGTATGTTGGATCAGGATGTTGAAGCTCTCTGTACACTGGCCTCTATAAGGTGCAGGTGTTTTCAGTCAGACCGTGGTTCCCAAGTTCTTACCCGAAGGGTTTTAAGAGACTGGCATTCCTTTTAGACCTGTCCCTCTGCACTGTAGCTCTAGGGAGACTGTGTACTAACTTAACCTACTGCAGTCACCAACTCACATACTTATTTTACTGTTCATTTGCAGTGTAATTCTACCAGATTTTATCTCACAAGATTGCAGAGTTGTATCTTTTGGCAACTGTCATAGTTTTATCAAATGTGTTCTGCAGCCTCTGCTGTAAAAGTCAGACAGCGTAACACGTACAGCACAGTATTTCAACCACTTAGTCTGCTGTTTCAAGCTTACGCTGTTTTAAGAAAAGGAGTCGGGGCATAGAAAAAGTTGAAAGGGGTAAGACACAGCAGGAGGACACAGTTGTCTTCTTCACTTTTGTAATATATGGCTGTTCCCCTGACCACAGAGGGCTTGAATAGAACACAAATCACCAAGCTGTGTTGATGCAAGCATGCATACACACACACACACACACACACACAAACACACACACAGATATGCCTTACAGGCATATCTAAAAGCAACATCTATGATTGAACGAGACTCAAGAAGTAGAGGTGACAATGGCAGTAACATACTTTGAAAACTTCCTTTTGCCCTAGCACTGCTAGAATATTATATGTGTTTTCCTTTGTATGGTCAAGCTTAAGTCGTGGAGAGGATAAGTGGATATCTAGCACCATCATCAAATGATTAATGAAAAAGAGCTGTCGGTGGTGTCCCTGGGTAACATGATCTCACCACAGGGGAGATCACTGCAGCCTCGGACAACTTGATCATTTAAAACCCACAAACAGCAGCACAGGTTAAAGTGATCAGGGCTTGCTGTAGCAAGCATGCAGTTACGCTATACGTCAAATGGTTTGCAGAATGATAGATTCAATATGACAGGGGAAAATAAAATAAAGCTGCCACGTAGGGTGCCAAATAATCGTCAGACCACAGATAGGCTGTTCAGTTTTAAGGATGCACACACATCAAGGATTTGTTTATTTTGCTTGCCTTTCTGTTATATGAGTAATTGATGAATGTCGGCCCATGGATTATCCTCAAAACATTCCAACTACAGTGTATTTAGTCTATCTGATTTCATTTTGGTAAACCAAAAAATGAGTGTACAAGTTAGGTCAAGAGCAAAAGATTTAAGTCTGAGATTCAAGCTAAAGCATAAACATGTCTGTGGAAAAATCTTCTTTAGTGTTCTGGGAAACTCCTTCATCAAAGGGTCTTAAACCATATATCTGCTGTGATAATAATTATCTTTGCACCAGTGTAGATCACACTTAGAGTTACTGTACAAGCACTCTGTTTGTCTTACTACTTCAGACATCCCCTTCTGTGTCTAACAAATTAAGTTATGTAAATGCCTTGATACGGTGTGAGTGCAGGAACACAGAGCATATGCAGTGCTCACATTTGTTTTATTGATAGAGACCTGAGGTGAAAATTCCATATTTATTTTATTACATGTCGAATTGCTAAAAATATGAGCTAAAACATCCCATATGCAGGCGGCTTTCGTTTTTTTATTTTTTATATAAAGTGCTTTTGATTTATGAACCCACAATGTCTTTTTCCTGCATGAAATAAATTATGGAGGTAAATTCCCCCCAAAAAAGAGAGTGAGGGAGAAAGAGAGAAAGAAGAGAGAACTACAGAGCGCACAGGAAGAAAAAGACTTAGGGAGTCCTCAAACCACAGTTGGAGTGATCTGCCAAGTTTGGAGTGTGTATCGGCCTTCAAGGTTTTCAAAAGAAGGTATGAATATGTGGGTGAAAAAAAAGCTTAGCTGTTTAACTGCTTCACTGTTTATCTTTCATGTGCTTCGCCGGGAGATTAATGAGGGAAGTGGGTATTCATTAAACATTTACAAAAATAATGATGGTGAATTTTATCATGGAACATACTTCATGTTATGAAAACATTACATTCTAGGTGTTCAACAGTAGAGTAAGCGTTGGTTTTATCTACAGGCATGGTGGCGAGGATGACGTGCATATGAAATGTCACATGCAATGTTATATATCAGTGACACAACAGAGTGAAATAAACTAGAATGTGTATTATGAACTTCTCAAGCAATGCAGTGTTTTGTTTTTTTGTTTCATTAAACTTGGATACAAACACACTAATAGAGGTGATATTTTTTTATATTTGTGTGTGTGTGTGTGTGTGTGTGTGTGTGTGTGTGTGTGTGTGTGTGTGTGTGTGTGTGTGTGTGTGTGTGTGTGTGTGTGTGTGTGTGTGTATGTGTGTGTATCAGAACAGTAGTGAGGTGCAGATTTAACGCAGGGAAAGACTTCAAAATTATGTCAATTTAAAGACTGTTGGCAACATCAGCGGGCTGGTAGACTTCAATCATAATCCATTTCACAGTACGTCTGCACAGAGAAGATCTTATCTAACAATATATCATCAACTCAATTACTCAGTGACCTCACTCAATGGATGAAAAGCATCCTGTTTTAAGCATTAAGTTCAGTTTGGAACCCCCAGCTTTTAAAACAGGTGTGTTTGATAATAAGAGGTGAGTCTGTAGTTATATGTGATCAGCGTGTGTGACAAGAGGCACACTTGCCTGCTGGGTCCAGTTGATGCACCCCACCGGCTACCCATGACGGGTTGCACACCTGGTTTCCATACACACGTGATTAAACACACACCTGGTACAAACACACCTGCCCTCGTTGTCAAAGCCATTTAGTGGAGACAGGGAGTCCGCCGGGCGGTCCACCAAAACAGCAAAATAAAGTAAAGTAGAGATTCAGAGGCCTGCTGCAGCAATTTATGCCTTCTTTCACCTTGACTTCACCTTCATCCAAGGGTGTAATTTACATTTCAACTTTGGGGGAGACATCTGGGAACTACTCAAGACTCCACAATTATAGTCTGATTCATGCTCACAACACACTGCATATACTATGTAACAATTTGGCACTCAATACAAATTGGTAATATATAAACATAGTTTCTAAGAGACAGGGTTGCATTGAACTTGATTTCTTGACCAGGACAGTGTATAAAGAAAAGGGCATAATGAGAGTTGAACAGGATGTAAATGTGGTGTTGGAAATAGACACCAGCATCGACAATGTTGCAGAAGAACGGAGAGATTAGCTAGAACCGAGACCCTCCAGGTGAATCTCCATCGCCTGCAAAGTCTTATGAGGGTTGGGATCATCCACTGACTGGCTGCTGCACATAAGAGAAAGACAGAATTTGTATCCAACTTCTTCTTTCCAGGCCCACACACATTCAGCATGCCCAAACTCATGTAATAAAAAAAGACCCCCGTGTCAATTGAAATACAGACATACAGACACAGGAGCACCTCAATGACCAGACTAAGTTCTGTAGGTGCCATTTATCTCTTAATCACTTGGACTCAATGACTATCTTATTCTAGTTTCCATTTTACCCTCAGGTCAGGCATTTTTCAATGATAAACAAGGAGAAAAGGTCAGCCTACAGTACTTTAGATTTCTTTTTCAAAAGTTTAAATTTAAAAAAGGGTTTAAGTTTAAATATGAAATACTGCAAATTATTATTATTTCTCCCCTACATACACAGTGCCCCTAAGCACAGTTTAGTAAAAGCATTAATGAATTGAATGCCTTTTTAGGGCCATTCTTGATAATTCTGAGAGATTTAGGAAATCCACACAACCAAAATATATTTTCACCTATCCCAAAATAATCAGCCTCACATTTTTTTTCCTGACTGGCACGGTGAATATATAGTTGGAATCCATATCTAATGCAATGCAAGAACATCCATTACTCATTTTTTACAACCACATATACTATTCTTGTTACATTATACTACTTGTTTTACTGTAACATTTTGATTTTATTGTATTTGGCAATGGGGATCTTTATACTACTTTGTGTTACTTTCTTTAACAATTCTACTTGAACATCAAGCTGTAATTACTCTAAAGAACTTTATACAGCAGGTTATTAGGTTTATGCTTTCGGAGCAAAGCAGTTTCTTAGAGGCAGCAGAGAGCTGATTGTTTAATGGAGCAGGCATTTAGCACTTGCAAACCACACACATTGTTTACATCAGGGCGATTGTGAAAAAACTATATAAACAGATGGTGGCCAAAATTACCATTCTGATTCAACATGTTACCCTCAGTCCATAAATACATAGTTTATCAGGTTCAGGTCCATTTCTTTTCTATCAGCACAATGGCAAGACATTTGGCTGGTGAAACTGGGTTTGGCTGGTTTAAATGGTTTACAAAGGAATTATTTTCTCAGATAAACAGCTCCAGGCCTCAGAGCTGATTGAGAGGCGCTGCATAGAGCAGGAGCTCCATCCTGTGTCCTTTACCATGGCTGTGCCACCGGCAGTGAAAGTGGTTCAATGAACCAAGAGACTTTGGAGAGATTATATGTCTGATTACACCATTGTATATTTGCTGAGCTCGCTCTCTGGGGATATTTTTATGAACATTTTGATTCAACTTTAAGGATGTGCTTTTGTATGAGGTGTATGTTCTAGTTTGGCAACAAAGAAATCATCAAAATCACGCAGGAGGTTAAATGCTTTAAATATGTGTTAAATGTTTGATTCAATGAAACAGAAACAGCTCTGATCTCTACTGAAGTAGAGCCCAAGTTTAAAGTCCAGTGAGAAGAGAAGGAAACAAGGTTTAGAAAGAAGAAGAAGAACATAAGGTTCATCAAGATGGAGAGGAAATAAGTACCAGGGAGAAGTTGACAAGAGGTCTAGAGAGAACATGGGAGGGCTCATCTCTCTGTTCTTCCTGGTAATTGGAAGAAGGACTCTGCAAAACCACACTGTCATATGTTGTAATATGGACTAAATTAGGGAGTGGACCGGCTCACAGTAACATGCCAAGGTCACAAGAATGCATTGTGTGTATGCAGTTTTGTGTAATTACTCTGCTTTCTGAGCTGTTCTCTCTGTCTGTCTCTCATGTCATCTGCCTCTTCTAGCCTCATGCACTTGTCCCCTCTATTTTTTATGGACAAATCTGATTGTGAGCTAGTTTCCTCTTTTCCTCTCCCAGTAATGACACACTGCAGGCCTTTTCGATTACACAGCTCATTAATAATATACTCCATGCATCCACTTATAAGTTATATGAATCACAAACACTCATACATCCACCCACAGACATTCAACAATACACACCCTCACTGCTTCTGAGCTATGACGAGATCATGTTCAGAGTATATTACAGCCCTGATTATTTTTAATTACAACATGGCCTTTAACTGTGGAACTGTAATAGTTACATAAATGAGAGCCCTAATCAACTGGCTCGCCAGGCCTCCCTCCCTGACTGTGGATCTCGAAATACAAACAGACGGCGTCACAGCCCAGCCTGCCTCTACCGCAAAAACACACGTCAGCGTCAAGATTACCACGCTTTGATGTCATGTCCTCTAAATGCTCCAGACAGTTAGGGTGAAAGAGAGCAGGAGGACCACATGTGTGACACAAACACACACACACACACACACACACACACACACACACACACACACACACACACACACACACACACACACACACACACACACACACACACACACACACACACACACACACACACACAACGGCATACTGTATGCATAAGCACAAATGTGTCAGTGCAAGTGCTCACATGCACACTAAAACACTGATCAGAGATACAGTAAAGGGCGTAATGCTAGTTATGTTGAGATAGAACAGGAGGACATACAGGGCTGTGGTTGATGTCAAGAGCAATGCTTTGGATATTCCTAAGGTCAAGAGGGTAATGATGGGGAGGACAGGGTGAGAAAAGGGTGAGAGAGGGGGCAAGTGGGGGACACTAGGGCATAAAAATTACATATTGCTGCAGTGACTTCTTTGTCAGGGCCTGTGGTTGTAACCATAGCTTTTCGTTCACTGCTCTGCTATGCAAAATAAGGGAGTTGAAGTCCCAGGGCCATGCATAGGCCTAGACAGAACATGCAGGTTATTAGATTGGCAAGTCGTGTTCACACACACACATGCACGCACGCACCGGGCACGCACCGGGCTCGCACACGCACACGCACAAGTGCCAATGAGAGCAACTATTTAGTCCTGTCCACACTGAGTTCATAAATGGTTAGCAGGAGAAGCTCTCCAGCTGAGGTATAAGGATACAAATCAAACATGACAGATGGATACACACACACACACACACACACACACACACACACACACACACACACACACACACACGCTCACACACACATACACAGACTCCTATAAAAGTTTGCTGTAACCACACCATGCAGAGAGACGCCATGTAAAAAACAATCTGCATCAATTATCACATCAGCAATCAGCACAGAAGGATTTATAGCAGGCATGAATGAGCCAACAGCCAATAGTTCCTAACTCATTGATCGGTCCTTCATCCAAGATAAACATGCTGATACTGATGAACTGTGATCCAAGGGAACTCTAAAATATTCAATCCCAATCCAGTACAGAGACCTGGGGACAAACGGAGGCCAAGAGCCAATGGTGTTGCTTGCTTTGAGTAATGATATCGTGAGACCACCTACACGGGTGTAATCAGCCCGCCTTTTCCCTCCATTGCTTCCCTGACCTCCAATCTAGTTTTCCTCCTTTCCCTTGCTTACCCTCCCCTCTCCTCATTCCTGAATGTCCATTCTGTTAAAAGGGCCTACACACTCCAAAAACAGCCTGGGTGCATTTGAGTGGCAGGGGCAAGGCAGGGGGCTCATGGGTCTCCATTTAGCCACTTCCTGTTTGAGGGAGCCAATATATATGCCCCTCCAGGCCATTGCTCAGCTTGCCATGTTTAACCAAATGAGGCTTTTCATAGAAACAGGGTGGCAGAGCTCAGATCACAGCTACAAAGACTCTGCTCAACATGCTAATGTTGAAAAATCTCCCTCAGCTTGTTTGTACAAACACAGGATGGAATGCTTAATATATGCATATGATTTGTTCTGGTTTTGTTATTCAGTATTTGGCTGAAGAGGGTAAGCTGCCTGTCTGAAAGAGAATTGATGAACTACAGGCTGGTGAATTATGTGTAGCCTTCTACCAAAGTATATAGTGTGTACTAATCCTGACCAGGGCACAAAAACAATGAGAAAATGTTGCTGTTTTTCTACCTTTTCACCCATTTTCTCCTCAAGCTCACCAAGAGGTCCATAAGTACTGAAGGCTATTCTTCCTGTCACAGCATGGGGTGCAAAACCTACACTGTGTATGAGACCATGTGTTAAGAGTGTATGTTTTAAGTTGGCACCTCTCAACCTTGGCAGCAGCGCGACTCCTGGCACGTGCAGGAACAAATTGCCTTTGGGGTTTGGTCCGGTTTTCGTCTCTGATGTGTGTGTGTGTGGGGGTGCATGCATGTGTGGGTGTGGTAGTTGAGCGGTCTGGTCATTATCACCGCTACAGCCAGTGAGCATGTGGCCAGAGCAGCAGGGAAAAAAAGGTAAAGGACTGTGGAGAAGGTGGTAAACAAGGACAGAGATGAGGACAAGATGCTTAGAGGAAAAATGGATGAAAATGTTTAAATAAAAAGAATGACAATGATGCTGCAGATACACAATCCATAAAATAAAGAAATCCTATTATGGAAAGTAAGCACTGTTCTAAAAGAAAAATATAAAATCTTCTTTCTTTCTTCTCATTGTTTATCTAAAATTACGTATTCACAAATGTAAGCCTGTCCTCTGGGCAAACATAAGAATACGTATACAATGAGTTGCAGAGCTTAGATTTTGGTAGTGACCCAGTGGAATGCCAACAGAATCGTGCGTGTGTTTTCCCAGCTTGTCTGAACTGTGGCGTGTTGTGGTCACCGGGCCTGTGTGTGGTCCTGGTGTGGTTCAGTTGCTCAGAATCATGTCCATTTAAAACATATCTGTGGTCCTCAATGCAAACCACCAATGTTATCCACTCCATCGGAGGTAACACCAAAAGCTTTGCCCTCTGTGTGACCCCTTCCCTGTGTCTATGTTGCGTTCATATGTGTTCGTGTTAATACATGTGGATGTTTGCACTAGTGTTGTGAATGTGTGAATAAGTGTGTTTCACTGTCAATTGTCTTCCGGCTTATTAGCAAAATAGATTTTTCATGCAGTCAAGATAATGGTAAGCAAACAGGGTTAGAGTGGTGTGAGTGCTGATGGATGGGTGTGTTTTGAACTGAAGGGCCCCTTCAGGGCATTGTGTCCCAGTGATCAGTGACTCTCTCAGGGGTTCCTTCCCACCACAAACAGCCGCGTAAATCGGATCATTGGGAAAGAATGTGGACGCTCTCATAAGATACTTTCAGTGATGTTTCTCTCCCTCATGTCGTCTTTGAGTATGTCTCCTTTGATGGACCGGGGTTAAAGTAGTGAACTGGCCTCCAAGTGAACGCATGTGTCCTGAGCCAAACCTGTAAAGACACACATTTATGTTTCCATAAAATTGTGTTTTTCAATGGATCTTTAACACATTTATCACCTTCTATTCTTTTTTATTTTCTACTGTTTGACACTGTACAACATTATCATACAGAGAAAAATAGCTGAATCCCCTTCCCAGCTGTGTGAAGAGCGCACTTGGAGCAGTGTGCAGGGAGATATTTGAAAAAAATGTCTTAAAGCATCTGCATGTGTTATGTTTCCCCTTCCAGTGTGTGTGGGGACAGCTAAAAGCAAACATAGATGAGCATTTATCAGTCACAGGACCCTGGGTGGCATGAGGGCTGCCATTGTAACTAAGAGAGAAGATTGCTTTCCCACGTCTGGCTTTTGTAAGCACATTGGATGCACTTTCCCATAACTCATCTGGCAAACAGGAAGGAATCACAGACCGGATTGGATTTGTGACCCAAAACAGCTCCGATCCCATTATGCAGTGATAAATGACCCACCAGCAAGTCAGGGAGTCTTTGGGCCATAGAGAGGGGAAGAGCACGATCTACTTTAAATGATAAGAGTGAAACAGTTCTGCTCAAGGGACAAGATCATTGAAACAATAGAGACCAGATTAAACCACTTGCACAATGAGAATTACCTTGTCTGTGGAGGAGGAAGTAAGGGTTAGTAAAGCTGGCTGGTTGAGAGGTGCGGATAGAGAGGGAGATGTAGCATGTCCAGTTGTTGACCACACGGACCTCGGTGTTGACTTCAAGACCAGAGCAGAGCGGCTTCCTGCTGGCACTGGTTCTGTGAGAACCGCAGTTGTTTTTACTTATTGTGCTCCTCTGTACGCACACACAAACACGAACGAGTTAGCCTGGTGTGGCACATTAATCCTATTCTTGCATTAATGTCTACAAAATGTTTGTCAGAAGAAAAAAAAAATGAATTTTGTGTCTATTTCCTAAGCAAATACAGATGTATGTTATGTGGTTGGCCTAAGATTCCAGTGTCATGGTCTTTATCGTCTCTCTTTATGTGGGGGATAGGCCTCTGGAGCAGAGGGTTACATGATGAGTGAAACACCAGATGGACTCAGATACTAATATATGCATGTGCTCAGGCACGCACATCCCTGCTCATGTGGAGGCCGAAAAAGCAGCCAAACATTTCCCCACAGCCAACCACTAAGAGATACTCTATTAATCAACCATATCGGCCAACAACAATAGAACAGTCTTTATGGATGAGAGCTGATGCCTTATATTAACTATTGTTCTATTGAAGGTCTGCTTTGCTAAGAGCCTTTCAAACAACATGGCTTCAACAACAGCATTCCATTTTTAAACATCATTTTATTTCAAAAGTACACAAACAGGACCAATATCGTTCAATAAGGCAAAGCTCAAATATTAACAACCACTCACATCAGAGGACTCAAAATCTCATAGTCACAGTTTATGGGTACCACTTGCAAATCATAAATAAAATTATTTTTTTCTTCATATATAGACTAGAACTTTTTTTTTTTCCCATCATGAAAAAAAAGATAATTGACAAACATTTTATTACGACCCCAGCCACATATAATCATCTTCATCTTCAGTAGTATTATTTTTTTCAATCTTCAGAATCATTATTGTCCATGAAAATTCAGAGTGGGCCAGGGAAAGGTGTGCCTGTCTCTCTCCAACCGGGTGTTTCGTGGCTCTAATGCCCATTTCCAAGCCCAGCTACTGACCCCAGCCCTTAGCTGCTACCTAGAAGGAGTGAACATAGTGGTGTGAATGTCAGTGTGTTTCAATGAACCACTTGTGCAAATTTTAAGCTACTATGTGCATTGTTGGCATTATTACTATGTCCACAACTTTATATTTCCCCAATGACCTCTCTGTGCAGCTCATGTGATATTGCTAAAGCACTGTAATGATCACTAATTAGCAGCTGTAGTAGCTATCCATTATCAGTCCTTTCATATAGGTGTCTTGTAGCGAGGTTCCTCAGGGGTAGGGGCTTTGTAGGTGGCGAGTTGGAATTGGGCACAGTTTAATAAGGGGCAGGAGTGTTTTTTTCTGTGGCATTGTTGCGATTCTTTTGCATGCCGAGCCAAGCCGAACCAGGTCAAGTTCTGGGTGGAGAGGCGTCGCCAGCTCTGGTCACCTAGGGAACAGCGCTAGGAAGACGCAGAGCAGTGTTGCTGCAAGAGACGGGGCGAGACCCAGAGCTCCTCCACACTCCATTGAGTTCTCCTAAAGAAAAAAGTGGAGGGGCGGGTGGGGTCAAGATATGAACATATATGGAATATTTTAATAAAACACAAAAGCTAAATTTGCAGGGGATATATTATGAAAGAAAGTAGTATCATAGTGAGTAAACTGTGTGTGTGTGCAGTATGTGTGTATGTGGAGTGAATACCTCTGGGTGAAAAGGGTGACAGGTATCTGGGCGCCTCCTGTCCTTTTGCATCTTCAACCTCTCGCACTTGAGAGATTCATTATGTGCAGCTGAAGTTAAGTCAATAACAGACAATGTGTACCCTCTGCAGGGGGGTTTCCTGCTGGAGTGTATTTTTGTGTTTATAAAGGAAAGGAATGGATGTTTTTGACTTCTTATGTAGGCAGTATTAGCTTTGTGCACAGCACAGTGTGCATAAAGGAAAAAAAGCAGACTCTGAGTAATGTTTGATGAGTTTTCTTTTCTTGCAGGCTTTATGCTACAGTAAGCACTCCACAACAAAATAAACAGTGGTGTATATGTATATACGATGGTACTGTAGTGCAGAAGATTTCAGAGAGATTCCCATGTTAAGAGAATCCAGCTCAAGCTGACTCAACTCTGAGCTGTGTCTGCTATTGATCAGTATTTCATTGCAGCATGGGCTGTTGTGTAACACAGTCAGATTAGAGAGACACACAGACACAAGGACACACACACACACACACCCTTTTGGAAGGAGGTGAGAGCTCTGAACAGGGGCAATATATTGCTGCAATGCACTAGAGAATGAGTTTATTGAGCTGATAACACAGCTGAGTTGTGGAGGAAACATTAATCTGCTTTATCTAAGTAAGTTAAAAGTGACCCCTACAAAGTTGGTAATAGTTTATGCAATATAACTGGTTGTATGACTTATGGACTCTATGTTGTCCATTATTTTGTATTATATATTATATGTATTATATAAATTATGAGGAGAAATCTAAAATCTACAAATGTACCTGTCTGCTGAAGGGTTCTCAGAACAGCATTATCATGCTGCTGTCACATCCATGTTAAGTGTTGTACAATAGCAGTCGCTCTTGTAGAAACGTGTGGCAAAGTGGCAATGATTCATTTTTTTGTTTGGATTGTTACTTGTGTGTTTTTCTGACAGACTTTGAGTCTGTCAATAAAGATGAACTGACCTGAACAGCACTGTAAAACAGAATTAAAATGCCCTTTGCTATTTAAATCCCTGCAACATTGTTGGACACACAGTCGCTATAACTACTGTGTTGTGTAACTGGAGCTTATGAGGCGGAAATGAATATACTTCCCCATTAAAAAAACATTATCCGGTGATATAGTTATTTTTATCCCAGTTTGGCCAGTGAAGGATATACATGATTTCGATGGGGTCCATGGTGATTGGCTCAAACATGCTGCAGTCACACTTGTTGTCCACCACCACCATGAAGAGATTACTGCTGGGGATCTGCTGGATCACAAAGGACCTGCCAATCACAGCACAGACAGCCAGAAACACAAAAAAAAGATGAGGAAGGAAGAAGAGAGAGGGAGCAAGGGATGATTGAGAGTTGTATTGGCAAGTGGACAAGGCTCATGGGCATGAAGTAAACTTTCATATGTGTCAGAGGATTTGTGTTATGAGTGTTCACATTGTCCCCTGGCGGAGAGGAGATGCACTAAAGAGACTCCACTCGATGCATGTCAAGCAGATGACTTGTCTAACCGCCAGCTGTCAATAAACATACAGAGACATCCACAGACACACATATAAAATATGCACACATATTTCTTCTCTAACTCGCTCCATCCCCTTTTATCCTCACTTTTCTCTCTCTCTTCCTTCCCTTTTGTCTTTGTTATATCCTATCCAAGGCGAGCACCAAAGAGGTGTTGCAGAATATAAAACACTGCAAAGGGAGACAAATGGGAACCACACTTTTGTGCTCATAGCTTCTCATGGTTGTGTTTTACTGGCCTGAAAGATCAGGCCTCACCTCGGCCTCCTGGCCAGTGATTTATGACCGTGGATAAGCTTTATGAAGAAGAGAGGTCGTAAAGATGATCTCTTCTTTCTGTCACCCTCTTTCTTTATCTTTTGCTTCTCTCCCTCCCTCTACACCGCCACAGCCGGTTGATTTATCAAGTTCCCTGTGAGGAATTTATCAGACACGTATGAGAACTTGCACGTTTGACTGAGAGGACACACACAAATGCAGAAATACACGCATACATTTTCTCAACTCTTGTGAAGGAGGAAGTAAGACAAAAAGGGAGAGACCTGACAGATCAAAACAGACCTAGGAATATCTCCATCCTTACTAATTCAATACCATGAACAGTTTAATCTGACCACAGACAGCCTCCAGTTTGTAGCACCGATCCACCGCACTTTAATACTGTTATCCCACCATGACCAACCAAACCCAGCCAAACCAGGCCAGAAAATAAGCCAAGCCAGTTACAATCAGGATAAATTGAGATCTTCTCATGTTTAATAATCCGTGCTCACCCCTGCACAGTGCTGGGCTGGAACCAGCTCTGCCCACTGATAGAAAGCAGAGCAAGTGTTCCTGGAGAAAAGACTTAAACACATTCTGACAACACAGCTGCTGGCCTTGAACATACCCAGTAAAGGGAGGACTGCACCGCATACGAAGGCACGGTTTGTGCAAAAGGATGTGTATTATACACAGATAGAGACAGACAATCCTGCATACTCTCTCTCTCACAAGCACACAGACAGTAACAACATCCAAGAGTTTCTCTGAGTAAAGATAGAGAACGACAGAGAGTGACAGTGAGTGATGTAGAGACCCAAAGAAATAAAGATAAGGCAGTAGCAGAGAAATAAATCAAGAGTTAGACTGATGTATAACATAAATCTGATGTACTATAGGAAAATACACATACAAAGATGTGGTGACAAAACTTATCACACAATCTGTAGCTAAAGATGATAATAATTAGCACTGCATTACAACCCTTTTTGTAATGAAGGAAAATATTTTATCTTTACAGAGCCAGCTGTACTGAAGCTCATTTCAGAGCATAATACATTATGCCTAACGTATGCTTTGCTTTTGATGCAGCTTTTGCCTTTCATGCTTAAATCAGTCCACGCTCAGCGGCTAAATGCAATATTTTTGTGAGTGAGAATGTTCACATTTTTCAAATTAATTTAATTGTTGCATAACTTAACCATAACCATAAACATAACAGCACGCATTGTATGGTTTTCAGAAATATCTGTCATCACAGTTGGGAAATTTGACCTATAATTAGTGTGTGCAATTTAAGAATACCTAATTCAATGAGTTGAAATTTCTCCAATTAAATCTCACAAAACACAAAAGTTTTCAGGGCAATGTTTTATTTCTCTCATCACCTTTGGGGAAACTGGGAGCCATGATTCTTTTTTAGCCTTTTTACACATTTAACATAATTCCAATATACAGTATATTCGGAGGGGCTCTATTAGAGATTGTATTATACATTTTTGGATTTTTAAATTCTGACACTGGTTGCCACAATTTCAGGAAAAAGCCTAAAATAAAAAGTCCTGATTGAGTAACATTAAAACATTGCAAATATAAAAGATTAATTAAAAAAATTGACATTTTGATTTACTTATAAAAGTTAAATCTAGAAATGCACACAATCATTTTTTCTGCATATAAAATATGAACTTAATTTAACATGTTAAAGGTATTATCAAAAACATAAAATCCTTTAAAAAATTATAAATGCTGGTTTCATAAAAAATTCTGCTTTTTAACTGTTCTCAAATACTGTGTACTCTAAAAAACACTTCTCTGGTGCAACCGGGGCATTATAATATGTTTAAAAAGTTGTATTAAAGTAGCAAAACTAGCCTTTTAGCAGTTTTGGAGTGACGGTATGATAATATGAACAATATTTCAGCAATACCATGATTATTAGTGCGATCGGGATTGCATTTCAAGAATCTTTTACAAATGAAACCACGTCTACATGTCGGACTGTAGCGCCAAAGCTGTAGCTCATTGCAACTTTGAAATTCTCTCTTTTCGGGACATTGCTGGTCTGGGACAGTCGAGAAAAAAGAAAAAGGAGGTAGGATATATGGCTGTGCGTATTGTCGCTAATAGTCCCCTTAAAGAGTCTCTCTGGTTAGAGACATGACACAATCTTCGTCCTAAAGCTCATGTTACAGTCTAGAGAAGTTAATGGAGGTTAAATCATCTAAAAGGTCCATTTAAGCTATTATATCATTCGCTAGATTTTAGGAAGTAATGGACAAATACAAATACCGACATCAAATGCACACATGCACACACAGTCAAAATACAGTAAAGAGAGGTTTAACAGGCAAAAGCTTAGGGCATATTTCCTAGAGCATAAAGCACACACACGTGTCCCAATGAAAATATGAGAGAAAGGCCTCAGTCAGCCTGTAACGTGAAACAGATGTTTATCGCCAATATCCTCTATTACTAATGCGAGCTATAAAATTCCATATAACCCAAATAAAAACTCCATTTTACTTTGTCAAATTCATTGTGCCTTAAAAAAGATTTATTTAAGGGGACATGTTGCTCAGAGCACACGGCCCTGCCGGCTAATCCCAGTTCTGGTGTCATCATTGGAGATCAGGCCATTCTTCTCTGACGCCCGCTTCTGTCATGTGTGTGTGAGTGTGTGTGAGAGGGTGCTGTGTGTGTGTGTGTGTGTGTGTGTGTGTGTGTGTGTGTGTACGTGTGTGTGTGTGTATACGGTGTGTGTGTTCGGCGGTGTGACTGCATCCCCAACCGCATTTTACTCCTAGCACCCAGGGCAGTGGTTACCCTGCTGACCTCGTGGGGCTGTACCAACAGCAGGCACACAAGGAAAACACACACACACACACACACACACACACACACACACACACACACACACACACACTCAAAGGGTTCTGAGCCTCCCTGGCAGCTCCACAGCTGGGAGCAATGAAGGGCCCATTGGAGGGATCCAGAGAACACCCCACAATTGCCTGACAGAAAAGCCCAAATTGTTAATGGGGACCACACTCATTTTCCCATTTTTAAAGGAAGCCTTTTTTTCCACCTCTCTCCCTCATCTTTAAATGCCTTGTATTTCAAATTGCCGGAGGAGAGAGTGTCTGCGTGTGTCTCTGATGGATCGCCTGGATAAAAGTGTTTTCAGCAGAGAACAAATGATTTAAATGTGTTTCTCATTATCAGGGATTAAAGAGATAAAAATACTTTGCCAAGATGAGAGTTAACAGGATAATTCATTTTTCATTGTTAGCTTGTTTCATGGAACGTAGGGGCCCGCTGATATCCGAGGTATGTTACTGAACAGTAGACGGATATAGAGACTGTTGTTGTTACTGTGTTGTTAATGTGTGTTCACGTGTCTGCATGCGTGTGTCTCATACTTGATGCAGCCGTCACAGTCGACGTTGCCCATGTTCTCTTTGATGGTTCTCTCGGAGACGAAGGCCGGGTACTCGGTGTCACATGGTACCTGCATGGTTCGACCTCTCCGCTGAGCTGAAAACAGAAAGAGAGGGAAAGAAAAAGTAACAGGGTGAGGAAGTCATGGAAAAACTATTTAAAAGTCCAATACATATTTAAAATATGTAAATGCAAATAGATTGAAAGCAAACAGTTAAGCACACCACATCCTTGTAAATATACAAGTTTGAAATAAAGCAGCACTTCTGAACCAGAGCTGAATCTTGTTCTGCCGGAGATATTTGCGGTTTAAATCTGGGCAAGCCATTTACGCCAAATTGCTTGAACTCTCCTGCCACCCAGAGGTTTAAAACAATGCTACAGGATGTAAAAGGGGGGTCTATGAAATTCTAATTTGTATATTAAATCCAAACATTTAAAAACATGTGGTTTTGTATATTTATTTATAAAATTAAGCTTTTTCAGGGTGGTCTTCACACTTTTTTTTTTTCGTAATAAAAGTGTGGGATTATGCATGTGATTTGAATGGAGAGGTTTAATTACTGGATGTCAGCAGTGCAGTATCATTGTGCGGAAAAAAAATGAGTGTGTGCACAGTTGTATATAAATTATAAGCATGTGAGAAACGCAGCCTACATGTATAAACGGTCTGGGATTAGTTCAGGCTGAGAGGCTGGGTAGATTGGGTTACAGGCTGCTAAATTGGGGTGTTTCAGCTGTGTGTCACAGGTCTGTGTCTCTATTGTAAAAAGATATAGAAAGTGCTGCTAAGACCTGAGGCTAGCCAGCTGTGAAATTGTCTCGACTGCTTGGCGAGCAGCGATGCCCAGCTTCACTTCATTCGGGATATAGTGTGCAAGGAAAGCATTTTATCGACTTTCATTTTGTGGTTCTCTCCCTCTCTCCTCCCTCTCACATTCACACAAGAAATATTTTCATATTAGTTTTGGCTAGAATTAATACCACTATATGATGCTGCTTAGTGAGGCTTTAATTTCAGACAGGGAAACAGAATTCAACACACCATAAAGTATTAGGCATCACGGCGTTCATAGCTTGGTGGTAATCATATGAGAATGTGCATGCGTTTGTGGAAGAAAGTGACACAGACAAAGAAAGGTTGAGACATAAAACCAGAGAAGGAGAGACGGATAGACGGAGTGAGAAAAGAAAGAAAGGAAGCCTTTTTGCCTCCTTTTACGAAGCGGATATTGCTTCCCACCACTACCAATATGACATACATCCGTACAGATCATAAAACCATCAAGAATAACCCCCTCTGGACACACAAACAAATACAAATGTGTGCAGACACACACACACACGTCTCCCACACTGAGGTCACTTGAGGCAATCTTATGTTCTGCCATTTTTACTAACACTAGGTTTGGATTGTGCCTTTTTATTCTGTTTTTCAAGTGGTCAGTGACTCAGACTGAGAGGAAATGGAGGAGAAATGGCTGAAGATGAGGATAGGAGGTCACTGCTGAGGACTGTGGTTTTTTATTCTGTACGCAGTGGACTTTTTTCCATGCAAACTCAAGTATAAGGAAGAAAAACTGACAGTGTATGCGTCAATATAACTTTCCATCTTTTGATATATATTCTAGAAATACAAATCAAATGTATAAAAACAAACAGCATTTTGATTGTCATTCCAAAAAACATAAATGTTTTTATGGGCAGATGTAAGATTTGAAAAATTGTTTCATTTCCTTTTTTCGTCTTTGCGAGACAGGAAAGTTAACTGCAAAAACTATTATTAAAAAAACACATGTTTCAGAAACTGGAAAATTAGGTGTTATTAATTTAAAGCTGCACATGGTAATGTCGAGGTATAAGCCTTGAGATGTAATGAAGTATTATTTTGGATACAATTTACGTAAGGACATTAACTGTGTTCACAGTGCTTTAAAAGGCATGAATTGGAGTTTCCAAGTTATTAGTTTTTTTTTCTTTTTTGTGTTTGTTTTACAAAGGTTAATATATTTCTTTATATATATTTGTTTTTTTACCTTTTCATTTCTTTCTCTGAATATTGAAAATTGAACACCATAAATAAATACAAAGGACCATTTTACATGTATTGAAAGCGTGTAATGAATGCTGCAAGTCAGAATCTTGGTTACAGTGAAAATTTGTTGAATTTGTGAAAAACTATATTTGTAAATAAAATAAATTGAAAAAAAGCATAGTGGTGCAAATCATTAAAATTTACAAATAGACAAATGTAAAGTGACAATAATTATCCTGATCCTTTCTCTAGCCGTAATATAATTATTGTTTAGACATTATTATTATTTGAGAATGAAATTGTACTGAATGTATTTAATATTAAATTGTGACCATTTAAACTTCAACAGACATTCAAAATAAATTATGTTGAGCAGTGCTGTGTGCATGCCCAAAGCCATATTTTTAAAGAATGTACATAAACAATGTTGTGTGCATATAAACTTTTAGAGTATAAACTGCATATTTTTATATGAGATTGTACATGTCTAAGTGCTTCGGACTCACAGAGAGAAAACAACAGATCGCCAAAAAGTGTTCTCTTACCTTTAGCAGTGAGGTCAGAGTACCACCAGCTGTACAAGTTGAACTCCACCAGGAATCTAAATATGGATAAGACATCGACCATAAAAATACACTCCCACACATGCTTATATAATGCATACTGCTACACTCTACTGAATTTCAACCACTTTTTACCTACATGATAAAGGTCTCTCTAAAACTACATTTTTGGAAGGAACCACAGTATAGATATGGATTTTTTCTCTCATTGCCATTTATCTTTTTTACATTCCATCATGTCTATATGCATCTTAGTTTCCTCAAAGTCATTCTTTCCCATCAAACACAAAACACTTTGTCAAGAAGTGAGTGTTAAATATCTACAGGCAATGGTCAATTATTGATATTGTAATTAATACGTTTTTGTTAACGGATGGTTTGGTTATTTTCTCCCATTAGTTCTGACCTTACACAGATAAGTTCACTAACTCATATGTGACTATTTATATTTGAATTTTATTTTAAGTAAAACATAAATTTCAAATGATGAACATTAATCAAAAGATCATTATATTTCAAAGACACAAAATTGGCGGCACTGTGAGCGGCCGTAAAATTAGCACTGACAACTTTATTCTCACATGATGCTCTGTGGCGACAACAGACCACCCAGGAAGACTCCGCAACCACAACATGGCATCACAGGAATACCCGTGCTACAGGAAACATCAGGTAGCCATTACCGCTACTGATCACTGATGATCACGTCAACGTGCATGTGGAAGGACTCGTAAACAAACATACAGTACACACACTGACAGGAGAGGTCAACATACAAGTCCTCAAAAGCACATTTGTGCCCCGCGCATATGCTTATACATACAAAGGACATTCTGAAATACACAGAAATCTTACATGACAAGCTCAGTCAGGATCCACTTCACGATTGAGAAGAAAGCAAAGTAAGGCTAAAGAAAAAAAAGAAAGAGGAACTATTGATTAGACACATAAATATGCACACAGTCCCAACTTTGCATAGCATGGAGGTTTAACTGAGTGTTAAAAATGCAGTACTCACATCCAACAGTGTGTGTCCACTGTCACTACTTTCTGAAAAAACCCAGCATAGAGCCTGGTAGTCATACAGAGTGACCCTGAGTAGATAAAGGAAGAAAAATGAGGAAGAGGATGACACAGAGACATCAATAAATTGAGCTTAAGATAAATTGAATGTTTCTTTGGACAAGCAATGCATTTGTCAGGAAGATATAGCCCCGATAAAGTGATATAAGTCTTGATTAACACTTTGTCTGTACTGTTACATGCCTGCAGGGCCTTTTGGACAACTGTGTGAGAGCAGGAAGGAAAGCTCTGCTTTAACTGACGCTTTGCCTACGGATAATATATTGGATGGATGTGGCAAGAACGGGAAAAGGAAAGCAACTGAAAGCCGAGAGCTCCCTGAGAGGTTCCTCAAAGTGATGTAGGTAGGTGTGTGTCGATGTGTGTGTGTGTGTGTGTGTGTGTGTGTGTAGATGATTTGGGGGGATATTTGAGGGGGATATCAGAGGATTTAAGGGCTTAGTAGGCCCTGAGGGTGTGAGGTCTTGGTCTGTCTGGGTGAGGTTATTGAAGGGGTTCCTAACACACACATAAACACGCACACATACACACTGTACGCTCTTTCTAATAGCCTGTGGACAAGTTCCTATATACTTGACATGTGCATGTGTGTGATGTCTGAGCGGGCCCAGCCTATCCGCAGCCCTGGGCGATGTTCAAACCTCAGTCACAGTACCGGTGACACACAGCTCCAATACACCGCCAGGAACCAATTAGCACTAAGCCAGGCCACATAATGGCGTTAGCAGCAAACTTAGACTGATGCAATATCTGTCTATGAGAACGATAGTGTGTTTTCATTGGTGTGTGACTGCTGTATATGAGTTTGAGTGTGCAAGTCTGCTTTGCATTGGAGCATAACATCACGTTCAATGTTTTTATTGATTTCCCTTTCTATTGCTTGTTTGAAATGATGGATCGTCCAAAAGAAACTCAAAATAATTTGCCTTAATCTGCAACCTTGATGCTGACAGATAAATCCGGAGTCAGAAAAATGTCTTTAATGTTTTTGTTTTGTTTTAAAAACAGTTTTTTTTGTTTCAAAAACTGTGCCGCAACTTAGCACATTACATAAATTCTCCACAGATGGCATTGGGTTTGGACAGATCCCACTGGATTCATTAGTGTTAGGATATATAAGCTCTATTATACATCATGCTTATACTTAACCAACACATGTCATATTATTCATTCATCATACGTCGCCCTTAATTTTAAACAATCCCTCATCATCCAACATTAAAGATTCAGTAAAAGCACTCGTAGCCTCTTTGTTTTTACGAGTGGGACTGTAAACCAAGGCTGTCAACTTTTGAGCTTCATCCTTATGATAAACAGGCGTGGTTGTCTACTTGTGCGATGATTTGTCACCTATGATTTTAATGTACTGAGACAGCAAAGCTAAAATCTCTTCACCCACTTCAGCGAACGTGAAATTGCAGTGCTGGAAATGTGGTTTTTAAGCTTCTGCGAGCGACTAAGTTCTCCAAAGATTCAACAAATGCTAAACCATACCAGTTTGACTCCACATTCAAACTGCAATATCTGTCTGATAATGATGTCCGTGACTGATTCTCTGTATTTCTACTCTCAAATACTGGGAAAGTTATCCTCCAGGGTTACATTTTTAAATGAATTGCAGAAAGTCGCCACCCACTGCTCCTGGCGTTTTCCACGAGACAAAGCTCCACAACAAGCAATATCTGTGTGAATGTGTCCATGTGTGTCTCTGTGTGTGTGACTTCAAGTTTCTCCTAATTCCTCAGTTTCAGGAAAAGATTTGCTGTAATCCCCTAACGGAGAATTCTGCTGAGCGAGGGGTCGGAGTTCAGCGCTGAATAGCTCAACAAGATTGGCCAAGTTAAGAGCTGTCAGCGCGAGGGAAGACATGCTCTCATTCTGTGGCCTGCCTAATATTACGCATGCCTACTAAAATATGTACATACATTTACACATACTCGTACATACACTTGTGCTGGCCCTTATAACTAAACGCCCAAACGTGCAGTTTGAAATACTTACCTCTTGAAAGAGCCCATCTGCAGAAGCTTACTCATTACAGCCCCCTCTGCTTCTCCAAAGAATTTTCCTGTCTGAGAAAGATATTTGATTTTATTTAATATAACTAGAATTGCCACCTCGCAGATGTATGCCTCCCCAGTTTACATCCACATCTGTCCAAAATGTCATCACGTCATCTTATCTTTACCCTTTCAGACATTTGTGTGAATTTGTCATAATTAGCACAAGAATTCTTGAGTTATGCCCAATAACGTGTTTTGTTAGGTCAGTGTGAACTTTGACCACCAAATTCTATTCAGTTCAACCTTGAGTACAAGTGGACATTTGTGCTAAATTTAAAGAAAAGAAGTGTTCCTGAGATATCATGTTCACTAGAATGGGACAGACATGTGGTCAGAGTGACCTTGACCGTTGAACACCAAAATCTAATAAGTTCATTTTTGAGTCCAGGTGTCCATCTGGTCATACATACGGCCATGGCTGTTTTCGGTGCGGAGGCTAACAAGTCAAAACAAAATGGTTCAACCCCTTAAAACGATATGTTTGCAATGCTTGATCTCTTATGTACAAAAGTAGACACAACTCCAGATCGGATTTGATACTAGAAACCTTTAATTGCCAAACCCTCAAGCAAACCGACAACATGCTAAATGTTCTGTGGGATCCCTCCTTCTGCTCAGTCAAATGCCCCAAGAGATAAATCAGTGATGCAAACACACTTTTGGCCTTTTTAGGGACAGAACTAAGAATTAAATCTTCCACACATAAAGCATTTCATTACAGTTTCTGCAAAAAGAACAGCCCTCTCTTTCAGCTGATCAATCACTGTGTGCTATGCCCCGCCACCCCTCTCCCTCTCCATCATTTTCCTTAACACAGAGTGATTTTATAGAATTGTTTGTTTTGATTTGTTAACATTCAAGAAGCTTGATAAATCAAAAGTGTTTGATTTAACACTTTCTGTATTAATTTATTGTTTCATGATACGGCCCAATGTGATCCAAGACTGCTGACTGTCCAAAGTGCTGCACACCAGGTGATGCCACAGGAACCCTAAATGCTCCGTCACCTCTAAATTAAGATTTAAAAAAAATGGGAGCCAGCAAGTGAGAGAGACATGAAAAGAACAAGAAGAAGAAGGGAAGGGCAGTGACAGCCAGCGGACTGGCTGTTAGATGAGCCAAAGTCAGAGTGACAGCCCGTCTGTGACATCTAAGCAGAGGGTATGTGCTAGGGCAGCACACTGTCTCCTTGTGAACAGTCTAAGCAACAATATGCATGTGATGCAGGGAAAATATTATAATTATAATAGGAAAACAAATGTAAGAGGTACAGTAGATATGCAGTGTATGCACAGACTCTGTCCACACCGATGTAATCTTCATATACATTTTATACTCTGTTTTAGCACACACCCAATTGTGTTTATAGTCTACTGTTGCAAATAGCTCGTCTTCAATTAAAATAACATCCAAATGTCCGCTGTTTTTTTGCTTGCATGAATAACTAGCTATGACTGTTATGCAATCATTAACATTAATCTTGCATGATCTGGCTCTATATGTGTATGTGTCTCTTTGTGTGTCAGTGTTTTACCAGAGTGTAGTCCTCCGCGACCAGAACGAAGCCGTTGTTGTCAATGAGGTAGCAGTTAATGTTCTGTTAAACATATAAAAAAGTGTTAAAGCAATTGTAAGAAGTTAAAGTGACAGAATCATGCATGGTTGATGAAGAAAAAAAAAGGCTGACCAACCTCATCATCACAGCTTATGGAACATTTCCCATCTAATGCTGCACACTGTATGAGACAAACAAAAAATCTGTGTCACACCATATATTTAGGCTGTTTATAGATTCAAGGATTTCTTTTGTCAGCTGAAAACCTTTACTGCCTTCCAAAATTCTTTTTGAATAAATAAATGGAATAAAACAGACTGATGACCTTTACGTGTTAAACCAACCAAACAATCCAAACAGCTTTCGTGCGTCCTTGAATCATTTAATATTTATAACATGTGGGGACATGTCTAGTTATAATTGAAGGACAAAATAGCAAACAAAACAAAAGAATGTTTTATGAAAAAGCAAATACTTTTTTTCCCAAATAGACCTGACTTGTTTTGTTTATTTTTTATGTATATTTGATCTACTTTTATTAGGCAGTGCAGTTGGCAGTCAGAATAGGTTATATTAGGTTCAAGTGTGTTTGGGTTATACACGTGCATATGCAAGCATGCAGGATGTGTGATTATGCATGTGTACCTGTCGGCTGGCTGTCCAGAATTTCTTCTGAAAGAAGTCCAGTTTCATCTGAATGCCCACAGCTGAAAGAGAGACGGCACAGTCACAGAGACTTAGCAGCTAGACATGTGTGTTCTGTTTGTCGAAGTTCAAGATCACTGTGATCTTTATCATAACAGAAGAAATCCTACAGGCAGGAGAGATATTATTAATATAAACACAGTGTGAGAGTGCATCATTCATTAACCCCATCCGATGGAAAAGATGCACAGACTCATCCATTACAGTGACCCCTCTCACTACACACTGCATCATATATGTGTCAGCTTATATATCTGGAAAGCCAACTGTGTGAGTTTGTATATAATACTGTGCTATCTGCACACATGTGCACTGATCGTTTAACCACACTTGAAATGCAGTTTCACACTATTCTAAACCAGACCTCTCACTGTGACCACATGAAATCCATTGAATTTCCAGAGTTGGTATACAGAGCTGCTCTCACTTCAATAAGCCTCATCCCAGCAGGTCCCGAAATGCACAGATCTGACTAGAATTCCTCGCCTGGAAAAAAATATGTCAGCTTTTTCAGAGGTGGCTGAGGAAAGATTGACACATTCACCACAGGCTTTAACTTCCCTCCTCTCCCTTTACCCCCTGCTACTAAGACTCAGAGGACCCTAGCTTTCACTCAGTGGGAGTTTTCCAAGCGTTTAGGGTCCGTACGTCTTTCCAGGAGCGCAATTTATCCAAACGCAGAGCAGCCACAGGTAGTAAACTGAGTGGACAAGAATGTGGCATTGGAATGGATTTAAAGGACATATGCTCATTTTCAGGTTCATACTTTTCATATTTTGGGTTTCTACTAGAACATACTTACATGCTTAATGTTAAAAAACATTATTTTCTCATACTGTTCCCCCTCTGTCTGAAACGCTCCGTATAGCGCATGTTTCTTTAAGAACCCTCAGAAAAAGCCTTTTCTGTTCTGATTGGCTTGCAAGAAAAATATGGTCCACCTTTTCAAAGATAGTTCTCAAAGTGAACCATAAAAAGTGAACCATAAAAAACTTACTCTGTTGTCTTATTTAACAGTTTGTGATTTAGAAGACACTTCCAATAACCAAGATGTATGTGCACAAGCACAGAAAAAGTGAGTTTTTCATGATATGTCCCCTTTAACTGCAGGGACATTAAACTACACTAAAACAAAGATATTGATAGGCCAATGTACTGTAGACATTTGTAAACTAACTGAATGTAGCTAGCAATTAATTACAATTAAAAAAGCTAATTATCAAACTATTGTTTGCTTTCTTTTTGTCAGCTGTGTGAAGGTATTTCACACTAAAATAAATAAGAAATGCAAAAAGACTGAATGCAAGGTGTGTCATACATACATTTGCAAGGGGCAGAATCAGCACTGGAGGCCTAAAGCTACACACTTAACAACGAAATAGAAGCATAATTCAGAGGAATGTGAAATAGATGCATTAATACATGCAACAAGCCCCAAAAAATAAAAGTTGGGGAAAACAGTCTTCGGGCTGCACAAAGATAAAGGTATTAATGATGAAAGTCATGTGATCCATGACCAACCTGTTTTTATAGCTGAAAACACGTTCATTTGAAAGAGCATCTCAATCCTGGCTACACATTGACAAGTACTGATTTAATTCTTAAACTGGATATAACATTCTTGTCATTTATTTAAAATAATGGATTTATTCATTTATGGGATATGGGAGGAGGTATTTTCATATGTACTTTATATGCAGTGTCCTTTCAAAATAATCTTCCCTTTTCAGAGGAAGTTAGGTTTTGGCAACACAACCACCTTAAGTTGTTTAGGAAATGATCACTGATGACGTTAACTTCAGTGACTGATGTCTCTGGTGAACACGTAATGACGACCAAATCACTTGACTCAAGGGACTGGCGATGCTAGTTACTCAAACGACACCCTAGTATCATAAGTCCCGATACAAAAATAAACGTATCAAAATAAGTCAATGTTTACTCCTCCACTTCTCCCGCCCACACTGGGCAGACTCTCAGGCACTTTATACTACGTCACGTGCTCTTACCATCCACTAATGCCGCAGGGTTTACATTGGCGTTATTGGAAAGCTGGATGCGTCGCATTCAGTTGATAAAGGTTACCTCCGTGCGTCAATCTCCAGTGCCGAGGGGCACTGGCAAAGCTCCGGTAATTGACGAGCTAGGAGTGAGAACATGTTCAGATATCTTGGAATACTAATGTATCTCTAAATTGGTAGCTATTAAAGAAGTAATATATGTAGGATTGGTATGGATATCTTGCTGTTGTGTTATTGTTATCTTGCCAACTTTAATACAGCAGTCAGTGTTGTTTTACTGTCGTAGGTTAATTTAATGCAGCTTGTCAATGATATACTTAATATGTAATCAAACAATAATTATTTTATATTGCATTTTTTTTGTAAATGTTCTAATATTATTTGGATCCTATTCGCGCATGTACACAAATGGCTGATTGTAATATACTGTATTTCAGAATCAGTATTAGTATTATTATACTGTATGTCATTAACAGTAGTATATAAAGTACAATAGTTGTAGTATTGGTACATCGTTTTACAGCTTAATGCAGTGTTTCAGTAAAGGGACCCTTGTGTCACTGTGCTGTTTTTGTATGAAATTGCTTTTAGAGACACACATATAGATACAGTGAGTTTGAATGCAGATCGGATCCATATAAAAATGAAGATACTCACTTAAAGCTTAAAAAAAGCCAAAATGCTTTAATGAAATACATCACATGAAGAGCAAATTATTGGTTTGCACTTGTTTTACTGTGCTTGAGCAATTGTGTTATTGTCCAAGTTCCGTGTGCAGTGGGGTGCTGCTGGGGTGCTGCTGGGGCCTGTTTTAGCCCTTGCCCAGAGGAACAGGTGCAGATTATCTCGTCATAAGCTTTGCCAGATTCTTTCAGCAGCCCACCATTTCTACACCCACATGGAAAACCCAGCAGGAGAAGCTAATTTAAGATGCTGGGCAACAGCAATGGAAACACACATGGTATTAAAACAGGGAGAACCTAAATCATAATGCCAATAAAAGAGACAGGATCATCTACTCTAAAAAAACTGTAAACAAAAGGAAGTAGTGATTGAGAAAAAGAAAAGGGGGATGGGATTAAGTTGTCAGATAAATATACTGTGAATTCTGAAACATGACATCTACAAATAATTTAAAGATGTAATGAAATTTCTAGGAAATTGTAATATGAATAAATCTATATTCCAGGGTCTGTTCAGCAAGGAAAAATAATTCATTGAAACATAATACCAATATGAGCAGTACAGGAGTTGACTCTGTAAAACTGTATTAGAGGTTCAAAAGTGCATTGATGTTGGCTGCTACCTGGAAGTCGGCTCAGAGCTAAAATAGAAAAGCCCAAATCCGTCTCACTAATGCTCAGATATTTTCTGTACTATGGGTTGAAATCTAATTTCCCTTGGCATGATTTAAGAACATGGGGGTATTTATGCCCTGAGCTGGGTTTATGAGTCCAAAGATAAAGAGACGTTAAACACCAGTCTAAATCCACCCCATCATCAATCTGCTATCAGTGCAATCCCAGGCAGGGAGAGATGACAAAAAGGTTAAATCCTACAGATTTTTGGGATTCTAATAAGGATTGAATAAATATACATCCATCAGCACAAGGATGCATCCGAGTATGTGGATGCTTGTGCTCAAGTACATGCTGTAGCAAGGGCAAGCATAAGTGTTTCTGTTCTTTTTGAGGGTGTAGTGTATGCATCAGTTCACATCCCGATGACAGCATCTTTAGGACAACCATAAACCCACATTCAACATCCACAATCACGAAGAGCTGTCTGAGAGTTGCAGTGATTTTCAAATTTGGTGGTGCATTCCACAGCAGCACAGCGCTGGGGCATATCATGTCAAGATGCTGAGCAACATTCAGAGGATGAGCAGAACAGGAAGCTGTCGTTAAGGATGCCAGCAGTCTACAAGACTTACGCTCCAATGACGTCTCCATCCTGTGTGATCTTGTTGAGTCAAAATTGAGACTAATCATAATGATAATGATAAAAAAAAAATGAGCAGCCACTTAATTGCTTTCTATTTGAAAAACATTTAAAAAAATGTATCTGTGTTGGAAAAATTTGCAGTAGCTCTCTAAATGAACCGTAAGATCTAATAGAAAAGATCATATTCCAATCATGCAAACCGTCTTTGTAGGTTGCCCTTAAGGCCCTGATGCCACATGCATTTAATGCATCACATGAGATGCACATGGTGATAAGCTATGACAATCTGATTCGAGCAGGAATAGAAGGGCATGTTTTGTTTCTCTTTGATGCTTAACATTTTTAGATGTTACAGTCTGTACACATCAACATTATGGGCTTTTAGCACAGGTGTCATCACACATTTGAGGATGTATTTGCCTACGCACGTGCACATGACCACTTAAGGGTGCATGTGAGTGTGGATGCAAGTGTGCGTGTGTGTGTGCAGGTGCATTACCCTATAAGCATGTGTATAAGTATAAGTATAAGCGTGCAACACATACTGACTTCCCTATTTACTGCACACGACAGAATGAAAATAATTGTCATGCCCTTCAGCAGAAGAAAGGATATAAATATGGATGGACAGGAGGGAAAATACCAGAGAGGGTACTTCAAGCCAAGGTCAGCTAGTAGGCTTAATCATATTCATCATTAGAAATGATTTGATCATTAATCTCTTTCTGTCTCCTTCTTTGTCAATTTTTTTGCTTCTCCTTCAAGCGACCCATGAGGTCATTTAAGCTTAACAGTCAATCCATTTACATGCAAAAAAAAATAGCAACAACTGCAACAGCTTAATATCCTGCTGTGTGAGTGTGTGCATGCGTATGTGTGCATTCGTGCGTTCTGTGTTGCTGTGCTGGGGGTGTGTTCTGCCAGCCCTTCAGCCCACGGCTCATGCATAATATCATCAGAGCATTCCACAACAATGGGCTTCCTCCGAATGTGTTCACTGTGTCTTGAAGTGTTTTGATTATTTGTGTATTTGACACAACGAAATCCAGTTCTAATTTTGTCTTGTTTAAGTCTTGCAAGACCATGAGGAGGTAACGCTAATGTCAGCATACGTGTGTGCTCTGTGATTAAAGCAGCCGAGCTGGGAGATGACAACCCATCACATTTCCCAATGGATTTAATAGAGGAGCTGAAATAAAATAAAATCAAGCAACAAGAGAAAAGGGAAAAATAGAAACAAGAGCGAGGGAGAGAGAGAGAGAGAGAGAGAGAGAGAGAGAGAGAGAGAGAGAGAGAGAGAGAGAGAGAGAGAGAGAGAGCTTCCTAACTCCAGTGTTTCCCAGACTGGCTGGCAGTAGGCGCTGCGCTCTGATCTGCCCGCTCTGATGGGGTTTCACAACCGTGCAGGCAGTGTTGGGGATCTTGAGGGCAACACAGGTTTCTGCTGCTGATCACGTCCTCTCTAATTGCTACAGATTCACCACATCAGCCCAGAGAGATGAGAATCGGGACAGCTAATCTCAACCTACTACTGACGGCTAATGGATCATCAACCAATGACAGACACTAGAATCCAAAAAGGGAGCTAAAAGAAGATTGAATGCAAGCGGCCCAAGAACGACTGGCAGATATGAGAGGTAAGGAAGAATATCAACATGAATGCATTTGTGTGTGTGTGTGTTTGTGTTTTTACAGTACATGTGGATGGTTAGGTGGGCTGCTATCAACTGCTGAGGCTAGTATGTTGTGTAAACTGTTGTATAACTGAGTTGTTATGAAGCATGTACTACTCCTTGTTTACAACATATCCCTTAATTAAAACACTTAAATGCACAGATGTCAGCACTACATTCACACTATTTTGGTTTTAGTTGTACATTATCATTGAGTGTTTCTTGTTGTATAAAGGTATTGACATTGGTATCAAGATGATTTAAAGCAGTACTTGCTGTGTGTGCATGTCATTACAAGCCTTTCTGTGTGTACTTTGGGCTGGAGGGACACATCAGAGCAAAGAACCATTCTCCTGTGTTGACCTGATTCCAGAGCTGCTGTTACAATGCTCCACTGAGCTAATGCTGTTTATGTGTGTTCAAGCATTGTATGTATATGCGTTTGTTCAAGAGTAAGTGCACACGTGTGCAACAACATGTGATTGAATGCATTCTTGCATACACACACGCACTCTAATTTCACTAACAAGGATGCAATTAACACAGGGATTTGCACAACAGCATGCTAAATCCTCAACCCAGCCATGTCCTTATTGTTTTTGTTGATGCAAGCGACATATTATCATGAGAACAACACAGCCAAGAGCTGCCGTACCAAACTAACACCTGAGATTAAAGCTGGGAGCGCCTGGGTATTTTTAAAACCTGTAAATCAAAATCAACTGCATGATGTCCACCAGCCAGGCAAAGGCAAATGATGATTATATGCTTGTTAATGGGACACTGTCCCTCTAATTACTGGACTATGTTACAATAGGGTTTATCCAAAGAAAAGGGGAGTAGTGGGGGGAGGCTGTAGAATTGTTCACGTGATACTGCTGCATAACAGCAGTTGTGTGACCACAGAATTTTACCAATTAGATATAGCTGTCCCTTTCAAATCAACATTCATCAATGATTGTTAGATTATTACAGATAATAGCTACATATTGTTTCCTTAAATGAATCTGGACATAAGTTTCAGTTTGATATAAAACGTAGAGCTGCTTCTTCACAAAGGCATAATATAGGCAAAGACACTAGTGAGGCATTACCCCTGATACAGGAACATTTGAGATAACTCCCATTTTAGGAAACATTAAACAAACCCAATTAGCAACATGGCTGCTGAATATCTCTGAAGAACATGTTATGCCTATGGAGATAAACATGGTGCAGCTAATCAATCTGTTCAGGAGCTATGAGTGTAACTTGTGAGCCAGCTTCATTCCCAGGCTTCAATCTGAGCTCCATTTCACTGAGCCTCGAGCTAGCCCAGCCAATGCTATAAATACTGCTGTAATGCTCCAGAAGGAATGGACATTTGAAGTCGTCTCAAAGGGAATCAGACACCCAATATCTGCTGCATATGGATTTATGTGTGGGTGGAGTGTGGGTGAGGGGTTATAAGTCTTTGGTGAAGTCACTAAGGGTGACTGCCTAGGGGAGGGTGGCAAGTGGGAGTTGGCATATTAATAATAAGTTTACTTTCTAGTTTATTTGACAAAGAACAGTAATATCTGGGCAAAAACTAAAATACTGCATTCTGTTCCGAAGGCTTTATTTTCAAATGCATTTGTATGCACTTATTATTTTCTGTGACAAAGACATGTATTTGAACATTATGGTAGTTAAAGACTGTGCTGTGTATGAGTACAATTATGTAACAGTACACTAGTGTATTGCTGAAAGAGATCACATCTTTAGTCACTCTACAAAACGTTTTTTTCACGTCTATATTCAAATAAACAAGCATACTTTTCGATATCTAATCTTATATTATGTCCCCGTCTCTACAGTGGTACTGGTGTGTGCCCTCCTCTCCCTCCTCTCTTTGTCACATGGCTGTCCGAAGGAGTGTAACTGCAACAGCAACACCAAAGTAGTAGACTGCCGGGGTCGAGGCCTATATGACATCCCCCGACGACTGCATCCAGACACCCAAGAACTGTATCTCCAAGATAACCGTATCAGGGGGCTGGGATCGATGGCTTTTCGAGAAATACCACTTGTCCGCATTCTCGATCTATCTAATAACTCTATAACATCTGTTTCACCGACTGCCCTGCTGGGTCTCAGAACTCTACAGCGCCTCAGCCTGGCCTACAACAGCCTGAGAGAGCTTGACAAGCGGTTGCTTGGGCCTATCCGCTCGCTTTCACACCTTGACCTCTCACACAACAGGTTAAGCAACAAAACTGAACACATCAAATTTTGTTATTGGTCATTTGTCAAACAATGCACACTGTAAAAAACTGATCCCCCATGCTCAATGTATCTTATGTCGTTTCCTTGCCATGCCCCTACCTGCAGCCTGTGGGGTTTGCCTGGAGCCATTGGCGACAGTTTGAGGAACCTAAGCCACCTGGGGCTAGCACACAACAGGCTAACACGATTGGACCGCTCCCTGTTGGAGGCCCTGACCCACCTGGAAAGCCTCACACTACGAAGTAACCCGTGGAGGTGTGACTGCCAGCTCATAGGCCTCAAACTCTGGCTGGAGACCTACCTCTTTAAAGGTTAGATCACTATTGGCTTCAGGTAAAGACTGGAGCAATGTCTTTAACATATACAACTTTCATTCATCTCTATGCCTTTCCTGATGGGATAGGACATTATATTAAAAATATCGTAATGTTATAATAATGTTATAATAATGTTATACTGACCTATAACACAATTAATACAAAATTACTAGTTTAGAAATGGCTGGACTCTGTATTAAAAAGAACAATACACAATGAGAGAAGAGCCTATTTTAGCATTTAAAACATATATATATAGTGGAGTAAGAACAGGTTTTATGTCTGTCCACACCTTTTAGATGGTGGAATGAGTGTGTGTAATGCTGTTTTGTGTGTAGCTGTGGAAGGAATGTAGGGTGTTTAGGCTTTTATACTATTGTGGGTAGTTTTGGCATTTAAACTATTATTAACATCTGATGAGGGCTGTGTTTGGGGAGGTGACCACATACATGTCAGAGCCGTATTGGATAATGTATGGTGACGACTAACAACATTTACAGTATAGTCTTAATTGTTACTGTCTTCACTAACAATGCCTGACATAAAAGCTGAGTAAAATGTAGCATAAAGCAATAACAATAATGTTGTAATGTCATGCATATGCAGCAGCTTTTATAACTATGGTGGTGATCTCTACATAGAGATAGCGTTGCATTAAGAGTTAAATTGGCAACTAGATTATTTCCCATGCTAGAACAACCCCTGCATGCATTAGATAACAAAATAACCACTGTGCAGTGAAATCTAGACTCGCTTGAAGTTGGCTGAACCGCCTACATGCCTATGTTACCCTGACACAGCTTTCGTCTTAGAGGCTGAAAATTCTAATTACTGCAAAACAAAACAATGGACCCAGATACAAGAATGTATGCTTATAAGAAAGCCAGCGGTTAATCAGGTAGGCAGAAAGGAAGTGTGTGACAGAGCAACCTTGACGTGAATACGGAGACAGATGAATAATAATAGACTTGATTCATTGAGCTCCAGCGGTAGAGGTGTTAATCAAATCACATTTGCTAATACGGCTCTTTATAGTACGCCATCACACCCTACACTGATAAATATCTTGAGTAGTGGGCTGGTTCAGACTCAGCTATGATGATAATGATAGGAAAGGGGCAATTAACAGAAGGTAATGTTCATATAATACACAGCAAGCATCTAACTATTTATTTCTGATCCCAAGGTGGAGTGGTGGATGAGGTGCTTTGCTCCCAGCCAGAAGAAATGAAGGATAAAGACCTGCAGAAAGTACCTTACCAGCTCTTCCACGTCTGCATGACCACCAGCTACCATTACCTGTTTGCTAACATACATCACTTGGAGAATGAGAGGCTACTGCGTGGCCACACCCATGGCAACCATGCTCATCCCTCTAGCCATGCTATCCATGTCCCCATGGCAATGGGGGAGGGTTTCGGAGGAGGAGGAGGAGGAGGAGGAGGAGGAGGAGGGGGTTTGCCAGAGTGTGAACCTAAGCAGAGGCCGCGGCCTGTCAATTTGCGCCATGCAATTGCCACAGTGATCATCACCGGCGTAGTGTGTGGGATTGTGTTTCTGATGATGCTGGCTGCAGCAGTGTACGGCTGCGCTTACGCCGCTATCATGGCCAAATATCAGCGGGAGCTTAAGAAGAACGAGGAGTTGGCAGCAGCTCAGGTGGCAGATCATGCCAAAGCAGATGAGAAGGAGCCACTGGAGAATGCTATCGCCTAAGAGATGATAACATGAACCCTGGACCTAAAACCTGGGCCTCAACCCTTTAACCCAATCCGCTCTGGATGCCATGTGTGTGTTACTGCATGTGTGAGAAAAAAGAAGAGAGTGTGAATCTTTATGTGTATGAGTGTGCATATGTCCACCCCCTTTCTGAGACTTGGGTAGCTAAACTCCACAAGTATTTGACTATGCACTGATGAGAAGAGTACTTTCTACTGTATGCGGGTTCGTGGGGCAGGCCAAAGAATCCAAAAGGAATCAATTCCATTTTTTCTGACAATACATATCATAGATAGGAACAAATTGCTATATATTTATATTTGTGTACTTGTAGGTATAATAGTATTTTAAAAAATGGATTTCAGAAATTGTTGTCTTTTGGTTGAGGTTACAAATAGTAGGCAGCTGCTGTCAGTTAAGTTCAGTTGTTTATATCATTGACGTGAGTGTATGAGAACAAAAATGAGTGTTTGTGTCAGTATTTGTGCTTGAGTGTGGAGATGTATACTGTATGCATAAAATTTATAAAGAATTTAAGAGTCTGTGCCTAATAACGTGATATAGTTTTGAGAAGGATATACGTTTTCTTAAGATGATATTTTTCTGACAACTGAAGTGAAGATGGGAAATTCATTGAAGCAATAATGAAACAAACTAAAACGAAAACAACAACAAAACCAGGACTCAGCCTTGTTGTTTTTCTGTAACTTTACAGCTTTATGAGTTTTAATATTCATCCTGCTGCACACAGTCACACCCACACATGTCATGTCATTCAAAATGTATTACATAAAATAAAGGGAAATATTTTACCTGATTACTATATGTGTACTGGCAACTAATTTGAGAAGGCATGCATAATTATTTGGAGAAAGTATTGTAAACCCTCTTTCTACCAACTAGGGTCCCAGCAGACCCCAGAGATATACTTTATTTATAACTCGTATGTGCTTTACTCTATTATTCAAAATTTTCATTACTTTTTCAATTTATGCCTAATGACTTCATATCATTGTTTTCTGTTTCTGTTTTAATAAGTGCTTTTTATATCATCATTTTAAATACCAATGTTTTAGAGCACCCAATTGCAGCCTATGTAGTGTTAATATATAAAATGGAATAGACAGATAAAATGTTTGCCATGGATCCTTATTTAAAGTATCACACACTAACAGGGTAAAAACACGTCCAGTCTTTTTGAAGGAGACAGACACAGATGCAGTAGACAGATTTCCAAATTTGCTCTCAAATTTTTACTCAATATGCTAATTATTGCAACTTCCCAAAATAATAAAATATTTTTTCTTCAGATGCCATTAATTGCAGAAATAATGGTTTGGGGATGAATAAGTCAGTATTTTGCTCGGATGTTTGTATCTTACAGTATTATTTTTTTTAGTTCCCCAGAGACCCCAGTTGGTAGTCCTTCTATGTTGATAGGATGGAGGTTAAAGAGAGGTATTTTGCAGAAAAAAAGAGCTCTACTTTGGAGTTTATTCTATTGTTTCAGCGTATTCCTCTTTGTTCCACCAATTGTTTAATTTAAAAAATAAATAAAACAGGTAACCTTGAAATTAGTAGACATTGCATGGGTGTTTTTTTTGCCCCTCTCAGTAAATATGTTGCTGGCAAAGTAAATAAAATGTTTTTTAGTTTTTGATTGATGAATTTTCTGTTGATGAATTTTCTATTTCTATGAAAATATTTTGGATCATAGTTAATATAACTTTTAGATTATGCTATTTATGAGAGATAAATGATATGTATATTCGGATATTGCCCAACCTTCTTATTTTTTCTAAGGAGTTCACTGGTTCAATGGAAAAGAGCTGCTTGTGACGTGTTTAGTTATTATCTATATATAATGATAATTTGCCATTGGCAGTGATTTTCAGCTTACTCTGTGTGGTGTACAGGCACATGAATGTACACAGATGGCTTTGGTCTTAACGCCTGACCTGAGTTTTGTGGCATATTACGGCAGCAGACTTGCTGCACGTGGCTCAGGATGTGACCACAAACACTGACACACACACACACACACACACACACACACACACACACACACACACACACACACACACACACACACACACATGCTGGAATACACACGCGTGTATGTACGAACACGGTAACATTGTGACTCAAGCGATGTCTGCAGGGCCCATGGTGTGTGATGTCATCAGCCTGTCCTGTTTAGTTAGTGTATAGCGTATTCACAAGTCCACAGCTCAGTGGAGCACAGGGCAGTGAAAACTGGCCCTAACCGGCCCACGCTAAATTTGCATTCCAGCCTACATCTCTCCTCCCATCTGACTCTCTTATATAAAATCATCCTTACAGACATCCCCCGATCTGACAAGCATGATCATCAGTACTGTACATCAGCACCCAATGTAAAAATGGGATTATCATGACACCTTGTTACTGATTAGTCAGATATTATCTTAAAACAATAAAGATCAAGTCAACAGTGACAAATAATACCGTGGGCTGGTGTAAACTGTGGGCTGAATGCTTATCGCTCTGCTAGAAATCTTATGTATGCTCTATGTGCATGTGTGTGTTTGTGTGTGCGTGCGTTTTGGCACGGCACAGACTCTCCCATCTCTGTCCTTCTGCTCCAGTGGTTTCCCCCAGGCAAAGAGTACCCACAATGCACTGCTTTCATGTCAACGCATTCAGGCACCATGAAATCATTTTCTCTTTCTCTGCCCTTTTATTTCTTCTCTTATTTATCACTGCATTTTCAAAAGATTTTCCACTTTCTCCTTTCTTCAGTTTTTCCTTCCTCTGACCAGATATTTTCTGTGATTCCCCTACTGGCATTACTGGTCCTCATCTGTCGACAGAACAACTTAAATAGATAATTATCAGAAGAAGCTTTTATATGAGGCAAAAGCTCTACTCCCAATTTCTCATTCGCGCATATGTTTGGCTGTGGAAAGGTTGCAATACTTCACATACTGTACTTTGTATTTTAATAGAACAACTCTGACGTCAAGACATTTCTACTGGGTTACTGAAGCTATCAATGTTAAATAAAGTAGGAAAACAGGACTTCCAAAAGCCATGCAGAGGGTAAACATAGAGAAAAGTTGAGTTACCTTACTGCAAGCATTGTTGTGTTGCATTTGCAAACAAGGTGCTTCCAGCTTACTTTTTATTAATTTCTTTCTTACTTATTACTTATGACAAAAAATGTCTAACTTGTCATCTGTTGAATACACTTATTGTAAGTCGCTTTGGATAAAAGCGTCTGCTAAATGACTGTAATGTAATGCAATGTAATGTAATCTGCCTCTGTACTTTACAGTACAGTACTGCAGTAAAAGTATTGCATTAGTTCAACTTACACAGGCTCCGCCTTCTACTATACGCTAAGAGTAATATTCTCCTCCAATTAAAAACACTTATTCAACCACTGAATATATATATCAGGATGTGCCTCACCGAGTAGTCGGCCATCTTTTTTCTATTCAGCGAATGGCAATTTGCACAGCTTTACCCAGTTTTGTTGCATACTACCTGGTTTGGCAGGGGCCTCCTACTTTTCTGCTGTGGCGGCCTAGGTTATAAAGAAGAAAGTTGGTTGTGGTAACTAACCTCTAGCCGGTCAGGATCAGTGTGTTTGGGTTGAATTTATGTTGCTTAAGGGTGTGCATTCGTTGGGCTTTACCTACTGTAACCGTGAGTCCAGTAGAGGACGGCGCCTGTGCTCTTAGAACTAGGGTTACGTAACCCTAGTTCTATGAGCACAGGCAAACAAGCTTCTACATCGCTCACTGAAGAGTGAGTAGGATGGCAGATAGCATTTTGTTCTGACTTTTATACTGTGTGGTCCACATGTTATTGGGTGGGCATGACCTGATTGGCAGGCTACGCTTATGCAAATTTTCAGTAGAAGAATGCATGCTTGTGATTGGAATAGAATATTACTAATAGAGTCTAGTAGAAGGCTCCGCCTGTGCATATAGAACACAGGTTACAATACCGTAACCCTTGTTACAGACGGTATTACACAAAGCGATGACTGGTGTCTTCAGGGGAGAGGTGTGTAATGAATGATGTCATATCGAAACTTTCCTGAAGAGAATACCACAACTACTTTTTAACAATCTCTATCCTAACCGGAATTTCTCCATATCCTCCATTTAATCTGCAGTTTCTTCCCTCCGTATCAAGTTCATGGCAAACAGAACATGGGCTGCTCTTCATACCATGAACTTGCTAATTGCACAAAGTTGCATAAGATGGGCGTGACATTCTGGGGCTTTTGAGTCACCAGGATGTGAGATGAGGCAGGCCAACATGAAAACCTCAAGGCCAGAATATGCCTTAAATAAGCAAAGGGGAAAAAAACAAATGCACAAAAGTCGTTTATGAAACTGGCCTCTATTAATAAATGTAGGCATAAATACTCTTCAATTCCAACGCCTGTGCCATGTTGCACTCTCGCCTTCTTCTGAGCATACGTTCATGCAGGGGCAAGCGCATGGACAAAAAAAGCAGCAGAGTCAGTAAATGTGGGAAGTGAGTGTTTCAACTCAAGCAGAGGAAAAGAAGTAGAGTTAGACAGATCTAGTCCGGGAAAACAAAGAAAAGAAAATATTGAAGCCTCTGTCAATGTAGAAGTGTGTGAGTGAGAGAGAAAGAGCCACTTGAGTCCCCACTTACCCGCAGCTATGGGTGATTTCCTCTCATCCAGAAGCTGAATGGCGGTGCTGGCCAATACAACACTCTTGTTTTCAGATCCTAAGCCAAACACATAAAAGCACACATCAGCATGACACGCACAGGCACACACACAGAGTTCACATCACATATCGTAATTCCGTATTAGTTCTAAACTGACCACAGGGTGATTGGAGAGAGAAACACAGTACATAAATACCACAGAGTACTATTTCATGGCTACAGCCAGCTACCACGGTTCTGAGAGGAAGAGTGCATCCAAGGCAAGTCCGGCAAGTAAATAAGAGGCTTTCAGATCACTTGTGTTAGCTGGCACTAATGGAAAGCCTGAGGCTGAGGACAGATGAGAACACATTCTCCCTTTGGAAGGGAACCATTTTGTAGAGACGCAGTTACACTGCAACTGCGCGAGGTGCTGTGTGTATGTGCGTGTTTTTTTTGTAAGTGTGTGTCTATATGTGTGTTCTGGCCAAGTCACTATGGAAAGGGCTGAACCTCCTCCTAACGTATCTTATTTCAACCCACAGCAATCAGCCCTGTCCACAAGAACACAGCCCAGAATTAATAAGAGAGGAAGGGGAGGAAGAGATGCATGGCAAGAGAAAACAACCAAATATGGGTGAAAGAGGAAAAGAGGGGATGAAAGAAATTTGAAAAAGGTCTTTCTAATATATGTGAGTATTACATTTTAATGGTGCATTCGACCAAATGTGGGTTTGTCTTTTATGGTGGTGCCAGTCTCACAGTGATATCAGTTTCATTATAGCACATTAGTAGATGTTTTAAAAGCACTATACAAATAAAATGTATTAGTAATGGTGACTGTGTAGAACTGAGAATAATTTAAAAGTAATAACTGACTTATCCCTAAACATTTGACTTTGTGGGTATAATTGATTCATCAATTTTAAATTTACAACTAACCTGAGTTAAAAGGTAGAGAGTAGACGAAGGTACCAGGAACTTGTTCTGCTGCTCTCTTGTACCACAGAGGAAAGTGATCGGCGTTGAATACCCCCTCTTTGTCTTCAGCTGTCAGAAAGTCTCTTGAAGCAGACAGGAAACAGAGTTTATGAAGATACAGAGGATGTATAAACTCAAAGCACAATAAATCTACTGATCAGAATCATAAACAAAGAGACATTCAACACACGCACTCCGAGGCTTATATATGTGCTTACATTCATATAGACTGCATACATACACGCAGCATACTTACTGGTTTGTAAGCTCGTCAGGTACCACAAACAGGTTAATTCTGGACAGGCCTGTTCTTGAGCCCAGATAGGCTATCTCCACCCCTTTATCAGAGTTCCTGTGTAGAACAACGAAATACAGTAACCTGCATTTGTGCACAATAAATGATTCATTTGATATCAGCATCAATAAAACAGAAAAGAAGCTTCAACAAGAGCATTAGAATTTTGGTTTTAAAGGTAACTTCATGCAATTATTATTATTACCATTATTATTAACGTTTAGCCTCTGCAAATGTCTGTAGCATTGCCATTGCCATTTCAGAGATTAAATTTGGTCTTTGACAACAGGATTCAGTTTGCGTTGAGTTTATGCAGAAACCTTTTTCTGTTTTAGATAAGAACATGGAAAAGAAAGAGTAGAGTGGGTCACACACTCAGACTTATTGAGCACGAGGCTCGTCCAGTAGGCCTCCAAAGGGGCAGTCACCACCGCGTCAAAGAGAACCTCCTGAATCAGCTCCTTGTCACCTAAAAAAACAAATATATGCATATATATATATGTATATTTATTCACCAACCAGCCACAATACATGAAATATATTTAATTCTATGAGGAGATAGAGGAATGGAGGATTTGTAGAAGAGTTTAACTAACATTGTAGGTGGGGTTCGTGTCCACTGAGGTAGAGTTTGATTGCCTCTATCTGGGATAAGTAGCGGTGCTCTGGGTGCTCGTCTATGTTGCAGTACGTCCTGCAACATAACAAGAATGGACAATAAGGACATTGCTTATCATAACATGCATCAAAGACATAATTGGCAACAGCTATTTGAAATCTGGAGTTTGAACATATAGTGTGGTTGCTTTCTGTTGCTTTTGTATTGCAAGGCATCTATGATGAATAAAATGTGAAGTATAAACAAAGAAAGTTTTCAGCATTTGCAAGCATTAGTTTGAAAAGCATTTACAGTAATTTATTTAGATGTTGGTTTCCAATCCTGGTGACCACAAGTCATCAAGTGACACAAACCATCAAGTCAAAGTCCTGCCGATTCCAAAGCTGTTATATAACTATTGTATTGCAGTTATATTGTAGATTTCTTTGATTTTACAAGTACAGAGTATTTTAACGACATAGCCCAATCACTTGAATAAACGATGTGGATTATATTGTCAGAACAGAAACATACAGCATCGCCGACAAATTCTCACCATTCATCTGCCAGCGCTACATCAGGATGTTCCAAGTCATGAAGTCCTGGGAAAAAATTAAGAACAATATATCTCAAAATTAAGAAGCAAAAGCACTCAAGATAAACTTAGAATAATAGGGGTAGGCATCCACACCTCAAGTGCACATACTCTTAAACACACACACCAGGTTTGAAAAATGTGTTTTTTGAATGGATGTGACAGGTCTGATTAGATCAGGAAGAGCCAAGTCATGCTCAGAGCGCTCTGAATGATGGACATGTTTAGAGAAACACACAGACACAGACACACACACACTCTACATGAATATTAACATACATGAGGCTGGAGATGAAAATAGACACACATACACACTGAGGCACACGTAAGCTAGGGAACACATATGCACTGTGAAGACATTGACACACCGAGGGAGCCACTAAAGAAATATTTAACTTCCTCTCCAATTGTGGCTTTTGAGTTCATCATCACTACATTACTATTGAATGTGTGTGTGTGTGTGTGTGTGTGTGTGTGTGTGTGTGTGTGCGTGTGTGTGTGTGTGTGTGTGAAAGTGAGTGAGTGTGAAAGATTATGCTACTTTACTAAACATAACACATTTATATTTATTGTGCGTTTTACCTTTATTTGTTTACAGCATTTCTAAGCTAGTGACAAGTTACTCTGAAAATTGAAATCATATGAATAGCTTATAAAATATAATTAAAATTATAATTAAATTAAACTACCAAACAGTACATAAAGTAGTTAAAGCTAATTCTACCTCAACTAGTCAAAACAGTAAAATACTGCTTAATGTTAATCCATCAGCAAAAAGGATCCTGTAATAAAATAATATAAAGATCTGAAAGGGGCCATTCTGCAGTTATTTTACTTGCAATACTTTAGTAATGTTATAGTGGTTACATCCATTTTGTGAAAATGCCCACTTAAGCTTATAGTAAGTGCAGAGTTGATGAATGCTTAACAAAACTGTTGTGTACAGGTATTTATATTAATCTGTAACTGAAAAACTTTCTTTATTAAAATATAGAAAAATTGAAACATGGTAACGTTAAAAAAATTAAGCACGGAAAATAAACTGTTTCTGTCAAGCTTTAATTCAATTTACTGTGAATAAAAGTGTTATACATTTAAGGTGATCAGAAGCCTAATGTCTTCAGTCATTATTGGCCCCAATTAAACTTTCTGTAATTAAATTATAAACCTGCTTATCTAAAGAAAAAAAAAAATCAATGTGAATTATATAAAACAAATATTTTTCTTTTCCACTGCATACATGTCTCTAACAAGTACAGTATGCTGATACAATTTATGGTATTTTTACCACAGTAAAATTCTGAAAGCAGGATTTTTACTTGTAATGTGGTATTGATAATTTATTTTCTTCAGTAAAGTATCTGAAAACGTTTACCACTGTAACACAGAAAAGAAGTGTAAGCTGAGTGTGAAACAGAGACACAAAGGCTATGAAAGAGAGAGAAGGGGGATAGAGCATAATAGAGAAAAACGATACAGGCAACAAATGAGGAAAAGTGAGTAAAGCAGATAAAGAAAAAGGGAGAATTTCCTACCTTCCTCCACTGTGACATTCCCTCTGAAAAAATACTTTCCATGGCCTCTGGAAAGAGCCACCCCTAAACTAAAAACAAAACACACATGTAAATGTGTAAATGACAACTCATCAGTTCTTTTTTGGGCAAAGAAACTCTGAATACTGACACTTCAGTTGTTCAAAACGTCGTACACTGTTCACATAAATCTCTCCAGGTTTCTTACCTAAAAGGAGTCCCCTTGATGTCTGTGTAGTAGTAATCATTATGCAACACCAGTACACGTTTCTGAAATAAAAGAGATTCATACATTACATGTTAAGCTGCAGTAAACAGTAGGCAGTGTGATGGCAAGTTATCTGATGTGATTTATTGCAGTCTGGCTCCATCTAGTGGTGCAGGGAATACATGATGTGGTTGTCACATGACCTGCTACATTGCAGATGGATGTGTGTTTTTGCAGTGTGAGTAGTTGGATAAGGATTGTGAATATGCATCTGTGTACATTTGAGTGTGTGTGTGTGTGTGTGTGTGTGTGTGTGTGTGTGTGTGTGTGTGTGTGTGTGTGTGTGTGTGTGTGTGTGTGTGTGTGTGTGTGTGTGTGTCTGTATTAACATATTGAATGCTTAATAATCAGGCTAATGTATAATGCTCTTTAAGCTTTGAAAATGCAAAGTGCACACACACAGACAGACAGACAGACACACACACACACACACACACACACACACACACACACACACACACACACACACACACAATGTCTCTCTCTCTCTCTCTCTCTCTCTCTCTCTCTCTCTCTCTCTCTCTCTCTCTCTCAGATAGGAAAGTAGTGAAAGAGAATCATTGGGCTGCTGTCTCTCCCGTACTCAGCAGCAGGTGCTCGGTGGAGATAACGGGCTCACACTCACAGACAGACACACACCCATGCATGCAGAGCAAACAAAAATCGGAAACGAAATCCCTAAGTCAATCCTGTACATCACTGTGCCAAGTGTGACAACCCCCTGGCAGAGTGGATTCTCCCTGCTGAGTATTTTCAGTGGCACACCGTTCGGGACCATCAGAAAAGTGCTTGTTTGTGGATTTCTGAATTATGGATTCCTCACCCCTTTGTCAACACTCTTCTTCACCTCCATGGAGAAGGTCCCTGCCTTCCTGTTGACCATGGCATTTCTCAGCTAGCAACACAAAGCACATACAACATCTTAAACATCAGATTTGCATTGAGAGAGGTACTGTTATAATGCTTAATGCACATTCACTACAAGTGTCTTACCGTGTCATCCTTATCCTCCCATTCCACCTCTGACAGATCCACACTGCTGTAGTTTGGCTTCCTTCGCTTCTTGCCATCTCCGTACTGAACACACAGGCCCATGTAAACACGCATGCATGCACAGACAGATACTGAAGCGTACTGCACTATACAAGGGCTGCAACAATGTTTATTTTTACTATCAATTCATAAATTTTTTCTGACTTATTTTATTAGTCATTAAAATCACAATTTACCAGTGCCAAATGTAACATTCTGAAATTGTTTGTACAAAACCCAGTAAAATTATAATGAGATAAACAAGATAAAAGCATAATTTGAGAAGCTGAAAAAGCAAATAAATGACAAATGATAATGCACAGAAATAATGTATTTCCTGTCAGGACAGGAGACAGTTTGCTTAACATTGGAAGCAGGGGGAAACAGTTAGCCTGGCTCTATCCAACGCTACAGAAAGAGTCCACCTATTTGCACATTGAAAGCACAAAAACAACAAGTTGTAGCTTTACAGGAAGGTATTTCAGTTTTTTCAAGACTGTTGATAAATAAAATGTATGATAATATCGCGTTGTACAACCCTAGAGTCGTGTCAACACTGTGAAGTCACAAGGCAACCAGGCTACGCAAGGTTAATCGACTCTTGGCGTTAGCTTTATTTTTAACTGACAAATGTGTCATTCTCATCTAACTCTTGGCAAAGAACTGTAATGAGTGTATTACCTGAAACTATTTTTTTTATCGACCGATTATTTAAGCACAGCAACTGCAATGATGACTTGTCTTCTTCTTATTAAGCCAAATTTAGATTTTCTTAAGGAGGAATGACCAAACTTACTGTATGTGTTTTAGCATTTAGAAATCTAACTTTAAACCAAATACAACGGCCATCTCCTCTGCCTCTCTGGCTACCTGACTGACCCTGTTTGATATGGACATTAAATAGACAACAGAGGCCAGAGTATTTGGAATATAAATATGTACTATACGTGTGTACTTATAAGTGAGTCCCCCTCTTCATTCATCTGTCAGTGAGGACTCCCACCCTTCATTAGCTGTTAAACGCTGTTTATTTACGTCTTTAATTAGACCGCAATTAAATCTGTCTGTTTCACTGTCCATTCTCTCCTCTTCTCTTCTCCTCACATCCCTCCATATCTCTCCTCTTTGTCATCACTCACCTATTCTCACGTTAAGCAGGTTCCCTTGCGCTTGTCAGTCTTCCTCCCCTCCCTCTATAAACTCTCTCCCCTCATCCTCTTGTGAGAGGAGTGAGTGAGTACAATAGAGTTAATCACAGCCATTCAGAAGCTGTATCTCTGTCTATTCACAGCACAGTGGAGGCCTAGAACACACTCTCCTCATCTACATACCACCACGCAGCCAACACACACACACACACACACACACACACTGCACGGCACATGGAGTACCCACACAACTACGCACTAATTTTCTATGTCAATCGGCATCGCAATACGACAACAAAATCAGTAATTGACTTGCCGTGAACTCAAGAGTTAGTATTCCTCAGTCCCTTGTACAAAATAAATTAATACATTTGAACTTCAGTCTCTGCGCCCTAAAAGTGATTGTTACGATAATAAGGTTTGTACTCAGTTAACTTGTTCGAGGCATCTGAATGGTGCTTGAGGTAATACTCACAAGTGGACGTAGATCTGGATGGGTGAGGATGTAGCCGTTGTTGGTGATTGCAAAGGCGTAGCCGTGAATACCCAGCTAGGAATGATACACACATACACACACAGCGAATGGATCCATGATAATCCGTACCAAATTGTAAATCTGAGCTAATCAAGCTCTTTGTAATTTTTTCACCAGCAGAATCTTTGTCTTTATGCTGAAACTCACAGAACTGCACAATGCAAGGAGGGTGGTGTAATTAATCTTTGTCTGGACAAATAACACGCTTTCAAATGTCAAAATCTTACACCCAACCAAGCTTCGGATACACAAGTAAAATAAATCTGCACAGGGGATGTGGCGGGGGACACTATCATAATGTCTTAGTGTACCTAGTGTATCATTTTCCTGTCATTATTGGACTTGAAGAAGGAGCCATGAATAATCAGTGTCAAAACTTATACAAAACCTTTGATTTATCTGCTACTGGATTTGGCCTTTGATTACTGCACTGCTGAGTCGGAATGGCGTATGTGCAGATATAAAAATAAAAAAAAGAATCCTTTAAAGTAACTTGCCTTAGTTTTTTTACTGACTTAGCATCCAGATGAATGGCACATTCACAAAGCCCAATTATTTGGTTAAAAAAATAAATGATTAAAGGTGTGCTGCTTTAGAGGTGTAGCTCATATAACCATTTAGGTCTCTAATTATTCGCAGGAATGTGACTAAGTGATGTTGGGAGCAGTACCTTGTATTTGGGGATGGTCTTGAGCAGCTCAGAGACAGGCACATCTGTCCCAACCACTCCTAGCAGAATGCCACGGTTTCTCTGGAAGCACACACATTATGAATATTTTTTAATTGCATTTGACAGGTTATTAAACAAACACAGTTCCAATGGAAAAAGCCATTATTTCACAATTCGTGTCTTTTGTTTCAAAGCCCAATTCCCTGTGAATTATGCAATATATAATTGCATAGTTTTTCAATTAAGCTAAACTGTTTGTTGGAGATAACATAATGGGAAGTGACAGTGGATGTGCTAGTGGTTGTATAGCATTTTATGTACACTTACAGTCTCATTCTTGGTACTGAACACTGGCATTGCCACTGTGGTCATCAGAACCGGACCTTTACCGTCATCCAACTGAGTGAGTCATGAGGGAAGAAAAGATAGCAATTGAGAGGGTAAGAAAGAAAGAGAGAGAGAGAGAGAGAGAGAGAAAGGAGAAGAGGGAGGTTAATGATGAAACATCATCCTTATTGTCACAAAAGAGAAGTAACTACACAACACATTGCATAGTATCATGCACATTGTATGAATCTTGTCACACTCAGTGAGTGATTATCTCAAGCTGTATTACACTCGTTCCTTCAGTAGTGAACCCGATAGGAATTCTGCAGCAGACCCAGTCATATTATCTTCTTGGGGACCTACAAAACTTTCATGACATGTTTTATTCATATTTATTATTTGCCTTAAAATGTTTTCAATCACCAGCCTTCCTTTGATCTCTTGCAGAATAAGCTTATCCAAAGGCAGTGCTTCTAGTTGGGATCTGTGTATCTTCCCTCCCTAAAGACTGCTGGAATAATTATGATATTTATCTTTCCAGCGGCTTTCTGTATCTGACGATGATATCCATTAGAGATGAAAGCTTGACACTTTTATGAAGATACTGGAGGAAGGCTTCCCACTCGCCAAAAAAGAGGTCTGACCTTGTCCACTCAGAAATGTCAGAACTGTCTAAATGTCAGTCATTAAAGCAGTTTAGGTTTTAGTCACCACAAGTAATTGGTCCATTAAGTACAAAATTAATCCGAGAACACACATGCACAGTTGTGTTAAGTTAGAGATGGTGTGGCAAAAAAACATAATTAATTTGCATATGATACTTTTCTGCTGCAGCAATTAATAGAGAATGAGTCTGTTAGACTGACTTTATTATGAGATCCCACATTTTCTCACAGGGAAATACCCTATTTAACCAGTCCTCTTACTGAACATATCCTTCCTGTACACTCTCTTTCCTCCAGCGTTCAGCCCCCTTTTACCTCCAGTAATAGTAGGTAATGACAGGAAACTGTCATTACCTACTATTCCCTTAGACACTGGGGAAAAGGGGGATTGGTGAACTGTGCTCAGACAGCTAGTAATAGCAATTCAGGACGCCAGATTGGACATCAAAGAGAGAACAAAACACACCTAAGTACAGCTTCTGTAACAACGGAAAGCCTTGCTGCTGGTGAACCGGATCGATCAAAGGACAGGGAAAACGAGCAGAGTCTCATCTAAAAATACAAAACCTATTTCGAAGCTCAGATCTATTGGATCATATATCACCGGTGTGCAAACCTATGGACTGACATATATTGTGTATCCCCTTGAGCTGTTGTTGAGCAGTCTTATGAAATGTGCACTTTTTGTACTTCAACACTAACCTAAACATGCTCTTTTTTTTCCAGTATATGTGCATTTGGTGTAAATCAGGCTTGCCCAGCTACTCTGGGAAATGACATACTGTAATTAAGCAGAAAACAAAAGCTGCACGGACAAAGGCAGCCCGCAACCGCATCTGTAGGATTCAAAACCAACAGCACAGCTATAGAGGATCCTCACTTACCCTACCCAGAGGAGGACGGACCTTTAAACCTGTGCTTCATTATCCAAACCCGAGAGACGAAAGAGACACTTCCTTGAACCATAAATAAAGTCCAACATGACCTTGCACCAAGTCCCTAAGGGAGTCCTCTGTATCCAGAATTTGACATATAATACATAACCTGCGACCTCTAATGCAAGGTCAGAACTTATCACATATTTGGACCAAATCTGCATCATCATGTCCTCTGTGGCTTTATCTGTATCAGTCAGAACAAACTGGGTGTGTAAGTCGTTTCCCCTGCTGTGGGTCAGAGAATGAAAAACATTCCCCTCTGGGCTCTCATACACTCGTTCCCCGCTGACACAAAAACCCACACATGCCAACACTCGTGCACCCCTCAGAGGGCTCAAAAGCACCCACCCTGCCCTGTGTTCGCTGTCTCATAGGACACCTCGTGATCTAGGTTGCTGTGACAAATTTGTTTTCTGGTGGACGAGGTGACCCTTGTTTCCTTGGAGACCGGCTTTAATGATGTTGACGTGTGTAAGCCTTTGAGCAGAAGCCCCATGTGAGGAAACGAACATACTGTATAGCCAAATGGGAGCAGGGATACGACATATACGCTCTCAGTTGCTTCAGTCACAATTAACGCTTTTGGTTTGAAATGGTTAAGTTTATATTCATCGGTCATGACATTTTGCGGTGTGACCCCGAATGGTCGTCTGTTCAGTAACAGGAGACAGATTCGACTGCCAATCTCACACTCGCAGTGAAGTGAACATGTGGTAATGAAACAAAGAATCATTCATCATTCATAAACAACAAGCAATTTATTTTATAGTCTATATATGTATTTTATTTATATATTAACCAGAGAATCTAGCACTATCAGAGCACTTGATATATTTTGATAAGAAAATAAATCTCTAAAATCAGCTGGGGGAACCATGCAGAAACAGCCGTTGGCTTGCTTCTCTCTCTCTCACAGTGACTGTTCCTTCGCTTCCCTGTCATTTCCCTTCTGTCTGTTAATTGATACAATGGGAAAAATGAAATAAGGAACGAAAGTTTCATTTTCAACCACAAAATGCAACAGGATAGGAAAACATGTCTCTCTTTCTATCGCTGTCCATGTCAGTACCACGGACAGCACCGCAACTACACACACACACACACACACACACACACACACACACACACACACACACACACACACACACACACACACACACACACACACACACACACACATACATCCGACACACAATAAACAGTGCTGTTATTCTGAAAACAACCTAAAATTGTTGTTTTTACTATTTTTCGACAGATACATGAAGCTTTAACAGCTGGGGATCAATGAGCAAGGAAAAAAAAGAAACCAATCAGATTCATCAATGTAAATTCTTAGTCCGGGACACCCCTAGGTACTTTGAACAGCTAACTTCTTCAATTCATCATTCAAAGGTAATCAACTAATTTGTCTTTATCTTTGAACTTCAGTGCAAAAACCCTCTTTTCAGCTCTGCATCCTTCTTTACATCCTTTAAGTTGTCTTTCCAATTTAGTCTTCAAATATCTTCAATTCTCTCCCTCGCCCTTCCTACACTTGTCCTTCAATATCCCCCCCACTCCACATTCCTCTTACCCCCATCTCCCTCCCATCATCCCTGTGCTCCTGTGTCAGTTCATCCGACAGAGTGGGAAACAAAGCCAAATGAGGCAGAGAATGATGGATGAAGCTGGCGAGACGAGGGAGAGGGAGGGGAGCAGCAGAAGAGGGGCGAGCCCAGGTGGGGGGAGAAAAGCTGGAGGGGGAGACAGAGGAAGAAAAGGGAGAGGCTAAGAAACATTATGGGGGCACACTGAGAGGGATGGAGCAGAGAGGAAAAAGATAGGATAAATGGTACATCTGGAAAGATGATACACATCAGCCCTGGAACATAAATACCAGATGCTCATCACTTTCCTAACACTGAGCCAATCACAGGAGTTTTGCCAACTTCTTATCAAACACTATCACCATGCAGGGTGTGTGTGTGTGTGTGTGTGTGTGTGTGTGTGTGTGTGTGTGTGTGTGTGTGTGTGTGTGTGTGTGTGTGTGTGTGTGTGTGTGAGGACTGTTCTGATTGTGTGCTCCTAGCACCTAGGCCAGAGCTGTGCCGGCATAATTATATGCAAAGAAGCAGTGCAGATTCCTTGCTAATCCCAATTATCATCTCTGACAATGTGATATCTATTTCTGTTTTCTGCTGAGCCGCTTCGATGTCAATAAGCTCGGATCTATCACACTAACAGTGCTATGTCAGACATATGGCCTGCCAGCTGTCTAATGGGACTGCTCTGTGCTCAGCTCATGCTGATGGGGGTGCAGAGCACTCTTCTGCTCCACCATCATCATTGTTATGATTATAGAGCTGCTTATCTCAACTCAAATATGATTCACAAAACACTGAAAAATAAAACAATGAAAACAATAAAAAGGCATCAGAACAGATCATCCCGCCAGTCTTTATAGGCTATTGGATTTTTACCCAGAAGACGAAACAAAACAGCTTTTTCTGGAGAATTCTACTCAGACAAATATCACAGGCAATCTTGTTTTTTCACACCAAAGTCACAAAAGAGCAAAAACATAGCCTCACATTTACACAAATGGTCACACTGCCAGCCCCGGAGATACTGGCAAAGCACAGCCAACACAGCATCACTAATGATGTATGATTGTGAACGTGTGCACAGACGTGTGCTTGATAAGACGTGCAGAGGAGAGCGATCAACTGAACCTTTGACAACCACGATGTATGGTTTGAATCAGGACGTTGAGGAGCGACATACGACACTGACACACAAGAAAATGCCATGGGTCAGTATGGTAGTTAGTTCACCCAAATTATACCGTCATCTCGCAGAGATCTGAGTCCAAAACGCACATGCACATGAAATGCACATGGACACACACCAGGCCTCAACACAGCACAAAACAGCGATGACCTCAAATCAGATTTTTATTTTACCTTTTGTGCTTGGGGGAGCTAAAGAGAACAGATTAGGGAGGAGGGGAGGAGAGAAAGGGTCAATACGTTTGTGGATAAGTGCTGGAAAGCCTTTCAGTGCATTTCCCACTGAATGGAGTGCCAGCATCTATGGGCGCGTAAAATCAACTGACATTGACTTTGACTGCAACTTTAAAAAACAGTGACTGTGTCAAGAGAGGAGAACTTAATGGCTGGGAGGGTCACAGCAGAGGAAACAACACTTAAGCTGTGAGTGCTGAATCAGTGTTGGGTGAATGTACTTTGACTTTGGTAAATGGATGGGGATAATGAGAGCAAAGAGAAAGGAAGAAGCGGAATAAAACAGAAAAAGGTAAAAGGAATATGAAGAGGATCGCAGAGAGAAAGAATCCATTTTCATGCAGTGTTGATAGCCTGTGCGTTTTTCTGCTAGAGGGCACTTGCCTTTGTCTCCTTACATTTTTGAAGCTCTCCCTCATAATCCATTCGAAAAAAAATTGTGGAAGACAAATGGCTACTATTCACTCTTTATGGCCAAGCACAAGAACCAACAAAAAGGGAAGCATTGTGCATGCACGGAAACTCCAGTAAATTGTGTGTATATTAAGGTTTAGAAGAGGATCCTATTTAATATATAAAGGCGTTATCATTTGGGGTGTTTTAGGGATGATGATGTCTGTGCCACAGAACTATAAAGCATGTACAGGGAATTTAGCAACGCATGAATTATAAGCTTGCTGCAATATAAGAGTGAAATTAAACCATGGTTTTTGGCCAGGGTATGAGGTTGAGACCATAGACCAACTCACCAATGTGCCCCAGTGTGATCTACACATGCTACACAACTCCCAAACACACAGAGAAGGCTCACTGACTTAATGGTTCCATCTGCTGCTCACACACACTTTCACACATTCAGTCTGAGACTGATGAAGGGAAAACACAGCGTCATTTTATCACCACGATCCTCCTTTGGATTAAATAAATAGTTCCTGAAGATGCTAATGTACTCACAGTGGTGTCGAAGTAGGCCTCCGTCCACACCGTGTCGTGCTCCCGGTCGATCACCTTGGGACGACTCAGCACGTGGAGATACTCCATCACATTCTCTTGCACATCTGCCAATGTGGAAATCTGAGTGAAGTAGCCTGTTGGGCAGAAAGAGGAGGAGGAAGATGAGAGGAATGATGATGAGTGATTTAACTAGATTATTGTGAACAATGCAGAGTCTCCTAACACACTATGCTGCCCTGAAACAGAGATTGGATGAATACTCTCTATGTCTCAAAACTGTTTCACATTGCAGTAAGTGTCACATCCAAGACACATCATCTTTTCCCAAGCCATCACTCCCATTTTATATGCCTCTGTACCAAACCAGAGAAACTGCATCTGTCATACATATGGAAAGCAGCAGATATTTGCTTGATGAAGCAAACGGACACCTTGATACATGTAGGAGTTATAACTTAAGTATTCCTTGCAGTGGTGTACAAGTGAGAGCAAACCAGCATGGGTTTCTGAATGAGTAAGAGGTATGTAAATGCCAGAGAAAAGCTATTCCAGTTAAACCAAATGCGATGCCATTTCCTACGCTGGTAATGTCACCATTATGATGCTAATGTGCATGTGCAGGAGGGAATATACTGTTGTCTCAGCAGGGGGGCAGAGTGGGGAAAAGAAAAAGAGAGGGAATCAGGACAACATTAAGACAGAGGGACAGAGAGGACAAGATGTGACACTGAGAATAAGGGAAAAGAGAGAGACCACCACATTTTCACCCATCCGCAAAAACAGCAAACTGCCTCCATCACCGTGAGGCAGTCAAGGAGAAAATCATAGCTGGAGGAAATAGATTTTGGGGTCATCATTCCCGGCGACGACCTTTACTCCACAGGGAGTAAAAGAGCTAGACTCTAGATACAATACAGAGATCCATGAAGGATGCCATATTCCCTACCAAATAACTAAGGATTGAATCTATCGCTGATAATCTAATTTTAAATATGCAACCACGGTTAAAAAATTTATAAAGGCCAAAATGTCATATGGTACACTAACACTTGCAGAATTATAGCCACTTGATTACTGCAATCGCTATAGCAACTAGAATGCCCTCGCCCCGAAACTTGACCTGGAAGTGAACCTTGACAGATTCCTTCTTTTCATCCTCAAAGATATTCAGTTCCGGCTATTATTCCAGCAGACAGTACAATGACAACACACACGTACAGGCTCGCATGGCACACAAAGCGAGCTGCCTCGGTCTAACTGCATCGTTTATCACAGTGGTGAGTGAAGAATGACTGCCTCCTCTGGAAGGCTGGGGGCATCCTTCAGGCTGAGTCACCAGGGCCAGTGAGATGAGCTGGGGAGAGAAAAAATGAATGCTCCCACTTTTCAGTGACATGGTACACCTGTCGTACACACAGGACAGGGCAGCCACGGCATGGTCTGTTCAGGTAGAGGGCATTAATATCTGTTTAAAGGTCCTTGGCCTGGGTGACAAAAATACACAACTAGGTGTCCTGATGCACGGATACCCACAAACACTTATATGTGATTGTTTAACATCAAATTCTAAAACCATGGGAAATAAATTGGAACTCCATAAAAAAAAAATTCACACATAATCACATTATTGTTTACAACAACACATATATGTACATCGTGTGTAAAGTTGTCCTGCTCAAAACAAGCGCGTTTGTGTCTGCTTGGCTTTCAAAGTTTAGTTAAGCTTAAATCTGGGACCTGTCTTAAACAGTGATGTAGTAGGCAAAACTCCAAAGCACTGGCTTTTGTAGTCCCAGTTGGTTAGTGCCTCTCATACATGGCTGCTGGTAACATTAGTAAGCCTTCACCAACTCTTTTTATGTATCTTCAGTCGATATGTCCTTGGGCAAGACACTTAACCCCAAGTTGCTCCCGAAGGCTTGCCATCGGTGTGGACTGGATGTTGTATGAATGTTAGTTAGAGTCTGATGGTGGCACCTTGCATGGTAGCCTGTCATCAGTGTGTGAATGGGTGAATGATATGTAATATACTACTGATTGTAAGTCGCTTTGGATAAAAGCGTCTGCTAAATGACTGTAATGTAATGTACTTGTATAGTGCTTTTATAGTCTTCTGACCTCTCAGAGCACTTTAACATGGCATTCACCCATTCACACCCATTGGCAGGGGGTAGCACGCAAGGCCCATCAGGAATAACTAAGCATTCACACCCATTCACACACCGTAGGGCACAGCCTACAACCCGCTCTATCACTGTGCCAGAGTCGCCCCGACATCACATGGGCTTGCAGATAACTGTGCAATATTCAGGGCTTAGCAAGACATATAAGGCAGGCAAAGATAACAGTAACTGAAAAATGACACTTCCCAAAGACAGATCCACACACACTGAGAGAGCCTCTTGTTGCCACAAAGTTGGAAGCTATCGTTTTAAATATCATAGCATTAAGATTTATCTTAATTTAAACTATGAGGCCACCTACAGTACACAAAAGTACTGTATGCTGACTGGAGGGTCCACTTCCCCTTGTCCATATAGTGTATGTTTGATTGGTATAGAGAAATAATTGATGGATTAATACACTGTATTCATACAGAAAAGTGTTCTATCTTGTCATCTATATTCATGTCAAGGTCAGATTGTCTGCGTCATTTTTTATTGGTTGCCAGTCTCAAGAGTGCGAAACATCTGTACTATGAGCAGAAACCAGGAAAGTTAGAGTAGATGAAGAAGAGAGTGGAGTGTGACTAAAGATCTCTTTTTGTTAAGATAGTGATGGATAATGAATGATAACCCTCAAACACCCTCAAGTATTTTTAGTTTTGTTAGTTTCTGTTTTTCTTTTTATTCCTTCTGAAACCAACCAGTTGATTTAACAAGAAGAAGACCAGAGTGGACCTGAGTTGGCCTTGCCACGTTGTCGAGTGAGCAACACAGAGGGGAACAGTGGACAAACGGTAGACAGTTAATCAAGCTCAACTGGGCTTTGGGTAAGAACTGCATCCTGTTCTTATTTGTTGGCAACCAAAGGCATTCTCATATGCATGGCCTGTTAGTAGCTGGTACAGCCATAAGGCTTAGTGGCAATTAAATCCCTTATAAATAAAATGATTACCAGTACAACTTGTGTCATGAGACTGAGCATTTTGCTAAAAATATACTTTGCTTCAATCAAAAGCAACATGGAGAGATTTGACATCACAGCCTTCAGTGACTGACAGCATAACACTATACCTTACTTTCACCTGCAAAACAACTAAAAGTAAAACAGTGAAGAACTAAAACCAATTTCTATTCTGCAATTTAGACTAGAGATGTTGAGCCTGGGGAGCAGAGCAAATACTGTTTTGCAGAGCTCCTGTAGGCTGGAGAGGATGTGATTGTCACAAACCTGAATCATCATGCAGCATACATACACACACACACAACCACACACACACAGGTCTCATCATCACCATTAACACCCTCAAACTGACTGGATGGGTTCTCTGATATCAATTCCAAGCTTAACTGTGGATGCCCCTGTTTTCTTATCTACACACATATAAATACACACACACACAGCTAAAAACACATGCACACCCCTTGTGTGACCTATGGCTTGCCTGTGTTATCTACAGCAGCCTGAGGAAATGGAGCCAGCCTGTCTCTGTCACCCACCTCTCAGCTAAATATAGAACCTGGAGGAAAGTGCTCTACACACCACGACAACCATGGCCGCACACAAAGCAACTGGGTAGTGGCGTATCGTCAAAATAGTTTGGACTTAAGGCTTGGAAGAAGATGTAATGCGACATATCTGGTCTCTGCAACTGGAACCAGCTGCCTGCTGTCACATACACGTGCTTATACTGATGAGCACTGACAAACATATGTCTATGCAACTACATGCACGAACACAGACAAGTATGCAAAAAACCCTTAACAAATCCTGAATCCTAATTTTTGAATGGCTGTCAGCAGAATGCAGCAACTTTCTTCTGCAAAAACAGATTATAAGTAGAGAAAAGGCACAGAGGTGTATGCCTGTGTTGTGAGGTCCTACCTTTGTTAGCACATGCCATCCATTTCAGATTATCTGCGAAGGCTGACTCTCGACCAATCAGGTAAGGGAATATGCGGACCTGTGGAGAGAAAGCAGATAGCTTATGTCAGTCATTTTAATCGCATTTTGATAGGGGCCCCCACACCGCCATTTAAAAGATAACACTGTCAAAGCCAGGCAGAAGGCTCAGTCTTTATCTCCCAGTGATTAGCAGGCCCTTTCTCCTTGTTAAATAGAGTCAAAGATGGACTCATGGAAGACTTCTTCCATTTGGAATTTATTTAAAATGTCAATATTTTTTATCAACTGAACAAACTAAACAATTAAGGATTAACAGATATTCTAAAATAAGATAAGTGTATCAAGAATGTACAAAAGCGTAATGCATTCATTTATTATTCACAATATTTGCCCTGTTTTTCTGAATAAACAAAATAGTGTATTTTGAAATCCCAAGAAAAACTCTCATTTAGTTAAGCGCTTGATTTCATGGAAGCAAACATGTCCTTCCTGTTTAGTTTAATCCAGTGTTATTCTGGTTTGAGCTATTGGGAGACTTGTGTCTTTAAACAATAAGATATTTGTATTGTTATGAGTTTATTGAACTTGCTTAGGCACCTCAGGATTTTGCAGTTGTTCAGACATAAAGCCCATTCTGATCTGCTTTACATTGATCCAGGATCAGTTGAACCGATATGGCTTCATAACATGCCTCATTTGAAAAGCATTCAGGCTGGCTACATGGTGCATAGGGTTGTCAGTGCTGGATTAAAATAAACAGGTGGGACACCTATGCTTCCATGATATTAGCTCTCGGGTAAAGTAGTGCTTATCGCAGAATTTTTAGGTATTTTGTTAATTGAACAGATTTTTTTCCATAAAACTTTTCTCAGAATTACAGAGATTTTCTAAAGTGAATGCATTACGCTTCCCTAATAATCTACAATTAGAATGAATGCAAATTATTAACCATGAAGTCAATATTTTGAGTTGAAAAAGCCAAATCCAAGTGCTATGTGGTCAATCCAGAGTCTTCTAAACTTTCTGCTGCCAAACCCATTTTTGTCCTGTTGGCTCCGGCAGCAGGTGTAGTTGGCATGTGTGTGTATGTGTGTGTCGGTGTGTGTGTTTGGTGTGTGTGTGAAGTGCATGTTGCCAGATTGGACCAGATGCAAGCCTCTGGGGGCACAGCTGCCATAGCTCCAATGCCTGCATTTTTCACTGCTTCCTTTCACCCTGACAGCATGTGTCTGTTTGTGTTTGTGTGTGTGTATGTATGTTTGTGCAGGTACACACATGTCTAGATGTAGGTGCATTTAGGTGTCTTTATTTGATTTTGAATAAGGATTTTTGCAAAAACATAATTTATGTCAAGATGGTATTTAATTTTTGAGGAATACTTCAGAATAAATTATATTTATTCAATTGTCACTGCAGTGTGAAAAGATAAACTACTTATAAATTCAATAGTGATTATAACAGCTTTAGCTGACAAAGATATAAACCACAGACAGCTCATTTTTTAGCATGGATATTGTTGGGCTATTGTAAGCTGTAATGAGTTTCACTGTGAATAAGAACAGTCATTTTAAAGCAACCCTCATTATCGAGACTATAATCATCTTCTATTCATACAAACCTCAGCCATTTGAATGGCACTGCCAAAGTGACAAGAAAACACAACACTGCTGACATGATCATAATATGTAGGGTCGCAAGAGGTGTCACATTTTCTGTTTGAGGTTATGTGTTTTCCTTCACTTGTAGCCAAGACAGAGGTCAAACTTCCATATAACATAAACGAGTGGGGGCTCAAGTTACAGCATGCAATCAACCTACTTGACAGCACAAATTTTACATAGGCAGGAATAAAAAGACACATGCATGTAAGAAATACAAATGCACATGACATAGAAGTATTCACATCTGTGTGTATCCATACAAGCACAGATGCAACGACACTATGCAAAAATATTTTTGTTTACACTTCTACATTGTGTATGCAGCACATAACCCAATAATCTATTAATTTATTCTCCACTGTTAACATTCACATAATCCTGTGCAAATGTTTAAACACTGTAATTACTGCTTTAAGGTGTGTTTTAATGTCCAGAACACAAAGTAACAACTCATACTGTTACAAAGTAATAACAGGCTAAGTGTTCTGATTTAAATGGTCTCAAGCAATATGTAGCATAATCTAGGACCAGACAGGCCTATTAATGGTTATAAAACCCCAGCTGATTTCAAATTTAGGTCAGTTTAAAGTTTCATTCTGCAACCAAAACCAAAGATGATTTCTTAAATTGATTGGGTTTATGTTTTGGATAAACAGATTTATATATTGCAACTATGAAATTGTGGCTGCAGTTTATTTAAACAATCCTATAGCTTAGCCGTGTATTATAAGGAAGCATTATATGAAATACTGTATGTAGTGTGGAGTTAGTATGGAGATCTTGATTTTTTGGCTGGAAATACAGCTTATTCCTTACATGGAAATAAAATGTAAGTTTATGTAGTAAAAGCCAACAACTTTTCTATCAATATCTGTTAGCAATCCTTTTTATTTTAATTGTTTTCGACCACAGTGGAACACAAAGCTTTAAAGCTTTTACACATTAGCAAAACGGATGACCCCGATAAACTTGTGCCACACTTTCTAAAGATAGCAGCTGAATCTATTTCTTGCTCACTACTACATCTTTGTAATCCTTTGCCTTTAATTAAATTCCTTATCTTAAAGTCTGCTTTTGTTTTACTATTACTAAAAGCAGGTGACCCCAACACTAACTGGTTACAGGCTCAACACTTATCTAATAAAGTTTTTAATCCATATTAATATTTTATCTTAAAATCTGACATTTTGGACTGATTTTAGGAGAGCAGGCCGAGCTGTGTGGAAGACATATATGTATCTATGTATGTGTGTGAGAGGAAAGACTTTGCTGCTCTCTACGTTTGAGAGAGAGTGTTGGAGTTGCCTGTTCATAGAGCAAGGCTGCAGCCTCCCCTGAGGAAATGGTTTGTGGGCCTAGAGGTAGATACCAAGAAAGCCCTATTGAGTATCGCATGGAAGAGCAAACTCAGTGAGTTTCTTTCACAATTCAGGTTGGGAGACAAGGCCACAGGGACACTGTGTTTCCTAGAGCTCATGGTATCCGCAGTCTAGGCCGTTATGCTGGCCCTGCTACACATGCGCCCTGTGCCACTGTGTCTCTTGTTTATGGGACTGAGCCCATGTAGTTCCCCTTATATGTTGCAGAGTAATCTACAGGCAGTCATGGTTAGCCCTTCACTATTGGGACAACAGAAACAATGTTGGCAAAGGACCAACACTGGGGCCTCATGATGAACTGCCAAATGGTGGCCATATATAAGGTTTGGGCAGCACACAAAGTACAGGGCACAAGCAGGCATGGGGAAGGTTGTTGTAACGCAGCATATCAATCTCCTGAGGCTGATGCAAGTACTGCACATGTAGCCAACATCCATTTTTTTCCTATGCCTTCACCTTCAAGGTCAGCCCCTGCTGATAAGGATAGACAGCATGAAGCATCTTTCATTGGTTGGAAGGTTTGTCTATCTCTCCCTTGCAACTGCCTAAATGGGAAATCATGCTACCCTCTCTGGCCCAAAAATATATTTTTTCAATAATTCAAAGAAAGCAGGCGGCAACCTCAGATTGTACTGAGCTCCATCCTCTTATGTCACTTCTGGTTCCAAAAAAACAAGATGGCGATGGCCAAAATGCCAAACTGTAGTCCACAAACCAATGGGTGACATCATGCTAACCACATCCACTTTTTATATCCAGTCTATAAAAGAAAATTACTTTAAAACAATAAAGAACAATTGGTTTAGAGCCATAATAACAAAATCATTTTATAGCAATTATACTCAGCCTGAGAAAGGTTATAATCTGCTATGGGACCAAAATTTCTGAATAGCTTTTCCAGTATATGCGCCCAGTGATCAACTTTAATTGCTATGAATGTGTGCCATCTGGGAACACCATATCCAGTTTTCATATTACATTGATGGCACAACCCATGTTTTCACTCCCTTGTGGGGTGTATTTTGCCAAACACAGACAATCTGTGAGGGGATCAGGTGTCTGGGGAATTTACCGCCCAGGAGGCTACACTGTCAGGTGGTTGAAGGAATGTGGTGCCACTACAGACAGGAAATGGTGAACCTTTTTCAGTCATGGGAGACCACCACTGCTGTTTTAATCAATGCTGTCCAACTTTTTCTATTGTTTGTCTATCATATTTTATTATTGGGGACTTTAAAAGGTGGTGAGATCAATTATTGTCCTTTTTGAGGTAGGGGCAGCACATGATGTTGCTGCTCTGTTACAATTCGACTTGGATTTTCTCGTGTTCCTTATCTTCACTGCAAATTGTTTGACTGAGCTGTAGAAATTCAGACCCCGCCTCTCAAACTTCTTGGATTAAAGATGAATTAGATTTTTATGAGCTTGGAAAATATCTAATTTATTGCAAATTATTTTCAAATTCAGTTTTAAGATGTGGACAAAATCCCCTCTTCAGTTAAAGGTAGATGCAGAGCACAACGCATGGTATTAAAATAGCATTTGGTCACCCACATGTAATGTAATTGGTGCTCTTTGATTAATTATTCTCAGCATGATTGTAGCACTGGTGTTTTTGTCTGTATTGTCCTTTGTTGTATCGTGTTGCGCTCTGTTCAATGCTCTAAGTGAGACCTGGTTGAAAATGGCTTTGAACTGACATGAAAACACTCAAGCAAAACTGCTGTGGTAAAATGACAACAGAACACAAATCCTAAGATAACTCTGTGACGAATGAATGACGAACCATGTATAAGCCAAAATACAAACTCTTTATGGTAGCATTGTGGGTGTGAAAACATGTCCATGACAATGAGATGTGTGTGAATGCTGTTCCCACAAATGTGTGGGCACATTCATGTTGGTGGTTATGTAGAGTGTTTAGAGAGTAGGGGGGTTGTTAGTTTGTGTGTGTCTGATACTTTAATCTCTTATTTGAACTCCATTATTAGAATCAGTAATAGCCACAAGCCTTTAGCTACATTGAAAGTCAGGGAGACCTACGCTCTAAATGGTCTTTTAGCTACTAAATAAATTTAAGTATCCTAAACATTCTTTATCTACAAAAGGCAGTTATTAAAAACTGTGACAGTATCTCTCTTGAAATAATCACCGGTGTAACATGAAAAAAATCATTGTTTTATTGCAGTAGATACTGTTTTACACAGCAGTGCTTTCTTTATGTTATGATCTCATGATATTCAGAATAAATTCCATCTGTATGCAAATATTCAGTAACAGTCTTTCCAAAGCGTGCCTATTCTCAGTGTGATGCTATACAGCGGTGAAGCTAGAAGGCTGTTTGGAAGGAAGGCATTAAAAACCAGCAGCAGGGAGAGAGAGAGAGGGAGAGAGAGACACTGGAGAGAGTGACAGAGACCGAAGACTTCTATTATCAGTGGGGCTTCTTCTTAATGGAACTATCTAGCAGCCTTGTCCCCTCTCCGCTCACTGCTGTTCAGCCTTGAGGCAGGAGTGTGTGTGTGGGGGGGTGGGGGTGGCGCCAAACACCAGAAACACACAAAAACATGACAATACAAGAGTGCATTCATGGTAAAAACTTAACACCCATATTAATGCATAGAAACATATGGTCAAACAGATTTGAGATTAAAATTGACTAATAACTTCAGTTAAAAGACTTGAGACAATGAAAGTATTCCTATGCATGTATTCACGGGGGGAGTTAAGGATGTGTGCATCTACCATTGCCCTTAGTATGGTACTTTATCCTTAAAAAGAAAATGACCTCAGAGTAACCCTTTTTCTTCCGCTCAGAGGTGCATCACAATTACTTGCAGGAGAGCAGGGAGACAGCTCAGTCCAGAGACAGGGCCATACTTCACTCTGTCAAAAAACACCTCTGAAAGGACTTCATACTGGGTCGGCTCAGTACCTTCTACTTTTCAAAACCTTGCTCTAATATCAATACTTGACAAAAACATGCTTTAAATTGAGACGACAACAAAAAATGTATGTATCAGCATGATAAACATTGATCCTGCTTGCTTCTCTTATTGTATTTTAGAATAATCGTATCATTTGTAATCAATGCCCTAACCGTATAAAACACCATCCAACTCACTATTTCTGTTTATTGATGTTGATGACCGTTACCCTTGGTTTCCCTTTAAAATAATGTGAAATGGTTCTGGTCCTAATTTCACATTTTGTGACAGCAGATTCTCAACATCGACTTTAAAGAGTCATTCATATCCACAGGAGGGCATTGGTCCACTGCTCTCCATCATCATCATCATCATCATCATCCTCCATTGGAATACCAGTTAGTGAAGTTATGAACAAGGCGTAATGGGAAATTGAGCTCAGCTGACCTCACTTTACCACATTTGTGGAGGTACTATTGTACAATGATGTGATGTGTGTGTTTGTGTGTTTAATACACTACCTTCCTCTCTGGCCAGTTGTACTTGGCAAAGATGGCATCATATGTGTCCACTGCCCCATCTGTCACCAACATAATGGCCTGGCTACACTCACTTCCCCTCCCAGTCTCGTTGAACTGGAGATAGAGAGAGTGAGAGGGAGAGTGACGTTAACGTAGGTGAATAACAACAAAAAATATCTCCCCTCCATTTCATAATGACACCAGTTAAAAATCGACTTTTTTCAAAGGCTTACCAAACATTTCATTAAAGAATGTAATGTGTTTTAGAGAATGTAATGTGTCTTTACATGATTAACCTTCTCAATGCACACAAGCTATGAGGACATCTACCTTGAGAGTGTATTACCTCACCAGATTACTGTGAACAAAATGGAGACATTTATTGTACGGTATAATTAGATAGCTACTGTACATGTTTTTAAAATATGAGTATTTAGAAAGGGAAAGTAAATGTGTGGGTGTGTGTGTGTGTGTTTTGCATGTGTGTTTGATTAATTACTTGTTCACAATGAGGACATGTCAAACCAGTAACTTGAGTCATGAAGTGCCTTGTTTACTTGGTTTTTCCATGATTCTGTTGAGCTGTTTGCTATTAATTACAGCGCGCTAATTAATTCTGTGCATGACACTGTTTCTTCTCTGTGTGTATATGCCTGTGCATGTGAGTGTGTCTATGTGCGTGTGTTAGGAGGGTTGATCATGCATGAAAATATTACTTACATCACCAAGAAGATTGAAGGCCTCAGTCAGAGCTATGTCTAACATGCCAATGCCTTGAGCAAACAGCTTGTCGAGGTGCTCCCGAAAATGCTGGGAAAATAAAGTTTGGGAAGGAAACATTATGATCATGGTGACAAGAAGCCAGCACAAGAGTGAAAAAAACACAGTTGGAAAAATGTTTTATGTTATTATTGATAAAAAAATAAAATAAAAATAGAGACACACTCATAACACCTGGCTTGGTTTACAATCATTTGTGTGTGAACAGAGATTGCACCAATGGTCTAATGGGCTCTTTAACTAGGCCCTGAGCCTTTTTTTGTGGCAAACTGCCACATTACCTTGCTGTGAAATGTCGCATATTGACTGAAAGAACCAAAACGTCCTGTTTTCCCTCCACCTCCTATTAGCTGACGACCGTTCAGTCAATCGCGTTTGGAAGTGTGTGCATCAGTGTGCCTGTTCTTGTTGTGATCATGCCACAGAGGGTGCTTTATCTCTCTGGCAATTAATGATGAGTTTAATGTTGTCAGCAACCTAGCAGGTCTCATGTGCATGTCTCATTATTTGCAACAGCCTGGAGGCAAAACCCACTCACATGCACACACACATACAGATGGACACAGCACATTATCCAATTTAATCTATTTATGGTTGTCTAGATCCAATTGTTGGCATTTTGTATATTTCCTGTTGATTCTGGCTCTATCCAGCTACCTGCAAAAAAACATTTCCACCTATGGAGGTCAGCAACCCCCACTTCTACTGTATATTATCAATGGCAAAAAAGGCATTACATACAACATATATAATTTTAGGGTCTGGGACACCCAAGACCTATACCACACCTACATCATCATCCCAGCATCTTATTTTTCGACACCTTTCCTTTCACTCCCTCTACATTCATCTCCTCCAGTCCTATGCTCCTTACTGATGGGAGGAGAGAGTCTCTCAACACACAGTGGGGGGCCCAAGCAGCATAAGGCCATATTAAAGCCTGCTCACTTGGGAGCACACATACACACATCACACACACACACACACACACACACACACACACACACACACACACACACACACACACACACACACACACACACACACACACACACACACACACACACACACAGACGTATGCACCAGCAACACACAAATACATTTGTGCACAAAAACAACCTCCAGCGATGCTGACAACACCCCCATATGGCAAAAAGACACAACCTTTCCTTCTATGTGGATAAAAAGGTTAATCGTTTCTGACAAAAGCTGTCCCCTGGAGCATGGCAAATTTTACCTACTGCATGTGAGTGTGTCTGTATGTGAGTTAAGACTGAGGTGACTTGTCTCAGCACAGTGGAGTACGTTCAATCCCTGGCGCAGCAGTGTACTTAAGTTGGCAGATTCAGAAAGTGTGTTTGTGTGCGTGTGTGAGCATGCAATGCTAAAAGTGCCCAACCTTTTGTGCCGCACCACAGAGCTTTGAAATGTACATTGGACCTCAAACCTTTCAATGCTTCAGACACCTTTTACACTCAAAAATTATCACAGCAGTCAGCTTACTGAAGCCTGGCTACAGGGACATATAAATAATGAACAAAATATCTTTAATTGCAATTTGCTGAAGCCTAAGGTTTCGATTTTTACAGCAAGACGGGTGAAGGTGCAATTCTAATAAATGCTGATAAAAAATTGTGACCATTGTGTGGTGATGTGAGTAGGATAGATAACATTAAATCAATAGGTATTAAATTGAAGTCAGATTCAAGCCCTATTCAACAACTTGCTGCCCATTAAGAATCGATTTGGAAATTTACAGGTGAAAAAACGTCTAGATTAAGACTGCGATTATTTGGCTGCAAGGTAAATTAAGTTCGGACATGTCAGCTTAAGATATTCCTTTGAAATACTGTTTAATCAATGGTTATAGCTATGTCTTTGTCTCAAAAAAAAATATCCAGATTCAGCCTGTTCTCACCGAGATATTGTTGTTGGGTCTGTTTAGGTTTGAAGCTGTATGAGCTGTAAATTAACCATTATTTCTATCTGGGTGTTCTGACTTTCGTTCTACTTAATTTAGTAAGTTACTGCATCTGTGATATACCTGGAGCAAACTGTTGAGCAGACATTCAGCTGCTCTGAGTCTAAACCCAATAACTGTTCAATAGAGATAATGTTGAAAATCATCAGTGTATAACTTTAAGGCTTTGGAAATTAGCTTGCAGCTACTGCACACGTGAATAATAATCAGACAGGATGGATTCAGCTTCTTCAGATGCTTGTTAGAAAGTCAAATTAGACAAATAACTATTCATGTTCATGTAGCCGGATGAACGTGTGTCCCATGGGAGCCTGACAACAGGTATTTATGACCCAGTTGAAGTTTGGGTATGAAATAACAGATTCTGGGAAGACAGATGAGTAAGTTTAAGTCTCCAGTGTGACAGTCGCTTCCTGCCCACTAGCTGCAGTAAAAGACATTAGCTTTATCTACTTGTGCAGACTGCATTCCCCTCTTAGCTGGCTGACTCACACTACATTAAACTACCATCTGGAGTTAAACACATAGTGCTAATCCATATGCATAAGTATACACTTACTTAGAAAGAAACAGAAATCAACTCAAACACCAGCAGTCGCACACGCACAGATGTGAACCAAATAATTCTACAGGACTTGCATGCGGTACATGGAAAGTAGTGCATGTACAAACAGCTGTGTCCCAAAGGCTGGGCCCTGACTGGAGGTAATAGAGGTCATTTCATTTAATTGCATTTGGAAATTGAATTTTTAAATTTAATTTTAAGGATTAAAGACACAATTTGGTAGGCAACAGGGAGGAGCGGCGACTCGGAAAAGAAGAAGGGAATCATGCCACAGTAATTGCAAGGATTGTCATGTGCCATCTTGATGGAAATGTCCTGTATGAACAGCCTAATCAGTGTACATACACATTAACACAGTTAGACATACAGACATTATCCAAACATAATGTTTAAGCCGCTCCCTGCCTCAGGAAAAGTCAAACCGTAATTAACAGAGTACTCCACCAACTTAATATTGCACGCCTATAACATTGTCTGGGAAATATTTTTAAATCAATGCACTATAACCGGAAATATCTTGTTTTCTATTCCTTATCAAAACATGGCGCCTACATTTGTTATGCTAGCAGCAGCTAATGTAGCCTCAAGCAGAGATGAGGAGATGGCTCCAGAGGTCTGGTGACCCAAGACCACAGAGAGTTTCTGTCCACAAGCAGGCTGAATAACAGACGACACAAAAACCCGAACTCACACACATGCTCAATATAGATAGATCAATGATTTTTAACACGAGAAAACAAAAGACAAGAAAATAAAGACTTACATCTTTGTTGGTGACATCAGCTTGGACCAGAGTTCCATTTAGGCATGGCTCCACATAATGCAATTCCTCATTGTACTAAAAAAATATAAAAGGTATAATCAATCTTTTTGTCACTTTAAATGTGCTGTCCTTACAGAAATGTTCAATCTATTGTTTAAAAATTCAAAATGTGAAGACACTTTACTCATCTTGATGAAAAGCACACAGACATGCACACACTGTTCAGTACATAATGTACCCAAGTGCCTACCATTCTGTGATAAAATTCATCATTTATTGCATGAGTATGAATTAGACTTCAAAGTTCAAGAAAGATAATGGAATTGTGTTCCTTCACAGCCAGCGTTCTGCCGTAATGTGTGTGTGGGCATATGCATGTGTGTGTGTCTGTCTTTGTGTGTACATCGTAGCATGAAACAAATTCTCATCACACAAGTAATACTTTTCTCTCACTGCAGGTACTTAAGACAAAATGTATATAACTTTTACACAACTGTGTGTCTTCTATAAGATAAATTCCTTCATGTGTATAGAAGGAAACAATGGAAAAATAGCAGAGATAAAAGGGAGAAAGAAGAACCGATTCAAAATGACAGATCCTTTTAAATAGTTTTAGAGAGAATATGTTTCTGCCTGATTGGCTAAATCCCCTTTTTCTTTATTTTTCAAAAGAATAATTTTCAAAATTGCATGATTAGGATAACAAATGATAATGAAGACTTTGTTCTGCAGAGAAAGAGAATGGAGGCTGGCAGAGTGACTAGCTACGTTTTGATGTGAAATAGCATCAGACACACATGTGCAAGTGCATGGTCACGCACGCACGCACGCACGCACGCACGCACGCACGCACGCACACACACACACACACACACACACACACACACACACACACACACACACACACACACACACACACACACACACACAATAACACAATGTGATAACAATGGCTTTGGTGCCTGAGGTGGGATTCAATCGCAACTGTCTGTTTTGCAATTCAAATCTTCATTCAGCTGACTGCTAATTGGATGCAAGCGTGACAGGAAAGAAAGCTGATTTGTTCCAGGATTTCCTCTGATCTGAGGAGGAGAGTATGTGGGCCTGTGTGTGCATCGATAAAAGACATAGATGTTAAGTAGTCGTTGTCCCCCCCCCCATCACAACTGTGTGCACATCTGTATGGACTTACGGCAATAATGTTAAAAAAGTCGTCGTCTCCAAGAGTGTCCAGTATGGAGGAGACCGTCTGCCTGGCGATGGTCAGCCTGAGGCCTTTCATACTCCCACTGACATCCACCAGGATGACCACATCCTTTGGAGAGGTGGCAGCCTGGATGTACCACTTCCGGTTACGACAGTCAAAAGCTATGACCCCGTGTTCATCCGGCTTCCACTTGATCCCTTGAAGAGACAGTGCCAGCATCACAAGTGAAAAGATAAAGAAAGAACTGCAAAATTGTTGGAGTTTCATAATTTGTACTAAAGGAAAACAAACTGTTACCTTGGCTGAAAGAGAAAAAAGGTGGCCTGAGAAAGTGTTCTTGGAGCCCTTAAAGGCTTTCTGCTATAGCACTTTTTTGCAAACAATAGATTTTTTCTAAAACATTTAACATCTCTTTTTCAAAGCAACCTCCGCATCTACAGTATGCTGTATTAAGAGATTCAACTGAATTAAAAAAATACATATTTTCTTACTTACTTCTAGTGGTATTTGGCCATGTAGTTAGAGATACAGATTTCTGCTGCCACCCAAATAGAATGGGGGTGAATGTAGTAACCAGAGCATCAATAAATTGCACTGAAGTATTCAAGAGAAGCATCTAATGGTAGAAACTCTTCCTATGTCCAAATAACATTGAATAATCAACAGAACGCACTGTTTTCTTTATTTTTTTGTGGTAAACTTTAGAAATAGAACAGAATTAATTTAGAGTCTTCATGCAGCAGTGACTTCAGAGGCCTCCAGGTCAGGAAACTCACAATAGAGCATAAAGGTTGCCTTTTGATAGCCAGAGCAACACAGAATATATTTGTCAATTGTAAACTGGGAGGTTTGATATTAAAAATGCTAAATTATAAACACTTATATGCAGGTTATAGAGGTCAAAACCACTGTTTTTTCCATATTATAGAATATTATTATAATCGCCAATTTCCATTCAATATGCAACTTCTACTTATTATGCTACTCCTGGTCTTATTTATTCCACTTCACCTGAAAATGTAATTTTTTCACCCACTCTCTAATCTTTAAAAACTCTCTTACCTGTCTCTCTTTGCCCCCCACTCTCTTCTTCTATCTACTCTCCCCCTCTTCCTCTCTGTCACCCCGCTAGCCTCCAGTCTCTAGCTGTCAGTCACTGAAGCTCCCCTTACACCCCTTTTTGCTTTAGGGAGACAGCGACTTAATTACAAGCACAAACACACACATAAACACACAGCGACTGCCTAACGCCGCTCCCCCCTCACAAACAAACACACACTTACCTGGGTACTGCCTGAAAAAGCCTTTGGCACTGCCAAAATACTGCCATATGAGTGATGGGTCCCTCTCAAAGTTATCCACAAACACTTTATTCAAGGCCTCAGACCAGTACACGCCGTTAACGATTGCAGAGTCTGAGAATTAAAGGGATAAAGAAGGAGAGGCAACATATTGAGAGGAAAGAAACAGCAGCATTTGAGGAAAAAGATAAACATTGTGCTACAGCCCAGGAGATTGGGACAGGTATTCCCTAGTGCCTGCTCAACCACTCGTATCGTATAATACACTGCACCTCCACAGATCACTATCAGGGCCTGTTCATTACAAAGGGATACAGGGAAAGTGCTTGCTGTAAAACATTGTGAAAAGATGAGAGAAGAGAAAAAGAATTACAGAGATAAAAGAGAATAGGAACAGGAGAGACAGTCGGCTATTCTGCCCTATAAAGGCAAAGTTAAGAGCTGAATCTGACTTTGCGATATGTGTGCATTCTGGCTTTGTATTTACTGCTCAGACTGCAACAACTGCACTGTGGCTTAGACAAATCTGTTAAACCCACCATTGCTCTTAAAGTACTCTTTGTCACTGATAACTGACCAAATAGACAGCTAAAGCAAAAGAGCTGCATACAAATAAAAGCCATTGATTATTTTTTTAGCTGTTGTCTGAAAATTAAAAATATCCACTTTGATGAACTGTAATTCAGCTTTGTTATTCCAGATAACTTGAGAGAGCAGCTAAATCCAATCATGATTAAATAATAAAAAACAAGATAACTCTTGCTAAAGCTAACTAGTTTAGCAGATATTAATGACTGTCATTTAACATTTTGACTCGAGAGGGCCATGTGCATCGACACAATATGGGCAATAGGTCTTGCTTATAATTCTAACCAAACTGATTGTGATACATTGTGCATATCCAATAATTGAAATTTATTTTTAATTTACAGGCTGCAAGAGTCAAGAATCTAACTTGTTTGCAATCAGGCAACGAAACTTGACAGCTGCTTACAACCACAAGTGGAGAAAGGAAGATGGAAGCAGAAAAGGACCAGCAGACAGACAGACACAATCCTACAGTTAGGCATACACACAAAAGACTTTAGAGAGGGATAAAAAAGAAAGCCGGGAAGGCAGACGGAAAGTCAGGCAGAAAATTACTGAGAGACAGTCAAACAGACATGTACCTAATGGACAGAGAGAGAGAGAGAGAGAGCGAGAGAGAGAGAGGAAGGCAGATAACAGATTTCTGATCATCTCCTATGCTGGCAACATTGTTCTGCTGTCAACAGTCATGCCAATAAGCCATGATTGAATTAGTCCTCTGGAAGCTAGCACTCTAAAGCCCTCTCTTGATAGTAAACACCCATCCACCTCTATGTAGTGGAGTGGAGAGGAGGCTGGATTTGATCCAGGCTCCATTTACACAACAATACAGTCACTTCTGGTGCAGTTTGAGTGTCTATTACAATCTGAACTCACGTCATGATGAGGGAGAGAGCACGTGCTCTACTTTCTCCCTAAGCATTCATTTAAATTCATCTCAACTAATGCTTTCCTTAATTCAATCTGATCAAAGCAGCTCCAAGAATATTATATAATCACATGTGCGCTTGCACTCAAGATTGAAAAAGAGAACTGTGTGGGTTACCCTCTACATCAATCAGAGTGATCTGGGCTGAAATCAACTTCACTTTAATAGGTTACTTATGATGATTAGGGATGAGGGTATTAACAAGTGGAGCGAGGAAGCAGGATTCGGATGTATCGAGGTATTACAGTTTACCGGGGTATTTAGAAAGTATGATTTTTAGTCCTGTCAAAAAAACCGACCCTCCTCACTCTATGATACTGATACGGAGATACTCAACTAATGTGATAAGGTTGTGTGTTATGTGTTAAAGGACAATTTTGGACAATGTTCTGACCTGATTCATAAAATAATGTTGTACATGTTACAATGATTTGTGTCACCAGCAGCTCTGCTTTTACGTTTTTATACATCACATTAGGCAAAAAAAGGGGAAGCAAGAGGAAGCATGAGTAGAACAGAAGAGAAGTGAGAAGTGTGTATGAGTGCATGTGCTCACATTAATGTGAACCCTTCTCCATCTCAGAGAGTATAAAGGTAAGTGCATAGACATTAGAGTGTATCGACCTGCTGCAAATGTGCACATGGCTTCTCTGTGTACATGGTACATTTTCCTGTCATGTAGCCTCATAAAGTATGATGGTGTGGGTTGTGTTTTGGTTGGAAGTGAGTTTGGAAGATGGATGTTTGATGTGGTGTGTTCCTCCTGCGATTAATCTCCGGGGGCATACAGCTCTCTGCTATCATGGACTTAACCTCAAATTCATCACTGCTGCCACAAAGCTATTTATGATCTGCACAGTCTATACAGCCAGATCGTCAGCAGCATAAAAAACAGGTTCAGACTAGAGTGACTTGCTACTACAGTGTACGTGGGAATGGTTTCAGAAACAAAGATGTTATTAGACAAAGAATAAAGTTGCATAAAATGAGTTTTTCTTCATTTCAATGAATCCTCTGGCAACTGCATTGATGAATCAGATATATTTAAGTACAGATTACAGTTCGATTAGTTTGTAATGATAATAGTATAATAGCTGACTGGACATCCTTCTCCCATGTGGCGGCTGTGGATCAGTGGAGAGCAGGGTCGTTCTCCAATCAGAGGATCGGCGGTTCGATCCCTGGCTCCGGCAGTCCATGTCGATGTGTCCTTGGGCAAGACACTTAACCCTGAGTTGCTCCCGAAGGCTGTGCCATCGGTGTGTGAATGGGTGTGAATGATTAGAGAGACCCTGATGGGCAGGTGGCACCTTGCATGGTAGCCCCTGTCATCAGTGTATGAATGGGTGTGAATGGGTGAATGATTAGTAATGTAAAAGCGCTTTGAGTGGTCGGAAGACTAGAAAAGCGCTATACAAGTACAGTCCATTTACCATGTCAAGCCTCTCAGTCTGATTTTAGCAGAACCATGATACTTAGCCCACCAACGAGCTCACTGAAGGCCCAACCAACACACACACATTATCACTACCAGTGAACAAAGCCTGCAGATCTAAAACTCTTAAGGCTCTGTGTGTGTGTGTGTGTGCGTGTGTGTGTGTGTGTGTGTGTGTGTGTGTGTGTGTGCGTGTGTCGGTGTCTGTGTGTGTGTAATTCTACTCATTTGCCTGTGAATCAAATCAAAATTACTCTTCCTCTCCCTGTGTCGGCCTGCCAGCCTCACTCTCCAAGCCCTTTCATTCAATTCCTTTCCATTTCATTCACTCGCCTCCTTTCACTCTCACTTGCTTTTTCTCTTTTTTCCACCTAGCTGTAATTAATCTGTTGCTCAGACCTTCCTTCAGTCTGACTTAACCTACTTTCTGTCTCTCTCTCTCTCTCTCTCGTCTCTCTCTCTCTCGGTCTCTCTCTTTTCATACTATAGACATACTATATATATACACACATACATGTTCATAATTTCTTTGCCTCTGGTTGCTGAGTTAAGCCGACATGACATTCACTCTGTCCACTGAGCATTGCACAAGGCCATGACTTCATGGGTTGGTAAATTAGCCGAATGTCTGATTATTTAACTGCTAATTAAGTCAGTGTGTGGTAGGGATGATCCAAAGAGTTACAGTTAATGAATTCGAATCCTCCTCCAGTCACAGGCGTCCATCCACAAGCACCAGCATACTAACTGTGGTACCGATTGTTGGAATACTGCTAAATAAATACAGCAAAAAAAAAATGTGCCTAAAAGGCTAAGATGTACATGATATTTTATGGTGAGGATGGTTAACCTGTTTTTGACACCCTTATCATAAAGTGGAGGTACTGAACATACCTTTGTTGTACATGTTGGTGGGCACCTGGACCACGCTGAGACTGAGGTTGACGGACAGGTTGTTGAAGTGGTCATTGGGTTGCAGGATGAATTCTCCTCCAAGTTCTACGCTGTTCCCTTCCTCATCCACCTCATTGATCAACACCGCGTTGAAGTATTCATACTGGAGATAAGAAGACAGAGAGAGACAGTTATGACATTTCAGATAACATTTACACCTAAATACCGAAATTTACTGAATATTTCATTCAGAACCATGTCTCTTAAATTCAATATGCCCTTCCTGCTGAGTCATGTTATCACTGCATAGAATGGCTGGGTCACCCAAGTGCTGAGTCAGAGTTTGTGTACTGAGGTAACCTGAAACCCTGGATCATCCTAGACGTGCATGATGTTACGGTGGAAAGCTGCTGAGTTGACAAATCTGTCCTCAGCTTGCACAATCCCTTCCTAGCCAGATGCTGCATGTGGTGCTCTGCCTCCACTGTATTTTTAGTACTGCGCATACTGGGGAGACTATTAATAAATCATAAGGCATGATAAATATAGAGCTCACGGCTCCCTGCATCCTAAAGGCTCTGAAGTCTGAGGTAGCACACAGGGGCAAAGCCTGCAAAGGCTAAAGCCCATGCAGAACAAAAGACAACATGGAGATAAAGATCCTCAAGAGATTTCAAAGAAAATTTGAAATTTTTGAAGAAAAAAAGGCATACATATTTTTGTACGTTTATTTGTTTTTTAATTTCACTTTGATGACATCTGGAATCTTAACCAGGTCTCAATCCACGGAAATTTGCATTAAACTGACTAGTGTGTACTGGATGTAATGGATGGATTGATTATCATGAATACATAATTATTATCTACAACAAAATTTCACTTATGTAGGTGTTTAGGATAACAAGTGAACAACCTTTCTTATAAAAATGTATTTTACTGTTGTTACTGTCAGTAGCAATGGCAGCAGCAGCAGTTCCATCCATTGTCCAGGTGAATGGTGGTGATTACATGGCCTAAGGCCACATTGATTTCTCTTGTAATGACCAAGAGAATAGGATTTGCAAAGGGCCTCTGAGGAAAATGAATTGGCATTCTCAAGAGTCCAACACAAAGCCTCAGTACATGTGTTATCATTCAGAGGGGGACAGACACTCTCTGGACTTGATTTTTCAGAGACTGACAAGACTGCAGGTCCAAGTACACAGTGATTTCGGGGCAGAGAAAACAGAGTAGAGTACACATTTAAAAGTCACTTAACCTTTCCTTTCCATCCCCAAATCCAGACACAAGCCCTCAGACATATTATATTGTTTTGTCACTTCGGTAGACTCTTTCCTCTGTATGACAACAGTAAACCTCCCCATCACTCCACCCTCTGTTTTCAAGCACCAGTAACCTTCACTTAGGCTAAATCTTTCAAGCTCCTCCTGAGGAACACCATCATAGCCTCCGCCCGCTGCAAAACACAGATAAAGCCATCAAATAGGCTAGCAAGAGCAGGGCCTATCATTGTAATTAATCAGGCCTGATTAGGCTTATTAGCCTTTTATCAAGGGGAACACTGACATTTCAAGGTGAGGGAACACAGTTCTGCATATTTCTGCGTATATTTTCCCTCCTTCTTTTCCTCCTTCTCTCAAATTGAAATACAGTATGTTTTCCAAAGTAGTTTTTTTGTTATGAGTGACAAAACAAAAAAAATATACTCATTCTAAAAATTAGCAGGTTGAGAAGGCCAAAGAGTACAATGTCATAGTGAGACTCATAGACAAACACAAAAAGTGTTTTGCTGTGTTGATTTGGGGAACCACTTCAACCTTGTGTACTACATTAAATAACAAGGATGTCAGAGTGAAATTTCATATTTTCTTTTAGATGTCTAGTTATAATCTGAGAGGTCAGCACTGACAGTGGAACTTCTTGTAAGTAAGTAAGTAAGTAAGTAAGTAAGTAAGTAAGTAAGTAAGTAGGGATTAATATTCAAAGGAAAAGTTAAAGTGCTTTACAATATATAAAACAGGCAGGACAGTAACAAAAAACGAAAAAGCCATGAAATAGAATTTACGGAGCAAGAAACATCAACATAAAAGCAAGACATCGGTTTTAAAAAGCTTTTACTATATCTGTAGTCTTTAACTACATCATTTTAAAGTGAAGAGGAGAAGAGGAAGTCGTTGAAAGGGAGAAGAGGCAAAGAATGGAGGCACAAGAGCAAGAGGAGAGAGGAGAAGAAAGGAGAAAATATAGATAATAGGCTTTGCACAGGACGATAGGATAAGATGGGACAAGACAGACGAGGACGAAATGATAGAATAGGATATATAATAATATATAATACAAAAAGGCATAAAGACAGAATAAGAAATTATAGAACACAATAGGACTGGCCCAAAGGAAAGGAAAGAAAAGGACACCAAGAGGCTAGAGAGGGGGTCAAATAGCTAACTAGGTGACACATTTGGTTACTTTAAAGCAGCTTTAGTCACATTTTTATACCAACAATGGATCACATGATCACAGGAAACTACTTGTGTGTGAGAATTGAATGCTCATTGGTGCACAGATAATCATCAACATACTCTGCAGTTCTCCTCTGAGTATCATAGCTTCTTTTAGCTACAGTAGTTTTCTAGGCTACAGCCTCACTGTTCTGGTTCAGTCTCACTGCTCTCAAGGCGTAGTTTTGGAAGTTGTTTTGGAAAAACGGCTCCACTGTAAGCTACTTGTCCAGCAATAAACAGCAGACGGACAAAGTTAACAACTAGCTGGTGAACATATTGGAGTATTTGTCATCAGAGGACAAAATATTTCCCTCAAGAGTTAGTGGAGACCAAAAACAGAGCTAAAAGCAGAGTGAGTATTAGACTTATATTTGCCAGCACGACTCCAAATCATTGCTAACGTTACTCTGTATCATCTGAATGGGTAAAGAGGCAGCTGCTTGTTAACAAGTTTGCCATATCAACTTTTAAGGAGATAACATGCCAGTGTTGTGTTCATTTTTGTAATGTTTTTGTTAGCTCAAGCAAGCACCTTGAACTGTGATAAATAAAGTGAGTGCCTCATAGAATCTGGTGAGGTTGCAGGAATGACGACCTTCAGGCAGTGGGAAATTCTGGCAATGTTCCTCAATTGCAGAGAACTGCTTGTGTCCTATACACCTGTCTTTAGCTTCCTCTGGACATGACCTCCCTACCGCTGGCAACTGTATCTTTATTCCCTGCCAAAGAGGGCCACGGTGTCCAGAGTCAGACACATTTACACCCGATTATCACCTTCACAAACTCTGAAGGTCTCTCTCAGTATGTTATACTCCAGTCCGAAGATATCCCCACAAAACACACATGCAAATAATACACGTTTGACAATCATGCAATTTCTACAGAATCAGTACCTCCAACTAAAAATGTGCCCTTTAGCAATGGTGGAAAGTAACCATGTGCATATACTTAACTATTGTACTTAAATTTTGAGGTATTTGTATTTTATTTGAGTATTTCCATTTTATTCTACTTTGTACTTCTACTCTACATACATGTTGGAAACCAAGTGGCCTGCTTTACTTGTACTGCACTACATTCATTTGACATTGGTTACCAGCTATTTTGCAAATTCAGATAATTAACACAAAAAATAAATCAAGTCATAAATGATGATGAGTTATTATAGATTAAGCAACCCGGCTACATCAAAAATTGCTGAAATTGGCCCCACCTTTACCAGCTGCAACATTTAAGTGGTGTACACATTAACACATCAATCATTTAATTCAAATTACATAATATATATTTTTTCACATTGACCATTCTGAATAATGAGCACCTTTACTTTCGGTACTTTAAGCATATTTTGATGTTAATACTTAAGTACTTTTACTTAAGGAGTATTTTGAATGCAGGACTAACAGAGTGTATTTCTACACTGTTGTATTATTATGTTTACTTACATTAAATATCAGAGCACTTCTTCCACCTCTGCCCTTTAGTACTTCTTACCTATGTAAGTGCTGTATTGGTTTTAATATGTGATTAATTCTTCATGTCTTTGGCTAAATTTGAAAAGCTGTAAAGGTGTAACGAGCGAAATGGAGCTACAGGGAGCTGCGGAACATTTTTTCATGTGTCATGAGTGAGAAGTTGTCAGACTTGCTTGTTGGAAACAGAAAAACTTCCAGTGCAGAGGGACAAAAAAATACTCAATTTGACCTCAACGTAACACAGTGAGTGAAAATTAGGATACCTCAAAATTGGTTTAAACAAGATTTACTCGCGCAAACTATGACACACTGACACACAGACACACAGACACACACACACACACACACACACTAACACATGGTAAACAGAGGCAGAGCCAACAGCACCTGCAGCAGACAAGACCTTTCTGTCATAATCTGACAGAAAGAGAATTAAGAATTAATATTATTAATTAATTAAAATTAATAATCTGATTTATTAGTACCTGTTCTATCATTCTCCCTATCACTTCCTCTGTCTCACCCTCCCAACATGATTTATCCCTTTCCTTTTCTGGCTCAGCCTGTTTCCTTCTACCCATTGTTCATGAGCTGTATGCAATCCTCATCAAGCTCCTCACCACCCTCCGTCTCTTCCAGGGATTCAACACGGATCTGCTCTCTCATGCACACAGCTCTCATTAGCATGGTTAGATTGTGATCAGCTCTATATATGAGACCATTGTTGCAATCGCAGGTTGTCTCAGTCTAGCCAATTCTTTCCATGCGTTTGTCTCTTCCATCTTGCTGGCTTTGCTCCATCTTTCCTCTCCGTCGGTCCGATAGATGGAACAGGAAAATGAGATAAACCTCAATTCCTAAATAAAAGCAATTTCCAACAACTGTTGCTTTTTTTCTTTGTTCAAATGCAGACAGTAGAATAGCTCCAAAATGAATTGGTCAAATATGTAAAATAAAACAACAACAAAAAAACATATGCAGACTTGTACATTCTGTGTATGTACCCGTGCGCACACACACGCACACACACATACACACACACATGCACACAACCAAGTTTGATAATGGCAGTGACTATCTCAAAATCCAAGACAGAATACCACAGCTAATAATGTAGATAAAAAATTAGGATGTGCAGAAGTTCTCTATTCCCAAAGTAGATGTCTTAAAAGACATTGAGAGAAAAGGCAAAGACAAGAAGAAACGCCACCAGAGGCCTCAGCTGTTAAAAGAATAGAGAATACCAAGTCAAGTAAAAAAAATAAAACAAACAACTGTTAATGAGTCTGCTAATAGACTTATTTAAATTCACAGCATGTGGCTTTTAATTTTGATTAAAATTGCACCCATCAGCTTTTGAGTTTCAATAGTGTGGGAGTTAGAGTGGGTGTGTGAATTGCGGCAGGGGCAAACCATAGTGTGTGTATATGTGGGTGTGTTAGCATCTGTGTCTGCTCCCCTGAGACTGTGTGTACAGATTGTGTGGCATGTGTGTGTGTGTCCAAGTGTGGGTGTATGTGTTGAGTAGGTAAATTATGCCGTTCCAGCATTGCAGTGAAGGAGTGCCTGGTGCCACTAATGCAGTCCCTGATCCTGGTGTTAACAACCTGAGCTTTAACGTTGCAGTGCATTACAGTACGTTGAGAGATTGCACATGTACCATCAGCACCCACTCACTCAGTGTGGTGGAGACAGAGAGGGAGAGGACGAGGATGGTTTACTGAAGGTAAACATTGGAGCATATTTCAGTTCTACTTCAACACATAAGCCCAAAGGATGATAGATTTAAGGTGTTATATGTACAATTTTAACAACAAAAATTGATCATAAATGATAGTAACATTATTATCATATAATTAACCATTTTTTAAATTCATTTATCTTGTAATTTTGATGTCTAAACAAAGCACTCAGTGAGAGCAGAAAGGAAGTAATGCATATTAATTTAGTCATTAAACAGAGTTTAAAAAAAAGCAGAATTCAAAGATAAGAAGAAGCTTATAAAGAAATAGAATGCACAAAATACTGTGATGGGTTGAGAGTAAGCATGTAAAATCTTCAAAGACTCTACTAAGACTTTTACTTCTTTAGATGAAGCAAGTGTAATCTCCTTAGGTTTGTTTAATCACTTTAATGTATTCTGTAACTGTATCTTATCTTGATCATGCTTTCCACTACATTTGTATGTTTTCTTAAACACTCTCTTTACATTCATCCGAGCTATTTATTTTATGTAAAGCACTTTGGACGTCTTTTAAAAATAATATATCTTATGTTAATGTATGTTGATTACATTAAATTATAATTAAACACTTTGAAACAGCCTCAGTTGGAAGTATGCTACATAAATAAATCTGCTTCAGTGCCTTGTGGATATGCAATTCACTGTTTTCAACAGACTGGTCAGAGTGTGTTGGTGAGGACTGACTGAGACTTGTGCAAGAAGGTTTAACAGTGAGGAACACACTTGATGTTGACTTTAAATACTGCTATTTCCCTGCAAGCATTGAGTTGAGCGGCTATTGTTGATGCACAATGTCAATGCGCAAATATATTAATGCTAGGTAGGTGAAGTGCCTGCGTGTTTCGCCTCTGTGGGCCGCACCCAAAATACCGCTCATGTACACTTTGACCAATCAGACTGAATTCACATGAACGCGTTGGTGCGTCCCTGCGTGTTTTTGTCTTCCTATTGGGTCATTTATATTACAAACATTTTTTGTAACATTTGTTAAAATTCTATTTACATCCCAACAGCAATCAATAAGTGAAATGCCCTAAGAAAAAAAGGAATCAAATCTGGTATCTGTATCTGTTGCAGGACTGTTATATGCCCGTCCAAAGCCTTAGTTATGGCTATGAAAAAATATAAATAAATATGAAAAAGACACACCCACTGCATTAAAAGCATAATGGCAGTGGGCAGAGTCCCATTTGTCTCACAGAGGAGCACCTATACAGTTAAGCATCATATGTCCAACCAGTAATGCACATACAGTGTGTGACCCACATGCTCACAAACAAATACAAACACTCCTGTTGGTTTTGATAAGTGCTCTTGCTGCACAGTGAGTCAACAGCCTCAAGGGGAAAGCAGAGAGGAGACCTCATGAGAAGCGTGGGGTTGACCGTGACGCTCCACCCTCTGGTGTTCACTTTAAACTCTTATCTCCACTTCGGCTCTACTCCATTCACCCACCTCCTTGCTCTCTTTCTTCACGGTTGGGAAAGGGGAAAACACCATTCCCAGAGTGTGGAAATGTGACTGGAAAACAACCAGCGGGCACAGATACAGGTAATCAGTGAGTAAACAAGACAGCAGATTAAGTAAAAAACTTGAAGGAAAGGTCAAGTAGGGGTTCATATGCTGTTTAAAATCCTTCTTCATGCATCTTAAACTTCACCCACTCTGAGAATTATATGACTAAAATCTAAAGCAGCCAAGTGAGGCTAAAATGCTCCTTATGCACCTAAAAAGATTTTGCAGAAAGAGTGTGTGAATTTCTTGTAATGACCTTAAGTAGTATTTTGGTAAGAAACAATTTAAATCCCATATTAGCGCTATCCACCACATCTGTGTGTAAGCAGCCAGGGTTCTCTGTCCAAAGGGAATTCATAATTAATTTCATATCTTGGTACTTATTTCTTCAGAGCCTCTCTAGACTCAAAACCTAATTTTGAAGTGAGACTAAAAATCAGGTAAGTAATGTCAGGTAAGACTGAACTTTCCTGCTCCTACCTGACCTTTCAGTTTTTCTTCCCAAAGCTTCTGTAAGGTGTATATAAAATACTGTTAGCTCTGATTGTTATGTGGCCACCAGGTTGCTTCATAACTATATGTAACTGTTTGATGTCAAGATTTAAATCTAATTGTCTGCCAGAACTAGTTTTCTGGAAGTGTATTGGTAGTTTGGTTTTACTGCAAGACAATCAAAAATAAGATAGAAAATGGTTAAAGGGTTATTTGTAGATACATTATTGATTTTTTCACCTTCCACCACTTCCTATTGATTTTATTTTGTTCCAATTCTTGCTGCTTGATACAAATTCTGAGGTCTAGACATTGTTGCAATAAACTGCTAAGCAAATGCTGACAGTGTATGGGAATATTTTATCTTTATCTCTCATAAAAGATCTCTTTCTTCTGAAACAGATTCTTCCTTTCAAAGCAGCTTTCCAGATGCTTGTCAAGGTCAATGTTTTTATAGGTAGCACTCTATCTCTTTGTATGGGAACCTGTTTGAAGGCTTTTCTCTGATATTATAGACAAAGGTACCTTGAGATGCTTTGTGTCTGGAGTTGACGACCAGTATGTGTGTTGTATTTGTGCATTATACATTGGACAGTGAAGGCCAACTCTAGAATAAGTTGCTTAAAAATCCCATCCTCGCATCACTGGCCTTGCCTGGCACTGGACAGTGAGGATACTCTGGATACACAGACACACAAAGTTAGGGCAAATATTTTTTGCCAGTTGTAAGATATGCAAATTGGCCAATCAACAAGCATGTGGCAACCTCTCCGTACTCTATGGTAATACCCCAGACAGGGGAATATGAGAACAAATGAGAGAGAGAAAAAGAGAAAGATTAAATATTTCTCCCCCTTACTTGCTCCAGACTGGGGCTACATTTTCAGTCAACATCAGTGGCAATTGACTGTTTGTCTCCAACCTCCAAGGAAGGATTTCATTGGCTGCAGAGGGCATGGGAGACTACTCTCTTCCTTCCTATTTACAGTACATGAGCAGTGCGGGTAAAAGAGCAAGGGAGGAAAATCGCAGCAGATTACCGTGCCAATTTCACATGGACGCCGAAGAGCTCTGGAAAGGATAGATAAGGAAATTCCTATCAAACCGCTGCCAGCCAAATATGTATCCAGTAGCAAAAAAAAAACACGCAAACATTTTATAATAAACCCCCGAATAGTGATGGAGGAGGTTTCACCCTACAGCGTGGAAGTGGTATTTTTAGCACAGCTGGTGATAATTACCATCTATTCACCATGTTCTGCAGTAAAAGGCACTTTTAGAAATGCCACCATGAGAGCTGTACAGATACAGACAGAAACACACACACCTACACAGGTGTACACATACAGTCCTCACAAAATTGTACATGCATATTCATTGTCATATTAATGCATGACATGTGAATTGCAACAAAATAAAATCGACAGCAGTTTGTGAACGCAGCTAAAGAATGTTCAAGCATTTAATTTTATGCTTGAGCAATTCAAACAGTAAGCAATGAAAAATGAATAGATGCAACATAATTTGCCTAGCGGTGCTAAAAAAAACACCTTAACTAAGGATAAATACACACACACACATATAGACTGAGACACCGAGGCACACACAAACACACTAACATGCGCACGCTAACATGGATGCTGAACAATTGCCAGGCTAAGACAATCCGTTATTATTACTACGATGGCCGAGCTGGTGAAGCAGGGATTAATCTGTGGCGGATGTCGGAACATGATGCAGAACCTCTTACATTTATTTTGCCAGGGACTATCAAGAACTTTCTATCCATTTCCATTTCCGTTTCCTGATGCAAGGAGTCTACCATTCAGTTATTTCCCATTGATGTTACTTGTTAATCGCTTAAATAAGCAAAACTTTTGACCCTAAGCAAGCCCAACTCCCTTCAGTGGATCAGCAGGGTGGTGATAACAGCAGCACAGGTGGCCAAAATGATTAGGGAGAGAATGGATGGAGAGGATGAGAGCATACTCAGTAGGAGCATTTGTTTGGTAAAAATTTAAAAGCTAAACATATGTTTTTTCTTACCAGTTGTGAATGTTTGAGGGGTTATTTGTAGTGTGACCAGTACAGTACAGTAATATGATGAAGACAAAACTGACAATGAGGTTATGATGTGGATGAGAGGTTTTTTCTATATTTTCTTCATATTATACTAAGGACTCCCTGTTAAAAAACAATGCCTTTGCGAAGTGTGCTTAAATGAGTTTGGCTAATGAAAACCTGTACTATACAGTAAGGTCCTATAGGCAATGGGCTCTGTGGTTTGATTTTGTTCCCTGACTTGTTTTGCTCTCTGTACCCCACCAACCACCTCTGTATTAGGAGTCTTCCTGGTTTTGAAATTAAGCTCTGTAATGAAGTTACACTGCATCATACACCAACTGCATCCGCCATTACATTAATCTCTGATTAGATTAGATTCTATTACTGTGGTCACACACCATGCCAACAAGCATCTGGCAGGTACATGTAATTGTAATTATCATCATCAATTTTTGTCCTCCTTATCTTTTCCTCCCTCTTCCAACTTCCTTATCCCACATTTTTGGTATACTAAATATATAAAACAGGTATGTTGATAAAAATATCTTGTATGGAGGTATTTTGGCTTGAGAATGGCTTCTCTCTCTGTCCTGGATATTGTGAGACCCTACAGTATAGGCTCTCTATCAGCCATTATCAGCTCTGGAGCTGTGTCATTAAAGCTGAAACAAAGAGACTCTCACTTTGCTGGGCTCATCTCATCTTCACTGCCAAGTAACTACTGGAGTAAAGCACAGCTGTGAGCCCACACAATGTCACTGCCCCTAAAGCAGCATATGAAAACACAAACACACAGACAAATGTCCACAAATGACACACACATGCAGATGCAAAAGCACATGTCCACCAGAATGTGTATCACAAACACAAGTACATATCTATGGAAGTAGTTTTGTTTACATGCAACAACATCAACACACACACACAAGTGCAGATAAAGTAAGATGCATCAAACTATGCAGTACACTCCTCCTTTATAATACATGTACAGGGAACTATATATATTCGTCTACTCCACTTGCATGGGTAGTTGCAACAGGCAAAATCTCAGAATTTGCTTTTCACTGAGCAACCCGTTGTTATATTGTAGTGTGTGTTATGTTGAATGAGTGTCTGGACGACAGAGAGAGTCTACACTCAGCCCAACAATAGCTGGAAGTCTCCTTATAAACATATACACACACAAAAAGTAATCTTGTGATAAAATGTAGCAATTCCCTTTGCAGGCTGATATCCTGGTGTGGCTGTTGCTTCAGCTGGTGATATACATGTTCAATAATGGTGTTCAGACCCAGAGTGTACTTGTTGCAATCAGCTGTGGGTGATTGTGAAGGTGACGCAAACACGATTGGTAGACACAAGAAAGGGAGGCTGACATTGCACACATTCTTAAAATATATATTTTTGTTACTATGCAGTGTGGTCTATAGTCGGATATTTTTTATTTACTTTTCTGTGCAAAATTGTCTTGACAGAAGCACTTGCTGATTCTTATGATCTTAAACTCTGTTAGGAACAGCAGCTTATTTTTTCATACATCAAACACACAACAGCTGCAGAAAATGTCAATAGATTATTTCAATCTGATGTTGCGTTATCTATAAGCCTGAAGCTTTTTTTAATCACCTTCTAAACAATTAATTCATTATTAAAATAGTTGCTGATTTATTTTCAGTCGATTAACTGTTCTAGTTATCTAGGTTAGATAACAAAAATGATGCACAATCCATACAAAAAAGGCACACTTATGCCAAGTCTTGCTCCTCTTTAAAGCATTGTTAAGTGGTACAGTGTTTCCTTTAAAACACGGATGAGGAAATTAAGCAGCAAATGGAGAATCAAACAGGTTACAGAATAAGGAAAGGAAACGGGTACTATGAAAGGAACATTCAGAGCTGGACAGGTGCTTAAATTTAGCAATTGATCCATCTTAATGGCCCATGACAGCAGAAAACCACAGGGCATTCTCTATAATGTCTTAAAGAGCTGTCAGAGTAAACACATACTCACCGCCACAGGCAGAAACTCTGGCACACATAACACTCACGCCACACACTTTATAAGTAGTTTAGCAGCAAATGCTCCCAAGTCGGCTTAGCATCACATTTCCTTTTTAACACTCAAGTTTCTTCTGTTGCTCCTCCTACTTTAATAAACTCTGTTCTGAGATGTGCATGATGCACGGCAAACTCAGGGCGAAAGTGAGAGTGCACTGTTTCCCTCTGTTTGGCTCACACACTCACTCTCTCTCTCTCTCACACACACATAAACGCACACGAACACACACACACACACACACACACACACACACAAAAACTACAAAGCTGCACTCTAAAAATTAAAGCTGCTCAAATGGATTTGAGGCAGAACCATGAGAGCGGAGGCTGGGTTTGGGGTGTGTATGCTGATATGATTAGCAAAATGCATTTGCCCAAGTCTGCAGAAATGAGGGTGGAACTCCTGGGGAGAAGTTTAAAATTTAGCTGAATTTTTGTGTAGGAAAATAACAGTGATATAATACCATAATAATTTGTGGTTTATGATTCAGACTCAATGTGTGGGTCAATGAGTAAATTCTGGATTAATTGTTTCACCTCTGACAAAATATGTAAGATGCTCCGCAAATACAATTTAATCTTTATAAAATATTATTATACATCTGTAGGTGCAATCATTATGCCTTAACTGAACGGTACTGAGACTCAGGATTCGGACTACAATACCCCTAACATCATCTCATGGGGTAGAGTGCAGTCAAACATGACCTGACAGAGTGAGCTAATGTACAAACTCTTGTTAACACTGGTACATAAATACTATTCCATTCAGTATTTAGAGATAAATAAAAATGACTGTTTAGGGGTAAATCTGTTTGTGGCACCAATCCTCAAACTTTTTTTGGCACAAACTGAAAATTAACATCAACTGATGAACAAAGCGTTGATCACAGAGCGGTAAATGTTTGAGCTGTGTTAAACATTAAAGAGAGGGTTTTTGTTAGCATCCGTGCAAAAAGTATCCACCGCCTTCCAATACTTTGTACCATATAAAATCCAGATGCTAATAGATAATTCTACACGCTGAGCTAACAGGGAGGCTTCTTTCTTAGCATAAAAAAACACTTTACTTTGCGATTAGTGCCGTTCATGGCATAAAAAAACCTACTCTTGATCTCCTCATGAGCTCTAATCCACTCTGATTTGTTTTCTACCCCCTGCATGTGTGCACATCTCACTGAAGACGTTGCTCAGAAACCTGTCTATTAAGTCTGTTTGCTAGAACTGGCTCATTGTAACATCTCATTGTCTAGGATTTTGTTCAGTTACGACAGAATGTAAAATCATCAACAAGATGGACACATAAATCCACAGTAAGTGATCCCTAACAGATGTTGAAGAGAAAGGTGGATTCTTTCCCTTGTTCAATTAAAAAAAAAACTGAAAAATGTTCTTTGTATGCATGTTTGTTTGACAGAATGATTACAGAGAGATGTTGAGAAACACAAGCTTTTAAAAGAGAAAAGACTGTTGAGCCTAGTAAAGCGAAACAGACTGCAGAACAAGATTCCTAATGCCTTTTCCCCCTGCCTCTCCTCGGTAGTGTTTACAGAGGCCCTTGTCATTCGCTGAACCTTTTCTCTCACTGGGGTCCAATCACAGAAGCAATGGCCTCTGAAGGATAAATTATTTTCAGCATGATTTAATTAATGAGCTTACAAGAACAGGGAATGAACATCTTGATTGTAATAATGTGTGTGTGTTGTCAGAATAAACTGTAGCCCGCACACAATCACATACCTGTAGGTCTGGATCCTCCTCGTGCTGCAGGTGGGCTTCCTCTGCCGCTTCCACCAGTCTCTACAAGAGTGGAAGAGGAAAAAAACCTCTTAGTATAAAAGTGAATTGATTAGTGGGTCAAATAATAACAGGCTGCGAAGCAGCCCCTACAGAAAGTAGCTTTATGACTGGCTTTATAAGTACCCCTTAGATCTAGAGCAACACAGCAAGTCCTCAAGACAGACAAACACACATACACATACGCACACATAAATATACAGATAGAGGACAGACATTTGGCCAGCTCTGAAAAGAGCCTATTTTCCTAAAGGGTCCAGCAGTAGAGGTAATGACTGCCTCGGGTTCTTTGGACACCATCGCAACAAACTCCATCACCAGTTCATGCTGTTTAACACATGCACTCTCTTTTTCTCTCTCTCATGCACTCAACGACATGAAATAAACTCGCTCTATCATCACCCTCTTGCTGCTATCGTCCGCTTTGTCCATTTGAGTGAACATTTTGCACTCTTACTCTCTCTCTCTCTCTCTCTAACAGGAACCATCATCTTTTGAAAAATCTTTTTGTCAAAAGCAGGCAATCACGGTCATCATTCTCAAATGAAAAATGATGAGGGAGAAATGTAAGTTTGTAGCATAAAGTTGTCATTGCTTTAAGACTTGCATTTATTGTGCAGTGGAAAACAGGAGAGAGAAGTATTGCAGCATAATATAATCCTTTTTCTAACAGTTTATGGATGGTTTTGGGAGAACAATGTGTTATTCAAAACATAAAAATAACTCAATAACCAATGCATCCAAACAAATAAATGATTGCATGTTATGAGTGCAACACTAAGTGTGTGTTGTGTAAATGTGACTGAAAGTTAATATATGGGCTTCAGTTAGTGATACTTTTACTTGTTATTTAAATAATAATCTAATTGTTTAGCATGCAAATTATTTTTAAAATGTCAGAAAATAATTTTGTATTTTTGGTAAAAATAATTACCAAAAAACGAATTTCCAGAGGCCGTTGGACATCTTCATATATCGATTGTCAAACTAACCCTTCACATTTATATAAAACAGCAAAAAAGAGCAGCATTCCTGAAAAGACAGAGCCTGTGTTTGTTCCACTTGTTGATTATTTTCTCTTTCAGGTTTTATCTTCATTATACAATACAGGATAGCACAATGACATGCAGCTGTTGTCCCCTCCATGTCGCTTTTTCTAATTGATTAATCATTTCATATGGAATATGTGTGCATATGTGGAAGATTGGTTTTCACAATCTGTACATATTCCACACAGCAACATAAAAGTTACACAACAGATCAAATATACACTTGGTCGCATAAACTGTATACATACACATTCAAGCCCATGCCTGCATCCTAACCTACAGTTGTAAGAACCTTAACCATATGCATTCAGTCTTGAGCTTTCCAAACAGCGTCAACAAGGCAGTTTGTTCAGGGAGAAAGCTCCACTCAAAGCAAGCTCTTGTCCATTTTTAAGTCCTGTATTTAACACCAGAAAGTCAATTGCTATTGTGAGTGCCACAGGCGTGTTACGGCTCTGTCGATCATGTTTGAAAGATTGAGGGGAGGTCATGTTTTTGCAAAACGACAGGAGATGAGGTGTAATAGAGAGTTCTCATAGAGCGTTTGCATATATGACATGGAGTCCTTGCTGGGATCGTTTATGGACAGCAGTGGGGTAATCAAACTAAGTTTATTGTATATAATGAGTCATTGATTTGAAGCACTTGACCTCTTCAACTGTCTTGCTGTGGATGGAAGTGGGTGTTGGCTCCATTTGGTGGCTAATGAGATGCACTGTGGTTAGCCCGTTGTAGTCTACTTAAGTGGAGGACTAATTTGATGCAGGTGGCGCACAGCAGCTATGGTTTTTCGTTGTAAGGAGGGGTAAAGGTGGCTTTGTTATAGTTTTAAAAAGTGGATTGGCATATCCGCCTTTCATTTTTGTTCAATTTTTGCCGGAATTTACACCAGGGCTGTATGCTTATGACTGAACAAAACAAACGGTGTGTCATCAGTGGGGTCGTGTCCACTGTTGTTTTATGTGTCAGAGACTAGTTCTTTTGTTTTGTCACTATTTAGCTTGAGGTAGTTTTTTGGGCATCATTGTGTGAATTGGGAAATTGAGTGTTGTAAGGCTGTAACAGAGTTATTGTCACTGAGTGGTCAAAGTATGACACTTTATATAGCGAGTATGTGAAGTAAAAATGTGGTGATGGGGGCTGATACAGTCATTTGTATAAGGAACTGAGGACACAGCCTTGAGGGTTAATGTAACTGTGCCAGTGCCTCATGTCTATGGTCTATGGGGAATTTGTACCCAATAAAAAAAGTCTAGGGTATTAATGACTGGCATATAGCAGAAATAAAAACAGGCCGAAGGTGAAGGACCTGGTGGAAGGTTTTTGGTCCCTGAGTTACAGCTTCAGGCATCTCACATACACACACAAGCACTTCTTTCAACTTCCATCTGTGATGTGCATGGTGTGTTCTATTAGCAAGTAATTTCTCTCATTCACAGCTGGTCCTGGTGTCTATGAGTTTTGGTAATGCACTTCCATTTCGGATTTCCATTCAAATAGCTTTACCCCGTAAAACTACTGCAATCAGCCGGCTTATATCAGCCATGTGTGAGTCTGTGTGTGCGTGTTGTGCTGCTGCTGCTGCTGTGTGTGCAGGCAGGCTGTTTTGGGAAGTGGACACTGTAATCTAGAGCCTGGCCAATCATTTTCTTCACCATAGCAACACACCTGGCCATTGCATATTGTTGCATATCAATCTGTGCTTGGTTCTGTTCGGCTATAAATTTATGAATACATTCTGCTTCCTTCCTGGTCTGATTGGCTGAGAGAGAAAAACAAGATGACAGAGTGAATGCCTCTGTGTCCTCTCGGGCCTGGACTTCTTTGGATCTTTTTTAGAATCACAAACTCTCATGCCTATGTGAGAGCATGGGTGCATCCGGGCATTGAAAGGCACCACAAAAAACCTCAGGCAGGTGCATCTAATGGAAATCCAAAACAAAGCATGCTCGAGGAACAAACAAAGATAAGGACGCTGGAATAAAGGGAGGATGAGAGAGAAATGAGAGCATTCTCTAAAGGTCTGGGCGCTTAGCCTCACACTCCCAGCGAAATGTCAGACGCTGCCTGTGAAGCTGTTGTCGATAGAATCACATTTCGAGCCTTTGTGAGTGGGTGACGGTGTGGGTGTGGGTGTGGGTGTGTGTGTGTGTGGGTGTGGGTGTGTGTTTGCGTGTGCTTGAGTGTTAGTGTTTTTCTCAACTGACACGTGTTAAGATATTAGCCCTTTGAACAATTCTGTCATGCAGCCACTTTTGCAAATGTCAATCAGTGAGTGAGAGAGAAAGTATTTTAATGTGTGTGATGGAATCTGATTGAATTTGATGCATGTACATGTGTGTGTTTATATAAAAATGGACGACATGACAGCTCCCCAACAATTAAGTCAAAACATCTTGCAAGATGTCAAGATGGTTTCTGTCATTTTAAGTAGTTTTTATCACATTGATGTATGTTTCTTTAGTAGACTTTTTTTCTAATAAGTTTGGTTTTAATAAGAAATTTCATGCTATAAAAGAGTGTGACCTCATGATTGACAGCTGCTCCGAATGAAGAAGTGGCATAGCTGGAGGCTCGGGAATTAACTTTAACTTTCCATGATATAGATCTTTAAATATAAAGATCCTTATATATAGTATTTTGTTCATACAGTCACAGACTGTGTTGCAAGCTAGCTAACAACATTTCCTCTGACTTATTAAGGTTCGCAGCACTGTTGGACCTTTACGTGTGTTCAAATCCTGCAATGGAAATGTAAGTAAGGAGACACGCAGATGACTTTTCTGAAAGACAAATCACAGGTCTCTGTAATAGAACATGCCTCCATTTGACCATGAATGTGTTCATAGAGGTATTGTGGTTAACCTCACTTCTTTTGAATAAATATGCAATTGTTAGGCGGTCTGAAAAAATGCCTCGTCATAAAATGAGTAAATTCCCTCTGGTGTGACTAAAAAAGTGAGTCAATTAATATGCCATATGTGAACATAGGAGAAACAACTGGCTTTAATGATTACTCAACATTACATCATCATCATACATAGTCACAGATAATTTCATCTTTATTGAACACTTGATTCCCACTTGTGAATAATCTCTTCTGGCTTGTAATTCATGTAGTGTTACTTACCATGCAGGATGATGGGAGTTAAAGCTCTAGGGTAAAAATAACTTGCATAGTAGGAGGGAGTTTTTAAATCGGAAAAACAGATTAGAGATAAGTAGGTACTGCTCACTCCTGTGAATTTCAATTCCAGCATATCACCAGGATGAAAACTCCACGTGGTCTGTGTGTGTACGTTGTGTCACTGTGGGCATACGCGAATGTGTGCGCGGTCTGTCTGCATGTGTTTTTGTGTGTCTCGCATATATTCAAATGAGCCTGCCATGTCTTTTTGTCAATAGGTGGTCCTGCCAAAGTGTATGATGCAGTTTCAAAGAGAGAGGAAATTACTTTTTTCTCAAGTCATTCTGTCGAGGCGAGGGCTTGGTACGAGATGACAGCAATAATTAAACTGGCACAGTCAGAGAGGCAGGCCCTCTTGTCTCCCTGAAAACACGCTCACACACAACGTCCACATTCACAAGCCTTCACTGCAGCTGACAGGGTAAAAGCTGAACGCACAGCGCTAACAAGACCTGCTGTGGTGACTGGATTAGATTTGTTAGCGCTAGAAGAAAAGTCTGGCATCTCTACCTGATTACAGATCCCTGATGCATTTCTGCTGGTCTCTCTTCACAACACAAACCTGATTAGACCAGACCTGACTGATCTGGTCCGGGTCAGTCTCCTCTTAATTTCCTCAGGCTCATTTTATTTGCTGAATTGTTTTAAGCCTGAATCATACCACAGAAAACAATGTGTTGTGAACTATTTCATATGAATATCTAGCCCCCTGTTGCTTTTCAAGCACTTTCTATGATCCTTTGGAGCTGTCAGGTTGGCTAAGATAATGCATATTAACAGAAAAAAGGATGCATATGAAGAGGAAATTAGCATCAAGATTTTGATCAGATTTTGATCAGATTTTGATCAGATTTTGTCCTGACCCATCTGACTTCCCCCAGTTCCTTAATAGTGTAAGTTGAAGCAATGTCTCGATTAAACACAATTTCCTTTCCTATTCTATAATTTTTCATTCCGCCTCCTTCCAACCACCCAGTCATTTCTCTGACATTTGGACTCATCTACCCCCTTTCATTATCTGACATCCTGTGATTATGATCTGCCTGACAAAGGCTTCAGCTTGTTTACACTTTCAAAAGTTCATAAATGATCCCCCTCATTAAGCTGTCAACTTGATTGGCTTATTGTTCTCGTGCCGTACTTGCTGTGTGGTGTCCTGACGGTTGAAGCCACTGACCTTAACAAATGTCCATCCATTATGAATGCAACACTAAAGTCGTGATAGTTAGCGAAAGCTGTCATACAGCTGAGCTATGCTAACGGCTGCTGCCAGCGAAGCAAAGGAGGAGGGGGGGACTGGGGGTCGCATACATTATTGACTGGAAGTGTAAGTCTTGGACTTTTTTTAGAGCAGTACATTAAGCCTTGCCTCAACCCATTCCCTCCACCAGGAGGAGGGGAGAGCAGTGGCCTGAATCTGAATGTTATCCCGAGGTAGCCAAGAACAAGACCACAGTCAACTCCAGCTCTAACTCGCATTAAAAACGCTCCCAGAGGTGCTGTGTGCTGTTGGTTCAGCATGCATTTGTACTTTGGTTTCTTTTTCCATGTATTCATCTTTTTGAGTTATAATTTGATGAGAACATCTGAACATGTTGCACCATAGAGCAGGGTTGCTATTTAGTACACAACTTACCAAAAGCTACCCAAATAAATCTAGATGAGCTACATTTATCAGCTCTGTTTTCATTGGTTGATAGTAAGTCGACACCTTTTCTCACATTTAAATGTGTTTGTACCCTTAAAAATAGCTATATTAATGCACTTGAATAATTTAGCATGCTTCTGCTTGGTCAGGTGTATAGCTGTTTCTAGGTTGTGAGAGGAAATGCTAACTAAGCCTTGGCCCACTGGATCAGTGCATGTCCTGTGGGTCTTGGTTCTGCCAGAGGTCTGATCCGTCGAGGCCTGAGCTGGGCTGAGTTGGATTGGCTCAGGTCAGCCCATCAATAGCACTAGGGACAGCAATTAATATCGTCAAAGCAGCCATGGAAGAGTTGCAGCATCATCAAAATGGAAAAGTGCTCTTTGACACTTTGCTTCCTCTGTTTTGCACATTTAGATTGGGTACCAGCCAAGAACACAGATCTTCGGGGACAGACAGACACAAAGGGAAAGACCGAGAGAGGAAGGGGATTAGTGTGGGATTTTTGAAACACCAAGTCCCAATAATCAATACTTGACAAGTTCTCAGCAGTTCTGCTGACTGTCCCATTCTCCTCTCTCACACATTTACTCGTTCTTCACACTTTCTTCACTTTCATTTTATGTCTATGTAGTAGTAGTATTTTGTTGTTGCGCTATATGTATTGAATAACAGTAAATTCCCGCAGCTACTAAAGTAGACACTGTTATTTTGAAGGGGGGGTCGGCGAGTACTGGCGGAAGTGGAGTGGGAGTTTTATTTTGGCAATGACATTACCCGCGCTTCCATGGGTGGGGCCTTGGACTCCCTTGGGAAGGCGATGAGCAAACAGCCACTTCATCCAGACATTGTTTTGTTTCCACAATTGCAGGTATATGCTGGAGGTCAGTGTGGAAGACAAACTCTGAAAAGCCTGTTATCGGTTTAGCTGTTGCTGGACAGACAATAAAAACAATTGTAAAGATGTATTTGAAGTGTGTCTTGAAAATACATTCACAACGCAGAAGTAAAGACACTACAAATTGGTGCCGTGACCCGTCGACTGGTCAGCTGGAGCTGACCACCTTCGTTGCTGCAGTGTAAACCATCGGTGAGGTTGGCAGTTCGTCACCGGAGCAATCTGGGATTGATCATCACCCTACTGTGTCTGCTGCCGGATGGTCGGGTATCGTCGACCGGTTTGTGGGAGCTGACTGCAGTGGTGCGCTGATTCACCGGTTTGCAGAGAGGACTCTAGTTTCAGTGTTTCAAGAGACTCAATTCCTTCTAGTGGATCAGACAGACTAATAGTCCATTCCGGTTGTGTTATAAGTGTGAGTACTCTGTCATTTCAATTTCTGATTTTTTTTTCTTTCTTGTGTTAGAGGTTTTACTGTGATTCTGGGGTGTGGGAAAGTATGGAGTCAATTACTGTACAGAAAGTTGAGGATGAGGGAAATCTGGGGGTGGGAAGAGGCAGAGGTGTTTTGATGCATACGCCTCTATTAAGGTCGACACCAAAGAACCCAGCTGTGTCACGATCCAGCCATTCTGCTGTTGAAGGGTCCAGACATGTGAGGCTCAGTGATAATGCAGACGGACCTCCACCATTCCCCCAGAAATTTCTTCTGTTGATTTTTCACCTCAGAGGATGACTGATTCTGGTATAGAGGCATCTTCCAGTCAGTTAGCTGACTTGATCAGGTCAATTGGAATACAGATTGGAGAATCTATCAAAGCTAGTTTGCGACAAAGTGTCAATCCAGAACAAACGCCTGGTGTGGCGTCCAACCAGCCTCAACATGTCCTTCACCCTGATCAATGTGGCACTACAGTCATTGATGCTTCTAAGCTAAATTTGGTTTTGCGTTCGGAAGCTACAGTCCCGCCTTATTTCAGAGGGGATAGCTCTGATAAGTATTCAGTATCTGAGTGGGAGGGGCTGATGCGGAACTATTCAGCAAAGCAAGGACACAGTGGGTCTGACTGTATAGAGGAAGTCATGAATAGATTATTGGGCAAGGCTAGGGATGTCACTAAAGTTTGGCTTCGAAGCAATCCTAATGTCACCGATGTCAATGTGGTCTATAGTGTGCTCAGACGCCATTGTGGAGAGATTGTCCATTCTGACTTGCCTCTGGCTGATTTATACGCAGTGCAGCCTCTTGCTGGGGAAAACCCCTTGGACTACTGGATCAGACTTAATAAAGCGGCTGAGGCGACAGAACAGTGTTTAGTCAGTAAAGGTGAGCCTGTTACCGACCTGAGCCGCCATGCAGTTATTATGTTTGTTCGATATTGCCCTGATAAGGAACTGGCCTTGATCTTTAAAACAAAGTCTCCACGTGAATGGTGTGCCCATGAGGTACAGGATCACTTGGATAATTACCATAAAGTACAAGTGGATTGTAGGACTCAAACATTATCTCAGAAAGAGGTTGCAGTGACGCTCTGTCCAGAGGGTGGGGGCAGTGCTGCACATGTGGGTGGGGCTTCTTCATCAGGGTTTCAGACCTTGTCTGGCCGTGCTCTCTCTGGTGATGACAACCATACAATGGACAGAGTTTTGAGTTTATTGGAGAGAACTGTGTCTAGCAATGCTCAAGTGGCTCGCAATCTGCCGCAGGATAAGATGCGTAGGTACACTCATGACTGTAAAGTTTGCGGCAGTTCTGATCACAGCACTAGCACACATTGCAGGATGGACAGATTATGTTTCAGATGCTACTCGCCTGGGCATGTCGGTGCTAATTGTACTCAGTCGGTCCCCATGCAGTCTGCAAATCCAAACCAGGTTTCTCACAGGTCGGAAAACTAGATAGCTCTTCTTTGGCGGAGGGCAAGGTGGAGCTAAATGGGGTTCCCTCCAGTGATGATGATAATCAGTCAGTGTTTTCTGCTGCTTGTGAGTCAGCTCCAGTAGACAGTACAGTAATTTTTCAGAACACAATGCGAGTTGGTAGAAGTGATAGTTTATTTTTCACTACTGTGTTGGCAGGTGACAGTGTGGAGATTAGGGGGATGTTGGATAGTGGGTCGATGGCCACTTCCCTGCGTGCAGATATTGTGCCAAAGTTGAGGGATGCAGGGGTGGTGAGTGGTGATCCGATATCCTCTGCAGACATTGTCCTGATTAGTTGCGGCGGGAAACAGACAGAACCAGTTGGTATTTGTGAAATGAAACTCAAAATTTTTGACTTTGACTATCTTGTCCCAGTTTTGATCGTTGATGGACAGGTGGATGAACTGATAGTTGGCACAAATCTCCTTAAGCCAATCATACGGAGATTTAAGTCTAATGAGGCTTATTGGCGCATTTTGGGTAAACCTGATTCAGCTCAAACACAGGAGACAAGCGACTTTATTCGGTTTCTAGCCAATTTGGAAAGATGGAGGGGAGACGAAATTCCGGACAAGGTGGGAACGGTTAAACTGAAAAAAGCCATGACACTCGAACCCATGAGTCAACACGTTGTGTGGGGCCGCTTGCCTCCTGGGAACACGCTTTCAGCTGGTAGTACTGTCGTTGTGGAACCCAGTTCATCACGCTGTGTACCTCGAAACATACTGATTGGCAGAGTTGTGTCTCCCTTGTGGGGAGATGGTTGGGTTCCGGTGAAAATGATCAATCCAACCACAAACAAAATCACGCTGCGAAGAAATGCAAAAGTAGCCGATGTGTTTCCATGTATTGCATTGGAGGACTTTGAGGATGGCTCAGAACAGAGAGTTCATCAGAATGTCAGGAAGGTCGATGATGGGAGCTGTAATGGCAGTTTAACAGCGCGTAGTTCCGTTAATGGCAGTGTGGCAAGTGGGAGCTCTAAGCTTGGGGACATGGGACTTGAGGCGTTGTCTGTCGAAGACTGTGATGTGTCCCCGGTTTGGAAGGAGAAACTGATTGATTTGATCGTGAAATATGAAGGTGTGTTTTCAAGGCATAATTTGGATTGTGGAAAGGCTACTGGTTTTTGTCACCGCATCCGGTTGACAGATGATAGACCTTTCCGGTTGCCGTATCGGAGACTCTCCCCGGCTCATTACCAGAAGTTGAGAGAGACACTGGATGACATGGAAGAGCGAGATATAATCAAGAAATCCAATAGTGAGTACGCTTCTCCTTTGGTACTCTGTTGGAAGAAAAATGGACAGCTGAGGTTATGCACAGATTTTCGCTGGCTGAACGCTCGCACAGTCAAAGATGCACATCCATTGCCTCATCAGGCAGACGTTTTGGCGGCTCTGGGGGGTAATGCATTTTTCAGTACAATAGACCTGACATCTGGCTACTACAATGTGCCACTACATGAAGACGACAAGAAGTACACTGCTTTCTCATCACCTCTTGGGTTGCATGAGTATAATCGTATGCCACAGGGACTGTGTAACAGTCCAGCTACTTTTATGAGAATGATGCTAACTATTTTCGGTGATCAAAACTTCCTCTCCTTGCTCTGTTACCTCGATGATGTGTTAGTATTTGGCAGGACGGAGCAAGAGAGCCTTGAGAGACTTGAGTTAGTTTTCAAGCGGTTGCGGGAGCATAATCTGAAGCTTTCTCCAGCAAAGTGCAAGTTTCTGCAGAGATCTGTGAAGTTTTTGGGACACATGGTTTCCCGGGAAGGGATCGGCACCGATTCTGACAAGGTGAAGGCTATTGTTAATTTGAGCGAGTCTGATATTCTGGAGAGCGATGGTGCCACACCTTCTGTTGAAAAGATTCGTTCATTCCTTGGCATGGTCGTGTACTACCAACATTTCATTGAGAACTGTTCTGTGATTGCTAAGCCGCTTTTCCAGCTCTTTTCGGGGACAAAGCAGCCAAGAAAGGCACGTGGTAAAAAGCGCCGAAATGTGGTGCGAAGGCTCACTCCCGACGATTGGACCTCAGAGTGTAAGATGGCTTTTGAGGCTTTGAAGCGTGCTTTAGTTGATCAGGCTTTGTTGGCACACCCTGACTTCGCTAAACCCTTCATTCTGTCTGTCGATGCTTCCACCAGCGGATTGGGGGCTGTGCTTTCGCAGGTTCAGGACGGTTGTGATACGGCTAGGCCTATTGCATTCGCTAGTAAGTCATTGACTCATGCTCAGTCTAAGTACCCAGCTCACAGACTCGAGTTCCTTGCCATGAAATGGGCCATCCACGATAAGTTCAGTCATTGGTTGCAGGGGCATAAATTTACTGTGTGGACGGACAACAATCCTTTGAAGTACATTCTGACTAAACCGAAACTGGATGCCTGTGAACATAGGTGGGTGGCTAAACTGGCTCCGTTTGATTTTGACATTCAGTACATTCCTGGTCCAAAGAACACAGTGGCGGATGCTTTGAGCAGGGAGCCTTTTGTGAGACGTGGGGTGATGCATAGGTTGATAAGAACTCCTTATGAGGTGTTGGTGAGAGAGGCAGATGGAATTTCCTTGCCTCAAGTACAGGATATGTTTCGATATTCTTGTGAGCAACCAGGAACGGGGAGACAGACTTCGGCTGTCCCAAACTCGTCTGGAGTCTGTGGGGGTGAGATGGTTGCTGCGGGTAGGATATCAGTAGATGACGTGTCTGCTGTTTTGGATGTGCATCGTCATTGGCACGAGGGTGCTTCACTGAGAGCCGTCTCTCATGTCCAGCATTTGCAGCAGATGGCATCAGTGGATCAGAACCATCAGTGGATCAGAACCCGTCACCGTTTTCACTCATGAAGAACTGCAGGAGATGCAGTCTCAGGATTCCACGTTGAGCAGAGTGAAGTTCTTTATAGACAGAGGCTGCCGTCCGTCGCGCAGGGAAAGAGTTCACGAGTCTGAGGAAATTAATAAAACATTGAAGCAGTGGGATAAACTCACAAACCGGCTAGGTGTTCTGTACCGTGTCTCTAAACATCCAGTGAGCAAAAATAAAGTTTTCCAGTATGTTGTTCCAGTTTCTCTGAGAAGCCGAGTGTTGAAAGGTGTACATGATGACGCTGGTCATCAGGGGCAGCAGCGCACTTTGTGGCTTGCTAGGCAACGTTTCTATTGGAATACTATGGCTGATGACGTTAGATCACATGTGATGCAGTGTAAGAGGTGTGTGTTGAGCAAGGCTCCAGAGCCTGAAGCCAGAGCGCCACTTGTGTCCATAGTCACTACTGCACCGTTGGAGTTGGTGTGTGTGGATTTTTGGTCAGCTGAAGACACGAGCAACAAGTCTGTTGATGTGTTGGTGGTTACTGATCACTTTACCAGGATGGCTTGTGCCTATCCTTGTCCAAACCAAACCGCCAAGACAGTCGCTCGTGTGCTGTGGAACAACTTCTTTTCGGTGTACGGATTTCCGGCACGCCTTCATTCAGATCAGGGGGCTGATTTTGAGAGTTCCCTCATTGCCGAGCTCTTACAACTGGCAGGTGTTGAAAAATCTCACACAACACCATACCATCCCATGGGCAACGGTCAGGCGGAACGCTTTAACCGCACTTTGGGTGCGATGATCCGAGCTTTGCCACCACGTTCAAAGTCAAAATGGCCCCAGATGCTGAAAGCGCTGACATTGGCCTATAACTGTACGGTCCATGAGACTACCGGGTTTCCACCTTTTTTTCTGATGTTTGGTCGTACTCCTCGCTTACCTGTTGATGTGATGTTTGAGAGTGTTCTTTTGGATGGAGAGACTGTGAATGTTGATGCATATGTTCAGTCTTTAATTAGGGACCTGAGGGAGGCAACCTTACTGGCTCAGAGGAACATCAGTAAGCAGCAGGCGAAACAGGCAGAGGGGTATAACAAGAAGGTGAAGGGGTTTTCTATTGAAGTAGGAGACAGGGTCCTGCTATCAAACAAAGGGGAGAGAGGTAAAAAGAAGCTGGCTGACCATTGGGAGGGGGTGGTGTATGTGGTTGTGGGTAAAAATGGGGGTCTTCACACATATAACATTCGCCATCCTGTGACAGGTCGGATTAAGACAGTTCATCGGAACTTGATCATGCCTGTTCATTTTCTACCACTACCTTCTTGGGGGGAGGGTGATAAGGAGATCAGCCTCTCTTCTTCCACTACTGGTCAGAGTCAAGATTCTGCGGGTACCTCGAGTCAGAGGGAGCCGAGTGATACTAGGACCGCTCGTTGGGTATCTGATCTTGCTGAGTCTCAGGTTGATGATAGCGAAAGTGCACGTCCAACATGTGGAGTGGATGGTGGTGTGACTACTGAGCTGCAGGCTCAGGTGGGCATGGGATCTGTTGGTTCACCTTTCAGCATACGTCAGACATCGGACAGGTCATTCAGTGTTCAGAGTATTGTGTCTGCTGTCAGTGATTCCATGCGTTCAGTTGGGACTTCATGTGGGGAGTCGGCAGGGGAAAGTGAATCTACAACTGTGTCTAGGTTAAGGGAGCAGGAGACGGCGAATTCCTTAAGAGGGGGATTTCGGACCAGGTTAGGTAGACTGGTTAGACCAGTAAACAGACTTATCCAGACGATGTCAACAAAAATTGCCAACTAAGGGATTTTTTTTATTAGGGTGAAAAATGTTTTAAAAAAGGAACATGGGATTTTGGGGGAGCATAACTTTGTGGGTGGGTTGCAGTTGTCTGTTATCTTAGGTACACATTACTGACATTGTGTTTTTCCATAGCCTTAAAATGTGTATATGGCACGTTTTCCCATGGTTGAGCGTGTGACTGATCACCTCGCGTTTATCCTGATCCTTAGTTGGATAGTTTCTTAACTGGTTTGGCTGGTTTATATGGTTAGTAAGGGAAAGGCACAGTTGTACCTGTAGACGCTGTATATAAGAAAACAAAGTTATAAATTATATCTTGTGGGTGAGAAGGGTCATGTAGTCATATAGCGCAAAACAGTGGAGGTGAATGTAGTAGTAGTATTTTGTTGTTGCGCTATATGTATTGAATAACAGTAAATTCCCGCAGCTACTAAAGTAGACACTGTTATTTTGAAGGGGGGGTCGGCGAGTACTGGCGGAAGTGGAGTGGGAGTTTTATTTTGGCAATGACATTACCCGCGCTTCCATGGGTGGGGCCTTGGACTCCCTTGGGAAGGCGATGAGCAAACAGCCACTTCATCCAGACATTGTTTTGTTTCCACAATTGCAGGTATATGCTGGAGGTCAGTGTGGAAGACAAACTCTGAAAAGCCTGTTATCGGTTTAGCTGTTGCTGGACAGACAATAAAAACAATTGTAAAGATGTATTTGAAGTGTGTCTTGAAAATACATTCACAACGCAGAAGTAAAGACACTACATCTAGACTAAACATTTTCTTCTTACATATAGATACACACACATACTTAACTAAATTGTACACTCACCTAGAGGAGCAGAGAGAAAATAGAAAGATATGAACGATTAATCCATACCCAAATTTCATTATGTACATACATGCTGTATACACTGTATGTATATGCATACTGCCTGCTCGACGGAACTTTTGACTCTTCTTTACATTAACCTTTCCCATCTTTCCAGTCTACATCCCCATGTCATCAGTCTAGAAAACAATTACATCTATCTCACTGTGATGTCTTGGTGACAAAAAAAAAAAAAAAGAAAGAGTCTGTTGCTGTCCTGACATCTACTGGCTGGCTCTGCCTCGTCATTAGTAACCATCACTCTTAACAGACACTTACTCACGGACAGACGAACACGCACAGAGACATGGCAATGATCTGAGACTGAGGGCAGCTAATAAAATTATGGAAATGAGGGGAACAGTGCTGTCAGCTCAGCGTTACAGTGTCTAATGTCAGCGAGGAAGGCAGACTGATGAAAGGGCAGGACAAGACTGCATCGCCGGACAACACCATTTAAATTCCCCATCACAACTATACTGTACAGTGCGCACAGCATGATGGGAGATTCCTGGATAAGCAGGTTTAGCTCTCATATACCATGTCAGTTTCATATAAAATTATAATATACAAACAGTTTGGGTTTTGCCATTCATTTTCGTTTTCTTTTCACTGGTGTTTCTTTCTCTGTTTGACTTCTTTTTAGCAATGGCGGCATGTGTTCAGCAATTAAATTGCAATGTTAAGCAAGTTGAGCGACTATTGAAGTGCTTTATGTTTAAAATTCTCTGTACATGTCAGCAAATGAAAAATTCAATTTCAAAGGAGATATTGCCGGCAGAGAACGTCATTTAAAGTCCTGTGTGCACCTTTTATTTTTAACGCACACCCATGCTGAGCTCCCCTGCACTACACTGGCAATCATGTTGAGGACTACAGAGGCGTAGCTGCCACAGGTAAATGATATCAGCAGGTACAGAGCGTGCACAGGCCGAATGCCATTACAGGAGAAACAGCCCTGGCGGCAAGGCATCTACTCTGCTTTGAAGTGCATTTAAACACAGCCTGCTTGACTTCAAAGAGGTTTATTACAATAGCTCCACGCCTTTCAACTTTGATAACAACATGTTCACTGTTTCGTTAAATGTCTACTGTTGCCACCATTTCGAGGAGGAGAGGGGAGGAAAGGAGAACAACTCAGAAAGTAATGAAGGTTATAGTAATTAAACAATGGCAAGCTAAGAATAAACCCATACATACCTGTGAATGCTACAAACAAGGATACGCACATACCACACCCTTCGCAAGAACATCTTTACTTTGAAACATAGTTTCATTGGCCATTTTATCTACAATAGTGGAGCTGCAACTCAGTTGGTTGAAGCAACCCAAAGACGTAACCGTTCTTGCCCAAAGTTTCATTTTCAGAGGTCTGTGTTTGCCACAAGCATGTGGAGATGATAAGAGAGAGAGAGGAAAGAAAGAAACACAATCAAACACCAAATCTAAATGCATACATTCCAACACTCTCTCTTACACACACACACACACACACACACACACACACACACACACACACACACACACACACACACACACACACAGAATATTACACACAAAACCTACATTAATTTAGCTTCTAAATATATTTCTCGACAATATCTTCTTCCTCTCTCCAAATTAAAAGTATTAACCTAACGCACAAGTATGAAATCACAAAACGACTCTCACTTCAACACATCTGTAAACAATGACATCAACTAGCATTCACACGTATGTACAGGTGAACCCTTTTACGGCAGCAGAGGCTCTCAGCAGGTGGTGGTGCGCGATAAAAAGGGCGAATCGACGTGGAGATGGGAAGATAAAAACACGTTGACTGACAGGGGAGAGCGCCTGCACGGAAATTGAATCGCTGAAGCACCACATACACTTTAGCAAAAAGCCGAGAGATGGGAAGAGGCGGAGGAGAGAGGGGGGAGACAGACAAAGGAGCGAGGGATCCTTAAGGCAGCAGCGAGACTGCTCACTAGGCCAGACAGATGAGAGTTAGGGTAATAAAAGCAGAGGGAAATTGGAGAAAGATGGAGAAAAAGATGACTTCCATTGTATGTTTGCGACTGACAGTCCATCACAAGGCCAACTGTTAGTGTTGAAAATGAGAAAGGTGGAGGTGAAGTGCAATAGATAGCAGCAGACAAAGGGTTAAATCCTCTTCTGTGTGCATGCAGTCTCTTTTTCACTCCACTTTATTCAATTTTCTTTCCTATAACATTTATTCTTCCTGTTCCTCCCACAGCTTTCATCTGTCTTTACTAAAGTGCAATTCCATCACCCCTGTGACCGGTATTCGGTCTCATCCTCTCATCAACCCCCATAACTTTTACTCCACATGCATATGAACACACACTGGCAAACCCGGCCTCACTGAGATGTACAATTATCAGGCATCCAGCGCGCGGGCAGGCGGCTTTAGAGCCATTAGCCAACGGATTCCTCATACCTCCAGGGATTTAACGCACTCTTGAGGAGATGACGCACGCAGAACACCATGTTTTTAGATTCAGTACATCTCATCTCACAGCACAGACTCAAAGTTCATCGGACAGTTGCAACAGGTTGACAAGACATGGCTCTCTGTAATGTAAAAATGACTAACGTAAATTAAATCCAGTTAATCCTGGTTTGGACAGCATAGAGCAGTGCTTGAATTAAAAAAATATATATCATTATTATTAGAAAACTGATTAAGTGCTCCATTTTCTATAACAGGAACCAGGAACAATATTCAATTAGAACCTTGCATTCATGCCAGAAATCATTGTATAAGAGCAGGAGTCATATTTTTGAAATGCCAGATGACTCATATTAGCACGAAATACTTCAGATTCACTGTCTGCTTGGTGACGACTGCTGTGCATGTGGACGGGTTGAGATGTGAATGTCTTCAAAAGGGAGTGTAACACGGTGCAACAGGCACGGTCATGTAATCCGAGCGGGCAAAGGTACCATACATAAGAATAATAACAGGCACAAGCAAAGCTAAAGCAAGGAAATGGTTTGTCACTATCTGTGCCCCTCTTTCTCTCTCCTCCCTCGCCTTCCTCTTAGCTTGTATCCTTGGACCAGACTCTCACAGGGAAATCCAATTTGTGTTAACAGCACCATGTTGTCCTGATAAGATCTATCACCTGGAGCTAGAGCTGCAGCCAGAGAGGCAGTGCACTGTGGACACATCCTGAACTGCACCTGTTACAACACTGACAAGATCACACATATCCACACATGCAGACATGCTCACACACAATTGTGTTCATGCTATGCATGTATAAATGTGACAACCGTTCTGAAAAAATCATTCAGATCTTTCATCTAAGAAAATTTCACAATAAAAAATACACTAAAATGAGAGTGAAGTAAGGCATTCGAAAAAGAAATATCAACCTCTTTCAGGGTTTATTTTATCATGTAATTATGGATTATTATGTCTGATGCACCATAATTTAATGGCATTTTAATTCAGCTTAAATAATACTTACATTATATAAAAAATGCATATTTAATGAGTAGCTCATATGTCCCAATCTGCAAGGTCACCATTGACTTTCAAATACATTGAGGTAAGTAAAAAGTACAACCCTATCCTAAAGTATTAAGTACCTAAAATGTACTAAAGCAAAGTATTTGGTCACCACAGCATTTGGTCAATACAAGATACTAACACTACAGTCTATAGAGTCCACATACACACAGCTTTGTACAAAACAAGGGATAAAGACATACAAGAATCAAAACTACACAATTTTGGTTTCAGTTTCCATCTTTGTCCTAAAGTGGCCTCTTTGATACTGATGGTTGGTCTGAACAGATCGATAAAGTGACACAGACACTGATGAGTGGCTCACAGCCTCTCTCTGTCTGTCACCCCACTCACAGCACACTGCCTTTCACATATCTCTCTCACACATACACAGAAAACGCAATGTGTCTGGTTTCACTAAAGCAATGTGACACCACGGCACTTCTTCAGGCATCAAATAGGGGTCAGCAAGTGATTTCACTGAGCTCCGTTTAGTACCTTTGCTTTTCATTCCCAGCCTTTCTTGGAATAGATGTACCTTAACTTCTATTTTGTAATTAGATTGTCATTGTTATGTGCTATGTTCTGCAGTGTCTCAGATATGTTAGAAATATAACTAAATAGAAGATTATTTTTTGTAATATATCTTTGTATTTCCTTGTGCTTTTATAGTAGTTGGTTTGTAGTTGAAATGTTTTGCTTAATTCTAAGCAAGCTTTAGGTTTAGTGTGATGGATGAACAATAAGGAAGAGACGAGTACCTTCATTGCCTCAGCTTTCTTGTGAAACATCTCCTCCATGTCCTCTGCCAGCCTCTTTACCAGACGCAGCCCGTCAATCTCCTCCACTCGCACTGCCCGCTCAAACTCCTTGTATTTCTGAAAGAAAACCACACGTTCATGTTATTAGGTTACAATTGCTGCGACAGTAAAATAAACTGTTAAAGTTGAAAGTTGGGTTTTTCATTTCAATAAACTCCAAAAATTGCATGATTTACTTTGCTATAGACAGACAGTTTATAGCATGGACATCCACGAGTGAGCTCATGCTAATATTCCTACCTACAGTAATATGTCTCAGGCAAAGCAAGGTAATGGGGAAAATATGACAAGATAATGTCAACATTTTAGTCTTAAACAGGCCCTATTATGCTATTTTCCAGGTGCATATTTTTATCTCAAGTTACAGTTACAACATGTTTACATTGTTAATGCTCATAATCCATCTTGTTTTTCTCGTACTGGCTGTCCTGCAGCACCTCTTCTCACGCTCTCTCTGAAATGCTCTGTTGTAGCGCTTGCTCCTTCCTCCAGAAAGCGAAGTCTGCTCTGATTGGTCAGCTAGCCCGCTCTGTTGTGATTGGTCAACGTTTCACATTTCAAAAAACTCTTCCTCCGGAGCTTCAGCTCCGTCCCTCTCTTTTGTTGTTTGAGGGCGGGCCAAACTAGCTGGGAAGAGCTTTACGTCACTTCAGTAACATTATGACCTCATAATGTTACAGAAGTGACGTAAAACTGTTACATAAGTGAAGGAGAGAATTAAATCAGACGTTTTAGGCAGCTCAGGAGCAGTGATTCTGAGGGGGAGGGTAACTGCTTTTAGGTGTGGACTTCAGGTTTTAAACTCTACGGACCTTTTACATGTACAAAAATATATATAACACACTAAAGAAGAGGGAAAAAGTGGAAAAGCATAATAGGGCCACTTTAAAAACCTACTTATCAAAGCATGATCGTATTGTGGGCATTCTTTGGAAGTCCTGAAGCTATAAAAAGCAGTTTACTAAATCATAGATTGGCCTCAGTAGGCAGTTTACAGCACATGACACAATCTAAATTAGATCTTCAGTAAGGTAAACTTTACAAAAAAAGAGTTTTACAGGAAAGAAATGGAAGAAACATTAAGAAACACTTAATACTAGAAGGGATTGCTGTTCCAGGATGAATAGACATGCAATAGGTGTTGTGTATATAGAGTAGCCAAAAGTAGCAGTGCTAAAATTACAATATAAAACCACGGACGAGTAGCAATGCTAGATAGAAACTGGGAATCAATGGTTCAAATGTGGAATATAGCTTTGAAGGAGATGCATTTCCAAACTAATCTCCATACAAACAAAACCAATCAGCTCAGCCAAGAGAATTATCAGCCACCCTCCAGTTTTACCAACCACACATAAAGCACCGATGCCCTCAGTTTCTGCCCTACACTAAATCACATTATTCTGTAATTCAAGGGTGCTTAACTTAACCAGCACCCTAACTGGGGACAGTGACATTAAGTCTTGCTAATTCCACACCCATACGTGCCACACACACACATATATATATATATGCAGAGCTGATCTAAGTGAGGAGGTATACTACTACAGAAAAAAAGGGTAAGAAGAAAAGAAAACCATTTTTGAAATCTCTGCAAAGCTGCAGGCGACTGTGTTTCACTCTTGGGGGATTTAGCAGCAGATTACCGCCATATCAAATAGCATGCCCCCTCTTATGTTATGCCAACCTGCTTAGACGCATGCTCTTAGCTGCTCCCGTAGAGCAACACACAAGGAGTCTAGCGAGGGGAGAGGAATCACGGTAGGAGGAGGAATAGGGACAACATCAGACACTCAGGCGGCAGCTTTTGGATTTAGGCAATCATCTGAAAAACTGCAGGACATCACCAAACAGAGAGGAATATTTGATCTGCTTCGTACCAAAACATTTGATAAGGGTGAATTCGAGGATGAATCGAGTACAAAGAGAGGACACTGAGAGGGGACACTGAATTTGATCATTGATTGTTATCTTGTTAGAATTATTGGCACATTGCTTGATTGCCTCCATCCCAAGGAAAAGACACAACCAAACCAATGCAAAAGGGAAAAGATGGATAAAGGGAGACAAAAAGAGAGACAAGAGAGATAAAAAAAAAGATAGGAAGAGCAAACACTGCGTGGGAGCAAAGAGATTTGAGAGCTGCAAAGAGAGGTAGGATGGGGAAGAAAGGGAAGGTGGAGGGATGTTAGGAGTGGAAAGTGAAGGAAAAAGTAGAGGAATAGGATAATGGATGAACAGAGAGAGCACAGGAAGATAATATTGAAGTGGGAGGTCAGAGGGCGGAGTGAAATGCTATCTGAATTTGAAGAGCTGCAGGTGGGCAGAAGGGAATCATTTGGTTTAATATGGATTTAAAATAAGAGCTAAAGTGGAAGGGATTTTTTTTGATGGCAATTGGAGTGATTAAAGAGAAGATGGATTGATTCATCATAATCATAATGGAGTCTAGGGTCATTAGACAGGTGGAGCAACGAGCAGCAGGAACAGCGAAGAGCTACTAACATTAAGAAGCCAGCTAATGGTTGAATAAAATCAGATTCATCAGAGGAAACACTGTTTCATCTTTTATCTCCATATCATAGAACCCTATGTTCACAACCGTAACACTGAACGGTCTGTGTGCCTTTGAAACGCTGCCGAAGTGGTGCCTTTGCTGCCAATTTAATTTGCATGCCACAGTTTGGAGTATCAAAATTGTCTTCAAAGCTCTTGAGCAGCCATCCAAATGTGCTTCTGTTTCACATATGTAAGAGGGAAGGGAAGAAAGAATGAAATAAATCCTATGATGGAAAGACACACCTGAATGCATGTTACATTAATGACCTTTTAGATAAAAAAATGTTTTTCTTCTTAACTGTTCTGCACGACAACTACCCCAACCTCAAGTTTCCGATTTTCTCAAACAAAACCTTTGTCCCTCACCCAAAAGCAGTGCTTATTAATTGCAGCCTCCAGTAACATATTCTGTAGCCAATCAAAGTGACTGGCTGATGACTCAGAAGCCAAATCATAGCGACCGTAGCCGTATGAAAATCAGAGCGTTAATCCCACTGGCTGACTGACAACTGCTGTGTGTTGGAGGAACAGAAAATCCAGGTTTAAAGCCAATCCTGGTTCCTGGCTGGTACTGGTGGGTTGTTAAAGCTGACAGGTCAGCGGCGGCTCAAATCTGAACTGGCTTGATGACTGGTTTCTTCACCAATTTTCTCTTTGTCCATTCTCCCTTTACTTGATCCCTGAAGCTTCTTCTTCTCTATAGTTGGTTGATCTCCTGCTTTCCTCTTTCATCCATCTTCTTCTCTGCACCCACTTCCTCTGCTAATTATAAAAATGACTTCATGGACGCATTCATTGCTAAAAATTCTCCCTAAACCACAGTTCTTAAGTCTTTTCAATTGATATATATTTTATTTATGCAGCTCCACTAAATCCTTGTCCGTGAAACTGGCTCAGAACAGATTTTTACACACTCATCAATGCAAAAGGAAAGCTTCGAGTGCCCATGGCCTGAGCCCAAGTGTTTATGTGTTTACGATCACGTTTGTGTGGTGAGAGGCAAAGTGGGTCCAGATGACCACAGGCTGTCTGCAGCGCTATGCTCAGTCAGGCAGGCCAGAGCAGACGAGGGCAGACCAGGCCTAATTAGCCTGAAGCTAGCCTCTTCACATCGCATCAACATCACAGGAAAGCCAACTGACATACATCCAGAACCACCATTTCCCAGGAGAGGGGACACAACGGGCTTTATAGGAAATTTAAGGTGAAATATTATTCTAATATAATAAACATACAACATGTAGAGTGGCTTTATGGAATTGATTTGAATTTTTAAAATGTTGCTCAAGAAACATATAGCCCTTGTCCCCTGAGAAGTATAACACAAGTCTTGGGACTTTTCTGCTTTGGAGGAGGTTGCTTGTATTGGGATGTAACATTGGGCTGGAGCACCTCTTCGTGTCCACTGGCTGCTCATCTCCTGCTGTGCAGTGTAACAATCTTCCAGGAATTGTATGTTCTGGCCTAAAATGCTGTCGAGCACAAAATAATGTTCCTTTCCCTTTTCCCTGAGGATTATTCTATTTGCTGGTTTGTGCACCTGGATTCTGGCCTGATTTACCAGTCGTACATGTACTCATTTCACCAGGGAGAGTTCTGCAGTGCTAACCTATAATATGTGCTGGGCTTAAGCTGAAACTTCACAACTATCAAAGAGGCCGCTCCATATTTTAATAGTGGTTTCAAAACATTTTACCAGCCATCTTAGACGCTACAATATGGGATTGTGAATTGTTCATATAAGGATGTTATTAAAAACATTTTTTCCTATTGCAGAAAATGTTGGTTAAATTTGCCTAGGCCTTGAAATATCCACCTCTGATGGAAGTGAAAAGTTACATTGCATTAATAGACACAGTACAAACGTAACAGCAATGTGTATTTCTAAAAAACAATATCCTGCAAATACACATTGGAAAGAAGCACTGCTGATTATTATTTTATTATTATTATAATAATATCTCTCTTAAATACCACACGGATGTGCTAAATCAAAATAACTGTCTGCCCATGTACGAAACTACAGCCCAGTCACAGATTTACTTTTCCTCTTGAAAGATATATATCAGGCCTGCTAAGGCTACATCATGTGTCCATTGCAAAAAGTCGTTTCAGCTGTGTTGTAGACAAGCAGTGGTGACACATATTGTATGGTCTGTGGTAACACTATCCGTATCATTCTCCCCCCCTCACCCCTCTGCTGTGCCGCATCACATGAATGAGCTGATGCTGCTAATCTCACTCCTGCACAGTGTGCTCTGACTCTAGGACAACAATCAGAGGCTACAATCGCTATATCCAGGCTGCACTTTATCACACAGAAAGAGAGACATGTGCAAGCCTGCACGTGCACACACGCACCCAACCACATGCATAGAAAACTCAATAAATAATCCAGTAAGTACACATTCAAAAGTCGATTCAAAAGATATGTAGAAGTAGAGTGCAGAATACCGGTGGAAAAGAACAGTTTTTCTTTCTTGGTCATTCATCAAAGTGAAGAATGAATGCCATAATACTAGATGTGTTTGTATCTATGTACGTCGTTTCCTTGGGGTTTGATAATAAAGTGATTAATGAAGGGGAAAAACTTAATTTCACACTAAGACTGAACCCCAATCCCCCAAATCCCAGCTCATTTTACGCACCACCAGAGCCCTCTCTCTCTCTCTCTCTATCTATCTCTCTCTCTTGCTCTCTGTCTCTATGAGTGTATGCACACAGACATATTAACCCTTTTAAATTATTGAATCAAAAAACATAATATACACCTTAATGTACATGTACATGTACAAAAAAAAACAGTGTTTTTGCTCAGATTCTTCCAGTCTCTCTGGCCCACAAAACGAGGCAGAAGTATGTGCCAAGACGACGAGCATACTACCCTGAATTACAAGTCTGTGTGTATTCTATCCAGTCTGATTCAAGCTGTGTTATATGGTTTTCATTCACAAAAAGCCACCCTGTCTGTTTTGTTTGCTTCCGCCTGCTTGTCTGACTACGAGTAGATGAGTCTGGTTTGATGAACAAAAGAGACTCAAAAAAGCCCCTGAATGTGTGTGTGTGTGTGTGTGTGTGTGTGTGTGTGTGTGTGTGTGTGTGTGTGTGTGTGTGTGTGTGTGTGTGTGTGTGTGTGTGTGTGTGTGTGTGTGTGTGTGTGAGAGTACTACACAGGGACACAGAGACCAATAACTCCACTTTACAGACCATTTTATGTACTGAGGCCACTGAAATGATCAAAAAACTCCAAATGATTCAAGATTCACATTTTAGTCACAAAAGTCAAGTGTGCTTGTAAAAACGTGTAAAAACTACTGATGATCAATAACAATGGAGAAAGGAAAACATTAAAAAAAGGTAGAAAACAGGAAGATTGTAACTGTATCAGGGACTCCCCCATGAAAAAAAAAAGGCTCCTTCTTTCATCCATAAATGGATACTCAATTTACCATCAGCATATAAATATCATAATGTTACCAGGTGAAATTTTGTAAATCATGGTGTAGTTGCAAATCACAATGTTTGGAATATTAAATTAAATTCCTTAAAAATAATGCTGCAAAGCAATATTTGCCACCAGCAGTTATATTCCAATAGCTGTCCTAATTAAAATCACAATCCCTTTACCAGCAGGATAATGAGGAGTTCTTTTTCTTATACTAAAATATGTCATGCTTATAACGCTACATTTCAGAAGGAACTATTGTTCTTTCTACAACACTACATTTATTAGCTAGTTACAATTGCAGTTCATTTGCAAGATTTTACATACAAAATATAAGTAAGTATAGTTAAAGTTATGTCTCTTTGTGTCCATTCATGCAAGCTACAACCTTGTGCCACCAGTGCGAGAGCACATATTCCCCCAAAACATGATCAGGTGAACAAAGGTCTTGCAGTGTCATCATTTCCTATAAAGTTATCCTGACTCCCCAAAGCCATGTTTGTAATTACAGCCAACATGGCTTTGGGGAGGAGGAGGGAAACGGCGGTGAAGAGACAAGATGAGAGGAGGTGAGGAGAGAAAGCGAGAAGAGGTATGACCCAAAGGCATCACACGGTTGAAGTTAATTCTGCGTTCTGCCAATGTCACTGGGCCACCACTGATTGTGCGACTGTGTGCAGCAACCAGAGAAAAACACAGAGTGAGGGGTTGAGAGACTGACTGAAACAATTGCACTTTGACTAATGTTGCATTCACATCAAACACTCCCAAGACAGGACAGGAGCGCCAGCCCAAATCCACAGCAGGAAATCACTGCTGGATCACAGGATCTCCCGGGAACGCCAAATCGTTGCTGCGCCCTCCTCCTTTCGTACCCTCCCTTGTATGCCAGCCGACAAATTGTTCCCTTTAAAAGAAAAGCGCTGGCCGGAGATGAAGTGGAACAATTAATTTCACGCTTGTCCTCCCCGCCTCCAAAGCATGTTGGTCTGAGTCCCATATCTGGTGGCACAGAGACACCCCCCGCGGATAGTAAAACACACACATACACACACAGACACACACACACACACACACACACACACACACACACACACACACACACACACACACACACACACACACACACACACACACACACACACACACACAGACAATATGTAAATCAAACACTCACTGTAAATGCTAATCACAAAGATATAAAACATCTTTAAACACAAATAAAACTCATGGGATCATAAATGTGTCTTGCCTGACTGGCCGTACCTTAATTGCTGCTCCATTCACCATAATGTAAAATTGATCAGTGGGGATGAATATAATATTGATCATAACGCAGAGATGTCTCAAAGTGAGATCAATGTGCTGTGAATGAGTGGGCAGGATTGTGAGAACAAATGTACACACACACACACACACACACACACACACACACACGCACACACACACACACACACACACACACACACACACACACACACACACACACACAGCTTTGACAGATCACTCAATCATACAGTGAGAAGAGGGCCGTTCTTGATAGGAAATAGACTGTGCCATAAGAAGTGAGCTGGGAAAAGCTTCATCGAGGTCTGTCGCTGGCTCCCTGACATCTACCGCGCGGTTAGACTGACAAAGGCTGAAAAAGCATGAGCAGGAAACCAGACTATCACTTGGTAGTATGACTTGTCTCCTGGTTTTTTGGTTAAACAAGATTCAAGACACTAAATTGTCATTGTAGGTATACAACAAAATGAAGTTTGTTAACTTCCAGTACCCAGCAGCAAGTGAGCAAAATAAAAATAAATTAAAAAAACAAGCAGGATTAAAACGCATAATAGAAGAAAATAAATACTACAAAGGTATTGCACATGCAGCGGGTTAATGTGTACAATAAAGTGCTGGGGGGCATCTAATAGTTCTGATCTTCATTCCTGCACTTACATCTGAAGGCATCATAAAGCATTGTTTAACATACAAAGTTGACCTCATGCATTACAAATTCTAAACTACCCCCCATTCCGATTTACTTTGCCAGTTGAACACAATCAATTATAATTTAAAACAACTCAATTAATTTGCCGACTGATTCCAATAAAAGATAACCGAATCCTGCCTTGTGTCTGGCTTAATAACAATGTTCCAAATAACGTACCTCTTTGCTTTTGATTGATTAACGCTCTGTTGAGTCTAGACAGATAGCAACAGCTAAATAATGATCCTACAAGTCTTTCTTTATCATCACTGTTACATGCTGGTTTCCTATTCTTCAGTGGTTTGGCAGCAGTGACAGCAGCTGTAAATATGTTAATAATGAAGAGCTGAAAACAGAATTGACTGTTGAAAACAGTTCATAGTTTCATTTGCAACTAAACCGTTGAACTTAGCGAGGAGTCATCAATTTGAGTAAAAGCTGTCATTATCAGGAGAGTTCAGTGAACAAACTATCCCCAAATGTGGGTGTGAACATAAAAAGGCTGATTGTTCAATGCTGTAGACTAAGACTTACAACTTGGACTGGAGTCGGACAGGGTTTTGCATATTTAATTATTTGGCTAAGAATTGGAACCTGCATTCAACCACAGCCTGCTCAAATGTGATTGGTTAATATACTCGATATATACATGTGAATATAGAATCTATTTAAAAAGATTACAAACACGCTAGCCCAGACCTGGGCATTGTACGGCCCGCGGGATGATTCTGACCGGCCCGCGAAAGATTACATGATAATTAGAAAATAAAACATATTTTCTAATTATCTTATGGGTGGACTAAAACCGCATTGCTTTTATTTTGAAGCCCATTTATTCTCACAGTGCACGCAATCGTGCACGTCAACTGTGCACGTGAAATGCGTGTGATTGACAACCTGTCTTCCTTCCGTGTCACCCCTGAAAAATGCGAAAATGTCGGCTCATGCCAAAAAGAGGAAAGTGGATGCCGAAAGCAGAACTTTCAAACAAATATGGACTACTAATGTTTCTTTACTGAAGTCCAGGGTAAACCTGTGTGTTTGGTTTGTGGGGAGCATGTCGCCGTGTTTAAAGAGTACAATTTTCTTTTCTTTTTTTTTTTTTTTTTTTTTTTTTGCACAGTTCTGAAAACATTAAATGTTTAATATAGGCATGTAAAGTCAAAAAGGCTACAAAACTGGGACACTTTTCTTTACACAGTTACACAGTTCAGTGACATGTCTTGTTTATTTTGGCTACAAAGATGATGTGATGTCTTTAGAAAGCTAAGAAAATCCTTGTTTCAATAGTATATGAAACTCAAAATGCCCTTTGTTATTAATGTGACTGATTTTGTTTATCATTTTGGAAATTCTATTTGAATAAATGATATTTTTGAAAGCTAACCTCACCTTTTAATTGCCAAATAATAACATACACTCTTACCAGCGGTCAAAACAATGCCATTTACTGCTTTTTATATAGAAATAAAATGTATATTATGCATAATTGAGTTCGGCATTTTGGCCCCCTGGGAAAAATAATTGCCCACCGCTGCGCTAACAGATATGAAAGGAATATTTTTAAAGATCGGGTTTTTTAAATGGTCATGCAATATTTATACCCAAATGACATTTTGACTTGATTTGTTTATGGGGACCTGCTACTTAATTTAAAGTTGCCCTCAAGGACGTGAGACTTGCTCTGACATACTTGAACAGACTTGTACTTGTTTCAAATTTGTTGAGGCTTCCCCCACAGACTACCACGGTGGATCAGTGAGGCTGTACTACAGCACAGTGGAGAGCTTAGCTGTAACATCAGCATGCTAACATGCTCACAATGTCAATGCATACATAGTGATGTTTAGCAGGTATAATGTTTATTGTGATCACCATCTTAGTTTAGCATGTGCTTGGTAATATGCTTATTGGCAAACTCTCAGAAATGAATTATGGAATTGCAAACAAAAACTGCAACCATAAGTAACTATCATTCCAAGTATTTAAAGAACTACAAAGTGAAATGCCAATAAATGTAATTTGAATCTAAAATGACAGCTTCAGCGTGACTATATTGAAACTTTTGCTTTGTGTTTCTTATAGTTTTCCTTTTTGCTTGTCAGTTTTTCTGATTATAGTCATTACAGTTAAAGGACAAACGTTCTAGGTGCAGGGATTCTGTGTGTCTGTTTTTCTAATGTTCCAATAAAATATCAGTCTGATACTGCTAAAAAACTCTGAGAGTGACCACCGGACAAAACTACAATGCTACAACAATGCTATTAGCAGTTTGAATTAAAATAATGTCACTTATCACTTATTTATGAAACCATCGTTCTGATATTTTACCCAATACAAGCCGGTTACTCTTTTTTATTTCAGTATTTTGAAACCACTTACACACCTCACCCATCTCTCTCCTCAACACAATTCACCCACCTGCAACTCCAGAGTGTGTGTGTGTGTGTGTGTGTGTGTGTGTGTGTGTGTGTGTGTGTGTGTGTGTGTGTGTGTGTGTGTGTGTGTGTGTGTGTGTGTGTGTCTAAGTGCTTCTACAGTGACAGTGTTTAAAGGCTGCCTGAGGGGTATTAAGAGGAACAGTGGAATAACAGCTGTACACTAATACGAACACACACACACACACACACACACACACACACACACTTACACAACGCCTTATGGCATAGCTGGTACCGACGTTCAGGAGTTTGTCCCAGGGTGCACTGCGTCTGTTGGGCATGCACCATTGCCCCTCAGAGTGGGTGCCAAATCCCTGCTCTCCCTAATGACCGCCATCTTTCAATGTCCTCACATGCTTTGCCATCATGGTGTGCCCCCCACCCACCCACCCACCCACCCACACACACACACACACACACACACACACACACACACACACACACACACACACACACACACACACACACACACACACACACACACACACACACACACATACGCTCCCTAAGGGCTGAGGCTGACATCATCTATGCCAGCATGGGATCACATCTACACTAAAATAAATAAATAAATATACAAATAATTTACATATAAGAAGCAAAGCAGGGTAGAGTATAGTATCGGAAGTACCTTCTCTACAGTCCACTGTACTTTTTCTTTCATACAGCCATAAGTCACTTCACCAAAAAACATAATAGCACCAAGAGCAGGTCTAATCTGTTCACATGGAACTGATAAATAGTCCACAGTCTATCTGTAGTTGCCTGCATTCAGTTGGTTTAAGCGAAGTCGTGGAAAACATTTTTCATGCTTAGCAGCACGTACAATGCGGCCCGCTGCTTCCCTATTCCATTCCATACGTTCTCACAGTCTCAAATTGATTCTAGCAGCAGCCAGCGTGAAAGCAAAAGGAGAGAGCAAAACATTGTGGTGGATGTATTAGGGTAATATTCATCCTTGCAAGTGGAAATTTATTATGGGAAGTTGTACTTTTGTGACTGCAGTTTTATTTGATATTGCTTTGAAGGCCTCACAAAGAAATGGGGGAGAGAAATGTACCACCTACAGAGGAGAAGAATACTTTTGAGAACCGCAAAACGTTTAGTTTTGTGGACACTACAAAGTTAACTGAATATTCAAATATAATAAAACATTTGATATATACATAATATGTAATGTATAATCTATTTTGTATATATACACATAATATATACACTAAAAATAAACATCACAAGCATGACACACTACAGAAAAACGATTAATTATAAGCCTGAATGACGCTGGATTTCTGCAGACGATACTGCTATCAATATTTGGGGTTTTTAAAAGTCAGACAGCGATATATTGGACATTTGTATTTTTTCACATTAGATTTGTTTCTCAGTTTCTAAATAAATTAGAGGAAGAAAAAGATGGGAATAATCTTTTCCTCTATCTCAGTGTGACTATTTGAAATGAACGTAGCAGTGTCGGGATGCATGTGGTCAGCATCAGTGTCAACAACTGTGTGGCATTTAAATAGAGGTCAGTTTCTCTGCTGTGAGAGTAAATATCATTCTACACACCACATGACGACTGATTGTGCTATTGTGACCCAGCAGGAATAATCAAAGTCTGATTGTCATCAGCATAATGTACAGAAAGTGGAATGCATCAGACATGTTTTCTCTCTTTCATTATCACTTTTGGGTTCCAGATGCCCACTACGCAACTGACTAAATTAATATTTAGTTTCATCATCAACGATACCTCCTACAAAGCAACTAATGGTAACCTGCCTTTATACTGATTGCCCAGTCAAAAGTTCATGATTTTCTATGGAGCTGAATTTCCAGTCAATATCAAACAGGATACTCATTCATTGCCGTGAGCTAAAAACAGCTGGCTATTTTGAATTTTTGGCAGCCATAGTTGATCAGTTTCCAAATTAGCTTAACAGGTTCCAAAATCCATTAACAGTCAGACATACAAACTCTCCCAAAACTGTCTACCCTTAACCCTAACATACTTCAACTGAGTGCTTGAGATGACTCCTACAGGTCTAGTCACAACTCAAAATTTGCTCAAAAAGAGACCACTGAAGGGTATTAATTAACCAATACTTTGTCACTGCTCACCAAAAGCATGACCAGCCATAAGTTAAACTTTTGCTAGTCAATTAATATTTTGAACCAATACCACGTTGTGACTATTGGATAAATCACAGGTTAAACTTATGACCAAAACATTAAAATCATTTTAATAAGATTGATTTACAAAGAATTTAAGGGTTGGCAAAAATGTCTCTCTGTGGATTAAATGTGGACTGCTTACTATCCACTCGTTAACTGTCTTTCATACTGCACATGTCAACAACACCATGTAATCAATACAGCTCAGCATTGATCCACACTGATTATTGTGTCTAAGTAATCATTGCCACTTACTCAGTGCTCAGCATTACCACAATGTCATCTGCACATTAGCCAGCACAGGCTTTTAACCTACATGATATGTAAAGTAGACACAAAAGGAACTTTACTAAAATAAATACCCATTAATAGAGATTCTTCAGTGTTGCCTTGGTCCAGACCTTTGAATCTGCCCACTACAGCATGTCCGAGTCTACTGATTGATCTGGCTTCGTCACATGAAACAGCAGTTTCTTGATTAAAAAGCAGTTGTCAAGGCCTTGTCGACTGTGTGGCGGTATTATATTTACATATATTTACACAGACTTATATTAAACAGACTTATATTTACAAATGAGACCGCTTCAGACAACATTGACGCTGCTATGAGTTATACGGCTCTAAAAATGTTTCTTAATGATGTATCAATGCATTTCTAGCTAAAGACACATGATTTGGATATTTTCCTGTCTGGGAAAAATCTATTGTTTAGCCTACTTCTATTGTTCTGCCCCAGATGCCGGGTTAAGACTTTGGCATAGGTTGTTTTCCCGTGGTGTCTTTGTTGGACTATCACAGACCCTTTTGTCGTGCCATTCTCATTTGTGTAATCTAAAACATTTTGGACTTAGCTTTGCGGCAGATCTGCTGAATAAGACTCTTGAATTTGATTTGACCCCCTTGATTCACAAATTAATTTTACATATACAGCATGTATTATCAATATTGCCCGACAACGTAGGCTAGTAGTTTCTTGGTTTTTTTACTTTCTTTTTTAACGCACTCGGCTCCACTCTTGGAACACAGGCACAATATATGTTGTCACGTCAACACATCACTGGTTGACTTAACATGTCATTAGATACAGGCGGATACGTTGGTCTCTAGTGATTGGTTAGATAAAAATTAATTCAAATCGAATCCCTCCCCCAAATCCCAATGTCTGACTGAAGATGGAAACAGTTTAACGAGATGAAGTTCTATCTGATATCAGGCAATGTTCAGTTGGTAACAGGGAAAGGCTGACTAATATGTGTGTTGATATCTGATCTAACTTTGCTGTTTATGCATGATTTTAATTCTTCCACCCTGTGTTGGCAAGTGTGTGTTTGTTTGAGAAGATAGCAAGTGCAGGTGAAGGTCATTGGGAGGAAGGGCTACTGTTGTTCCACTGAGCTGGATTTGGCAGCACTCTCACAGTCTATGAGAGGTGTTGTGTAAATGGGAGGCAGTGTGAGGCTCCATAAAGTACGGCTAAACAAAGTGTTTGTTTGTGTGAGTGTGTGTGTGTGTGTGTGTGTGTGTGTGTGTGTGTGTGTGTGTGTGTGTGTGTGTGTGTGTGTGTGTGTGTGTGTGTGTGTGTGTGTGTGTGTGTTGTTTGCAGAGGTGATGTAGAGGCAGAAGGGGTGACTTGGGACACATATTGAGGTCGCCTGAGAGTACAGCAAGTACAGGACATAGTGCTGGGCCAGCGGAACTATTTTTTTTTAAGCGTGTGGGCACCAACACTTGCTCCAAACACTGGCTTGTCCCAAGATCCCAGACCATGTATTCTTTAGTGCCATAGCTGCATCCTATCCATTATTAAAGCAGGGGGATGGAGTGAGAGGAGGAGAGAAAGTGCGAGAGAGAAGGGGAGAAAGAGAGAACAATAACTGGGGACGGCACAGGGAAACAAAAACTCATGGGTGAAAGTGTTGATGGAGGGAGAGTTGACAGAAATGTTGAAGGTAATAAAGAGACAAAGTGAGGGAAAGTAAGAAAGAAAGAGCGCGGGTGCTAGTCCATTTTTTAATTGTGAGCATAATGTATAAAGCCAAATTATCTGAGAATGCAGAGGTTTAAGAAATATAAGGAGGTACGTTTGATTGATGGAGCAGCTGTAATGGGTCGGATGTCCTTCCTTCAATTGAGTGTAATACTTTATACGGGCCATCTTTACCTACAGCACACATGGTGGACCCAAACAACCGGCAGGATGATGAATGTGGGCCAGCAAGTCACAGACAGTCCTTCACACATGTTGAACACTATAATGTGCTAAATAGTACTTGTCCCGCCCCTTTACTAGGTTGGCTAATGTTTACTCTCTGCATGCAATCCAGTCCAGAGCACAACAATCCGTCATAATTACTGAAATCTGTGAGTGTGTGTGTGTGCATGCTTGCATACTTGTGTGCGTATGTTAATGTCCGGTGTAGCCACGGTGAGATGCTCTTTATCTGCAGGCCTACAGAGGCAATGTCAGCCATGAACAGCCAGTGACAGATGACATAGGATATTTATCCCCAGTGTTGAAATTCATCATCCTAACAGCACAGTGCACAAGGTGTTACACTGTGTGAAAACACTCTGTGTGCATATGGATCTTCTGCAAAATCTTCAGGAACTGGGAAGAAAAATCCACTTCCTGAGAAATTACCTACTAAATCAAACACTTTTCATGCTGGCAAATGAACTCAGTCAGATAGATTGGGGATAAAGCAAAAGCGGTAAAGCGCACAACAAGTCATCAAAAGACATTTGATTTTCTAAGCCCCTGAACATAGCGTCAGCAGTCGTGCTCTATAAGAATTTAAGTTCTTTAATCCGGTAGCAAAGGGCCTCGCTCCCTTGCTCCTGACCTCTCTACAGTAAAAGCAGGGTGTTTGATTTACAGAGGCTTTTCTCATGCTTTCTCACCAACAAAGCACTAATTACAGTATGAGTGAGTGGCTGTGTTGGCTAAAGCTGGCCTGCTAGGACATGAAAGGATAGCAGCACAGGCTGCACTTTCGCCTGCTAACGCTGTAATTAACTCTGTGACATGGCATTCCTCCATCTTTCTCCGCTCTTTTTTATTCTCTTACACACTCACACACAAAGACAGACAAGCACCTCTGTCTTCCCTCACGCTCTACGAGCAGTGGCGGAATCAAATTTAGCAAGATCATGCTTTGGTCAATGAAAACAAGAGTGGGAGGGAGAAAGAAGCAGGGGAAGCAATGGGAGGGTTAGGGGAGGTTAGGGAAAGAGGGACAGTGATCGGTACACACCCCTCCCCACCCCCTTCACTCACCTCATCACCAGCCGTGCTGAACCATACCTGACAGCTATTCAATTTTCTCAAAGCTAAATCTAATCTGCAGCCGTCTCCCACTCACTGACAAGCTGTTACACTGTAACGCCTCAGCCATCACCCACCCTTGGCAGCAGACTGGCACCAGCACACACACACACACACACACACACACACACACACACACACACACACACACACACACACACACACACACACACACACACACAAACACACCCATAGACAAAGTCATCCATGGGGCAAGAAAGGGAAATAGAGAGGAATAAGAGAAATGTGTGACTTATTTTCGAATGAGTCTGAAGAACAAGCAAAGGAGTATTCCAAAATATTTTTCATTAATGGACCCAAAAAATAACTTCAGTTTCATAATTTAAGTGAAATCTTTTATATGTTTCGTATTTGTTTCCCACTTCGCTGAAACTGAGCAACTAACAAACAGTAAACAACACCAAAGCCAGAATCTTTGACTAGCCAGCAAATAAAGTCTGTTAGGTTTTCTGATAATATATCTCCAACAGGATTGTCAAAAAGCCTTTTGAAATAATGTACTTCGGCTGGAGAAATAATCGAACAATTCATTGAAGATTTTTTATTTATTTGAAAACACCCCCCAAAATCACAGTATTATCTTAGGAACTACTATATGAAATTTGTGGATATTTGTAGAGTTTAAATGCCTCATCAGATAATTAAAATTCACAGATGTATAGATCCACTATATAACACTGAAATTATTATTATTATTACAAGTATGATAATTTGCATACAATTTGGGGGAAAAAAAGGTAAATCAAATTAAAACTTAAACCACTGAGAGGAAAATCAAAAAGAAAAAAACTCATAAGCAATTCTTAATTTTTCCCCTGTCGCCATCCAAATATCTAATTAATTTTAAATGAACGTGAAAAACTGAAATGCATAATCATTGCCACTTCAAAATTACATAATGAGTCATGCTCTTAAATCTGGTTAGTGTGACTAAAATACATATTCAGAAAATAATTCTTATTTTTCCAATACAGACTAAGTGTTTTATGTATTATTAAATTATGTTTCTGTGAAACAAGTCTTGTAGGAAAGTCTCCAATAGATCAAAACATATTGCTGTTGTGTGTAAATCACTTAACTCATCATGTACAACAGAATCAACTGATCTCTTGGGTTTATTAGATTCTACACAGCTAGACAGCCCATTAAATAAAGTGATTTTTAAAATAAATTTTGACGGATAGATTTCAGAGTTGTAAGGTAAGGTTATTTTCAGATCTTTTAATCAATCAGTGAATATATTGTATTTTGTAGAAATGTCCCACAATTATGTTAAGTTTATTAAGGTAGTGGGAAAAGCTTGTGTGTATAGTGTGTACTGGATGGCTAGAGGTGCTGGTAACTGCAAGATGAACACGTATTCAGAAAAAAAAATTGTATTCAATATCTCTTTCTCTCTATTCTCCATAAACCCAGCACACGCATGTTGTGCGTCTAAACCATTTGCTTCTTCTCCTCACCGGACGACTTTAATACTGATAGATATTTTTCATCCACCGCTCATTTTTGAGGAACCATTCGACTTTGTCTTGTTTTGCTGGTTGTGTTAGAATATTGTCAGCATGTCAACATGTCAGTGGCTTGCAGCATCAAGCTCTCTGGTAATAAAAGGAGAATGGTATAGCGACCCATACATTCTCACACACCCCAGACACAAACACTCTTCTTCCCCGTCCAAGCAAATCAATTCCAGCATACTCTTGGTCACACATCATTACTTTTTCCTATCATCCTCTGATCCTTTGCTGTGTATACGGTGTGTGTGTGTGTGTGTGTGTGTGTGTGTGTGTGTGTGTGTGTGTGTGTGTGTGTGTGTGTGTGTGTGTGTGTGTGTGTGTGTAAGTTTGCATACCTATTAAAAGCGTGCTCAATCACACACACACGCTACGAAGACATACAGTGCAGTACGCCTGCTGCCTACAGCTTATGCTTTTTAAAATATAAAGCAGGCGTGCACAGATAACTTTCAGCCAGCCGCTATGGCGATCCCACAGAACGATCATTTGTCTTATATCTTCAATTACCAAGAGGCTTGAAGTTATTTCAGCGTGGCATAATGTCCCACTTCTTTGATTCCAGAAAGCCATAACGTCAGTGAGGTGAAAACTAGTCCAGCCAACAACACACGCACACACACACACACACACACACACACACACACACACACACACACACACACACACACACACACACACACACACACACACACACACACACAGACACAGCCATCACAGCCAGGCTGGCTCGTATAGACAGGTTGCTCAATGATACATGAAATTAAAGATTTCGACAGAATAGCAGTGAAGAGGGTAAAACAGACAGAGCTAATTCTCACTATCAGTGGGTGATGTTTAATGTGTTTCAAACATAAGTCTCCTTTCCTTTGTATGTGTATACAGTCTTCAGTGTGCACATGTATTGTGTTTGCTAACGTCTGATTTGTGTAACAAATTGATGGCTGTATTGATCATGTTTTTTTTTTCTTCTTCTTCTTCTTCTTCTTCTTCAGGGACTCTTACACACGTGCACACACAGCCTCACACACACACCCACACACAAACATACACACACATGCCCTACTGGTATAACCTTGAAAGAAGAGCTGTTTCCGATGGATACAGGAAACGGGCTGTGGCATGAGAAGGGAGGACAGCTCAGGACAGGAGAGGAAAGAGGAGAGGACTGTTTGGATCAAAGGCCACATCTGGTTCAATTAAATAAAAAACTAATTGCTGTCTTCATTTTCAAATGATTAGATTAATATAATTTCTGTACTCTAGGTCCTTCTTTGAATGTTGTTGTTTTACTACTTAGTAGTCATGCAATAATTGACTATTTCAAGTTATAAATTTGTCCAAAAGTTTTAATTTCCGACTGAAATTACTGGAAGCATCTATATGAAGTATCTAATACGGCATGGTTTTATGTTATAAATTATAATTATTAAACTTTTGTACTTTTTAAGAATATCTCTCATGTGAATGATTACATTGGAAGTAAAACCAAGAATCAAATAAATGCAGAGTCAACAGAGCTATTATGAAATTTATTGTGAAACTATATGAAACATATTAACTTGGAACACAAAGTAAAAGCACAGGCTTACAGTAAGTGCAAGACTTTAAAACTACCGAACAGAAATTACGACAAAACATAAAACCTGACGAGCACTGTTTTTTGTTGTAATGTTAATTCTGTTCTTACTTAACTCAAACTTGTGTACCGTAACATTTATTTGTGCATCGTCATGAGGCAGCTTATAACAGTTGAACTACCCAGCTACTGGATCACCTTTTTTCCTTTTTAATGTTTCAGCAAAAAAGATGGAATTCAATGAATATGAGCAAAACATCACACAATTCAGCAAAACATCTGTATATTCAAATAATTACAAGTGTTTGTCTATTAATGCAGCATGAATCAGGTTAGGTTATATGAATAGTGTGTGTGTGTGTGTGTGTGTGTGTGTGTGTGTGTGTGTGTGTGTGTGTGTGTGTGTGTGTGTGTGTGTGTGTGTGTGTGTGTGTGTGTGTGTGTGTGAGAGAGAGAGAGAGAGAGAGAGAGAGAGAGCTATGGTTCTTTCCAAGGGAGTTTTGTTACATTAGGGTCAGAGAGATAACTGAAGAGAGTCTATCTGTCCCCTGCCCAGGGGAAACACACAGGCATGCACACACACACACACACACACACACACACACACACACACACACACACACACACACACACACACACACACACACACACACACACACACAAACACAAACACACAAACACACAAGCATTGGTCTTTTCTCCTCAGTACTCCTCTCTATGTACACCAGTGTATATCCCTTATTCTTTCTGCCTATTTAAAAGCATTCGCCCTCAGGGAAACTGTGGTCCCTCCTCAGCGTTCCTGGACAAGAGCTACTAGACTGTACCAGACACACAAAAAGGGAAAACATACAGGAATGTGAGCATGCATCTATAAAGCCTGTACATCTGACAATACTGTGAGATCCAGCAAGTGGGCACAGTGAATAACACCATACTCGTAACATTTGGTGTCAAAGATGCACTTTTCCCAACAAAGCGGTCTCCAGTCTTTTCTTTGCTCAATTAACCCTGCAGCCCTCATTTGCATTTCATAAAGAGGTCGTCACTCTGTGGGAGGGTTATCTTTTTTTTGTAGGCAGCAAAAGATGAGAGGGGGGGAACAATTTTTATCCTATCAACAAGATAACGCCACTCGTCTGGCTTCTGAGCAGCTTATGAAATCCCCGCTATAGGCCTATATGTGTCGATGTGACTGTGCTTGTGAACATGCAGTGCGCGGTCATGTGCATACATTTACTCTATGTGTGTGGGAGGGAGGGAGGGGGGGCATTCTGCGTGTGCACTCATGTAAAGGGTGCATGTGGACGTTTTTGTGTCAGATCACTAGTTTGGCCTGCGTGACACCAAACAGCAGCCAAACACCACAGTGGGTCCATGCATCCGACGGGACCCTGAACTCACCGCCCCAAGCACAACATTGTGTCTGTGCACCCGCTGAACGGTTAGCTCCGGCTTGGCCGTTTATCCACCGGCTATCCATTAGCCAGTTTTAACTCATGCTTCTTCAACTGACCCTCCATTAGGAAAATTTGCATTCCATCACACTCAAATTTTGCATTAACGCCACAAAGCAAAGTGGAGGAGAGACGAAAACAGAGTGCAGGGAGGTACGAAAAGAGGAAAGGTAGTGTTAGAAATGTGAGGAACCTTCAGTTGCTATAAAAGCACAAAAAAATGTTTTCCAGAGAGTATATCTGTGTGTGAGCGTGTGTGTGTGTGCGTGTGTGAATGCATCTGCCAGAGAGCTTGTGAATTGGACAACCATTTAAAGAGAGATTTTTTTCCGAATAAGCTTTTAAATCTGTGCCCACCTAGTCGACATGCATTAACGACTCTGAAGTGGCTAAAAAGCATGGATCCTGCAGTTTAGGAGATGAAGAGTGACATTCCTCTCAATTCAAAAGATTACTCAACAGCAGTCATTTCCACTCATAAGCTGGCCTTTTCACACCCACAATGCAATTTTAAAAGTCGCTCAAAATGTTCTTGAAGCTCTTATATAAACAGTTACTTTACCAACAGTATCGCATAATTTCGGCTTTACAAAAATATATCTGGAGAACAGTGTTAACGTAATAACAAACATATTTCAAGGACATAAAGCTCAATTTTAAAGAAAGTATATTTTCCTCTACTCAAATATTTTGTTGAACTGCCCACAAAAAAACCTGCATAAAATTCAGCCATGTGGAAATCTGATTAATATTTTAAGAATACTGAGGATCCAGGGTTTACTTTCAATGTGACACCTGAAGTTGAATTCAGACACTAAAACCTCACCTTCTGCAGCAGCTGGGAGCCGGAGTACTTTGCCGAGATGGACTTCATCTCCCCACCAAAAGCTGAAGCCCACAGCTTCACCCTGCAAACAGCACAACACACACACACACACACACACACACACACACACACACACACACACACACACACACACACACACACACACACACACAGAGACAGGCAAGGACAGGCAAGGAATCAGAAACTGTTTAAAAACATAATGACGATAGGTCACAATTCAGAGTAAGAATTAACAGGCTGATTTAAAAATAAATGATATATCATAAAATAGACAGATATTTGGAACGGTATCACACTCAACAAACAAACAAACCATTAAACAGCATCGGTAATTATTCAACAACAGATCACCATCAAAAACATTTTTGGGACTCATGCAGCTGGTTCTTCTTTAAACTTGAAGTTTCGAGTGATGCGTAAAAAAGCATCTACTTACACGGACGGAGGGATGCTTTGGTGGGTGCCTCCCACCTCACTGACCCTGGTGCTTAGAGTTGAGAAAAGTAAAAGGAGAGACACACACCAGGCACTGGAAACCACACAGCTCCGATCCACCTGCATCTTGGGCAAAGATACCCTCCCTACGCGCACAGAGCGAGTTTCGGGCTTATGGTGCCACCGTGAATTTTTTTTTTCCTTCTCCAGAGAATCCAAAAACGAAAAAGAAAAAGGGGGGAGGGGGGGGAATGGAGGTATTCAAAAGTCACGTATGCTGTCTGACTAAATCGTTCATGGCACTGTGTTCAGATCGGTGCGGGACGCAGAGGAGCGCCTTGACACACGGCAGATCATCAGCTGTGTGAGTTATCCAAAGTGCAGCGGTGTGGCCCCGCTGACCGGTGCGGCGCACACGGCTCTGCTGCCTGGATAAAGTCGAGCTGGACTCCTCCAGCAGGGCAGGGAAGTCCGCTGCAGTCGCTTTGCTTGACCGAGCTCACCCGCAGAGAGCAGAGAGCAGAGAGCAGAGGTTCACGGGGGAAGCGGGGAAATCATCAAAAGATGCAGCGCACAAGAGCACGCCTACTCCTCTGGAGTGATGCGACTAGCCTCCTCTCTCATCCCCTCTCTCTCTCTCTCTCTCTCTCTCTCTCTCTCTCTCTCTCTCTCTCTTTCTCTCCTCCTTACTCCCAGGATCTGTGGATAGGCTACTGAGGATGCTGTTATTGTTGTTGTTGAATTACGCCATGCTTCTGCCTCTCTCTTTTCTGTCTCTCTCTCTCCTCTCCACTTATGGGCTTTAATACAGGGCTATAATAGCTAGCCTTTAGCTTTCATGTCAGATCAAGTCATGCACTGTATGCCCAGTTCACTGAAGCAAGAATAACTGCTAAAGTGCTAAGGAAAGACAAAGAGGGAGAAGACAAAAGAAAGTGTGTGTGGTAAAAAAAAAAAAAAACACAGAAGGTAGTGGGGATGTGGAGACTCTTGGTGGAAGAGGAAAAGTCCAAATGATAAGTCAGTTATGCTGCATAAAAGCTTGTCAATTACATGCACTTTGCAGCAGTGAGGATGCACTGGCAGTGTGTGGGCATATGGGCTGTGAAAGAGGATGAGAGCCCCCAGGCAAGGACCCCATGCGACGGATTGCATTTCACATAGAGTTGGAAACGACTCTGGCAAAGCATTGGAAGGGGATCAACACTGACTTAACAGCCTATCTCTACCACTGCAGAAGTGGTGCCCTGTTTATTACAGGCCTACCCTCGTCAACTAGTAGGGTCACATTTGACTTGCGTGGGTCAAACTAAGTAGAGTCAACATCGCATTTAGACTTTTCTAATATAAAACAAAACTGTGCATCGATTCTGCAAAATACGGTAGAACAATTATTTTTTGGGGGGATTATGTCTGCCAAACCTCTAGTGGCATATAATCATACAGGAATACATGGGATATTATGTATTCCATTTGTGATGTAAAATAGATTTAAATAGATAAAAGCAAAGCTTCTATTGAACCAATCACGAATCACCAATCTTTCATCTAACCATTGGCAATATACCATACACTAGTAATTTTCTTTTAACCCAACAACTGAGCATGTTTTAAATTGATTTAAACTGATGTTGGCCTTATTCAACTTAGGTTTGACTGTCTGTATGTCTGTGTGTGTGTGTGTGTGTGTGTGTGTGTGTGTGTGTGTGTGTGTGTGTGTGTGTGTGTGTGTGTGTGTGTGTGTGTGTGTGTGTGTGTGTGTGTGTGTGTGTGTCTGTATAAATATATATAATATGGAATATTTGGATAGGTCTATGCTGCAGAAGTGACGCTAAATGTGGGACACAAAGCACTAAATTGATGTATTTCCAATTATTTCTTTCCATACATATGTAATTGGGAAAATTCTCAACTCATGTTCATGTTCTGTTTTTCATGCACACGTTGTGAGAAACTTTGAGGTTGAATGTCCATTTTTATGGTGTTTACCTTCTTTATTCGGAGCATCATCTCTTCCTTTTGTTTCCGTCTCTACATGATCATACTGTATCCGGTTTTGCCTGGTGGACAGAGATTGAGGATGTGACATATGGCATACAGCGTTAAAGACAGGTTTCCTTATCCCTGCAAAAATGCTAAAATAAACACAAATATCAGCTATTGTAGTTGGACTGATTTTTCTTTACTCAATGGGAGTTTTTATCCACAAGGAAAAAGTCCACCCTGAGAGTTCCTGGGAGAGAAGTGTTATTGTGTAAAGGAATATCACTGAGCAAGTCCAAGGCCATTTCACTTGACACTACTATGTGTTCAGAATAATAGCAGCTACAGCAAAAGGATTGAATGGTCAAATAAAAAACTACTTAAAGTACAGGAAACATAAAGTAAGAAACACATATTTGCAGTTCAGTTCAAGGGAGTCCTTGGTATCAGGACCAAAGGGTGAACAGGATAAGTAATTTACGTCTTCCCAGGTTTTTATGTTATTTCCATCCCATCCTGGTCCTTTGGCTGTTGTCCCCTCCGGATCTCTTTCCTCCTCATCTTGTCTCAATGACAGGTAATTATCAAGCATTTGGAGAGTTCACACCAAAGGTCGGTCTGAATATAAGGTATCATTTTAAATGGAATGGAATAAGCCTTTATATATAGTTGATTTTTTAATTTAGGTTGAGCAAATTAAACAGCTCTTAAGTTAACAAAAGTCAGATGATAAGGTTATTTAACATAAATTCCTTGTCTCTTAACAATTCCCATGGCACCTTTTATTTCTGTCTCACCTCCTTTGAGAAAACACAATGTAATACCATTCCTGTCCCATGGGACCCCATACACCATCCCATTAGTCCCTCTTGGTTCCCAATCCATTGTAATAATAGCTTCTAGACGTGACCCAAAAGACACAATTAGTTTATAGAAAGATTAACATTGTGCCTGTGATAATATTCATTAACGTAAAAAAAAAAAAGAAATAAGTTCCAGTAAGAGCTAGGAGAGGGCTGCACGGTGGTGTAGTGGTGTAGTGGCAGTCGCCTCACAGCAAGAGGGGCCCGGGTTCAATTCCCGGGCTAGACGGCCTTCTGTGTGGAGTTTGCATGTTCTCCCCGTGTTAGCGTGGGTTCTCTCCGGGTTCTCCGGCTTCCTCCCACAGTCCAAAGACATGCAGCTTAGGTTAATTGAAGACTCTAAATTGCCCGTAGGTGTGGATGTGAGTGTGAGTGGTTGTCTGTCTCTATATGTCAGCCCTGCGACAGACTGGAGACCTGTCCAGGGTGAACCCTGCCTTCACCCAATGACAGCTGAGATCGGCTCCAGCACCCCTGCGACCCTTAAGTGGATAAGCAGGTTACGGAAAATTAATGAATGAAGAGCTAGGAGATGACATCTTTTCCACGTACTACCTAATGATAGATGCATGCACGTGAGCTATAGAGGCATGTCTCAGGAGATCTTCTGGATGGAAGGGGGGTTGAGGTAGGAGGCTAAAGTCTGGATTAGCAAGGGATTCTTTTACACACTATAGTCAACCTTGAAACCAGTGCGTATCATGCAGTCGCCATGGGGAGGTTTTTTTTGACGTGGTGAGCAAGATCTGACATTATTAGAGGACATAAAGAAAATAATACATTGATAGATTGATTTATTAATGTATTCATAGGTAATATAGTCCTGCACGTACACACTTTATGGAAAAATTTGCAGAGGGATAAGTCACGGGTCACATCAGAGGAAAAAACATCAAAGACTAATGACCCAGTCCTCCTTTCCATCTTCACACGCCCACAACCCCTCTTGTTTCTCCTCTAACCCTCCAGTTCCTCAGTTCTGAACGCTGTATTCGCACCTCATTTTGGAGAGCAGAGTGTACCCAAGCTGATGGTAACTCGGCTGTACCTGGCATTTCAGAGGCCAGAGAAACATTCTGACATTTTTGATAGTGCGCTTCCTTTTCCATCCAATAGTGATGGCTTTAAATCCCCCCATATGGCCCTTCCCCATGAAACAAGTCTAGGAAAGAATATTATACAAGCTACATGAGACTATAGTACGAGAGCTTCATCAGTATGGACATGTTTCTTTTTCTGATGTGCTTAGTTTGACCTAAGGCCTACCAGCTATCCTGTATCTCTGGCAGTTCATTAGCAACAAGGTCAATTTTGCATACCCCTAAAGATTAAAGGATCAGTGGAAAAGGGTAGGCGTCCTACCATGATTTAACTGGATACGCTGATACTTCAATGAGCATACAGGATTTTCCTTTTTTTAATCATGCTCCCCAAATATGCAGGTTTTTAACTGGATTTCTTTCAACAATCCTTTACCCTAAATTTTTGCATAATACCTAAATTTTTGTGGGATTTCAGCACCAGAGTGACAGGCCTTGATGATACAACACAGGGCTTTTTAGGAGAATTGCACTGGTCAAACTGAGCTTTTCCCAACTGTGGTCACCGTAACCAAAAGGATGCCACAGTTCCATCCTTCAGGTCTACAAACAGTACCTATTAGACATCTAGTTACTTATCGTCTATTCTAGCCGTTAAATCGTGGGAGGACGTTGTTGTATTTAATAGCTATTGCTGAGCCAAAGCATCTCTATCCAGGCTGGTTTGTATTTACACTAGAGGGCGGGAGTTTGTGTCTGAGCGTGAGCATTGATGTTCTTATCTGTATAGACAGTGATGGGCTCAGTCCCATTAGTGCCTGGGAATTTCACAGCACGCCATAAATAATTCTTTGTTTCCAGGCTGAGAACTCACCTTGCTCCCGAAATACTTCCCTTAATTCAATTAATAATGAGATCCCACAGTCTTTTCTCCATCAGCACTAGCAAAAAAAAACAGACGACTGTATTTGATGAGATGGAACACAGCTGCCTGTGGAATATGCACTGTCATGGATCAAAATAGCCACCGCATGCAAGATTCATGGGCCTCGGAAAACAAGGACAAAATGCAGCCGAGCTCCGCCATGATGAACGGCATGGGGCGGTGGCAACCCCAATGTGAGAGAGGTGAGTTTATGCCTGGTGTGTCATCTGTGAAAGCAGGACAGGGAGGTAAATTCTTTAAAAAGGAATGTTCGAGAAGATCGAAAGTGAATGAACGCATTTTGGAAAAATCATTCTCAATAGTGGATGTCAACGTGCAGTACACTCGGTTGAATATAGATGATTAAAAAGCTTTTGCACGGAGATTAACTTGGGTTCCTCAGATGCCGATGAAAGGTAGCCTAATTTCCAGGCTGGCATCTTTTCTTAAGAAAATTGCTGTGTGCCATTTTAACACATTTAGAAAGGGTGTGGAAGGTTTTCCCTGCATGTTACCATTCAGTCATATTTTGGGAGCTTCTCTTTATTTACTATATAAAATCTAAAATCTAAATTTTAGTTATTAAATAACCCTAATCCAGACTACAACATGTTCTATGTAAATGCATATGATACGTATATTTTAGTTTGTAAAATGAGAAGCAGTAGTGAGTGGCAAAAGTTCAGCAATTCCTCCTGGGATAAATGGTGCAAGAGACTCTCTATCATGGCTGATGTTCATATTTTCTCTAGAACTTTCACCTGAGGATATGTGCAAATCTGGCTTTAGGCTAAAGCAGAGTACAGTTAGCAGCTGCTTAATGCCCCAAAGCATCCAGGAGCGAGATATAAACCCGAAGTCCTCCATTCAGTTATTTTAATAATTTAGGCATTTCCGCTTCTTTTTTTTTTTACTGTTTATGTGTGCACTTCAGTGAACTTTACTGAACAGATATAATTCAGTCAAATCATCCGCTGCTTAGGAACCAAATGGCTTTGGTCATGTTTGGATTGGAAGTCTTTTCATGAAACACTCATATTCAACCTAACGTCTTCAAGCCTTGTAGATGTAAAAGAAGCTTTAACTCAAAAAGTCTGTATATCTTAAACCTTTAAAGTTCATAATATTCTAAATCTTCTTCTCAGGACATCTAAAAATATATATATATATATGTTGTATGTTATTATATGATTACATATTTGATAAAGGACTGAGAGGGGACACAGACCTGCAGAGTGTACTTACTGCATCGGGTGTCTTTGGACAAGTAGTCAATAGTGAAAGAAAGAAACAGCTTGTTCAGCAAAAGAAAAGAGTCGGAAATGAAGAGGGGGAGACATCCAGTGAAAAGCAGGAGGAGAAGAGAGTCAAACGAGTGCTTCAGGCTTTCTTTAAGGACACCAAATATTAACTTGTCATTGAAAAAATCTACAGAATGGGACGCATATTAGTGAACCTAATTGTGTTTAAAAGCAATTATACAGCAGAGATCCTTTTGTCAGAGATAAGAATCAGAACATTGAGCCATTTATGAAAGACAAATTACTGCACTATGCAGAAGTTGACAAAGAACATCCTGAGCCATAAAATACTGGCTTATTATTTTGTTAAGAATTGGTATAATCTATTTGATTCAAGGCTAATTTTTCTTGTGTTTAGAAAGTAATTGTACCTGTGAACCATGCTGAGCAGAGAAAAAGGATGCTTGGCAAACAGTCACACTGACCATGACCTTCACGTACATCATAGAGGCGACCAGATATAGTTCCCCACCACCAAACTGTGTGGCAGCTACAAGAACCTCAATTAGCCAAGTAATTAGCTCATATATCAAAACAATGAAACGCCTGGGTGAGGAGGGACAGAGATGGTCGTAGAGGAGATGGAAGAAGCACAAGAGGACGAGGTTAGATGGAGTTTAACGTGGAAAGGGGAAAACAAGGACGTATGGGGAGACGGAAAAAGGACGGAGTTGGAAAATAACTGGAAGGGAAGACACTGAGAGAGAGTGGAAGAGACAGGAGGGAACCATCTGCTTGTAAAAGGCTGAAGCATAAATGAGAGAAACAAGAAGGTGCTACAGGAAGACAGGCCAGGAAATTGAAAGCAACTGGAGCATGGTATGACAGAGGTAGAAAAAGAGGAAGATTTATCGGGACATATAATCTGTTTAGAGTGTGTCCTTTTGGAAATCAGTGAGTGTCATCCTGGTGACAAATCAGCATTGCTCTCCACACTTCTGGTTTGTGAGGGAAATGCAAAAGCCAAGCTGACTTCTGGGCCACCCCATGTGCACACTGATATCCACGTTTAATTTTTTAAATGTCTCACTACTCCTCTGTTTTTCTCATCATTAAAACATGAAGCAAGGAATCAATGACTTAATAATTTAAAGAATCTGATGCACATTCAGTACATTTTACTGTATAACATTTTTTTGACTACTTTATAACAAAAGGTATGTATGCCTGAATACACGCATGATCATTCATCCAGTCTGTCTCCTCTTCCCTTTTTCTAAACTGTCATGTCTGCACTGTCAGTCTGCTGAAGGCCAAAGCATCTCATAGCCCACACTTTACATGGTCCCAACATAAGGGTTGTGTTCAGATGCAGTATGTAAACAAACAAATAAAAACAGGGATTATGCGAGAAATACACACGCACACACACGCATATCTTAAACGACAGTGATACTGAAAGCACTATGACAACATGCATAATTAAAGGCACTCCCTAAAAATAGAAGGGTGGAAAAGAGAGATGAGTAAGAAACGAGAGAAAGACAGGACAGTGAGGGGGAAAGGAGAGCTGGTGGATGTCCAAGGCAATAGAGAGGTGAAGTCCCGCCCCTTCCAGTCGACCACCATGGGACTTTTTTTAAGGAACAAAATATATAAAGCAGCCAATGGCAACAGAAAAGTTATTGGTTGATCCCTTTTGAATTCTGTCATGAATTACACATATGATGTTTGTCAATTTAAAAGATGATTTTACAAGTCAAGAAAGTCGCATTTTGCTGTAAAATATTATATATAAGTATAAGACTGAAAATATGTAATTAGAAAGACTACACACCTTTGAGTCGCTTAAGTGACGTCTCTCGCTGAAGCTAGGAGTTTTCATACCGGGATGTACTCACACGAGCAACGGGTCTACGGGATAAAAACACACTCAGGATAAACACAAAAGGTAAGTTAACGGTACATTTGTGTGTGGAACATGGATGGCTAAGGTAACAGCCATGTTAGTGTTGGTGACGTACATTCAGCAAGACAAGATATATAGTTCACAGATCGGTTTCACACAAAACTGAATACTAAAAAAATCTATGACAAAATGCAACTTGACAGGAAATCATATTTGTAATTCATGGCACAAATCAGAAAGGATCAAAGAAATATTTGTCTTTGCCGTTGACTACTGTGCATATTCTACTCCGAAATAAGGCCACCTAAAGGGGCAGGAATTCACTTCTCTATAACAAGGAATAAAAAGAAAATCCAAAGCACAAACTGTGTTGATAGTCTGACTTTTGTCTTTGGGAGTAAACTTGCCAATTTCCTTTTCCATCATCAAACAAACAGTGTGAAATGACTCAAGCAGCTGTCTGATTGCTTGAAAGAAAAGACTTGATGGGAGAAGTGGCTTCATTATGTGGAGAAATAACAGGCAGCCGGCGAAGACGTCTGCGATATTTGCATTATTTTGTGTAGCAGATTATAACTGGTGTTAAAGTGCTCTACATTCACAACATGTTCATGGTTGATTTGCCCAAAGCATGCCATTCCATTTTACATCCCCCAGCCACTTCAATTAAAGAAAAAAACACCTTTCTGTTACAAGTCCTTTCCTTACCCCCATTATTTTCTGTCTCTCCTTTATTTCACCCTCCCTCCCATCGTTTATTTCAGATATGCAATCTCCTTTTTATCTTTTTTTTTGTGTCTTGTTGGCTGTGCCTCAGTGCACCTTATTAAAATGTATATTTCCAAATCATTCTTCAAAGGCAAAATGTTTGCATAGAAAACCAGGGTCCTGCCCCATGTTCCAGGAAATTACAGTGAGACTGAGCAGATAGCCCACCTCTTTCTTACTGCTTTCTCTGTATTGGTTTGCCAACATTGTGCTACACAGCTGCAAATCATGTGACAATAAAGCCTATTCAGTTATTATATTAGCCTAATATTGTTTCTTCAGATTCAAAAATGCAGCCCAAGCACTTGGGACAACTGTCGACCTATTTTCAGCAAACACGTTTCTCTACAGCACTCAATATGTATCCAAAAACCAAAACAAAATACACATATTCATAAAACAAGCCAGCACATCTTTAAACAAAATGACTGAACTTCTGTAGAGCGGCAATACAGTGAAACTCCTCTGATCCACCCTTGGGCTGTTTATTTGTTTAAGCCCCACAGCCTAGGCTGTCTTGTTGATAACCAACTCATTTGCAATGATAACATGCCCAAGAGGCTGAAGTGAGACAGTTCACTGCGGCTGTGCTGATAGAGGATGAGGAACTCTGTGATTGGCTTTACTGTGATGTTCAATTAATAGTCAACTCACTGAGTCCTAACGCGCATCAAAGTGCCCCCAAATCAATGATTGACACTGCAGAATAATCCCTGGCACCGAAGGGCTGAGCAATATTATCTTTAACTATTTACCACAGTGGACACACCAAACAAGAAATCGAAAAAAAGAGAAACAGAAGAACTTTGAATTGAATATTGAACAATAACTGAAGAAGCTTCATAGCGTAGTCTAGTCTCTATCAGTATATTTTGTACCAGGATGCTGCCATCCAGGTCCCATCCTGTAAAAAGCAAATGAACACAGATTCCTAAAAAGGTCGAACTTTACCCATATGCCATCCTTAGAATCCTTGCCATCTCTTGTGCTCGCAGAATGCAAAGCAGCTTAAACAGTGGGACCCCGTCGCAGTTTGGCCTCAACAAAGGAGTTGTGCGGAGTACCCTGTGGGCCTTGTGCTTTCTGGCTGGCAGCTTTACATATAAAACAGGCAGGCCTATCTGTCTCTGCACAGGCTGCGGCCACAAAGTCCGAATCCCCAGCTTGGAGTACTCTGAGGATCCCCGCTCTGGAGTTCTGCACAGGGAGAGATTAGCAACAAACACTAAACATGACTCTTCTGTTTATGTCCCAGAGAAAATGATGGATCACTGAGGGAAGTGTGGTCAAATAAAAGTCTCTGGCTTCACTGTCAACACAAAAACAATCGCTGCCCCTGTTGTTCAAAGCTGTTAATGAAACTTCTGTTGATTATTTTTGTACACTATTTGTTCAATTTAGTATGAAGCTTTGGCACTGTCATTGGCTTCTGGCATTCAACTAGATATGATGTTTTAGTGAAGTTATTGGGGCTTGACCAACTCTGCAGTAAAAAAAAGAAACATTTGAATATGTCTTTACTTTTGCTCTCATAATTGGCCACAGTAGGTGCAAATCCTAATGCATCATAATTCATGTATTTGGCATACAATATATCCAGAGGTGGCCAACGGTGACTGTGACACAAGCAAATACTGCCATCTAGAGCCTGTTATATGAAGTTACACTTTACTAAGATGTGAAGCACATTCAAATATAACTATTTGAGGAACATTTAGAGCAAAACAGATAAGGCTACATTTTTAACAATGACTGGTTGAGAAAAAAAATCAAATTTTAATTTTCTCATCATTAAATTAGACTCTTCAGTTGTGTCTGATAATATAGCCCAAATCTATCTGGTCAATAAGTAGAGGACTTTGACAAACCTTTGAAAATAACCTTCCACGCAATATTTAAAAATAACACACACCAGGTCCCTCTGTTTCTGTGGGACTTATGTACTATACCTTATGGACTCAGAAATGATAAAATAGACAACTTACAAAAACTTGCTTTTTATTGCAACTTTTAATGAAATGTGTTGTAATTTGTCAGACAATCTTGATCTGCAGTTGAAAATTCTGATAAAGTACAACACATAAAAAACACCATAAAGCACCGGGGCCCCATAAACAACATGGGAGAAATGTACATTTTGTGTCTCGTAATACAGAATGTTGTTCATTGCAGCACACAATAATTAATAGCTATCCTGACCTCTAGTGGATGTATCTAAAAAAAAACATGCTCAATGCATTTATTTGAGTCTCACAAGCGGTCATAATCCTTCTCAATCTGTACCACTGTCAGGCCTGCTGTCAGGATTGACCCTTAAATGAGGTCAAGTACAACAGTTTACTTACTGACCTACATCACTGATAATACACATGTTTATGTATGTACAGTACCAGTCAAAAGTTTGGACACACCTTCTCATTCAACTACTTTGAAGAATCTAAAATATAAAACATATTCTGGTTTGTTGAGCATTTGTTTGTTTACCACATAATTCCATATGTGTTCCTTCATAGTTTGGATGTCTTCAATATTAATCTACAATGTAGAAAAAAAAAAAAAAAATAAAGAAAAACCATTGAATGAGAAGGTGTGTCCAAACTTTTGAATGGTGCTGTATATGTTATATAAATGTATTGTTATCATTAAACCACATTTCAACTTGTCATCTGAAACTCAACCCCAGACCCAGAACAGACATGTTAAGTAAACTGCAGCCTCAGTTAAGCAAAAAAATACCTCACAAAAACCAGGGGCTCATGAGAGAAAGCCAGGGTACCAAAAGAACAAGAAAATGATAAGAGCAGAAAGGCAATGGACAATTTTCTGGCCAAAAAACATGTCCACTGTAAGTCAGCTCCAAAGCTAGAGTGAAGATAATGGTATCATATAAAACTAGACCACCCGGAGTGGGTGTGACTGAGGGGCCCAATTTTGAAAATGTTGTCCCCCCTGTCCATAATTCCTAATAGTTGACCTGGCAACTGAATCAGTGAGCAACTTAACATGTTTGATGTAGATCTAAAGCTCTGCAATTGATTTGTGTTCTTCACAGTCTCATTGTTTGCCCAATTAACCAATGGGCATTAGGACTATTTGATGTCTGGCTGTGTATATGTACAGTACTTGTGTTCACGGCATCCCAATAACTAATGCACTGACCAAGTCAAATGCAGTACAGATTTTCAAAGTCACTCAAGGATCAAACCAATTTAGGTGACCCCTTGACCAAAATACCATGGGTAACAAAAGCATTTATCATAGCACTTATCATATTGTACACTCCATAAGCTTCCCTCCGGCCCTACATTGAGCCCCCTGTGCACAATCTATTGAACATTTATGACCTAATCTCCATGAATTTGCAGGATATTCAAAAACACCACTTAGGTCTACACCTAACAATGATGCTGCTCCTTATTACAATGCATAGACAACAACCACACATCTGACCACCTATGAGCAGTGTTTTGGATGTAGGGACATCTAGGCCCAGAAAACTATCAACGGTTGTGTGAGCTGTAAGATTCTATGAGGGGGATTTTATTGAAAAGATCCACGTGGTGTTAGTTTATGATCAGGCATTGCATAGGTTTAGGGCTGTTATTATATCATTATAATTATTGGGAATGCTTATGTGACTGATTTTTTACAAAACTCGGGTGATTTGATTCTCACCAGCAGCGGAGAGAACACGAGACAACTTACCTGTAAACGGTTTTTTTGCCGCCTTCACGCACTTCCGGCGTCCCCTGTCGACAGAACGTTGAGAGGAGACAGTGACGTAACGCTACGTAAACCACGAATCCAACGGCTGCAAACAAACCGACCCCAGAAATATCGAAATAACAAATAACTCGAATAACCGTTAAGTCATTCATAATTTCGAAAAACCCGCACTTATTTTACTCTAATTGTTACTAAAACAAATAATCACGTTACTAAAACAAGTGACTACTTCCTGGTTACCAGGTATCACAGTCAGGCGCTGGTTGCTAGGACCAGTTGTAGCCACTAGATGTCGCAGCATAACACAAGCATGTCTTCACAAAATGACACTTTACTGGGATAACATGGGTGTTTAGATTCCGCCTATGAATTTAGTATTCAGTCCAACTACTAAATTGCAGCTGAAAACAGTATTTGAGGATTCAAATTTCAGTGGCTCATTGTTTTAGGTAGCATAACTGCAGAATCCCAAAATATCAGTAGGCTATGCTATTTATTTCCAACTTTTTTTTTTAGTTATTGCCAAACCTTAATAGGTCCCCAAAATAGGGCAAACCCTGTATGACACTTTATTTGGGTAAGGCTAGTAATTTCACTATTTGAGAAAACAATGTGCAAATAAAATACTTTTACAACTGTGCAGGGCCTTGGATATATATTATATGACAGCATCATGACCAGCAGAAGAGGAATGACACTGTGGCTCTGGTTATGAGATAACATTGCATATTGCCTATGAAGTATGCATGATAGTGTCTGATTGGACAGGAGCCTGCAGGTAAACTGTCCTAACATTTTAGGTCAGAGAGAATGTGAGAGGAGAGAGCAGATGGCACTCAGGAGGGGAGACAGAGCTGGCATAAGACCTGGACTCTGGGTTGGAGAGCTGCGGGTGAAGTCACAATTAACAATATGATCAACATTTTTGGAAATAGGCCTACTTCATGCAATTAAGATAGATTTGGTATCAATTTCATCACCGAAAGAACAACCTTAGAAAATAATATGTGATTTGTTTGTGATCCTGTATGCAGTACAACACAATTTAACATTTACACGCAGCACACTTTTCCTCTGAATATCATTTATTGTTCAATCTACATCAGTTGGTCCTTAGACAAACCACCTCTGCTCACTCCATAGTTTGTAGGATACATTTATGACCAAAGAACACATTTCACACTGCTACAGATTGACAGAACTGCCATATCGAATGTTAAGATATCTATTTACTGTCATGCTGTGTGGTTTTTTTTTATCTGTAGTAATGACTTACTGATGCTGTTACTGCTGCTAGTGTGGCTTCTGGCATAATAATGGCATCTATAAGTCCTGGTGGGTGGACGGCATTCCATAGTATCGTCCTCCTATGGTAGGAATTTGTACTGTAATTTACAGTTAGATGAAACTGGACCTTGCAGTGTCTGGTCCAGCTTAAAACAAATTGACAGTGTAATATGTTAATACCTTGTAGAAAAAATCATATGCATTGAAACTGTCACCAATCCTCATAGCACAATGTCCTACTTGTACCTATTTTTTATTAGTTGTGCAATATTTGAAGATAGTAAACAGCTATGATCGTATAGAGATCTTAATGTATCTACAGCTTTGTATATCCTTTTGGTTATGAGGATTAGCATAGTCATCCTGTACCTAATAGTATTTCATGATTACATTGTATATAAAAAAAAGACCTCCGCAGAGTGACACTTCTGTACATGTATGTGTTTTAGTTTTGTACATAGCTGTAACGGTTAGCTTCTATTTTCACATTGTCTCCCTCCGTCTCTCACCATATTTCATGGCAACTCCTATATAGCTTCACTTTGGCAGTCAAACCCAGTGGTGTGGATTGGAGGACCCATGGCCTCCCTTGTCCAAACGCTTGACTCTCAGAGAGTCATCGCAAGACCCGCTTTCCTGCCTTGCCCTCAGACAGGCAGTCTTGTGCAGCATAGTTCCTTGTATATAGTCTTTGATAGTTTTTTGTTAGCGCATTCGCAGCTAACCAATGTTGTGCTAGTTTGTAGGACCCCCTTTATCTGTCCTGTGGTCTGTAAAAAGCAATTTCACAGTTAAGTCCCAAGCAGCAGTCTTTGTTCAGGGGTGGGGTGAGAGACTCCAGAGGCTCTGAAGGGCCAGTGTTGCTGGACCATTCCCTCCAGCCAGATGCTAGACCAGTGGTTCCCGATACTTCTCTTCGCTTTCACTCAAAAGCTTTTCAAGCTCCTTCTACTTTGTGCCATATTTGATTATTTTAAGCTGCAACCCATGCAAGACTCTCTGTAATCCTTATTATTAGGAAACACTGTGCTAGCCAAGAGAGACCAGCCTTTTATGGCATGCAGCTAATACGGCTATTTCAGCTATAAAAAACTGACTGTTTGAAGTATATAATTCTTGCAGCGGTATCAGACAAAGTACACTGTAATGAAAGCTGGAAAGACAATGTGTGTGATGGAAGCTTGTAATATGACACTTGTGAGCCATGTAATACATACGTACAATGAGCATCTGATGTTAGCTGTATTAGCTACAGTTGCAAGCCTTTTGTGGTTTTAATGGCTGACTGGGGTAAAGGCCTGTATATGCTCTTGCCCCTCAGGGCCCCGGGACTGTCCTTGACCTTTGACATCAGGATCATGAACTACCTCTCAGGGAGAGGCTGGAACATCCAAAGGCCTTATTCAAAATCTGGATGCCAAGATGCAGGTCAAAGAAAAAAGAAGAAAAAGTATCCAACCACGGTCTGCGTTTACTTAAAGTAGTTAAGATGTACAAGGTTTTTCATATGAACAGGCAAAGTTGTCATTTTGTTGAACAAATATTCTGTGGAGGATACTTTTTCACTCTTGTATTCACTTGCACTCCCCTCTGCCTCGCTTCCCAGCTTCCCAGCTTTCCCCCTCTCCTGTCGTTCTCCAGCCCTCCTTTTTTCCTTCACAGGCTGTTCTTGTCTGGCAACTCGGCTTCTGGACTACGGGGAAAGTAGACGGTGGCTTTGTGCTCCTCGTAGCGGTCGATGTGCTTGAGGTGTACCACCATGTGCAGGGCATAGGCTAAGACGAGGAGAAGAATCAAAGACGTCACCAAGCCCATCAGGATGGCGGGCGTCAGGAAAGTGGCACAGTCACTGGCTGACGCAAACTTGTCCGACTGCACATTGAAGGCCTGTATCTGGAAGAGCACAGAGGGAAAGGTGGAAAGACGATATTAAGGCTAAACTATTGAGGACAACTGGCTCTTACTTGGCTTACCGGGCACAGAGACACTGGGCAGACGGACAGGTTGAGACAGCCTAGCAGATGGCTAAACAGACAGTGTACAGACAGATTGACAAACTGCCAAACAGACGGTAAACAGTCTGACCACGGACTGACAGCCAAACAGGCGGAACACAAAAGGAAATGGCTGGCCAACATACAGACACATGCTCACAAGTAGGAAACAGGGGAAAAACTATGACACAACAGTAAATGTGCAGACATTACTAGCACAGCAATGGTCGTGCCCCTTGTGCGACAGTGTACCTGGAAATCAGTGAAAGTGATGTGCCAGTTAGCGGATGTGTCAGTGTGAGAGCTGGGCACTAGCAGGGTGTCGTATTTGTGCAGGCTGCTGACGTGCTGGCAATGGTAGGATGAAGTGGCCGGGGCGTAGACCTCGCTGGCGTTAAACGTGGCCTCCTGGGTCCAGTTGTAGTGGATGTGAACACTGTCTAGTGTGAACCAGTTTTGACCAGCTGCTTCATAAAAAGTGTTTGACATTTGAAGCCTGACGGAAGAAACAATGTAGTTAGTTGCATGAACAGTCCACACGTATGCACTTACAATAATGGCTCAGTGTGATAAATTAGTGTTGGTCAGTGAAAATATTTGAAATAAGCATCTGCACTTTACCTGATTACCAGACCTCGCAGGTCCTCCACATCACCAAACCTTAATGAAAGCCTGCGGTAAAACAAAACCACACATTTTAAAACATCTAATTTCGCACAGTAACTCAGATAAAACCTCAACTGACCACAATGAATATGAAACTTATTACTGTCTTCTCAATACAGTACTTTCACACATTTTCTTAGATAATTGAATTTATATTTCTATATCTAATAGTTATAGCAAGTAATCGTCCTCGTCACATTTATGCCAATAAAGTATATTGAATTGAAGTAGTATCAAAGTTATGCTGATGCCTTTGCTGAAGATAAGTGAGCTTTTGCTATATTTGACCATATGTGTCAATTCTGTCTTGTGCAACAATTCACGAAAAAACTAAACAAATTCCTGGAACACATGTTTTACTTCTGACCCTGTCTGTCCACGGGGTCGACTTACGTAGCCTTCTCCTTGGTGCAGATGGAGCCTTTAGTGTCCACGGGTGAGTTGGTGTTGAAGACCTTCTCAGTCAGGTCAATAAAGGTATGGTTCCTGTAGCGGATTGCCATGCGCTTTGCCTTGAACAGAATGCAGGTCTTCCCATTGTAAGACACGCTCAGTGGGCCATAAGGCCCCATCAGAGACTGGAGCAGCTTCCTCTTACTGTGAGACATCCCTGGCTGATGCCAGTTAAAAGGCTGCAAACATATGAAGAGTAAGCGCAGGAGAAATAAAGAAACAGTAAACTGGAAACTAGCAGCACCTGCAACAGCAGTTTTGCATTCTTTGACTGTCCTCTACAGGGTGATCGGATTTGTATTCAGAGACATACTCATAAGCTTTGCCCCAGTTCAGGATCTGGATGTGGCCCACAAAATGTGCGTGCACTAAAGTTTTTGCTGATCATGCTCGCCCTTGAATATAAGCATCTAGCATCAAGAAACCCCCCAAAAAATCTAGCTGTTGAATAAATAATTTCTAAGTTTTTAACCAGTAAGTTAACCCCAAATTTGTAAAACCAGTCGTAAATTGACAAAGGTGGCAAACTAGTAGGAATTCAGCCTAGAAATGCAGATGTTGGAGGATCCAGCCAATGAACAGGGACACAGCAATAGAGTCCATACAATCAAGTTATCCTATTCCTCAATATATGTAGCCATTTCAGTCAAATTGTTGTTCTGTACCACTGATCCAAACCAAGCGTGGTTGGTATCTCTACCTCCCTTTTATGGAAGCCCAATTTTAAAAAGGGCAATTTAAGCCTGTCATTCTGACCTTAAAATGTTCAGTTTTCCAACCACCACTAAATCTCAAATGAGCATGGAGCCATGTCGTCTTCTCTGTTGATAACAGGAGCTTTCCGAATTTGCATATAATAGTGTGGTAGCTGTTAGACTGCATTTCTGCACTGTGCAGATAGAAACTGCCCCCTCTAGCTTTTTAATCTCTTTGCTCAAAGGCCACATCTCATTGGAGGGCATTTGGGCTAATCCAGCACTATTTTATAAGACATGCAAAGTGGCAGTCACAGTGTCTATGAAGTGATAATATGTTTGTTTGTTTGTTTGTTGGTTCATTGTAAAGTATTTGGATAAAAAATGGAAATGTGAGAGATGGAACTAAACATTTGAAAAGCTGCAATACTGAATACTGGTAGTTTAGCAGAGGTTACTGCAAGGAATCGGTTAATCCATATTTTGCCTGAATGCATCAGCTGAGGCAGCATATGGTTTCATTGCGTTTTCAGTTAGAGTGGTCTTATGTGTGTGGGTGGCAAGTCTAACCTCTGGTGAATGTGAGACCAACACCATTCCTACATCCAAGGTCAAACAGTGTGGCTGAGTGAGTATGCTCTGTTTTGTTTGTGTGCATCCCGCTGTGTGTGTCTGCGTGTGCATTTGTATGTGCAGATAGAGAGAGAGGGCTGATGGTGGAGATAGTGAGGGGAGAAGAGAGAGTGTGTGTACCTGCAGTATTCTCCTGAGTGGGTTTTCATCTTCAGGCGTCAAAATAACCTCTTCACTTTGCAAGCCGTACCCACCATCTTGACCTGAAAACACGTACACACATTACTGCACCGTGAAAGATTCTATCAGTACACACATTAAGCTGATTGCAATGCTGCAATGCAGATTGCAACATAATCATAAAAGTTCAGCCGATTTCACACACACCGCAGACTCACACACATAAGCAGAGAGAGATCCTGCGTACACCTCGGTGCCCGGGCTCCTATCTATTTCCAGCAGCTTTGCGTCATCACAGTGACTCATCAGCAGTTTATTTCAGTTACGGTGGTATTGTTCAGTGTTTACAAATACTGTTCCAGAAACATATGATTTGGAATCACATTATTTAAAGGAATGTCTCCATCTTTTTTTCTTACTGCATTTTTTCAATGAGCCTGAATAAAACACATCTGATTTGCTACTGAGGTGTTTGGATCACACACAAGCCACACTTCAAAATCCGTTGGAGCAAAGATGTCTCAGCATTAAAAATGCTTTTGTCAGAACTATCTATCCAACACATCAGCGTCAAAATTAACATGGCAGGCATGATTGAATAAGGCCTTGTGTCACACCAGATTTGTTACTTACTTGATGTGACTCTTGTTGCTTGTTTGGGGTTCTCTTTGCTGTGGAAAAGACAGAAGACACAATGAGGTCTGGGGATCACAAGATGCAAGGAAATGTTGGAGGTTTTTTCTTTTTTTTTGATAATAATAATGTAATGTACAGGATGCTTATTTAGCATTTTTCTTGAACAGGAATGTTTATTGTCTACTGATGCAGCTGCAGCAAACACAGGGACAAAAACAGCTTTAGAGGCTGGTCTGTATACAAAAAACACCTCTATGAATATTATATGTTGTAAAATGAATGTTGCAAACTTATATATATTATGTGGTTTTGAGTATGGCATGGCATTTATAAAATTTTGTTTTCCACTAAACATGGCATATATAACTTAGGATACTGTTCTAGTGAATATCTATGAAAGTGACCATAATGAAAAGATAAATAAACAAACTTTTGATTTGATTAACTCACTTATTAAATTAAACATTTTGCAACATAAACTGTATGATAAATAAAGGGATTATTTTAAAGCTGCAGAGCACTCAGTATAAAGTCACAGGACTTGCAGTCTTTTGTGTGGTCTGTTGCTTTTACTAAATGACCGATCTTTGATGTGCAACTGACCTACATTGTGCACAAGTGAAAGAGCAAGGATAATTTCCTCTTCCTTCACGTGTTTGCTTTAGCTGTGCACCTATCAGTCAAACTAAACCCTGTATAGCTGTGGACTGCTTGAAGTTAATCCTGATCCTTTTAACTGTCTAATTAAAGACGTCATACGCCACCAATGGGTTTATTGGGCGGCGCTGACATGGCCAGTTTTGTTTGTTGTGGTGTTCCACCCAATTCTCTGACTATGTGGTCTGCCCCAGCCTGTCCCCATTGGAAATCTGGCATGCTAATCTCCTCACAATAGCCAATTATACAAGATTTATAAAAGGTAAACCCTAAAACTTGGTGTGTCTGTTGTTTCATGACATCAGGATTGACTTCATTCTGTTTGTTCATCAGCTCTGGTCATTAGTATGTCAGATTATTTTATGAATTGCAGCACAACAAAGGCAATGTCTCCATAGATCTTTATCTTTGTTATCTTTAGTTGAATAGTAACGCTGTGATCTGGGAGGGAGGGCTTTTATAGTAGATGCATAAGATAGACTGAGGATGACCTGAATATTTATCAAACATACAAAAGCAAGTCAATAGCTGTGACTACTGTTTTCAAGAATTGCTCACATTTCGTTTCTCTGAACCACAGGACGGCTGAGCTGCACCATATACTGTACTGTAGTTAATGATCTATGAACTCCAACCTACATTTTGTTATAAAAAGGGAAATGGACAAAAATCTCTATTTTTACTACATTATTTGTTAGCTCAACAAGCCAGAAAGTACAGCCACGTGACATGTGAAGGTAGTCACATTTAATCTCAGTTTTTATCAGGCTTTGTTGTTGTTAATGGCAAAGAAAATTACCTTCTCATTAAGATTAAGTTTTTCTCATATTTTTCTTTCCATAATGTGAAGGGAGTATGGGGCTTTGTATCTTACAACATTTATGTTTTTCTCTAGCCTTTCATGCTCAAATTCCCAAACTGTTGGACTGGATTTGGGCCAGATTCAAGGAAATGCTGGATCTTTCTCTGACATTTTCATTGATTGGCTTACGGGCCGAATTGTAGACTCAGTCATCCGTTGATGCAAGGCACAATATCTTAGACCTAACTGTCATTCTCATATTTAAAAAAAAAAATCTTATTTTTCTGTGACAGGGCAGTGTAATCAAAACAAGGTTTACAGGCTTTGGCAGAAGCCAGTTAGCTAGTTAAAAGGTACTAGTGTGTCTGATAGGACTGGAAGTTACAGATTTTGGGTAGGTTGTCAGACAGCTCCAGAAGCGGAGAGGTTATCAACCCATCTGGTTCAGTTTCCACCTTGGACAATATTGTATAGTTTAATGCCAGATGGATTTGGATTAGTGGTAAGTACAGACCGGGTCTACTTGATCCCAAATATGGAGAGACACAGGTCCTGAACAAGATGAAGAGATTAAGGCATGATGTCACAGTCTGTGGTATTTTGGACTGTTCAATTACTAATTAAAACATCTGCAGTGACTTCCAAAATCGTGACTTACTGTTCACCCGTCCAGCAAATTTGAACTTTGACGGTGACTACTGTTATTAAGCTAATTTCAAATAGAGCAGTTTTAGGTTATTTACTTAAAGTTGTGTAACTGGTATCCCCTCGCCATATGTACTTTAAAAGCAGAGCATGTATTAGAGAAACAGACAGCTTGATAAAATGGATCAAATTCTGCAGTAAGACAAGCTCATGGTATGCAACGTGCTCTTTCATTGTTCTACATTGATTTTGTTTTTGTTTCAGGTCACCTATCACACAGCTGTAGAGTAATGTGGGTTTTTCTCAATAAATCAAACTGAAATTACTTAAGCTTCAGTCCAGTTCAACTGATAATGGGGGCTGTAGGTCTATAGAAAATATGGAAATATAGAGTGAATAAGTGATCAGCAGGGAGGTACTTTGCTGTCATTTCCTGTAAACCAGCTCTTCAACCTGGGCACTCCCCGATATATTTGTGTGCTGTGTGTTTATGTTTGTGTAAGCACATGCTGGCACACTCTTTATCTACTATTTCATGGGTAACACTATGACAGCTTACTTATATGGTAAATCCAAATATTTACATTTGCCAAGCTGAATGCTGGGTAAGTATTTTTGTATATGAAAGAGCTGCCAAAAGCACTATGCCTTTGGCAACTGGCAGTTGTGACTGATACCTCAGTGGCATGGTTGTTACTCGGACACTACTCACTTATCACCTGCACTTATATGTGAAACCTTAAAAATCTTATGACAAAGTAAAGATTTAAAAATCCCCCAAGACACCTCAATCTGATATCTGATTTACATATTAATGAACGTATGTAACCACTGCACAGCTACAGTTGTGCAATAACAACTGTTTGTGTCATTGTAAACACGCTGCATATGCCCCCCCTCTCTCACCGCAGCCCATCCCAAACACAAGTGAATAAGCACTCCTTTCCTCTGCACCTCGGCCCCAGCTGGCTAGAAGGAGCCAAAGGAGTCTGTGCGAGCATGAGTGCTAACTAAAGCCCAGCCGTTTGTTCCTGTGCCAGTTTCGCGAGGTCAGCAACCCAGGACTGCTGCGGCCCCGTCATTGGCTCAGCCTGTCACACGGTGCCTGGGTGCTGAACAGGCCCTTTATATAATCAAAGCCATGCCAGAGCCACTCCTTGGCTCACCTCGCTCCATTCTGTATATATCCCTAAATATGTGTGCACAAACATGCACATACACTTAGCATATGTCCAAATTACAAGTAAAAGATTGAACACACTATGATGATCATAAGTCTGTGACGATTGCAGTTAATTTTAGGTAAGTAAGTGTGAGGCTTTTAAATATTAACGGCAATGAGAATCATTTATGCCACTGGCGGTACCTCAGTCAGTACAGTATGTTCACTGGACGTCCTTATTCAAGCTAGTAGATGGATGGCTGATAACCATCCTTCATCTGTGCCTCTGCTGTGTGCTGCTGAGCAGAGAGAAGGTGTGGTGCCTGCTCAACAAACTTGTAAACAAATCCTCTTCTCTTCTGCTACCCTGGAGTGCTGAGCCACTGAGACTCTCTGTAAACCAGGATCAGCCCAACCGAGCCTCTACGTCTTACAACAGGGATTCAGTGCAAGGGAGTAATAGCTCGTTTTGTTGAGTACAGTAGTCATCTAACTCGTTATAAACTTCTATTTTCATTAGAAATATTAGAACAGCACTAAAGGTATTATTTAGCAATACAATGTGGACCTTTAACCATTAGATTTGGGCTTCTGAGGCCTAGAACCATTGTGAGTATCAATAGTGTATCACACTACAGTGACCTGTTTTTGTGCTCATATTTCCTCATATTTTGCCGACATGAAATTTCAAACCGATCTATGATAGTATTTCACAATGTAGCCTGCACGGTAAACTACTTTTGCAAAGTTATGTTGATCTCAGAGACAGTAATATTTTAGGGGTATATGTAAAATATATTCTAATAAAATTCATAAAAAAGTCCTTAATGTTTGGGGTTAACTATTGTGTCCCTGACATGGCAGGAATTTGTGTCTTAATCCCAGACGGTGCAGGTACTGGCCTATTAATAGATTTATTAGTGCAGATTAAGCTTTAAGCGTTTACTAAAACGCCTCCCACAGCCGTGCTGCCATTTTAGTGTAGAGTTAAATGCAGCTTCAAATTTGACCTCGGGTCAATTGCTAGAGTTATGTAAATCTTCCTACGCCTCCGAGATCAAATACCACGGTGCTGGTGTGAACAGTCTAACATCATGACTGCATTCAAAACGGGGAGTCACAAACATATTTCTACTCATGAATACTCGCCTTTGACTTGATCTTTTCTCACTTACTAATATGTGAATATTGTTAAAATTAGCTTGTGGTGTTTTTAACCCTTTAATCTTTCCTTAAAGGGGGTTCACTGATCAATCTGCTAATGGAAATCCAATAATTTGACCTCTAATCTGTCTATATTTGGGTCGGTTTGTCAGTGTTTAACAGCTTTAAAATAAGTTTAAGCACATGTTGACCATACACTGCGACGGATAAACCTTTGACCAAACAAATGACATATTCCTTAAACTTGAGACTGTGTTAATTTGCACTGCAGATCAACAAACAGGAGCAAATATGCATGACTAAATTGTGTAATGTAGTTTGTGTCTTTTAAGCATCTTTTACTTGTAAAGTGATTTTATTTCCAGAATTTCACAATAGTTCTGTAGCTTGAGAGTTATTATAGAAACCCTGTGGCTGACCCCATTCAGTCTTTGTAAATGTGTCCGGGGCCATTTTCATTAGATAGTGTGAATGATATAATGTAATTTGAGTCTGTTATAGCAGGCTCCAGCAATTGGGTTGGATCTAATTGACTTGCGTAACTGTTTGAGAAATTTACTGGGCCAGGTTGACTTAACGCTGGTTTCACTGGTAATTGAACAGGGATTTTAATGTAATTAAAATGTGTGCCTTGTGTATATAAAACTTTTTTATGTATTAGCGAAAACTCATTACAACATATGTGATCAGCTTTGTGTGACATCCATTTTATTTTCCGCTCTCTTCATAGCAACAAAAAAAGCTTACAACAGCATAATTAGTTTTCCATCAGCTAACAACTATAAACTACATCTGAGAAAAATTATCATTCAGTATTTTATCCTCATATGCTATATTTGCCTGCACTGTTGATAGACTGTTGATAGATGATTGAAGAAGTAATAAAAAAAAATTACAACTTTGTCTGCTTTTCAGCAGAAATGTAGAATGCTTGGATTATTTTACAAGTGTTGCTACAATAGACATTATCACCGTTGAATCATTTATGACCTCTTGAACTGCAATTATTTTGTTTCAAACAGGGAAAGTAAAAGACGTCACTGTTTCTAAACTGTACTTTTAACATACTTTCCTAGAAAGTATTTTTATGATGATGAATGGGGTTTTTCAGGCAGATATAAGGATACAGTCGGTCATCTCCGGCTAGTATTTTTTTAATAAATGTGTCATGTTCATGGCTATCAATCAAAGTCCAGTTGAATATTTGTCATAGTACCGCACATGTCAGTTACCACAAAAAATTAGGCTTACTAAGCATTTTCTTTTCACGTCCTTCTGCAGCCCCATGTCTATCAGCACTAGAGGCTATTAACTCTCTGTCCCTTTCCTTCTGCATTTCCAACCTATGTATTGCACCCTACAAGGCCTCTGAAATGAAAGGCTGATTTAATAGAATAGCATCTTGGAGTGTGTCAGAGCTGTGACCAGGGACTGCAACTGTTACGTTAGAGAGTTACGTACAAAGTTTGATCCGGGGAATAAGCTCGAAACCCCAGGAGAAATCAATGTAGCCATTCTCCGTCGGAGAGACTGCGGTGAAAAGTTAAGATAGGGATCTGTCAAGGGTTTCACGAACACCAGATTAAGCTGGAATGAGAGCAATCCCAGGAGACGTTGTATATTGAATTGTAAATCCAAGTTATCTGTGCCCTGCTCTTGCAAACATGTGTACAGATAATGTTGTTTGTGCAATAAATGAAAGCATGGCAGTCATAATCTCTCACTCTCCGAAGTGTATTACTCTCCTGAAATTTTATGAACGAGGCAAGTCATGAACAATGAAAAAAGAGCACTGTGTCAGAAACTGCAGCATATTATGGCTTTGAAGCATTTGCGCTATGGATAGTGTGATCCATGCGTGGCATAGTTTCAAGAGCCTTACATGGTTTTGCCTTGATGCCTCTATAAGCAGGCAGGAACTGGTGCTAGCAAAGGCCCTGTCTGATGCCCATTCAGTCTCGTCCCTGTGACACTGTTGTGAGAGCCTCCAGGTTGGAGCTCTGAATATTTTATCCAGATTTGACCTGCAGGACTGCATGTGCATTATGCAGACATGGTCGGCTAGAATTCCTTTCTTATCCCTCTCTCTCTCTCTCTCTCTCTCTCTCTCCCTCTCTCTCTCAATGACTGCATCAGTAAACAGACCCCAGCAGACCATCCCTGATGCATCCTCTCCTCTCCTCCCTGTCCCATCGTTGTTTACCTTCCCTCCGTGCTGCTCCCCCTCTTCTCCCCTCCGTCCTTGCCTCTCTCCTGAAGGCCCACGGCCCCAGCCTTATCTAGCTCCCGTCTGCCAGACCAACACCACTGTACAGAGACAACAGCCCCATCCGTGATCGATGAGCAGCGTCTGATGCAGTCCCCGAGACTGAGACAAACAAAGACTCGCAGCTCAGCGCTCTCTGATACACCAATACAACCTGCATTCACTATTTGTGATTCAACCAAGGTGGCATTTGGGGGAGAAGGGAAGGTAGGGGGGAAGCAGAGAGAAAGAAAGACCCCAATAGAACACATCAGCATCCCAGCATCTCTGCATGCATCTCCCCCCCCCCCCCCCCCCCCCACCCCACCACCTCCTCTACCCCCTCCTCTGTTCACAGCCATAGAGAAGATGGATTTACCTTCTGTCAAGAATTTTAGGCACTTCTTCATAGATGAGCCCAGGCTGAAACTCTTCCTCAGAGAAGGAGAGCCCAGGCCGGCTGAGAGCGGACAGCAAGGCGAGGGAGCAGAGGAGGAATGCGTGTGCAGCCATTGAGACAATGAAAGGAGACTGCCGCTGGTTGAGCTCCGCTTCATAATCTGCTCTCCTAGCAGTGCCTGACTCCCAGGCTCCTCTGACTGGCAGCCACCACGGCCAATCAGCAGCGGGCAGAGACGCTTAGCTTGCGTCACATTCCCCCTCACTGCACCCTCCCTCCTCCTCTCCCTCCAACCCTACTCCCTTCTCTGTCATCCTCCCTCTGCCTCTCACACTCTGCTCCCCCCCCACCACCACCACCACCATCCACTCCTGTGCTCTCTATCTTCTCTTTCTCTGTTTCATGCACACATAGCCGCAGGCAAGCCCTATGTATAGACAACGGCTCATTCATTTTCATAGCACATCTCATAATACCTATGCTACCTACCAATGAAAACATCCATACACATGTAGGCACACTCACACATCCATGTTGGCACATGAGCCAGCACACACACACACACACACACACAAACACACTCAGTAACAGCAGCTGGCTCACACACACACACCTCTGTGGAAAATCACCTGGGGATGTCAAGGTCAGATTGTGCAGGAGGATAGGAGGATGTTGACATGACTTTAGGGGGCCACAAAAGAAAAAAACGAGCCATGACTGCATGACCTAGATCTCCAGAACGCTGCCACAAAAGCAGAATTAATTCACTTGATCTATGTGTTGTTGTGAGCGCTGAGAGGGCCCGCGGCTGAGAAAATTGTCCACTGAGGCTGCAAATATGGATGACAGGAGCAGCTGAGCAGCCGTGAGATGAGACGGGACTGAGGGTCCAACCCTGACGACCCTGACGGCCGATCCAGTTTTCCTCCTCATTATTTAGCCCCCAATGCATGTGATGCCTCAGGATCTTGATACATCCTCTCACATCTTTTATTTTCGTATCCGATGATATGATGATTTTTAGAGCAGAACATTTAGAGTGGTTATATAACCAAATGTTGTGACCTATTATCATGTTAGATTTCCACATTGATGCTTGGCAGTGATTCACACTAAAAGAGTGACTATAGAACAATTTGTTTTAGCTTTTATACACAATTATATAAACATAGAATATAGCCATTGCCTGATTGTTCCAATGATTATTGGAAGTAATACCATAGCTAATATTGAGTTAAATATCAAAACCCAAAACATAATGTTGTTAGTAATTTGGGTTTATGCGTTACCCTGTAATTCAGCATACAGCAGCCTGTGGGTCTGGTACAATTATGTGGATAATGTATTGTGAAATACACTAACAACACTTTTGTTTGTTGCGCAACTAATATGCCACACAGTTATGAGGATCCATGTGTAATGTATTGTAGGATCACACTGTATATATCATTTTGTTTGCATGTGTTTGTGTGTGTGTGTGTGTGTGTGTGTGTGTGTGTGTGTGTGTGTGTGTGTGTGTGCTAAGAGGGTATTGCTGAGTGTTTGAGAGGTCAGCTATGTCTCCTAGGCCATACAGTAACAGGAGGTGACTAAAGGCTGTCTCAGCCCTCTGCATCTGCCTGCCACAGTCACTTCAACGGGTCAGTGTGTCAGTCTACTGGAGGGAAAATGCAAACTACACTGTCACTGCTGCCATCACACAGTGACTGCATCACAGAACATCCTGCGTAAAGATGTCCAGGTGTGACGACTTTAAAAGACGATATAACGCCATGATGTCTCATAACATTACGTCCTACATTACATACTGGATACACAGACAGTTTATCTCACTATCACCATGTATAAAACATGTGTATTGTATTACATGCTGTTTAACAACATGATTTAACTGTTATTCAGGTCAACATGTTACGACACCAGAAATATGGTTGGTTACAATGATTTAGCTAGAGGTGTGCCTCAATATTAATTAAAGTGAGATTTTGTAACTTTGAAAAGATTACATACCACAAAATGTATCTAATAAATGATAAGTTAAGTTCATAAGCATCCAAATATTCTCTACAGCCACTTCATCTGGTATGACTTCTGGTGGCTAATGTTAGCTAAAATATATTGCTGTGTTAGTAGACTATTGTCAAATACAATAGACCCGCAGTGTCAACAGTATACTACATTTGTGAAGCTTGAATAGAATGTCGCTGTAAATTAGTTTGCATTTTGGGTTTTTTATTAATATAAATCAAACATCCACTCAGGGAAACACAAGCAGTTAAAGACAGTGAAGCTTTTTTTCCTCTGCTTTTTTTCTTTTTCTTCTCCACTACAGCAAAAACTTAATGAAACACTTCAAATTTGTGATTAAAAAATCATGTTACAAAAAAAAAAAAACATTCCTTGCAAGTTTGATGAGGGAGGTTCTTGAGAGTAATTATTGTGAGGGGGGAGGGGGGGAGGAAAAACACACAATACAAAATAAAGTGAATTTAGTGCTGATGGGTTTGTATCACATGTATCTCACATTTTTCAGAAGTGAAGTCAACTCTGGAAAAATCTTGAAGATATTTTGAAGTTTTTACATGTCTTTAAAAAGGGTCTAAATGAGATAACAGACTTTATTGGAGACTTTTGTGTCATCACGCCGATAGTGTGCCTTTAAAGCCTTGTTGTTTTTATACTGCCTTATGAGACCAGAGGCTACTTTGTTTCTAGCCTAATGTTATTACTTTTTGCTATTTACTTCTGCCAAATGCATTTACACTTCAAAAATCATAAAAGTAGTGTTCGTTTGTGAAGTATCATTTACTCTCGTTTGCCACAGATCTGCTTTTCTGAAATAATCCATTATTGTTCAGGGTCAAAAACTAATCTATACTAAGGTTTTGTTGATACTATCACATGTGATATAACCACTCTGATTGAGGCAGTAGTCCGTGTTGGCTTTGCATTGGGATTGGTTGTAAGGTGCTCTTTTTGTCGACCCAGTTTTGTGATTTGCCCTGTCTCGGTGACTCATACAGCATTTTTAGATTATGAAACAGATCGAACATACAGAGTTTGGGGTTACTGTCTATTTATAGCTATGATCTCATATGCAACTTTTTAATCTTGCTCTTTATGCCCACATGGAGCACAGAGGCCCACACTACACAGGGTGATGTAACAGGTTAGTGCAGTTTTAGATTGCTCTACAGCATGTGTTGATGATGATATATGACTGCTAATCTACCAGCTAACACAAGCATCTGATCTCTGCTGTTAGAGCTGTAGCAGCATTAATCAAAATGCTAAAGCCTGTTTATTAAGAGGCCTTGAGTCTTGTGGGAGGGTAATTGTATCACTGCAAGTATTTATGTATATTTATAGTACAGCGTGTATATAAGTGTGGGTAGCTCCACATTTATGACATTGCATGAATGTGTTTGATAAAAGATGTAGAAGGAGGCACATTTTGATTATGTGTTTTTATTGGTATACATATTTGCTTTCTCTCACAACACTGTCCATCATATAGTTCACTGCCTCTGCCTTTTTTTATGACCTTACTCTCTACACAATCATACACATGAACACCCACTCACACGAACACAAACACACAATCACACACATGAACACATACACTCACAATCTAAGGTCAATAAATAAAGCAACGTAAGAGGATGACATGTATCATTGTATGATGCAAATATCATGGTTCTTAATTATAAGTGATGTTTTAATTATGCTTCATTTATCATGAATACATAAACATCCTATCCTTCTAATCAGGTGCTTCTCAACATTACATTGACACTCCTCAAATGTGTGTTAAATGACAGCATATTAACTCTTTAAATAAAAGAAATGTTGCCATGAAGTCCAAATCCCAGTTACCAATTTCAACAAACAAACACAGTATATATTTCCAACACTTGATGTGAAAACATCCTTTATAAAAACTAGCCTATTTATTAAATATAGAACAATCTCCAGGTAAGCACACAGTATGCTGATTAATCTGATGAGATTACTTAACGTCCTTAAAAGCTTTCAGTGTGTCACTGCTTCATGTCATACAGGCATTGTCCAAGGAAATATGATATATGGTGGATATATTATCTATTGATATGCAACTAAACTACTATCTAGTACAAAGCTAAGAAATTGGGCCTTATTATCTCCCAATGTACTCTGTCAAGACAATCGGTTCGCACAGCACTCTTTGTTTATAACCGGTAATATTTTATCATAAATAAACACGGATTCCTTCTATAAAACTATATCCATTCATAAACACTCACCATGTAGTTTTTGGTTATGTAAACCAGTAAAATACAGACAGTTCCAGTCTCTACACCTTTAAGCTGGCAGGATCAATCATGTGATATTACGCAATCGAGAAACCGTCCACACAGAGCAATGCAAAGATTTGATTGGCTGAAGCCTGTGAATGGCCAACATTTGTGATTAGCATTCATGTCACAACAATGCAGTTTCATTCAGTACTTGGTTCTTCTTGACTGACACAATGCCACCCTATACCACTAGAGGGCGCTCACATATAGCCCAGCAGTAAGAATTCAGTCCTTCAGTAATGGTCTCATTTCATGAGGCACAATGTTAACTTAAGAAACGTGGCGTATATAACATGGTATAAAAGGAACATAATCTGCTATACGATGGAAAAGGTCATTTCGACCCCTAAAACACAGCATTGAGTCCATCAGTCACTTAATAAATAAATTAATAAATTAAATACATTCAAATTAGCAGAACTAATACATTACTTGTTAGTGTGATAAAACTCAACTCCACACCAGAAAATGTGTGTAACAAAATGTCATTTTTCAAGCTTATTAATTACACAGTTCACCGTTTCCCTATTGAAATAGCAGCAAGAAATCCTACGTGTGATCAGATCAGATCAAACTAAGCTCAACTGATAAACTCCCCCTTTACAAAAGGTAAACTCATAATAATACATTCTGAATAGATGACATGGAAACAAAAACTGAAAATCTGTAAGCCGTGAAGTAGATGATAATTGATCAGCATAAATGACCTACATGCATGTCCTAATTTGTTAGCCCTCAGAATGAAATTATGACATTTTCTCTCTAATATGTCCTTCTTCCTTGTCTCCTTTCCTTTAAGATACAAAAGTGACATACAAGTAGAGACATACACTCATTTATAGCTTTTAGTTACATCAGGGTCTTTCTTATTATACTGAGACCCTCTGTGAAGACGTCAGGACTTCTAGTAAAAAGCTGACCTAGATCTATACACAGTGCTTTTTCGTTGCTATGACCTTTTCTATAATTAAAATACAATCTGAAACAGGCAGATGTGTAGTCACGTGCCTACAATATTGTCTGCAAGTTTGCTTTTTGTCCCATACCTGACTAATCTAAAAGAAAAATAATAAAATCACAGAGTACAAGCATTGGTCTATCCATGTATCAAGAGTATAGTCAAACTAGACAACAACTATCATGCCAAGTCTATGTTTATCTGCCAGGTGTAAAGATACTCATCATGATAATATTTCATCACATTGGTATGTGGTTGGATACAGAGTTATCTTCTTCCAATATGATTTGATTGTCTAGTAACTAAATTTCAGAAAGAGAGAGGCACCAGACCGTAAGGAAGGACGAGTTAAACATCTTGGAAAACAAATAAAGAAGTCTCTATATAAATATAAACTCTAGAATTGTCTGATAACTATTGGCGCTTTACTATGGGCACTATGCGCATTACTCAGCGCTTGACCAATGCACACATATATAAAACGGCAGTCCAGGAACAAATCATTTGTCCTGATCAAGGATCAGCTTTAGCCTCCCTGCCTTCCAACATTTGCCTGCGAGGCAGGAGTGGTAAAACTTACCCCAGGTCAGCGTCTAAGAGCAGCTACCCCTGTCTATAAAATGCGCATAAAAGAGAGAAGGCACAGAAACACAAACCCACCGTGCAGTGGGACGGACTGACAGCAGCAGTTTTTTGGGAACAAACTGGATGAAGCTGCAGGTCTGCTGGCAGCAGATGGGTTGCTTACGACTTGCGATGTCTGGAAAAGAGCAGAGATTTACATAGTTGCTGTCTCATTCTCTTTTAGTTTGTTTAGGACCTCTACGTGGATACAACTGAGTCGTTTATCATTCTTCTCCTGGCCCGATATAAGTCATGAGCCTCAGACTTGTGTCAATTACTAGAGCCAGAGTCACATATCAGTGGATGATAAACCAAGAGGTGACTCTATAGTGTTCCTGAATGCACCCCTGTGGACAAAAAGGGCTCGTTCAACCGATCCATTGCATAACTATCCCTAGCCTGCACAGAAAGCTGGTGTACTTTATGTCCCACAACAGAACACATTTACACAGCTTTCCTCCATTTTGTGTTTAAGCTCCAAATGAAGGGGGCAGCCACTTATGCTACAGATGAGATGCAGTCCTATTTCACCACACCTGTCTTCTCCTGTGTTGTTTGATTTGCTGCCTTTAACTGGGCAGATTCTGTCTTTCCCCCCGCCGGCTTAGCCACAGTCATGTTTGCCCCGTTGCTCCCTTGTCCTTTCTCCTGTTTGTTTGTGCCAACGGTCCTGCTGATGCTACGTTGGTGGACAGGGGTTGCTGTTTTCACGGGGATGGGTGCTTTCCCGTGGGGCAAACGGGGGTCTTCGCCAATGTCGACGGTGAGGTTTGTGTAGAGAGGCTCCAGCTCTCTGGAAAGGAGCTCATAGCTCAGAGAGTTGAGGCCGTCAGAGCGCCAGTTGAGTCTGGTCCTTTTCAGAAGGTCAAATCTAGAAAGACGTACGCAATATCACAGGTTTGTGTGTATGTGTGTATGCATTTCAGGGGCAAACTTTAAAGGTTTGACATTATGGGAAATTTGTTAATTTGCTTTCTTGCATATAATTAGCCACTCTCATGTCTGTGTGCTAAATATGATGCTACAGCCAGGAGACCGTTTGTTTAGCTTAGCATAAAGACTGGAGGCAGGTCCAAAAGTTAAACAATCTGTTATTGTACAGATTAAATTTAAGAGATAACACGTGTTAGGGAGCTCTAGAGATGCTAGTTGGAGGGCTTTGTTATCTTTGGACAGAGCCAGCTAGCTGTCTCCCCTGGTTTCCAACCTTTATGCTAAGCTAACAGCATCCTGGATGTAGCTTCATATATAACGGACAGACATAAGAGAGGCATCGATCTTCTCATCCAATTACCTGCAGAAAAGTCAATAACCACATCCTTTCCAAAATGTAAAATGTTATTTTAACAACACCATTAGATATTTCCACATGTTAATGTGACTTTTTACGCCAAGGCTGATTACAGGAGCTTGTTTTCATTTCAAGGAAATCTGCCCGAAGCATTATGGGCAAGAAAATTTTTGTGAAAAATAGAATGTAATAGAAAAATGTCACATCCATTATTGTTAACACATATTATTCTAATCCAAGTACCCAGTCAGAAACATCCAAATTGCCCCAACAAAATTAGATCAAAGGGTAAAATATCTCTTCTTAATTCTTGTGTGTGTCCATCTGGTACCTGCGTGGGTTTTGTTCATTGCCTCTGTCTCCTTTGTGCTTGATCATCTTGTAATGACCAATGGCCACTGGAGGGCGCATGATCTTCATGCCAGATAGACGTACTCTGGACAGGAAGCACACAAAAGTCAAAAGGAACAGCACATTCTCATAGTCAGAAAATTTAAAATAAACTAAACCTGGCACTTAAGTGGTCATGCTATTTTCGGAAACACAAAGCAACACTCAAACATTTAAAAGCAGAAAAAAAGCAAACACAGAATTGTGGGTGACATATGAGAATAACATACTTTTATGGTCTATAGGCGGTGGAAAACACTGTGGTTCCCTTTTTTCCATCTCTGGTTCTTGCGTACTACCCCAGTTATCTAAGTCAATCAAAACATGGCGTAATTTATGTCGTGAATGTCCAGTACGTGATACATTTTAAGTTGCAAACATCATGCACAAAAGGCAAAGTAGGGGAGAATTGTTCTCGTAGTTTTACTTCATGTAATAATTAGTGCAAGCTTTTTTTATTTTTACTTTTTATTTTTTCACTGTCAGATTAGCAAATGGTAGAAGAGCCAGAAAGTGGACAGAAGGGACCACAGCATAGAAATTAGATGAAAACTGCCTGACAACTTTTAAGCACGCAGCCCAGGCCAAATCTCCGAGCTAGTCCATGCAAACATACTCACTGAGCCCACTCCAAGAGACACACAGCAAAGCCACAGCAATGGGAGGAGACGTGAAGATGATAGATGATGTTAAAACAGATGAAATAAAAAACATGTGGTACAGTGGTTGTAAACATGAGAAAAGTAAGAAATGCGTAGCTCAAAAGAGATTAAAAAAGTACAAGAAGCGGAGAGGCTTAAATGGTTTTGCATGCAGTTCTGATCTGAACACCCGTGCACAGTTTTACAGTGCACTCTGTCATGCAGGACCTCTGCCCTTTTATCCCTCCTCACCTAGCAGCAATGTCATCATCCTCTCCGCCCCAGCCCCAGTACTGGTTAGGGAAGCCGTTCATCTTCATGTATTGGTCTGGGCTCACTGCAGACACCCCACCAAAATACTGTGGGTACGGCAGCCTGGGAGGGTCACATCACCGAAGTACAATCTTGAAAATAATGTCTCAGCACAATACACTATACGTGTAGAAGTCCATCAACTCACACATACACACTTTGCTTCTACCTGTATCTGAACTTGTCCATGGCCACAGACATGTGTGTTGGGAACTGTTTGTGACAGGTGTAGGTGTTGTGGTCGTTCTCGGGCAGCAGGTCAACATCGTGCAGGAAGATGCAGCTCCAGTCTTCATCTCTGAGGGCCTCCCGCACCCCGACATTCAGCAGCTTGGCTCGGTTAAAAGTACTGTTACCCCACTGAAGTCAGAAACAGAGACAGAGGGTAACACACAGCTAAAACAAATAGAGCATGAGAGAGCACAATGTGTGAGTAAATAGTGCGTTGCTATGGTTACAGTTTTGGTACATTGTAGCCTGAGAAGTTACAGACATCATGACTTATAAAAGACCTTAACAATATCATTTTTAATATCCAGTTAATCCAAAATTACGTAAAAAAACAACAAATTTTCTTATTTGGGCTATCTCTAAAAGCATCTACTGGAGCCTTGTAAGTAATTTGGGTTTTATTTGCTAAGGTTTTTCAGACACTTGTATCGGAGACTCACTTTTTCATAAATAGGAGGAAACTCCACGGAAAACTGTCATCATCATGCAATAATAATACATTGTAGTAATACAATAGTAATATATCACAGTGTTATTATTACATTATTGTTACATTAGTAACACCAATATTACAAAATTCTACTATTATGTCAGGAATTTTTACTTAAAGTATGACACTAATAATGTACTGACATCACACCAGCACAGCAGTATGCATTTCTCATGACAGGGACAATGCAAGCTATTGAATAACACTCTGAACACACATATAGATAATACATTTTTAAACCTGCATGCACACACAAACACACACTCATAGATAACCTTACCTGCTGTACTATATAGATGCTGTAGTGGATCTGCTGTCGTTGCAGGAAGGGGTGGAGGTGATAAAGGAGCGCACGGAGGTGGGTCTGCCGGTTCCGGTATGGTACCACTATTGCTGTGTGGTGGCGCGGCTCACAGTCAGGAGGCCGGTAGTGTCCGCCTCGCGACACTAACGGGTTCCTCTGTCTGATCTCCTCAAGGGACAGAGGAGAGGAGAGAGTGACAGACACAGGTCCGACTGGAGGAAAGGAAAAAAAGTGTTAGAAGGGATATAGATTGTCAGCTTTGAATGCCACACTATCAATCACTTTGCATTTTTCTGTGTGTGCATGTATTACAAACGACAACACACATTCAGCCCCTCTCGCTCTCTCACCCAGCAGTGGGGAAGGGATCTGGCAGTCTCTCAGCGGTGGTCCTGTAGGAGGGGGTCCAGTGCCAGCGTTGCGAGGCGGGGGAGGCGGCACTCCCAAATGACTGAGGTTGGTATAGACGTCGTGAGGTCGAGAGTAATCAAACTCTGGCTCTGTGGTGTGCACCAGGACAGACACCAGGCCTCGGAAGCCCCCAAGGGAGAAATAGAGAACAAAGGCAAACTGGAAGCCCACCAGCAAGGCCAGTGTACACGGGGAGTCCAGAGAGCGTCCGTACCAAGCCATAATAAAGTAAGATTGTAAAGGTACAGTGAAATGGAGAGATGGGAAGGAGCAAGTGGTAGCTGGATGAGGATGGTGGAGGGAGAGGTGGGAAATGAGTAAGGGGAGGCAGAAGGAGAAGAGGGGAAGGAGGCAGCGCTCAATAGAGACTCAGGCGTGCAGGAGGGGAGTGTCCATCTGTAGGAACGGGTAGTAGTGGTGGTGAAGCTCAGTCAGCACTGCCATCACCTCCTGACCACAGACGTCACTGCGAAGGAAGAAGGAACATTTTAGTTAATTGGATTTATTGCTTATTATCGTTTTTATAACCATTTCATTACATCAATCTAGTACCTGCTATTCCGACGGGTCTAATTAAAACCTGTCCTGGGCCAGGATGGGCTCACTCCACCTCTCTCCTCCTCTTCCTCCTTTCATTATCAAGCTTTCTGTAATCAAAAAGAGTGAGTAACAATGCAGCAGCAGATTTGTCTCAGTCTAGTCCCCAGCTTATTTTAGTAAGCTAAAATAAGCTGGGGAACGTCAAGCAGCTACAAACAAATGTCATGTTTGCTTCTTTATTTAGAATGGCTTATTTTCAGCAGTGACATTTCCATTGGGGCTCATATGGAAGAAATGCTGATGCCTGCTGCAGATCAAATTAATCCCACATCACAGTTCCCTGTTCGTCCAAACAATGACATGCTTTAGCAAGAGCCTTGTGGCAAGAATCACTGGAGGGAACAAAAATCCATTGCTATGAAAAATAGATCACTGTAGAGCAGAAGCAGCGCCATGGTTATCAGTACAGATCAAACTAGGTGATTAGCCTATCAACACCAGCCGTCCGGCCTGTGCAGGCTATTATGTACAGTATTTATGGTGAGTAAGGTGAAAATGTGTCAATAACATATATTTGGCTATAACGGCTGCTTCTGAAATGAAGGATATTTATTATAGGCTTCACACAAGCTCTGCAGCACAAGCCGACTCACCAGCACATCCCTGCGACATTTCAAATCCAGCCCCCGGCTTCCTCTGAGGATCGACGGGCCGTTCCCCCGAGTGGACGCGATGGACCAAAATAAAGCGGGTTTTTTTTCTCATGCGGTTTTTTTCTTCCTCCTCCTCCTCCTCCTTCTCCTCCTAATCTCTCATCCGAGGCGAAATGTCCCCGTAGCTGCTTAGAGAGCGCTGCAAACGCTTTGACACGCAAGAGCATCGCCGCGTCAACACAGGCAAGTGCGCTCTGCCTCATCCACACACGGACGGATCTTTGTGTCACTGAATCCGCCGGGCCGGGGCACCACCGCGGTGACGACGCACCGAGCGGCATATTTGAAAATGAAAATTATATTATGATATTGCAGCTAATGGTTAATTGATAAATGGATATATGTTTGACCATTCATCATTGGTTGACGTTATGCAGGAAAAAATGTATTTTCATTCATGCACCAAACATTTCCAAATATAACAGAACCTGCTTGGATAGGTAACATTGGAGAAACCAGCAAGTGTAAATTAGATTCAAACAATTATCCAAATGAAAAACCCAGTCCAGTGTTCCCAACTGTTTTTCCAATGAAAGCAGCAGTGAAAGCTCCAAAAGTCCCCCAAACAGGAGAATTTGTCAGAGAATTTGATTTATTGATTGCAATCGGGATGTAAAGATAATTTCAACAAATATACAGTACCAGTCAAAAGTTTGGACACACCTTCTCATTCAATAGTACTTTGAAGAATCTAAAATATAAAACATATTCTGGTTTGTTGAGCATTTGTTTGTTTACCACATAATTCCATATGTGTTCCTTCATAGTTTGGATGTCTTCAATATTAATCTACAATGTAGAAAAAAATAAAAATAAAGAAAAACCATTGAGTGAGAAGGTGTGTCCAAACTTTTGACTGGTACTGTATATATTTAAAAAATCTAAAATTCATCACCACTTTCAAAAGTTAAATTATAGAATTTCAATGGAGCTGATGCTGATCATGATTTTAATCAGAATTATGATGGAATGGAAATGGAATCAGAATTAAAATAAGAATGTCACCCTACATTTTAGTCTGCATGTTGTCATGCTTAAGTGAATATAATTTTGTCTGTGCGAAAATGTAGAAAACTTTATTAAAATGTCTATCAGTACGCAGGACTTTTCACTTTTTCTGCAAATTCCTGTTTACCCTGCTCTGCTTTGTTCTGTGTGTTACTGCTGAAGATGTGAAAGCACCACACATAAGACCTCTGGAGAAGAGCATGAAATTGTGGAAATTATTTTCACAATGCAGGAGGAATGTGACAAGAAATTGTGGTACAACCAGTCAAGAGAGTTGTTGTGGCAAAAAACTGTTGTGATGCACACAAAAAATCTAATTAAACAATTTTTATTCTTTTCATCGGTTAAAAAAAGACTCTAGTTCGGTGAAAAATAAGTGTTCTTAAGTTAAATGTTGCGATGTCATATTGACCCTGAATGACAAAGTTACTATTTTGACTTTATTTTCCATTTAAAGATGTCTGATGAAATGCTCATCAAAATTTGGGTATGGTTTCAAATTGAAGACAATTTATAACATCAAGCCATATTGATTAAAATATCACAGAACTCTCGCTCTCATAGGATTGAATCCCACGAATGTCCCAAGAATAAGTTATTGTCACGTATGTGACCGTGTTGTACATGTTAAGTGTGGACTCAGAATGTCTTTGCTTAGACTCAAATGTTTTCCACTCTTGATATTTCTTCTTTATTTCTCACACAGCATCCAACCCAGGGGCATCAGTTGTTCTCTGGCTTTATGCAGCAGGCTAAAAATGTCTTTATTCACATGCAGCAGTAGTTTATCAGATTACAGAACAGAGTAAGGACAGAATACTAATGGATAAAGTAGTTCCACATAGATCTATAATTGTAAACAGGCTAACCCTCCAAGCCCTGAAGCAGATAAAGCATAACAGAAAAAAACTGTGCAAAAAATGCATCAACACTACTATTGTTTGTAGCACTATGTGAAAACACTGTCTTCATTGTCTCAAAGCAAAGCGGATGTGTGTTTTCTCTAAATGGGGCAAAATCCCCACTACCACTGTATTTAAGTATCATACAGACAGCATAACATTTAGTAAAGGCACAGAATAGACTCCTTACACAGGCAGGCTGGTGGTTCCGTTACCTCGGACCAATAAGAAAAGATGGTTAGCACGAATGAGGCTGATTTTAAACTGTACTTATTGCCCTTTTTATCAGTCAAATGTTGTGATATGTACAAAAATGAATTTGAATTGGTAAACTTGAATAATAGTTTCTACACCATGTGCAGTTGTTTTTGTTTCTGTAATTGGTGTTAATTGCCTCAAATCTGTGACTACAGATGATTTAACACAGTATCATGTAATCACAGAGTTGAGGGCCAGCTGGCTTCAGACCAGTTTAACAAGGGCAACGTGATTTATCTCCCAAATCAACACACACACAAAGTCATACAGAGCACCTTTTTATGTATATAAAAAAAAAAACTATAATGCATTGCTTTTCTATTTTTATTTTACTTCTTAACCAAGTTGTTAATATAAAAGAGGCATCTATCACAATAAGCACTATTGTGTAAAAGTTCTCATTTTTATCGATTAGGGCCAGGGGAAAAAATCTTCTCAGACATTCTCCTCTGTTTTATCCATTTCAAACGGCAAAACCTTCAAAACCTTAAGTGAAGTACTGCCAGCACTTTGTTTTCCACTCCCTTCAAGTTATGTGATTGTATTTTTCACTTCTCTTTCTATTTCATCAGTTTATTGCCCATCCTCTCTCCCAAAACAATAATAATAAAGATAATGATCTCAAATATAAACTCCTGTCCCTCCAAATCCCTCAAGTGTTTTTCATTATTTAAATTATCTGCTTCTCCGCCTTTACCTTCCTCTCACTCTCTCTATCTCTCTGTATCCCCCTGTCTTTACTTTTTGTAGTTGCCAAACTGAATAGCATGACGATTGCTGACACAGCGAAACGTTGCAGGCTGCACCTCCCAGTAGTTGACGGGGTTAGCAAACAAGCTGATGCCATTATAGAAAGTCCTCTTCATCCCAAATCCTCGGGGGCAGAAGTCATTCACACCCACCTGGTCAATGTTGTTGGAATGGAGGTACACCACCTAGAAAGCAGGAGCGGCAAAGTAGAGGGTGAGTAAAACTTCTCGTGAACCATCCAATCTCAGATGGCAAACTAAATGTGTGCATGCTGGACTCACCTGAAGGTATTTCATATCTGGGAGGCCCCTGGGAACACGAGTGAGGCGGTTGTTGTCCAGATGCAGCTCTCTCAGCCTGGGGAGGAAGGACAGACTGCCGTTCTCTATGTTACGGATGTGGTTATATCCAAGGCCCAACCTGGAAAACATGAGACAAAGGTGGAAATGTAAAAAAGGCAGAAAACAGGCCACTGCACGGTCCATTTAGCTAAACTGTTTTACTGATGATCTGGAGTAACAGCACATTCCCTGATGAGTATCATTGCAAGAAAGGAATAATAAGCCAGGTGATAATTAGGGCCACAGCCTTAAATAGTCCCATTAGAGATAAGGAGTGTGTATGTAGGTTACAGAAAACTGGAGTGTAACAGAGCAACAATGTAGAGAGGAACACCTGCAGCTTTACTCCTGCTACGTTTTAGTTGCATGTCAATGTAGTTCATAATATTACCCCTGAGGGGCACTGCTGACCGGGGATGTTTTCTTTTTAATCCACAGTAATTCTTCAGCGATATACAAGAAAATCCCTCAAGGTGCAAGAAATCAGTTTAGAAATAAGTATAGTGTTGAAGTGTTTGTATGTGTGTGTGTGTGTGTGTGTGTGTGTGTGTGTGTGTGTGTGTGTGTGTGTGTGTGTGTGTGTGTGTGTGTGTGTGTGTGTGTGTGTGTGTGTGTGTGTGTGTGTGTGTGTGTGTGATACCTGAACAGGTTTTTGTAGCGCCTCAGGTCCTCCAGTTCCACAGCCTGGATCTGGTTTTGGTCCAGATGAAGCTCATGGAGAGTCTCTGGAAGATCTGAAAGACAGACACCAGAACACGTAAATCTCAATTTAGGCTGAGATTTGATTTCGTCTTAAAGGAATAGTTTGATATTTTGTGACAAGTTGCTTTTTCTGACTTAGATGAGAAGATTAATACCACTTATATGTCATCTATACAAGAAGCTACAAATTGCAGCTGATGTTCCTATTTTAGGAGAAAGATTGGATACAGGGGGAAATAGCAAACTTGGCTCTGTCCACGGGTAAACAAATCAGTCTACTAGAACTTCTAAAACTTTCTAATTAACATATTATATGTTGTTTGTTTAATGCATTCAAAAATCAAAGTAAGAGTTAAAATTAAATTTGTGGTTTTACAGGGGATTTTGGGTGGCCTTTTTCTCCTGGTCAGGTGCAGTAATTTACACCATTGTCTGGATTAAAGAAATGCAGATTCTTATACCTTTGGAAAGAGCCAGGTTAGCTGATTTCCCCTTGTTTCTAATCTTTGTGCTAAACTAATCAGCTGATCAGCTTCATATTTAGTATAGTACCAGAGTGGTATCAATAATGTAATGGCCCTATTTCCCAAAATGCTGAGCTATCCTTTGTAAAGATGAATTCATTGCAAATATGGTAGCATTTTAGCCACATGGATGAGTTGTTACCTTTTGGCACCCCAGTTAATTTGGACTCTGATATACGCAGATAGTTCAGTTTCAGTCCCTTGAAGGCTCCAGGCTCAAAACCGCTGTTGTGGATGGGGTTTGCTCCCATTTCTGCAAGATGAAGGGAATATTTGTGGCATGAAATAAAACACTGTCTCTTTAATTTTCTATACAGTGGCAAAGGCAGTGGTGAGCACCACAGGGTATAGCCTGGATTTGTTGAAGTCATCTGCATTTCTGACCTATGCAGTTCATGTTGGCCAGTCCTGCAAAGGCTCCAGCTTCCACCTTCTTGATGCGGTTCTCGTGGATCCTCATCTCAACCAGAGAGGCCGGCAAGTTCTTGGGAACAGTGGTCAGCAGATTCTTGGAGAAATAGAGCTTCTGCATGTGCTTCAGAGGCACAAATGTTCTGGGGTGGACTTTGGAAATAAGGTTATTCCTCAGAGACAGACCCTGGAAAAAACAGTAACCATGGAAAGATAAATTAAACACTTTAGCGCTCAGACAGTCAGAAAATGAAAAGTAAGTAAGCTTAAATAATACGCAGAAAGCATCCTCTGTCTCTACTGAATGTGTTTAAGTGAATTAAAACAGTCACAGTAGTCGATCTCGTCATAGCCGACTGTCTCTCCACCTGCGCTGGCTAAAAGATGGAGACGTAGGCTGGGACAAACAGACCCTTTATAGAGATGTTATTGTATAATGTCATGTTGCGAGTTTCCTACGCTGCCAGATTCAATATTGCTCTTGGTCCGTGCTCTTCAATGCGGGTCAGTAGTGAGCAAAGCCTTTCTGCTTAGAGAGGCAAGGATGTGAGCTTGAATACTTCCATTTGGCTTCAGGCTCGAATTTAATACAATTAAAGCTCTCAGAGCGAAGGGTGGTGGAGGTCGAAAAAGAAAGGAAATTAACCTCTAAATCCTCAAGGAAAAGGAGAGACATAATGATATTTCACACTACTGAAGCCAATACAAGCTGAGCTGAGCTGTTTACTCATCCTTGAGAGGTGCTGATCTAATGCTGAGAGGGATATTATGAATGTGACCAGACTGTGTGTGTTTCTGTGTGTGTTGTGTGTGTGTGTGTGTGTGTGTGTGTGTGTGTGTGTGTGTGTGTGTGTGTGTGTGTGTGTGTGTGTGTGTGTGTGTGTGTGTGTGTGTGTGTGTGTGTGTGTGTGTGTGTGTTTACATATAAGTTAGTAAGGCCTTTGAAGTCATTCTCTTTAAGCTCAGTGATACGGTTGTTCTGCAGGTCCAGGAACTTGGTGTCCGAAGGAATATTCTTTGGCACCTCAGTCAGACCTAAAGACGAGACCAATAAAAACACAGAAGGGAATCATGCTCCATTAAATGCTTCCATGGGAGAACCAACACCCTAAAGAACCAGATTGTTTTCAATGGGCAAGCTCTTAGGATATCTTAGTCAGACACAGACCGTGGAAAATAACTGTGTGTTTTAAAACCTCCATCGGGCCTAAACATGAACCCAATCACACTCCCACACAATCTCAAATGAGCACTTGTGATCTCCTCGTCTATTATTTTAATGAGAGGTGGACGTAGACACAACCATGGAGGTCACACAGGGACGTCAAATCGGCTCATAACTAACATTACGGGTTTGTCACTTACAAAGACATGCCAGATGGGGACACCAGATGTTTTCCATCTGGTTTTCATTCGACAGAAGTCCCAAAGGACGCGACTTAAATAACCATATGCAAAATTACACATCAAATAAAAGGGAGACGGGCACAACCCTGACACATCCACACAGAGAAATACAAGCTGTGTGTTAATGTGTAAGTGGTGAAGCTGCCGTGCCAAGTGTCTTAATTTTGGTTTCTCTGTGACAGGAACACCTGCTAAGAAGTCACGTAGAAGTAGAGAAAATGTGCAGTTAACATCATGACAAGCATAAACACCAAAAGCTGTTATGGTTGGGGTTGCGCTTGTCAACAGTTTACCAAGCAATACATTTCATAAAGGCTCTGAATGGCTTAAAATAGCTGACGGTGTTAAGAAACACACCTGCATTATTCAGTTCAGGGATCTTTCTGGAAAAATGACTCAGCACACGCACAAACACAGCAACCAGTGATCATTAACTAGACCACATCAGAGAGGACACGTGGATGAGAGTGTGTCAGATGTGGTCAGCGGCGCAGACAGGCCACTGTAAGCGAATCCCGACCAGGGCAGAACTCATCTGGATGAGGACCATGGTGCAACCAGACCTGATGGTGAGAGAGGACGCCAGCTGTCCCACTGGGATCCAGTTTGCCACCAACCACATCTGTCTCACAGGACTCTACCCAGAGCTGTCCATGTAGAGTTAAGTTTAGATATATGGCTTTGGCTGCACTGTGCCACACCCTCCATGTCACCACACAGGATCAAACCCTCAGCAGTTCTCTGACATTCTGTACAAACCACGTCCACACAGCGCTGAGAGATCTGGTGCAGTGGCTGAGGAGGCTTGGAACTTTATAGTGTATCCAAGAAATTAAGCAGATGTTGCCCTCTGAGATTTATTGGTATAAATTGAATGAAATAAAAATATCATGTTTTAAACAGATTTATAACTCTACGATTTTATCAAGGGTTATTAGGTTATTACAGTTGCTGTGAGAGAAATATGACTGTACCAGGGGACTTTATGTGTTAGGAATATTTACCTCCCAGTCAACACCTGCAGCTTTCGACAAGCATCCTGCTAGCTGAAAATCTCCAATTTTGTTTGCCTGCATCGAAGCTAACGTAAATGATAAAGAAAACTGAAAAAAAAATTCACCCACCCCCGTATTAAGTGTATCCCTTTTACCCTCTAAAACCCAAACCACAGCGCGTCACCCGTATCTGCCACAAATCTCAAAGACTTTACCACAAACTGACAAAACTAGCACCCTCCTAAACCCCAGCGTCCATCAACACAAATACCCGACATCATGCTGGGATGCACACTGAAAGGAGACAGACGCCACCGCTAAAATACATCTGTTCTAAATAAGCACTTGACATCTTGGAAATTATACGCTTCCACATTTACCCGCAGCAGAGAGACCAGGGACAGTAAATATATAGAGCTTGGAGTGATGATTTGACAGAAACCATTATGTCTAAACACAGACAGCCTATTAGAGTTATATACGCAGTATAATGTGAGGAATCTTTGTATCTGTAAAAAAGTCTGAGCGCAATTTATTTGGTCCTGTAAGAATAGAATTGCATGCACTTATAATATCCACAGGCAGGAAACTGCAGCATATGCTTATATGGAAACATGGCTAAAATTAAGTCACAGACAGACTACAAAAGCATCATGAAATTCATATTTCGAGGTAGATACATTGGTAGTTAAAATACGGAGCTTAATATTTTGTGTGTACTTATCAACAGAAAATTGTTTTTAAAGAGTTTTTTGTTTTTCTAGTGGAACACTGTGAATACCTGTGAATATTCGTAACCCTCACATCCTTATCCTGACATTCTCCTTCCATCTTTAAACCCCTTTAGGCCAACTCATTCTTCCCTCAATCCTCCCCTCCTGTTTGGGGTTTCCATTAAACATCCTGTCTACATCCCAAAAACAACATTTAAAGACAGAGAGGATATTGTAACCTGTTCATCCCCTCCGATCAAAGTGTCCCTTTTTTGTCTTTGTGTGTACCTTCCTCTCTCCGTCTCTTGATCATTTTCCATCTCAAAAATTTCCTCTTCCCTCCTTTCTTCTCTTGCCTCAGTCTTTTCCCCTTTACTGCTCAAACCATGACTCTCCTCCTCTCCCATTTAGTATCTACACACAAAGTCTGGAACACTAAATCCCTCATAGATATCCAGAGGGTGAAATTTCTCTCTGAGATAATACACCAAAGAGGGACTTTACTCTCTGGAGGCATTCAACTCACTTGCTTTCCTGTCTGAACCTCTTGACACACACACGCATACTTAGAAACAATGACGAAGCATTACAGACATGTATCTCTTTCTCTCTGTGACACACATAAACACATACACACATACACAGACACTCTCACTGACCGAGGTCAGAACACTGGACGACCCTGAGCTGACAGTGGCAGCCGAAGGGGCACATGGATATGTCAGGGGGGAGAATCTCCTCTACGGCCGAGCCTTCTTCCTCATCCCTCATCATCGTCATCATCCTGCCGCTGTCCATGCTGTCCATGGCAAAATCCCAGAAGCCTCTCTGCTCGAAGGGCAGGGCCGAGGAGGTGGAGAGCAGCCGAGCCACGCATAGCAACAGCAGGAGGGAGCAATATGGCAACATCTTTGACTAGTACACCTGAGAAAACACAAGAAGGAAGGAGAGCAGCATCAGTTTTATTATTCATTAATGTAAACACTTTTAGTAACTTGTTTAATGGTAAAGCAAGTTAAACGAATGCAGTCTAATACAACAGCCCTATAATAAATCCTATATTCATGATGGTTATAATGTTTGTTAAAACTGTTTTAGAAAGGTGTTGATTCAACTCTGTTGTCATTCTTGAGGCTTGAACTGATTGCAATGCTTATCATTATTTCTATTTCTTTTGTCCACTATTGAAATGCATGGTATGTCAAAATGACCCCAAAAAAGCAAGGAAAAGTGGCTGGATAGCCCTCAGACAAAGCAGGCGACTGCCCTGGGGCCCCAGACCCCCAGGGGCCCCAAAGTTTGTGCTTAATCAAGATATCCACACACTGACATCTGAACAGAATGGGGACCAGGGAGTATTCTCCAGCATAGACGTACTGGATGGTTTCAGGCATTAATGATGCTGCCATGTACAGTCCTCTGTGTGTATTGTACCTGGGAACATGTGGGCGCAGTTCACACCGGGGCTCCCTAGAAAGTTATGTGGACCAGGGCTTCAAATTCATAGCTAAGGATAGTGGTCAGCAATAAATGGACATTAAATTGTTATGAAATGGTCTGCCTATTCTTAATTATAAAGCCCTACTGTTTAAAACCACATAACAGGTAGACAGGTCTGGAGTCTGGTGAGGTGAAATGGACTCATTCCCCCGGGGAAACCTGCCAGGATTTAACTCTGGGAATGAAAGTCACTTAAACCACACCGACAAAATGTCACTGTCTGCTTCCTGCACACCAATTCCATTCCCATGAGAGTAAGTCAACATTTCTCACTGACCAATCGGATAGTGTACAGGACATCACCTCACCAGTGGAAAACTTTATTCCTGCAACCGAGAAGTTAAACAAAGCCACCATTCATTTAGAGGGGAAACTGGGTGTGCAAGTGTGAGAGTGTCTGTGTGCATGCACATGTGTTTGAGTGTGCACACATGTCATGAAACACAGACTCCATGATGTCATAGCCGTGCACACACACACTGCTGGTTGAGGTCACTAGACGTGTCAGCATGTGTGTCTGTGGTTTTCTTGCTGGCTTCATCCTGCCTGCTCTGACCTAACTAACACCTCACTGCAGTTACCCCCTCTGGCTTAACCTAAAATCGAATTCCTAGAAAAACAAATTTCTATCAGGCCAATTGATCCTTACAATGGGTATTTGTGACTCTTAACCTAAAGCTAATCCTATGAAGTAATGCTATTCCCTTCTCTGATCCCCGGTTCCGTAATCCTGCAGACGGCTGTGGAGTCTTGATGCCAATGGTTAGCGTGCAAATGGACTTCCAGGGAAGTTTAAGGATCCTGTGGGAACATGATCAGAATTTCTGTGGAACACAGAGGTGAGTAAATTTTGGCTTACAACACTATCAGAACTAGGAGAGGAGGGGGTGGAACAAAGAAAGGAGTGAAGGTTTAGATGTCATTGGGTGAAATTCTGGATAATAATATTAGAAGTTTGTACTACAATTCAGAACAACTTGAAACTGAATGCATATTGTCTTTTGATTACTTGTGTCAAGTCTATTCTACTAAATGCCACACCATTCAAACACTTGATCTTTGCCCTGCCTGTTTCACAAAATGTCCCAGGGTTTTTCTAGTAGGACAAACTGTTCACTAGACTTTGAAAGGCCTAAAAGGGAGAGACTGTAATAATAAAGCTTGTGAGCGGGTTTCAGGGGATCTTTTAATGTTGGGGAAATGCTTCTCATTCCACACTTAATAAAAAAAAGTTCTCTAAACTGATACTGATCCTTTAAATTACAAAAGTAGAGCCTTAACAAAAACACTCCACAAAGAAGAATGTGGTAAGAGTACAAACATCACAGCGTGTGGTCGATTAACTCACATCACATGCTTATCTACTCAATTTCAACACTCATTAGTGTCATTAAGTATTCGTAACCGTCGGACCTAAATCATGAGAAAATTATCCGTAAAGTTGCCTATGCAATCCACTGCAACTGTAGAGTACTTTAGCTCTTTTCTAAGGAATAAAAGTATTACTGAGGGACATTAAAATCTGTAAAACTAAGAGCCTGTGCATGAAGTGAACCTGGCCTGGATGCATGAATAACTGGCCCCTGCAGACTGCTCCATGCAATAAAAATAGCAGCCAAATTATACCATTTTGCAGAAAAGAAAAAAAACCACCACTGGCCTTGGCTTGGCCAGAAGAATTCAGCAAAAAGGACATGGCGGGGGCATATATAGACAGCATCACACAGTGACACGTACTACACAAAAGAGCTGTGATATAGAAAACTCTGGACTAAGCTATACAACTACAATTTCTGCAGCTTATGCTTTGCAACATCTTGGGAAGATCAGATCTAAAAACGTGGCACCCTTTCGCTAATCTGCGGAGTGTGCAGTGATTTGTCGGCCATTTGTAGATTTGTCAGCCATGTGGAAGTGGATGGAGATTTGCAGATAAGTGTTGGGGATGGAAAGGTAGACAGGAATAAGAATAGTCTATCATCATCCAGGAATGACGTCTAAAGCTACTATAAACAACATAACGACAAGACTAAACTACATCCCACAACCAAGGAGCCTCTCTGACTGTAATGACCACTTTTATCTGGCCCTGGTGTGTGTGTGTATGTTCATTTACAAATTCCTCTCCTCTGCCTTCAGTTAAGTTGTGAGCCGCCAAACATCCGGTCTGAGACGAAAACAAACCAAAGGCTTCAATCTTAATTGTTCTGTTCCTGTCCAAAGGCCAAGAGTGGTTTAATGGATGGATGCATTGCCGGCTATTCTTGCCTTGCTCACTGTGTTTGTTTGAATGGGGGTGAGAGCAGACTGGAGAATGTAGAAAAATGCCATTATGAGGCAGAGAAAAGAGTGGGAGTTGTGTTTTGGCCGTGGCGAGAAGGAAGATTAAGCGGTAGATACAGGTGTCTTATCAACAATTGCTTCTAAGGCCAGAAGTATATGGACACACTGGTGCAAATACATTCTTTTTTTGTCTGTTTTTTCAGGCTTTGAGCTAGGCCTTTCAGTTCAAATTGACATAAATTGTAGTACTATAACACCTTTGGCATGAAATGGAATGCCAAATGCAAGCAAGGCCTCATCACTAAACATCAGTGCCCCCCCCAATGCTCTTGAATGTGACAAAAATCTTGTAAAAGTACTTCTCAGAAGAGTGGATTCAGTGGAACTTATGTCCACGATTTTGAAATGAGATGTTCAACAACTTCATGTCGACAACTCAACACTTAAAAAGATGGCGGCTTCTCTGTTTCCTCCGTGGCAATCATTTACCCTCAATAAAGCAAAGAAGTTAAAATACAAGAGGAAGTTCCCCATCTGTGCCAAAGATGTGCTCACACGCACACCCATAATATGACTGAGGCTGTTATAACAGGCAACAGAAGACAGACACTTTTATGAAGATTTGAATTCCAGTGGTTTACTCTTGGATTTGAAAAAGGTAAAACAGGATTAAGGGGGGAGAAAGAGCAACAGGGAAGATGTGAGACAGGGTTCAGGGGTGGATGCATGAGTGGATGGAGGCCGACTAACAAAAAAACGCAGTGGTGTCGCTGAAAGCACCATCTGGCGAACAATCCATCCTACAGGAGCATCTGTTGTTTGAGTTTCCCACACCCAGCGTTTGAGATTAGCTTTACATTTCCTATACGCACTATCCATCAAGTGCTGGCTACTTGTCAGCTCTCACATCCACTGCAAATACTTTGATGTGTGTAGAGTTCCCACAACGCAGCCTCTGCCCTCGTCAAGCTAAACAAACATATATTTAAGATATATGCTCTTTGTGTTGCCAAGAACAATCATCTCAAGATACATTGCACAGTGTTTGGTCTCCCACGACCGCGGTCGAGAGAAAGGCAATCACTGTTACCTCCCACCCGGTCATACGCACAACCCCCACTTTATTTTGACTCATAGAAATGGCTGCCACCTTTTATTCACAGAAAAAAATTGGAATTGTTATAACTGAAAAGTCATCACAATGTATTTCATTACAGCAGGTTTTATTAACTGCTGCTCTTATCTGTGTCTAATGTCAATGTCAAACCTTTTGGCAGCACCATGAGCAGCAACTGCCAAAATGCATTAAGTTTTATGATATCAATCAAGACATCAAAAGCTGGCTGATTTTATCAGCGTATTCATATTCAGGAGCACATCAGCTCTGCTCCTTAGGCAGCGCTGGTGGAGACTCTTCTCTGCCAACACTGTCTAAGGTGGGGCAGAGAGCTCACCAAAAGTGCCAGCTGGCTCAACAACACTGGTGAATTGGCAGCCGCCACGTCAACACCCGGTGCCATTGAACATCACAGGGTGGTTGAAAGTGATCACAGTTCTGACTGAGCACAATATATTTGGCATGGCCTTTTATTTTGTTGTAGAGAATAAAATCTAATTTTGGCTTGAGGCCCTTCATGGTGTTTTTCTTTGTTTCAGTAACATCATGTTATTTTGAACAGGATCCAAGCTTCAATAAACTCTGACCCCCCGAAACAAAAAGTAAAACTCACAAAAATATTGGCTTGTTGGAATGCAAGCTGGACAAAACATGTATGTTGGTCTTAGAAATGTCTCCAAAATAATCTGGTCATTTGGCTGAGCTCCCTCACTTCCTTATACCATGTCTCCTTCCCTCCACACATCTGACACACACAGGCAGGCAGTCACACACACACACACACACACACACACACACACACACACACACACACACACACACACACACACACACACACACACACATACACACACCCTAAATTCATGTGCTCTTCAGACACACAGGCTGTTAGTGCTAGGCGTGTCCGGTAGGAGCGTTCGGGTGGAGTTAACTGCCTCAGTGACTGTAATTTGGTGACTGCAATCCCTAAAAAAAGGAACTGTTTGGCAGCTTCTCTGATGCCGCCAAGCTTGGATGTGGTGGCAAGCTGCTCAATGCTGCGGAGACGAGGCCTGAACAGAGCAGAGCAGAGCAGACGTGCAAGAAATGCAGAAGAACAAAAAAGGGCCAAATCAGACAACTTACCTGAGAATCCATGCCTGTGGGCAAATGAGTCTCTTTCAAAGAATGTGGACTATACCAAAGTTTGTGCTGGTTGAAACTGGGCTATGAATAAAGACCGTAAACTTTCTTTTTCATAAACCAAAATGAAATAATCTGCAAATCTAATTGTCAAAACATGGCAAAGACAGAGCTCAATTTAACTTTGACTTAAATTTAAATAGTAAGAATAAGGGACACACAGTCCTCTGCAGGGTGAAGATGAAGCTAAAGGGAAACTGTGAGTTTGCATTTAGAACAAATTATGATGAGACACACAGGTGGACAGACAGACCGGCAAAAGAATCACCAAACAAACAGAACAGCAGGTGCAGGGTGGTCAACCCACAGGCCAACTAATAGGCAGGTGGGCTAGAAGGTCAGGAAACAGACAGATGTAGACCATCATTTAAACTGTCTGACCATCAACTCCACAGCCAGACACTGTCTCCTCTGTCTCTTCACAGTTAGGAGACACTGGTACAAATCAATGTTTCATAGTTAACCATTGATGGACATGAAGTCATCAGCACAAGACAGAATGAGCCCACGGGGGGAGTACTCCATGTTTGTTTGCATCATTTTATGTGACATAGCAAAGCTATAATCTCCATGCAAGTTTCTCAAACCACAGTCCTCTCAACACATGTCAATCTGAGCGCTGTGTGCGGAGGCTGAATTAGGGCAGCGCAGATGTGTACCAGAAGGAGTGGACTTGATTGGCACGTTTCACTATTATTATTCCCCCTAAGTCATTACGCAGGGTCGTAAATGCCACGTGTTACATTTTAAGCTCTATGGGAAAATAGGCCGCGTTGATTTGAGGATAAAGCGAGCGATAAGAAAAGTTTCGCTCAATTATCATCATTAATGATCGCTCCCAGTGAGCAGTCTTTGGAGACTCGTTGCGCCATCTAGTGTTAATCCGGAATAGATATTACAGCATCAGATGCGCCTTGCAACAGGTTGCATTTTGTAGCTAGAAGATACGGGAAATTATTTAAAGATATAACAACCTTGAGAGGGGAAAAACATAAATAACAAACACATTCAATAGGTAACGAGGTGGTAACTGTGTAAATCAGTGTGACAACTGAAATATAAAAGTGAAACATAAAAAGTACGACATCAATTTCAAGAAAGTACTAAAAAATATGAACATGTTGGATGTTGCAGAGGAGTTCAAAGTTACTTGAATTCAAATTATATATATATATATATATATATATATATATATATATATATATATATATATATATATATATATAATATAATTTCTCATCGGCATGGTATTTGTATATAATTAATACAATAATAAAAATCAGCTGGAAGAAGAAAGTTGCCCCTGGCCATTTACAAGACTGAAAAGTACTTACAAATGAAAATAACCCATCACCCCTACCTTATGGATAAAATTAAGATATGAATTCCAAATTCCAAAACAGGTTGAAGTTTCTCCCTGTGTGTTTCAGATTCTCCTGAAGATTTTTTTCAAGTCCTATATTTTCATCACATTTAGGGATTATTGCAGTATTCCCAGCTGTGACATCCAGCTGCAGCTCCTCAGCCACTGTGTGCCACTGCTAACCGAGTCAGGGCACCGTGTGTGCTAGTTCCAGTCCCAACCGAGCCAATGACTGAGAGCTGGGGGGGTCAAGCCCATAAAGTAACAAGCCAGCCTCCTTTCTCCCCTTTTTGGATGGAAGAAGAAGAGGAGGAGGATGAAGGGGGAGAGGCCTGAGTACAGTAATTTGACATCATGCAAATAACATTGAAAGCTTTACAATATTATGGGAATGACATGGACATATTCCAAACATCATTACACCAGTAAGATATTACAATGTCATTTGAGGTTCCTTTGTATTGATGGGGGTTTCCTGTTATATTTGTACATCCATTATATATATATATAACTTTGTTTCTTAGGCTGTAATTGACAGGTTTATTAGCTTTTGAAGAACATTTAGATAAAAGGCTTTGTGATTTAGGCACTGCCAATTAAAACAGAAGCTAGTGCTTTGTTTGAAACATATCAGACAGACTTCCCTGCAGTAGCATCACAGTGACCCTAAGTAAGCTGTTATTGTTGCTCCTATAATAACATCTTACAGTAAAGAGCAACACAGATGCTTCTTTATGCAGCTGTATCAATACAGGTTATGTCTATATATCTGTCTGTCTGTCTATCCATCTCATTGGTGTGGTTTTTTTTACAATTGACTTACTTGGATTTAGATTTCTTTCTTTTTTTTAAACAACCACTCCTTAATTTCATTACACTGAGCAACACATTTCTTTGATTACTGAGCGAGAACATCGTGACACCACCGAGCTCCACCGAAATCATCCAGAAAAAAACATTTTTATTTCTGGGACTGTGATTATAAAACCTATGATTTTGCATCTTCTAACAGTTTTTCTATTAAATTTTGTTTTGGCAGGATGAAGTGCTCTTTCTCACTGACTCTCTGATTTCCTCTTCGTATTGCCAGCACCCAGAAAGAGGCAGCGAGTTTGGCAAGCCACACCATCTGGGAACTTTTCCGCCCCTGTACTAAGTCGGCCACACAAGCGTTTGCATTTATATACGAGTTATCTTCGGAATTTTAACAGCAAATTCTAATCATTTTCCTCATCCTCTATCTCAATACAAGAGGGGACTCACTATCCTGCTCGTATTAATGTTCATGTATATCCTGTCTTTCTCTCAAAGAGTGCAGTATTTACAGTGGTGGGAAAAGCATGCAGACCAGATCAATGCCCTGTAGGGGTTTTGGCAGGAGACAGAGTTTTGATAAAGGCCTTTGCAGATAACATTCCTCCTCTCTCTGCTTCCCCTCTCCCTCATTTTGTAGGTTTAATCTTTCACTCCATTTCTCACTCTTTATTTCTCTGTTTGCCCCTCTCTCTCTCTCTCTCTCCCCCTCTCACTGTGGTTTACTTAATTACGGTGTTGGTCTGTAGCTAGAGGGCTTGGCATCCAAATGAAACTCTTTTTGTCCTGCAAGTGCACAGCTAACTTGTTTCTAGCACACCCACTTGTCAGCTCTAGGGTAGGTGCTGCCATAAGAAGGAGTGTGTGCAACTTTTTTGTGTGCAAGAGAAGTGAATAGATTTGATTAAAGTGTCAAGTGCGTTTCTTGATTTGGGTTGCAGCCAATACAAGTTTACTTCATAGTCATTAATGTGGCTGGCTATCAGGATGAGCACATCAGGGGGGATGGCCGAGCAGTTAGCTCTCCTGCACATTCTTGTTGACCTCAAATAGTTGACCCGTAACACTGAAACTCAATCTCATGTTCTGACTTTACCCTCCAGCTTTCTCCTGTCCTCGCTTTATCTGCTTATGCCCATCAGAGTAATGAAAATAAATTATTTTGCTGGCTTCTCCGTGTGTGTTTTTGTGATCTTTTGTTTTATCAGCAACCCCTCCCCTCCTCCAATAACAAACACAGGAAGCTGCTGTCACTGGGTAGAACAGGCATAGCATGGGAGAAGTAAATCACCAAGTTTCTCTATGGTCAAGTTATCTATCAAACAGGCTCTGGCCTTAGCTTGACAGGATGTAAACCATCTGTTGGGTGTGATGGGACATTGGTTTAACAGTTTAGTTATGTCACACACACAGTATGATGGATGGCACTAAAGTGGCAAGCCAGTCAAAGTTGTTACAAGCTGCGGAGGGGAGATTTAAGGATTTAATATCAAAGCTGGAGCATTCATCTTTGCAAAACTACAAAGGAGGGAAACTGCAAAAAGAGGTCTGATGCAGTTTTGATATTCTCTGCCTGTACGTGCAGGAAATAGCAGTATAAATGTGAATGTGCAGTTTTCTTAGACAGTAATGTGCTGTTTGCAAAATGACTGTACAATTATGGAGACTGTACCACATGCACAAGACTGAAAGCAGAAATCTAACATGTGATTACACGCCCAGGCTGGGAGAGTGAAAAGTAAATATGTTTGTGTGTGTGTGTGTGTGTGTGTGTGTGTGTGTGTGTGTGTGTGTGTGTGTGTGTGTGTGTGTGTGTGTGTGTGTGTGTGTGTGTGTGTGTGTGTGTGTGTGTGTGTGTGTGTGTGTGTGTGTGTGTGTATTCATATTACTTGTTCAAACCATGCATGCACTGTGCTCTCTTAACCTTGTTCACTTTGTCAGCTGTTGACCTCTCAATACCCCAGCTTCATTTTCTCTCTGTTATTAACTGTCTTTTCCTCTCTGCCTCCCTCTGAGTGTGTTTGAAACAGTATTGTTTGCAGGGGACCTTCTGTTCTTCATTTAGAGCAGCAGAAACCCTGCTGTCTGATGAAAACTTATACCTGGAGCAACACAGCAAGTGCACCGCCTGTAAATTACGACTTCATACAGTGAGCACGACTCCACATTTTATCATTTTAATTATATGCATTACTCTAAGTGACATACTGCAGTGTACTGAGTCTTTGCACGGGTGGATTATCAAATTAAAGAGACTACTTTGCTTCCACCAGCCCTCATAACATATTTAGTTTGTTTTTGTGTGAGTGGGACTGCAAATACATGCAGATACAATGTTTGTTGCAGCAGTATTTGGTGTAAAGGGCCTGACTACATTGTTAGTTGAGGTGTGTGAGTTCACCTTAGAGTTTTGGGTAATAATACAGAATGAGAGGAATAAAACGTTGTTGTTGCAGTGAAAACAATAACAGAGAGTGCAACTGGGTTTGTGTTTTTCTTGACACAGAAATGTTGCAGACAAGGCTCTCATTCACTTTATACTCACATCAAAGAGATCAGGCAGCCGAGATCATAGATATGTTGAGACAGAAGAATGGTGCATTGTTTGCTATTTTATACGTAACTATGCGAGAGGACGAGGGACAACCAGCAGAATATGGAAAGTGAGATGAAGTTGTGCCGAAAGACAGACAGAGAGAGAGAAAGAGAGAACACTGCAGTCTTGGAAGTCACTTTATCAACAAGGTTGGCAGGACACCAGAGCTTTAGTGGCTTTAGTTCCCAAACAGTAAAGAGCTCTGAGCGAGCTCCAGCTCTCTGTCTCCTTGCCTTTTGGTCTTCTAGCCACATCTTTGTGGAATCAACGAGACATGAACTGCTGCTTTTCTCATCTTACACTAAACTCAGAGACTTTCTAAGAACAATCGCTGTATTGTGTCTTGAAAGGCAGCTTGTTGTTTTCCCCTTAGCTCCATTAACCTCACCTTTTCCCCTGTATTCCCTCCTGCTAACCCAGATAATGGGCAGCCCCAGTCCTCGCACATATACTTGCACCCCAATTACTGAACAAAATCCGACAGTGACTTACGTCATCCATACATTTTTGGAGGCCCGGACTGAGGCCCCCCTCACAGCTAGAGTGGCTTTATTTGCTGAGCGGTTGGTGGTGGATGTTTATGTTGGAAAGCATCTGGTGATAGGGAACCTGCGTGATGTTTATATTTTGCTTCCTATTGGGCCCCTTAAGTTCACACTTTGTCACCAGACATTTTCACCATCTCTCAGGGACCCCCATGCTGCAGTCCCTGGATTTGACTGCTTGATGACCAGCTGGTATCCCTGTCACATCCAATTTATTTCATCTTACACTGACAAAAGGCTCCGCCCACAAGCCCCAGACTTAGTCTAGAGACATAGGTTAATCCATTTCAGTCTTCATTCTCTCAAAAATATAAATTAAATACTTCATACTTAAATGAAATGATATGTGCATTGAGCGGTTCTGGATTACACTGCAGTGTACTCTCCTTTTTACACTTCCAAGAGCATTTTACATAATTATTATTCCCATAGCTGTGTAAATTACACATTTGCTTTCATACATGCAAACACATTACTGTCATTTTCCTAATCAAAGGTGAGATGTGAAAGAAAAATATCGGTTTGGGGATGATAATGTGATAGCACTGACTGACTAAGCAAACTACATGATAATGCTATTTTTCTGTAAACCCTGCCTACAGAGAAAATAAACAGAAAGTATTGGTTAGCTGTTTGTCACAATGACACACATGCGTATATTGTGGGTATGTATCTGTCCATGTAAATCCTTCCCACTGTGTGGTCTATTGGTCATGTGAGAGCCTCTGTTGTGGATAGAGGACCAGTCCCTGAGCATCAGTGAGACAGGAGAAAGCATTTGGGGGAATCCTCTCCACATCCAGTAGATTATTTTCCAAGTGGATTGAAGCCAAGATGGAGCCAGAATTACGAGGGTGGCACACTCCCCACTGCCTCACCAGCCTGCAACCACAAGATACGTACACTTATATTTAGAAATACTACATCTCAGGTCTGCATTTTCCTTCCACAAGTAGTGATTTGTTAGTTTCCCCAAATGCAGGAAGAAGTGCGAGCTGTAAAAGTGCTTTTGCCACCAGTGTTAGATCGTAGGAGACACAGAGTCTGGTACAGTTCATAGACGACTAGTGCATCTGTTTTGTCTGTCTGTTTGGAACTGGATGATTTCTTGGGTACTTAGCAATACTCCTTCCATGATATAGTTCAATTTCTAGAATATTGGCGTAATTTGGGTGCAAATCCTCATCCGAACATCGACAGACAGTGTCGAACAGTGTAACAGTTGATATTTTCGTGAGCAATGTGGGGTGAGAGTTTATTGGGGTCCCCTCTGAATACACTACAGAGTGAGTACATTAGGCACTAGAAATAAATACGTCCCATAGATCTCATAAGCTTTCAGTCAACACTGCACTTGCTTTGGTCCTCGGAAATAAATCCTCCAAATGTGAAGTCAAATGGATGAATGGTTGGCGATAAAATTAAAGGATGGACATACATACATATATAAATATAAACAGACAGACCGAGGGACAGAGACTCCATTTTAGTTAGATGAGGAGGACTGTTGTCTAAATGTTGGCTTGAATAAATGTTTTTTCATAAGACACTGAATGTGCCACGATATCCTTCTTTGCTGCTTTGCCAAGCTCCTTAGAGTCATTTCCAAAGGGAGCAGCACTAGCAGAGCTAATGGTATTAGGACAGGATTGGGTAACAAGTAAGGAAGCATTTAGCTTATCCCTGCATTTTGAAAATTACATTAAACTCTTTAAAATTTATGGAAAATGTGATTCTACCTGATCTGGTTGTTGTCCAGTCTCAACACCTGCAGGTTCTTAAACTGTCGAATGCAGCGAGGGACCTCACGCAGACGGTTGTTGTCCAATAGGAGCTCACCCAGTGAGCGGTACGTTCCAACAAAAGAGACTCGTTCAATTCCCTCATTGCTCAAGGCATTGTGGGATAGACGGAGGGACTGTAGACTGGACCGCATATGACGGAACGTGAAGGCGGCAATGTGACTGATGTTGTTGTGTTGGAGGGTCAGTTTATGGAGACGATGAGGCAGATTCATTGGGGCGGAGGTGAATTTGTTGTAGGACAGGTCCAAGGCCTCCAGAGACCTGAGTAGACAAAGAAGAACTATAAGATTGCGTTGATGAAATTCATGGTCCTCAGAGGATACATTGTACTACTTTGGCAATCCCCTGACTTTTTCCTCTAGCACCAATGGCAGGTCAAAGACTGGACATATCCTGTAAAATACCTCAAAATTAACAGGATTGATTGGCACCAAATGGGTTCCTTCATGGTTTCCCCAATTTTTCCTCTAGCTCCACCATGAGGTTGATATTTGATGTTTTTGTGTGAGATGTGTCAACAACTATTGGATGGATTGCCATGGTGTTTGGTACACACATTCAATTATAACAACTTTGGAGATAATTTAACTTTTTATCAAGTGTCTTTATCAGGTCCAATGCTTTGGTTTATGACAAAATACCTGAGGAAATAATAACATTTTAACCACCATCAGCTGTGCTTTGTGTTTAGAGTTAGGTAAAAAATACTAACATGCCGACACACTTAAGTAAGCTGGTGAACATGGTGAACATTACACCTGCTTGACATCAGCATGTTGGCATGTTTTATAGAGCTCTAGATTAGATATAAAAATGGATGCCCACTTGCACTCTTATTCCAAGGCGTTTAACTGTAGACTTCATGTTACATAGTTACTGGGCTCCTGCATAGCACTGTTGGAGAGGCAGGGAGTCAGGATTGCAGAGTGGGAAGCAAGGCTGCAGGGGAATAATGGGAGCAGCGGGGGGTAACATAATGGGACCTAAGGGGGTGCAATGTAAGAGAGAGTGGCAGTCTGAGGGGGAATTTGTGGCTGAGTGGTGGATAAGGGATATGAAAATGTTTGGTTTGTGGGAAAGAGAATGGACTTCCCCTGGAGGGAGTACCGGGTTTCAGGGGTCTTAGGTGAAGATGCCTTATAGGGGTTCAGTGTTTTTGATTTAAGATCCAACACAGCTGTTGTGAGTTTACAGCACAGCTCACCGCAGGAGAGGAACCTCATTTCCTGTCCATTCATATCCATCCGTAGACCAAACTAAACAGACAATGGGCGCAGAACACCCTAAGGTGGGCAGCCAATGACCACACAGAGAAGTGAAATTGGGACCAATGAGGAGAAAGAGAGTTAAGGGTTATGGATGTAGGAGACGCTTGGACTGGCATCTGTATGACTGATATTTGGCGCCTCAGCATTTCTGCTCCTCGTAAAGGTGACTTACAGTAAGACTTCTGCATTAACTCGCCTCCCTTTACAACTCCCAGGTTACATTAATCACTGGGGTTTTCGTGGGGTTTCTATTTCCATGAGATTAATGTTGTGTGTCAATGAGAAGGAGTTAAAATCCCCAAATCAATCAAAAATATTGCTACGTTAAGCAACTTCTGAGTATTTGTCAGAATCACAGTAAAGGTCATGGTTAACATGAGGCCTTCCTGGATCAGTTTGGTCAAACAAAGGCCACTATAGGCTTTAGGAAATCTGAAGTTTGTTACATGCCTCTCTGTTTAACAGAGGTGCAATAAAATGTCATAATAATATAACTATAAATGTTTTACTGAAAATAAAGTTAAGACAGGGGAGGGAGCACAGATTTAACTCAAAACACACAAACATACGAGCCAACACTCACCAGGCTCTTTGTTTTATTATAAGTATTGTGGCGGTTATAGATTTCTGTGAAAATGTGGTTTCTGCTTGAAATTTTAACCCTTAAATATATAATTTTATCAGCTTCTCAGTTCCAGTTCAGACCAGTTGTGTAATGATTCATATTCTAAATCTTTGCCAGAAAGCTCAACAGCAGTCCACCGCTGCTTAGAGCTCCACATGGTATTAATGAGAAGAGGGACACACAGGCCTCTCTTCTGAAAGTACTCCAGTCTCAACACTTCCACCCATTGGCACATGCACATGCCCACCGCAACGCAACACACACACGCACACACACACCCACACACACACACACACACACATGTGCGGCAACATGATGTGAAGAGAAACACAATGCATACACACACATGCTCAAAGACACAGAGAAACAAACACAAACTTATGAAATTGAAAATAGACACTGTATATACATTGTATTCAATCAAATAGGCACACACATGCACTCCTTTACCGAGATTAATTCATTTCTTAATTTCTAAAACAAATACAGAGAGGCACACAACAATTACACAAAAAAATGGATATGTCCTTCTTTTTGTGAAAAGCTTGGCCAGAAGTAATCGGGCTGATGGTCTGCTCATCCTCTGTGTGCTGGGTTCTAATGGGAACCAGCACACAGAGGGGTTTGTCTGTAGATGCAGAAGCACAATTCCATTGCATACATATACACATAGTGCCATCTGTGCTGAGCCCACCGTGCCAGCATCACACAAGTTGTCTTATGCACTTTGGAAACCCAGCCAGGATAGGTAGGGTAGCCAGGCAGAGTGGCTGTGCCAAGCAGGCTAGATGGAACAAGACTGAAATGACGGATGGATGATAGCGAAGATGAAGTCATTGATTTTTTAAGCCATTTGTCACACTAAATGAAAACCAAAGTTTTTCATTTATAACATCGATGTGATGCTTTGGAATAGTCGTTGTGTTTTTGTGTGTTGATATTTCCATGTGTGCTGCTTGCATTCCAATTTATGTAAGCTTATCACAAAATTTGTAATAAAGATCAAAGAGCTTTCACTTCAAGTCCTCAGGCTCATAACATAACACTCCCTGTCAAAGTGACACAACTACAAACACAAATGTACAAAAATTCCATCAGCCAAAGATTATTTCTACGCTGATGACACTTCTACAAGTCTGTATGTTACGATGTAGAACACGTGTAGCATGATGTACTTTAGGCAGAAAGTCCACATTACTATAATTTTCCCCAATGATCATATTTGACGACAGGAATTCAAAACTGCAATTGAAACATATAACTCATGAAATATATATTTTTGGAGTGTGTTTATGCAGCTTCAATCAGTGGAAGTAATGCAAACATGCCCCGGTTCTGTCAGTGAATTAGTGGAGTTGGAGTCAGTTCTGGTAGCTTGCAGCAGTGATTGCTGGTAAGGTTTGATCGACTGGAGGAAGAGCGGATATGGAGGCATTTGAGACCGTTATTTAAACTGACAGGTTCATAAAGAGCCGGAAGAAGATGCCAAACAAGCATGTGTGTCTGTGTGTGTATCTTTTTATGGGTGCATCTGTGTGTCTAGGGATGAAAGCTGCTGATTGGGCCCCTGAGGAGAGGCATCTTCAAGTTTTGTCAGCAAAATTTACTTAAAAGAGACTCAATATGCAGAAAATGTCAGCCGTTATATTAAATTTGTATTATCTAATCATAAAAAAGGAAAAGGTTGTTTTAAGATACTACAATTCAACCCTAACCCTAGGGCTGTGGTTAAAGTATAGCATGCATAATCATCATTCACTTAGTAAATACAAAATAACTAGTAACTAAAGCGTGGAATAATAAGTACAATAATTTAATAAATTATAAATTATAAAGTACCATAATGGTAACACTCAAGTTAAGTACAGGAACCTAAAAACTGTACTGATGTAGATTACTGAAGTAATCCCCCCACTGGTTGTTAAGCATGTGCTTATGTTTACAGGATGGTCACACATTGGCTGCAAATGTAAACACACCCAGAGGAACACAAACTAAAGACAGATCTGGGATAAGTTTACAAAGAAATGGGATCTGGGACACAGTAAATCTGAAACATATCCCAGGTACAAACTACCCTCCCCAGCTTCCTGTAACCGTCACTCTTACCTCCAATCACTGAAGCCCAGCAGTAGGCAGCCACAACACTCCCTGACATGGAACAGAGGCGCTCCACTAACCAGAACCAGCCATTTACTTCAGCCATTTACTTTTCACTGTGTATCAGTCCCTCTCTGTATATTTATCCACACACCTCTGCAGAGCCACATGATGAATACATTTTTCCACAAGTACTTCAGTGTGGACTAAATTATTAAAGGTCTGCAGATTAAAATATAAACCAACCACAGGGAGGAGTCTTGTTTTATCGCTAATGACCTCTGCCCTTTAAGTTCTCAGCTCCTGCTGTGGTAGCTGAGTTCAGGTCAAGTAGAATTTGTTACCACTCTCTTGTCTATGCTGTGCTGAAGGAGGCTTTTAAGATGGAGGACCAGCTAATAAGCCTGCAGTGCCAACGGAAAGAACGCTGCTGTCGCCACTAATGAGGTCAAGTGTCAGGTGTCAAATAGGTTCTAGTCAGAAGTCAAGCGAAGGCCCGAAGTGCTGCATAGCTCTATCTTAACTTGACTCAAACTCTTTCTCTCTTCACATGATCTCTCTGCCCATACTTGGGCAGGTTTTGTGTTTTACAGTTTCCATTTTTGATTAAAACATCTCATAATCTCTTTAGTCCAATTCTCCCAATTTCAGATGTCTACGTACACTTGCACATTATCATCCAGTAATATAGTGCAACCCAAAGTTTGTACAAATACACTTTCCTGTCTTTCTTCAGGAAAATGTTCTCCCTCAGTTTTGCCTGGAGCTCCCACTGTGGTTCACAAGGATCCCAGGGAGCAAAGAAAAAAAAAAAGCCCACTGGAATTCACTATATTTAAACAACAGGCACGCACACGCACACACACCACCATAGACACACATTGAGACTTACGTACACAAACAGACACATACAGGCACGCTGTTGCCCTCAAGCTGTCCCTCACACGCCTGCTCATCTAAGTACACAAGGTCAGCTGTCATAACTTCTGTGATATGTGTGGTATGTGTGTGTGGGTGTGTGAGAGAGAGAGAGAGAGAGAGAGAGAGAAAGAAAGAAACAAACAAACAAACAAAGAGACAAAGAAACAAAGGAACAAAGAAAATCTGAGAAATAAAAAGAAAACTAATTGTTTATCAGAAAGTACTGGTTTTTCACACATTTGATTGTGTAAATCAAAAATGATTAAGAGTTCATAATCTCAAACAATACCAGTCTACCCTCTTGTGGCTGATGGAGGAACTGCAGGTCATTATTTTTTAAACAATAGCTCTGGATGGATGGATGGATGGATGGATGGACGTACTTGAGCCGGCTCCAGGCGTTGGTAGCGATGCCTTGCTCATGCAGCAGGTTGTGACTCAGTCCCAGCACTCTCAAATGGACATTGCCCCTCAGTGCCTCCTCTGTCACCTCCTCAATCAGATTTCCATTCATCTCCAGCTCCTATGCAAAAAGAAAGACAAACAGTCAGTGATGTTCTATTTAGGACATAAATTATTGTCTTCATGTCTGGCTCTCTGATAGTCCCTGAGTACTATTCTGAATCCCAGCTGCCTCCTTTAGTTAAACCTAAGATTTAAAGGAGAAAGATTTTCCCTGAAATATTCAGTAAAGTGATACCAGTGCACCTGAAGAGAGGGAGGGAGGCCCAGAGGGAGGGAACGAAAGCGGTTGTTGTCCAACTGGAGCTTCAGAAGTCCCTCTAGCGATCTGAAGGCTAGAGGTGACACACTGCCCTCATGGAGAATGTTCTCATCAAGCTCCAGATTCAACAGGTTCATCAAACCTAGAGAGGAATACTGAATTATATCATTTTCATACCAGATGTTTCTCTTCCATGTAGACAGACACCACTCCTACCTTTGAAACAGTGAGGGCCGAGTGCACTGAGCTTGTTTCTGTTTATCTTGAGCTCCTCCAGAGATGGTGGCAGTGCTGGGATGCTAGTTAACTGGTTGCCATCGAGGTTCAGCTTCCTCAGAAAGGTCAAGTTCTGCATGACACGCAGCAAAAAGAGGGTTGAACAGGCCAGAGAGATAAAACAGTCAAAATGATACTTCACAATCCATAATTTTCCATCCCAACCAGGAAGGTCACAATCACAGAGTTTACAGAAATACACCAAATCTATGCATCTCTTCCATGTCGTCTATCATGTTGTATTTTAAGCAAAGCCACTCTGTGTGGCTCTTCAGTTAGAGCCATTGTGGTTGATCTGTGTCAACTAAAAGCAGTGGACTGAATCTTTCACAGGATCCCTCAAGCCAGTTCATCAGTCCTCTGTCATTACCGGGATGTGAGCAGAAAATGAGGAAAGAAAAAAATAAACGTCCTCCAAAAATATTTTGCATTTATTTGCCACGTCATTGGCTGCAGCTGTTTTCCAACAGGTCTATCGAGCCAATAGTGAGACAGTATGCTGGTGGTGGTGCGTAATGATTGGTCAGAGTGTGGTGGGCTGCCTCTGTGTGGTCAGGATCTGAGTTTGGCCTGTGGTCATTTAGAGGTTAGACCAGAGGTTATTCTTAGAAAGGATTAGTTAATGCAATTTTCAGTGCTCTTTTATTACTGTAATGATACAGGATACAGGCCCGCTTTTTATTTTAATTAGACCCAAAGTGACTTATAAAACTCATTCACATTTTGCAGGCTGCAGATTCTCCACAAGAGGGAGCTTTGGTGGGTCAGTATCACACCAAATCTAAAGAGCCTTAACTAAGCAACCCATAGGGTGAATGTGAACGAACTGGCCCTTCACATTTACAAAACTAAAAGTATTGTGTTCAGCTCTAGGAGTATGTTTGGGTGACCCACAGCTTAATCTGTCAATGTGAAGTATGGCAATAGAACAGGTCAAAAAGTTACTGGTGTAGTGTTGGATGAACAGTTGCCATGGTCTGAACACACAGTGACAACATTGAGACTAAAATGGGAGGGGGCATAGCAACGGCTAGATATATGCACTCTCACCTGTCATGGTTGTCAGTTGAAATTATACTACAACTATCGCCTTTTCATGTTTTCAGAAATGTAATTTAATTTTATGTAATTTAATCAGACATCTGAATATTTCTTCAACCAAGTATAAAACACATGCAACAGACATAAACATCACACAAGAAATGCTGGCTCAGGTGATTTGATACCTCCAACCCCCCAAAAAAACCTCCTCAAACGCACATTTATCTACCGTTCAGTAATGGCTTGGAACACTTTACCTGCTCATATTACTAATACAGGTAACAAACTGTCATTTAAAAAATGATTAAAGTCTCACCTAAGGCCACTGACCATATGACTAGAACTCCATTGCCTTTGTAGACTCCTGATACTTCATTTATAAAAGTTATGGAGGCATAATGTTTATGGTCGTTTCTGATACTACACATCCCATTCTCTGTACTTTGTATCCGACTGTACTATTTTAACTATTCTGACTGTACTGTTTTAACTCTTTATGTTACATCATGTATTGTATGTATTATGTTTTGTCCTTTCTGTGGACCCCAGGAAGATTATCGGCAGTCAAGGCTTCAGCTAATGGGGATCCAGTTAATTGACAATAAACAATAGGAAATGAAAATAATAGTATCTGCAGTATTTATATCTATGTTGAGGATTGATATTTAACAAGGTGTATAATACCACACTGGGAGTATTTTAATTGCCTCTCAACAGTTCTCAACACAGTGAGAGCTCGTGGCTAATGTTGCTAACACCACCAACATTTCAAAAATAGAATTACAAATCAGCTCATAGCTCTCAATCCTAATATTTAAGCTGTAAGAGTTTTTTGAACAAATGTATCATTATTTAAATTTTATCTTGGCATAACAAAAATCTCTTTCAGGCACTTGAACATCAGGCAATAGAGCTAGTGTTAAATCATTTTATTAACACTTAAGTTAAAAGTTTCCTCTGCCTCTCCTCTTTGGTTTTTCTCTTTTGGACAAATACATTTACAACATTAAACGAAAGAAAGGAAGTTGAAACACTCCCTTTCTCGTAGGTAGCGCTGGCTGGACTTGTAATTCTGGTCTGGAACTGCCGGTTAGAGACCGCTGGCATTACAGGTCTGGTTTGGATGTATCACATCAATGTGACACTTTGTGCCCTTTTGCATTTGTATTATACAGCACATACACTATGTAACATTGCTTCAAAGCAATAACAGGTATCCTTTAATTGAACCCTTACATAGTAGTGATATGTCCATTAAAGCACAATTAAACATGCAGAATACAACTATATTTTGAGACTGACAGTGAAGAAGAGAGGTGTTACTCACCAACAGGGGGTTTTGGCTGAAAGACTCATCATCCAGTTTGTTGTTGCTCAAGTCGAGTATGTCCAGGTTCGGCACACCAGAGAAAACTTGTGGACTGATGAATCTGATGTTGTTCTCTTTGAAGATAAATCACATGTTATTGTATATATACATGGACACATACATGTAGTTGAAGTACATAATATGGCTTATACAGCCATATCACATGAGTGTCATAGGGGAAATCAGTTAATTCACACTTCATGTAATGTTGATAAATCTGTGCTTGAACTTTTGTCTTGATGTAAACAATATAATCAGTCAATGGACTTTGTTATTTTAGTTTTCAGTTGAATGGTTTACCATCCTAACCTATACTGTCCTTGCCAAATACTATGTACTACTGTTAAGGCATATAAGTGGTTATAATTGTTAAAATAAGTAAATTCCATGGCTAGTGGCAACAAAGTTGGAATTCGAGCTAATGGAAACCTTAATAAATAAGCTGATTTAATAATGAACCAGTTCATATGTAATCAATATAACAGCTGTATTACTTTGTATAGAGTCCACTTTTATTCTGTACCATCCCACCAACATTAGCTCATTTTGTGTGATGCATCTACCACCACCACAACACACACACATACACACACCTGCCATGTCCAGATTTGTGGCCAGCGGGTTGTGGATGATTGGCAGGAGAGTCATGCCGATGCCCCTGCAGCTGATTTCTCTGTCAGCAGTCTGACACTGGCTGAGGGGAGACTCTGTAGAGCTGGAGTAAGTTTCTGTTTGATTGCTGGGAGCCTCAGTTGCCTCTTCTTCTTCTTCTTCTTCTTCTTCTTCCTCTTCCTCCTCCTCCTCCTCCTCCTGACACAAAAGTTAAAGAATGAATTACATGAGAAAAAGTTGCTTAACGGATGATTCAATTAACTGAAGCAAAACTGCCCTATTTGTACAAAAAAATCAAACCTCTTCCTCTTCCTCCTCCTCATCGTCATCATCATCATCATCATCATCATCGTCATCATCATCATCTTCATCATCTTCATCTTCCTCTTCTTCTTCCCCCTCCTCTTCTTGTGCTTTCCCTTGATCCATCAGCCGTTGCTTATCAGCATGAAGCTCCTTCAGTGCAGCAAAGAGAGCGCTGGTTTCCTCCTCTCCTTTTCCACGCTTTCTCCAGCCCGTCAGGGGTTTCCCCAAACCTGCCTGCAATAAGCAGCCGGAAGTCACTGACATGTTTCAACAAAGGAATAAATCAACGTATGTGGATGCACCATGAGGGCAGTTTTGTTTTTTATTTATTTATAAATATGCATTTTTATGTTCACATGGTAGAACAAGTGCCATACTATTCTATATGCAGTGGCCTCCACAGTCGCTGCGTGTTTCCTTTTCCCCCAAGCACCTCTTCTTCTTCTACCAGCCTCTTGTGTTTTAAACTCAACTCCTTGATGCTTCCTCTCCTCCTTTGCCTCCATTTGGAGAAGCTCATCCTCAGTCTCTTCTTCACCAGTCATAAAGCCGGGCAGAAAAAGACAATTAAAGAGATAAATAAATAAAACTTGAAACTTTGCTTGTATGCTTAATTTAGTAAAAGTATTTCAGTCATTAAAGGATTTATTAGCCAATATCATGCAGACAGAAACAGGCAGCATTTGAAAGATTAAAACTGTCATCTTACCTGAAGGTAGTGTTACACTTGAAGCATATGTATCCATCAAGGTCACTGCTTTACCAATGCCTGGTAGATGAACTGCTGCTGTTTCTAAGTCAGGTGTCTCAGAAGAGGTTTCCAAGTGTGAATCCATGTCATGCAAAGAGTTCAGGCTTTGTCCTGATACAACTGTCCCACAGAGACAAATGAACGTGATCCATGTCCTTGGCATTTGCATTGTTAAATGTTTACTCAGCTTAAGCTGTTTCAGTTGGAGAGAGAAGTCCAAAACTTCAGGGCTGGAGCGAGGATGAAGCAAATCCACAGAAAGTTCAGATGGTAATGGCAAAGGGAAGAAACTCAGTGAGTATACGATGACCTGAGAGTTTACATGAGAGGATACATCACTTAAAAAAAAGTTGTAGCAAAAGCTGTGGAGCAGCTTCTCTGTAGTGAATCAGCCAAAAGCAATACTAAACCATGCCCATGCCACTCAGAGTAAATGCTGAAATGAGAGGAAGAAGGCATGGAATATCTAGGAGACGGAGAGGTAAAAAAATAAACTCTCACAATGTTTATAAAGACTTTTTCATTGCACCATGAAAAACACAGACCCGCCCTGCTCCTCCTTGTCTCCTCACCCTCTCCTAACTGTCTGCTAACATTTGGTGGAAGGCAGATATTTGTGGAGGAGATGAAAGACGGACAGGAGGCAAAAGATAGAAACTGGAACACAATAAGTTTCATACAACGGTGATAGATTCTAGGCAGACATTATGACACATTCATTTGTGAACCACTGTCATGTTTGTGTTTTTCTCCTGACTGAATCAGACTGACCTTGGGCCTTTTCCAAACAAGAGACAGGGTTGGTAGAAAGTTCAGGTCGGAGCCAAACGCTAGCATCTATGTATGAAGACAAACACGTCTTCTGGGAAGCGAACAACTGGCCCATCTTTACATTCTGTACACACCATACAGTACTGTCTGAGAGCACATGCAATGCTGTGCTGAAACGTGTACTCTGGAGTTTGTACATCCCCACACTCACAGCTGAGCCAAGCAGGTGCCACTGGCTGAGTGTCGAGCCAGACTGGGATTTTCACTGTAGGGTGAAACCTGCTGACAGACCCACTTTATTTGCTCAGTATCCACATATACTCACACTAAATCTGTCAAAATGTGTGTGCATGTTCTCATGTACTAGACAACCTCCTCTGTGATTAACAAGGCCTGAAATATCAACACTTCTCATCATATCGGTCAAGTTGATTTTATGTTTTAGTTCTGGTCGGTTTAGTTTCTCTGCACCTGAAACTCATCTGATGAGGCAGAGATGACACAAGAATCCAGACTTATTCCAAATGGCTCATTGGACAACTTAACAGTAAACGGTGAAACACTCAGGTCCCAATGGTCTCTTCCAAGGTACATAGTGGTGTGTCCAAAAACCATTCATTTAAATCTCGACAGGAAGGTGCAGTAATCCACTGACCACACATTCAACCCCTTCCTTAACCTCAGTCCGACAACACCCTGGATTAACAATTTCCATCGCAGAGAATGGTGCAGAGGCCTGTGATTCACCAAATGTAAATACTTAAGCTGTAGTTTGTTCCAGTGACTGGTTTGAGACACACTAAAGACTTTTACCATCTCTATTGTGACCTGTTGTCCATTCTCCACTAACGTAGAACAACTTTACTACCTTGTTTTCTCACTCACAAGGCGTCCTAGACACTCTGAACACTGCCAGCTCTACAACATGTATGACAGGTATCTGTAAAAGCCACACGTAGCAAACCTAACAGTAATACCAGACAAGAAGTCTGAAGCCAGGATAGTAGCTCTGTGAGATTGCACTTCAGTACAATGGTTCATAGAGCTAAATGCCTAAATCAGCATATTAACATGCTGATGTTTTGCAGGTATGTTTACAATGCTCACAGTAGTTTGCCATGTTGGCATACCAACATTTGCTAGATAGCAGTAAAGTATGAGGCTGATGGGAATGGGTTTGTTTTGCAGCTAGTATTTTGGTCATATTTGACCACATGACAGAAAGTTTTTTTCTGAAAACCACAAACGTGAGACTCATGATGGCGCCAAGGTTTGATAAACACCAAAATAGTTGAATACTGGACCACATTTCATGGAAATCCATAGAATACTGAGATATTTCACTAAAGACCAAAAAGGTGGTGTTAGCAGAAAAGTCTGTGGATCAAAGTCATTAGAACACATGTGGGAACCATAAATGGCTGTACAAAATGTGATGCCAATTCATTGAGATGTTGAAAACTACAACCTGCTAGTAGCGCTAGCTCAGAGGTCAAGGGAACAACCAAGTAATTAGGCTTCATTCTTTGGGCACCATGAATATCTGTGCAAAATTTCATTGTGATCCATCAACAAGCTGAGGTATTTTAGGCTTGACCAAAGTAGCACCGACATCGCCACTCATAGAACCGCACTGCTAGCGGAGCGAGGAAAAATAACAAAAACAAAAGAAATTGGGTTAATTCTTTTTAATTCAGCACAACACAGGTACAACGGGATGACACCAGTGACCTGGAACACCAGTTACTTTACGATGCCGATGTGGCCAGAACACAGGAAGATGAATGGTCAAACTGCTCATAACTAAAACTGGTTTAAGCATCAAAAGTCTACAAAACTGATCTAGTGAATAAGACTTATGACAGAGCTGTAACAAAGTTTCTTGAAAATAAAAAAAGGTGGCATGAATGCCAGACAAGTGAGAAGACATGAGGCATGGTTGTAAGGAATGTGAAAAAGAAAGGATTGGAATGCTAAACAGAAGTAGTGGCCTGACAGTTTACGATGGATCAAAACCGGGTCTGCTTCCGGTATGGTTTTTAAATCAGTCAAATACCACATATACAGTATTCAGTGATGGTTTTGTATGAGCTGCTTTCAAGACAGTATTGTGAGGATACAAGAAAGGAATTGTTGCAGAGGAACCCATCGGGAGAAGAGGTGACCAGACGCTAAACTTTTACAACACTGCGCTCCTATTCCCATCCCTCTCAATCTGTGGTAGCGATGATAATACGGGGTTAACGCACTTCACTCGAGTCAAACCTAGAAGACGGCACTTGGGCACAGAAGTTAACAGGTCTTCACGAGAACAGGCCAAGTAGCTGTAAGTTGGGCAGAGAGTTGTTTGTGATGGAACAGAGCAGCAAGCAAGACTCAGGTGCAGTCCTTAGTTTGCAAAGGTCTGACGCACGGCGTCGGCAATGTGCTTGGCGCTGATTTTAAAGATGTCCAGCAGCTCTTCGGACTTTCCGCTGCGGGGAACACCGGACACTGCCAGCCGGGTCACAATGATGCCAGGCTCTTTGCCCACTGCTGCAAGAACAGCTTCACCAAGACCACCTGGACAGAGAAGACAGACCATAAGCTCAAAGCACCAAGGGATGACATGATAACGCCCTCTTAATAGACACTGGTAGATCGAGAAAAACCTCTGCACAAAACACCCCCCCCACTAAGAAACTCCGCTTAAACACAAACTTCGAGGGGCCAAACAGTAGCCGTTTGCGATTCTGGCCCTTGCTGTATTCTCTGGCAAGAATCAAAGTCTGCAAACTCTCAGACCTCATTGGTACACGACTAGAGAAGCCTGCAATAGCACAAAAACAGAAAACAACCTACCCTCCTTGTAGTGGTCCTCCACAGTGATGATCTGTCCCCTTGTGGCTCTGGCACTGGTCAGAATGGTGGCGGCATCCAAGGGCTTGATGGTGAATGGGTCAATCACACGGATGTTCTTCCCTAGAAATATTAATGAGGAGATTGTTACTCTGGGATATTTTTATTAGACCATACTAGCTAACCTAGAAACTGAGGACTTCCATCCCCTTGATGACCAAACATGAGAGTTGTGGATTGATGTTATGGATTGTCAGCTTCAATACCTCCATCTATCCACTAGAGGGCAATGCGTAGTTTACCTTCACTGGCCAGCATATCAGCAGCAGTGAGGGCCTCATGCAGAGTAACACCAGCTCCAACCACAGTCACACAATCGTTGTCAGACTGGCGCACAACCTGGTAAAGTAGACGTTTAAAGATATACAATCATTTTTCTGCCATTTATAAAAAATAAAAATAAATTGCTGCTACTAGCTACTTAGTGTACAAGTATTAGCATGTATAAAGATTACTGTAATGATCATTACCTTGGCTATTCCCACTTCAAACTTCTCATCTGGAGAGTAGAGGACTGCAGTCTCTGGTCTACTGGTACGGATGAAACAGATGCCCTGAGAATATGGAATGATGAGTTACAACATAAAAACGTTACTCTCCCATCATTGTGAAGACTGGATTTCCTACCGAATTACTGGACAAACTCTACCACCAGGTGGCCTACTAACCTTGGTGTTGGCTGACAGCTCAACAGCTCTCTCTGTGGACACTGCATCACTGGGGTAAAACACAGTACATGTTGGAATGGCACGGAACATGGCCAAGTCCTCTAGGGCCATCTGGGACGGACCGTCCTCACCTGAAAGTAGAAGATAATCAGTCGGGGGCCGGGAACACTCACTCATTCCCATAAAAAAAATGTAAAAAATAAAAATAATAATAAAATAAAAAAAAGCTAGTGATGCTTCAGCAGAAGGCTTACCAATAGAGACTCCGCAGTGGGAACCCACCAGGTTGACATTGGACTGGGAGATGGCTCCCATACGGATCTGGTCGTAGGCTCTGGAGAAAAAGGCGGCAAAAGTGCTGGCAAACGCTACCGTGCGGTCACGTGTGGCACAGCCAATCGCCACTCCCACCTGCAGCAGCAAGTAGAGATTGGTATTAAGGATTAGTCTAAACTGATCACAAGTGAGTAGTAAGAGGCTGGGATTATCATGCTAGAGAATAAATAGTAACAGATTAAACCTATTTGGAGCAGATTATGGTAGTCAAGAGTTAAATGTGAGCTAAATGGAGTTAAAGAGTGAATTATTGTTTACCATGTTCTGTTCAGCGATGAAGCACTCGATGTAGCGGTCGGGGAAGGCCTTCTTGAATGTCTCTGAGAAAGTGGAGTTTTTGGTGTCTCCATCGAGGGCCACCACCCTCTTGCTTGCCTCACCAAGTTTGGCCAGTGCAATGCCGTATGCACGCCTTGTTGCCATCTGACAGGACAGGAAGGAATGGGTGAAGACGGATTAACACGGTAATTAAACACAGCAAAACAATCTACATGTAGGTTAAACAGTTCATCTCAGTAGCTGATATCAGTAGGGGCAAGGCACCCACTAAGAAAACAGTGGTATTAGTAAACTTTCATTGACTGGTAAAAGGGGATTTGTATCCATTATTCATTATTCAAGTCAAAATGTAATCAATTACATTAGCTGGCGTTCAATAGGAGCGTAATTAACAAGTAAAAAGGTACCTTGTCTCCCTTTTTGTATGCTGGGGGTGAAGGCAGGGAGATGGTGCTAAGGTCTGCGGGTGCGGTGTCGTCTTTGGGCAGCTCCGGGGTCAGGGACTTGTTGGGGACCTGGATCAGGGCCTGCAGGTCTTTCAGGACGCTGTCCACCTTGTCCTTGGGGATGGGCTTTCCATGCCAGTTGTCAAGATCCTCAATATCTACAGCAAAAGGATGAACAAGTCTGAATCAAATTCAGAGAATCAAATAGCTCGGTAAATAAAATATTCACCACATGAAACCCACACTTACTTTTGAGTCCTTTGCCCTTAAACGTCTTGGCGACAATGCAAGTGGGCTTGCCCTTCACCTGCTTAGCCTGCCAGAAAGCTTTGCACAGCTCCTCCACATCGTGTCCATCAACAACAAATGTGTTCCACCTAGAAAAATATGGCTCAGTTTAGCAGCATGAACACACATTACAACAAATTTAAAATTTCAAACAAAAATTTGATAGTGTATTCTGAGACATTTTCAAAACCGGCATTGGCAAAAAAATGCTTGGTAGGAAATTAGATAAAAGTGGAAGAATGTTTGGTACTGACCCGAAGGCCTCACAGCGCTTGCGGTAGGTGTCCATGTCGTGCTTCAGAGGTGCAGCTTCACTCTGACCGAGCCGATTGACATCCATGATAGCCACCAAGTTGTCCAGCTTGTAGTAGGAGGCAAAGGCCATGGCCTCCCACACCGAGCCCTCTGAACACTCGCCATCACCCATCATGCAGTACACACGGTATCTACAACACAATGCAGAAACAGGGAATATTAATGTTGCTCTCCAAACAATGAAGCACACAATGGTTATTACATGATTCAAGTCTGTTAAATTCAGACTGGAAGTAGACTACCCAAGGGGAAAGAAAAGGAAAGTTTTGCCCTTTGTCTCCAAAGAGTTCAGTTCAGAAAAAAAAAAAAAAAAAAAAAAAAAAAAAAAAAAAAAAAGACTGGTCTTGAATGAAGAACTATTCAGTCAATCTGTCCGGTTTATAACATCTTTCCATTTATAGATTATTGGGTTATTATTTTCCTTAGAATCAACAGTCACTCCCCCTCAGAAAAGGTAAATAAATCGTTCAGTAATATTTTTGCTACTTTGAATATTACTCTGTTGCAGCAGTGCAAAGACCTTTTGAACTCAGTGCAGTGAAGCCGTTTCAGGCATCCCATTTTTTTTATTTTTTTTTTTAATCATCTGACTGCCCTGTTAAAAAAGGCTCTTTGTTCAACTAAACTCTTGTTGACTCAGGGTGGCTTTACACGACAACGCTCCCGGGTGAAACCGACAAAATATTTTATCAGATGTGCCTTTCGTTTAGACGGCGACAGCGTTTTTGGGGCTTAAAAACGAGAGTGGAAATCTTAAAAACGCTCCACCGTCACGTTCCCGTCTAAAGGGTTGAAAACGCAAAAGTGTGCTCTGAGCTGCGCACGCTGGCTATCCTTGCCTACGCGTTGACGTCATACCCATGTGCAGTACAGCCAAACACCAACAAACATCAGAATCAACATTCGGTCCATATATCCACATATTTTGTCTGACAGGACTCCCAGTCCACTCCCTCTTGTGCCTTTGTGGCTTTGTAATCAACTGTTGTATGCAGCAATAGCTCAACCTCCTCGTCTGTCCAGACAAAGTTTTCTGTTCGCTTCTTTGCCATGTTTTGGTTTTCCGAATTTCGATTTCGCGCTAAGGAGAGAAGTAGAAGGACGTTTCAACGCATGCGCGCGCTCTTGGTGTTGTTGTATGGCAGTGCTTCACAGTACCACCTAGCCACCTGGCATGCATACTACATCAAATTTCACACATTTTTGCGTCCCCGTGTGCATGCAGATTTCCACCCAAAGTCGCTCGTCTAAACGCGAAATAAAAAGTGGGAACGCAACGCCACTTTTGCGGTTTGTGTTCAGATCGTTGTCGTGTAAAGCTAGCCTCAAATTATTTAACAAGAACTACACTCAACATGAAGGACATTTCAAGAACTACAGAAACAGTCTAGCTGGAGTGTAGAGAGCCCATGTACTTAAGCAAACTAATTCAGACTTAATGTCCTATAAACAGGAATCAAACTAACGCTGAAGAAAAAAAACAGATAATGCAAGTCTTTGAATCTTAATGAATATCCATATTTTTTTATACATACCCTGATTTGTCAAAGTGTTTGCCAGTGTATGCCATCCCACAGGCAGCCCCAAGACCCTGTCCCAGAGATCCTGTAGCCACGTCAACAAAGGCCAATTTCTGATAAATAGAAGAGAAAATATACATTATACAAGATATAGAAAGTGACGTGAACATGATATTCGGTTTTCAAAGGAAACATGACCAGAAATGAGCTCAGGGTTTTGATCTTACTGGTGTGGGGTGCCCCTCCAGGTCACAGTCAATCTTGCGCAGGTTGAGCAGATCAGACTCCTTCACGAAACCAGCCTCTGCCCATGCAGCATACAGGATAGGTGCAGCATGACCCTAGAGACAGCAGCAAAAGTCCTTAAAGACGGTGGTTATACCACATCACAGGCACGCTGGCCAACTCAAGAAAATTCTCTCTCAAAGAGATGTAAGCCAACCTTTGAGAGCACAAAGCGGTCGTTGCACTGGTTGCGAGGGTCGTCTGGTTTGTAGCGCATGGTGTTGAAAAAGAGCACCGACATGAGCTCCGCTGCACTGCAACATGATGTGGGGTGACTGGGAAGAGAAAAATGGAGACAAGTCTAATGAGAACAAATCACAACGAGAAAAAGAAATGACTCAAAAAAGAAACATCCACATACCATGCATGCATGCATGCGGTGGTACATTCAGGAATCCTCACACCCTTTTTAGTTTGACAATAAGAACAACTTATGTACCACAATTGGTCATTCCTAATAAAGCATTTGCAATGCAATTAGAGATTGTAAAGAGAGCCTTCTTTCTCTTGGGATTAGGAAAATCTATTTTATCAATAGATTGTTAATCTGCAAAATAAACACATCAGTCATGTTTCCACACTTAAAGACACCCAAAAAAAACTAAACTTGGGAAACTGTTAGTTGCTGCATAGTGGTAAGAGTATTGCAATATTCAGGTTTAGAAATCCCAGGTTACTCAACAGCATCTCTGCTTCCCTACGTGGGTTAAATTATAAATGGCATCATTTAAACCATGCTGGAACACACAGAGTTATCTTAAACAAACACACATCACGGTCACTGTTAAATTTCATAATAAAAAACCCAGTGCTCCGTTTACCCCTTGTCCTTTTGATGAGGGATAACCTGCTGAGAAAATAAACTGAAGGCAATCAGATACTCAAGTGTAATGTTCCATATCAATCAGATAATGATAAACAGGTGTTAAGTTTTGGTGTCAACAGTATCAGCACATCAGATGCCACAGTCAGGACATCCAGGATATAATCCATCTATTTCCTGGTAGGAAGTGAAAATACAGGTTTACCAACAAACATTTCCTTCTTAGAGGTTGCAGTTGGGCAAGTTAAAAAAAAAAAAAAAAAAAAAAAAAAAAAATCACAATGGCAGACATCTTGCAATGTGAATACAATGAAACAGTGTGCTGAAACAACGGTGATGAATTGATTGGAATTTGAAATTGAATGCGATATTCCTGGCAAGGTGATTGACATACAGTACCAGTCAAAAGTTTAGACACACCTTCCCATTCAATTGTTTTTCTTTATTCTTATTTTTTTCTACATTGTAGATTAATATTGAAGACATCCAAACTATGAAGGAACACATATGGAATTATGTGGTCAACAAACCAGAATATGTTTTATATTTTAGATTCTTCAAAGTAGTTGAATGAGAAGGTGTGTCCAAACTTTTGACTGGTACTGTATGCTCCATTTAAAATATAGGAGTTGTGGTCCTAGACTGCATAATAAATAAAATAGAGTTTATTACCCCCACCCATTGTCTCGTTTGAATTTTAGATGCTATAAACAAACAAAACACACACAAAATGAGTTGCATGAATAGTCTTTTTTTTCTACGACAAGCTAAACAATAGGGGGAAAAATGTAAATCCAAAACCGTCCCTCAGGGGACAAAGTCAACAGATAAGTGTGGTGGAACATGTGACATATAATGATAATTGGGGTTAACTGAGAGTTGTTTAAATTAAAAGGCATTTATGATGCCTTCTGAGTAACTAGATCAGTGGTTCTCAACCTTTTTTCAAAAAAGGTGTAATACACAGCACTGTGCCATCAGCGTCTGATTTATTAAACTGTCAACACTGAAGATTGCATTGTTGCATTGCATTCAGTTTATGCACTCACACTTATATTTTATTGAATATTTATTAAATAACTATTTTGAAAGGATTTTTGAATGGATGCTAATTTTAAATATATTTTTTAAAAATCTCACGTACCCCCATTTGAGAACCACTGAACTAGATTGTGGTTTCGATGCTGGGTGTGTACACAGATATAACTATAGAACACATGAACAGAAGGAGAGGCCAGAATAATCTCTAGATTGCATAACCTATAAAATCACATTCCTGTCAACAAGGAAACTATTCAAACTCTTCCCGCTTGGAAACTGGTTCCACCTACAGCGACTGTGAAGAGGAAGACTTTTCCAAGAAACTTCTCGGACTTCCGCAATACTACAGGTGCTCTCCTGTCGGCCACTTTATCAAACTCTGCTAAACATTCCTGGAAGCAATCACATGTTATTTATGCATCTCTCCGGCATTTGAGCACGCAGCTGCAACTTTAAATTAAAGCCTCAAGCCCACCACGAGATCTCCCCCTTTGGTGTGATCATGTGGTGGCAAGAGTTCAAAGTCCCGTCCTGCGTAATGGGCGTGCATGGCTTCTCAGACAGATTGCATGGCTTCCATTCATTACACATATTGCCATCTTGTGCTAATCTGAGCATGGACCATGCACTCGAGACAAATATACCTCACAAAGTAGCTTAACACGTTTAAAGTAATAGTGGTTGCGATTCCACCGCGTGAAGATAATCTGCAGCACGTGCCACCGGGCCCCGCAGGTTAAAAACGTGCGTCAGATAAAAGTCACAGTGACGTTACTATTACAAAATATTGTACATTGTGTTGTTTTTTTTGTAGCCGTGTACTTTGAATGAACTCAACCATGCAGTACCACGCACAGCTTACCCAGAGTTAGAGGCGCATGTCGCCTTGATGGAGTTGATCCTGAGCTTATTGGCGGCGTCTTTCAGCCCCTGCAGGGTTTTCTCATCGGGCTTGTGGTAGCTCGTCATGCTTCCTGAGTATTTATTTTTTCCTCCGCTTGAATAGTTTGATTAATTGAGTTGCACAGCTGCTTCCCCGGGGTTCGTAGGTTCAAAGGTGCGCAACGCCGCTGCTTAGCTGTCCGATGAAAGCACAACCGAGGAGGAGGAAGCGCAGAGAGGAGGAGGAGGAGGACTTTTGTCTCCTCTGCAGACACGCCCCCCTGCTCCGATCATTGGAGGAACAGAGGTGGTACTAGTTGCGCAGGACATGGTCATTTCAGGACATTAACACATCTATAGGGGCTTATTCTTATCATTTCCTTTTTTAATGAGCAAATCGAGAGTGTGTAGGCATAATGCACATCATTGCAGCCGGTCACAAAGTAGAGAACTGAAGCTAATGATATGACTTGGTTGTGAAGTTATCAGGGAATACGACAGAGATTGCACACACAGCTTTGAAGATGAACTAAAGGGCAGTATTTCCAGTGAGGTGGCTTCATGGTTGTCGCAACATTATGATGTAAGATGTGGACATATTATTTGTAACTTCAGAATACAGCTATTAGTGAGAAATATTTCTATTATATGATACAATTTGCATACGCTGTGCTCACAGAACAGCATTTCCCAGTGTACATCTCGGGATTTTTCCCCATACATTCATGTCGCTGTTCCTTTAAAGCTGAAGCTGGATGGCTGCCAACACGGAAATGGTGGCGCATTTTGCCTTCTCATCCTTACTCAGGGAAACACAGGACAGCTTGGCAAGAAGCACGAGGTTATCATACTCCCTCGTGTGTTCTTTATCACTTTCCTTTGTAACATGCTGATTATCTGCATTTGTATGTCAATGGATGCGACAGAAAAAAAAACATTAAAAAAGTTCTATTGTTCAAAAAATAGATAGGCTGTAATAGTTTAAGAACATGACATAAGCAACCCTTATATACACATTTTACAGATACAAAGTGAATCAGACAGATCACCCGATCAAGATTTAGCTTCATATACTTTTCACACAACACAATCAAAGTCACCCACTTACACACTAAAGCCTGTGTTTTCAAGGAAGTCAAACACTTCTTCATTTTGGCCATCATTGCAAATACTATGGCTCAAATGACTTCCTCTTCTTTAAGTTCCTGAAAGGACATATATGCCATTAAAACAACCAATAAAAGAGCAGCTTATGTCTCAACATTCCACAAACAGAAATAAGATGTTTGTTAGCGTTACCTTTGATTCTCTCCCAGGCCTCGGCCATCTCCTCGGGGAGACGGGGTCTTTGTCAAGTCGCTCCAGCTGTGGCAGGAGAATCAGTACGCTCAGCCGGTAGTCCGTTGTTTCCACCAGAGGATTGTCAGAGAGGACTAAAGCTCGCAGAGTTTTTGACACAAGCGCAAGGCTTTGTAGGGCCTTCTCATCGACGATTGCATTTCCTCTAAGAGACAGAGACAGAAGCATGTGGGATATATAATCTGGTATATATCAGTTTATTGATTGATTTATTGATATTAAAGGCTCTGATCTGTCCTGTCGGGATACAACTGTGTACCTGACATTGAGGTATTGGAGACACTTCATGTTGGGGCTGAGGCCATCCAGAGTATCTAGCTGGTTGTCTCGGAGGTGAAGGGTGGTGAGGCGCTCCAATTTCTCTAAACCCTCCAAAAGATTGATGCCATTTTGGGCCTGAACAGAGAGCAAGGATACTTAGAGGCAGCCTGTTCTCTGGGTCATTATGGGTTATTAAGGCTGGTGTCAAATGGTCAACCTCATCCAGTGTGCTAGTGTTATTAACCAAAAATGATTGCTTTTATTACCAGATATAATTGCCGCAGGTTGGGAAGGTTGATGCCATCAGTGGTTTCCAATTTGTTTCCCCTCAGCTCCAGAGTTACCAGGTTGGCAAAACAGCCACTCTGGAGACCATTCAATCTCTGAATACCGTTACCTGCCAGAGAGGTTGCAAAATGTCACATCAAGGACTTTCCAAAAAAGATATATTAGGCACAACATATGTGATTAATTGCTGATGGATAACAGCTTGTTATAGACTGATTGATAACACATGGGATAGTAAACCCCCTTCTTAACAAATAAATAACTCCTTTGATGTTATAACTTCCCTAAATTCAATTTATATTGATAGTTAACTCTTACTTATTTGACAGACCTCTAAATTAGCTAAATACATCATCAATCATTCACATAGTGAATTCAAAAAACCCTTTTTCCGGATATGAAACCAACAGATCAACCTGCAAGATTGAGGCTCTCCAATGCAGGCCCGACCAGGCCGTCCAGATCTGTTAGCCGGTTCATTGCCATACTCAGACACTTCAAGAAGGTCAACTGAGCGAAGGGTTGCCCTTTGAAGCATTTCACAGCATTATTGTCAACCTATAGAGGAAGAGATGCATTCAAGATTCACAATCAGTTAGAGTGATGATAAAGACAGCTCCAGAGATGTCCTTTTCTAAATGAATAAAGTAGAGAGGTCCTTGCCTTCAGCCAGATCAGCTGGGTGAGAGATGCCAGAGGAGAAAGATCAATAAGGTGGTTGTTGGATACATCCACAAAACGTAGGTGAGTATAATTGCTGATCGCAGCAATGTCGTTCAGTTTGCTAAGTGGTACAAAGACGTTGAAGTGAAAGTTAGTATAAAATCGAAGAGATTGTTAGAATTAATGGGCGATAGCAGCCAATTTTGCTTTGAATGTATTTTTGCCATCTTACTTGTCTTTTAGGTCGAGTTTGACAAATGCATGTCCAAGTCCATTTCCTGTTTGGCACAGCAACGAGAGCCCCCGACTTATGGTTTCTTTGGTCAAATGGCAAACCTGTACCTATTAGACGGAAAGACACCACAGGATTATGCCGTCAAAATTGTTTGTGGTGCTAAATCACAGGGGAGTAGATGTACAGGACCCCATCAGTGTTTACGTGTAAGCATTAGGCCCTGCTCAGACACAGGCCCCTCTACACCATAGAGCTTCACTACCACCTCTGTAGTGTTTAAGCCATGAATTGAGTCTCCAATGTGGAAGTTACTGTGAAGTACTTACAAATACTGTGGTAAAACACTCACTTGCATAACAGTTTACAAATAATAAAGTTAAGTAATGCTTAACTAATGCATGACCAATGATGATTTAATGCATGGATTAAAGCAGGCTCATGCATTTTAACTTAATATGATTTGTTTACACTTATTAGATCACCACTTAAGTGGTGTTACTTTATTACTTCATACTTAAATTGTTATGCTACAGAATTAATTGAATTCCAGTTACATAAAAGTTCAGACTTATGCATTTACTCAGCCTTTTCTGAAGCAGAATAGGTATTATTTTTATAGAAATGTGAAGGTTTTTTTTTGTTAAACTGGTTGTCAAATGCCACATATACAACCTAGAAGGTGGAGCATGAGTTGTTTATACAATATTTTTGTTTATGTAAATAAATTTGTAACTTTAAAATAACATTTCTTAATTAAATGTAAATAATCCCAGTCATAGTGACTTGATCACTTTAATCTTGGTGTGTTTAGTCATGGTGTGGAGTCATGCATGAGCGAAGCATCACGTCATTAGTTTATGTGATTTTTACCCATAGTATAAAGCGTTAACAAGAAAGGCAACTGTAAACACAAATACAGTACCAGTCAAAAGTTTGGACACACCTTCTCATTCAATGGTTTTTCTTTATTTTTATTGTTTTCTACATTGTAGATTAATATTGAAGACATCCAAACTATGAAGGAACACATATGGAATTATGTGGTAAACAAACAAATGCTCAACAAACCAGAATATGTTTTATATTTTAGATTCTTCAAAGTAGTTGAATGAGAAGGTGTGTCCAAACTTTTGACTGGTACTGTAGGTGGGGGAGTCAAACTTGATCTTTCTTTTTGGAGTAGATAAATTATGGGATATCTTTGATTTTTAGGACAATATTTAGTTTACTCCTCCTGTCCAAACCACAAACCCATGGAGTGCTCTAACATAAACTGCATTAAACTCCCAGGCCACCATGATCCCAAATAAATTGGACGCACAGTTATGACGTCATCCGTCGTCTGTGTTCCATGTCTTCAGAAGCGACCTCCCCGGTGAACTAGTCTATTATACCTTCTCGAGATCTTCGGCTCCTTGTTGAGGTGCTTCTTCCTCTCCCTCCACCTCCGACAATGGTGCATCCTCATCCATTTCAGACATGTTGGTCAATTTGACTTAAGTGTTTTTCACAAAAAGTAGCAGGACACTAGTTCACGTCTGGCCGGGCAGACAAAGCTTTTGTAGTTTGTTGTTGCCATGGAAACTCAGCAGCCTCAACATGCGCACAGGTGTCATAAGCGCGTGAAACACATCCAGGGAGCGTGCTGTGCAACAAAGTGCACAAGATGTTGCACTATTCCTCTTTCTTAACCACCGGTTTGCAAAAACACGGCTTTAGAAATTCAAAATGGTGAAATATTAGCAACTGTTTACTGACTTGCCAACACAAGACATTAATCAAAGATAATTATGAAAATGTTATTCTGAATTAACATGAGCTTAATGAAACGCAGTCATATTATTGAACACATACAGAAATAAAAAATAACTTTCTCCAGAGATAACGATGTATTACATTGTGAATGCATATCTGCAACATGACAAACTGAGAAACTTTTCATGTACACCCTAGTTTTAGTGGGACCCTGTCCAGTTCATGAGATCTCTTCTAAAATGTATACAGTCCATGCCCAGATCAGTCATTCATTGAATGACAAGGCATATAGCATTAAATAAAATAAAAAAATCTATGGTGCATAGACAGTAATATTAGAAAATCTCAAATGTTTCCCAACCACATAAAGCTTGTTTATCACACACAAGCTCCGAAGCAAGTGAGAACACAAAACTGCATCATTAAGGAAGAAAGCAAAAAAGTGCATTCTGTGCAATATCCCGACATCCACTGCTACAGGATCAGTTCATGAGTGTATTACCACTGTTGAGGTAATTGTAATTACAAACCAAAATTAAGAGGTTTATCTATATGACGTTAACGGTGATGTGTTGCGTGCCAAGCTTTGTCATTGTCCTGGGTCAGGAAGTTGAGATTTTAAGGTGAAGGCTCATTCCACTTGCATATTGCGCAATAGAAGCCCTTTCTTCACTCCTCCCTGCAGCATCCTGGCACCAAGACTACCGCCACTTAAGAGAGAAAGAGAATAAAATAACATTGCTCACACACACACAAACTTAAGTAAGCACACAGTGCAAAGCAACAAGTCTTACTAGAACAGTCAGTACAGACCAATTAAAAAAACAAGACTATCACCATATAGAGAAATGTCTAAAACAGTACAAGAGGAACAAGGCTTGGTAATATCCAGTATTTCGTAAACCACCACTTCTGCACACATAACACACACTGTAAACCTCAACCAACTATAAAGACACAGAGGGTCTGTTTTTTCCTTCAATGCTGCTTACATGGGGCTAAACTTCCTCCTCTTAGGATCAGGAGGCTCAGGTCCATCTGAAAGTCTCTGCAACCAAAAACAAAAGGAAAAGGAATGAAATGAAAGGACAATGAAATGAAAACTACATCTACAAACAGAATAAGTCTATGCAATGTTGTTTTACTCCTACAGACAGATGCGGAGACATGACAAACCTCTCTCCCCGAAGATTCCTGCTGTACTCGTCTCTGCTCCAAGTTTTGCTGAGAACAGACAGGTAAAAGTTGAGACACTTCTGCTATACTTTTGCACATAACAAATAGTTAAGACAACAATGTAACAAATTACACTGAAAACAAGTTGGCTTTTCTACCAGGAGGGAACAGATATGTCTCATTTATGCTACATTTGCAACGGTGTGAAGTTCGATTCAAACTGTTTTTGTAAGCACCTTATGTAGCTCAGAGAGCTGCTGGTGCCTGATGAGGGCCTCCTTGCTGGGGAACTGCCTCCTACACAGCAGACAAGCCAGTTTAATCCAGTCAGTCATTCTCCCTTCCTTCTCTTCTTTGTCACCTCCTTCTTCCTCGCTGTCAGTTTCTCCGCTGTAGGCTGGGACCAGACCCTGCTGCTGAGGAGGTGAACGCTACAGAAATAGGATGCACGATCAAAAACTGAGGAACAGATAGGATAGTAGTAGAAATAATGATAGTATGCTTGGAAAAACAGGGTGTTATAAAAACTATGAGGAAAACAGACCAACACCCACAAAATAAATACAATCACTTTGACCATGTCCTTACTTCTGCACTTTGTCGGATCTGGTCCAGAAAAATCTGAGGCCGTTCAGACAGTGCACCCTGCAGAACAGAAAAGCAAAATCAGAAGGATTACTAAGTCAGTAAGACCTTATCCTACTCAGACATTGTCTTATCACTGCAGTGGGGCAGGATGAGGACGGTTGTAGGAGCCTAGGCCAGAATCCTCTGGTTGATAGACATTCTCCTCCTTCATTATGGTTCACTGCTGCCCAGAAAATACACCTGTGTTTAAAGCTAAGAATTTGTCTCTGTGTAAGGGTCATGTACCTTTTTCTCTAGAACAGCATAGCCTGCGTCAGCACTAGCAGATTCTCGGCGGTCGTCTAGGCGACTGTGGCCTGGCGTCCGGGTATAACCAAGTGGCAGCGTCGTGGAGCCGACGGCAGGGGAGGAGGAGACCGACCGCATGTTCTCCTTGTGTCTGTTGAGACTCTTAGCCCAGCGCTCCATGTCTTTTGCAATCTATTAATATAAAGCCCAAGAGATGTAAGTCAGCCATTTATATGGACCAAACAGAGGAAGAATTACAATTGAAAAGTCATCCACACTAGCGGTGGCAAATAACACCTGAATAAGAAAACAACAAATACGGCCTTGGTGAAGTCTAACATTTCCATTAAATGCAAGAGGTGTTAAATTACCATGGTATTTTTGGCAATATAGAATGGTATAGTACATTTTGAACTGAACTGTATTATATTGTAAGGTATTGTTATTTCACCAACAGATGTTTTGAATTATACATACTAAAATTTAACGTCCGTTTATGTTTATTGTGTAAGAACAAATGTCCAATAAACAAGGAACAAAGCAAGCAAAATAAACTTTATGATGGAGTTTCACTTTGAAATCCAAAGGTAAATTTAATTTTCTGTATACATCCATCAGTACATGAGCTTTAATTCAGTGTGTGCAAATACCTGTTGAGCAGTTTTATTCTTGGGTTTGTCTTTCTTCTCCTTGCTGCCGAGGTTAGCAAACGGTGAGTCTGAGGGGGCTTCACCAATGCCTGTGGGAGCACCTTCAGAGTTTGACTGTCCAGCAGCAGCAGGAATGTAGGTGTGCTTCTCTCCATCCCAGTACATGTACTCCTGCGTTTGAGGGTTGTAGTAGTACTGCAAAGAGGAAAGGCACACAAAACATGACTGAAATGCTGAAGAAGACGACAAGTAGACAAAGATATTTCAAGGAGTGCATGCTTGACATTTAGACTCATGTACATTCTGCACACTTTACCTGAGAGTTAGGGTCATAGTAGAGGCCTGTGAGAGGGTCGTAATAGTAGCCAGAACTTTCGTCATACTGGTATGTGGACACATCTGGCACAGCTATAGTCAAAGACACAGAACAGTTAGCTAAGGGGAGGTTTTCAAATGTAATAACCTTTAATTGTCCGTAGAAACTAGGTTGAAAGAGTGGCTAGACTGACATATCTGTCACAAAAGGTACATTTAATAGAATCCCAATCTATAGGCAACAATGGTAACACAAATCCTTACGGTATTGCTGGAGCTCATGTTCAGTGCCTGGGGTCGCAGGTTGGCTGGGAGCAGCTGGTTGTGGTTTTCCCACTATCTCAACCTGTAAAAGACACAGAGATCAGTGCTCAGCTTAAATAATGGCATGAAATAATGCAAAAACACAAAAAACTAAATATGGTACCTGTGTAACTGGTGTGTTAGCTGTGGTGATGAGAGTAGTCTGTGTGTAAGTTTGAGGCTGCTGCAAGATTGCTGATCCAGATGTCAGTCTCTCAGCTGCAACATACAAACAGGTGGCCTAAGTTGACTCAAATTCAACTCAAACGTAAACAGCTGTATAGATCATATGAGGAATATGCTCTATATATTTAGCATTAGTAATACCAACCTGGGGCTGCTCCTCCTGTGTATGACCCCATCTGGGCTGCTCCTGCGCCGGGCAAAGCAGCCCTGCCATCGCCCTGGACCTTGAAAGTTGTGCCATCTAGCCCAGAGTATTCATTACCTTCCTGGCTGTACGTTACTGCTGGCCCCTGCTGGTACACTGCTGTATCTATACTCTGGCTTGCACTTGATCCATTCTGAACCGTCTGATTATGAAAAAAATAAAATATATTTTTAAACAAAAGAAAAAGACATGAACACAATCATGAATATACACCATTATATTAAAGAGGTGTTACACCCTCATGTGTTCTTTGCTGTGATGTAAAACTCAGTTACCTGTGTGACGGCCCATTGTGCAGCAGCTATTGCTGTGCTGGCCACTGTAGCAGCACTCACTCTGCTGCCATCTGTCAAGAACACATCACTGGCATAGAAAAGAGGCACACAGAGGGTTTTAATGAGTTTCTGGTGACCAACATTTAAAAGCTTTTAAGTGTTGATGCAAAAGTAGTCACTTTTTGGTATTATTAATATTCTTTTTTGTGCATTAGCAGAAATGTGTAATTGTGTCTTGTGGTTTCTTTAAAGCACAGTTTGGTCATAAGGTTTTTTACCGTTTGGAGCCTTTGGCAAACTCCACCACAATTGCTTTCCCGTCAATAGAGAGAGTTGGCTGGAGAGCTTGCAAGATCTGAAGCAGCTGAGATGCTTCCTGTTGATCAAACAAACATAGATCTGTGAGTTAGTGTGGGTGCATCTGTGTGCAACGGCCTCTGTGTGAATGTATGTTGAGGATAAAGCATATTTCAAAATCATCAGTACACAACAATGACAAAATGTATAGGCTATGGATTAATCTATGGATTCAAAGTGAATGACAATTCATCCGTCTAGCAGTTGCATGCGTGTGTCTGCCTCATCATGTTCCTCACCACTATGGTGGAGAGCTGTAGAAAGGCAAAGCCCCTGTTGAGATGCGTGTGCTTGTCCTTGATTAGGCGAACGTTGGAGGGGGAGAGAGTGGCGAATGGAGCCAAAGCAGATAAAATGGTTTCCACTGCGGTATGAGGGCCGAGGTTTCTCAGTATCAGAGCTGGTGCAGGAGAGGATGAGAGAACGTTATATTGTTTAATACTTTATTTAAGAATTTGGGTACCAGATAATATGCAGTGTTGTAAACGCACGTATCCCATGATGCCCCTTGCTGGTTTGCAAGCTATAGCTAGGTAGTGAAAAGTGCAAGAATTTGCCTAAATCCATACTACACAATATTTCCCCAAAGAACACACACATAAATCAATCGTTTAATAAAATATACAGTTGTAAAAAAACTAAAAGGTTAAACAAAAGTAGCTATTTTGTAATTAGTCTTAGTCCTGTATCTAATGTCTTTTTAGTTTTCATATCTAAACCTCAACCTTTTTTATTTTTAGTCAAGTTTTAATTAAATTACTTAATATCTTAGTCAAAGAAAACTGTAAATAAGCACAGGAAACGGAAAATAATAAAAAAAAACAGTAAACAACACTTTGCCTCTTCTTTTTTGGGAAAGAAAATGGAAGGAGGATTTAGTTGAGTTTTGATTTTTTAAACTACATTTAGTTTTTTTTGGCATGGTGGGAAAAGATCAACAGATAGACTTACTGTCATTGGCAACATCTGCCTGCTGTGTAGACTGTCCTGGATTGACAGAAGGACCGGAGGAGTGGTAGGGTACCGGCAATGGCAATAAGCCCTGGGCTCCCTCCTTTTGAAGACCAACGGGCAAATCCCTCTGCATTTGGGGCAACTTCAGCTCAGCCTCTGGGGAAAGAAAACATGACATTCATGTATTATAATACGACACCAGAGAGCTTGTGTTATTGTAAGAGGGAGAATAGATGATATTCACAGTAGCTGTGTTCATTTCTTACCTGATTTAGGCACACTGCATTTGAAGCACTTCTCTCTCCTTTTAAAGTTTTGCACGCCACACTGTTGAAATGTTACATGCCCTACTGTTAAAAACACTAGATTGATTGATAAACACGCATACAATTCACAAATAAAATGTAGACTTCCATATTTGCATGACACACAATGCAAACACAGACACACACAACCTTGTTGCAGAGCCAGTCCTCATTGGCACGTGGTTTTGGGTCACTATAGTGCATCGACACTCTTTGTCCCAGAATCAACAGCACTCCCTGAAAGAAAAAGAGAGAGAGGGAGGGGGAACAAAGAATGATTATCAGCAATAATTAGGCCACACATGCCAGAGAAAGGCCTCATCTCACAAGAGATGAGAGAGAGAATGAAAGGGACGAGAGGGAGAGGGGGACAGAGAGAGAAAGAGAGTAGAACTGAGGCTGAAAGAAAGAGGACACCAGAGAATTGCAACCTTCAGCTTTAGGAAATTGGGACGGACTGAGATGGTGTATGTGTAGTGTGTGGGTGTCCATTTTTAAAAGACACAATGTGTTTTATTCAATTGTGTTATCCCTCCCCCCTTAAGGGGAAACCTTTTCACAGTTTTCCACACATCCCATCCCACTGTCACCACCTTCATCCCCTAAATAGACAATAGATCCATCCTAAAGATGTAATAATGGTAGATGACCCAGATATGAAAGATTCAAAAACAAGAAAATGAAGAACTATATTGGTTCTGATTCAACGTACAATAGGCCATGTGAGAAAACTGTATTCACAATGTCTGCAGACTGAAGACTTTGGAGAGAGAGTGAGAACATGTCACTGAAGAAGAGGAGATCCCTATAATAGAGGAGCTTGCATTGGGCAATGATGAGCAAATGTGACTGGGAGAGTTCAGCTATGAAAACTATGCAGTTAGGCCACAGACAGACAAACGTCAGCATGATGTAACACGCATTTGCCTGTTTGTGGAATTTTGTATAAGTAGAAAGAAAAAGTGATTTTTTTTTCCTCAAAGTACAAAGACCTACCTACCTCTGGGACAAAAAATTATTTTCCAGTGTGTGTTTATACCATACTGGAATGCATCAGGTGCACATGACAGGGTGCTATGATGTGACTGTACATTTGTCCTGATGTGAACCTATATGTCCCATTGTAAGCATGTATATATGTGTATTTGTGTCTGTGTAGGGGAGAGTGACCTGGTTGGTCTCCATCCAGCGGGTGGCCTCCTGTATGACATTAAACTCGACGAAGGCGAATCCTCGGCTCTGACCTGGACACCGCCCAGCGCCATGGTAACCGAACAACAACAACAACAACATAACAACAACGCAGTGAGGGGTTAGTGCTTCATGTCCAGAGGAGAAAGAGACCCTGTATCAGCACTTATAAAATAAAGCATTGCTTCCTCTCTCCCTTGGTAATGACACACCTGACAGCCAGTTGGAGAGCCACTGTCAAATTCTCCGCAAGGGTGGGAGGACGCAATGTCAAGCATCTCAACAGGGTCAAGGAAAGAGGGGGAGAGAGGGAGAATCCTACCCACTCATCAGTTTGAGCCTGAGCTTTTTGGCTTTGAATGACGAAGCACCCAGGCACCAGCAAAACAGACACACACAGATCTCGGAGTGCAGTCTGCAACTATTAATATAAGTGGAATGCTCCATATTCTGTCCATGCATTACTATAACGGATTGAGAACACATTATGCAACATATTTAGATTGATATTATGTTTAACAACACTGTACATGGTATATCAGTGCAATCAAAAAAAAAAAAAAAAAAAAAAAATCATCATTAAACATTAAAACTAAGAGGGACTTGTTCTAAACAGTGATGCAGGAGGGAGGTGAGAAAGACATAGCAGTGCAGGGGACTGTAAGTGTGCCTGAGCTAGATAGGCACACCTTACAGACAACCAGTGCGTTAGCAAAGGGGGGAGGCCAGTGAGACAATGACCTTAATGGAAAACCGTTGGAAAAAAGAAGAGCTTTTCTGAGTGGTATGGATGACGCTCACATAGCTTAGAGGTAGCTGCAGCATTCATATCCCCACACTTGCACACTCAAAAATAGCTACAATGACAAACACCATCAAATGCATTCTGCCTCCGCTGCTTATTTCTCAGTTGACAGTGTTAGTTTGTGAGCATTTTCAACAACTCAAGATGGATGTGACAGAATCATGAAAAGGGTAAAGACGATAAGAGTCAAGTGGAAAAAGAAAATGAATGCCATGGAGTGAAGATCACTGTGATCACTGTATGCATGCATGCTTTCTTGTCCTGAAGGCAAATATGGATAGAGCTCTTCTATGAAGCGTGCATTGATGTTTTGTTGCCCTGTGAGCACTAGCCAGAATTCAGACACCAGAAGATCAAAGAAATCAAAGCAGAAAATGCAGCGAAAGCCTGCATGAGTCTATAAATATAAGTGCATTCTTTGCATCAGCAATCTATCCAGCTGTCAGAGTATGAAGAAAGACAGTGATAGTAAGAGAAGAGGATAAGGAAAGGGAGAGCGCTTATTAATAAGAGAGAGAAGACTGAGCAGATAAGGGAAAGTCACCTGAGAGAGCAGTGGAGTGGAAAAAGCTGGTCATGGTCCAGGCCATGAACAAGTTCTCACCTGAGGATTTGTTTCTCATGAGGCGAACCTCTCTTGGCTGGATCCCCTGCTCCTGAAGTTGTGCCCGGATCTATGAACGTAGATTCATTGCATTTTAAGCCAACTGACTGTAAGACCCATGCATCATCAGACGACTGTTGAGAAAAACTCACAAACATGCGCAGGAGACATACACTTACCTCATTGGTGGTGACATTGGGTGGCAGCATGCGAAGCATTATGATATTGCTTGGCCTTTGGTTGAGGTCTAGATCCGCACGGTAGTCCTGGTCCCTCTGGTCCAACTCCTCAAGGGACAGGTCTGGAGCAGCACTTCTCTCCTCTGCACCCACTGGAAAGGCCTGCATAGAGCCGTCACAAATGATCAACAACGAAATAAAATTGAAGCAATTCTTTAAAAAGGAGGGCTGGACTTCTAATGGCTTACCCTCCTCTTCACTGCCGCACGGGAGAACCTGTCCTCTTCTCTCTGTCTTGCAGTATTGTATTCCATCTGTTCCGAAAGAGCACCACCATGACCCCAGTTGCCATCCCTACCCCCCGAATGAGGGGCACTGCTCTCGGGAAAGCCTCTTCCACCTCTCCCCCGCCCTCTTTCCTGCGGGCCAGTCAATAATTGCTCAAACTCTCGCCTGGATCCCTCCTCCTCCCTCTGAAGCAACGGAGGGGCTAAATCAGGCTGCGACTGAGAGCATGGAGGCCACAGGAGCCCTTTCATCCCACGCCCATCTCCTCTCTGTTGAAACCCTGGACGGTCCTGTAGACGACCTGGCGAAAAGTCACGGGCACCCAGTGGTGGCTCTTCATGGCCGTATAGTCCGTCCCCCTCTGCTCTGACATCATATCCCGCACCTGCATCCTCATCCTCCTGCCCATAGCCTCGGTAGTCCATGTCACGAAAGTTATGATCGTTGTGGTTGTTGCCATAGCGGCCTGTGCGGTCACCTCGCCCACCCCTGCTGACCATAAAAGACAATGTGAGGGACTTGTCAGATACATGTCTCTTGAAGATGGAGAGGCACAAAGAGGAAAGTCTAACTCACCTCCGCTCATAGTCCATGCTGATTCACTGACTCTGCTCCTTGTCTGCCCTTTTTTCTATTTGGTTAGAGCATTGGAAACCCTGGAAGTACATCAGCAATTTACTTTATTAAATGAGATAAAATAATCAGGATCATCTTTGCTGGTTGACTGATTCACCATCTCTGGTCTCTGCCTTATTTCTATTTGACAGCAGCATGGAAAGATCATGGAAGTAACACCACATCAGCAATTTACTCTTTTAAATGAAAAAGCAATAATCACAGCAATTGCAGTAAACACTTATAAACAACTGCTTTACAGATAAAACTAAATCTCCAACCTAGATGCCTCCTGGGGTGCATAGTAGTGCTTTGCATGGTGTGCGTTCAATAGAGGCTGCATGCATGGGATTTATTAGCTGCATCTTTGAATACTGCAGACTTCTTCACCTTTGACTGATATTACAGCTTTACACATCAACACCCATGAATAAAACGAGTTGAGGCATGACCCTGCATCACTTATGAACAAGTGTGCTCAATGCACATGCCTGACCTTACTACTCAAAAAGGAGTATTTAACAATGACGTGTGGCGGTCATCTCTGTTAGCGGACGAGCTAACTATTTTAGCCTGTGGTCGTCTCGCTGGTCCAGGCAGAGAAGCTGTCTCCGATGACGGATGTCAGCCGCTGTAAACGCACCGACAGCAGTGTTTGAAACAGGACACACACTTACCAGTGGCACGTGTAGCCAAAAATAGTTATCTTAATGTCACGTCGAAGCCCAGGTGAGAAGGGTGTTTTATTTTTCACTGTGTAAAATGGCCACAGCAAGACAACAATTTGGAGGGGGAGGGTTCAAATACCCGACTCTGGTATGTGATTAGTGGTTGGAGAGAGAACACATCAAAGTCGACGGTGATTGGACCAGACGGGCCAAACCAGAGCCGTATAGAGAGGGAGTCGTGTCAAGCGCTCGATTGTCACGTGATGCACTTAGACTTCAGATGGCCTCAGGTAGTAATTGGCAGGAACAGTACATTTAGGAAGGAACCAAAACAAACAGGGAAATGCTAATTGGTAGTCAATAAATAATTAATTAATTAATTAATTAAAAGTAAAATTGGCTAATATTTGAGGATTAGTAAGTGTAACAGTTAAAGTCACCTGCCTTGTTGACATATTTTATCCTAAAGTGCCCTTGTTCAAAGTAACAGATATTTAGTTCCATCTAGTGGTGATTTTGCAGATTGCAAGCAACAACATACCCGTGTGTGGGTGTGTTTGTAAACTGTGTTTTTTAAGAATAGTTGTGTTTTTGTTAGTTTAGAAAAAAGCCTTTTCTATCTACATAAGGAGCGGGTCCTCTTCCATGGAGTAGGCCATGTTGCACCGCAATGTTTCTACAGCAGCCAAGAACGAACAAACTGAACACTGGCTCTACCGAGAGCCTTTCACATTTTTACATAAAATAAAGGTAAGGATGAGTACTGAAAATCAGTATTAAACAGGTCCCAGTGCTTGATTGTTAAAGAGTATTAATAAGCCACAATGTTACTGGTGCTTTTTATTAGTACTTTAAAAAAGGAACAGTGTGTAACATTTAGGGGGATTAATAGGCAGAAATGGAATATCATTTTCATAATTATGTGTACATTTTCTATAATAACCTGAAACTAAGAAACGTGGTGTTTTATGTCTACACAGGGAGCGGGGCCTCTTCCACAGAGTGTGCCATTTTGCTACAGCAGCCCAGAACAGACATTGGCTCTAGTGAGAGCTTTCCCGTTATCCGAAGGTAGGGGTGTGTTCCAAACCACAACATTAAACAGGCCCTGGTGCTAAATTATTAAAGATCGGGGTATTGATGAGCCCTGCCATAATTGGTGCTACTCTTTAGTACTATGTTTTGGTGTTGCACATCTCTGCCCTGCTCACTGTCGGTCTGAGCTCCTCCGACTACACACACACAGAGCGAGCAGATAGGCCATGTGGTGAAGTGAACCAGGTGAATTGAAGGATACTAGAGTTAGGCAACTATCTTTGTTACTGTACGTGCAATAAAATATTTTCAAGTAAAAAGCCAATACTTTATCATACGTCTTACCTTTTAAAAGTCCATCACAAAAGGTCAATTCTGCTGCAGCTTTATGGAGGGTGCTAGTATACGCTGCTAACTTCCAGGAACTATTGAGAGGAAACTATTCAGAGGCGCCATTGTTATTAATGAATAAATAGAAAGAACACATAAATACATTACAACAGAAAAACCCTAATATCAGCTTTATTTGAGGGGAAAAAAATGCATAAACAAAAACCATAATATATCACAATACAAAAAAAAGAAAAGAAAAAAGGCCCATCTCCAAAGAATTTCAGCCTTGCACCCCAAGCTTTAACTTCAATTAACTAAACAATACGACGGTTACAATTTATCATTTAACTGACAAAAGCTGATCATAACAGCAGGATTAAGTAAACTGATTAAAATATACTAAGAAAATTACGATAAAAAGTTATAGTACAATAATGACAATATCATTAAAGAAGGAGTTGAGTAAAAGGCAAATTTGAAATACACGTTAACATGTCCTTACAAAGCCATGTAAGACATACAGTACATGGTAGACATTATAGTAATAAGATAAGCCTATCGTCTATCTGAAAGAATATCCAACTCATCAACTACACCACTCATGATTTGACCCACTGATTAACACATCAAATGAATCTCTGGTACACACAAAAAAGGTCCTAAAAACTCATATGTTTAACCTGATTGTGCCTCTAGATATAGTACAATGCCTTCCAGTCAAGTGAAAGTTTTTATGTCACTCTGAGTAGCTATTAATTCCATTACCCATCTGAGCCATAAAATGTGGCCATCATGGGTAACTTTGGCATGGAAACAAGGGGGTTAGGTCAGTAACGCAGTAGACCTTTCCATGCATACAGTACATAGACACATATGTTAATACACACCCACACAAAATATACACACATTCACTGCATGCAGACCTGCACTGGAGAAAGCAAACCACCATACAGTTGCACACACGCACACACACACTCTCTAAAGTACAGGTAAGTAAGTCAGTATGGGAAAATATCTCATACAATCTAGTTTAGGCATACCCCTGCATAGCGCCTGAGTCAAAATATGGGCCTGAAGGAGCAAAGCCAATGACAGGGGGAAAGCATTCACAAATGTGATGTGTGGACACCATCAATGACACAATAATACCACATCTTAGTTATGAATCCCTAACTCCACAACTTACTCTTCTTGACCGCTGCTCTCAAGGCACTACTGTGTAAAATCCACTTCGACATGGTCTTAATTCAAACCAATTCTATGTTCATGTATTTTGTCTTTATCTGTCTCTCTCTCTCCTTTCCCCATTGTCTTTGGCCTGGTAAGGACCCTTCTCTCTTCATTCCCATCATGGCACATTTTAACCCTGTTTACATCTACTCAACTGAAAATTGCTCCTCACCACCTGCTCATAGATTTGAAAGTTATTTTGATAGGAGAGGAAAATGGCACATAATCCAATATATAGACCGAGGACCAAGGTGTAGGAGCCTATCAAATAATTTAAGACCTGCTTTAATTTGCTGAGGATAAATGGTTAATAAGAAATTGAGCATTTGCAAAACGTTTTTTGGCCCCTCCCCAATTTTTCCCTGTCAAATCTCGTTGGAAGCTGCCCTATCTATCTGTGCTTGAAGGCAGCTCCCTCTTCACCCAGGGCCTATAACAGAAGGCAGTTGGACTTCTTGCCACGTTTCTTGGCCTGCAGTGCTGCCCTAGTTGCCATCTCAAAGACTTCCCTCACACCATCTTTGGTTTTGGCAGAACACTCTTGGTAGCCGTAGGCACTGATGCGGTTCGCCATCTCTTTGCCATCTTCGTATTTAACCGGCTCCTGGAGACACATGTCAGAGAGAAGGTTAACATTTGAACTTTTGAAAGAAAAACTATCTGCTACAACCTGATAGATAACATCTCTCCTGGTTTTATATAAAAGGTTAATGTTGCAAAATCCAGCATATTTTGAACAAGAAAACTGACCTGTTTCATTTTGGCAAGCTCTCGTCTGGTGTGATCATCATTGCGCAGATCTTTTTTATTGCCCACCAGAATAATTGGAACATTTGGACAGAAATGCTTCACTTCAGGGGTCCACTTTTCTGGAATATTCTCTACAACGAGTAAAGAGAAAGAATGTAGTAATTAGAAACATACTTCACAATCACAAGGTGTTTGATACATAGTGGTGTGAATGTTGCAAAGACAATACCTAAACTGTCAGGGCTGTCTACAGAGAAGCACATGAGAATAACATCAGTGTCGGGGTAGGAGAGAGGCCTCAGTCTGTCATAGTCTTCCTGACCTGCTGTATCCCAAAGTGCTAGCTCTACCTGAGAAAAGAGAGAGATACATGTAAGACAGAAGCATCAATAATGGATAAGTAAACAGGGCTATTTGAGCATTTAAGTTGAGTTAAATTACAAGATTGAGAGTTTATGTAAATAGTTATTCTATCTGTATATATAATATTTCAGTTATTGTGGATTCTTTACTTATTTTTTTACTACTCGTTTGCACTATACCCTATGCTGCTGTAATCCTGTAAATGTAATCTAATAAAGGATTATCTTATTTTATGAAGCGTACCCATTTTACATTATTCTTATACTTTAATTAGGAAGACAGCAGAGAAAAAAAAAAAGTGATGGCCTATGCTGGTGAACATATGAAGACTCTCACAATAGCAATGGCTACCACTCAATGTTCATTACGCTGAAGTTTTTTTTTTTTCTAGTGAAGGTCAAACTGGAACTACCAATTTCAAAAAACATTTGGGGAAATATGTGGTTATAATCATAGTCTCTGCACCACCTTTAAAATGTGTCTCACCTGTTTCCCATCCACTTCAATGTCTGCCACATAGTTCTCAAACACAGTGGGGACGTAGACCTCTGGGAACTGGTCCTTACTGAAGACGATGAGCAGACAGGTCTTCCCGCATGCTCCATCACCAACTATCACCAACTTCTTCCTGATAGCAGCCATCTGTGGAAAAAAAAAAAAGTCCAATGCAAGGAGGCACTTTTATACACGGTTATCACAAGTCACTCACGTGCTCTCTACTAACATCAAACACCCAAATATAACATCCTCAATAGCAAACGTGAAGGCTTCCTCGAGGGTAGAGGGTGTAAACGCTCCTTATTTCCGTGCTGTGTTACCACTCCTGCTGAGGGCTGTGCAGTGTAACGTTAGCCCGGGCCTGTCAAACCTGCTACGTTTAGCTAGCACGGAGCTAACGGTGTTCCCCGTGTTTTGTTATACTGTCATTCTGTGTATTCTGTCTGTAATTGTAACCGCAGCATTCGTTGCACTGCTGTGGTGCTTTAGTGACTGGAAAAAACAATAGGCATAATGTTTAAAGGCTATTGCTGAGTAAGATTACCTCTTGATGTTCTGTGTCCGCCTTTCTCCTCTTCCTGACCGATTGGAAAACTCCGCCCACTTGTTCTACGCATGCGCGTGTCTACGTCACTCGGTTGCGGCACCTTTACTTACCTTAAATATATATATACAGTACCAGTCAAAAGTTTGGACACACCTTCTCATTCAATGATTTTTCTTTATTTTTATTTTTATTTTTTCTACATTGTAGATTAATATTGAAGACATCCAAACTATGAAGGAACACATATTGAATTATGTGGTAAACAAACAAATGCTCAACTAACCAGAATATGTTTTATATTTTAGATTCTTCAAAGTAGTTGAATGAGAAGGTGTGTCCAAACTTTTGACTGGTACTGTATATATATACCTTAATACATATTAACATATTAGTAATATATTCAAACACTACAACAACCTGAATAATAATAACTATTATTAACTACATGAAATGTTCAAGCCTTATCATCACACTTTTTCATTAGTCTTTTATTTAGCTTCAAAAATCAATAATGCAATAGGCTACTTTCAATTGTAAGTCATAGAGACAAATGTAAAAAAAAAAAAAAAAAAAAACATATATATATATAAATACATATATAAATATAAACATAGAAATTATAATTCAAGTAGAGGAAAAATATAGCCCATTTTAATGTTTTATGGCCAACTCTCCATGTGTAGGGAGATTAGCATAAAATGACAGCATATATATAGTATTGGCTACAGATATTTATGTATAGAGTTTAAGTACTGTACAATTTCACAAAATTGTAGCTTATATTGAAATCCTATGTCACAATTGAGTCATCAAATGTTGCCTAATTTCTATTCCACCCAAGATTTATTTTTGTATATTTGAGTTTATGTTGCATCGCAAGCATGACTCACAATTATCTTACATAAAGCGCTCAGCATCATGTGCAAGTACACCGCTCACTCCTGCCAGACAAGTATGGCACAGAGACTCTTAAGGCTGCACTGCAGTCTTTCTGAGCTTTCTCAGCTCTCTCACTGAGACTCTTCAAAAGCATCTTCATGACTCAGGAAGGGAGATCGCCTCTTCAAGCCCCCTTTAAAGTGAGTGTTGCTTCGTTTTCCTCCTCTTTCGAGTTCATTTGAAGGCATGCTCACTGAGATTGAGCTGTTCATATATTCCAGGGTTACAGCAATGCTGCTTCCATTTGTTTCTATGGACACTGGAGGTAAAGATGCTCTGATTGGCTGATTGGCTCAACCAGTCTCAGGTCTATTTCCTGACTGTGGCGGTGCTGTTGCTGCGCTGGTAGAACAGCACATATGCTTGATTCGTCTGAAGCTGGTTCTCTGAGACTGGAGTCACACTGTAGTTGGGTAGATGGAGAGTAATAATGAGAAACAGCTAGAGGTTTATATATGCGTTTTAAAACAGACACAGTGGGCTTTGTAAGTAGCAGATTGCAGGGCATTGCTTGTTAAAACACAATAATTTGGGTGCAGGGTGAGCCTCACCTCGAGTCATTGTAGAAGCACCAACCATTTTCGTCTGAACAGCAGGCTGTGTAGTGGCCCATGTTCACCGTCCCAGCGTGGTTACATATTGCATATAAATCATACAGAACTGGGCCTGTGGAGACATACATAGATATTATGACTTACTTGTTCCATTCTTCATAACTTGTGTTGTGTCCATTTTATTTACTTATAGAAATCATGTATTATCTACTGTGGACTAGCTGATGATTATATGCCAATATGTCACTGTTTTTATCTTATATTGTATTTTAATGGGTTGATTATCTAACAACCCACAAGGGTCAACTCAAGCAAGTAAAAGGAGAAAGTGCATGGATGGTGAATTGGTTTTGTTACCGCAGTCGACGGGCCCGTAGCGTCCAAGGTCCAGGTTGGTGAGTGGGAAGGACACGTACACTGTGCTTTTACTAATAGACCATCGTGACGTCGTAAAGCGGTTCAGATCTGAACAAGCTTGTTAAGCATCATAACGTCCTACACAAAAACTACTGTAAGGTTAATATTTCAAGTTGTTGTCAAGGATACGGATAACAATGACCTGGGGAAACCTCTGGATGGAAAGCCGCTTGGTGCATTCTGTATGCCTGTTACACCTCTCACACATCTTAAAGACACAAACAAACACACAGATATACATTTTCCAAACATTTGCAATTACACAAGTTCTATTTTAGGCAAAATCCCAGTACAAAACAGTCCATGACAAATGCTGGAACATTGAGTAACGTGTTATCTGCTATTCTTGTTATTTGACTTTGTATAACAGCTTAATTGATCCATATATAAATTATTGTAATAATGTTTAGTGTGATACTAACTCACCCTACTTTCCATCCATTTCAATGACACTTTAAATTCCAAGAAAGTACTTACGAATGGTATTCAGTTTGTTTAAGAAATTAAATGTAGGATCAATGTATGACATCAATACCTTTACAGATGTGTTTATGTATAAATTCACACCTTCATTCAGATCCTACCAGGATTTTTATTTATATCACGATATGGAGGTGCCTCTCCTTGTAAAAATTTGAAATCCAATCCAATGTCTACAAGAGTCAGTTGAAAAATAAAAATAATGTATCTGTTTTTCATCTTTTCTGTTAAAAGCTCCCACTTTTATGTTTCTCTCTTCTGCTGAGTTTTTTTTTCTTGCATTGTCTGATATTTATGATTATATTTTATTGTTGATTACTTGTTTTGTATTGACACTGTATACGCTCTTTGGCTTCCTTCCTCCCTTTGCACATATTTACTGATGATCAATTCCTGTATTTCTTTTTCACCCTGATGTTTAAATTGTGCAAAAAGTACAGGTAACAGATAGATAGAAATTTAGTTTTTTGGACTAAACCATACCTAGTTAATCGTGTCTGCATCATTGACCTTTGACCCCAAAGTTAGAGACACGTTGTTGATGTGTTGTAATCCATTGGTAAGTGCGCGCTCTGTGTTAACTTACTGGTGAGTTTTCCTTGTCCAGTTTCTCCTCCTGAGAGAAGAGGTCCAGGCATTCCCTCAGCGTGACCCGCCCAGAAGAGCTCCTCTTGGGGATCGGTAGCGAAAGATCACAGAACACATCGAAAGTGTTGGAGTAGTGGGAGCACACTGAGCAATGCAGCGAGCTCCTCAGCTGGCCTGAGAACAGGTCTGTGAGAAAGGTTGAAAGAATTATCAGTGGGTTGCCTTCATTGGATGTATGATGAAGATGAGTCTGATGGATCACCAGGACTGGATTGCTCTTCTCACCGACTATTCTGCTGTCATCTCTCTCCAAGTGCTTCTTCCACATGGCAGCTGCCTCCTCTGAAATTCTAAGGAAGGACGAGAGACGAGGGAAAGTGTGATGTGGTCACATGAAGGACATGAAGATTCAAGCACAGAATGTTTTCTACATAAACACAAACCTAAATCTGGCACATTTCTGTTCAGGCTCCTTTCCTGTTCGTCGAACATAGGGTCTGCGGTTGATTTCTGTGTGCAGCTTGTCCAATAGGAACCTGAGGAACTCCTGCGCATCCTGTTGACTGGGTTAAACACAGAGACAAAGACGTCTTTGTGTCACTGATACAGGAAGCTATTTCTATACGAGTCTCAACTTCAAAACCAATCTATACTCGTGGCAAGGAGGAAAACTAATTTTAAATAGTCACAGTTCCTCTCTTGTCTTGAAACAGTGGGGATGACACAGAAGTAGATATTGTATTGCACTGCATTTAAGTCTCATGGAAAGATGCAGTTAACCCTTAAGGAAATAGAAACATCTATATTCTCACCTGTATCCACTGAAGTGAGGAACCGCTTCTTTAAAAATACTGTAAAACTGTCGTGGATTTACAACTGTGTCCCCTTCATTTACATCCCAAAGGCCTGACAGCACCTGAGAGAAAGCTTGAACAGGAAGAAGGGGAGCAATGAGAAAGATGGAAACATAATAGGAAGAGGAGGTAACAGCAGGAGAGAGGAACATACCCTCCATGAGCTTGGCCTCCTCTTTGGAGAACTTCTCAGCCCTATAGGACATGATGAGGCTGTAGTCCCGTAGGCTACGTGTGTGAGACAAACACTGGACTACTGCGTTCAGGAAACACTATGTTGGAGACAGAGTATAGCAGAAAGCATGCATGTTCATGACAAAAATGTTTATGGTAAATGTATTTCATTAAAGGACTTCTTTAAAGCACATTACTGGATCATTTAGCACTTACTGTGTTTCCTATGTTTCTAAGGCCAACCCTTCCACTTCCTATGGAGAGTTGCTCTTTCTGGAAAATAAAGAGAACTGATTAAGCTATTGACCCAAACTATTGATCAATTACATCTGCAACAATACAGCCTGTTTACTCTGTAAACACTGGTTTACACTGCATGTGTGCCCTAATATTTGACCCCTGGCAAAGTCTGTACGACATGTTACGGTCTATCTTTGTGTGCAGCATTGCTAGACCAGATTTAGCCTTCTTATCCCATTAGGAAAACAAGAGAGGCTAAAAGGAGGTCTGCCTGAAGCATTCATCCTATTAGAGACGAGGGAGTGCTGACAGGTGCTTAAACACGTGTGTTGGTGTGTACTCTTCATTAATTACTTTACACAATCTCACCCTGTCTGTTTTTAGGTTTGTCTCATGAGTATCCCATGAATTCTACGTTAAGAACAAACTTTCCAGACATCCAGACTGTGAGGATTGACCATAAATTGAAGGTTTATAATTGTTTTGCACACCTCGTTGTCGGTAACCAGAAGCAAGCCCATCAGTGAGGTGTAGAGAACAGACTGGGAGATGTCGGCCGTCTCTCTCTGGAGGCCTTTCTGGGAGACCAGGTTTCGACACAGAGCCTCACAAGAGCCCTCAACATTGACGCCACTGGCTCCGGGCATCCTATTTTACTGGAAAACCTCAGCAGTGTGTTCCACTTATTCTGTGACAGATAGAAGAGGGTCCCAAAGAAATGAAAGCAAGGCGATTTGCACCTCAAACTGGGAAGGTTGCACCACCTCAGCTTTTTCCACATGCAGTGTCAAGTTCAGCAGAACGTGATGGTAGCTGCTAAGAGAGAAAGAGTCCTCTCTTTTTCCAGGCAAATGATGAAGTTTGTCCTTCACAGCAGAGGGGAACAAGAATAGTATTGATTTGTTGAGCAGCCCCTTAAGGTAAATCCCTATCTTGAATAGGTTGAGTTGATCCACATAAGCAATTTTCTCTCATAATTACAGCACGCAGGTCAGCTCGGAAAGTCAAGGTCTGTCAGAGAGCACAATGAATCTAGATATTTACATATCAGCGTCAGGGTACATATCTACGACAAAAAAGAGACTTTTATCTCAAGTGTTCACTGATTAAAGAGTCAAGTAAATAACTTGTAACATGTATGCAGAATCTCACAACTGTTTTGAGTTGTTATCAAAGCAAAATCTACAGTCTCACTGCTGTTTTCCACAGGTTAAGAGTAAAATCTTGCAAACCAATTTAGTTTGCAAGTAATTCCTGATAAACATTCCAGCATTAGCAAATAAACAGCCATTTGGACTCACCTGATCACTTGGCCACTCTATCTGTGAACAAAGTGTCCCAACCAAACTGTTCCCATCCCCTGCTGAGCTGTTAAAAATGCATAAGGGCTCGTCTACTGTTTCACTGTGTGTCGGTAGGCTAGAACTGAAAGTCTATCTCCCTCCCATGCCCTGTCGCCAGTGTCAGAGGGGGAGAGAGGGCGGGAGTGAGAAAGGGGGAGGATGGAGGGAGGATAATCATCACTAATCTTTTCTTTGTAGATCTGGTTGGCTATACTTAGACTTGTGTGTATGTGCAATGAGTTCCTAAAAAACTTCTATATGTCAGTTTATTTAAAAAAAACAATTTTTACATTGTAAATCCACATTCAGTAATACTGTTCTCAAGCTGTACAGCAAACATCACCACAATCACACAATCCATCAGCAAATGCATGAACAGACAAAATCCATGTAGGTAATTCTATATCTGTCTAAGCACAATCCCCTTTCACAGTCTTTATTTTATTCTCTCTGGTGTCAATATCCAGTTCACTTCCCATGCCTCCTGATCATCTGTATGACACCGTCAGCAACAGGTATGATCTGCCATTTCTGTGTCCGAGCTGAGGCTGAGCTCGGCTATGTGATACAGGGCGGGATCAGGGTGGAGGGAGAGCTGCGCCTGGCTGGTCTGAGCGGTCCTGTCCCGCGACTGGACAATGGCTTGGCGCAGACAGGTGATCCACTGCTGCCTGCTGAAGGAGTCGTTGGCCTGCAGGCAGTAAGGGTGAAGTTTGGAGCGCCCTCTGCTGCTCACACGGAAACAGTTTTTCACTGGGATGGAATTACAGAGAGGAGAAAGGAAATTGAGTGGAAGCAAGGTAGTAGGTTTCACTTTTACTGAAGGGGGGGAAAGGGCATTGCTTTCTCTCAATCTAAGGACGAAGTTAGAGCCTAAATTGAATCTCTTTTAACCCTCCCTTCTCCTGCATGAAACAAAACGTATAAATAAACCTTAAAATAATGATGTATACATTACTGTGGTGCTATTGTTTAAGTTATTCATCAAGGAAACCAACTATCTGCTGGTTGAAGCTTCCAAATGTAGACCATTAGCTGGTGTCCATATCAATATAATGATCCATAATGGAAATAGTTATTATATGTCCTATGTTTATGTTACCTTTATCATTTCCTCCAGTGAAGGCTCCCCTGAAGGTGCCCCCTCCAGCAGCCTCCCCATCTGGGATCTCCTCCAGATTTATCAAGGCGTTCGGCAGCGGCTGTCTGTACACATTGAACATCTGACCTCCCGCTCTGTCCTCCGCCGGCCTAGTCAGCACCAAGGCCAGCTCAAACAGGAATACATGCAGCCGCTGACAGAGGAGACGGAGACGGAGACAGAGACAGAGACAGAGACACACACACACACACACACACACACACACACACACACACACACACACACACACACACACACACACACACACACACACACACACACACACACACACACACACACACACACACACACACACAGAAACAGGCATTCACAAAGTTTAAGTAAAAAATCAACTATTATTCAGATATTTAGGTACAGGTCTTGTATCGTACCCTTTGGCAGGGTACAATACAAGAAGAAGATGCTACAAAGTTCATTTTCAAAATAGATGGTAATACATGGTTAATTTAAATAAGGCCTACAATCAAAATCAGAGGAGCAAATGTCTGTAAATATATGGATCCATTCTGTCTTAGAGGCAATGACCTTTTCAGTTAAGATACAAACAAATCAACAACGTCAGGAGAACCAAAAGGTCAATCAAAGGATCTTTGGCGCAGTCAAACATAACAACAGAGAGCCGTTACCTGGCCCTTGTTGTTCTTGAGCTCTCCGTGGCAGTACAGGAAGCGGGACAGCTGGATCTCTTGTAGTCTCTGGCTCTCTTCGAGATATGCAAGGCCCCGCCTGTAGAACTGACACTCGGCCTCTCCTGTCTTCTTGTTTACCTCCGCCACGATGCTCTGGACCAGCTCCAACTGAACAGAACAAAGTTGTTTTACACAAATTGAATGTATTTGATGTGTCATTTTGATGATGAAGAAAGTGTCCCATCTCCTCCATTTGACAGCTAGGTTGGGTTCTGAATAGGATTTAACTCACTCTATGTATTTAAGTAAAATATTTGTAAAATATGAAGTATGTTTACTATGATAGCATGCTGTCTCTTATGAAATGCCTTGGTCTTAATGGTATAAATTAATTACACACCAGCCAAATTGGGTAACCATGATGTCCCGTCACAGGATCACTGACTACGGAAGTTCATGTTTCATAAAACAATTTTCTCTTGCTGCCATTTGGAGGCGCCAATATGCAAAGTATTTTAGATTTAAAAAGGAAACACAAGTGTCTGGACTTTCCACATCTTCAGTCTGAGGAATTTAAGAATAAGGGGGATAAGCTTGTAAAACCTTTAAAGGCTAAATGTCCAACATTTATTTAATTTTATAATTAGGAAATGGGCCAGACAAATGCTGATTTTCTGACAACCTATAAGATTTGGGAAATAATTAAATGAGTAGCAATAAACAAGAAGGGGTTTTACTGTGTAAGTGTACGAAGTGTAAATGAAACATAGTTTGAGCAAATTTAAAAGGAAACTCAGGTCCATCTAAAAAGCAGCTCACATTTTGCATAAACATCCAATGTGGAGATCATTCAGAACCTTTTAGAATAACATGAACGTGAATGTGTAGGACACCAACTCACAGCATCAGGCAATGTGTCCTCATCCGGGTGCTCTGGAGGCGTGCACTTCTGAATCTCTTTCAACAGAAGGGGGTATTTGACCAAACGGCTTCGTGGGAGATCCAGGAAGTTCCACAGGTCCAGTTTTCTGCTGAACGAGGACTCCTGACACAGACGCAGGAAGTGCTCAACTCTTTTCTCATGCTTTTTCTGGTCAAGCAAGGCTTTAGCCCCCACCTGGTTACAGCAGTACGTAACATAGGCCTCCAGACAAGGGAACTGCAGAGGGGAAGACGGGAGGAGCAAAGATGTGAAAAATGTGCAGTCAGTTTAAAGCGAAGATGCACATAGACTGATCTCTATGACTGTGGTTTATAAAATGACATAATAGAGTAAATACAGGAACTATAGAGAGTGAAAGTGTTTTGTGTCCTTTTCTCATCTTCTTTCTCATTCCTTGGTTTCCATGGAAATACTCACCCAGTTCATCAGAGTAGGCCCGACCTGTCCGATTGTCTTCTCTGATCCTTTCAGCCGCTCAAGACGACTCAGAAGATCTGGAAAGAAATAAAGATAGAAACACTCAATCTGTTAATTTCTTATTGATCTGTGCCGAATAAAAAACAGTGTTACTACAGATCAGAGACAGAAGAACAGAACATTTAACAGATTCAACCTCCTGCTTATAGGGCTTCACAACATATACTGTATATCACCATATGGCAAACATGAAAAATCTGTAGTCATAATTAATGATCATGTAATGATTTGTGGTCCACTGTTATACATTTTATCATAGAAACCGATCACATATGTAGAGCAAAACCCTCGATATGACAGTTTCAAATTTGAATTTTATTTGACTCATTTGTTTGGACGGAACAGTGTGAAATGGTGAAAGTCATCCAATGATAATATTTATTGTTCACTCAGCGTTACTTGCCGTATACATGATTATGAAATGAGAAGGTTGATAATTGGAGAGTGCAAAGCAGAGAGACAGTTTACCTTGATGGAGAGGAATGAGAGAGTCCAGTGTACCAAAGATCTGCCCAAGCTCACTCTCTGTCAGGATGTCCAACTTCAGCATGGGCTCATAATACACCTGGTAGCACCCAGACACCAGAAGGCAAAGGTGAAGAAAGAATAAAAGCAGTACCAAAAGAGGCGTAAGAAAGCGTTAGAAACTTAAATCAGCTGAATTTTTCCTGATATATAATAATAGAGGTCAAATGTTATTTTTTAATGAGAAAGTACCTTCTTGACCAGACTGAGGTCTTCAATGAGTTGTCTCTCACCCTGAGTCAGCTCATAGATCACCTGCAGAATGAACACCAACATGTTGATGCAAGCACAGGCAATGCACACATGCAAACACACGCTCGCATACGATGTAGAAAACACAGAAGGACAGCGTGAGCTCTCACAGCTGATTATTAAATAAAGGAAGTTGAGCCTTGAGTGCCAGCTCACATCCTCTTTCAAAATGCCCGTGAAGGGTAGAGCTGCCTCTCCGTCATTAAGAGTAGGCTCTACTCCCCCCCGCCCACACTGCAAACACAACCCAGAAGCCTGACCCACTAACCCCTCCACAAAAAAACATTGCATTATATTACAAAAATCTGAAAGTTAAGCTTCTGCAGCTGAACTACACTTAAGCAGGCTTTCCCATCGCACCTCTTGTCGTTTGATCTCCTTTGCAGTGAGGTCATGGCTCTCCACAGTGTCACTCCAGCACTGGCTGTTGCGCCGGCGTGGATACGACGAGGCCTTTGCGCGATGGCGCAGGGGAGCCGGGGGCAAAGGTCGAGCCTCCGTGCGAAAACTAATAGACCGCTGTGTAAAGAGCAGAGAAGTGGAGAGTCACTGGCGGTTCATTTTGCATAACAACAGGTATGAGTGTGTCTGTGAATTGTTACCGAAATAGACTGTCCAATGCGTTTCAGAGCAGGGGTCTTCACCGGGGTTATGACACCTGTTAGGCTGTTGGACTTTACCACAGGTTTGACCCTTTTGTTACTGGGTTCCTAAAACGGAATCAACATTACAAACTTTGAATAAAATGGTTCCAAAGCGTCTCAGGTTGGGTCATTCATCGAACTATTACGAGCTGTACATTAACAAATTTAAAACACCTGAACATATATCTGGCAACTGCAAAAGAGGATCAACTCACCTCTGAATCCCTGATGTGCTCGGACATCATCTCACCCTCCTCATCTTCCTCTTCATCCTGATAAAACACAACAGGTCACACAACACAGTGAGCATTAGGTGAGATTGAGAAAGACATAACAATGTTCAGGAAGAGGAGATGTCGAGAGGGGTGAGATGTTGCATGGTGCAGATCTCTCATTTCCTGTGTGACTCTTTCAAAGAGGAAGGAGGTTTTAACCGTGCTTCTGTAGTAAAATACAAGATGTCTGCCTGTTTCTGCCACACTAACCACATCAGCTGTACATTCAGTGGAAAATCAGAGTGAGATGTATTAAAATACCTGTGGTAAAAATGTATCTGTTTATGCGTTTATGATACACATGATGAAGATGACTGTAAAGCAGGTAAGCTTGAAAAGTGAAAAAAATAAAATGTGACAAGATGTCATGGAAAAATAATTTAGAGGTTTGTGCATTCAGAGAGAACATAGAGCTCACATCTTTTGTTAACACTGCACTCAGCATTGTGGTCACAAAGGTAAGGTTGACTAACTTCCGCTAGTTACAGAGAGAAACAGACAGACGTGGAGATGAAGTAGAGGCACTGGAACACAGTTTTAATGGTGCATGTCAGATGTCACTAACCTCAATGATTCTCACCACAGGTTCTGGGTCTTGTTTTCTCTTCTTCTAAAAAGCAGAAATGTAAGTGAGATGGAGTTTCTTGTTTTATTTTTTTGCAAGAGAGCCCCCCCCACCCTCACACATTGAGAGAAAAGGAGGTAAAAGAAATAAGGTAGATGGAATGACTTACCCCAGCATGGTCACAGGGGATGGAGTTCGTCTCTCCCAACACTGCAGTGCTAAAAAAGCCAAAAACCAAGCAGCCATGAACGGTTATGTTATATTACTAGTTATAAACCACCCAAAGTAGCTGGATGAATCCTAGTAGCACGTTCATACTTGTCTAAATCGGCAGATATTGCCTCAAGTTATACAAAAATATTTCATTGATAGAAAAGGTTAAGACTTACGATACTTTATTGTAATATCAAAGTGTTAAGCGTTGTTACCATGACACCAGATGTATACCAACTTAAAGTACCGCTCACATGATCCTGTTGGATACGTGTTAATCACTGCCTAAGTCTGATCACAGCATTTATATCGTTTGTGGCACCTCAAGGAATGAACAGTTAATGGTGAATGTAAAATATGTCATACCAGGAAGTCCTCGTTTCACCAGACTCTTCCACGTCCATCTTCAATGCATCTTTACAGAAGCATTAAACTTTCTCAAGAGAAGGGTATAGATAATCCTCATTCACACCGCTTCCTTCTGCGTTTCAGTAACAGAGTTGTTTGCAGGGAGCTCGTCAGAGTTCAGTGTACTCCTTCCTCCTCATCTCACCCGACCACATCCTTTAGAGTTGCACATATTCATGTATCCGCTCCTCTCGCAGAGGAGGGTTCAAAACTCTTACTTGTTCTGACAGATCTCATTTTAAATAACCCTTTACAACCCAAAGGACCTTAGTGGAATAATTGATATGCTCTGACATGAGGAAGTTAGAAGAAATGTATAACAGTAAACGATTCATTAAGAACCCTTTTGAATCAGCAACTATAGATACATTTGCAAAGTCTTTTCTTACAATCTGATTAGCCTTTTTTTTTTTTATATTGCAAGTTCACAGGTAGGCGTTTCAGACTCAGGCTTCCCGGATATGTTTGATATTGAAACTTCTGATGAAAGAGCCAGAAGCGAGTCGGAGGAAAAATACCACAAATTATACACCACAAGGGACATAACAGGTTGACCAAAACTACCTCACAAAAGAAAAAAAGAAAGAAAGAAAAAGACACAAATTCAGGTTTGTTTTTACATGTTTATTCACTATCACACTAAGTGCTCCCATTTCAAGATGCATCTCATTGCCTTGCTCTTACACTGTTATGTCGTTTTGAGTTAACAAAGTAGAAAGAAGGCTGTTTATGATCTAAAAGGTGTGTGCCAAAACCATCAGCCCCCTCCCCCTCCCACACCCAAAAAAATATAATAGAAAGGACCAAAATACATGAAATATAAAGAGAATAAAGAGAAAACTGATGTCATGTGCAAGAGCCCCTCCAAGCCACAGTGCTAGATGAGGTGGGTGTAGGGGCGCCTCAAACGACAATGGTCATTTTCTAGTCAGGGGAGGCTGTTGACTCAGGTTTAGCTGGGTCTTCAGGTGCTTCTACAGTTGCAAAATTGGAGTCTCGGGTATAATTAAGGGCAGTGATAAGGCCCAGGGGAAAAATGGATTCTGAATACATGTGTCACTGTTTTTGGGATTCATAGCTGAACTTCTTTTTATTTAAGGGAGGTGGATCTTTGAAAAAGAAAACAGTAACGTTGGACCGGGTCTACTAGACAGGGGTTGGGGGAGGCAAGGGAGCCAGTAGAGTGGAGGGGAGACAGTTGGCTGGATTAAAAGATCCCTCCTTTAGTGCTGAAGGCTAGTACAGAGTTTGAGGATGTTTCAGAGAGACACTAGCTGGGTTTAGGAGTACCGAGAGAACACTAAGGCTTAGAAATAAGCTGAGCAGAGAGCTTCTGAGGAACATCAAGAGGTCCTGTATACATGCTCCCCTCCTCCAATGACACCCCCTGTTCCCACAGCCAAGAAACAACTGGATCCCTAACACACATACAAGTATCCTTAAATCCGCTTACTGGGGCTATGTACACTCAGGCACAGGCTTAATCAAACCACAGGCCTAAAAAAAAAAAAAAAAAAAACTGATTGATCCAACAGAGCTGACCTGGATAAACCCACCCACCCCCAATCCCCACATCAACTCCTCACATAGAACACCCAACCCTTGTCTCCCCTCCTGCAATTCCCAGCCTCCTGTGGGTGGGTTCAGTGTGGAGCTCAGCGGATGGTGTATCTGACATAGGGCACTTCCACATCTTCATCCGTCAGGTCGTTACAGCACAGCTCAAACACCAAGGCTTTCACATGCTTGCCCAGCTTCTTTTTGGACACCTTGGTGACAATCTCCGTCATCCTACAGGACACAGAAGAACACATTTATGAAAATGAATAATACACTTAAATTTGATGTTTCTCATTCTAAAAGAGGTGCATCTACAATATATACACTCACGGCAAGTCCAGTCTCTCTTTGAGTTTGGCAGCAGGCATGAAGAAGGAATAGAGCATGGACACTCCCTGAGAAAGCATGGTGATCTCCAACTTATGCTCATTCTAAGAGAACACAAAAACAAAAATAGTGTTTTGTTAATTGTGCACCAGAAACCATGTGGCGGTTAAGTATAGAGAAGTTGATGAGAACGTACTTTAAAGTAGTCCAGGAACTGTCTGAGGGTCATCTCCTCCCCATTGGGCTGCAACCCTGTGACCTCGAAGCGATCCCACAACGTCCAATCAATTTCGTAGTACTGCAAAAACAAGAGTATGGATGCCAATGATGTCAGTCACAGAGAGACCAAACAAACAGCGCCCAGTTATTGCTGCTCTTTGCTAAAACACATTAAGTATAATATATATATATATATTTCTCCTCAGCACACACTGATACCATCAGCGTGAGAAGGTCAGTTGCACTCACTTACACCCAGGCAGACGAACTTCATCTGCCTGGTGTATCAGTATTAGCATGGCGGGATCATCATCGGAGCTCAAAACATCCTGACAATATTAATATAAACATCTTGAGTATTAAAGAGGAAAACATTTTCCTACAGTAAGGACACATGATATGTCATCATATAGACACCTAAGCAGCCCAAACATTGATACACAGGCAGCTGCCTACCTTGTGTGTTGGAGCAGCAATGGGCTCAGAGAAGGCAAAGAAAGGCAGGGCCAAGTTCATGAAGCCATTCTTGTAGGATTCCAGCTTCTTGTGTCCTCGGATAATCTTGATGAGCTCCAGGCACACCAGACCCACCACTGCGGCCGTGGTAGTGGCGATGGCAGGAATGATCTTGCCAGCGATCAGTTTGCTCTGTATTGGACGGTGATGAGAACCAGCATAATGAAGAAAGAGAACAGAGTTAATTATTGTTTCAAGGAGTTAGAATGTGCTAAATACCACCCAGTCATTAGTGCCGTTTATTCAAAAAGACATTAAGAGCAGGGTATAAGTCACATTAAAAAAAACAAAAAACATTTATATTTCTCCTCAGCCCACACTGATACCATCAGTGTGAGAAGGTGAGTAACACTCACTTACACCCAGGCAGACGAACTTCATCCGCCTGGTGTATCAGTATTAGCATGGCTGTATCATCATCGGAGCTAAAAACATCTTATGACAATAAGCAACCCTCAAAGCGACAATAGAAGTGCTATTGATAACACTGTTATCATTCAGCCACTAGATGTCGCACTTTTCCTTCCCCCAATCTATTGCACTCACGTCACAACAAGTGTTTGCCAGTTCTGTAGAGGATGTAGGAACAAGTATCTAACTGATTCAAGTAAACAGATTTGGAAGATAAAAATGTCCCCCCATGTTCTGCTGAGTTACATAATAAATGAGATAAACAGAATGACGGCTCACTACTTGACTAGTTTGTTACACTAAATTATTAATTCAATCAGCACCTTTCTAAAAGCTCTGTGGACGCATCTTTAAAATAAACGACATAGTCACACTTGTCTACATTAAAAAGTTATTAAAGTCAAACCCATAAAAATGTGTTTCCCCACCTTGTGTCTGTCTGTGGGGGGAATGTCGTAATTCTCTGCTCTCAGGTTGGATGATGCTACAATGAAGTCCATGTGGAAGTTGGTGTCATCATCCTGTTAACATAGGGTGCACAACCGTCACAAAAACAGGACTACAATTAGCGCAGGTTGAGGTTGCATTGAGGACTAACAGCACAGTTGGAGTGTTTACAGATAAATGTAGATATAGGAAGAAAGACTGTACCTTCTCAAAGTCAATGGCGCAAAGTTTGAAGTTGGAAGTCTCAGGAGAAGGTAGCTGGACCTTCAGCTCCTCCAGCCTGGAGTCATCTATATAAAAAGAGATCAGTTGGTCATGTGCATCACAGCATCTGTAGTGACACCTGAATTAAACTTGTAAGCTTGTACATACACACATTTGCATATCTTACCAACAGAGGAATTGCTATTCTGCAGCTCCTGATCAGAGACATGGATTTTAACCCCTGAACGAGGGATGAAGGTCGGCACCTTGACGTCCTGCAAGATCTTAACCACACCTGCACGATCAGTGCTGCCTTTCATGCCGTATGACTGGGCAAACAGGTTGGCTCCTGCCACTACATAGTCCATGTGCAGCTCCTACACAAGAGAGAACTTCTGTCATTATGTTGTGACTAGATTGACAAGTTCAGAGCAGATAATAGTCAAGCAGGAGTACAAAAGAAACATAATTGACCCATACTTACATTGCTAGTGCTGAAATCTAAAGGATGAGGACACCTTTTTGGGCCAGACCAGAAGGGGGCACCGGAGCTGGTTAGCTGAAAGACATACAAAATAAATGAATCATCAAAATAGTCATTAAAATGCAGAACCTTAAAATAAAGCTGGGGTTGGGAATGAATATTTCATGATTGTTCCATGACAGTTCTCATTACTTATGAAAATTGGATTGATTAAAATTGTAAACCTTTATTAGATTGCCAAAAATAAAGAATTGACAGGGGATGAGGGGAGAGAAATGAGAACATGTAACAAAAGGTCTGACACCATCCAGGGCGTTGTGGTTGATGGTCGGTGTTAACCTTAATTCTTAACATACTTATCCAGTACATTCGCATCATCTCAATTAAAAAAAACAGAGCTCTGAGTCAAGGCTGCAAGTACACCCGCAGGAAAATATTTCATCAGTTACATGCCTAAAGCCCTTTTCATAACAAAGGGTTGTACTTACATAAAGTAAATGTGGAAATAAAATCATGCATTTCTCCTTATTGTGCATTGATATGCAGCACTACAGATGGCTTTAACAAAGTAAAAGGATAACATTTAGAATGTTTGACTGCTAGCACAACCAGTCTATTGTGATTTTCATCATGCAGTGAGTTCAGTATGTACCTGATCTGGAGGGAAGTTGTGCAGTAGCTGGCGGATGTTGTTGCTGTATTGGCATTGCCAGTGGTTGCGTGCCCAGGCTACACAGTCAGCCCAGCTGTGGGGGCAGTCTGTGACAAGACTCTTGTAAACAGCCTCCAGCACCTCCACAGGCTGAGCGCCGGGGAGTTTCAGAGTACGCTCCATGAATTTGGGATCTCTGTAAGGACAATGATCATAAACCTCATAAGGTGGTTACAAACAATTAAAGAGCCGTCACATTTTGTTTATGTTGTTTACCCAGCAGGTTCAGTTATAGATTCATTTTAAGCATTGGGATTTTGTTTTTTATCAGGGTTTAAATATAGTCTGTAGTTCTCCAAAAAAGCTTTTCAATATCGAACCTTAGAAAAATAAGGGGACCCATTTTAGCCCTTTTACAGATTGAGAACAGACATGAGGCAAGCTTTTACAAGTACTGAAGAGCTCACAAAGAAATTCCACTAACACATGACATTATCACCAGCTCCAACTATTAATGCAAAGAGAAGTCATTTTGCAAATCTGAATAATTTTCATGATGAAAAAAAAAGCATGTCATATGAGGAACTACAATAATATCACATAATCACTACTGAAGAGCTCACAAAATTCCACTAACACATGACATTATCACCAGCTCCAACTATTAATGCAAAGAGAAGTCATTTTGCAAATCTGAATAATTTTCATGATGAAAAAAAGCATGTCATATGAGGAACTACAATAATATCACATAATCACTTTCATATGAAAAGGAAGGCAACTCACGTCAAGTACTGCAAGGCATTCTCTGGTGGCTGTTTGAATAGTCCCTCAAACTCATCGCGGGCCCACTGAACAAAAGACATGGTTGAGGAGAAGATCATTCATACACTCAACTCACTAAATCAGAAATAAAGTATGTGTCAAACTAAATCATATTGTGTCAATATTGACCCTTTGCTAAGTCTCTGCCCCATAAACAAAGACTGGCCTATCATAGCGTAGCATCACTTCAAAGCCACACTAGCAACTGACATTACACAGATGCTTCATTTTTGTTACAGTGAGTAAGATAAAGGGTCCCTACAGATTGACCTTTTTGTTTAAGAGTAAAATATTTTTTTGTTTAACCAGAAACCGCAGCAATATCTCTCGCTAAACACACAAGACTCCATTGACACAAACAGTAATTTTACAATGTCTTATAAATGGAAAATATCTACATTAAACCCACCAAAACTGCCTGATTTCATCTTTACACTTTAACTATCACAAACTCAGGTTTTTTTTTCTAAATAAACCCTTCGTTCACCATGTTAGGTGAAGCATCAGAGAAGCAGCTGAGGGAATCAGCTTTTGAGGCAGAATTTTTACACATCCAATGTTGGGTTCATTTTGACCAAAGCATAGTTGGTGGAGAGACTAACCAAGTCAGGTTAGATTTTTTTTCATCTCTGTCAACCTCAGATTTAGTTGTATTTATGATACAGTAACATTACTGTTTTTGGAGTCTGGTGTATTTGGCAAAAGCAATACAACTGCTGTTTGGTTCAGTTAAACAAAGGATTTGACCCTTTCACAAAAAGGTCCATCTCTGTAGGGTCCTTACATAATGTTGTCAGACACTTATTACAATCAGCCTGTGAGTAGCAAATACCAAGCACTCATGGTGTGGTTGTTCACGTCTGATCTGTAACGTTATGCTTTAACTTCCATGTTGATCTTTTTAAATCAGTTTTTTTAGGCCGAGTCAGTTTGACATCCTTGGTTTATGCTTCTAACGCATATTGTAGAACCTTTTGCCTGCTCCTTTCTGAAATCGCTTTCTGTTTTACCATAAATTAGATAATATTTCTTCAGGGAGTAGCTTTGACAGCTTGACACAGTAGCAGTGGCGGCAGGGTTAAGCAAAGGAGAGATTGTGGACCTACTGACCTGCAGTGTGTGTTCAATGGCATTTGGGAAGTTCTTGAGCGTACAGATGGGGATGGACTTCTCAGGGGGGTCTTGGCTGGAGCTGTACGACTCTGTGAGGAAGGGGATCACAACCTGGACATTGCCTTTGGTACCCAGAGTACCAGACTCCAGTAAGGGTTTACGGTAGTACACACATCTCCGATCCATGTACATACCTGTACAATGGGCACAAACAATAAAGAGGGTGGTGTATGGGTTCAAGAGTCAAGATCATGAATTACATTTATTAATTAAACAGTCAGTTGTCGAAAAGATTTGAAATAATTAAAATTTCTGTGTCCCTTACGTGCATCAACATTGTCCAGTGCATTAGCCACGCCATCAAGGCTTTCAAAGAAGTCATCGTCATAGACCCTCTCTGTGTCGGGGCCCACCCTGTTCTGGTGACCTGTGATCCTGATGGAGGGGTTCATCTGCTTCACTGCAGCAGCTGCTGTGTCACTCTTCATTTTCTGTTTACACATACAATTGACATTAATAGTGACAACTTCTGTTGACATTCAAACATCAGTTTCACAACTTACCACCTGAAAACCACTACAGTGGTCATATTTTATTGACTGACTTGTGTCACACACAAAAATACTCTTTGCTAATACTAAGTTTTAGTCCTTCAGAATGAAGATATCATCAATAACGACATTACAACAATACTTGTGGCCTACGGCATGCGTCTGGCAGTTAAGGGTTCCTCAAATCACAATTTCTTTGTAACATAATGTCATCCTTGAATGAACTGAGAGCAATGCCATGTATCAATGATAGTGTTCCGATACCAAGCAGTAACTTGAAAGGTCAGTGCATTTAATTTAGCACCATGTAAAATAACCAATACACTAATACTATGACAATGAGCCATTATGACCGCAGGCTTGTTGTTTCCTGTTTTTAATGTTGTATCATGACATCATCCATCTACAGCAATTGAAGCAAGTGAACTCAGAAGCAGTTACAATCAAGAGGAAATCCATATCCAGCACTGCTCGGAAACATGAAATTCAATCGATAAATGGCCAACTAATGTGCACTATAAACTATATCTACCCTGGATTGAGCAAAAATGATACTGACCGTAACATCGGAGGGTCTGAAGAGGAACTGTCTGTTGAGGTTGGACTTCTCTATGGTGTCCATGTCTGTCACAATGACCTCGCCCTCCCCACCTGCCAGTCCAATCATGGCAAAGTTTTTCAACAGCTCGCAGCCAATGGCCCCAGCTCCAACCTGGAATGATAAAACCCCTCTCAGTGAGTAAAGCCATGTTTCACCGTATGCGCCATTGGAAGACACCATTTATCAAACGACATCCATTTATATTGCATAATAGAAAAATATTAGCCTTGAACTATAGAGACGGAGCATGCTTGCGGTACACCTAGGTCAAAACATATTAAAAATATTCAAATATGGTAAAGTGAGAGAAGTGCAGACTAGCAGCCGGGGCAATGTGAAAGAGGCGTGATGTCTGCAGACAGCAGCCTCAAAACTTTGCCTTTCAGGCAGAAGAGGGCTTGAAAATGGTGGTGCCACAGATCATTAACTCCCGGTTCAGATTGTATCACAGATAAGATCAGTACAAAAGAAAAAAGGGAGCAAATATAACTTTTACTATCACAATTGTTTGCCATTGACACTAATTGCCAATCATTGATGATCCATATTGGCATATACAGATCCTTTGTTGTTCGTTACACCATTAGGTCAGCGAGCTCTGCAGGTTTAGATGCTGATTTTGGTATTTTCGTGGAATTTATTGACAATAAAATGTATAGATTATCAACAGACTCCCTTAGCAACAGGACAACAGAGTAGTTGTGTTGGAAAGTTTTCCATTGGCTGACTCACCAGGAAGTAGCGCTGTTTGGCAAGTAAATCCTGCAGCTTCGTGCCAAACACTGCAATCTGCCCATCGTATCGGCAGTTCCTCTGGGAGAAAACGATGGAGACAAAGAAACAGTTTTACACCATTGTTTCATCATCATGTGCATCTGTCCTCAGTACAAGTGTGTGATGTGCTCTGAACACCTACTGGGGCACACTCTTCCTCTGTGAGCTCGACTCCTTCCTCTTCAGTCAGGCACTCCAGGGCATCAAAGTACAGCCACTGCATTATGGGCATAAATTTTCCAGTGCATGCCTAAAAGAAAAATCATTTCAACCACTCAGAAGTCAGTGTAAGCCATTCAAATTTCTAAATGCTATCCCTTTTTTGTTATAGTCATCTATAATGTTTTTTTCTACATTGCAAACACACAATTCAAAGAATAAGGTAATAAAAGTTTGTATTTTTATTGATTAAAACAAATGTTGTCACTTGTAGTTTAATAATGTATTATAAGCTGCTTAGTTATTTTAAATACTATATTATACAACTGTAGAAAAAATGCAACACTACTTTTGTCTTATGGAGTTAAGTTTAAAACAAGTTAGTGCAATACATGTCCAAACATGTCTAATCGAAAACACTAAAACAGCTTCACAATGAAACAGATAACCCACCTTACATAGCGATATACCTAAAAAGACTAAAAACAAAAACACATAACTACAGCAGATACTGTAAGACTGAAACCACCACAATTTGCACAGTGTACCACTGACCTTCATCACTTCCTGTGCAGCCAGACCGCCAATGAAAGCATCGACAGGGGCGAGGTCACCAGCAGCAACATATGACAGCTTTTTGATAAGAGCTTCATCCATCTGCTCCACTTTAGCTGACCCTGTCTGGGCAGCATTAACCTCTTTGGCTAATGTCAATAGCTCCTCACCGTCAGCCTGGAATACACACAGCTCAGCACGTTACAAAATGCTAAAGAAATCTCAATGACTAATGCTAATCGAGTGTAAATGTTGCCATGCAGTTCTGCACAATTATTCATAAGTAATCCAACAATCATTTTTTGCTTCAGGATGTAATGATAGAGGCTAAATTATGTTATTCACAACAACTAACTGAATAATACAACAACACTTGACTGTTACTCTGCCTATTAAAAGCCATTATCAAAACATTGATCAGATAGTTGTGTTTTATCAATACTAATTAAATCAAATATCAGAAAAATCAAGCCACTGGTGGTATATATAATAATAAAATGATCAAGATTTACCCGGTTCCAAGGTGCAGGAAGGTGGTTGTGTTTCTTCTGGTAGGCATGGATAGCCTGGAAGCCCACATGCAGCTGCCCTGGACGCTCGAACTTGGCAAAGTCTGTCAGCATGAACTCTGGCTCAGCCATGGAGGAAGAGATGGATTTCTGCATGGGAAAGACAAACAATAGTGAGGTTGAACTCATTTAAATATTCCTCTGGTGACAGCATCATCAAATAATGTTGTGGCACTAGTATCGTGATGATTAGATGCTGTTTTGCTTATCGGTGGCAATAATGGGGGGGGAAACGCTTCAAAGGTCTATAATGTAACCTTCTTAAAAAAAATATGCTTTTTTTATATAAATTTACTCCCATGTCAATGTGCCATAACTTGGGAAATTGTGGAAACGGCAGCCACTTACAAAAGTGATCTTCTTGGGCATCTTGACCTGGGAGACAATTCCTCCTCTAATATAGTCTGTAAAACCAGTTGTCTCACAGATGCTGAAGGTGTAGGGACCTGGACAGAGAGGAAATAATGTAAATTTGTAACAGTTATAACCACACTAGCCAAAACTTATTTTTCCCTTAAATAGAAATAGGTCTTACCCAGAACTTTAATTTCCACTGGCTGGCAGCCATTGAGCTCTGTCATACCCTGAACCTCTGTGAAGGTGACATAGTCTCCACTCTCAAAGCCATGACGAGCCTCGTCAAGACATGTCACAACCCCTTGATTGTCCTGGAGAAACCAAAAGTGAACAACGTTTGGTTTAAAACAAAATCTGTCTTGAAGCTTGTCCTCAATCTTAATACCAGCGAGTGGTTGGAAAAAAGAAGATTTTTTTTTCTTGGTCAGACATAAGGACTTACCTTGGTTATCATAGAAATCATGGCACTCAATGGCTGCTCTCCATTGCTGTCAAACACTACCATCTCATCACCAAAGTCACAGAACAGCTGGCTACAAAACACAAAGTGAAAATGCACATTAGACACTGACAGACTGTTATAAATCCATGTGAGAGGTAAAACCACAAGAGGAGTCATAATCTTACCCAAACAGACCACGCGTGTCTGCAACAATCAGCTTGATTCCCTTGCTGTGGCATATCTCTCCCAGTTGCTGCTGCTCTTCCAGGGTGGAGTTAGTCAGTACTACCACCTAGGTCGCAACAAAAGACAAATTTAAACACCAATTTTTCCCCCTTTCTTACTGCTGAACTGAAGGGGCACTAGTTTCTACCTAAATTTTTACCTGGAACTTGGTCAGATAGTCTTCAGTGAGTGTTTCGGTGTAGGCGGTCACAGGGACGTAGTTGTTGAGTTCAGCCAGACGGTGCTGACTCACCTCTGCTCTGTTCTTCCCCAGGTCCTCCTCCCGAAGGTAAAACTGAAAACAATATAGATAGAAATTCAGGAAATAACTGATACCCAGTCAATCAAGCTCACGTGCCAGATATGGTAATAAAGGAGAAGAGACACCATGTCCACACAAAGACACACTTTGTGAAAACAACTTCTTTCATACTTAAATAATTTTGGAAGGGTTCTCCATTCACACCGAAATACCAAAAAACACAAAAATATGCTACATCTTTTTTTAACTGCTCCATCTTTCAGTTGATGTCAAATTTTGGAATCATTTAGTCGTGAGAGGCTACCACAATTTAGTCACTCCACTTGGTTTGAGCAGTTTAAACATTTTTTTCTCTCAGCTCTTAATCTACACAATGATTTATTTTGTGTTTCAATATAGTCAAATACACAACCAGTAGCCAACTGGCTCTACTGAGATTCAAAATAAGTGTTCAGGGCGAGTAAGGGAAAGTTAGTTTTGTCACAACTCTGCTGAACAACAGCCGGACATTACTTTGCGGGAATATATAAATATTTAGGAAAATGTGATCCAAAAATAAAAACCATTGACTGTGTGGAAGAAAAGACAAATCGGAGGTAAAGAGCTGGGTTTTTTTTTTTTTAAATGTGCGGACATGGCCTCAGATTCAGATGATGATGATTAAAGGACGCTTTAGTATAAAGATGGACAGCATGTCAAATAAGCCTCAGAAATAAAAATAGACTTCTCTAATTTAGCTTGAATGAGTAAGGAAACTAGGGCAAATACCAATGGCTAAAATAGAAATATTTAAGGGCACAAGGTTAAACTAGGACTGGATGATTACATATGCAAGAAACACTTCTGTAAGGTCACAGAGATCTGTGAGCCTCCTCATTGAACACCTGAGAAGTCTATACACACACACACATGCATCTGTCTGGCCCTAAATAGACACATCAGATTTCAGGGACGCAGGCTGGCAGACCTAAACAATCTCTCCACTGTAATGATGCCCTAAAACAGGCTTTAGCTCTTCTATGATTATGACCCAGAGAGAGGCCACCAACTGATAAATCTGGGTCAGCCCATGGTTAGCAAGGGTGGGGGTGGCTGCAGGCGTCTTTTTGGATGGCAACAATACAACACAACTACTGACTCATAACAGATAGAGCAACACTGCACTTTGGAATCAAGCTCAAAGACAATTGCACATTAGATGTAGCTCCAATAAAGAGGAATGGCTGAGTGAACCACTGTCTGCCTGACTGATTACAAACAATAAAAAGAAAATGCTCTACAGTTGCAAAATTAGAATATCTATGCATGGCTCCACATACCTGAGAGGAGAGGTCTCTCCATTCTGCAACTCCTTGGTCATGCACAGTGACACTTCTAACTCCTCCGAGGATGACGTTCTTGGCAATCTCCACTCCAAGACCTCTCATACCAGAGACAAGGACATTGGAGTTCTGCATTCGCTTCATAGCGTCATGGCCTAACACATAACTACAGAAAGAGAGAACGTACCATTAGTACAACTATGCATTGTTGAACATCTGTGTTTAACAACACAGTCAGTTTTCCTTCATTAGGGCAAAAAGTCCAGAGATAAGACTTACAGTTGTCTGGAGTACAGGCCTTCATCGATCTCAGCATCATTGCCATTCTTAGCCATGCCCTGGGGAAAACAAAGAGGGTTTGCAATCGGTTTGTGCAACACGTTCTACAAAAGTTGTATAGTGTATATGTTAGTACTTACGTTGGCAGGTGTGTGGGACAGATCAGTTCTGACAGAGTTAGATGAGGAGCAGTGGGATCCCGTCTTCGTCTCTGTTGGTGACAAGCGACGCTTCTTGGACAGCGGCGAGCTGGACATCTGTGCATCAACACACACTGTTAAGACTGTCCTATCAGGCACAACAAGCTGCCCCCACATAGACACTAAACTTTCCCCCTTTTCAAGTTTATAATAATTAATTAATAATGATAATATGACTACCTCAATGATTAAATAAAGCAAGCAGACAGGGCAACTTTGTGTCCCTACGTTTATTTAACACAGGAGGTTTTCAAAAAAGAATAAGTTCAAATTAATTTACAAATTAGTGAAAACCCCATGACTCAATGCCATGTTCCATTACTAAAAGTATCCTAGCTAAATGCTACCCAATGCTAAATGCCCCAATGTTGAAGAGAGGATTTCTAGTCCAGGGAGCAGCTGGGCTGGCTGCAGGCCAAACACAAATCTGTTAGAAAACGAACAGAGCCTGGGAAGAGCCATGAATAGCAGCATTATCACTTTTCATGGTCAGAGACGGGCTTGGCATGTTCACTGCCATTGTTCATTATACCGGCATTTAAGGGCCGCAAACACGGTTTCAACAAAAACAGCTGAATCATTAAAACTTCACTGCGGTAAAGTGAGCAACACCTCATGACGGCCTGCAGGTGTGGACACAAGGGCCTCCTCGGTTAAAATAGGATTATATTATCGAATATATATATTTTAATAATACCAGGGTAACGTTACATGATGATTAACGAGATAATCCAGGCAAATCCGGTCACTTGGGGGTAACAAGTGTAACAGGCCGCAGTGCCTCGTAAACATTTCCACCGCTCGGTGAACAATATCACCGACAATTTCCGCATCCAAAGCAGCTCCATTTACGACCCAAAACTCAAACTAAACCGTGTATAAGCCGCCTCACAGCCGACAGTGGGAGCTGGACCAAGCCTTGAACAATGGCGTTAAAGCCGGCTGGGATAAAATAAGGTCACGTTTATAACGGAAACGGCCGTCGAGTCAAAAACGAAAATGAAGGCTGATAGGACATGATACAGCAAAGAGGGCAGAGCTGTGGCCCTCATCCACAACATAACACTCATAACAGAGGATGCGACGTGTGTCGTCCTTTAAGAGGAGGATACAGCAAATAACAATCTGGTTAAAGTGAGGCTGTGTGCCACCAATCAGTCACCAGAGAGTCGGGACATTAATAACTTAAGCAGCAAGAAAACACCAGCCTGCAAGTCCCACCAGTCAGGTTACCAGCCCGGCCGAGGCCTGCACGTCCCCTCACCACTTCACCAGAGAGGAAACGAAACGAGGGCTGGATGCAGACGACACCCAGCGACCCTGCTTGGATTAAACACACAGCTCGACGTGTCAATGCGTGGACAAAAAACACCAGTTCAGCTCTCAATGTAAGAGAGAGAGAGAGGGGGGAGGATGTGTTAGCCATTACACTCGTGTCCACTGGTTCCTCCTTCCTTACCAATAATCCTTCTCGGTTCCTACCCAATGCGAACCCGCTCCTCTCCCGCAGTGTCTAGACGTGAGGAAGGCCGATGGGTTAAACTCGACGACGGGGCACAAAGGAGAAAGAAACGCGCTGCGGGGCTACAGGCTGCTCTATACTGTCGAGTCACTACGTCGATGAGCAGAGAGTCTCCTCTGGAGTTGCGTTGCTGGCTTCGCGACTGCAGACGGGAACAAAACCAAAATGGCAGCTGGGGAGAGAGAGAAAGGGGCGGAGGCTGAGTGACGCAGGGGCTGAGACTCTCAACAGGGAAGGGTGGCGCTGAGCACGCTGCCCACACGGGAGGGCCGCCCATTGGCTGCCACACATGAGCCTCAACCCTCCCTTGCAAGAAGAAGATGCATGTTACTGTACAATGAAGCACAAGGAGAACCGTGCACACATGTATGTAGCAATTACTCTTAAAAAAACACTGAGTGTTTTAGGTTATTTTCAACATAAAGAGCAATTTAAGGTGATTTAAATGTGGTTTAAACTCAGGGGTACGTTGACACAATGCATCCTCACATGAGAGGCTTTAACCAGACTAGACGTGATCTCTGCAACCACATTTGGTCTATTGTGGTTTGAAGAAATCCTGCTTTTCCTGTCTCCAGACACACACATGGGCAGCTGGCGGTGCCTCAGTGACGGCAGACAGGTACGGCACTAGGCAGGCTGCTGGCCGGGGTGATGCTGAGCGTCGGGCCCGGGTACGTTGAGGTTAGGGGTGAGCTCTCCTTACAGAGGAGGAGGGTTGGGGGAGGGGGTGCCTTGCAAAATGACAAAGGCCCAGAGAGAGAGAGAGAGAGTGGGCCGCATATTCTCGGGGACACATGTCGAGGGGGGTTCCCCCTTTTATACACCATTGCTGAGAGATGGAGGAAAAAACAACACAATTAATCCATTTTATCGCATTAATGTCACTTCTCAAGTTGCCAGGAGGAGAAACCAGAAATGTTACGTTACTGTGGCAACGCAATCACCGACAGCCCTTATTGTCACGTTCAACAAAACACAGCTATCGAGGTGAATGTGGTGAGTGGGCTCCAGGTACGAGGCAGCCCGTGTCTGCCTGTGAACTGTTCCCATGTAAGTTGGTGTTTGTAGCCTCCTAGCTGCTCGGCTAACGGTCTTCATCACACACACACATCCCCACAGCAGCTTCTACACATGGAACGTTCAAATTCAAATTTATGGTTAACGGCTACGTTCCATTGGGTTCTAAGCGACGGTTAGCCGAGGCGCACGGGGGAAAACGTTCAGCTAGGCAGCAGCAGCTCGCGCTAACGAGTCCCAGTAACGCAGATCAAACGACTGCGTAGTTGTTAGCTTGTGTGCGGCTAGCTTTGGAGCTATCTAGCCACCCAACCACTTTTTCCCTACTTGTGCCCGCTATGTTAGCTAACTAGCTAATGTTAGCCAACTAGCTGAGGCTAACACTACCAAAGGCGAGAGCTTACACAAGTGTGCAGAACTTACCACATCCGATATTACTCGGCCTGATCTGTAGTATTAAAATCGGCTTGTATTTAAAGCAAGAAATCTGACAAACAATGTGAGAATTCAACACTGCCGCTGATTGCGAACTGAGCCGTGTGTCGGGGTGGCGGGCTCTGTGTGAGTTTTTTCCGCTGGACGGCTGCCTGACCGGCTGTTCCAGAACCGTTTCCCCTCACTCTATTTCAGCTCAAAGCAAAGCAAAGCAGCAACATGTGCACGTTACAGGCACAACCACATCCCCGTCCAGAGGGTCCACCGAAAAGTGTTTCCAATTGATTCATGGGGGGAAACAATGTCATCTGCTTCTTTAATGTTCAACCACACCTCAAAGAAGGCAGAGTGTATTGAGTTATACACAATTAAATAGTTTAATCGCATGTTAATTGTGAACGGACATTTTCTTCACCCCCGTGCCTTTACGATTATAGACTAATCCGAAATTCACGCAGGGCCCGATGGGACTTGTAGTCATGGCGTGATAATTAATACGTCTGTGTTAAATCAACGGTAAACGGTGTTTTCAGCGCCAGCACATACGAAACATAGTGATATTTACCCTTGCATTGTACATTGTTAACAGACAACCGTTTTAATGTGATACCACCTCAGGTTGAACGGCTTTCAGCCAATGAAACAAGACAAGATTCATCTTATTTTTTTTACTTTTATTGAAAGACTTGCAAACAGAGCACAGTTTACATAGGGACAGAATAGTGGAAGTCTAGACTTGTTCAGGAGAAAAGCACAGAACCTGGTATTACATAGATCCAAAAGCAGAATGAACTTCAGAAATATATATATTTTTTTGTATCAAGGGGAAATGATAGACAGAATTCCAATTGGCAGTAGGCCTACCAAATGAATGTATCGACAAAACAGGATAAAAATTAAAACACTTTCTGGGCTAAACTTTTGGAGAACTTTGAAAAAGTTAATGTGAGTGAGTGTCCGTGTTTTTTGTGTTATTGCAAAGCATTTACACAACATGTTGTGTCTTAAAATCTTCCTCAACTCTTCAACAGTTGTGGAGCAACTCACAAGACTTTGAGTGACAAATCAAGTTTAAATACACTATACAGTTAAACAAATCCCTATCTTCAGCAGCCAATGGGAAGGCTTAATCAGCTCAGTTTCACAAATGTCTGTACAACTCTGTGACTGCAAGCTTATGATTTTGCAGCCTCACTATAGAATGAATAGCTACATAAAAAAGGTACAATAAAATAATGAAATGGGATGAGCTGTTTTGAAAAAGTAAATGTCAGTTTGGATGTGAGAAAGTTTACAACATGGGAGCACAGCAAGAGTTAGGAACCTAGTTCTTTGTGTGTATTTACAGTTTTTAGGGGATAATGCAAATCACTTCCTAGCTGTAACTCTCACCATTAGCTGAAGATTTAACCAAGCTATTCTTACTTTTGTAGATCCATCATTTGCTACCTGCGCTGAGTGCTTGGATTCCAGCATGAGAAGGTTGTGTGGTAAGCATTCATGCACACAATCTGGATTAGATCAGCAAACTCTCTTTCTCTTTGCAGCTGTCCTACAGAGTGATACAGTACCCTATGTTACTCCCCCAACACTCCAGTCATGAGAGTATTTGAATGCCTTCGGGAGTTTTCTCGCAACCACTATTCTCAATATGAACACACAGCCAAACCAAACAACGTTGCATGGTTTTCCTTTGGGGAATAAGTGGATGAAAACTCTGGGAGAGAATCTTTAAAACCTCACAATTAAACTATATATCCAATGTTCCAGGTGTTGTGATTTGCATCATGGACACCTGCTTCATAGCCCCCTACCCATCCCAGCTCTGGGGGACTGGCTGGAACGAGCAGCATCCCTTTGTCCATCCGTGTCTTCATGCTCTCCCGCAGCCTGGGCTGAGGATTGTGTGGGTGGGGAGGGTGGAGGATAGGAGGGTGGAGGGATAGTAAGGCGAGGGATAGATGGCAGCGCAGGCCTGGGAGAGGTTGGGAGAGGCGGAGGAGTGGCTGAGGTTGCGGTCGTGGAGTGCTGTGAGGAGCGTGTGCGGGAGGTGGCAGGTGAGGCGTGTGTGCTCCTGGCACGTGGTGGATCAGCGGAGCAGTCACTGATTTGCTCAAGCAGCGAGGGCATGTCTCCCTCAATCTTCTCCAGCACTGCGGCCATTTGCTTTTCTATCTGCTCGATCACACTGTCCATTTGCCAGTCGCTTGTAGCGCTGCTCCCGCCTGCTCCATGTGGTAGCCCAGTCCCATACATCCCTACCCCTCCTCCGCTCGTATACAAGGAACTGTATGGACTACCATAGCTCCCTGCCATCCCCATCCCTACAGTGGCAATTTCTGGATTGTATGGTGTGGCATGACGGCCCAAACTAGCAGAGCTACCTACGGTATAACAACCCTGTCCTGTCGTGGGACCTGGCCTCGCAATGCTAAACTCAGCGCTGTATCTGTCTGTTGTCCTGGCCTCTCTGTCCCTTCTAACCAATGGGCTAGCATCATCCCTTAACCTAACTCCTGGTCCTACATCCACCCCAGTTCCAGGCCCCATTGCTGGAGCGACTGCCACTGACCGCTCTGCCACTGCCTCAGGTACTTGTGTCTGACACCAGCTGCCGTCAGTCTCATCCTTCTGCTCCTTCTGTGTGGCTGGCCTCTTCTCTGTTGAGCCGGTTCCAGCTGCAGGGGCTGTGGGTGAGAGGCCATGGAACGTTGCAGCCATCTTACGTTTGCTGCTGGGATCAGGGGAGGCGGATGTGTGTTTTTTGTCAGGTATAATGCCTGATGAACTGTCCGACAGCTTGGAGGGGTCAGGTGTCATCACAGGGGTCGCTTTGGATTCTGTAACAACTTTATTTTGACCTAAATTGGCAGCCATTTTCCTGGTTCCATCACCTGCTGTCTTCTTTGCACCGACCTTATCAAGCTCCTCCTGTGTGAGTTTGGGGGCTGCATTTGTTTGACTTTGTTGACACGGAGGCTCGAGAATATCAGATGGGCGGATACTCATCTTCACCTCATCCTGTTTTTCTCCAACCTTACGCCTCCCCTCATCCTGGTCCATACCCACCGGGGTATTTTCAACAGTAACTTCTAAAGACACACTACTTGACGTCACCCCTCCATCACTTGTCCCTTTGTCTCCCTCATCACTTGTCCCCTGGGACACACCCCCTTCACCATCTCCTGCCTCCTCACTTCCCTGAGCCTCTGCTGAACTGTCATTCAGTGCTTCTGAATTCTTTAATCGTTGCATGAAGGTGGTGACACGGATCGCTTTCTGCAAAACAGACAGAGGCAAAGAAAAAAGGAGAGAAGGATAGCGATGTAAAGAGAATTAGATTAACAATATGTTGCTTTTTTCATTAACACCCATATTGACTTGTTTCCCTAAAAAAAGAAAAACGTTTGATTCTATAGTTGGTTATGGCAAAGCATAGAAAATAAGCTTCGACGACAACCACGGCACCATGATTTAGCATTATCATACTTATGATTAGTGTGAAGTGACAGCGTAGTAAGATTGGTGCCGGTTGTTTACTTCCAAGAGGCTATGACACATTGTACCCTGGTTTAAATCAATCTCTAGACTCACTCTCTCCAAGTCACTCCTTGACTGCTTGTTGTCCATAAAAAGGTAAATGAACACATCTGACATCTTTCAATCTACAAACACTTAAGGAGTTAGGGAAAATGTGTGAGCTTAGAAGTTGTTTCTAAACCAGGGAATTAATTCTCTGGAAGTGAAAAGCCATTTTAACACAGAAATGTCACTGAATACAACATGGCTTAACTGAGAAGCTTCTGTACAGCTTCAATAATGACTTGAATGTAACACTGAGGTACAGTATGGGGCAATGAGCCAGGATTCACGTAAGAGGAATGACAGAAGGCCTTATGGTTCAAATCACTGCTTCAACAGTCCACAGTGGCCTATATCCCTTAAATCCTTTCCATTTCTCCCTCTCCTTATCTACACAGATACAAAAACTACACAAGCAATGAGCAAACTCTTTGCCCTGTTACTGGTCATAATGTTGTTTTTACCAATCTGGTTTCATAGACTAGTGCAGATGAGGAGTAAGAAAGGAGCAGAGCGGGCCACTTTGAACATCTGGGCCTTAATCCAATGAAGAAAAGTGGGGCAGAGTGGATGGATCTCTTCTGGGACAGGACAGGAGTGACAGTGGGCAGGAACAGAGCCTCTGAGGAGAGTTTCACCGGCCATAACATGGTCAACACATCTCAAGGCTGATTTAGGCTTAACTGAAGTGTTTGGCGATTGGTTGATTACTTTAGACACTTTGCCAATAGAAACCTAATTCAAGAGGTTGATCAGCCATTAGAAAGATGTTTTGTTATTGATTCATGCCAGACTGAAGGTAAGTTTCTGCCCATGCTCTGTCCTTCCACTCTCCCTCTTAATGAACTACAATACCTTCAACTCCTGGGAACCACATGGGGAAAGAGAGAAGAGGGTTATAACTGTTACTCATGCTGTCAATCAGCAGTGCCATCTCGATTTCCTCCTTCTTGTTCTTCAGCATTCATTCCCTTAGGACATCCCTTTGACCACCACCAAATAATTTGCAAATTTAAAACATACCTCTCCATACTGAGCTACAGTAAAAGCACCTCATGTGCAATCATCATTACATATATACCGATTTAATGCTGCTTACCAGGCTATAGTATCACCGACTCTATTTACTGCTACAGAAAGAGAGTGAATTCATACCCGCCATTTGGCCTTTGCAAAGTTCTTCTCAAACTGGGCACACACACCATCCTTTAGGTTCTTCTCTGACGCACCATTCCCTGCAATCCTGTCACATGTGACAGACAGAAAACAAGTGATTATAAACCCTGTGGATGTGTGCCAAAACATTTTTGTGCTTGTGATTATGTGCACACAATTACCATTCATGCCAAAGTGCATCCTGTGCGGTGATTCTCAGCATCTGGTCCACCTCCATGAGTCTACAGACAAGCTCCTTAGCTGATAGAGAAACAATGAAGACCAAAGGTAAATTTAAGTGGCATCTATGATGAGGTGAAAAATATTGTTATAAATATTGTTTTTCTTAGAACAAACTATGTCAATTTTGAGAAATCATGAAGGATGGTTTGGTTTGGTCGTGAATAGGGAGATATAAGTTTGTCATTTTGAGCTATGTGACGTTAAATATCTATACTTTTCTCACTGCCAACGCCGATGCCTCACGTCATTGGAAACTCAACTGTGTATGTATTGCCATCGTGTGGTAGAGCTATGTACCTGCAGGTGAAATATCATCCCAGTACGGAGAATCAAACTCAAAGTCACCAGCAACAATGCGACAGAAGATGATGCGATTATGTAGATCTGTGTTCTCCTCCTCTGTTTCATCATAAAAAGGAGGGTTACCTGACAACCTGCAGGGAAACAGGGAAACATACATAACGAGACAGAGAATAATAAATTATTTTTAAACCATACAAATAACTCGATATATCCTTCATAAACAACAAAGCAATTATTCAGATATAATTGCAGCTCAGTTTGTATTGGCCTGCTTGCTTTGATAGCTTTCTTGATAGAGACTCACAGTATGAACATAATAACACCCACAGCCCAGCAGTCCACAGGACGACCATAACGGTGACGAGCCACCACTTCAGGAGCTGAAAGACAGCAAACAAAAGAGCAGACATAGAGACATAGAAAAAGAGAGATTTGAATGGCTCGGATTTTTCGATGGGAAATAACATTTCTTTTTACAAACAACACGAACAACACAAAATGAAAAGAAAGACTAAACGTTGTTTTTTCATAATGCATATTCATAATTCCACCGTGCACAGACAGGAGCTCACTTTTTCACGTTCCTTTTCTCGTCTGGGCCTCTGTTCCCTTTCCTTATTTATTTGTCTAATTACTCAGCTGAATAACTATCCTGACCTTTCACTGGAGAGAACCAGGTCAAGTTCTGTACTCTAAGTTGCCTTGCATAAACCTCAGAGAGAGGGAGAGGGGAGCGAGATCAGAGTACATGAAAAGAGAGGAGGATGAGAGTTAAGTGCCTTCAATCTTTGTATGTGGTTCACTGGGTTTCGTGACTGTTTTTCACTATAACTGTTTATCTCTGACAGATTTTCATCTTCAAAAGCACATGAAGTAACGACATCACATAGGTAAAGTATGCCCGCAGTGCTATATTCTCAAACAGCCCTGCAGGCAGGAGGCAAAGCTAATGGAAGGATGTATGAGTGGATGAAAGATGGAGAAACCAAAAGCAGTTAAGTTATACTGTATGTAAAAACAGAACTACAAATAGTGGAAAGTATCATACCCAGGTATTCTGGTGTTCCACAAGGCTCTGTGATGGGTCCGTTCTCAAACCGGGACAGATAGAAATCTCGCAGAACTACTTTGTTGTGGTTGTTTTCTGTGTAGTACATCAGGTTTTCCAGCTAAATAAACGAGGGACAAATTAAGTGTTCTCATCCAAATACACACTACTGAAGTGGTTCAGTGCTGCAAATATATAGGAACTGATAATTAGTCAATTAGACAGCAAATGATAATACCATTGCAACCTGTAAACAATCAATAATGGCACATGTTCTTAAACTCAACAATTACCTTTCCTATTATTACTTGGCAATTTCATTACAGGTGAAAAGAACAGATCAATCATTGCCACAGAATTGTTAAACTGCTTTCTTTTACACTTTTAGGTTGTGGAAAGTTGTCTTTATAAATATATATATATATATATATATATATATATATATATATATAAATATAAATATTATTTCGTATAAAGGGTTTGAAAAAAGTTTTAAGAAGCTATACAGTGGTTCAACCAGACTGTTCAAGAAACAAAGATCCCTCTGAGCAACAATTGCATAACAATAGATTAAATCACCAGTCATTGGTTTTAGAAACTGGAAGCTGATCATCAAAATTTGTGCCGATCTAAATAGGAAGTTCAGGTTTTAGGGTCAAGTGCACAATAATGCAGCATATAACAACCTGTAAACTGCCGGCAAGTAATGGATCATCAGGTAAATCATTTTAGCAATAATACTGTAATATATTTTAAGAAATAATCATATGTAATTTCTTCACAAGGCAGTTAGGTAAAATAATTACCAGAAACATGCCTTCTTGATTAAGGGAAGCCCCCAGACTTTTTATTTCTGTGCTGTTATGAAAATGTAATTTTAAAATCAATTTCATGGGTTCAAAGGATATTTGAGTCCAGACCATGTAATGTATATACAATATCGACTGAAACAAATCCAGCTTCTACCAGTAGGGGGAGTCTGAAGCCCAAGACATGATGTAATCCCATCCTAATGGGTCGTTAATGGGGGCTAAAGATATGAATCTGTCTTGCCTGTATCACATAATATTGCATTAAGCAATAAAGACTGTGTTTACTCCCCTGCTAAAAAGGTTATCAAATGTTGAGACATTAACTGAGATGCCAGTGCAATGCTTTTATGTGTCTCCAAAGAGATTCATCTGACTATACCCTGAAATTACTTTCTTGGATGTGATGAAAAGTTGGCACTCACTCTGAAAATCGTTTTGTAAATTTCTTCCTGTATATCTATAGGCAAGTCACCAGTCTTTTTTTACATGTTTGTTGTAATGACACCCACCACACACATCCGCCTGCACATGCCATAAGGTGGGGAAAGGGAGAAAGAGAGTGAGCATGTACCTTCAGGTTCCTGTGAACTATGTTGAGGGAGTGTAAGTATGCCACAGCCTCGAGGACCTGCCTAATGACATTGGAAGCGTCTCTCTCCGTGTAATTCCCTTGGTCCAGAATCCAGTCAAATACATCTCCTCCTGTGGCTCTGCATGCAGTCAAACACACGAAAACATCAGCACCCACACCGCAATATATATATACAAATAAAAAGCTGGTGGGACTGTTTACCACATGTTGCAGCAAAGTAATTCACTTTAATCTTTCAGTAACACAGTTATCAAAAGCCTTGTGCTCTTGTTTTTTTGTCCATTAGTAAGGCAATCTGCTTCCACTAGCCTAAAGCTTGCACTGTTGAGCAATTAAAAATCAGCGTATTGGTCATTACTCTAAAAGACTTGGTTAACTCTAGACAGTGTATAAGCCGAGTGTGATAATCTTGTATTTCCCTCAGCAGGAGGACTATTGGCTGGGCAACTGGTGAGCTATGAACAGACACCAACTCATAAACTAAGTGATCCACAGGAAGAAGACCGCATCACTTATCACAGTAACAGAAGGGAAATCATTTTGACACTCAGCTCCAATCAATGTTATTGCTTTCAAATAAAGTTGCTAATGTGAAAAATGCACTAGTCACAAGTGACGCAGATTGGGCCCATTCTGACGTATTGATCCCGAGCTCTGTAGAGATCCTATAATGGCAAAGCAAGTGCTTCAGGAGCACTGAGTAATGTTGAGTGTTACTAAGAGCAAATACCTCATAAAATCTAACACCTTCCTCTGTTGCTGAGGGGAGCAACAGAGCACACAGTAATAAGACGGAAGACTCAACCCCGACCCTCTAGCTGATGGATTGTATTGTGCTAAGGCACACAAGGGCACATACACAATTAGGACATACACGCTTAAGTAAACATTGTACAAGAACGATAACTAGAGAAACAGTATAAAGGAAACACTTACAGTTCCTGGATGATGAAGTATTCTTTCCGGGTCTCGAATGTGTCTATCAGCTGCAGGATGTTTGGATGGTTGACCCTGGAGCAGCAAAAAAGTGGTCACAGACTGTAACCTTAAAACAGGGAAGAGTCACACATGCAACTGAAGGGTGATAACATAATCTGGCCTTTTAATAGCCTAAGATACAAACAAGACTGTGTGGGCGTAAATCTCTTTTATCAACAACAGTGCAAGAGGAAGTTTCAACACTTGAGTTTACGTTTTTAACCAGGGTTATTGCATAGATTGTGTGACTGGAAATGTACATATCATATATATTCAAATAACAAATCATTCTCTCATTCTCCCTCTCTCTGCCTCTCTCCATCCCTAAATCATACATCCATCTGTCCACAGACCAACTGCGTACAATTTCAGGATCATGATTTCGTTCTTGGCAGCCTTTCGGACTTTCCTGCCATCTTTCTTGAGGAATTTCTTGCAGACAAACACCTTGTCTGTCTGTCTGTCCTTAGCCAGGCACAGCTCGCAGAACTCCTTCCTACGCAAGAAGAAAAAAATAGAAAGACAGACAGACAGAGAAAGGCAGAGAAGGTAAATATAATGTTACGGCACAAAGTAAGTGAAAATGCTTTTGGAAAAAATGTATATGGATATTTTTGATCACATCTGAAAATAAGGCCCAAGAGAGACACAACATAGGGAGACAAAGCACACTGGATATTCTAGTGAAACACAGTGAAAGACTTTAATTGGGTGAGTAGTCATTGCGTAGGATAATTGGTCATGAATAACAATCCGAAATGGGTCCATCGCTGCTATGAGCCAGGTGTCGTTTGGTTTTGAGCCTTTGGGGCATGAAGTGCTTCAGCCAAATGGATTTTGAGAAGCTGTGTGATGCAAAATTAAACTACACATTTCATATTTAATACTTACATGCCCACTGGACATCATCAGATAAATTCAATGACTCTCTTTCTTTCTTTATTACATAGACTATTCATGAGTAGCCATACTTTTTCAAATATGTAAAAATGCACACTTTCTTACAACACATTAATGTTGATTGAGCTGACATTTTATCTTTACCACAACCTTACCACTTTCATCTTCCTTGTTTTCATCAAATTAAGAGCATATGTACAGCAAATGTGTGCACTTAACTCTGAGTTAATGTTCGTGTGTTTGTTTGTGTGTGTGTGTGTGTGTGTGTGTGTGTGTGTGTGTGTGTGTGTGTGTGTGTGTGTGTGTGTGTGTGTGTGTGTGTGTGTGTGTGTGTGTTATATAAAAGATGAACAGAAATCTCTGAGGCCAGATGCTGATGTTGCCATATGGCCTCTTACGCTGATTGGTATGAGTGTGTGTGCGTGTGTTTGTGTGTGTGCCTGCCTTCAATGTGTAAAAGAGAGGTGTTCATGAGAAGACAACTTTCAGTACACGGTCATTCAAGCAGCAGTAATTCTAAGAGCTCTTTGAAAACAGGTCCAAAAGATTCTTTGAGCATTACACAGAATATTTACACTGAATAAATTATAGACGGCCAACAGTGTGTTTCATGAACTGTCATGATCAAAAATATACAGACAATTGGTTGGCTAAAATTTGAATAATGTGTCTCTTTAGTCTGTAACACTAGCTTCATGCTATTACCCTCTGTCATTTCTTCAGTGAAAGCTTTTGATATGCCAAACCAAATCTGCAGGGAAAATGATCCAATTTGAAATAATTCGGGAATAAAGACCTTTTGGGATTACTGGAATGTGTCCATGAATTCTACATGGGAGAGGAAAGGGAAAAAGGCAATAGAGATCAATGCTTTACGCTTTATGGTACTTACGCTCGGAGGACCTGTCCAATCTCATATTTGTCCGTGACATCAGACATGCTATTGTAATTTCGCCCATCTCGCAGGGCAAGGCACCCGAATGGCATAACGGCATTCACCTAAGAAATAAAGACAAATACATCTCAATCAGTGCACTACAAAGGGGGAAAGTAAAGCATGAATTATTTTGATGACACCTTTAGATAACAGATAAAGGGATTGCAGAGCAGCATGGACCAGCATGTTAAAGAGGAAAGGAAGTACTGATGAAACATCATGAAAGCCTCCAGTGGTTGAAGACAGAGGTCCCAAGGGAGGTACTATTAGCCTTGAAAATATACAGTGTATTAGAGAACCACAGATACAGCCAAGTCCTTTTCTGAACGAATCTGGATACTAACGCTTCTGGCAGCCTGGTTGCGTGCCAGCCCTGTCAACAGATACTAAGCTACCCACTGAGCTTCTCCCCACTCTGCTAAAGTCTACAGATTCTGTGCAACGTCTGTCAAGTTCAAGTTAAACTTTATTTATAAAGGGCAGTGTCCCTGTGTCCCTCAAGCAGCTGGCTTCCTCAGCAATCACTGGTGGCCTGAGTAACACTGATGCTGGGTTTTAATGACAGGAAAATTAGTTTTTTTTTGTAATGTGTGTGTGTGTGTGTGTGTGTGTGTGTGTGTGTGTGTGTGTGTGTGTGTGTGTGTGTGTGTGTGTGTGTGTGTGTGTGTGTGTGTGTGTTTGGATTTGGATTTTTTTTGATCTAGATCAGCACTTCATGACCTTTTAAACTTTCTAAACTTCCTGTGAATGTGAATGGATTTGAATTCATCCTGAAAAATGAGAATGTGTCTGGAAAAAATATATTCCAATAATCTATTCCAATGATTACGTCCAATGATTACGTACATACATACATATATATATATATATATATATATATATACACAATAGTACACATTATTTGTATCATGTCTTAAATAGCTTGTGACCCCACAGGAGGTCCCATACGCCCAGGTAGAAAATCAAGGATCTAGATAGTGAATCAGCAATCGATATACCATCTCACCACACTCCTCAGGCAATCCTCACCCACATCCTTTAACACTTCATCTACTGTAGGACACAGATTTCCCGGAAGCTTCAGCCATCTATCCTGAATGTCCTTCTAATACCTGACAAAACCCATTCTGGTGGATAATTAATTTCTATTGGTTCTCTTGACTTTCACTCAGTGGGGATCTCTTCCTCCAGTCTATCTGATATTTATCTATATCAAGGCAAACCCATGGAATTGACCAAGTCAGGAAATATGTGATAAGAGGGAGTGGGAGCTGTTGTAAGTGTGAGTGATGCTATAAGCAGCTGTAGAGAAGAGGACTTCAGGATAGTGCCGTGTGTGTAACTGAGAGAGACAGAGAAGGAAAGGAACTGAGAAAAATAGAGAATATGCTGTGATGACTAAGAACAGAGAGACAACAGAAATCCTCCGAGGTAATGACATTTTGCAGGTGCTAATTTAGGATTAAGGAATGCAAATCAGTGAATCACTCTCTTTGTATCTCTCTCTCTCTCTTTCTGTGTGTGAGTGTGTGTAGCATCACCATTGTAGATGATAGGGGCAGAGGTGCTTCTGATCTATGGTGGAGGCGGGGCTGGAGAGTACTGTGTAATCCCAGTGCTGGCCCTAATCTCTAATCTGTACCCCTAATCCAGAGCGCTGCGATACACTGTTTGTGTGTATTTGAGTGCATGCATGTGAGTATGTGTCTGAGCAAAGTGCAAAGGTTGATGCGGATATGTCCCGTGCAGATAGGAGTTTGAGCAGAAGGCTGTGCGTTTGTGTGTGTGCACATGTGTGTCCATATGTGTGAGCGTAATGCCCAGTGAGACCGAGGGGAATATAGCAGTGGATTGAAAAGGCCTAGTTCTGCCAGAAGATTATGTAAGCACAACAACATTTCAATGACATGGTCCAGGATGGCGAAGGTAATGCTGGCTTGATGTGAAGGGAGCGCCACCATCCCTCTGGTAACAGAGAGTCCCCATAGACGTCTTTGACAAAATGTCACCACTGTATGCTCTTCACATTATGTTGATAATCTTAGTTTTTTTCTTTGAATGTTTAAACTCAATTTCTGGCCAAATCTTAAACATTTAAAATGATGCTCTTCCCTTTTTAATATTAATTCCCTGAAAGCTTGACTGTCTTCAAAAAGAATTTCTGCAAACTGTATGTAATTTAAATGTCAACATGTGAATGTATCACTCTAGATTGTTTCTCGCCCTTAAAAGCACCATACCTGCAGAATACTGAGTTAGTACAAATCCTGAATCTTTAACAGGGAGTAGGAGGCGATAAGGGAGGATATGAGAAGAAAAGAGATGAGAAAGGGAGAGAGGAAAAGATGGGAGATGAGGAAAGAGGTGAGAAACGATTGGAACAGAAAGCAAAAAGGATAGAGAAAAATAGTGTACCTGAGAACTACGTGGAAAACAGGTGTGCAGAGGCAGATTGAGAGTACCTCTCAACCTCACAGCTTCACAACTATGTGCCTGTGAATGTTTTCACAGGTGAATGTGTGTGTACGCATGTGGGTGCATGTAGGTATGTGCCAACAGGCTATGTGTGATAATGTGTTGTGTGACTCATTTTAAGGGCTGTCCCAGATGTCAGATAGCATTTGAAGGCATGCTGACAGGGCGACCTCTCTGCAAAACAAATTCATAGCACTCGTTCTGAATATCTCCTGGGTAGGTGGAGGTAGCTTAATATCAGAGATAAAATGAAAGCATTGAAGTACAATGCAACATTTCAGCCTGACTCAGTGACACCACCACTGATCTCTCAGCAGCAGGTGCTGCTTTGAATCACTAAAACTTGGCGCTGTGTTCTGTGTGCTTTAACATTTCAGTAGCAGTAATTATTAATGTTTTCAAATACTATTACATAATTTTTGCAGTCATACATTTCATCCCTCCTTTTTTTCATCTGTTTAAAGCTGCAATATAAAACAATCCACAATTTCAAAGATGATGGAACATCCTGGGTCATGTTTGTTTGATTCATCCTCATTGTTTGTAGTGAAACTGTCAAAAGTTGATCAGGTAAGGTGACAGTGATTATATTATTTTCTTAACACAGGACTTTTGTCCAGGAGGCCGCTGTTTGTGTCCCCTTCCAAAATAAAAGGAATTGTTGACATTTTGTCAAGTCAATCCTTAGTCACGTGAGTTCTTAGTATTATTTGTGATGTGGCTTATGTGAATCGCTTGTCACGTGACTTGCTTGTCAGTGAAATTAACGTCAACCACTCCCTTTTCCTAAACCTAAGTGGATTTGTTGCTTAAACTTCCGAAATGCTTCTTGACATTGCTACTGATTGTCAAAAGTGGTCCAGACAGCCTACCACTCAGACATGATGAATCAAAACTGAAATGAGAAATATTTAATGGATTCAAATCATAAAGTTTTATCAAAAAGATGAAGAATGGTGTAGGAATGCTGTAATGCAACTCAAAAATGTAGGAATGTTGACAATTGCATGATTTGTTGAACATTTGAAAGCACATCCATTAACACACACAGGTATGCACGGTCTCAGGTGTGAATGCACACCAAGATATCACACTTTATCTTCAGCACCTTACATCAAATAGCTTGTGCGAGTCTGTGTGTGAGTGTGTCTGTGTGCTTGTTCACAAGTGTTGTGTGTAGGCTCAAAAATGAATCAAATGGAATGGAGTCTCTTTTTATCAGCTCAGAGCGGAAGTGTTTCAGAGGTTCTTGGCGTCAAGGTTATTCTAAGAAAATCTGCTTTTTACTGTCACTCATCTCTTTAGCCATCCTGTCCTATTAAGCCTGTGTTCAGTCCAAATACCTGAAAAAAAAGAAAAAGAAAAGAGGGAAAAAAAGCTGTCTTTTATAGCAGGGTTATGTTCTGTGTGACAAGCTGGCGTGACTAGTTTGGCTTTTGATGTGCCTCCATTACAAAAAGCAGAGAATAATTGGAAATGATGTTAGGTAAATATTTCACAGACTGCTAAATTGTCAGTCAAGTGTTAGGTGTATCGGTGTGTCCTTGTCACTGTCATACAGATTCAGCACAGCAATATTTGTAAATCAACAACACTTTATCAGCATCACCACGATTAAAATCCTGATATCTGCTCAAAGCGATCAAGTAAGGCCCAATCGACTTTGACTTGATAGGTGACACTATCTGCGGTATGATAAGATAAACAACTAGATGTGTGTGAGTGTGTGTTCATAAAATATATATAACAAGCGTTACAGTTTGCCTCGGGGGAAGACTCAGAGGAGCAGAGGGTATGTGGCTGAGATGACAGGCCTCGCATGTCAGACTCCATGTGAGCACGAACCACACACTTACAAACAACTGTGCAACCTCCACATGCGTGTACATCCACACGTTAACGCACACATTGTACAGCTCGGTGCTCGTCACTATATGCCAGTCCTTACGTAACAGAGAAGCGTACTGAACATATCTGTCCCTCATTAGTGTTTGACATGTCACTCTGTCACGGCTCTGTCACGGCAGCATGGACACAGGTGTGTGATTCTACAAGGTTATCTTTTTTTTGCTATCAATCAGACAGCGGGATCATGTCATCTAAAGGTCTCTTTGTCTTTCCCTGCTTTCTCCCTTTCTTTTTTCATGTTCCACCACCTGCAAATGGCTGCCTATATTTGGCTTTCATCTCATCTTTTTGCCCTCACCCATCCCCGTTTTAGTAGAGCTCCAGTCTGAAAGGTTTAATCATGACAATTCCTCTCCAAGATTGGGGAGAAGAACATCAGGGGTTATGACTGATGTGGCAACCCCTGATGTTCAAACTGTTACACTAAAGGGAATAACGAGGAGAAGGTGTGTGGACACGTTTGCCATTCCTGCACTTTACAACCACTAACCCTGTTACACTAGCCCCCTCGGTATGTGTGTGGATGTGTGAGCAAGTCAATTAAATGAATGCATTTTAGATAAAACTCACAAATGCACACATACTGACAGTATTACAGAATGACACTTTCTGTGTCCAAAAAACCCTTATAGGGGTAATTAAGCGCATTACAATCAGGTTTTATTAAAATTTGCAATAATTATTACCATATGTGCCCTGCACTTTGTTGTTTGTGTGTTTCTTGTCTATGTCCTCATCTATGTATAACAAGACATGACAGTTGCAGCCTGAACCTTATTGATCATCAAGACCACCCATGATTTACTCGACTAAACACAAAAAAACATGGCCAAAATTGACTTTTTACCCAGCATGTGTAGTGCTCAGGGTTTAGAATTCCTCAGATGGCATTTCATTAGATTTACAAACTTATGTAAGAATTGCACCGGGTGTAATTAAGAAATAATAACAAAATGAATATTCTAGGCGCAGCTGAAAGCACTTTCATTATGTTATCAATATCACTCGGCCTTTCCGGTAAAAATATAATGTCGTTAAACAGAGATCAGTTCACTCATTCCAACTGAGCTCATTGCCTTAGTTGAACCTGAGTGGGTTCAATATTGAGTGGAGCATGCAGCAGCATGAGGTTGGTCCCAGCCCTTATTAGTGTGGTGTGGAATGCTCCCCAAATAGTGATTGCAGCATAGGGTGTAGTTTTGTGAACGCAGACCTCCTCCCCCGACCAATTCCTGAATCAGGGCCAGCTTATTAAGGCACCTGTTGGCATACCCTCATTCTTTTCTGGCCCCTGTGGTGGCTCGTAGTGTTTCGTGTTACAGAAACTCTATTGTTGTCCTGCTTTCTATGAGTGACTGCATATGATAATACCGCATATATGAGGTGGTTCAGTGCTGTTTTGCCACTGTTTTACCACTGTTTTGCCACTGTTTTACCACTGTTTTGCCTTGATGTTTGATTCATTTTTATTGTTAAACCAACTGGCTTTGTTTACTTATTTGTCTTTTATCCTTTTCGGTATTAGTTTCATTTTTCTTTATGGTGAGGTAGAGTGCCATTGTTGGGAGGCTAGGCACCCGTGGTGAGGTCCCTACACCTTATGCATGCATTTACAAACACTGGGATACGAGTGCAGACTGCACCATTTCTTTTGTGAGGATTGCTGAGTTGCACCTGAGGTGAGTTACCGGTAGCACCCCAGGGCGCTCCTCAGTGTAGTCTGCCTCCCCACCGTTGGACTCAACTTAAATCACGCAGTTTTGGTTGTATAAAAGAAAATATTAGAACAATTTTAAAGATTGTGATGTAGTTTGAGTATTTAGTAAGTCCTTTTTTAGCTAAGCATGTAATAAAGAATTATTTCGAATGCCTTATTGGTTTGAGTAATTCTCATTTGTCAATTATATTCTTTCCTCCCTCGCAGCTTCCATCCCAGCAAATTTGATTATTTTTGATTCCTTGAATAAAACCTTTGGGTTCATTATACAAAACACATCTCTGTCTCATATCAGTAACTAATATGTTTGCCTTCTCAAAACAATATCTCTAGGTTCTTAAGATTTCCTGGTGGTGGGGTTGGTTCACTCTCACTTTTGCCCTAAGGCCCCACCACATTCGAATGCTGTGATGTGAAAGTGGGACAAATATAAGAGTTGCAAGGAGGAGACAGAGTAAACAGCTGAACTGAGAGAGATGAAGACAAGGAGCAGGTAAAGGAACAATTGTCTGAATTACTGTGCTGGTAAAATGAAATGTACTAGAGGACTCAAGAGTGAAAAAGAGGGTGAATGGAATTCTAAATATACACACTCTTGCATTAAACTTACAGTATTACGAGTTAGACATGTGTGGATACCACATAATGGTTAGTATTTGTGTGTGTGTTGCATCAATACCTATTACATTTGCTTCTTCCACTGAGTTCCCAGTATGGGGTCTTCTCCCTTTGCTTGTTATAAACACTAATTCCCGTATTGCTTACAGAGCAGTTCACATCTAAGGTCTGTGTGTGTGTGTGTGTGTGAGAGAGAGAGAGAGAGACTGCAAGCATAAGGACAGAAACAGGCTTAATAAGGAAATGCTCTAATGAAAATTCATCAAATCTGCCCAGGTAGAGAGAGAGAGAGAGAGAGAGAAACCCATTTTGAAACAGACACATAAAATCTACCAAATTCATGTATCGCCACACACACACGCAAACATACACAGAGAATAACCCAGACACCTCACACACGTGAACACACAGCACATGAATATTGCCTTATTATTCTAAATTATAGGATTCGTGTGTTTCTAAACCTTCCACCAGTCTGTCAGAAATACTTCCTTCCTCACCTCTCTCTTCCCCCCATGTGTCCTCTGTTTCCTGTCCCCTCATTAGGAGAGTGGATCTGTGCAGGTCTTGCACAGTAAGTGCGTCCTCAGGGAGAAGGGCTACAGTACCTCTTCTTTATTGTTTTGACAAAAGTGTGTATGTGTGCATGTGTGTCTGTAGCTTACGTAGAATGATGCAATATGTGGCTGACCGACTTGCTCTTCCTGACACCAGAATAGCCGGAGGCAAAACCAGCAAGCACACACATACACACTGCATGTATCTAATACACAGACTGATACATAGTGTGTGCTTTTTGTGAGTGTGTGTGTGAGTAACCTTTGGTGTGTATAAGTTGAATAGACACTCATACGTACAAAATCTCACAAAAAGTCACAGAAACAAGCACTTCCTCTCCAAGTTGGACGTGAAATCAAAATAGAAAAGCAGATCCCCACATGACAGTTAGCTACAGAGTGATGGGGGGGATCACAAACGAGGAGAAAAGGGAGACAGGGAGATAAATATATTACATAAAGCTATTGCATAAAGCATAAATGTTCATTTGCGTGTTTAGAGGATTTTTCTCTTGTAAGACACAAACTGTAGAACTATTTATGAACAAAAGCATAAGCCTGCATGAGCCAAGGTGCAAATGGAACAAATCCCAACCAACGCCATTGCCCTGCAACAAATCCCACATTTGTAAAGCCTCTCTTGATCAGTTTTTCTTGAGATTGTGTCAGTGCGGTATTGATTTAACTCTTTTATTGCACTGGATTGCACTATATTGAAGGGGTGCACATAATGTTTTGTCCCACCCATATGGATACAGGATATAACTAAGATGTGTTATACGAGGTGTACCTGATATGATATTTTATCCTCAAATTGAACATTAAGGGAGAGGTAGTATCCAATAAAATAGCAAGGCAATCCTATTTTTTTGTACAAAATTGTACAGGTGTTACATTTATTGCATCCACATCCCGTATTGATGAACCACACCAATCATTGTTGAGCTGTGAGCACATGAGCCTTCAGAGAATTGTGTACTTCTGCGTAGAACAAGGACATACAGTAAATACTGCCAATGTACAACAGTGAATTTAATAAAAAATAACAATATGCCCCATTCTTTGTGTCACTCCAAGTGTGTAATAGCACGACTCTCTGTGTGCTTAAATGATCTCACAGTGCATGTCTACTCACTGAAGCAGCATTGCACCTGTCTTCTGCTTACAAATACTGTTAAGGAGCAACCTAGCTGTTGTCTCCAGTTGACCATCAATCACGAATCAATGTATTCCCCTTTGCAATCATTCGAAAACAGAAGAAACAGAATGGAGCTTGTGGAATTGGTAATTGCATTAGACTACAAACATTTTCTTGTACTCTAGGAATTACAGTATGGATAATAAAGAAGGTGTGTGACACACTCTTTTTTATCCAGTTTGCCATAATGGGAAATTTTTAAACAAAAGACAATCCCAACTCTGCAGCAACAGATATTTTCTGACTGTGATCAACTGATTCAACTGTGAATTCTATATTCTGCTAAAGTGTATAGCACTTTCAAGTGTGAGGAAAACAATGCAAAATATCTTTACTGTTAATAATTATTGTATTTATAAACCATTCACCTTTTTTATAAACCGTTTTGTGCTTCACTCATGCATGCAGGTTGTGAAAAATAGATTTCATGCGAAAAGTTTGTGAAGCAGAAAAAATTGCCCTGCCAGGCAGACATGACATGGCTCTCGTGTCAAACATAAAACCACTGAATTAAACAACTACTGTCTCCTTCGACACAAGTGCATCTCACAGAATGCCACATAAACGTCTTCCACAGACAAAAGGACAGAGAGAAGGAAGCAATGTTGCTAATGTTTTAGAAGTTTGAGATCACTATAAAACATTCAGAGGATATGTAATACTCACGGGAAGGAATGTGGAAAGCTGATGGCAGTGTCTACCTATTAGTGTGTGAGTGTGCATTATACATGGGTGTTTGTGGCTGGGGTCAGTGGAGAGAAACATCCTTCTCTGCCAAGTGGTTTCCTCCCCTAGCACAGGGTTGAAGAGCTGAGTGTGTGTGCAAAAACACAATCAGACGTACACGTTTCAATGACTTAAAAATGCAACTCCCTTCAGGTCCATGAGCTGATGCTACTTTTTCAAACAACCTAATTTGTGTGTGTGTGTGTGTGTGCTTTGGAAGGGCTCTTCTGGTTACACTTAATTCCCTTTTTGACGCTTGAGATACACTTGTGTGGAAAGAGAATATACTCTCTCTTTCACACACACACACACACACACACACACACACACACACACACACACACACACACACACACACACACACACACACACACACACACACACACACACACACACACACACACACACCACACCTATGTTCACTCTCTCTGTCAAACACATACAGACACTAATGCACCTACCCACGATCCACCTTCACACACAAACACACACACACATTCAATTCATGCACAGGTAAATATGTTGAGAGGCTCAATCCACACCTCAGTTTGCATGCACACACACGAACACACATCAACATAGTAAGAGTGAAATGGGGAGAGACACATTCAGATACACTAAATCTGACACTCAGATACAAGCTATCACATTTCTCTAATACAGCCCTCACAGTGTCTCCCCAGCTGGGATGTTAAGCTAATCGGCAGCAAGGAAAACTCCCCCATCTCACTACTTTTACTCCATTCCTTCACTATCTCCTCACAATACACCTCTCTCTCCCTTTATCTAGTCCGTGTGTCACATCTCCCATTCCCAATGACTGTACTGAAGCAAACCTCCATCGACATAAAACTTTTGCAGGGAATGTGTAAGACAACATGTCGTGAGCCTGAACCGCTCCATTGACTGCAAAATAAAACAATTTAAAAAGCTACGATCGGAGCAGCGTCCTGGTGACTCTCCTTTCTCTTTTTTATGAAACATACAGCACAGATTGTCAAGTGTTTTGATGCCTTGTGTTTTTCACCACTGCCTGTTGCACAACAAATGCCTGTGAATGTGGATGTGAACTTATTTCATTCCAGTAACCATTTTGTCACAGTTTCTCAAATGGTAGATGTTGAACTTTTAATTTAAATATGTTTTCAATTCATCTGGCTGAATAAATGGTCAAATAGAATTGCACCCAGTACTGTGCATAATAACAATACAGTCGCTAATTCCCCTTTGGAAACAAAAAAATAATAATTTATTCTCTCCAGATTGACTTTGAACCCAAGGCTTACTGATAATTGAATTTCCAATGTTCAGCCATTTTTTTTTTTAATTTCAACATAATTTGGCTGCTCATTATACACTTCCCATAAGCTGCCTTTGAGTTATAAGGGACAGCTCTGCAATGTGAGGATTTAGTCAGTTTGTGGGAGGTGGCCGTTTTTGTTTTAGTCACATCAATGATGATCGACACAATCTGAATCCAGAAGGCTTTGCCTCACACACTTATGATCTAAAAAAGGAAGCACAGGGACTTTGGTCACAGCTGTTACAAATAAACACATATGCTGCTATAAGGTGTAAAGCAGACAGAGTCCGAGCAAATGCACAGCTTTTGTTATGTAGGAAGCATTTAAAGGGATATTCATAATACGCACTTTATGGTCACAAATTGTGCTACTTCTGCACCAGCACCTCTGCATGTTTGCATGTTTGCATGTTTGCGTGTGTGATGAGAACAAGCCTGCTCAAGCACGAGTCTTGAGATGAAAATGAGGTCATTTGGTCTCATGGGAAAGTTAGAGTGGGGGAGAGACAGAGATAGGGCAGGTTAAGAGAATGGAGAAAATCTATGATGAACACGGAAAACAGAGAGAAGGAGCAGTAAGGAAGAGGAGGAGGATGAAATAACGAGAGGGAATGCTCCAGTTTGGGCATGTCAGCTGCACTTAATAACAGATGGAGCATGTTCACACACATACACACACAGGCCAGGGAATTACTTTCGAACCACCGTTTTGAACTAGTGGTCCACTCAAGAATTCCAATTTCCAAGCACTTCATCTTGAAAGCAACGGCAACATTTCTTCTTTCGCAGAAAGTAATGCAAGATGAGTGTGGAGTGGAAGTTAAACATCAATTTGTGGTGATAAGACCCTCACAAAATTATATTTCAGAATTGTGGCAAACTTATATGTTGAGGTTTTTAGGTTATTCGTAATCCCTGTTTATATTGTTCACTCTAATGTTCATCATATCCCCGTTGGTTAGTTTCAACTTGTGGCCACTGGTCCTCTTTGTTTATTCAGTGTGTATGTTTTTCTGAGTTTGGTTCCATATAACATAATGAATAATACTGTGTTTTTTTCATCAGAAAAGCTTTGACTATTAATGCAGATCATCCTGTCAAAATGTGGAGGAATAGCTTTTAGACTTTGATATCCCGTCAGAGAAATACGAAAGTACTGGTGCTGCAAGGTGGGTGTACTCCAGATGTAGTCTGCATCTCTGATTACGCTCAAATAGACAAACAAACTGTGGCTGATTTCAGAATGTCACAGTTCACAGTGAGTGTAGACTCTGGTGTAACTAGCCGGAGGCTACTGCAGGCTCTGTACACTCTAGGGTGTTATCTATGGTGGTTTGCTGTTGTGAAGCTAAGTATGAAATATCAACCAGGTCCTCCAATTAGACTTCGTTCCAAATGTCTCCAACTGTATTGTGATACAAAGATTAAATGTCTGACTTGTACGAACGTCATTGGAGTCAGAGAAAGAAGATTAATGGAAAGCAGAGGAGGGGAAATGGGAAATGGTAGTTCAGTCATTACGGTCAGACAGCAACTGTTTCCTATATGAGATGCCTCCAAATGCTTTACGGGAATTTTGAGAGGTGATTGTTGTTCTGAGACTGGATTAGAGACTCAGAGGCATTTTAAGAACACACACAGTAAGCAAGCTTTGACTAACACTGATGATGAAATGAAGAATCAAATTTTCGAGACAAAAGCGTAATATTAAAACTCTGGGGGCTGAATGACCAGGAGACACACAAACACTAAGGCTATTGAATAGACCTATCCGGCATACCACATAAATTATTCATAGATGAGGAAAAAAACATACGCAATCTTCATTGATGCTCTTTTACTCTAACATTAGATGTGTACCTATGAAAAGTAAGCTAAGAAAATTACTTACGAGAACATGTGTTTATAACATGGTTATAAACACTTGTGGGCTGCAGTTCTATAGGGCCGATCTGTGCAGCGATTCCTGTATAAAAGCTTCAACAGTGTGTAGAACAGCTGCTGGAACTTTAGGTCAACCCTATTGACTTGGGACGTTAACCTTATGGCAAGTCATTTACAGCAATGTAGCTGAACTGACCCGATAACTAATTAGTCACAGGCTGAAACCAATCAGTTTTTACACTATAGGCTGCATTATAGATAAACAAAGCAGGACGATGGCATACAGGCCAAGCAGAGAGTGTATTGATAACAAGGAGTGCAATGCTTTTAAGACTTATATTCCAAATGCATTCCTGGAAAAGTCGTAAGAAGGGGGGACGTAAGAAAGTAACTTGTGTTAAAAATAAGAGTGGAAGAAGCAAGGAGTTTCGGTTGAGGGTGAGAGCAAAGTGAAGGGGAATGAAGAGAGAGGTCTGGTGCCAGAAAATGAGGAACATTCAAAGGAGAAAAAACAATTGAGATGAAGATGACTAGAAAAGGGGAAGAATGAAAGACGGAGACAAAGCATGGAAGACAGATGTGAAGAGCGTGAGGGAATGAAAGTGAGAACGCTTCCGTGAGAAAGCCAGCAGTGTGTGTGTGTGTGTGTGTGTGTGTGTGTGTGTGTGTGTGTGTGTGTGTGTGTGTGTGTGTGTGTGTGTGTGTGTGTGTGTGTGTGTGTGTGTGTATGGGAAAAAAAGTGCTTTTGTGAAATATTCAGTGTGATGGAAGACTTATAGAAGCAAAATCCCCTCCCTGGAGAGAAAGAGAAGAGAGGAATAAGAGGGAGGAGGAGCAGAGAAGAGGAGGAGAAAGGAGCAGTGATTGAAGTTTTGGATAAGAGTCATAAGGCTGGAGACCATTTCAACGGAGAGGTCTCTGCTGGGAGGGTTTGTGTAGGACTGTCAGGACCTTCTCTATTTTTAAACAGTGTGTGGGTATACTGCTCACACCTTATAGCATCCAGTATACCTGTGAAGCTCGCTGAAGGTGAGCTTATGTAGAATTTTCTTCTGGGTAACCATTTTAGTAGGAAAGCAGCAGTCTCTGGTTGTTAAATAATGATAAGATGAACCTTTGGTTGTGAAATGGAAATTGTCTTTTCACCGGCCCCGTTCGAGTCAAAGGTGCATGAGCAACTACAGTTCCGTATCCATGGAGCTGGTGTCTTTACTGCCTCAAAGCCTAGATTTCATTTTACTGCTTGCAGGTTTTAAAAGGAGAAAATAAACATTTGGAAACTGGGCAACTGGGTTTATATGCTACTGATTGCTTTGCTAAATACATATACACAAGTAATAGTTGTCTGAGTTACATTTATTGTCAATATTTTAACTGTGACATCCTTATACTACACAGACATCCGACATCTTTGACATCAAAGACCTTTAAGACTTATGCTGTTAAAAATGTAGTAAAATGTAATGTAAATTCTGAAAAAAGTCAACATGTCTTGTGATTCAAGTAATGGTTGACTTTTAGCCACACTAGCGGCATAAGTCTGGATGGCAATGTCGGTCAGTCAGCCACTTTGTTTCAGGCCAAAACTATCTGAGCAACTATTGAACAGATTGGCACAACATTTTCTACATTTTCTACAGACACTCATGGTTCTCCTACTACTGATTCTGGTGATCTCCTGACCTTTTCTCTATTAATGTCAACCTCACAAAGAACTGTTACAACTTTCTTGCTGCCTTCAATTTCTCAAATACTTTTGTTTATGACCAAATACCTCTGATAGTAATTATTTCTAATGCTTCATTCTCATTAGCCTCAGCTGTAGTGTTCGTGTGGTGCAAATTAGCAACTGTCATCATGCTGATGTAAGCACTAGCTCAAAGAACCGCATCAGTCATGCTTCAGTTGTCATGGAGAGGACATTAACATTTTTTTTAAAATAACTCTTGTTGCGTTGACAAACAGTAGAAATACTATTTGTTTGGCCTATGCAACATTTTTCTGGATGATGTCGCATTGCATTGCTGCAAAAGTTGAGCCCTCTGGCATCCCCGCTAAATTAACGGACAGTCCTCATTTTAATGAATTAGAGGGGTTGTCCACACACGCAGAGGTAAAGTTGGTCTGATTGTTGCTTAATTGCTTAAGGCACCTGTCATTTAAGCCAGCATGTCCCAAAGCATTCCCTTTCTTTAAAGATAAAATGTTTTAATCATTTTAAAAACAAGTAATTTCCTTTTAGAGCTTTCTTGGAACAAGCATGGCGTGGCTGTCAGAAAAAGTGTATGAAATGGTGCTTCAACAATAGTTCTATCAATCAGGCTTAAGAAAATACTTCTTGTTGCAATACGGGGTTAAAGTGGGTCTTTTTGTCCCTCAAACAGTGATATCAGACCCCCTGCCCCTTTATGACATGGACTTATGCATTTACTCTACAAATATTTCCACACATAGAAAAAAAATCACATTCATATAGGCCTACACATCGGCTTACACACAAAAACACACAGCGAAAGGCTCTATAAATACAGTGTGGAGGTAATGTTCATCGTGTAAAGTAGGCGGATTAACTGGAACCAGGTCAGAGCAAAGGCAGAGCATGCTCTAGCTTTTTTTCCCATTTAGCTGCTTTTTCTCGACTTTATTTCCGTACTATTGCTTTTCTAGCTCTTTTTTTGATGAGGTAGACTGGAATGGTTATCTCCACCAACCTCACACCCTCCTGCTCCCACACCGACACTTGTTTTCCAACCTCTCAGTATGTAGTCTCTTCATAGGCAAGCAGAGACCGCCTGTCAGTATTTCTGGGGGGTTTTGAATATTGTGAGCAGATTATCTATCGAGCAAGCTGATATATATTACCTAAATAAAAGTGATTACTAGTGTGTATATAATGGAAATTTAACTGTAAAAAAGTACAAACAATGCATGCTGCCCATGGTGAAATTTGGAAGTTGGACGTTACCAATATGTCAGCAATAAAACGGTAAACTTATGAGTGAAACAAACAATATTATCTGGTGCTACACCAGATATTAGTTCCAGTTTTTTATTTTCTTAAAAGACAGGATTTTCAGAGAAGACCATGTTGCGCTTTTTTGATCCTGCCTGCGGTACCTTGTCTGGGCTGGTATTGTCTGTAAGAGCATCTGGTATAAGGTGAAAAAATAAGTAAAGGTATAAGTGAAAGACATTCAGACTGAGCATATCTATTAGTGTCCATACATTTCAAAAGGTTTGTCTTATATATGGCTAGATGCACCTAAGCTGTCAAGGGGATGCTTGTGTAACTGTACCAAGAGAAATAGAGAGCAGGGAGAAGAAAAGGGGAAGTAAAGAATAGGCAAAGGACAGAGGTTAAGAAATTGTAGGTGTGGTAGAATCGAAGGAGGACAAAGACAAGAGAGAATTGATTTTTCATCCACGAGTCAGATGGAGTAAAGAACACACTTCAGTGAGGAAATATGCCTTTGTTTCTAACCACCTCAGTATTAAACTCATCCATCCTGAGAGAGAAAGAAATATGCAGAGAGGAGGGAGGCAGGAGGAAGATGAGAGAGAGACTGAGAGAATCTCTGTCTGCAGAGCAGTCATCCTTCACCTGTAGCTAGCAGAGATCTTGGCTTGCATAATGCAATGTGAGGATAAAGCCTCCTTTATGACCAGCTGAGCCAATAAATCCGGATCAGTTCTGACCTCTTTTTCTTTCCCCCCTTTTATCTCCTCCTCTCTGTGGTTATCTTTGCTATATAGCGGGCAGATAGATTTAGCTGCTGAACTGTCTACAGCACAAAAACTCTTCCTGATTCCTATTTCTGTCATTGCTTCTTGAAGTAACATCGCAACATAAATTACTTCATTCATCTCTTGAATCCATCCATGCATTCAACCAAGGAGGAAAAATGTGGAGAACCTTGACACTAAGGCACTTTCCTGCTGGTCCAATGAAAAAAAGTATTTCAAATGTACCTTATTATCCCAGTATGTTTAATTGCCTGTATCTGTATCTTTCAACACTAACCCATTCCCTCTTGTGCAAAGTCCCTGCCATAATAGTTTTCAATTTAAAAAAAATGCTGTGCCGCAGATGTCCTTAGCTTGCCTTAGCTACATTATATCGCTGTTCAGGGGAACGACTTCCAGAAGTTGAGGGGTTGTAGTTTTGGCAGCCATCGTTATGATGCGATGGGGAGCCACAGTTGAAGGCCTGATAAAGCAGTGGCTTGTTGGATCCATCTTTACAACAGCTTGGGGTGTTACGTAAGGGGTGATGTAGCCGGGGCTGATGGAGGAAGAACAAATGATAAATCCCAATGACGAATATAACGGGCAAGCAATAAGTGGCTGCTACTCATAAAGAAAGCGTTAATGCTTAAGTTTTAATTACTTCTGCCCTTCTGTTTTTTTAATCTTCATCATTTTGACAGTAATCAGGATTGCACTCATGTATTTGTGTAGTATTTATGTCTTTTAATTTAATTTGTACCTTTTATGTCATTTTGTCTGATCTGTGTCCTAGTTACTGTTTGCTGGCCCAGATTCTAGCCCAGTTTTAGCCACACTTTTTTTGCTGAACTCAAAGAAACAGTGAGCCAGGACAGCCAATAGTTCCAAATTTAGCCCTGTTCAGTCTGGACCAGCATGAGGAAAAACCCCAATTAACAGGTGAGTGGACACAGATAACATGAAATTGGGCCATTTGGAGTATGTTAGAGTAGCTTCGGCTGCCTGGCCTCCGGAGGTCTATTTGCAGGAAGGAAAACTATGCCAGGATGGTTTCACTGTCTCCTCTCTCTGCTCAAAATTCGTCCGCTACAAAAGGCAACCGCAGTCACTCACACAAGAAACTAATGCCAGAGATAAAACATGGAGAGATGGAGAAAAGATGACAAGACAGAAACACGAGGAAGCAAGAGATGGCCTGAGAAGAAGGAGAAAGGTGGCTAAGACATAAAGCATTAAGAAAGTGAAAAGTGTAAAAGGGATGGGAACATGGAGAAATGACAGATGAGGACGTATTGACAGAGAGGACAGCATATACTGGCAGTGGTAGTGAATGCCACTTTAATGAAGTACCCTCGATCTCCATTGGTCTTTTATGCCTCTAATCTATCCTGTCTTTTCTATTCACTCTCTGTTTCTCTGTCACTTCCAGTATCTCTCTCTCTCTTTCCTCTAACACGATACCATGGGGATAGAATAACTCATTATTAATTCATTGTTTCTTCCCACATGTGTTTACAAGTCCTTGAATACTGGTTAATTCAGTATCCTACAACAAAGTGCAGACAAAAAGCTCGTCTTTTTTATCTCCGTCAATAGGCTGCCTCCAAAGTCCCAGCTATGGAAGTGTCTCTCGTCTGTTTTTTGTATCCCACTGTTCTACTTTTGCAGGTTTAAGAGCAGAAGTCTGACACCATTGAGCAAAGGTCAGCAATCAATAGCTTTCTTATCCATCTGTCAAGGAAATTGGAGGCAAACTTTTGAAAAGCTGTAAAGAAATTCGGTGCAAATGACATGCAGGGTGAAATAAATAGATTCCATAAATGTCAAATGAAGCTGCATATGTCTGAAAAAAAGTCTTTACATTGTGTTATTTATTTCATGTTCTACAACCTTTCAAGTGGAAAGAAAGCAATATTGTTGGGTTTTCTTTGACATTTGCTTTCTCATTCATCCTCTCCATAACTTTGCACAAAAATGATTGGCAACATATTTTTTATAGCATGTAGAGCCGGGAGTCTCTACCAAAACACAGCTCACTTTACATTCCAGTAAATTGTGGTTGCATCTATGTGAGCGCATACCAATGTGTATGCAATGCTTTGTGAAGAACTTAAACTGGCCTTGGCTGAGAAAATGAAGACTTCAGAAGTTTCATTCATCCTTAGCTGTGATGTGTTGGTACATGTTGCCTGGGGGTACCAGATTCATGGCATTTAATGCATTGCTTTAATCAGAGTTTGTAGTTTTGCAGCTCTTCTACAGTTAGGCTCTGGTGTTTATTGTCCCACTGAAATAGTACAAGTTAAAAAAAACACATTTACTGTGTGTGTTTGTGTGAAATAGAGCCATGGAAGTCCCTGTGTGTTAGTGTAGTAACACATGCTGAAGTTCTTTCATTGCCTCTGCCAGTGAAGTTGGTCTCTGTCTGCAAAATATTTCAAAAAGTTACAAATGAATTTGGCAGAAATTTGGTGAACAGATCTCTGGCCCAAGGACCACTTGATACATTTTGGCAGTGACCTCGATCTGGGAATCCTGCCATTGTAAATGTTTTGTAGCTTTTACTGTGATATTGTTTTACGTAATACTGGGAAAGTACAACAACTGGAAAGAGTTTGGTTCACACATTTATTACCAAATATTGTCTCCAATTGCAATACAGCTATACAATGGCTGCTCTTTTGTGCAGCTGGGGAAGGTCAAGCAAAACATTGGATGTATAAGCAGCTGTCTTATTCTGCTACTGTTAGCAGGTTAGCAGCTTCCCACTTAGACTTACAAATAATTACTAACGGTATAACTGTTTAAAAGAAAGAGTTACAATAGCTACTAAACGCTACTAGCTCGCTTCTGTGGGCAACAACTGTTAGCTTCCACTGGCTAAATAGTGGGTCTACGCAAAGATTATCTATAACAAAGATGCAGCAATGATAGCTAGTATGTCTATTACCAGCTTGTATCTTCTGTTTACATGTATGCCATCAGCTAACTGGTGTTTCAATTGTATTGGTTTGGATACCATTTTTATAAATCACACTTCCACACAACTGTGGTGGAATTTCTGATCTCTATTACTAGAGAATGATTCTGCTAATTTACAATTCTAATGTCCTCTCACATTCATCATGTTTATGCAAGTCATTCAGCACATCATTCTGAAATAATGATCTGGTAAAATATGCCATAAACATGTTTCATGCAATTTATGAATAAGTAATGTTTTTTGGCTTTTTGCATAATGCACTTCAATAATAGCCTACATCAGTGGGAGGAATAAACAAGTTTATAAGCCTTTGTGGCATATGTCTGTAAATCTATTGATAACTAGACAATTTAACCAGAAAACATAATTTTTTTACTACCTTATTTTTACAACCACAATTTTTCAGGTTCTATGATATTAACCTTGGATTCTTCCTTGTTTCTCTTTTCTGGAGTACTTGTGGTGTTTTGTTTTTCCCTGCTGTTTGTTGATTGATTAGAGAAGATCTATTTCAAACTTGCCTGAGGAAGATCTTACTGATCGAAATGTTGCCTTGAAAAGAGAAAAGAGAAAAAACTATTAATTTGAGGCTTAACAGTGTGCAGACCCCCTTTGTGCTCTGCAGGAAATGAAATACATGACATGCTAACTCAAGCTTTTTCTCATACCTCAAGTGGCGCCACCTCAGCTGAGTCAGTTGTAGAGTCTACAGTGCCTCCATAAGCAGGTATTATCTCCAAACTAAATACTTAAATGTAATGTGCACTAGGCTAGGAAACACATTTGCAAATGTTGCTGTTGTAGGACTACCACTTGATTATTAGACCACTAGACTAAAGATTATTTATTTTCTGAGAGCACCTTTTTGATGAAAATTTGAAAATGTTTACTTTACTGTACTCTACTTTACGTACGGACAGACAGACAGATGGCTAGATATATAGACAGATAGTTTGAGACAGAATGCATGTTGGGGGTTCACCAGGGAACAGAAGGCTCAGCTGGTGCAGACGGAGCAGATGAGATGTGGAGTGTGTGAGAGCAGGAAGGCAGAAGATGAGCAAGGAGGACAGGACATGAGATACCTCTGGCACCAAACTCAGTTAAGGGAAAAAACATATGCTGTGTGTGCAGTTTATCCTGAAGCTCATATTTATGTAACATAGGTGGTGATGTGTGTGGAAATAAGGAAGGAGCAGTTTTGATTAGATTTTTTTTTTTACTCGTGGTACTGATGGCTCCGCTGGCCCAACTGCTACTTTTGTGTGCATCTTCATCCTCTCCTCCTTAATTCTTTCAGCCTGGGCAATATTTGCCAAGTCCTTGTCAAAAACAGCATTATCTCCGAGCCCCTGGGGCACATGATGATCATTACTTGCCATCAAATACGGGCGGCAGGGAGGGAACACTGTGTCACATTGCAGAGATGGCTGAAAAGTCATGTTGATGGATCAATGCGCCTTGTAATCTCCTACAGCCACCATCTGTAACCTATCCTGGCTGCTGTGATGCAAAATCTCTGTGGTGGTGGACGTGGTGATTGCAGATTGCAGCAAAGCCTTGGAGTCTCTTCCCCGTTCCTCAGCAGCAGAAAGAAGAGTGGGAAACAGCTACGTTCAACCACAGAAGAGTCAGAGGGTGTTTACTATGTCCACTGTTAACAGCCATTATGGCATTGCATTACATTCTAATGGGATAATGATGCCCGCATTGCACCAGCATCTACACAAACCTGGTATTAGGCTTCCTGTTGATGAAATCATAAATAAAAAAAGTGGCCATTCCTCTGGGCCTGGGCCGGATATGCTGCCCTCTATCTCTCTGACATCTTATCTATAAGCATTATTCAAGTTGTTCCAGCCCATTTTCCTGTTTTTTGTGTGTTCTAAATAGTACATTTCCTTCAACCCCTCTGTTCAGACTGAAATGAGTCAACTCAAATATGTGGGCTGATCAATACCAGCAATGTTACTGTAAACATGAGCATGATCACTCGTCTCCTCCATCCTCATTCCTTCTTTTGCTTTTCCATCAAAAAGTCATTATTTCAAACCTACTTGCATTGGATCAGTTTTGTAATAACTACATACTCCACCCTTGATGGTTTGGTAAGCAATAGAAGTGATGTTAAGAGGCTGGTGTAAGCAGACAAAACTCACTCTTCCATTTAATTGAGTTTAAACCGTGGAAATGTAAAAGGCGGTCTTAGATCTTGCCTACATGAACATATCAGCATTTACCTATTTGCTGAACAAATCCACCCTGCCAGTGAATTAAATCTATGTAAAAATGTTCAACTTTTTTCAGCAAAACCAATGAATATACCTTATATATTTTTCAAGAAAGTGCAGTAGTTCAAAATAGCAAAAACTGCCAAAAAAGTGCCTAAAATGAAAAACATATATATATATTTTTTGTTGGCCAATGTTGTACAGTGACTTGCCCCCAAATGTAATCAAAATCTGTATTTTTTGCACAAACTAAACAAATGTGACTAAATCACTGAAGAAAGTCCACACCAAGCAGATTTCACTTGTTGTTCAACAACAAAAAATGTGTTACATAAAACTACAGATTTAGAAAATTGCGGATATACTTTATCCTTAAAATGGTTTTGACTGAGTGCACAGCATAGGTCAGTCAGCTGAAAGTCTCCAAAACATGAATCCCAGACTTTTAACAGACAGCCGGCTTTACTGTGTGTATGAGGGTTACTGTATGACCTCAGTTGCATCTTCGATTTGGACAGAAAGAACACGTTGGTGACTACAAAACATACAGTGCATGCACACACACCTGAACACACATATACAGTATATCACTGAAACCATCTTTGTTTGATTATGCGTTTTGTATTGGCTTGTGGTTATCTGACTTGTCCAGAGAAATCCAAGGACAGCTGATTTTTGTATCTTTTTTGTTCACCATGCACAGTACACAATGAAAAAGCATACAAATAATTTGAAAGCCTTTTGTCCTTTAGGCTGTAGCCTTAACACAAACTCTCTAAATGAGGTCTCCAGAGACGAGTTCAAACCTAAAAATACTGCTACTTACAGGTTGGCTTGAAGGACAGTGGCCACGAAGAAGAAGGGAAAAGAGGCTGATGAAATAGATGGACAGACAGATAGAAATTAGATAGATAGATAGATAGATAGATAGATAGATAGATAGATAGATAGATAGATAGATAGATAGATAGATAGATAGATAGATAGATAGATAGATAGATAGACATGGAGGTTAATGAGTGGTAGAATTGAGAATTGGAAAGATGGGAGGCAGATTACTGTACAGGTAACACACAGATGGACTAATCCGGGTGAAACCATCATGTATATTGTGATGCTGACGGCTCAGCAGGCAGGTGTGAACTATGAGAGAAATGTTGTCTGATGGAAGGTTCTTCTCACCCTGTTGTGTCTGACGTAAAATCGGAGCAAGCTTTTCTTCCCCAGCTTTTCTTCCCCAGCTTTTCTTCCCCAGCTTTTTCTTCACTCAATTTATTTCTCGTCTGCCCCCCTTTTTGTCATCCCTAGCCTCTTTTACTCAGACACTTTGTTCACCTTCTTAGTTCAGCAACCTCCTTTAGTCTCTCTCCGGGATGCAGTAGTAGCCTACACTAGATTTTCTGTAATGTTTTATTTTCTCTCTGCTGCTCTTCTCGTTTATCAAATTGCACACGATCATATAAAGCAAGTTAATGGGGCCAGTAGGGGGTGGACTCAGCAAAAAAAAACATGTTATATGACATACTCTCTGTTGTGGCTTTGATAAACACTTAATCACTTTTGATGTGTTCATGTGAAATTATTCAAACTGTAGTTTTACAGCTGCTGCAACTCTACCATTAAAGCAACATTAACAATAGCATCTCTTTTAACATCTGAGCTCACTGTGCTATCAGTTATTTCAAATGTCCACTTTAAACCTAAAAGCCTTCAACATAAGGCTGCAGTCAACATGCTGACCTCTATGGAGAAAGTAAAGTGGCTGATGCTTCTTGACTGTTTAATGCATAATTAGCAAGTGAATAACTGGAAAAGCTGGAGCTAAATGCAGCTTCACGGAATCAGGCAGCGAAAAGAGAAGGTGTGAGGAAGAACATGTGAACAGCTTTCTTTGCTTTTACTTCAGAGAGGACTCCTTTTTTTTCCCAAAACTATTAAAGACACAGCCAGTAACTCTGTTTGGAAAACTTCTCAATGAGACAAAATGATTGCACTGCGTGTAATTGTAAAATGACTCTATTTGATGGGGAAAATAAAAGCTGCCACTTTAGAATGAGAGTCTATCCTCACCATATTTCTTTATACTGTTATGCTGCGCCGAAAGCCTTGATGTTAAAGGAATATTAAAAAAAAAAATACAATTTTGGCTGCAATTAAAATAAAAAGAGCACAGTACAATAATTTCGCTGCAATCGCTCCATTGATGACTACGGGCTGTTTTCACCAGGCAAGCCCTCAAAAATTCAACAAGTCAGTTTCCCACATAACTAATTACAGACGTTAAACTTTGTGTTGGCACGATGAGCACACAGACACTTTTCACACTTTCTCGGTGCCACTTCAAATATTTACACTGCAGCTGTTTTACGCGCGTTGGTCGCCCAGCGCGCAGCATCAGCATCAGCAGGAGCAGCACGGCTCAAAGCATCTCTAGTTCTATCCCTTTGTCAACTGCTTTCTACCGCCAGCGGAGATTAAATCAAGTTGGTTAGGCGAAATGTAACGCACCAAGCTTTGAGTGTGTACAACGTGCCTTACCTTGAGTTGTCGCGGCTTGGAGAAGTGGGGCTGCGTGCGTTTCAGCCCCCTATCCAAAATGGAAACTCTTGTCCCGCTTGGTAGCCTACCTGGAGTCGAGGAAGAAGAGCAACACTTAAAACGATTTTTGGTTAATGTGCACAGAGTGTCAGAGAGGTGATTTAATCGCAGCTCCTGCTCTGGCACGACTGTCTGCTCCTCGGTGAGAATTAGTTTGCTTGTTTCTGACTGCCGCCCTCCCTCCCACTCACTGTCTCCCACCCATGAGAAATACATAATCTTTCATCTCTCTCTCTCTGTCTCACACTCACACACACACACACACACACACACACACACACACACACACACACACACACACACACACACACACACACACACACACTCTCTCTCTCTCTCTGTGTCTCTCTCTCCTTCTCTCTCCTTCTCTTTCTGCGTGCCTAGCAGGTGGGCATATTTGAATAATGGGAGATCGTTATTAAAGGCTGCTGGAGGCCCAAGTGTGTGCGGTTCAACAAAACTGTCTGTCTGTGTGTCTGTCATAAGAGTTTGTCCGGCTGGCAGCCAGCGGATTGGGAGTGGTCGGGATTAAACCGTGGGATTATACCTCAACATTCATCTTTTCATCTCACACACTGGATGCACACTGGTGGACAATGACATCAGCCTTTGGCAGACGCACACAAACAGACAGATTCATGTGGGTAGGGATGAAGAGGAATAGGAGAGAAAGAGAGGAAGAAATGAGAGCACTATGGGAGGGGAAACCTTTAACCTCTTGGATGTATCAACGAGAAACTAATGCTTCATGTTAAAACCACCATGCTAACAGCAGGGCAGAGAGGGTCACCGGGATGAAGTATTTCCTCGGTGAATGTGTGTGCTTGTGGATATGCAACGTGTGTGTTTATGGAGTTGATGCATACACACAGCCAAGTCGGTGTACTTGTGCCTGCATACTGACAGATGGCTACTGTAATGACGCAGGAACTAACTACTGGGTTTCTACGTGTCTGGGAGGTTGCAGGCCTGTGCACATGCTTGTTAGTGGATTGTGTGTGTGTGTGTGTGTGTGTGTGTGTGTGTGTGTGTGTGTGTGTGTGTGTGTGTGTGTGTGAGAGAGAGAGAGAGAGAGAGAGATAGAGAGAGAGAGAGAGAGTTGGATGCAGAGGCAACAGATATCTCTTTCCCATTCTATCAGCCTTCTACCAACAACAGACATTCAAAAGAGACCTTGAGTCTGCTGCAGCTTTCATTTGCTGAATATACCTTTGTTAGTGTGTGTGTGTGTGTGTGTGTGTGTGTGTGTGTCTGTGCTCTTATATGTGTTAGGAAACTAGAAATCAGAAAAATATGAGCATAAAGTCTCACCAGTGATTTCTTGTGTTTCTGCACTGCATGGCTACACCCAGCATTACAGTGCATGTTTAGGCTAATTGTAATCAAACATGGGCGTATGTGTGGTGTGTATGGGGGCCAAAATTACCATAAGGTTGGATTAACATTGACAATCTACAAAGATTTACATCTGTATGCAGGGCCAAGGCTGTATGATTGGATTGCCTTATGCTATCAGCTTTGCCTGTTCATCTAATGTAGTGTAGAGTCGAAAGTACAATATCAAAGTTTCAATGTATAAAGTAGCAGAAAATGGGAAATACTCAACTTGAAGTATACTTAAGACAGTGCTTGAATATACTAGTTAGTTTTGACCACTGGTATTGGAATGATCAAAAAGCATACGTGGACATCAGGTAGTGGACATTTGTCTTCTCAACAACCTTGGAGGACCGGATACGGCCAAGACGGCATCACTGCACAATTCCTAACTGGCAAGCGCAGAGGTGTGAGATGACCATTATGTTTCATTATGAATCATCATCACGAGTCACTGATTTTGTAATGATAAGCACTGATCTTCACCTCCATGAGTGCATCAAATGCTGGAAAACACACTCACGGTTTTTAGACCCTCCACTGCTGGACAAAGCCAGTTTTCTAGCGAGATATAGAGGAGAGGTCAGCCGAGCAGAAAGCACAGCTGTTGGGATAAAAGTAAAACGCATCGTTGCTCTGAGGACTCAGAGCAAACATCCCTGTGCCAAATGTGCCATTCGGAGTTGACAGGCTTCAAGGCCTGCAGCCATCTAGAAGGAAGGCTCACAGCCTTGGCTCTCCTTCACTCACTTTGTCACATTCTGCCTCCCTTTTCTCTCTCACTCTCTCGACTCACACAGTTTTATCCCCATTCCTTTGCTTTCTCTGCTCTGCCTTTTTGTCACACTTGGCGTCAACCAGCGAATGTGTGTGTGCTTGTGTGTTAGTGTGTATCAGCTATTATGATCCTCACCGGCTTGAATAGAGGTTGAAAAACAATTGATGTGTTTTAATAATTATCACCGTGACCTCGGGCACACTTAGTTAAGTTAAGTGTGTATGTGCATCTTTACAAGTTATCATGGCACCCACTCAGTTGTCTTTACTCTCTGATTTAAATGCTTCTAATTGTTTGTGCTTACATACAGTAATGGTTTGGTACATGGATTTACATGCACATTTTCTCCTTAGAGGCTTAATTTAGAATTAAATCCCTAACAGCCTGCAATCTAGCCTTCTAGCCTATATTTCAATTTTGGCATCGAGTAATATAATGCTATTATTGCTGTGACCATCGACTGCTTGCACTCCCTTACAACGTTATTGCTCCAACATGTTCAGGGATGCATGCACGCACACACACACACACACACACACACACACACACACACACAAATGCACTCACTCACCATGCGTTTTACTGGATTGTCTCCCACTTCCTTTTGTCGGAAGCTTACACTCCCTTTCTCCCTCTGCCATCCTGCTCGCCTCCCATCCTCTCATCTCGCCTGCCCTTTTCTATCCTTCTGTCACTCATCAGCATCCCTCACTCAGTCATTTTCTTCTCTAAATTTTTCCTTACTCTCCGCTATCTCTTTTTCCTATTTTCTCCCATTTTTTTTATCACTCTGTCTCATAATATGTCTTTTTTTGCTTCTTCTTCTCTGTTGTTGTCCCTCCACAGGTCCTCCTAGTTGGGCTGCAGGCCAGTTTGGGTCAGAGGCAGGTTGTAATTACTTCCCTCCTCCTCTGACAGCCAAAGTGAAGGAAGCAAGAGAGAATAAGCAAGAGATGAAGAGAGAAATAGAATAAAGAAAAAGATAAACAGACTGATTATTTAGTCTCACTATAAGGACTTAACCCTCTGATCCATTTATTAATTTTTTACCTTTAAGGACAAAAAATAATGTGAATCAGATGCATTTCTGTTATCCCTAAAATCTTGTTCACATTCATGCATGATCAAATGAAGTGTGCTGTGCCTCACCGAGGTTCCAGCTGATTTCATCCACCGATAAGGTGCGTGTCTGTATAGTCCAAAATTAAGAGATAAATAATACAGCAATGAAGAATGAGTTCTCCCACATGCTTAGTGTAGCAAAGGAAAGTTGCTTTTAATTGGTGCAGCTATATTTGAGTTGTGATGTAAAACGGGCAATGCCTCCTTGACTTCAGCACTGGGTCCGGAAACATTTGCATACCTTTAAAAATCAATAGCAGCCCGGAAAGATTTTCACCAGACGTAATGGACTTAGCATGAAAAGGAAAAAGAACAGAGGAGGAAAGAAACACGACTTCAGTGGATTGTTTTTCATTAAATGTGTCTTTTAGATCAGATTTGGGTCATGCTACAGTTTCCCATTTTTTGTGTTCTAGTGACAGCTTAACTGGCAGGATAACTCATTAGTTAAAGGTTGTAACAGACCGGGATAGCGATTGTTTGAAGTTTCAGCTGCATGCATCACTGTGAACATTGTCACTAATTACCCAAATTAGATGTTTCCAGCGTTGGCCATATGCCAGCTTCCAGATGCTATTCTTATCCTGGATAATCAATGATATTTCTTCAGCTGTCTGTGGGTCAACACTTACTGAGACAGGGGCCACCATTTACGGAGCACAGATAACCTTAAATGTCACCCTTTTTCAGGAATTAGGCAGCTTTTCACACACAAACACATGCGTGAGTCATCCTGTGTTCAAATACATGCATATTACTGTGAAATTGTTTCGTGTATGCAGGGTATCAATTAAATACTTATTGAGTACCTATATGTAACTACAAGGGAAGGAGGCAAATGGGGATTAAGGTGGGTAACAGCGGCTTTCAAGGGAAATTACCTTGTAAGTATTTTTTTAATTACTGAGTTCCTATTTATTAATTACTGTACAAGCTAAAGTAGTATTTCTGCTTAGCAAGGCGGAAACAATGACTTGACGGTGTTGATATGAAATGAAACATTAGGCTTAGAAAATAATGGTATAAATGTACAGCTTTAACTTTAAAAATAGGTTTTAGTTGTATACATTGTGTTAATGCTTTCAAAGTGATGATGGAAGTTTTGGTTGTTTTGAAGTTTTGGGTGACACGTGTAGTTTTTCTTCTTTTCAAGACATGGCTGTTGTTCTATATATCTACATTGTAATTAAAAAGTACTTAGAGTGTAATTAATTTCTAGGTCTGCCCTAAGCATAAATTTGTTACCACCTTAACAACAAATAAAAACACAATAAAACAAAGGAAACCCCTACTATTAGAGAAGTGGGACTAAGGAATAATGCATGCCAGCCCACACATTTATGAAATAGATTATTGAAATGAATGGCCAATACTGAAAAGAAAAGACACCTCTGAGCCCTGAGATGGCTGGCATTCCTCACACTCAGAGGGAGACAGGGAGCAGTGAAAGGAGGGAGTGGGGAAGAGAGCTACTGTACACGTTACTGGTAAGCCCTCCTCTCACAACTAGGTTGATTATTTTAAGCTCTGTCAGATTGATTTTGAGGCCCTGCGGGGGCCTTGCAGGTCTGTGCGGGTAAAAGCAAAGGTACACGCAGACATAAAAAAGGAGGAGGAATAAAAGTTAGGACACGGAAGATCACAGCTGAGGGGGGAGGAGGGGGAGGAGCAGAGGTGGTCTCCAGGTTCCTGAGGTTATTAATAAGAGTGTGTCTTCAAGGACACCAATGATGATTTGGGTCAAACTGTTTCCTTCTCTTCCTGAGGTGTACCAAGGTCACTCAAAAAATCCCCCCAGAAAGCTCCCTCTCTCCCTCCTTAAAATACAATTTGAAATAGGCTGCCTTTGTTTTCGGGGAGCAATAACCCTGTGGATGACAGTACATTTTGATATCCTCATAAAACACAAGAGCTTTCACCTTTCTTTGCCAGGTAATTGGCAGGTGAAACAAATGTGTTTGGTGTGAGAAGAATTCTATGAGAGACAAACAGAAAACTGACTACACTGTCCTTGATGCTGCTTCACTTTACATGCACTCTTGCTTTGTTGATATCCCTCTATGTGAAGAGGACCTTACCTTGGCAACTTATTATATGACCAAGGCTGCAGGATGTTCACTGCCGCCCACGGAGCTGTCGTGAGCATGTGTTCGCGAAGCTGTGCGGTTTGATTGCGGTTAAGAAAATGAATTCATTCCCTCATAAGAAAGGACAATAAATACCTTACCTGTGGGCTAAGGACCAAACATCTTTACTCGCCAGCTGTGACATCTGATTGTGATCATTTTACATCTGTCACACTGAGGTTTAATGTGAGAGCTGAGGACATCTCCTTGGATTATAAAAAAAATTCTGTTCGGCTGAGTTTCACTGTTCAGTTTACAGCTGCCTGTGGAAAAAGAAATTGATGAAATCAAAACATGCATGCACACAGCATCCCATGATTGGGCACTAAATGTGAGATAGTGTTTGTCTACCATCTAGTGGTCAAATGAAGTCATAGCAGGAAGCATTTGTGAGAATGACTGACTGAACTGTGGTATCACAGTTCCTTTCACTGCCCTGTAGGCTAGCACCAGAGTCTTAAACTGGATGCGAGCTCTTACAGGGAGCCAGTGTAGAGAACGGAGAAGGGAAGTTGTGTGGGAGAACTTGGGGCGATTGAACACAAGACGAGCTGCAGCTTTCTGGACAAGCTCCAGAGGTCTGATGGCCGACGCCGTGGCTCCGGCAAGTAGTGAGTTACAGTAGTCCAGGCGGGAGATGACAAGAGCCTGGATGAGCACCTGCGCCGTCTCGTCAGTGAGGAAAGGGCGAATCCTCCTGATGTTGTAGAGGAGGAATCTGCAGAAGCGTGTGACCGATGCAATGTTTGCTGAGAGCGACAGTTGGTCGTCCAGGGTCACACCCAGATTCCTCACAGTCCGAGTTGGCGTCACCACGGTATCATCAATGGTGATGGACAGGTCTTGTTCCTCATGGGTGTTTTTTTGAGCAAATTTAGAGTAGAGTAAATATCACAAAATGCTGTGACTGTGGAGGTAGGTCTTGTAAAAGCAAATTCTGTGTAATCTTTTTTATTTTTACTTCTTCTTTGTTGCCTTATGAGTGATTTCAATGTTTTGTAATGTTTTGTAAAGCTTTCTGGACAAGCTCCGGAGGTCTGATGGCCGACGCTGGGGCTCCGGCAAGTAGTGAGTTGCAGTAGTCCAGGCGGGAGATGACAAGAGCCTGGATGAGCAAATAGTTCTGGTGAGCACATTTTTAGCAGGAAGACAGGCAAGCCATCCAGCCCCGTTAATTTCTTATTGCATACTTTACTTAAGAAATGGTCTGTACCTGCTGTGGTTCAACTTTCAGCCAGAAAAAGGCACCAGTAGAACAGAATTGCACAATAAAATAAAATATATTCATCTAAGGGGCCATCCTGCATTCCAAATAAAATAAAAACAAAAAATGTAATAGTGAATAAAATAACCATATTTACCTAGTCCAGCAAAGTCAAAGTCAAATAAATGAAATAAAATACGTGGCACAAAGTGACATGGGTATATTTTGTTGCATTGTTTAAATGAAACACAAAAATGTGGGAGGAGAGTAGTCTGAATTGGGTTCTGGAGCTGTGCCCCACCTCATACATCGCACTCATTCGCCAGCCGCGAGCGATTCCAAGCCTGTGAGAGCCACATCCGCCGTATGACGCTGAGAAACTGCGCCACCTGGCTTCTCCTGCGACAGCTGCTCACGTAGCCATTATTTTCTGTTCACTCGCTCACCCGTGTCAGGTGATACCCTGCTAGGGTAACTATTGGCTCTTGTCTCAGACCTTCCCCGAGGTAATTGGTGGAGTGACGAGCACTCTGCATGTGACCTCTACAATGAGCTTCCACCCACGGAAGAGAACTAGTGGGACACATCCTATAAATATACTCACAGATAAAACAGTAACCTCGATTATGGTGCAACTAATACTGAGCTTAGTGATGTGAAAGAGAGTCTGACTGCAACAAACAAAATATTGATATCGTAAAATTGCTCGTTTTGTTTTGTTGTGTTGGCTCTTTGTGTTTAACGTCTTGCTCGGTTAAGAGTGACAAAGACTCCCGTGGCATGCTGGGAAACAGAGCCGTTTTTATTAATCTCTGTCTTCTCTCACGTACATCGGGGTGCATTTCTGCACGTAACATAGTCTACTACCTTTCAAAAAAACTAAAGTAAATCACACAGCTGTATTACAAAGAAGATGCTTTATGTGAGCTATAGTAAGTATTTGTTTCATAAACAATGTAATCAGAGTTGTTTTCTGTTGAAAACTAGACGGATTGTGTGGGATGTTTGTTATGGTAATTTTACGCCAAGTAAGCCTAATATGAAAACCCCATATGTTTGGTTTCTAAAATGTCAATTTCTTGGACAATAACTAAATTAACGTTTTATTGTATCAGTAAAGTTAGTATAACAATTACAAAAAATTGATCTTTCCAAAAAACTAAAGTAAATCACACAGCTGTACTACAAAGAAGATGCTTTATGTGAGCTATAGTAAGTATTTGTTTCATAAACAATGTAATCAGAGTTGTTTTCTGTTGAAAACTAGACGGATTGTGTGGGATGTGTGTTATGGTAATTTTACGCCAAGTAAGCCTAATATGAAAACCCCATATGTTTGGTTTCTAAAATGTCAATTTCTTGGACAATAACTAAATTAATGTTTTATTTGATTTGACATTCTTGGTGGCTGTCCCGCCAGAACCTAAGGGTGGCAATCTCCTTTTGATACACAGAGACTAATCTGTTTTAAGCATGTTTACTGTCACTCTCTAAACACTTCATTTCTACAGATGTTAAAATGACCAGTTTTGAAGTTACATTACATTACATTACAGTCATTTAGCAGACGCTTTTATCCAAAGCGACTTACAATAAGTGTATTCAACATAGGTATTCAAGAGAACTACTAGTCACCAGAAGTCATAAGTGCATCTCCTTTCTTAAACAAGCATCTAAGAGCATAAACCAGAGCAAAAGTACAGTGCAGTAAAAACGTAATGCAACAAACTAATATGAATACAATAAGTCCAACAAACTAATATGAATACAATAAGTCCAACAAACTAATACAAATACAATAAGTGCAACAAACTAATACAAATACAATAAGTGCTACGAGGAAGGCTCAGGGTCGTACTTCTTGAAGAGGTGAGTTTTCAGCCTGTGCCGAAAGATGGGCAGCGACTCTGCTGTCCTGACGTCGGTGGGGAGTTCATTCCACCACTGAGGGGCCAGGACAGAAAAAAGCTGTGACCGGGTGGATCGGCCGCAGGGACCTCAGAGCGACGGGGCAACCAATCGCCCTGAGGCAGCAGAGCGAAGTGGTCGGGCGGGGGTGTAGGGCTTGACCATGGCCTGGAGATAGGAAGGAGCTGTTCCTTTCACTGCCCTGTAGGCTAGCACCAGAGTCTTAAACTGGATGCGAGCTCTTACAGGGAGCCAGTGTAGAGAACGGAGAAGGGAAGTTGTGTGGGAGAACTTGGGGCGATTGAACACCAGACGAGCTGCAGCTTTCTGGACAAGCTCCGGAGGTCTGATGGCCGACGCCGTGGCTCCGGCAAGTAGTGAGTTGCAGTCGTCCAGGCGGGAGATGACAAGAGCCTGGATGAGCACCTGCGCCGTCTCGTCAGTGAGGAAAGGGCGAATCCTCCTGATGTTGTAGAGGAGGAATCTGCAGAAGCGTGTAACCGATGCAATGTTTAATGAGAGCGACAGTTGGTCGTCCAGGGTCACACCCAGATTCCTCACAGTCCGAGTTGGCGTCACCACGGCATCATCAATGGTGATGGACAGGTCTTGTTCCTCATGGGTGCTGGCCCCTCAGTGGTGGAATGAACTCCCCACTGACGTCAGGACAGCAGAGTCGCTGCCCATCTTTCGGCGCAGGCTGAAAACTCACTTCTTCAAGAAGTACTACCCTGAGCCTTCGTCTTAGCACTTATTGTATTCGTATTAGTTTGTTGCACTTACTGTATTTGTATTAGTTTGTTGGACTTATTGTATTCATATTAGTTTGTTGGACTTATTGTATTCATATTAGTTTGTTGCACTTATTGTATTCGTATTACTTTTTTACTGCACTGTACTTTTGCTCTGGTTTATGCTCTTAGATGCTTGTTTAAGAAAGGAGATGCACTTATGACTTCTGGTGACTAGTAGTTCTCTTGAATACCTATGTTGAATACACTTATTGTAAGTCGCTTTGGATAAAAGCGTCTGCTAAATGACTGTAATGTAATGTAATGTAACTTCAAAACTGGTCATTGTAACATCTGTAGAAATGAAGTGTTTAGAGAGTGACAGTAAACATGCTTAAATCAGATTAGTCTCTGTGTATCAAAAGGAGATTGCCACCCTTAGGTTCTGGCGTGACAGCCACCACCTCCATTTTTAATGTTAATAAAACCAAATAACTGATATTCGACCCCATGTTATTTGAAGTGAGAGTCCATGACCCTGGACATCTTATCTCAATAATGAAGTCAAATCAAATAAAACGTTAATTTAGTTATTGTCCAAGAAATTGACATTTTAGAAACCAAACATATGGGGTTTTCATATTAGGCTTACTTGGCGTAACATTACCATAACAAACATCCCACACAATCCGTCTAGTTTTCAACAGAAAACAACTCTGATTACATTGTTTATGAAACAAATACTTACTATAGCTCACATAAAGCATCTTCTTTGTAATACAGCTGTGTGATTTACTTTAGTTTTTTTGAAAGGTAGTAGACTATGTTACGTGCAGAAATGCACCCCGATGTAGTGAGAGAAGACAGAGATTAATAAAACGGCTCTGTTTCCCAGCATGCCACGGGAGTCTTTGTCACTCTTAACCGAGCAAGACGTTAAACACAAAGAGCCAACACAACAAAACACAACAAAAACGAGCAATTTTACGATATCAATGTTTTGTTTGTTGCAGTCAGACTCTCTGTCACATCACTAAGCTCAGTATTAGTCGCACCATAATCGAGGTTACTGTTTTATCTGTGAGTATATTTATACGATGTGTCCCACTAGTTCTCTTCCGTGGGTGGAAGCTCATTGTAGAGGTCACATGCAGAGTGCTCGTCACTCCACCAATTACCTCGGGGAAGGTCTGAGACAAGAGCCAATAGTTACCCTAGCAGGGTATCACCTGACACGGGTGAGCGAGTGAACAGAAAATAATGGCTACGTGAGCAGCTGTCGCAGGAGAAGCCAGGTGGCGCAGTTTCTCAGCGTCATACGGCGGATGTGGCTCTCACAGGCTTGGAATCGCTCGCGGCTGGCAAATGAGTGCGATGTATGAGGTGGGGCACAGCTCCAGAACCCAATTCAGACTACTCTCCTCCCACATTTTTGTGTTTCATTTAAACAATGCAACAAAATATACCCATGCCACGTTTTATTTTATTTCATTTATTTACTTTCATATAAAAATATGATTAAAAAAAGCTTAATTATTGACAGCTGGACTAGGGAATTCAGGTAAATATGGTTCTTTTTATTCACTATTACATTTTTTGTTTTTATTTTATTTGGAATGCAGGATGGCCCCTTAGATGAATATATTTTTATTTTATTGTGCAATTCTGTTCTACTGGTGCCTTTTTCTGGCTGAAAGCTGAACCACAGCAGGTACAGACCATTTCTTAAGTAAAGTATGCAATAAGAAATTAACGGGGCTGGATGGCTTGCCTGTCTTCCTGCTAAAAATGTACTCACCAGAACTATTTGCTCATCCAGGCTCTTGTCATCTCCCGCCTGGACTACTGCAACTCACTACTTGCCGGAGCCCCAGCGTCGGCCATCAGACCTCCGGAGCTTGTCCAGAAAGCTTTACAAAACATTACAAAACATTGAAATCACTCATAAGGCAACAAAGAAGAAGTAAAAATAAAAAAGATTACACAGAATTTGCTTTTACAAGACCTACCTCCACAGTCACAGCATTTTGTGATATTTACTCTACTCAAAATTTGCTCAAAAAAACACCCATGAGGAACAAGACCTGTCCATCACCATTGATGATGCCGTGGTGACACCAACTCGGACTGTGAGGAATCTGGGTGTGACCCTGGACGACCAACTGTCGCTCTCATTAAACATTGCATCGGTCACACGCTTCTGCAGATTCCTCCTCTACAACATCAGGAGGATTCGCCCTTTCCTCACTGACGAGACGGCGCAGGTGCTCATCCAGGCTCTTGTCATCTCCCGCCTGGACTACTGTAACTCACTACTTGCCGGAGCCCCGGCGTCGGCCATTAGACCTCCGGAGCTTGTCCAGAAAGCTGCAGCTCGTCTGGTGTTCAATCGCCCCAAGTTCTCCCACACAACTTCTCCGTTCTCTACACTGGCTCCCTGTAAGAGCTCGCATCCAGTTTAAGACTCTGGTGCTAGCCTACAGGGCAGTGAAAGGAACAGCTCCTTCCTATCTCCAGGCCATGGTCAAGCCCTACACCCCCGCCCGACCACTTCGCTCTGCTGCCTCAGGGCGATTGGTTGCCCCGTCGCTCAGAGGTCCCTGCGGCCGATCCACCCGGTCACAGCTTTTTTCTGTCCTGGCCCCTCAGTGGTGGAATGAACTCCCCACCGACGTCAGGACAGCAGAGTCGCTGCCCATCTTTCGGCACAGGCTGAAAACTCACCTCTTCAAGAAGTACGACCCTGAGCCTTCCTCGTAGCACTTATTGTATTTGTATTAGTTTGTTGGACTTATTGTATTCATATTAGTTTGTTGGACTTATTGTATTCATATTAGTTTGTTGCACTTATTGTATTCGTATTACTTTTTTACTGCACTGTACTTTTGCTCTGGTTTATGCTTTTAGATGCTTGTTTAAGAAAGGAGATGCACTTATGACTTCTGGTGACTAGTAGTTCTCTTGAATACCTATGTTGAATACACTTATTGTAAGTCGCTTTGGATAAAAGCGTCTGCTAAATGACTGTAATGTAATGTAACTTCAAAACTGGTCATTTTAACATCTGTAGAAATTAAGTGTTTAGAGAGTGACAGTAAACATGCTTAAATCAGATTAGTCTCTGTGTATCAAAAGGAGATTGCCACCCTTAGGTTCTGGCGTGACAGCCACCACCTCCATTTTTAATGTTAATAAAACCAAATAACTGATATTCGACCCCATGTTATTTGAAGTGAGAGTCCATGACCCTGGACATCTTATCTCAATAATGAAGTCAAATCAAATAAAACATTAATTTAGTTATTGTCCAAGAAATTGACATTTTAGAAACCAAACATATGGGGTTTTCATATTAGGCTTACTTGGCGTAACATTACCATAACACACATCCCACACAATCCGTCTAGTTTTCAACAGAAAACAACTCTGATTACATTGTTTATGAAACAAATACTTACTATAGCTCACATAAAGCATCTTCTTTGTAGTACAGCTGTGTGATTTACTTTAGTTTTTTGGAAAGGTAGTAGACTATGTTACGTGCAGAAATGCACCCCGATGTACGTGAGAGAAGACAGAGATTAATAAAAACGGCTCTGTTTCCCAGCATGCCACGGGGGTCTTTGTCACTCTTAACCGAGCAAGACGTTAAACACAAAGAGCCAACACAACAAAACAAAACGAGCAATTTTACGATATCAATGTTTTGTTTGTTGCAGTCAGACTCTCTGTCACATCACTAAGCTCAGTATTAGTCGCACCATAATCGAGGTTACTGTTTTATCTGTGAGTATATTTATAGGATGTGTCCCACTAGTTCTCTTCCGTGGGTGGAAGCTCATTGTAGAGGTCACATGCAGAGTGCTCGTCACTCCACCAATTACCTCGGGGAAGGTCTGAGACAAGAGCCAATAGTTACCCTAGCAGGGTATCACCTGACACGGGTGAGCGAGTGAACAGAAAATAATGGCTACGTGAGCAGCTGTCGCAGGAGAAGCCAGGTGGCGCAGTTTCTCAGCGTCATACGGCGGATGTGGCTCTCACAGGCTTGGAATCGCTCGCGGCTGGCGAATGAGTGCGATGTATGAGGTGGGGCACAGCTCCAGAACCCAATTCAGACTACTCTCCTCCCACATTTTTGTGTTTCATTTAAACAATGCAACAAAATATACCCATGCCACGTTTTATTTTATTTCATTTATTTACTTTCATATAAAAATATGATTAAAAAAAGCTTAATTATTGACAGCTGGACTAGGGAATTCAGGTAAATATGGTTATTTTTATTCACTATTACTTTTTTTGTTTTTATTTTATTTGGAATGCAGGATGGCCCCTTAGATGAATATATTTTTATTTTATTGTGCAATTCTGTTCTACTGGTGCCTTTTTCTGGCTGAAAGTTGAACCACAGCAGGTACAGACCATTTCTTAAGTAAAGTATGCAATAAGAAATTAACGGGGCTGGATGGCTTGCCTGTCTTCCTGCTAAAAAATTGCTCACCAGAACTATTTGCTGAATGGTGTCCTACTTTTCAACGTTCAACTGTCACACTGTAGCAGTTCTCTGGAAAAAGTCCATAATAATTTCTGTGCCTAAAATGACAAGCCTATCTGCCAACAATAACTTCAAAACCGGTAATTTTAACATCTGTAGAAATGAAGTGTTTCGAGAGGGTGACAGTAAACATGCTTAAAACAGATTAGTCTCTGTGTATCAAAAGGAGTTTGCCACCCTTAGGTTCTGGCGTGACAGTCACCACCTCCATTTTTAATGTTAATAAAACCAAATAACTGATATTCGACCCCATGTTATTTGAAGTGAGAGTCCATAACCCATGACATCTTATCTCAATAATGAAGTCAAATTAAAAAAAAAGGACAAAATGACTTGGTGGTGGTGCAGTGTGACCTCTTGACCTAGGGGGCATAGCCAGGGCAGACCCCTTACCAAAAGGGATCATGTTTCTGTCTGTCCCAGTTCAAGCTCCTTATCAGAGCATGTAGAGTTACTCGTACTGTACAATCTGAAACAGAGAGCCACTTAAGAAAAACCACAAACAACATCTGTAGATGTCATGATAATAAGGAAGACAAGGGAAGGGTTGAACAGAATTCTGTCTATGTGGTGACGTTCACTCTTAACAAAACAAAAATATTTAATACCCTGTGCCATCTATTACCTGAAGGAAATGGTAAGTATTATTGAAACCCACAAAGGACATTAATTATGCTTATTTGATGATTATAAAGTTTAACACATAATTTATCAAACAAATGTTTTGCCTGTGGATTCTATGTCTTTCAACCATTTTTTATATGATGTGTCTGTGTGATTTGTGTCTCTGTCTGCACAACCAGTTGACTTTTTGGGACAAGTCAAGTGATTGTTCCTTGTTTTGTTTTTCTTTTTGCTTTAAATCCAGGTATGACCCACCAAGTATGGTACCATGATTTGTAATGTAACAGCTGTCTTGCCTCATGAAGCTCACATAAAATAATAATCCACCTGTCCGAGAAAAAAGCTGGATCTGTGTCAGGGCAGATAGTTGATGAACTGACCACGACCCACTTTTTTTGTAATTATCTGATGGATTTGTTACATGTGACCCAACATGACAAAGTCAAGCTGAATAAAAGAAAAAGGGGCCAGGTCAGAAGCAGAAAATGGTGGCAAAACATCAAACTAATCAGGTTATATGGTGTGTATATGTAGACTCATTAAACTGTCACAGCTTTTCTGTATTTTAGTTTTGATTTACTTCAGTTTTCTAAAAGAAGCCTGATCTGTGTTTTTGTTGACCATACAAATTGTAGATATATTGACCTCTGGATAAAGTCAAAAAATATTCAGTTTATTTCAAACAATCGTGATAAAAACAAGCTGGCATCAGCAAATCTGAGGGCATGGCCACTCACATTAGGAACAGATTGGAATAATAGGAGACTTAATGGCTTAAATAGGAGGGCGTAACCTTTTCCCGAAGGTAGAGACAGAAACACGTGCGTGCTGACCCAGCATCAGTCAAATGTGATCGACTATTATAGTTTAATTTAATTTAATCAACCTTTTTTTGTCATTTCTGAAATCCATTCTTTAATGGTTTGGATCACATCTCATGTCCAAGAGGGAAAACAGAAAAATATATATTTTTTATCATTTGCTATTTTCAATTCTGTCTAAAAATCCTCATGTGTTTGAAATTGAATTATTATATATATTTTTTTATTATGGACATATTGACAGATGTATTTGTTGTTTTATTTCACATTTGATTACTGATTGATATTTTTATTACTGATTTCATTTTAGCAGGACTACTTTTAAGCATTGGCGCACCTTTTAAATCGTGTTGAATCAACCTCAGGGATCAGGTTGGATCAGCCGCACAAGTCAGTTGTTCAACTTGTATTTGGTTTTCAAAGATATTGTCTGTGTCATCCTAAACCTGCAGGGATATTGTGTAACATCCCCACCCCCACCTCACCTGCATGACAAATGGTTGATCCCATATTCCTCAATATGACCTGTGAAAATGAACCCTGCCCATTCATGCACACACACACACACACACACACACACACACACACACACACACACACACACACACACACACACACACACACACACACACACACACACACACACACACACACACACACACAAACAAACTCCCTACCCTTGTGTTTTGAGACGGAAGTTTACTGGGGCAGTCGGGGAAGATAAAAGAGGATGGACACCCTAGACCTTTTCATATATTCACAGAGGAGAGGAACAGGACAGAGTTGGAGAACTCAACGAGAGGAAGAATCCAGACAAAGAATGGTCATCTCATTTTTTAAACGGGAATATAGATTTATTGGATAACTGAAACAATTTCCTGTGCAATCAACTCCTTCACACTTAAATACACACTGTTGTCTTTGGACATCATTGTCATTTCATGAACAACAGGGGGTCATATTTCAAGGTGTGTTTTTTTTCTCTTCAATTCAGGTTTTCATTTAACAAATCAATATTGTTGCAATGATATTCTTCTGAGTGAATCGACTGTTGTTTTTTTATTATGATTTTCAGAGGGACTGTCTCACTGTCTGCACTATCAGCATGCCTTTGTTACTGCTGAAATGCATACTGCTGTGTGCGTTGATGCGTGAAGCGGTGTGTGCCTGTATGCTGAACAATCACACCTTATGGATTGAGAGACGCGACTGTGCCCAGTGTGTCGCCATCAACACGACCATCTGCAACGGCTACTGTTACACACAGGTGACTACACACTCGCCTACTGTTCATGTAGATATTTAAACAGTGTATGATTAGGTGACGTTCATGTGGTGATGCTCCTGATAAGAATACTTGATGCAACAAACTGCAAAGGGAATTTCATTCAGCATCCTGAATTTTCTAATACATGATTTTGCTAAGTTGTAAATTCAGGTGATCAGTGATCTGAGTCAGATCTTTTACTTAAATAAAAGTGGTGATACTACTGTGTAGACATGCTCTGTTAAAAGTCCTGTATTCAAAGTATTACTCAAGTAAAAGTTCACTTTAATGTTGCAGCTGGTAAAGGTGGAGATCATTTTAATCATCTACAAATATAACATATTGTATTAGTTGAGATTATATTTTGTATTTATAATCTAAATCTGCAAAGTAACTAATTATTTCAATTTCAAAATAAATGTAGTGGGATTAAAGTTCAATATTCCCCTCTGAAATGTAGTGGAGTAGATGTATAAAGTACCATAAAATGAATATTCTCAAGTAAAGTACAAGTAAGCCTGCCTCAGTATATCTTTGTTGGGTCTTTACATTGAGGAAGTGATATGGGGAGAAGTGTGACCAAATTCCACTCATGTTTTCAGGACACCAACTTGAGGGGACGTTTTGGGAGGAGTTTCGTGATCCAGCGCAGTTGTGTGCCTCACTCCCTGGTGTACCGAGCCGCCCACGTACCAGGCTGCCCTCAGGATGTCAACCCGCAGCTGTATTATCCTGCGGCCCACCGCTGCAGCTGCAGGCGCTGTGACACGCGCACGCACCACTGCGTCCGAGCCAGCCGAATCTCCAACGACCGATGCACCGTGACCCTCGGCGGCGTGAAGAGCCAGACCCAGCCCTCTGTAGGAACCTGACAATATGCTTACATGGGCAATGCACATGCATGGCAGATGATACAGCTGATGGACCAGCTGTACTTGTTGATGTTATTGTTGTACATTTGAGCTCCTCAGCAGCTCATGTTGCTTTTTTTCTAGTTAGGTAAGGTATTTAAATAAAACACTGTGTTGAACATGCATTGTAACTTGATTGTGAAAAATGTGTAAATTCAATAAATGGGAAAAATTGTAGGCTATGGAAATCAATTAGCGCATAATAGGTGTATTTCCTTATTAAAGATTGTCTATTATGATAGGCATATTCTTAGTTTGGGAGGAGACTCATTTTGTTTATTTGAGTGGACTTACCTATAGGCATATAGGCTGCTTGTTTGCACAAGCCTATATGCATATGTCATACAAACCGCCATAGTAGTAAATAACTCCTAACACTGTTGGCCATACGTGTTGTGTGCCAGAGCCCTGCCATGTCATTATTTAATGTGGCCTATAATTAGCCAGGCTACAGCCCTGTCTGTCAAACCTATGAGAAAGGTTTAGGAAGAGTTGCATCATGCTCACCTGTTTGAAGAATGTTCCTGTGCACAGTTGGCCCTCCCACTTTACAAATACACTGTTTTCATTGGCCAAGTTTCCCTGGCTGTTTGCGCTTCCTTGCCTCCTTTCCTAAAATTCATTCATTCAGCCCTGCAGCACTAACCCTAACCCGGAGACGGCGCTTAAACTTTGCACAGAAAGCAATACATAATCTCAAATCTTAAGGTAGGTCGTGCATGTTTTTACCGACATATAGACCATAGTCTATTGTAATCTTTAGTTTTATTCCAATAGTCTGCTGCATAAACCTTATTTTACCTTGCAAGTATCCTTGTCAGTGTAGCCTACTGTAGCCAACAACTAGCTTGTTAAAATAGCAGAGCAGGTGTGCAAATATGCAACTCTAGCCAGGTGACATGTCTGAACATATTTAAAGCAGACACTGTTTAAAGGCTACCTCAACAGAATTAGCGTTACAATTTATTAGAAGTTCTGCTACAATACCAAAACTCTTTACTAGCTGTGAATTAAATTAAAATATCAATGATTATATTAGGTCCACCAATGTTCAATTAACTTGTGATTGAAGAAATAGGTGCCAGCACCCATAATGTACAAACATACGCCTTTTATTCAATTCATTTATTTCACTGTTTTACCATAGTACCATATGCCCCAAATGCACAGGTAATAGATTCGCTATTTAAATTTTTTTTTTTTTTTTACAAAAAGACCACTTTAGGTGCGTTTGAGCTCAACCTGACACCTATTTAGACATATAAGCAAAAAGATAAAAGTTTGAAAGAAACTTTTACCTTTTTGACAATGAATGTGTCTCTTTACATTATTCAAATTAACAAGACATTGTATGGCAGCACCTTTTGCATAGCCGAAGTCTTATCATCTAACTTGTCCGACTCCCTTAACTCAAGCAATTTGACTGCTCCAAGTTTAACATGGTGGTAGATAATACATTTATTTTATTTTAACCCAATCCATGAATGTTTACTTTTGTTATCATGAGGCGTTGGACAGAGGACTTGTTGGCAGCTTCCCTCATAAGTTAGGGAGATGTATCCCTGGGAGCTAGTTGGCTTGTGGCTTGATTTCGGTATGGTGTTGACTAACCATGGCTCCAGTTCTTGGCTGGCAGTCCCAGTGGGTGGAGGGTAATGTCACATTTATCCCTGGATCTGCAGGGCTGGACTTGCCTCTCTCTCTATATATATAAGACTGAGCCTCCTTCTACTCTTGCCTTGCTTAGTGTCTCTCAGGGACTCACAGCCTGCCTTCCCTCTGCGGCCTCCTTTGTGCGGACCATCTTTTGCACTCACAACAACCAAGAACCATGGCCCAGCAACAGCAGATTAGGTATGAACCTGCTCTTTCCATTGGGACAATACACAAAACCCTCCAACACGATACAGTATATAGGCTGCTCCAATAGCAAATAGGAATAAAGCATGCTTTGATTATTTATTGCATTAATGTCATATAAAACTGTTCTTATTTGCCATTTGTTTTTTTTTTAGAGCTAACCTGGCAAATCATAAAAGCCTTAGGGTGTGTAATGCCTTCTGTACGTGTGTATGTTGTATGATTTACTCTGTCTACAAATTATTTTGGGGGAGCCGAGGCAGTCACTCTGTACCCAGTTCTGTTTTTACAGAAATGTTGTGAGAAAGGGAATTATTGTTCCATGTCTGTTCTGACTTGTCGTTAAACAGCCTCCCAGCCAAACTGATTAATGGAGGGATTGCAGGCATGGTGGGAGTCACCTGTGTGTTTCCAATTGACCTGGCCAAGACCCGACTACAGAACCAGCGCAGCGGGCAGCAACTCTACAAGAACATGTAAGAGCCACACCAGCCAGGGGGCCTCCTCCCCCTTCTCAGTATTTACCTTTTAATAATTACCTACCACCCGTAATTTGACACCCATCTCCTTGTATGAAAACTCTTCCCAAGTTTTGATTTTCCATGCCCTAATTGTATTTATTAATGTTCACTTATTTATATTATGTATAAACTTGAGGGTGTCCTTTAAATAATTTGCATGACTATCAATGTCTGTGTTTTTCTCCTACAGGATGGATTGCCTAATAAAGACAGTTAAATCGGAAGGCTACTTTGGCATGTACAGAGGTAAGACTAGTCACACTGTCCAAACCATACTGACATTTTTAAGATGTGCCTGAATAGTCTCCTTGAATAAAATATCAAGGATATCACATTTGTTTTTGAGACCTGTTATTCACTTTGATTGGCCTAAACCAAACCTATCCAAAGAAGCATGCTGTTCTGCACAGTTTCTTAATTTTTTTTCCATCTCCATGGCTCAGTGCTTGAATCGGAATTTACATATGTTAACCAGTGGTTTATCTTGTTGACCAGTGATCAAATCACCACACCTCACTGCACTGAAGCAATGGACATTTTATGTCACACATAAACCATTTCTGCTTTATCTGAATGACAACCTCTGTGATTTGTAATTATTTTCTATTACAGACATCTTGCTGCATCAATGGCTCATTAGTATTAAGTTTGTCAATCCTTGTTATTGCAGGCGCAGCAGTAAATCTCACCCTGGTAACCCCAGAGAAGGCAATCAAACTGGCTGCTAATGACTTCTTCCGCCACCAGTTGAGCAAAGATAGGTGAGTAATACCAAGGATTTCGACAGACTCGTGTAAGGCAATGTCATTCCTTTCTTTTTTTTCTTTTTTTTCTTTTTTTAACCCTGCCCACTTGTCTTCAGTGGCAAGCTGACGGTGTTAAAGGAGATGTTGGCAGGATGCTGTGCAGGAATGTGCCAGGTCATTATCACCACACCCATGGAGATGCTCAAGATCCAGCTGCAGGATGCTGGCAGACTAGGTACTTACAAGGAAATCAGCAGAATAGAGCATCAAAAAAATGCTTTGAAATACTCTTTACGTCCTGGTGAAAACGGTTAATATATAATATGTTTCCTCTATCTGCCAGCGGCCCAGCAGAGGGTGGTGCCCAGTGTAGTAACGGCTCTGAAGATGGGGGGGACCAGCGCCGTTCTCAGCCGGTCCTACAACACCAGTCTATCGCCTCAAGTCATACGAGTGTCCGCCACACAGATCACCAGAGAGCTGCTGAGGACCAAAGGAGTGACAGGACTGTACAGGGGACTCGGAGCCACATTGATGAGGTGAGATGGGATTTTATTCTTGCTCTTGCTTAAAGCCACAGTTGATGACTATAATAACAATCACATTTTGTCATATATGCTCAAACTGTCAGTATATCCTGACAGTAGAACATGAAAGAAATCAGGTTAATCTGCCTGAAGAGCGATCAGCGCTGGCTAGCTTAATGGGTTCATGAGAAATGAATGACAGCTGAGTTAGACTCTTCGGCTCTGATCCGCTTGATTCTTGCAAATGCCATAAGGACCCCAAATGGTGGCAAAGTAAACTAGATTTTATTTTTTTTTTTTTGTCCAGATTATCTCTCTCATGCACTACTGTCATGATATAGTGACAGTTTGAATAAAAGTGAAACATTTTTTTTCTTAGAGTTGTCAACCGTAGCTTAAACTGGTTTTCCATCTTTGGTCAAAGGTCTCTTAATGTGGCTAACCTGCTTGTTTCGTTGCCTTTCTAGGGACATCCCGTTCTCCGTTGTGTATTTCCCTCTTTTTGCACATCTGCACCAGCTCGGCCAGCGTTCGTCTGAAGACCCATCTGTGCCCTTTTATTGGTCCTTCATGTCTGGCTGCCTGGCTGGATCCGTTGCTGCTGTGACTGTCAGCCCTTGTGATGGTCAGTGACTCAATCAAGACAGATAATGGACATTTTAAAGTTGTTTAACAGATTTTTATAACTTCTAAACTAATATGCGTTGTATGTCTTATGCAGTGGTCAAGACAAGACTACAATCACTCAAAAAAGGAGCTAATGAGGAAACCTACAATGGAGTGGTGGACTGTGTCAGGTAAATAAGTCATGCAGTCATCAAACATTATGCTTTTACCTTCCACAGGGTTTGCATGAATGGCACAGGTTACATGCTGACCCTGCACACTCTCTTCCATTGCAGAAAGATCCTGAGAAAGGAGGGTCCTGGAGCGTTCCTCAAGGGGGCCAGTTGCCGGGCCCTAGTTATTGCCCCACTCTTTGGCATTGCACAGGTTGTGTACTTTGTAGGAGTCGGAGAGTTCCTGCTTGGGTACACACCCAATAGCATCTACTCTGCATAAACAAGTCTACCACCTTATTAAATTTACAGGCAGCTATGCACTGGGCATAGCCATGGATCTAGTTATCTACTACTGTGTTCCTTCTTTATTGTTGGAGGCTTCCAGAGAAAGAAATGCTAAAGGGACCAGAGAGATGCCATTTTTATTTCAAAATGGTTCAATTATGGCTTTAGCATGACTTGGTCTAATTTAAGAGATTGAAACTTGTATTTCTATATGAGAAGAAGCAGAATTGCTTTCCTCACAGAGGGACTAGATAGTCCAACCTTCACCATTGCACTCAGTTCAGACTCTAGACCAGTCGCTCCAAACCTTTACTGTGTTTTCTTAGATGAAGCCCCTATCCCTTATTATGCCCCATATCAATTGGCCTTCACTCTAACCCTAACCTGTATATCCCCTCCAACTGCCCCATCTTGGAGACCAGTAGGCCTAATGACTGTTACATGGTGTTGCAAAAGAGACCTTACAGTGCAAGGGAGCGTCTACTTTGTAATAATAAAAAGTGAAATATTTTAACATTACTTGAATAGCTTCGATCCTGTTTTAAAGGGTTACATGTGAAACTGGGCCATGGATGTTGATCCCTGTCTATGTATATACTGTAAAGCAGTTTCAATTTGATAAATTACTTTCCTGACAAAATATTTGTCAAGTGTTTTCCTTTGAACAACCTGTTTTCAAAAAAGATCTGGAAAACTGATTGTTTAAAACGTCATAGCTTTAGATTGAAAAAACATTTGGACTTCCTGTTCACCTGTATGCCATACTGGAATCCTGTGTTGAATTACTTTCCTTGCAAGGAGTGACTTCCTGTGGAATTGAATAGATTGCCCATTCTCTTTATCTACACTGCTTTATAGTTGGTCACTAAACCGAAACTGGTCGTAGGTGCTTTCTTGTGTTTATTCAGGACAAAGTTATTGAGGTGTTTGGGTTTTTTAATGGACTCTGTGGACAATCTCTCAGCCTACAAAACTCTTTATGTAACAAACAGGCTTGAAGTTCATGACTCAATAAGGCCTTCTGCAGTTAACTTTGGAGACATGCTTTTACCCTGAAGGAAATGGTGTTTGTTGGCGGTTAGTCACCCCAGACCTTTCACTGTGGTCTGGCTTAGCACATTAATATTCTGCTATAGGGGAAAATGCTCTGGCTTGTATTTCTTTAAACAAATCAAAATTTTTCTTGGGCAGCACTAAGCAGAGGATTCAGCGATGCATAGATAGTAGAAGGAGAAGAGAATGCTGGCAGATATAGGCGGCCAATTGTTGGCTTATACCACAGTCTACATGAGTGACATGGCTTTATTCATTTCATTTGATAGGCTTTTGGGACCAAGTCTTATGGAAAAGTTGTATCTTGACCTATAAATAGCCACTTTCTCTTCATTGACAGTGGTTGTTCATGGCTGGTCAGGTTTTCTTATCGATTAGAGACACAGGAGCCCACACAAGTATATTATGAATTAAGAAGCAGGGAGTGCAAATTTGGGCTGCACTCACCCTCTCATGGAAAATTTCATAGGTCAAACACTTTTATGTAAATATGTATTCTGTATTTTTCTATTGTCTAAAACTTTGCCAAGTTTAACTCAAATTGAAAGCAGTTTTTACCATTTTAACAATTTCAGTTGAGAGGATAACTATTTATTGTTTAAGTTCAATGTAGAATAACACATGTAAATATATTTCTAAATGCTGAATAAATATTTATGAATGCAGTGTTTACTTGTTATTATTGGAGTTTATGTATTCTCTGGTATGGCTGTAAGAAATAGACAGTGTAATACTTTTTTCAATCTCAAAGGGTGTTACCCTGCTCCTCTACATGCATCACTGGCATGGATACATTTGAGGCTGTAAAAATGCTCATGCTGCAGTGTTGGGGTAACTCTATCCTGGGGAGTCCTGGAGCCTCTGCTGCATCACAGGCATAACTGAATATTCAGCTGTCCTTTCACCTCAAGCGCAGAAAGGTGAAACTCTGACATGAAACTCATGCGACCAGATCTGGAAACCTATTTAATCAGAAGGGGATTTTAAATCCTATCAGCTGGGAAGGAATAAAACATCACGTTATGATGGGAGCCATGCCTATATATAACTCATTCTTAGATCTCGATCACACTATTCCCAGTACCGTATATTTATGTGCTACAGTGAATAAGTACTGGCTTTCCTGGGGATCACCCGATTCTTTTTAATACCGACAACTACTGTAGACCTACCACTTTGGAAATCTAATACAGATTTAGCTTTGATTATTGTGTGCTGATGTGGATTAACTTTTACTTCCGTAACCAATAATTGACTCTTCCTTTTAGGCCCTTCCTCCTTAATGTTAAGTGTAAATAAAACACTGCACCATTTTGAGATAACATCTGTTGAAAGTATCAGCCTGTATAAATTACATTTAGCAAGGTGGGTAGGTTTTATTTCAGTATTGGGAAGGACTCAGTGTTTGGTTTCAGCCAGTGGAGTATGTGCCTAAGGCTGTGTGTGTAATGGAGTTTGATATCACGACTTAGAAATGTATTGGTGACAAGGTCTAACAAGTTATTCAATATAAATCTCAAGCTACTTGTCAGAATCAGAAACATGCAATGCAAAATCATTTTGATTTTCTTTTTGCGCAGCACCCCACCTTCCAAACTTGTCCAAAAAGCAGGTTTCCTGAGTCATCTGCATAGCTTTACTGAGAAAAATACACAACCCCCTAAATCTGGAACAACTGATAAGAAATGGCAGTTTTGTGTTTTTATTAGCAGTCATGCAAAAAATAGCATCACTATAGTCTCATCACTAATAACTAATCTGTTCTCGTGTCAGTTCCTGTGAAAGATTACTAGATTTCAATATAACACCCAAAAAATATAAACTATCAGAAATTGTAAACCTCTGTGGTATATGAAGACACAGGAAACAATGTAAAATTTAAAAGCTTTATTCAACTTCAAACAACTATCTTCCTGAGAAGCCCGGAATGGTATCAAAATAAATTAACACACAATCAACTACGAAAGGCTCGTCTGTGTACACAGTGTCTTTTTATGTGCACAGTACATTACATCTCCAGATTTGTTCAAACAAATACAACTGAGAAAACACAACAACAGCTTTGTGGATTGACTCACACTTTACTGTTCCTAGTTCATCCTACTTTAACTCCACAGAGCCTGTGAAGTAACAGTCTAGTGACTCTGTTAAGTTTCTCCTCAAAGTAAACAACGCCTGCTGGAGTGGGAAGAAAGCCTTTTTCGTATCCTCACTTGTCACATTATACTGAATTGTAAATAAATGACCAAGACGTTTTTGAAATAGTTGGCAGAAGAGTTGTTGCTATCACCACTCCAGCTCTCTTGGCAGAGAACAAGTGTGACACACCATAACAATAATGGCAAATCGGATGTGTGTGAGGATTACTTGCAGTCCAACTCTACAAACATATGTACACTTTTGCTACAATCTTTTGCTACGTTCTGACAGCCCGTTGTTCAAAAATAGCTCGTTATCAAAGAAAGGCACATTAAGAAGCTGTTAGCCGTGTGGATTTGCCTTGACTATTGCGAACACTGTCATGACTACATGGACATGATACAACTACTGCAAGCTTCTATCTACACACAGCTTGTTAAATAGTGACTACCACATCATCCACAATAACGTATAACTACAAGTCACATATATTTACATACCAGAGTCCTGTAATAAACCCTACAGAATTAACACTGCCTGAGTGAACCTGGAAAAATAGAAGTAATTGGAGGTCGGGCATGTCTGTCCAAACCTCTGCTGAGGTGAAGAGATGAGAGGAATACAGGGGTTATTTTTCAGTTTCTGTTTTGTTTAGGTTGGTGTACTTTTAAGGCACAGAGGGGAAAGACGATTGTTGGGGGAGAGATCCTACTGGTTTGAATAACCCAATTTCACAGCCCGACTTGCTATTCTCAGATGACTGGCGAGCATATATTTAGCCTGTAAACGTCCACATGTGTCCACATGATTTTCTTGACATACAGTCAACAAAGACTCAAGGATACCCTCTTATGCAAGAGAGCACTTATAAACGAGGAGCTTTTACTTCGTGACGAAAAAGGAAATTTGGCTTTTATTTCAGCTGGTGTGTTTAAGATTTTTTAATTTACATTTCCGCTCAAGGCAGTTTATGACTTTTGAAACTGGCTTGAGTTGTGTAATCCACCACATACCCACATTGTTTAAAAAATATAAAGTACGCATGATTTGTTGTAAATGGACAAAAACGTAAGGAATAGTTGGGAAATATACTTATTAACATTTTTGCCAAGAGTGCGATGAGAAGATAAATATCCACTCTCGTAAACTCTCTGTAAAGTAAATATGAACTACAGCTAAGCTAAGCTAACCGTCTGCTGGCTTCTCCTCATTTAACTCTCTACAACAAAGTGAATATGTATATTCTCCAAGACATTGAACTATTCCTTTAAGATAACTGCAGATTTTTCTTGCAGAGACAAGTCTATATTGATTGTTAAGTTCACACAGAGTTTGCGAGTGAGTAAGAGCACTGGGGCTGCATGATGGATGCATACCATAAACATTCACTGGCCGTTCCCTCTAGACATCCCACTCTGATTCCACCAATCAGGATTCCCTACAAGATTCCAGCCAACTTTTTTTTAAGGCTGTGATCTCATGTAACACAACATTGCCTTCACTTCTCCGGTTTGCTCTCCTGGGGCTAAAGTTTCCCACAGTCGAGGGGTCGGTGTCAAGGCTGTGTGAAAAAAGCCTTGACACTACTGCGACAGAATTTGGGTTAAAATGTATAATTGTGACCAAATGGCCATGAGAAGGAAAACAATTTGACAGATTATCATGTCAATATCAGAACTAACACTGACCCTGCGGTCTTAGTCTTATCGGAATGTTACGGAAGGTACAGGGTGCTACTTTGCTTGTGAGTGTAAATAATAAAGAAAGAGAAAATAGTCGTAAATCAGGCCAGGAGAGCTGGTTTGAGCACCATAGTGGAAAGGATATTAATGAACATGATCTATTTCCTGGGTCCCTGGATGGATGATGGACTAATGTTGACATTTGATCTGAAGGCAGTACAGTCTTTCGGGGCTGGGTGCAGTGGAGGTAGAGGTCAAGGGTCGAGCTTAGATGACCTCCCTGCTGTTGCGAATGGCACAACAGAGCACCATACTGAAGATCATCCCAATAATCTGTTGAAGGGAAACAGATTTTGAACAAAATCATTGTCGCTCACAACGTGTGTGTATTCTGAGTGTTTTCAAGTCTTCTCAGATGCTGACTCACCATGACTCCAGCGATGCCAATGCCCACGTATCCAATGATGTAGAGTTTACTGTTGAAGAACTCCTTGATGCCTGTCTCACAGTCCTGCAGACCAAAGATAAGAGTGTAAAGTTGTATTGAACCAGGATGATTTGTACGACGCCATGACTCGTTCATTTTAGGGGCAGATTTTTATTTCCCCCCTGAGAATAAAGCTGGTGTCAGATCTTACCTTAGTATCTGTCGGGGGATCAGCGCAGGGGCTGTCCATGGTCCCACAACAGTTGAGCTGAAAATGGGAAGAACAATATAAAATGATTAATAGGCTTTTATAATGATTTTTTCTGCATTAGGAACAAAGCGTTACTCTAAAGATTTTATTCGATACTTACTACTTTCTGGTATGAGATGATCAATGTGCTGTTATTGTTTTCATTGTAGGTTGTTGTGTAGAAGGTCTGAACATCTTTGACGATCTGTAAGAGATAGGACAGTGAATGATGTCATTAGGATTCATTAAAATCAATTCACCACTCAAGCTATCAAATATTAAACCTACCTTGTCTTTGTTTAAGAAGCCAAACACTCCTGCTGCCACCTCCGCACCAAAGATGATCAACAGACAGGCAAAGAACTGAAGAAATCCACAGAAACAATAAAGAAAGACAATAAACAGGCAGGTGAGATATATGTCTGCTTAAAGATAATTAAAGGGTATCCAAATAAGACAAAAGCATTTCAGTTCAGATTTTGCCCATGTGGTATGTATGCATTTGTACTCACTGAACCCAGCAGGCATTGAGATTCCCGAACAGCTCCACAACAGCCAAAGAAACCAACCAACATCACCAGACTGCCAGCACCTATCAGGATATAGACACCTGGAGGAACAGGGAAAACGGCACCGATGCAATGATAAACAAAGATGCAGGTAAAACAGATTTTTAATGTCATGAGGTAAACAACAATTAGAATACCTTTTAATTTGATACACTCTATTCATCAACATCATTAAGATATTCCAGCTTAAAAGGAGCTGGAATTTTTTTTTGATTCCCCACAACATCTCTGGCAACATGCTCAACTTCCCCATCTAGTTTATCTGATAATTATATTCTACAGAAGCACCAGCAGGGGGCAGCATTGAGCTAGAAATGTTAATGTAAACGGTCACTATCTAGATTGGTGAGCAGACTAGCTATTTCTGTGGTTACAGCTTAGATCTTTTTATTTTTTTATTTTTTTAGAAGTGGACCCAAATATTGTGCCTTTAAATTTTGTCCCAAATTTGAGTTGACTTGTAAATAGCCTTGTTTCCAGCAGCCTTATTTAGGTGGAGCTCTAACAGGGACCTCCTTAGATGCCCTGATCTCCCAGGGAAACAGATTGGTTCTGCACTCATACAGGTGGGGTCTTGTTGCCAGGCGACAGCTCTGCAGAGGATGGGGTGAGAGAGGACGCGTCAGCCCCCAGGTGATACATGCTTAGGTTGAAACAGGAGAGGAAGACCGTTCATAGGACCCTGATGTGTCAACAGAAAGACTTGATGTGACACAATAATTGAGTTGGGTATGTCATTTCTTTTGTTTGTTAGGAAAGAGAGTTTAGTTGCCGCCTTAAAGTTGCAGTCAGTGATTCTAACCGAGCCAATCAGCCACAGGGCCGTCTGTGGTCATGCACATGACGGGTAATGTTCCATGGATGTATAAAGAGAAAAGCAGTGGGAGGAACAGTTAATATGGTGGGATAACTTTGTTTGGATGTTGAGTTCAAATATCTTTCAACAATCTTTCTCCAGAATCACTGGCTCCATCTTTTGGTGTCTTAACTATCAATTAGCCTGCTGATCAGCAACAAGTGATGCCGCTACATTCACAAACTGAGAGAGACGCTGTTTCTCAACTTGGTTTTCCCTTTAGCACTTAGTCTGTAGTTGTTTGTCATATTCTTATAATGCGTCATCTCAATGTATAAAGAAAAGGGGAGTATTGTTTGGGCTTGACGCCATGGGAACGGGACATAGCAACTGTTGAGCGCTCTCAGCTGTGTCTGTGGGGACAGCGCTCTCACTGTCAAAGCCATGTGCAGCACTAAACTCTCAGAGGACCTGACTTCAAGAAGCCAACCATCCTCAGTGAAACCACATGGACACCTGAGGGTAGGTTCACATACAAACACACAGAAAAAGGAAACGAAATACCTTGAATGTATTATAGGCTTTTGTAAGAAAATAACTCTCACCAACATTAGACAACTGTTTCAGGTCTAAACTGGCTTCAGGGAACAAAATACAGTACAGGAGGCGGATGGTTTAGTCTGGAGATTGTAGGAATAACTGACATTATCATACGTATCACACTGATTGCTGGAAACAGAAAGAGGATTTGGAAGGATATTCCTACACAGGAAAGCTAAACAACTTTTTCTCTTCCTTTTTGTCATTTCCATTGACGTCCCATCTTGCTTTTCCTTCAAATCTTTGCCATGGATCCCCATCAGTTTCTATGATTGACCTCTTCCAAATGCTCTTTTAACTGTCCCAACACTCAGTGTCTCCTCCTCCTCCATCTCTTTCCATCTGGGAAGGGTGACTGATTGAAAGGTGGTTAGCAGCCCTGTGGTTTCCCTCATGCCTTTAAGCTCTATGTACATCAGTCATTTCCTGTTATTCACACTCATCTCCTGCACGAAAGAAGCAGACATACGCCTAATCATAAAAAAAGCATTACAGCATGTTGCATTCTGACATTTCACAGTGCATGGCAAACTTGGGTCGACACCCGTTCAAACTATGACCCTCACAACACTTTTGCATTTACACATAATAGGCCTGACTGGCCTAGAAGCACTCAGTACTCTCCCTATAACACAATTTCTGTGCGTTTGTGGGATTTCATATGTGTGCGTGGAGTGTGTATTTGTGTGTGCGTGATGTGCATGGAGGCCTGTGGAAGGAATATCCTCTCCAACATAGAAACAGACTTTCATTCACAGGCAATGAAAGTCTGTTTCATTGCATGTGTTGCACTGAAACGTGTGATTAAACATATTTAAAGCCCCTCTCCAGAATGAGAATTTGTTATGTTTATGGTACTAATGTGTGTCTAGCATATTTAAAAATGATATTATGCTACTTATTTGCAAAATTCATGGTTTGTTTGGAAAATACGTTTTCAATGCTGCAAAAATAAGGACATGTGTCATCAATTTTAATTTTTAATTTAATTTTAAGTCTTACTACTGATACTTTTAAGTGAAACAACTTGTACCATTTAGAGTGGTTTCTGAGCAGCATCAAAAAGACAAACTAAAAAACAAAAAACAATACTAGCAACAGCGATACTAACATCATTTTTTTTTACACACCTACACTGTGTGTACATTGACTGTGGGGATTACTTGAGGTGTGTTATGGTACTCACCGATGAAGAAAGTGTCTGGAGCCTTGTCACCATTGAGAAGAGACACAGTTTCTGGGTCAAAGCGCAGCCACAGTCCCACTGCCAGAACAAAGGACCCCATCAACTGCAAAGAGAGACAAGAGATTGACTTATTATAAACTACATAATGACCACTTATTTCAGACCAAATGCATAGAACAACAAATACAGGACCTCTGTAGACAAGACCAATGAAGGCTTTAGCTGTAACTGAAATCTAATAAATACAAACTATAGATGTAATAATCATTGAAAAGTCACATGGTTGCAGACGCTCCTCATTACAGTGAGTAAAGCAGAAAGTCATTTTTCTTGGTTACAGCATTCATCACTAGTGCAACACTCTTTTCGTCCAAAGCACAAGAGTAGAAGTGCATGATTTTCAGGCCTTCAGAGGGCTTGTTCTTTTGCTCTCCCTAAATGTGATTTTCCACATAAAGCCAATGGTGCTGTGAAGTTTCCACTCCGACCCTCCACCCTTCGCAGTTCGGCAACAGAAGTATTACTCTGTAAGAGTTGTTAGGATAAAATTGAATGTTTTTTGTCAAACCAATAGGTATGATTATTTGTCAGTATCATGGTTCATCATCTATGTGTTCGAGATCCCAGCGAAATGTAACTTTGAAACAACCCGTAGCGATTCTTGAGCTTAAACAGGCTCTCCTGTTTGTTTGGAAATGTGGCTACATGTTGCTCATAGTTTCCTTCATCTAAACCACCATCAGCATACATTGAATAAAAATCATACTCCCTGCAATGCTTATGCAAACTCACTGCAACAAAAAAAAACTTTTATTCTCTAAGTGTTAGGAGACTTTGAAGTAAACATTTTGTTTTCATGTGATCTGAGATGCTCTCAAGGGCAGAGACTGTGGTGGGCCATCCACTGACAGATCAATACTGAGGGGTTTTAATGATCACTGAGCCCATACCCCCTGAGGATTATGGAGTCTATAAACCTTCAGAGCTGAGCTTCAAAACAACACAGTGTGTCTATGTGTGTGTGTGTGTGTGTGTGTGTGTGTGTGTGTGTGTGTGTGTGTGTGTGTGTGTGTGTGCAAGGAAATTAAATGATTCGTCTAACTGCAGAGTATTTAGGAGAGTTTGTCACATGGTCTCTCTGTGTCCTAGATATCAGTATTTATGTCGTGCGACTGTTAGTTTCTGTGTCCTCTGGCTCTGTTAAGTGAATTTATTCCGAGGTTCAGACAAAAACAAACGTCTGTCCACTCAAATCCACTTAAAAAAACATGCACAATTTTTCTTGTTTCCCTGCTTCCATTCTTTATCTTCTCAGTCCTCACTTTCTACACGCCTCTCCTCCTCCACTCCAGGTCCACGAGTTATATTTTATAGTGTTGGTCTGAAGTAAAGCCAGTAGCTCAGTTATAAAGCATCGGAATAAGACAGGTGTTGGGAAGCAGGCTTCCTCCCAAACTAAGGATTTAGTGTCATGCGTGGTGATGTATGGGACAGCTGAGCTCTTGGGGTTTCAGGATTAGCAGGTCCAAAGTGATAAAGCACATTAAAGTGAAGGCTGCAGATATGTAGACTTACTGAACCAGGCTGGATTAGTGCGCAGAGGGGCTCTGGATCTATTTTACCCCAGTATTTTGTCGGAGCACCCGATGGTGCGATGGTGTTGTTGGAGGTGTGAGGCGAGGACTGCTGCCCACTGAATGGTGTGGATATGCAACCAGCGCTAAGTGTTGGTGTCGTCCCAAGCTAGGTGGTGTTAGTGGTGGAGGAGAAGCAGGTGGTAGTTTCACAGTTGTAAAGAGCTCAGAGCTCAGCCAAACCTCATTACTGTTATGGCTTCATTTAAAAGCCTTTTCGAAAACCAGATGGATTGAATGGATACCACACTGAAAGGTCTCATTTTTTTTGGAAAAAGGCATCCAACGCTGCAGGCGGTAGCTGACATATTAAGTACATTCTCAACTCCGGCACTCAGTCATCCCAAAGGTCCCATTAACCCCCTCACTGCTTACATACCCCCTGCTTTTTACCCCCACCACTTCGTCTGCCACCACCATTACCCCGTCTGACAACAGACACACCCCTCCCTTCTCTCGGCCCCTCTGCCTCTCAAATCTACCACCCCGCCCCCTGACTTATCTCCATGTATCCCCCTCCTCTACCTAACCTAATCTCGCCCCCCCCTCTCCCTCGAAACCTCACCCAAAGGACAAAGACCCACTGTCTCCCTGTGACTATACGTTTTGGCGCACAATAGGAGGGAAACAGACAGACACAATGAAAGTGAGAATGAAAGAGGGGAAGAGGGAAAGAAAAATAGAGTGTAAGTCGTTAGACGATCCATCTTTTTATTTTTGGCCTCTGGACACAGAAGACAGGGATATCTTATTCAGAGACATAGTTGAAACGCCAACCTGTGGTCTATATAGGTCCTGTGTAGCCAATGTACCTCTAAAACACAGATGGAAGTGAGAATAGCAGAGTTACCCTACGTCCTCTCTCTATCCTATGACACCTCTGAAGAATAGTTTATATGATTGTATATTTCTAGACAGGGATGAAGATCTCACTGTCGGAGCTGTATTGAGGTTCTTTTACAGTAACAAGGCCTACTTTTTTTTAACAGCGCAGTTAAATAGTGTTTTTGTGAGGGGAATTTCCATGAAACAGGGGCTGAGCTGACACAGGGCTGTGGTCTTGGTCAGAGACAGTCTGAGGCATTATCCACTTTCTAGGTTAGACCTTATTTTTCAGGGAAAAAGATTATAACAAAAGCAAAACATCTGTGGGCTACTTCTTCAAACCCAGCAGTAATTGGTAAATGATTCAAGCTTGTCAAAAATAGTCTTTCTGTCTGGCACATGTTTGGGAAAACATATGCAAGCACACATTAAAATGAATGAGCAGAAGGAAAGTGTGAATATGAGGGGGATCATTATGGGTGGAGTAAATCCTATTGTGCTCTTCCATAGGGCAAAGGCGGGGGAGTGTGATGGCAGACATCAACCTCCACAACACAGACAAGTGTGTTTGTGTCGTGGTCCTAGGTGTTTTTGTTATAGTTTCTTCCCTGTTTTAGTTTAAAAGCCCTCTCCTCTTGTGTCTTGGTTTCTGTGTGATTGTCTGCCCCGCCCTTATGAGTTTCACCTGTTTCTCATCAGCCTGGCTACGACCTGTCCCTTGTGATCGACCTCTTTTTCTAGTTAAATTTGGTCTCTGTGCTTCCATTGTCTCCTGTCAGATCATCTATGTTGCATCATTGCTGTTTGGAGCCTTGTTTTACCATTTTTTAAATTTTTGCCAGCTTTTCCTGCCTGACATTTGGACTCTAAGCTTTTTTTGTGCTATTAAAATATCATTGCTGAATCTGCAAGTCTCTGCGTCTGCATTTGGGTCCTCCCCACCGTCAGTTAGTAGGGCTGAATATTGTATACTGCCAATATTGATTTTGAAGTCAGTACACTTTACCAGAAATCTTCAAAATGTTGGACGCTTCTTCTAAGTATCCACACTGTGTCCATTTTGAAAGTAAAATAATTTCTTACAATAGACAAACACAAATTCTAATCATTTTCTCAAATAATCTGATTTTACCTTATTTGTTTTAAAAAATATATCTTATTTTCCTCACAAATTAAGTCTACATGGACTCTTCTACTTGGACTTGCCCCAAAAGTGTATCAAACTGCGACCGTATTATGAAAGAAATTGGTTCCTTCGAAAGATAATTTAAAATGCTGTTTGGTTGTATGGGAGTGTGCTTTTGGAGACAAGGTTGATCATTTTTTTGATTAGAAGAAAGAACACTGGTATACGTCACACTCATCCCTGTGAAGTAACGCTCAGCCCTCACTGTTAACCTCCCAGGCTTTTTGACTAAATAGGGCAGTCGGTGAACTACAGCGCACAAACACAGGCCAGAGGAGCCAGCAAGGTATTGATGTTCTGTTGTATTTCGAGCTATCAGCGTAACATATACACGAGTGTGGCCTGCATTACGTTGACAGTTTAGCATTGGAGCAGGAATTTCATTTGAAGGGAAACATATCTGCCCCTCCTCCACACACACACACACACACACACACACACACACACACACACACACACACACACACACACACACACACACACACACACACACACACACTCTTCTCATCATCTCTCACTCCACAATCAACAGAGGGGGGAGATTGGGATGCGGTGATTATGAAGAGAGAGTGATCACTGTTGGTTTGCAGCTGAAAAAGTGCAGGGAATGTGCAGAACTCGTATGCAGTCAGCACCAAAAACAGTGGAGGAGCACCCGTTTAGGTGTTTCCGTGGTCCTGTGTGACATGTAACTCTCACACAAACACAGACATCAACAGAATATCCCGCTATCCTCGTACTGATCTGACTTTCTCTCTTTATCTGGGTCAGCTGTCCCTGTTTTGCCACATGAGCGCGCACACACGCACGTTGATATCCCTCTCAATCTCCCAATGACCCTTTTTCTCTCCCATCACATTTGCTGTCTTACTTTTCTCTGTTTTTCATGAACATGTCAGTCAGGCAGTCACACATCCTCTTTTTCCACCTGTCTGTCACCTCTCTGTCTCTGCAAGTGCCCCACATTCAATCAGATGTACTGGGGGAAAAAAGAGATTTCAGCAACAGCCACACCCATCCTGGATGTGTGGATAGTGGTAAGTGGAGATAGAATAACTTAATAATGGTGGGACCGGTGGGGTCGCTGCATTAAAAGGGCTCCGGCAGGCCTGATGCTTAGCCAGGCAGGAGCAGCACACTGAAGTTATGCTATTGTCCCGCTGTCACAATGGATCCATTCACGCTGCACTCAGCGCCTGATCCACTCCACAGATGCTTGTTGGAAACTCTCTCTCTCTCTCTCTCTCTCTCCCACACACACAGTCACACACACACAAAGGCTGTCCCCTCTGAGGAGTAAGAACAGTGGAACAAAATATATCCCAAAGTGCGCTTTTACACACATACACAAGGTTATCCACCAACAACTTGTAGATTTTATGCATGTTCATTTATAGTGTGCACTGAATATAGTTTACAAATAGGGCAGGGTTTATTGCAGGACACACAAACACACCTTTCACATCCACCTGACAGTTGTCTTGATTAAAGTGACTCTGTTTTGCCTCCTGAGTGCCCAAGTGCTGCTTTCTAAAAAAAGATCTTTAGTTGAGGATCTTCTGCTCCAAAGTGGTGGTTCAACTTCACTTCAACAATCACTTCTGCAGCTCTGTTTGTTAATGTGGCGCAGGGAGCCAACTGCTGAGTTTGTTTTCCGTGCAGTCTCTCAATCTCTCTCTCCCTCCTCTCTCTCTCTCTGTCTCTGTCTTTTCATTCAGTCTTCCTTTCAAAAACACGCGTCCCCGAGAAAATAGGGGCGGGTTTTTTCCCTCTGTGGAAAATCTGATTTAAACCCGGTGAGCCCAAACTAAAAAAAAAAAAAAAAAAAAAAATACTCTGGATGTCACCGTTTCCGCGCCACGCCGGATTAACAGCAACTTAACAAAGCACACGAGATAATGAAAGCAAAAAACTGTGAACAATCTAAGCATCTTTACCGAAATAACACGTGGTGTGAAGGTCAGCTGTGCGGAGTGAGCAGTCTGCGCCGCTGCACTTGCTCCAGACACATTTACGCACAACTTCAGCACCCCGTCAGCACACATGCACGTACAGACCCAACTTGCACTTACCCAGAAGATGAAGTTGAAAACGAACAAAAGGTATTTGACACATCTCATTCCTCCTTCCACTTTCGACATTTCGGCTGGACGTTTTTTTTTTTGTTGCCTTTATTCCCCGTTAAGTGGTCTGACGGTTGTGTCGGCTGCGCGCACTGTGACAATAACGGTCCGACCCGGTCACAACACTGGTGCACCGAGAAGCGCCGTCACTGGAGCTGCTCTCTCTCTCTCTCTCTCTCTCTCTCTCTCTCTCTCTCTCTCTCTCACTCTCTCTCACACACACACACACACACACACACACACACACACACACACACACACACACACACACACACACACACACACACACACACACACACACACACACAGCAGGATCTCAGACTCTTTCCAGACCGCCCCTTTCAACAATGCAAAGGGGGGGCTGAAGGGGGTACCGAGACTACACGATGAGGTCTTGGCAAATGTTGCCAAGTGTTTCTCCTGCAACAAAAAGCCACTATTTACCTAAAAGCTGATATTCACTTTTTTCCGTTTTTGTGGTTAAATCTTGCCTATAAAAAAAAGAGATTAGCAACACAATAAGAAAACAAGCATGTAATTGTAAACATTTACACTATGCTAAGATTTTTAAAATGTGTGTGTGGTAACCCACTAATTAGGGAGTATGTGCTGTTTTCTTCTGCTTGTTTATCACCATATTATTCTGAGATTGTTTTTATTAGTGTTATTACAAACCACAATTTCTGTTCATGCTATGATTTGTTCCCCCAACTGTGAAACAGTGATTGTGCTACTTCAAATTGGAACCGCTGTATCGATTCACCTTCACCCATCAGCAAAGATAGAAACCCTTGAGGTATTTGTTATTCCTATACAATTAAAGGACCTTTTTTAAGGTAGTTGTAATAGTTGACTATTTTTTTTTTTTGCATGCTTATCAGATTAAGACATATCAGGCTAACAATCAAACATGTCATCCTGCGCATATGAAGTATGTATTCTGTCATAAAATATTATGACAGAATTACTGCAAAGTCAGACCTCATACACAAAGCAAATAGCTATAAAGACTAAACAAGGGAAAGCCCAGCCTCTATGAAGAAATGAGCTGGTTTGTGTTGTAATCACATTATTTGATAACAGGATATACTCAATTTCCTTTTACAAGATAAATAGCCTTACCCAAGCCTTTCCTGTTCATTCAAAACAGATTTGTAGCAATTTAAAAGTCGCAAAGATTTTTAAAATAGTTGACTAATTCTCAACGGATGGATATTGGGAGCTTAAATAGTTTCCACTTATATCTCTTTTTCTCCCCATGGCACAACATTTTGTGCTGGAGTGATGAGTAAAAGATGAGTTTTACCCGGCTTCGATGTGTCCTTGGGCAAGACACTCAAGTTGCTCCCGAAGGCTCGTCCACTGTCATGCTCTTTCAACTAAATCTCTAAAGTTCTAATGAAAATAGGTTTGAATAAGTTATTTCCCTGGAAAAGGTCAGGCTTTTTATCACAATAGTAGCCAAAGTTTCTTTGACAAAAAGAGACATCACACTAAAAATCACTTGACCCACTGATTTTAATTGTTTTTATTTCACTTAGTTTGAAGCATAATTGACCTCTTATTCCTAAATACATTGCCCAACCTTGTGCAAAGCATCAGCTAAGTTCAAACAGACTACAAACTAAATATACTATTAGTGAAATGGAAAGAGTAGCCCCTGATGTCTCCCCTCAGTGTCATCAGTGACTGGGAGCATGAAACTCAGCAGCAACACCCGGTTCAATATAAATATTTTCCCCACAACCATGGAGAGCAGGAGAAACGTCCAAAGAGTAGTTCATTTTATCACCAGGAAATTAAGCGCTGGTTAGAAAATGTCCTTATAGAGGAACAAAATGGTCTGCCAAGCTCAACGCTAGACGGAAGAAAGAGTCAGACAGGAATGGCACGACAGAGAGAAGCAGAGAGGGAGAGAATAAATGCTTAGATGATGAATTGCACGTGAATAATCATCGGCACGTGGCTCTTTTCACACACATGAACCGACTCTCAGAGCAGCAAAGTTTGTTCTGTGACACTCATTAAGGGTACCGTGCAGGACAGAGAGAAAACAGATAAGGTTAAGTTTGGACGTTAAACAGAGCAATGCCTTAAAAGGAAAGGCAGATAAGACTGGGACAGGAGCACTATGTCCCCGTTTGTTAGTTGTTGTTGGCCGTCGGTAGCTCAGTTGCTATGTGGTTCCAATCATGTGAACAAGAAAAAATGCGCGCAGGTCCTAACCCCCTTGAAAAAAAGACAGCAAATGGCTGCCTGGATTGAATTACCGCCCAACATGATGCTTTAACAGGTTTATCTTAGGGTTGGCTTTGTAGCTCCGTTCTTTTAAATTAAATTTGATTTACTTGTGACCCAGACACATTTAAACTGTTGTGTTGGCTACTGTAAGCATGTAAAAAATGTGAATGAAGTCCTGGTTTTACTCTCTTGAATGGGTGGCAACAGTAACAGCTCTTGTTATTCTGTGTTACACCCATGTTTTGGTCAGGGCCTGGACCTTTTCCCCCCGGCTCTGAGGTCATTATAGATGACAGACGGTGATATCTGTCGGCTGTGAGGGTCAGTGAGTGAGTCTCACTTTGTCAGGAGGTGAATTAGGCCAAAACTGAATTGAAGCTACGTAGAATTGTTATGCTATATAAGATGTTGAAAATAATATTGATAATGTCTTGATCATGTTGCTTTGATTAGTTAATACAACAACAAAGTGGCAGTGGTAGAGATCTCGATCTGTGGCAGCACAACACCATCTACTGGTCACACTGCAGACATTGACTGTGTGGTAATTTATTATCAGTGAAAGTCACCTGAGCAGATGTGCTCTTGGTTCATATACTGGGAGATGAGTGGTCTCTGTGGCCAAATGGGTACAGAGAAGCTGGGGACTTGTTTAAAGGTTATTTGACAGTGAGCACTATGTATTCACTGCATATTCATCCATGTCCATATTTGCCTTTTTGACCTGGAAACTATTTAGAAAGTATAAGAGATGGGATGCAGATTTTGCAGCCAGAATTCAACTTCCTCTTTCTCTCCTACATGCAGGTTACTGCTTTATATGATTTCACACCTACTGCAGCAAAACTGAGAGCAAACTGTAAACTGTTAACAAACCACACCGCTTGTTCGCAGCTCGTTCGCAGCTCCTGCCAAAGTGAGAGGTTATCTGAGGTCCCCTTCTGAAAAACCTTCGATCAAACTGTCTTGCTGCAGTGAGGTTTTTCCTGGCAACCAAACCAGATCTGAATAGTCGTGTATGATCTGCAGCATTAGGGAAGGTGAAAGAACAGCCAGCAACCTGGGGAGAGTGATGATGTGAGGAGAGGTGCGGAATCCAACTTTCAGTGAGAGGAAAGCAAAGTGAGAGAGAGAGAGAGACAGACAGAGAGACAGAGAGACAGAGAGACAGACAGAGAGAAGAGAGAGAGAAAGGAAGAGAGCGAGAGAGAAGGAGAGAGAGAGAGAGACAGGGAAAGAGAGTGTGAGAGAGAGACAGAGAGAGAGAGGGAGCGCTTTGTCATACTTAAAAGTCCTCATTTTCCTCGTGTTTATTTCAGCATGGTTAAATATAGTTTTCAACTTCACCACTAGAGGGTAGCATATTCTTGCAAAACTTGACACAGACGTCCAAAATAAGACTGAGATGATTTGTATGTCGGTAAAGATGAGACCCTGAGGGCCTCTTCTTCACTGTGTAAGTTGGTTTGTCGGAGAACATTTGATTATTGAATTACCACTTAAAGAGAGTCAATAGAGGCCCAAAGCTGATTGTTGTCAATGGGGCGCTCTAGTGGAGTATATTTATGCATATACTTTACAGAAGAGTACATCCACCATGTGTTACAAAACACCAGTTTTTGTTTCTGTTTTTTTACCAAATCATCACTTAGTTTTAATACTGTGTTAGATGAAATCAGTGATATCCATGATATCCATTTTATCTTGGTTGCCAAGCACTGCCCTGAATTTCACTCTACAGCTTTACATCTCTACACGTTTATTTTAAATTAGAGCAATAACCTGAATAAGTGAGTGGAGAAACATAGCAAAATGCTTCCATACAGGGAAAGAGGAATTACTGAATGGTTTGATGAGCCTAAAAAACATGTGAATCATATGCTCACAGCCCTCACAGTCACCAGATCTCAACCCAATTAAACACCTATGGGAGATTTGATAACCTTTTGTGTTTGTTAAATGTTATGAATCAAATTTGCAACCCTTTTAGGGGCCCAAAGAGTTAACTAACTAACTAGGTAGCTATTTAACAGGAAAGAAAGCAAGATTTGAGAAAAGTTAAAAATAAAAGTTTTTTTCTTACCACACTAATCATTCGAGACCATTCATCATTTTTTTTTGGCCTTAAACACAATCACATATTTTGCCCTCATAAGGTTGATAAGCAGTTGCTCATTTACACATTGAGCAGACACAGAGCAGCATTAGCATTTACTTGGAGTTGTGTCTCTGATGAATGTCCAATACTCACCTTCCTCTCTACTTTGGGGGAATATATGGCTCTTTAGCTGCTAAATCTTCCACCTTGTTCACCAGCTAATAGCTTACTTTGTCTATCTGCTGTTTGGTGTTGGGCAGGTATTGTAAAGTTGCTGCATCAGACCTTTTCACCGGAAACTAATGCCTGTTGCATTTGAAAACAATGCTGATAAGAGCGATGAGACTGAACTAAAAAAAATTAAGTTGCGGGTCATAAAACCAAAACAATGAAGTAAAAGATAACTACAGTTAAGGGGAGCTGCATAGTTGTGTGATAATTCTCTGTGGGTTTGTCACTGCGAACAACCTCTTTCATATTTCAAATGGTCCTTTAATTCATTATTTCTATGAAAATATTGACCAAAATTTGAACATCAACGTTATCTTGAATTGACACAAGAAACCAGGCAAGTACTGAGGTGTTTAATAAATAACAGCATGAACAACACAACAATAACAACAACAACATTAAAAGCTTGAATTCATTTTTGTATATATACACATACTGTATATATTTTAATATTTGACTGTATAAACTATAAATATGACATGCAGTCCTCATAACTTAAAACAACCAGGACTTCTCAGACTGAGGTAGGGTCAGGGGCCAAAAGGGTTGGATGGATGAAGGTGTTTCTGTGTGTGTAAGTGTGTGTGTGTGTGTGTGTTTGGAGGTGGGGAAGAGGATTACAGTATTGGCAATAAAGCTGCAGTGGCTGTTTAGTAGAAATGTGTGTGCTTGGTTCATAGTTCAGTGGCCGGGAGTCGTCGTCCCCCTTCCCCCCAGTCAGTGCCCTAGTCTTCCCGCCCAAGACTTCCTGCTGAGAACACACACACATGCAGCGTTGATGCGGATGAAACGCCAGGCTGTCCGTTCCTTGAAGGTAGTCAGGGCGCTCACGAATATGTGTGTGTTGGTGCAGTAGGAGTTCCAGTGGCGACTGTCGATGCCGAGACAGCCCGAGGTGCCCGATCTGGAGCCCTGTTTGCCACCCCGTCCCCCTGGCCTTCCCCCGTTTGCAGTGTTGGAGCCTCTGTGCGTGGGGGACCGGCAGGTAGTCTCATAGAAGAACTGTTTCTTCACCACGTTGTTGATTGTAACGTTGGGCAGCACCGTCACCTCATTCCCAGCTATGTCTGTGGCTCGTGTCAGGTTGCCCACCCAGGTATTTATGCTGTCACATACTGAGTACTCCCCTCGGTGCATGGTATGCGATCCTACTCTACGCCTCACCCTCACCCCCCTCACCCCTTCAATGTCATAGCCCTCACCTTCCAGGGCATCATGTGACGGGGCCACCTCGCTGAAGACAACACGGGGCGAGGAGCGGTAACGTCTCTTGGAGAAGAGCTTGGGGTCGACTACTGGGTTGAAGGGGTCTGGGGGGGAGTCAGACGTGGATTGCCTGACGACGGGGCTCCTATCCTGGGTGTATGAAGCTGCCCGATGGGGCCTCTTGGTCCTGTGGTGGCTGGTCCTACGATGCTCAGAAAGGTGGTCCCCCGCTGCTGTCTGCTGCTGTCCTGCTCTGTGATTGGCTGCCGTCTGCTGTCCGACTTTGTGGTTGGCTGCCCCGGCGCACCGGGCCAATCCACCTCCCATGTTCTGCACAGCCTGGACGCCGATCAGGAGGAGCAGGACCAGTGGTGACGACCTCATGGGCACACGTCCTGAGCCGAGCACAAGGGGGAAAAGAAAAGTTCACATAATGTAAAGTTGTGGGTCATAAAACCAAAACAATGAGCTCAAAGATAACAACCCATGTACAGTTCAGGGAAACTGCACAGTGACACAAATGATCATTTAATTAATTATTAATATGAAAATAAAGACCATAATTTAAACATCAAGACTATTTTGAACTGAAACAAGAAACCAGGCAAGTATTGAGGTGTTTAATAAATAACAGCGTAAACAACCCAACAATAAAAACAACATTTAAAGCTTGAATTCATTTTGTATACACATACTGTAAATATTTTAACATTTGACTGTATAAACTCTAAATATGACATGCAGTCCTCATAACTTAAAACAAGTTATGAGGAATATATGTCTTGTCATGAAAGAAGAAAAAACTATCTTTCATGTTTTACTTGTCTCTAGATCTTACTTATTGTTTGAGTTTTTATTTATGTTTTTACGTATTGAAAAACTGAATAGAAAAACTTATGAAGTGAGAATATCAAACATTTTTACAAACACAATCCGGGAACTCATATGTGAGGATTTGCTATACAACTTTTTGAAACTTTGTCTGTCAAAATAAGCGATTTCTATGGCATTTATTATGGCTTTAAAAACCAGAGATGAGCTGACATTTATCTTTAGCCCACTTAATGAAGCAGATCAGCACAGTCGCGCGTGTCCTGGCTGATTGGCACCAGGTCTTTGCAATATGCGTCACAATGATTGGCTCATACAGAACATGAACAGCCCGGTTATTATAACATGTTTCTGTCAATGTGTTCTGGTTAGGCAAACATTCATGGCCTGAAAAGTCTCATGTTGGATTACTTGATTAAGGTGCAAATAATCGTGTTTCACCGCGTGCTATTTGCAGTCCGCGGTGGTCGGCCAGTCAGCCGTCGGTTTAGATACCAGGACAAAACAGTGGGAGAAGTTTTTCCTGGATTTGCTGTAGGACCGAGGCAGTTTACGTCCTGGGACACTTCATCGGACTTGGACTCACCATTGTGCAGGGGCCTAAGCTATGTACCTGCTGCTGTGCTTCTTGTGCTTTCACTCATATCCAGTGAGGGACATTGCATTTGTTGGCGTGTGTTGCCAGGTTGTGTTTGCTTGGTAATGCCAAAAAGATGCGGCTGCATTGTTGTTTGTTGTAATGAATGAATTATTATTAGCATGTTTGTCTTCTGCTTGCAGCTGATGATGGATTGCTGGCTGTTCACTTTACTATGCTTCTGAGTCTGAGTATTGATTTTAAATTTCTATTGCAGTGTTGGTTTGATTTGCAATGGATGAGTATTTATTTGCATTTGGAATTGTGTTTATCCTCGGTGCGAATGTCCTAAAATATCAGTTTGTTTACTCAATTGTTTGTTACTGTTGTCTTTTAGCTCATGTATGCTTTTTTAGCTGATCAATAAGTATACTTTACCAGCTATATGAGCAGCAGAATCCTTGAGTACTTTAGTTGAGAAACAAATGTTTAGTCCATTTTCACCATCACACAGGGACATCTTTGGTCTTTGAACTTGAAGGTGACTTGTTTTGTGTGTTGCCGTGCTGAGAGTTTATGTGTAGCCTACCTGTGGAATGTGTCCAGTTGAAGTGGGAGCCCCTGTGGACTCTAGAGCCAGACTCCAGTGCAGGCCGGGCCCCTCATGCCTGCCATCTGGACCCCCTGAACTACAGCTCTGTAACACACACATACAGACAAAATTTAAACAATCATTCACGATTCAGCCTTTCATATGCAGCAGTTGTGGGATCGTAACCAGTTTCAGTTTTTTACTGAAACTGGTTACTGACACAAGAAAACAAAAATGGAACTTGTTTTCTATCCTTGAGATGGCACATTGGACATATAGTGTATAGTTTGCTTCTTTTTAGACTGACATACCGGTCAGTTCCAACAAGTGGTAAAATCGTGAGTAAAGTACTCACTCAAATAAAAAACTCATACCTTCTTCCAGATAACCACTGCTATCACAGACATACACAATTTACTATTGTCTGACCTTATCTCATACAAAGTATACACACACTCACCATGTTTAACTCTTAGAGTTTAGACTTGCCATACATTGGAATGTGCGGCATTTCACACCTCCAATTTTTAAATGTGTGTGTGTGTGTATATATATATACTTTTTGAGCGTAAAAACCCTCTAACATGTATCATTAATGGGGGACGTTAACACATACAAACAGTGTTTTCCTCAGACACATGTGCCATGCATGCGCATGTAGGAAGGCATGTAAGGTTGCTTGTATAAATAGTTTGCATTGATGAGTATGAATACACATGCCCTCTCTCACAAACACTCTGAAGGTCACTGAGGCGTGTTGAAACTGGAATGTCAGTATTTGTACGTTATCTCCAATGTTCTTTGAAACTCACCTTGCTTGTACATTGTTGGAATACCACAAAGTTTATGAGTGTTTGAAATGTTTAGTTCGACATGTCTTCATTTTGCAACCTTGTTTTGAGAGAGAGAGAGGGTCCTGACTGGATATAAAATCAAAACAGGAAGTAAATGATGGTCATGTTTTACTTCAGGTAAGATGAAACATCCTTTTTTTTTAATTTAGTTTTTTTGTGGCACTCGGGTCATCTAGATTTATGACTCTCATTCAAATCCTCAGAGGGTAGCACATAACAACCAGAAGAGGGCAGTGTTGCCTGCATCGACCACAAATCAAGGACAACGGACAGGCAGATGAGAAATATCAGGATGTCATTGGCCCTGTTACCATTAGACATAGAAACTTGCATGCATGTGAACAATGTAGTATCTTGTATCACTCTTTAGTTATTTTCCCACAAACCAAGAGTACTTCTTAGTCTATATGGCAGTGGTAGAGCGAAAGTCTAGTAATATGTACATGTTTTCTAGTACTGCATTTCAAGTAATGCAGTTTACTTGAGTATTTAATGTTATGATTGCTATGTTATGTTTATGCTTCTTTTCCACTGCCTTACTTCAACCCCTATACATTTAAATAAAACTATAGTTACTGGATACGATTTTTAAGACAGCATTCAGCTTTTCACATACATCCCATTGTTATATACTGTAGGTGATATATGTGCACGGGTATTTAGAAAAAAGGAGATGCTGAGAGCCATGGTTTGAAACTTTCAAGTGATATATTTTGGCTTCAATAAAAACAATCGTACACATGCAAGCCTACACACTCACACACATATGGAGCTGGTCCAAACAGGCAGTGAGTTGATTGATCCCGGCTGACTGGCAGCGCACTATTTACATGGCCCAGGGTGAGCCTGGAGGATCCTAATGTTAAAAATATGTGGCTTGTGTTTAATGCCAGTGGAGCCAGCGTAAACACTGCAGCGTAGGAGCACAGGGGTCAGAGCGGTTTAGAAAGCACCTTTTGATTCATGGGATTACGTCAGCAATGGATCACAATCTGTCTGGCTATCCCTCTGACCCCCTCACACAAATACTGTATGCAAAATAAAAAATACAAGCTTGTGAGATGCTCCTGTGGTTTTCAGTGAACAGGGCTTAGACTTGCTCCCAATATTGTTTGTTTGTGGTATTGTTTTGCGGTTTCTGCTCCATAAATTGGAGCCCCCCCCCAGTTTGATATAGGATGTATGCTTGCATGTAAAATCCATTGCACTATTTCATCTAACATTTCCTATTCCAGGCCAGGTCTTCACCCTGAAAAATGTGGCTTCCATCCATATGGTACTGATAAAACAGGAAGTCTCAGAGTTCTGTGTGAGGCTCCCCGCATTTTGACGTGCACAGGACAGTAAGCTTTTTTTCCTCTTTATTGTGGAGGCAGAATTTTTTTTTCTCACAAATGCACAAGGGAGATGCCCCGACGAGTTGGAGACAGCTCTGCTCACATGTACCAGCCAAATAATGACAAAGGTATTCCAAACCATATAAGCAAATACCACAGAAATGACAGACATAATATGGTTCATATTTCCAGACACTGAACATACTGTATTAATTCACATTGGCATAAACAAAGCAGACGTTGGATTTCCTTTTATGATTCATGCCTTGTACAGTTTGCATCACGGAGGATGTTTATGGGAACAGACTATGTAAAACGGCCTCATGGGGCTTGCTGGTGGAGCGTCCCCTGCTCTAAGAAGGTCCCCTTTCTCACAACAGGCTGATCCCCCCCAGCTTTGCCAAACTGTAAATCAAGACCATCTCTGATGAGTCATGTATCACTTTCAAATGCTACAATGGCATGAGCGTTCAAGGCCCCACATGACACTACCTGGTTAAACAAGCTTCCCAAAGCTGATGAAAGTATGTGAAATGAATAGATGCGTCACGCAGCTGCTGGGTCGTGACCTGGAAAACCAATCATTTAGCAGCATGAGAGGGAAAACACTTCAGACGGAGACTATTTACTTAGCCCAAGGCAGTGGAACCCAGCCACACATTTACTGGTACTGAAAAATATTTGCCAGTAATACATTTTCATTTAGTGTGCTGCCAGTCCACAAGATGCTCCATTGATCAGACTCTGGTACCTACAAGCTGCCAAATTACAGTGTGTGGTTACAGTACAATGTGTTGAGTGTGATGCAATGACAACAAGGTAGGTGGGAAAAACATGAGCAGTTTAGGAGAACGTTGCCTGCCATCAATCCGAGATTAGTTTACATTTAGCAGGGGGCTTCTTCCTATCTGTGTGATACATGAGTAGTCCTTGTTAAAAGATGTGCAGGAGCGACACATCAACAGTTCTCTCAAACAAACACACACATCTCTCTATTGGAGCGATGACAACGGCATCAGATTATGAGGGGGTGAGAAAGAGAGACTGACAGCTGCGGAGATGGAGAGAAAGGTGATGGAGGGGAAAACAGAGCAAGGTAAACACTGTCTCTCATCAAGTCAGTGAAGTGCAGTTCCTCCTGCTGTCATCCACTGGAAATAATTATCAAAGAGGGACCACTGCCAGGTCAACTTGCTCTCTTTTCTCACACGCATCCAAATGTTCGAAGATATATTCATTTCCTCTAAATAAATGGTGTTTAAACTCGTTAATCAATGCTTAAAAAATGTCAGCGACTTATAAGGATCGGTCTTTTACGACCAAGTAACTCTTACGCTTGGAGAATTGTTTCACTTCAAATGAAACCGTTGAGTTAAAATTGAGGGATGCAACAGAACTCGCATGTGCATCAGATTCCTTTTTATATTAGAGCCACATTCATAATTGCAATTTCCCTCCATTTGTCATCTAGCCACTGTTTCATTCAATGTAAGTGAAGCTTGTTATCTATTGAGAAACAATCTGCTGGTCACAGTTTAGACAAGCCAACTCATGAAACTAATGCAACAGCCAAAAAACAGCCATGAATCAAGTTTTTGTCATGCAAAATGATGTCATACAGCGTCTGTTCAAAGTGCAATGAAGTTACTCTTGAGAAGCTATCAGGGAGGCAGGCTATTCTTTGAAACACTTTAAAGGTCTCGTATGTTTAAAATAATTATTCTTTTCCCAGAAAATCTGTAAATATCCAGATAGTGCTCATAATTCTGCTTAATTTGATGTCACGCAGCCATTACGTAACCATTTGAAGAACCAGTTAAATTTCATTAAATGCCATTCTGTGGTTAAAAAATCATTTTAACATAATTGCACTTTTTAAAGCAAATACACAGCAGTCAAATTAGGAAAGTGAAACCAACGACGCCTGATTATTCCACTTCTGACAAGTTAAGCTTACGTGGAAGTGTCTTAAAACTTGCATTCTCTCTACTGGCCAGCAGTGACTCCTCTGGTTGCAAAAAGTAGTGATAGTATGGAAGTCTATGAGAAAATGACCCTACTTCTCTGTAAACATAAGTTTATGGTCTGAATTGCTAGTTTCAAGTCATCTTCAATACAGCATGATGTTCATTTAGTAAATTATGGTCTCATTTAGAGTAAAATAGACCATAAAGCTGAGTATGCTTTAGGGCAGGCTTACTGTGATTGAAAGGTCGCTGACACTACCATAGATGTATACAGCGTCTCTACGTAACTCCTCTGCAGTCCAAATATGGTAACTTCTGTTCACTGGTACGTCCACTTCTTATACACAATATATGGATTATTCTTATATTTCCTAAACTCCAACTTCACTCAGTTTAACGAGTATTTCCAATTTGCCATGGTGCAACTGATTGTGGCTTTAAGTGAGGATGGTGACAACTAATTGTTCTATATCACATCAAAACATGGTAGATAATACTGTGGATACAGGTAAAAGAGCCTGTTAGCTGGTGGAAAAAATATACAAAAAGTGAACAGCGTAAGACATAAGAAATGTGATAGCTGTAATGTGAGTAGCAGAGACGAAGATCAGCCTCTGCCCTGTCCTTTCCTCTCGTCTTCATGTTTAAAATACATTTTCTGTGAGAACCAAGGCAACTGTTGTCCATCAGGGATACTTCAAACAGTAGAACTCTGCTGCTCTGGCCTCAGGACACAGGAAGAGAGTGACAGGCACACATAACCTGTTAAAGCACTTGACTCTGCAGTGCGATGACAAATAATGCAAGATATGCCGAATAAAAGAACATTTACTGTACAAACTGTTATAGTATGAACTAACCAACGGCTACAAAATAGAAAAAAGAACACATGGGCAATTTTGGACATCAGCTTGTATTTGCTTGATGGTTTTACTGGGTGCTGCAATAAAATATGCCTGGCGTGTTTAACAAACAGGTAAAATGTCTTTCCAACTTTCTATAAGAACAAGTATCTTTGAAAAGACTGACCTTATATTCAACTTAGCTGGCTGATACTGATGTATGTATTTATGTATGTATGTAAAATGTGTGTATCTGTGTCCAGGGCATGTTGGCAATAACAGGGAAGCAGGGAGCCAAGGTGTGGAAATTACAAAGAACAGACTTGCAATGATTTATTGTCTTTATCCTGCTGTTTTGTGACTTTCGCTGGTTCTCTAACTTTGTGTGAGTCTGTCTCTCATTTATCCAGGCTCCCCTTTTCTGCTCCTGGAATCTGACCTAATGTTCGTCCAGAGATAACTTCCTGGATACATTGGTCATTTCTGTGTCTAGCAATAGGCCTAACAGATTTCAACACTGTGCAAGAGCATGTGTGCAGGTGCAGAGCACTGCTCTTGTGGATTCTCTCTATCATTTCCTTGTGTTTTGGGAAAATGACACAACCATTTTCCGATCATATCCATAGACCGTGTCAGTGGGGATTTGAACTCCACCCAAGTCTTCGAACCTCGCCGTCTCGATCCAATGTTGTGTGTGAGTGTTTTTTTCTTTTTTGGTTGTGGGCTACAAATTATTTGCTACTGCTACAGAAGCTGTAAAATTTTTCTAAAGACATGCCAAAAAACAAAAAGATTTCATTAGCATAGAAGGATTTGTTTTGGAAATGGCATAATTCAAACTGTTGGACTTGTGGCTGCATATGGCTCCACTTTTACTAATGCACACTGTCAAGGTATTAAGTCAATAGGGGAAAGGTTAATATTATATGCCTTCTGAATTGGTACAATAACATGCATTATGTATGTGAATTCTAACTCACCATACACTCTTAATGTCTTGCTTTCTCTTAGATATAGCAAGGCTCAGAGGAAGTTCAACATTGACAAGAATCCTATTCCTGTCCAAGATACTGAAACCCAGTTGCAGGAACCACAGGCTTTAAGTTTGGCATAAACTGTATCTTTCTGGGCTTTATCTGCTTTTCAGCGGAGACGTTGCACGTCTTCAGATATGCATTAGTGCTACATGTGGTAAAACTTTGAAGTCTGCTCTTGGCACCGTATTCTTTCCAGTGTTTTTTTTATTTTATTTGCAAGGGTAACCCTGAGACAAAGCAGAGACATGACTACAATGTAACCCCATCATTTTCCCTGTTGTCACACATTGTCCTACAGTAAGTCTAACAGTGATTCATCATAATAGAAAGATTGAATCCTTGTGGTGTTTGTGAATGGAATCCAAAGTAAACAACATTTTAGCTGAGAGCAAATTTCAGCAATAATTGCATTTGGAAGAAAGGGATGAGTAGCACATATATTTAAACTGAAACAATGCAGCGCTTTGTACACAGAGGAATATCATTGTTTATTGTTTAGTTTTGTTTAATAATATGGTTTCTAGCTCGTTCCCAGAAAAAAAAAATGCCCGATATGTAATACAGATGTTTCTGTAGATGTTCATGAACAGGTGGGAAATATGGTGTGCTTGCATAGAAAATTATTAAAATGTATTTAGTTAAAAGGTTCAATGATTGAGTCCTTTCCTCTAGCAATGGTGATGCAATTGGCTTGAAGTATTGTGAATTTATATCACAAGGCGTATTCAAATTGCAGCGGAAAATTAAGGGATTACCGCTTTGTGTTTCATGTTGGTCAGCACTCCCAGCTGTACTAATTGATGCTACAATGTTTATGTTGCTAGCAGTTGATTGCTCTGTTTCAGTGGCTCAAACCGTGTATTTGTAACAAATATTTTGCCAGCCAAAATTGTATTTTGTTTGGTTTAGATATGAGATCTTTTTCATTGTACAGTTCTGGAAATTCAGAAAGTTTTTCGGCAATCTTTCAGTCCAAGCAGTGGTCAACAATGATTGGCTTTGCCCACAAAGATCGGCACAACTCGGGGCAAAGTCAAATCTTTTTACTTTTGGAGCCATCGCAGCACACCACGTACATAGATATGGAGAAGGCGTTTTTCTGCAATAATGTGAACTTTGAACTTTGTGTCTGACACAAATGCTGTCATTCTTAATTCTACTTTAAAAAGTTCCTCACAAACAATGAATTTCAGTGGTAAAATGCTGTAAAATGTATTTTAGATAATTGACTCTGATATCTTTGACCCCAGCAGAACTCCAGGCATGAGGTTCTTCATTTGGCAATAGGGGAAAACCGCAGCCAGAAAAAGGTCTTCACCCCCCCCTCCCTAAAATCAGGCCTATCCCCAGTCAACCCACCCTCTCCCTGTGCTGGACCAGCAGACGTGGGAGGCCACGCCTTGAAGGCAGGATGAACACAATGATAAACATGTTTTCCAGACCCGTGGTTTTTATGACCTTGACATTCAACAATCTTCTCATGACAAGTGGTTAATCTTTTGGCATGGTCGTGGTAATAACTCCCCCTTCCTGGGGAGAATCTAACATCTCACAGTGGAGCACTGAGACGAGGAGGACCAGAGGCAGGAATGCCTGTCTGGCCATGGAGAGAGATGTGGATAGAGGGGATGGAGAGGAAGGAATCAGAGACATCAAGGGATTGGGAGAGGCAACAAGTAATGGAGGGTGGGGTACAGATGGGCAATGAGATGTCTTGGGAATTAGGCAAATAAAGATGTGATACAAATAATCAGAGCATGGAAGTACAAGGTTGTAGAGGGGCAAAAAAGGAGACACGTGGGAGTTCAAGGACAGGGAAGGAGGGAGGAATTAAGGCTACGGGGAGTTGAAGAGAAAGAGACACATGGAGTTTCATTGCTGTGTCTTTACTCCCAATAACTTTAACAGACAACATTTCTTCCCTTTCAGCTCCAGCAGGCAGGAAACCATCTGTCACAGAGGTGCTCTTGCTCATTTTCTCCCAGGGCCTCCACTGAAGCAGAACTTCAAAAGCATCTACAGTATGTTGTCAAAGCAGAGGTTCACTCATGTTCATAATAATCCACCCCTAGAGCACTTCAGCATGCATGTGATTGAAATCGCTAACACTGATCAGGTGAAATAAATCTCAGTTGTGTGTCTGATAAGGATCACTGAATAATGTTGGAGTGAGTCATTCAATTCATTATCTTTGAGTTATATTTGACTCATCTTACGGTCTGATATCTGCCCGAATGCATCATTCACGGCTCATAACCTCGACGAAATTGAGCATATAGATTTGCATGTGACACTTTGAGTGCATGGCGTCACAACAGCAAAACAAAGCGATTGTGAGTCACCCAGGTAAATTTGCTGCAGAACATAAAGTGAAACGTGGGCGTAAATAGACAGATGTACTCACTCAGACACCCGAGTTTTTCCATTACGCCTCACTTGTGCTGCGTGTTGAGCATGGGTGTTGGCCCATAGACACATGTTGGGTATATGATGCGTCAGACATTAAGATATGCATCTACAGTATTACTATTCTCTTAGTGAAAGAATGCGATACACAATAAGCATATGAATATTCTCCACATCTGAAGGGTAGCCGGGGAGGAGTGCTAAACATTGAGAGAAGTTCTATGACGAGAATGAGCTAAATTTAAAGCTAAATCTGACTGTATTTGAGATGAATAGTAAAAAATGTGCTCGCTGCAGGCTAATCTTGAGCTTTGCCTTTCACTTTAAATTGGTTTAACATGGATTTGATTTGTTCAATTTAATTCAATTTTCTTTTGGCCAGATTGTTTGGGGTGAAGAGTCCGCCAGCCAGCGCGGCACCTCCTGAAGCATGTAGAAAATAAGTATCTCACTCCAGGATACTAAAGTAAAATAGGTAAAGACCTCAACTACATCATGCTGCCATGTGGCCCTAAAGAGCTATCATGCATAACTATCGGCCTCTTTGCAGTAACCTCAAATCCTGATTTTGCCGTTATATTTAAGCCATGCTAGCAGCTTGGCTCAGTGAACAGCAGTGTTGGTTGGTTGCGACTACAATATCTCAACATCTATTGGTTGGATTTGCAATTACATTTTGTGCAGACATGTATGGTCTTCAGAGTAAGAATTATCACTTATGTTAAATATCTTTATGCTTAAGTTTATAACCAAATACCAGCAAAATAAAAATCCATTTCCATTGGCCTCTGCTGTACTTTATCTTTTTTATCTTAGCGCTAACAGGTTAAACATATCTGCTTAAAATCAGCATGTTAGCATTGTCATGTTGAGCATGCTACCATTGCTGAATCCGCTTTGGGTCTAAAGCTTCTTTCTCTATTTAATCAAACAAAACAGACTAGTGCAATCCACTCCAGTACTGAATCCTCTGCAGTGTGAAAAAATGCAATCTTGTCGTCACCTCTAGCATTTGTTTGATTACAGTCTCACCCCTCTCACTGAAGACTTGAGCCCTCTGCCTTTTTCTATTCTGTGTGGTCTGAACATCGTTCTGTCATCTCTTCCTCTCTGCTTCTGTGTCTCTCTGCCTCTCTGTCTCCCTCAGTCCATTTCTCCCTCCCCTTCCCTACCCTCCCTCCCTCTCTTCCCCCTCTAGCTGATGTCAACCACCTGTCTGCTTGGGACCTCCCAGGCCCATCCTCTGTCTGTTAGCAGCATGCCATGTTCAGCGTGTGAGCAGAGTTATGGTGGAAGAGATTGAGTGGCTACTTTCCAGAACGACTGCGTTTGTGTTTGTGTGTATGCGACCTGCAGCGGGGCTTTATATTAATTCATTTTGTGTGGAGTTTGATGCACAGGCTTTATCCAGCTGAGAGAAATGGCTTCCTACAGCGTCATCCTCCCCAAAACTCCTCCTGACACAACATTAATCCTCGAGTTTTAACTAAAACATAACTTGATGACGGATAAAGCAGATTGTTTGAAAGCAGAGGTAGCAAAACATTTTTGTAAAGTCCTTTTTTGTGATCCTGTCTGGCTAAAACAACTGTAAGAAGAATGACTCCATATTCATTTCTGCTCAACGACCAGTCTGTTATGACTAGCCAGTGGCTCATCCTCCTTCATACTGTGCATTCCCAAATAAGCATAATCCGAATAAGTGCATAATAAGTTACTTCACTTGTATCCTTGGGGCTAAGGCGTGTGTGTGTGTTTCAGTATCCAACATAAAGACATGTAGACAGATATAAATATTAAAATAAATAATAAATATATATGTATACACACACACACACACACACACACACACACACACACACACACGCACACACACAGACTATTATATGGCTAAAATAAACATTTTTTTTTTATAACTAAGCATCTGATAGCAGCTGCTAATTTTGAGGCTTTGGAGTGAATTCAAACTCTTGAAAGGATCAAGTATTCTTGTTCTGTTGATGGCAACGAGAGAGAGTTTCATGTCCGGACAAGCTATAGACAAACCTACCAGTGGGGATAAAGGGGAAGGAAAGTGAGAGTGAGACGGTGTCATCACTTCAATCCAAAAGTACACACACGCGCACATAAAAAGTTGTTGCAGTCAAACAGTTCAAAACACCCGACGTGCACTGAGTCAACAGATTAAGACCACAGCACTGTTATTCTTATTGTAAAAACAGCCGAGGTAATTTGGTGATTTATCGGCTACTGTGTGTTTGGGCTGCGTGCACATGCATGAGAGGAGAGCAAGCCATAACTGAAAGTCATAGAGGCATTTAATGTGGAATGAGCAGGCATGTCTGCACATTTAGTTGTAATTTTTTGTATCTATACACATTGTGTACACACACACACACACACACACACATGTAGAGCCATAGAAACAAGCCGACACAGACAAACATAACCCTTTGATGGAGCACCTGTGGAAATCAGATCTGCAACACAAAGACTGACATGCATTAAACAGTCCTGGATTCAGTTTTCAATGTATAGAGAAGTCCAAACACGGGAATGTATTATCTTGATTTTGTATAGTGCTGAAAACCAGGTCCATATGGCGGTAAAAGGTGCTGGGACAAAAGAATCTGCTCGTGTCTGACAACAATTCTGTTCAAACCCAATAAGTTGCAAATGTCAAACAATGTTAGCTATGATTTCTCGTGAATACATTTTCTCCCAAACATTGTGAAAAGATGTTTGTAGTGGAAACGTCAACAAGAATAACTGCAGCTCCGGGGTTGACGTCAGGTTTCGATGTTTTTCCTGTGCCACAGTGTTTAGGATCCTGACCTGCAGCGACCTGCCGATCCCTGCTTTCCTCCACAAACACAGATGTAACCCCCTAGTCCGAACTCTGACCTCTTACCTCTCCCACTGATTTCAGACGGAACACTACAGCTGGTTCACTTTACACCAGATGTTCTCAGCCAGGGCTGTGCACTGACCTGTGCCAGACCAAAGCTCTAGTGACCCAAAAGATAACCAAAGCAGGGTCTAGGTTTATAATTTGAACCCTGAATTATCATCTCCTCATTTTCTCAAAAAGGGAAGTTTTGTTTGGGATGTTTAAACATCACCTATTTCTCACAAAGACAGAGGGATAGAGATATATTTTCCCCTCTAATAATATGCTTTGTTCTTAAGGTAAATGCATGCAAGTATAACACAAGATAATGGCAAAAAGGAAATTGGCTGTTCATTTTGAAATGATGCTCTGTGGCAAGCAAGCCCATTTCACATTTTTCTTATATTTTTTGAAATATGTGACTTAAAATGCTTTATTAACATGTGGCACAAAAAGCCTTATTGCAGGAGTCAAAGATGCAAAATTACACAAAATATATGTGATCAACAATAAAAATAAGTCTGTTCAACAACTACATTTCCTTGGAGTTGGGATAAAAAACAAATAGGATATTATTTTGCTCCCTGGGTAAAGCTTAGTGCATGTCAGGGAGGTAGGAAGAAGTACAGAAAAGCTTCAGGCTACTCACCACTGAATCTAATAATTGTGGGAAGACTGGAAAAAGTATGCGATTAATCTTCCTCGAGGGAACTTTGCGATCTGATAAGACACCATACATACTGTTTCTGTGTGAAGTGAACAAATCCTTTTGTAGCACATTTGTAGCACTGTCAGACACTTTCTCCACGACAACATTAATAATGTAAATTAACATGACTTTTAAATCATGTCACATAATTCCGATCCTTACTGGTCTAAATCACTGTTCTAAAGTAGAGCTGTCTATATTAGCATCAGGATTGTTCCTTGTAATAAAAGGAACAATCCTGATGCTTGACACTGCATTAATGTTTAAACTGTAATTGATACAAACCAAAAATATCATTTTGGCTAAATTGATTTAAAAATTGACAAAATGGAGTGTAAGGATGGATAAAATCGAAAAAATCTAGGAAATAATAAACTTGCTGAAAAAATGCTCAGATGCAAATCCTCATTCCTGATAAATGTTAATGCACAAAATCCAGCACAGTGCATTAGGGCTTCACAAAAAGAGTTACTAAAGAAAAATGTATGTAATATAATAATGTTAATGATATTTGTGTTTGCAGTCTTACTTTATAGGTTTGTGTGGTTGGTTTTAGTCCCTCAGGTTAAATAGAAGCAATTAAATTGACAGTCCAGGTGTGCTGTCGCAGCCTCTCCCCTGCCCAGGTGTCCTATACAACACTTTGCAGTCTAGACTGCTCACATTATTCCATCCTTTATGTGTTCAGGGGGTTGAGCTTCTTCTTTCTGTCATAAACTGAGTATCTGAGTATAATTTGCATGCTTGTTGAGCTGGGTCGCATTGTATTGGGTCTCCAAACTAGAGAGCACTGAACAAAGCCACAGTTAAATCCAAATACATCTTTAAATCTGACTGTAATGCGTTGACCTTTGAGCCGTTTCTGAACAAGCACAACTGCTATTCATCAAATATTTGCATTTGGATGACATGTATGATAATTTGTTAGAAATGAATAGGATTCTAACTTATCAATGTATTAATGCACCCATGTTACTAACTGTGCATTAAGGCATATGCATTTTCATGTCATGAATTCTGACCCTTGAGATAAAACTAGAATAAAGTACCGGTACACCAAATCCCAAGATACCACAGAATGAGCCCACTGATCACTGTCTAGTCACCCAACCTGAGTTTCATTGGAAGGCGTATAAATAGCACAACATTTTAAAGACATTATGCAGGTCTTGATAACACACTTTAGGCTTTTTGTTGTTGTTGTTACTCTGAAAAGGCTGCAGTTAGGTTGAGGCAACGCAAATACTATCATCATGGCTGGGCTTAAAATAAGTACGGAAGAAAAATATAAACAACAGTACATAAGTACCAGAAACTTTTCGCCAACATCACATACATATAACTTAATAACTCAAAAACACTTTGGGACACAAACACCGGCCTCCTAATTAAAAGTAATGTGTTTGTTTGCAGCTTTTGCTAATAATAAGATGTATATATAAGAGTATAAATGTAAATGTGCTTTCAACGTGATATTTCTTTTTCAGATGTATGCCATCTCCTGCTTGCCTTATTCATGAATGAATGGAGAATTTTCAGTTAAACTCATTAGCTAAATCCCACTTTAGTTGGATGATGATCAACTTTACATAACAATCAAAATCACAGGGTCAACTGATGCAATACTGGCTTAACTTTACCCAATAGTAATGAGTTGTTTGGACCCAGTATTTGTGTTCTTTTTCATATAACAATTTGGTTATTTACTGGTTATTATCATTCACTGAACAAGCTGAAGTTTTTCCTTATAACTGTCACAGATGCATTGTTGCAGGTACAAAACAATGTGCATCTGACATCCAAGACTGCAAAGGATACACATTATCAACAATCACTGACAAATAATGACCCATGGTTTAAGTTCAAATATGGAACTTATTGAAAAGTTTCACCTTTTTATATCTCGCTCACTCACACACTATACCTACTTATATGCACACACACACACACACACACACACACACACACACACACACACACACACACACACACACACACACACACACACACACACACACACACACACACACACACACACACACACACAGGTGCTAACATAGGGAAAGCTGTAATTTAGCTTCAAAGGGAAACCTGAGAGGGTCATGAATAATCAGACATCTTTGTGTTCAGGGGAAAACAACAGTGTCCATCTGCCCTCCATACACACATACACACACTAGTTTGTAGGGCTTAAGTTATGTTATTGCAATTGGTAAAACTTCTGGGTTTGAAGAATATTTTGAAGCAGCCATTTCTATTTTAAACTCTAGTCAAAGTTACAGTTATCGTCCCTTATAGCAATTTAAAATCCTGTAACATTAATATGGAATAAAGGGGGAAAACGGACACTAAAGCGCTGTCACAAATGCCCTTTTAGTCTGCAAGCTTCTGGATCATTCTGCATGAGCCAGCATGAGCCAGCAGTGGAGCAAACATGCATTGCAAACAGCAATGCTCTACTGTAGATTACAATCCCAGGTACAGGCAGTACTTTTTTTTTTTATTGTTTAAAGCTTAATACTTATTTAGCCTCCAACATGACGATAGAAATTGCAATTTTCTGGGTCTCTTGTTGATGCATCTTTATTTTCCTGTCTCTCCGTCTTTCCTTCTCACCCTCTTTCTGGTTCTATGCGTTTCTCTTTCACAGCTTCTCTCTGACCTGAACCGTATCGTTGTTTATTGTTTAAAGCTTAATACTTATTTAGCCTCCAACATGACGATAGAAATTGCAATTTTCTGGGTTGTTTCTGCTATATTGGAGGCAATATGTGGTACATCTACTGTATCAAGTGGTAGACATACTGTATATTAGGTGTGGTTTAAAATTCATGGCTTTGTTGTTGGCCGTGTTTCAGGCGACTGTCAGTCAATGTCACTGTAACAACTATGACAGAACCATGACAATGAAACGTTTCCAATGGCTTTATATAATAACATTTTCCTTCTATGAATGGCTTAATTTCATTTGCGAAACCAGTGGGTGCCTCTGTGAAACCATCCAATATAAAATGTAATTTCCTCCCTTTTGGCTAATATGTTTTTTCCTCAAAAGAGGGGACATGACATTTATAAACACTCATAAAGATGATCTATAGGAGACCACAAAATGCTATGCATTTTACATTTCAGTTGAGCTTTAAGAGAATGCGCTCAGAATTTTCCCATGCACACCACATGGACACCATCTCTTGAATGTCATGTAAGATATATAGCCAGACTGCTGCAGCTTTCTCTTTCCACTTCCTCTGTGAACCAACAGAGAGGTGATGAAAACACGCTCGGCTCCCCTCCTGCAGACACTGGAAGCAAAATTGTAGCTCGTAAACAATTTAGAACATTTACTTTTTGTACAGGACGTAGCATGAGGGTTTTACTCCTTTGCCCACGCTGAACGTTTTGATAACACAAATGTACAAACACACACACACACACACACACACACACACACACACACACACACACACACACACACACACACACACACACACCACAATGCTGATGAAGCAAACAATGTATAGATATGTGTGTGACAAAAATACAGGCTTTTTGCATTTTTGAAAACCCCAATCCAACATCTACATTTTTACATCATCTTCATAACCAAATTAAATCAAAATAACAAAAGAGGTTTAATGCCGCTGGCTAAATTATTGCGCCTATAGGACACTGCTGAAGCCTTTGGTGTGTGTGTGATGTTTGTTTGTGTGCGTAAACGTTGGTCCGCGGTGACATTCCTCCCCTGTCAAAGCCCGACAGGAATTCCCTGGAAGGAGTGGCAGGCATGAGGTCTGTGTTTGGTACACACGCTTGCATACACACACATTTACATATTGGCGTGTAAAACATTGATCAGCTGCACACCCATGCAAGCACCGGGCCGCACCCAGACATAAGGATAACCTCAGCAACACAAACTTCAGATGGACATTTGAGCACATCAGAATATACAAGTCCTTTAAGGGTTGTGTAACATGAGTGGAGAGAGACAGATAGAAAAAGAGGGAGAGGGAGAGAGAGAGACAGACAGGAAAAAAGGGGAGAGAAAGAATGAAGGTAACCTGATGTCCCAGGAGTTTTCTGAACAGTGAACTGGTTCCCATTGAAGTTTGGAGAACCCCTTTTTTTCATATTTTCACCTCCATTCTCTCTTTCACTCTACATCCTCTCCTCTTCCATTCCGTCTCTCCATTGGTGTATACCTGGAAAACCACTGTGTCTTGACTGAACATTTTAAAAGAACTGAGCCAACGCAAACTTAATTTTTATAACCCATCTAAACTTTTCTTAGTACCTCCTGTTTGTGTGTGTGTGTGTGTGTGTGTGTGTGTGTGTGTGTGTGTGTGTGTGTAGTCAGCTGGAACTTTCTCCCCCCAACAGAGAATTTAACTGGCTGCTGCTGAGCTTAATCTCAATTCAGAGGCTCCACTTTCACTTAATGACAGGTATGGAGAAAACTTCTCTCCTGCTCTCTCTTCGGCCTCTGTTTTCTCTGTCCTATACGCACACACACACACACACCCCATAAATTAACACCATGTTTAATTTGAGTTTCAAACAAATAAGGTAGGACTCACCACCCTGTTAATGCCTCTCTGCTCTCCCAGTGAGTGAGAACTCCCAGATGAACTCTGCTATATTCCACCTCACTCTCTCCAGGCCAAGGGCAGAATTATCCCAATCTCCAAATCCCGCTCCTGCTTTTAAAGCTGTGAATCCAGGTCTTGGGCCATTCACTTCTGTCTGTCTCCCTCCCACACTCTTTGGGAAATGGATTGTTCTAAAAAGTTTAGAAAGAGGAGTCCCAAAGCTGCTCCCTCCCTCCTGTGTGGCTCACTGCAGGTCCTAGTGCCTACCCTTTCCACATGCTCTGTGACAAAAAAGGAAAATGTACAGCTGCTCATAATTTGCAACTAGCTGCTGTTTTTCATCTTCTCCATTCATGTGGGTCTCTTTTTGTGCAAATCTGTGGAAATAAACTTTCACCCGGGGATGATTCAACTACTTAATTTGAGACTGGACGTCACTAATAGTGAGGTCAGGGTTTATCCGGTGCAGTGAAAGCTTCCCAAGACGGCCATCGTTGTTCCACACCTGAGTCATCTCTATCGTGGCATATGTACGTACATATGCTTTGGTTTGGACTTGGGGGTGCAACATTCCTCCGCAATGCATGTGGTTAAACCATCAACTTCACTCGTCCACCATTTCAAAAATGTAGTACTCTGCCATTTTATAATAGCTGATGTTGTAAATATGCTCAATGTTTGCTATTCAGACATTGAATACTTCAACAGCCCAATGAAATTCCTGGAGTTACAAGAATAGAACTTTGATGGTCTGTTGCAGCCAGGAATTCATCCCCTGCTTCTTGTCAATGGGAAATCAGAGAAATTGGTAGATGGAGCAACAAGCAAAGTCAAAACCATGCAACTACGATATCCCCTCATCCTGGGCAGAGATCAGCCACACCCTGCATTCAGCAGGGCCTCCAGGCTCCAGTATCTCAACAGTCCCTCTCTGACATTTGTCTCCCTCTCTTGTTGATGCATCTTTATTTTCCTGTCTCTCCGTCTTTCCTCCTCACCCTCTTTCTGGTTCTATGCGTTTCTCTTTCACAGCTTCTCTCTGACCTGAACCGTATCGTTGTCAGAGCCCCTGGCGCTGAGCAGACAGCCATCCCACCCCTCTGCTCCGACCGACAGAGAGGAGGAAAAAAAAGGAGAGAAAGGAAGGATTGCGTGTCAGTGTCATCCCTTTCTCTTCCTCTCGGGAACATATAAATTCTTTTACTTTGAGTTGAGCTGGTGTTAATGAGAAAACTTTATTGTGTGCAAATGGGCCCTGGAAGAAATAACACAGGGGAAAACTTGAGAGGGGTCTCTCTTTGCTCAAGAATATTGACCTCCACTGAGGCGTTCAAACCCAAGTGAGCATTTCCCAGAAGCTGGTCTGGCTGTTTTTGATGCTTTCTGTAGGCGACATCTTCTGATTTGTATGTGTGTGTGTGTGTGTGTGTGTGTGTGTGTGTGTGTGTGTGTGTGTGTGTGTGTGTGTGTGTGTGTGTGTGTGTGTGTGTGTGTGTGCGTGTGTGTGTGTGTGTGTGTGTGTGTGTGCAAGCTTGTGTAGCTGTCAAAACTGCTTTTGCCCTTGTTATCGAGGCTAAGCCTGAAAGGGGAAACCCCCCCAGACAGTGAACCCGCGACCCTGCACCCCACACGGGTTGGGTAAGGGTGAGAAATGATGAGGAGGGGTGAGCGTTTAGGGCTGGGAGGGTAGAGAGGAGGTCAAGAGTGCACCGATATCCTCATATTTCAGGCATTTTCTTCCCGCGGCTGCTTCGGAGGAACCGTGTGCATGAGTTTGACCTAAATTTTATGCTGGTGATTTTTAAGAACTGCATTGTTTATCAGGTTTCTTAACCATTGGATAAGTTCTTGTCTAAGTAGATTTAGGACGAGGGTCTGAACCTTTTTATTTTTTTATTTAACTTTGTAGTCACTTATTTCTTTAATCGATGACATGTATATAATTGAGATACAACTGTTCCATAATGACGATGAATTTGTTAAATGTTGGTGCTGTAAAATGTGCTGCTACAGGGATGATCTAGCCATAATGTGTGGTCTTCAATTTACAGCTCTATAAATTCCAGTGAGTGCCTGCAAATACCTGGCATCTTGTTCATATACTACCACCCAGTGCATAATTATCTGCACAATACTAAATAATCTTCATCATTTGCATGATTTGAACCATGTAATTCCTTTCCGTCATTGGGCACTAGTACAGCTTACCAGCATAAAAACCACATCCAAACCCAAATACTGTTTTGTTCCAAGCTCTTAACAACAGGCTAATCCTTAGCCACGCTCGATATGTATAGCAGTGATAAGCGGTTGGACAGGTTTCTCCTTGGCACAAAAGTGCTGCAAAGGGAGGCACAGGCCTGCTGAAACAGACACGTGCTCATATTGAAGCGCACATCGCCATTCATCTCAAACATTCAAGGAATGACGACATAATTTTCTGAATTCGACCGTCACTGTATTTTCTAAGATTCACAGTTATCCAGGTGAGAGGTTATCAAGCCAAATGTGGCTTAAAGGGTCAGTTCACCCAAACTATTAAAAAAAATGAACTCATGGATCAGTTGAGACAGTTTTGGTTTTATGTGTTATATTTATATTGTGACACTGTTTCTGGACAATATGTTTAATTTCTTTAAAAAGAAATGTTCATTGCTTTAAGCAACAATAACATTTTATTCAACAAACAAGGTATTTCAAAACCCCTTGGCAAATAAACTGTATGACATGTTGCGTGTCAGTCAATCTTATGCCTAGTGCAAATGAAGGGTGTGTGTGTGTGTGGGTAATCCGAGTTTTCAGTGCTTTTTATTTTAGTTTCTTTTTTAAAGTAGCCTCTCTGGCTGCACGTGCATGTTAGCACACCCTTCTGGCTATTTCATGGTCGCTGCTCTGCTCTGCACTCATACGCCAGTAATAGTCGATAACACCGTCCAGACGAAACACTGGTAGCACTGTTGCCATTGTATGCCCTGTTAGCACCCTTAGCTGCGAGCCGCCGGCTCAGCCGGATCCATGTTGATAGCCATGTTGGGGCAATAGAGATGTTATGCATCTCATATTGAGCCCCTGTTTAAATTAATAGGAGATATTACTCAAAAGAAGAAATATTCATTGGTTTCCAGCTTGGTCACATAAGCTACCTTTTAATTTCCTTTAACTGCATGACTCTTTTGTAAATGATATGATTTGAGCAATATGTTCCTGCAGAATGAATATACAAGCACACATTATGAAACTCCTTCATTACCCTAATACATCTGACCTCTGACATGACTTTTATCCCTGTTAATGGGCATGATAAGATCATGCACAAAGCACTCTGCATGACGTTTCCTTTCTCTTTTACAACAAGCATTGGTCAGACTCCACTCAATGATTGATGACTCAACTCTCCTAACATTTTGTTTAGTGCTCATTCTTTATTTTCCTTAATGACGAGTGAAAACCTACGCCAAAGATTTATTAAGGCTTTCTGGCCCAGCTCTCCATATATCACGAGGAAGGTGGATGAATGGCCTAATTTCACCTGCACCTTTTGTTGACTGTGTGTGCCTATGGCTGTATGCATGTGCGTGTCGTCCTGCGAGGCGACTGAATGGCTGTTCCTCCGCGCATTGTTGAGTTAGAGGGCTCGTCCTCCTACACCCTCATCATGGCCTTGCGCTGACGCATCCCAGAAGCCTCTTCACTCATTGACTCTTCTGTCCTCTTCCTCCCACGGCCTCGCTAGGCAGAATCCCGCTATTGTCCCACCATGCGGTGTACACAGGCTAGCAAACAGCCAGCTCCACACTCATACACACTGTGTGCACCATGCACGGGATGTACAGATGGATTCAGAGCAGCAGCAAAACATACCGGAACCTTCAAAGAAACACACTCACCTATGTACACCAATGGCTCACGTGATATCAAGACGGTTGTCACAAGTTGAAAAGTTTTCCGGTTGTTCCCACAGTTTGCCTCCCAATCCTAATCTCCTCTCAGAGGAAACCGAGCACTTCATTAAACCAAAAGTCCCTGTGTGTGTTTATGCGTTCCTGTGTCTGTTACTGTGGTTCTGTGTGCTGGATAAGTAACTGTATTAACCTTTAGCCTCTCTCACCATTGTTTCTGTGACATGCCCCATTGCTACCACAACCCGTTCCCAGAGATTTTAGCAAAATGTTGAATCTACCATCTTGTGTTAATTTTGTATCTGGGTCTGTGCCAAAGTTTTGGGATGAGAGCTTAAGTCTTAAGATCGTACGATGTTGTGCATCCCACAGTTGGATGCTGATAAAGGGTCCTTGTTATTGTTGTATGACCATAATAACTACTCATTTTCAAGTAGAAAATTCATGCATTTTTTTATCCGATTTAAATCCATACATTTTATCTTCCAAACTGCAACTGGTAAAACTGTTCATGATTTTGCTTTGAAAAATAGATAAAACCATAAAAAGATATGTTGGGTATTTCAGATATGACTGTTTTAGTGTGTGAAAAGGCTTATCTAAATCATTTGTCAGTATTATGGTCATTCTGAGACAATAGATTCATGGTTGCCACCGTCAGAACAACTCAACTCTATAGCAAAGATGTTTAGCGGCTGGCTGTTTCTCACACACAGAGGGCATTGTGTCCTGTAATGGAGCCCTGGCCTCAGGGTCTGTTGCTTCACAGCTCACAACTCATAGACATGTAGGCTTAGATCTCTGCCTCAAAACACTTTGGTGTGGTTGGAAATCCCTCCAAAGTACATACAGTATATCACCCATACAGCCTGATTAAAAACAATCATAGAATGGAGCCAGTAATGGATTTCATGAACTCACAAAATTCTGGGAGCAAAAAATGCATGGAGCTGCAAACACTACATCTCCCATGTGGAATAAATGCAATAAAATGGAACCAGCTATGAGCAGGAAATCATTTGGCTCCCTTCCTTAACCACATATCTAAATCTAGTTTGTGGTTAACCCTCCAGCAGCAATCAAACAGTCATGCCAAAGATGCCATAAATGTATTGAAAAATGATTTCGAATTTTTGACTTAATCCGATTTCCATCAGTTCTCCCCTGATGTCTCTTTTACTCAAATTCCATAGATATGAGCAAAAATGTCTCAAAAAACACCACTTCTGAGTCACTTCCTTCCTCCGCACATGTCAGAACATGTCCTCTAATGGCTACACATCACGCCACACTGATAATTATTTCCCCTCAATTTGTCAAAGAATTTTCTACTCAATTCAATTTTAGTGGTCATTAACACCACATAACTTTTGACTACAAGCACAAGCAGGGACCTGTTCATTTTGTGCTGTTGCCAACAAACACAAAAAACGAACATGTGACAACCATTGAAATATTTTTTTAAATTATACACTGCAATATCCTTATTTTATATCACAACGTATCTCTTTGTATTTCTACGGCACTGATCAGTGCAGGACAGTAAGCAACTAGCTGGTGAACATGGTGGAGTATTTAGCAGATAATTTGTTCAGGAGTTGGAGAATAGACCAGAACAGAAAGAAGTGAATATTGAACATACACACAGCAGGTGGACACAAACGCAACATCAATGCATGTTCAATTTTGCTCCAATGTTACTCGATGTTCACATATCATCTTCATTGTTAGTGTTGTGGCCCAAAATCAATTGATGCTGATAAACCTCATTATTACACAAATTTTGTAAAAAAGTTGACAGTAGCTGATGCAGACATCTTCATAGAATAAATGAGAGCGTAGCTGATAGGCTTGTGGTTTTTCGGGGCAGGGTTGCCAATTGTGGGTTAGTTTCATTCATTCACACAATACAGCACTGGTCGTTTCAGAAATACCTTGCGGAGAGCTGCAATTTTGCACCTTTGTATAGTTAGGATCAAGATCTCTGTAATATATTTATCGTACGATTTCCTATGCTCAAACTAAATAAAATTATACCACACTGTGAATAAGCCAGATCATGTTGTTAGGGAGATTCCTCATGTTTTTTTCCCTTGACATGCAATGATTTGTGAATAAATGAAAACCAGAAAATCAATTTTGATAGGCTATAGCATTTAAGCAAATGGTAATTTAATATAACTCCCAACTGAATGTCCTGTCATTGAATGCTTGAGTCAGACTTTCTAAAATAAGCAGCAGAATTATCTTACAAAATCTAAATGCATTAGGGAAGTCAACTGAGAGAAATGAAGATGAGCGTCCCTCTCTCACACAATGGTCATTACATGAACACTGATGCAGCCTGTGAAAAAGCAGTCAGCACTGCTCTTCCTTCATTTCATTAAACTTTTCAACGCACCTTTGTTTTCAACCAGTGATGCAGCTTCCTCTTGCACACCAGGTGCTAAATTTCGCATCAGTGTAAATATCCGGTCATGTCTGAATAAAGCTAAAAGGCACATTTATTTTAAAGTCAACTATGTCTGAATGGCAAAAACAAATAACACAGCTTGACGAAGAACGTAATATTGCTTATTCCATGTTTCACTGCCCATGAAGTACTTTGCTTTGTTGTCAAGTTTCTTCTGGCTGTTGCAAGACTGCTTGTTTTGTATTTCATTATTGCTGATTACACATAACAGGTGTTGTGTCTCTCACATACTACTCAGTTTCTGTTGCCAGATTACTGGGAAGGTATAAAACTGATTTATCTGAGGGTCATAAATGCTTCCTGGTAACATAGGTGGTAATGGATAATATAAAACTGACAGGTGATGACTTATGACTTTTGTCATTAAGTGACATTTGTTTGATCTGAAATGATGACTTAAATTTATCAATGGGACATCCTGTCATTAACTTGACATGGCACACCTTAAATGATACTTAGTACACTGTGAAATCCAATAATAACAATGTTGTAAATGCTTTCTTTGTTCTCAAGTTGTAAAGATATATTTACACTGTTGAATGTAATACCAATGTAAAATTGTTCAGCATTTTACTACATTGCAGCTTGGTCTGTTAAAAACGATGTTCCCATACAACGAAAGTGCTTTGTCAGTTGCCTTTCGAGGGGAACTTTAATCTCCAGGATTACATAACAAATTTAGAATTCTGCATGGGAAACAGGTCAGAGTGGATGGATGGGTCAACCATACACATGACTCTAACCCAGGAGTGTGCTGTCCGTGTCCCATATAAAACAAAGAGTCAATGTTTAATTTCTTTTGAAGTTTCGCTAAATGCTTAGCCTTACATATGTAACCAAAGTTACAAAACAAACATACTTATTTAAATCCACACCATGATCTTTTATTCAACATAAGTACTTTTGTTGTGTTTTGGAATTGTTTAGTGTCAGTTCACAATGTTTACCACATGTTGAAAGCTGCGACTGTAATGTGGGAGAAAATAAGTTTGCCTCTAAACGTAATTGAGAATGCAGTGAAGTGCTATGTGAATTTAGTTTTTAGGCATGGTTTGACATTTGACAACTTTATCTGACACATTTTATAACTGTCAGTGTTGTGCCAGCCATATGCACACCCAATCATAAAGTAACAGTTTCCTTGTTGGCATCGTTGAACCTATTACCATCTTATCTTCATGTAGTTATATGGCAACTCCTATTGTGTGATTAGGGATTCCGAAACAGAGACTTGTTGGAAGCAACAAAAAGTTGGCTACTAAACAATCATGACACCACAATGCAACTGTGTGTTGGCCAAGTTTGTAAAATATTTTTCATATGGAATGACCCATCAGTGTTTTCAATAAAGCAAATAAGGTGTTTGTAGGGGACACAGAAACTAAGTTTGCGTTAGACAAGAGGGTCGAGGCAGTGGGTTAAGGTGAATTTTAAAGGGCGAAGAGGGGAGGTGGAAGGAAGGAAGGCAGGAAGGCAGGAAGTTGTGAGGGGTGAGTTTAGAGAGACACCTGGGAGAGAAACAAAGCAGCAGCTGGCTTGGCTTTAATCCTTGGAATAACCACACAGTCTTTTTAAAGAGTTAAACCAGGTCAACATGTACACTCTTGAATATATATTTATATACAAACTCGCATATAAACATTCACAGGTCCAAATACAACCTGTTTAGTGTGAAGTTTTTTTTTGTTTTTTTTTTACAGTATGTAAGTATGAAAAAGGTTTAATGTTGTATCTTGACTGGCATGGCAACCAGAGACACTAATTAACAATTATCATACCCATTGCACCCTAATATGCTACTGTACACCAGTGATTACAGGCTATATAATAAATATCCTTCCTTAAAGGTCAGGAAACAACCAAAATTGGGAATCTACTTGTTTACACCCGCCAGATATAAAGTTATTGTATGACAACCATGGTGACCATGGAGTTCCCAGGGTGTTTCCAGCTCTGACGAATCTGAATAGTTTCGCAAACAGGTAAAAGCTGGTGAGCACCTTAAGGCTGATTACTGTACATAGTTGGCATGCAGAGGCAACAGAGAGAAAATAAGAGTGGTATGCTTATTAGCGATCACATTCTTTAGGAAGAGCTCCAATACCGCCCCGACAAACTTCCAGGCATGACCTCACACCTCTAACATTCAAAACACTCCCAGTCTGTGAAGACAGGTGACGTGACATTCCCTCTGCAATCTCACATCATAGGTGCTCTAACTTTAAAGGTGCACTTAACAATCAAATACTTGTACCCATGTTCATAGACCACAAAATTGTCTGGTCTTTTGCCACTTCTTAACTCTGAGCACCACCCTGTACACCAGATAGAGAAAATGAAAGTAAATGAAGGAATGACATTGAGATAAACCTGTAAATATAAGCAGCACATGTCTTCATTCCAAAACAGTCTAGAAAGCCATTGGTATTTACAAAGAACCTTGTAAACTCAACACAGATATCTTATGGTCTTTTTAAAAATTCTAAATCGGACTTTGTATAGATTGCTGCAGGGCTGACTTATTTCTGTAGGCCAACCCGAAGTTTGCGTCACACGGGTTCAATGGACCCGTCCATTGGCTATTTTATTCAGTAAGATAATCTTCAACAAATGAACACTACTCCTATGATTTTTGAAGCAGAAATGCAATCATCAGAAGTAAAAAGCGATTACTTGTTGGTAAGACGTGTAAAAAGTGATAAACGCCATAACGTTGTTTGATAAACCCAGTGATGAGCCGGGGAAGAATGAGATTGCAAAAGAGTTAAGTGGCTTTCGTCACTCACACAAACATAATATAACTAAACTGTGTGTTTGATCTGAAGGTTTTATAAGCTTTTAGGCTCGTTCCTTTGTCCTGAGATATCCTTTGGTATGCTTAGACAAAAAGACATCAGTGTCAGACAGAGTCTGCAAGGGGATTAGATTGGAAATACCAGCATAACACACAACATGTAATGGAAATGAGCTCACCAGCTTGTTGTGGAGCTACAATCGGACTCAGATGACTTGTGAGAAGGGACAAATAATTCACATACACACCAGCGCACACTTATACAATCAAGAGGGACACACACCAGATCTAACATGACCAAGCTTGTGTAAGTCTTCAAGACTATTTTTGTCATTTGTTTGGATCCAACCAAAGCACAGAGTTTACTGGAAAGGCACTGGACATAGTGAATTACTAATGTAAACATTGGGATCAGTAATTGGTAAGAATTCCTCCGAACTCTTTACTTGATGCACTTGTTTCCTCTGCTTTCAAAACATACACTTTAAATAACTCTTGAACGTTTTCTAACAAACAGAATGATAAACTCCTCTGATATTGCACAAGTTTTCTCCTGAAATCAGGAAAAATGTGGTCTTCCTCTTCCAGGCTATTTGCAGATTCATGCGAAAAGTAGAATTGCACTTATCATGCACTTATTGTATTCGTATTCGTTTACTGCACTTATCCTATTCGTATTAGTTTGTAGCACTTATTGTATTTGTATTAGTCTGTTGCAATTATTGTTTTCGTAGTAATTTGTTCCTGCACTGTACTTTTGCTCTGGTTTATGCTTTAAGATGCTTGTTTAAGAAAGGAGATGCACTTATGACTTCTGGTGACTAGTAGTTCTCTTGAATACCTATGTTGAATACACTTCCTGTAAGTCGCTTTGGATAAAAGCGTCTGCTAAATGACTGTAATGTAATGTAATGTAGAATTCAGGATGTTGGTATTAAATGCAATCAGGACCAGTGTGTCAAAAAAGTGCTTTTTGTATTATTTTGTCAAAGCTCCTTTTATATCGCACATAGAGGAAAGGTGTGTTTATGTGATGTTGTGTAGCTAGTGCAACTTACTTAGAATCTTAACTCTGCAAAATACTTTCGTAAACTATACAGTATCACCATTTGTCAAATGAATGACAAGATTTATTAACATTTTTTCATGATTATTTGTTTTTACTGTTGGGTTTCCACACATCATGGCATTTGAATGCAAGGTATGTGGTAGCTGTATGACAAAGCTCTGTTGTCAGACCTTAATACCAGCACCCAAATGCACCACCAACTGCACAATTTTAAAACTCTTAATTGTAGTAACTTTAACAAAAAACAGTTCGGATGTGTGTTTAATTGTGATGCATTAGCTATGTTGAGCAAGTTGTGTTACAGCACCACTTACATATATTGGGAAATGGATTTCAGTAATGCAAGTTTTTCGCACATAGGATTTACTGGATTGATTGTGTGAAACCACTAACACAGTATGGTCTGTGTGTGGCGGCTTGCAGCAGACATCTGACAGACAGCAGGGCTGGTGCTGGCCTACAGGGCTTAGTTACAGCCATAAACAAAGACCCAGAACACATCTTCTGCCACACAGTAGCTACTATCTGATGCTTCAAAACAGCATCTGCTTAAGCCATTAAGGCTCCACAGTGAAGGTTGGACAGAACGAGAAGAGGTACAAAGGGAACAGAAAGAAGTATGGAGTGAGAGAGCAATGAGCAAGAAGACCTTCAGTGACTAGGTCTTCCACAAACGGATAAAGAGATCTCCACACCATAAAACACATTTGAAGATATATGTAGTTTGTGTTGGATTGCACTTAAGGCAGCTGCCATTTGTTTGGTGCTGTGGAGCATCATGGAAAGACCTTTTTGAGTTGAGGGTCTCACAATATATCTGGTAAAAACAAGTACCAGAAAACCGAAGAAGATGGAGCATGGAGAACATCTTGCAGCATAGCAACATTGAGCGCAAATCATGAAGAATAAGGCTGAGGCTTATACTGCTAAATTAATGGGATGAATAAAAGTCTATAAATCATCAGCGGAAACGAATAAAAGTCTCAAATATAGTCTCAAATATTTTATACAGCCAGTCTGTCAGCATCTGATTTCCTTCTAGTGCTACTTAGCAGCTTTTGGTACACTAACACATTACAATAAGATGGTAAATTTTGGAACTTTATCTGGGCTCAAGACGAAGTTGCACTGATGCACCAGCAAAGTCTCTGCACCCAAAAAGTCTTGTTTAATTTATTAAATAATTGATTTAATTTAATGACAAGCAACCAGGCTGCTTTTTAACAAAAATAAGAGATATAGAAATAGTTTTGGGAGAATTTACCCGTGATGTTTTCTGTTTAGATCAGAGCTTGCTCTTCCCAGAGGAAGTTGTGGCTATCATCAGAAGGTTAATGTTTTGCCATATAGTTGATACACATGACACATAAGCCTACACACACAGAGACAAATTTAATAATGTTTAGCCAATAAAAATGTTTAGTTGAACTTGACAAATTTTTGGTTTATTGCCCTGCTATACATCAGCATGTTAACATTGTCTTTGTGAGCATTTTCTATTGTTATAGTAACTAATTACTGAGATTGGGAATGCAAAAAAAAAAATGAAGTAGACAGGACAACAAACAGGGGCAGTCTAAGTTTGAAATAAACCCAAGTTATAATTGTTTTTAGCCATTATAGGTATCATCTGAACTTTCAGTTGTTAACATGCATCACAGCTCAAAGTATACCTTCCCAGTTCAACTTTGACCTACTGTTCTTGCCTAGAGGTACACTTACATAGTTGTAATGAGGCACTATAACCAACAATTTTGGTGGGATCACTGTTCGTTTGGCTTATTTACTAAACTAGTGCAGTGACGTTTAGGGTTTGCCCATTCAGAGCTGGCCGATTGCTTGGCTCCAAGTTTTGCAGCTTGCAGCGTTGTCGAGCATCCAGCAGCCAAATTGAATGGCCTGCTGCAGGCAACATGCTTAGGCAACACTTGTTTATTCAAACTTTAATCCTTTTGAATGTGTTGCTTGTCCAAATTGAACCAAAGTTGACACAGCACTCCCTTGGGTCCCCAGCAATGCACCTGCCAAGTGTGCCAACAGACACACAGACAGATGAAGATTATTTGCTTTATAGTAAGGTCGGTGTGTGATCATCTTGACACTTGTTTGTTTCCCCTGTCAGATTTAATTGGAGTGATTCTACCGCGTTCCTAGACCTCGTCAGTTACTTTGGCGTGCACCATGTTATGCAAACCAATAGAAATCACTGCCAAAACCATGAAAAAAAAGAGTTGAGATGTAATAATTCTGAATCTTCCTTTTAAAAGCCAACTGTATTCAAGTGGAAGGCAGCAGTGGGATCTTCTCTGTCAGATCATAGCAATTTCTAAATAATAACCCTTGAATAAAATGTTGTCCCTTGAGCCAACATTCAGCTCTTAGTCCAAAGCACTGTTCAAAGTAATATTGAATACCTAATGTCTTTATATTCCAAAATCTATCACCTTCTGGCCTTGACATGGCTGAGGATCATCTCTGCCAAAATACTCACACGGCATCCAAAGATACTCTTACTGCATTTATTCTGGTCAAAGTACAGGAAACTAAGCCTTATGAGAGAAAATTGGTGTCTATTCATCTACTTCAAGAGCTCCTTGGGTACATAAAGCCAAGTGATAACATCAACAGAATTTCTTTTTCCTTTTCATTCTCTGAGAAAAACATTCTTCGAGTTTCATTGTACTTGGCACCTCATTTGACATGGGGATAGATCTGGACAGATGTTCCTTTCAAACACATCTGTCTGATTTTTTTTTTCTTCTTTTTCTTGAGTTATTTGGTGTGCTTCTCCCCGGGTGGGAGAGGCTGGGTCAAACGCTCATGAGGATTGTATACTCTGAAGGGCGTGATGGCAAAAAATAATGAAATGGTAAAACAAAGAAAAGAGTCAAAGAAAAGATGCTGGATTATTAGTGAGATATCCCTCTGCAATTATCCCAGCTTTGTGGTTTGGGCTAAGGGATAAATTATATATATTTTATAAACAATTTTCATCCCAGCAGAGGCTCGGTAGGAGTCATTTATGGAATATGTCACACAACGGTTAAATACAACAATCTGCTTTGTGCTGCAGAAAATAATGATTAACTCTCATGAGTTTACCACAAAAAAAAACTTTCACAAGATGCTGCTCACCTTATTAAATCCCACGTAGATTGAAGGAAACGTCAGCAGACTGGAATGAAGCTGCTAATTGATCCTGAATAACTGGAAATGATGTGAAACCGAGACTCACTCGGATCTGCGGTTTTCATTTTTAGGTATGAATTCCTAAAGTTAAGAGAGCAGTTACATTTTCAAACAGTCAGCTTTTAAGCATATGCTAAAAAAAGGGTACGTTTTAATTTGATTTCTGTGTGTGTGTGTGTGTGTGTGTGTGTGTGTGTGTGTGTGTGTGTGTGTGTGTGTGTGTGTGTGTGTGTGTGTGTGTGTGTGTGTTTTATATACTGTTCTTGGGTGGTTGAAGTTTGGCAGACACACCCTGCCTCCATGCCAGACACTTCTCTAATCAACGCAGGTCACTGGAATAAGATGGCTGCACTCTAAGCCTCTTTAACTGGGAAAAGATGGAACGGCTTCACCCTCTGTTCGGCACAGAGCTCAGCCCCTTCACTCTAAGATGGGGACTGTTTCATAATCATTTCATTATGGAACCCAAAGAAATTTCAATATCCTGTGTCTACGCAATGAAGGTGCTTACCGTGTTACACTGCTGAATGTTGCAGTAAGCATTTCCAGCCTGCGTTTATGGCCAAGCTTAACTTTCACAGTAATTGCTGCTGTGTTTTTCCACTCGCGCTTTGCCATAGAAAACATTCTTATTAGATGAAGACCATGTCTAGCTTGATTCTCTGTGATATGAAGATTTTACTTTATCACTTTACCCCTTAGAGTTCACAGAAAGGGGCGAGAAGCTCAGCTAAGTTTTTAGGAATGGATGCCCTTTCAAAATTGCTTCTGCAGATGTACTCTACTCTTAATGGAGGTGGCAACACAAACATATGGGTGCACGTGCAAACCCACACACACACCTTCAAATCCATACACGTCATGTTCTGGGGCTCCATGCGGTCGGCTGAGCTGAGTTCTTCTGGTGTTTAGTGTTGTCTAGCTACAAGAGATGGTCTCAGAGCCATAAAGATGTCTCTTCCACTCCATTCGTAAACCTCTGACTAACTCCATCCTAAACCCAGTGGGACCACACAAGACCACTTCTCATCATCCTGTGACTACACTATGCCGAAACGTTAATACTCTTACCAATCCTCCACCAAGCTTTATTTCACAACGGTCACTCTCCATTCATACAAACTTTGCCACATCTCAACAGCAATGAAAAAGTGTGACCGAAATAGTAAATTTTTTGCAATTTAGATGCTTTGGATGTCATTAGACCAGTCTGTAACTCGACTCGCAGTCAGCTAGAGTTCACCATGAGTTAAAGTTTCATGGCTGTAGGACAGCTTCTGTTTTAGGTCTGTGCTGAGCACAGAAGAGCACAGAATATGCAGAGCAATCTGGGTAAGAATGTATCGTTGTGCATGTAATTCCAGAGTCAGAACTTTCTGCCTGTGGACAAGATTTAAAGTTTCTCACTGACTTCCTGTGCTTTCATCTCTTCAATCTTGACAAGCATGCAGTGCTGAATGTTTGTAAAATGACATCACCATGATCCAAACCACATACAACACATGCCTCTTGTACACACCCACATGCACATGTGTCTGCGTGTGAAAGAGAGCGATGGAAATGGGAAGTGCGATGATCAATAACGATGTCTTTGTATGAGTCATGCGTTTATATGGAATCATCAGCATCAGTAGCCTGGTGAACAATAGAGAAGTAGACAAACCAGAAGTCTTTCTTGACCTACTTTATTAACTCAATATCAGCACAACATCAACTTCAGAAACAAATTAGAAAAATTAAGCTTCTGTTGGATGAAAAACTACCTTCAAAAGGCTTGTGGTTTTAATTGTGAAAACAATATCCCATATGTGGATCTTTATTCTTTTTATTTCATTGCTGGGGAGATCAGAGCACAAGGTCAGCTCTTCAGCAGCACCCCAGGTGCTAGTTAATCATTAATTCTTGCTTAAGCACACCCTGTTGGCCAAGACTGGAAGTCAAATCCAGAATCCCCTTTGGAGGGATGAGATGAAATGAGCTTCACGGTCCTAAACTTTGGTCTCAGATCATGGACAAGATACAAGACTATAGTTCCAAGTTTATGATCTCCTTGGGTAAGATATGGTTGCAGACAGCGTGGCGACAAAGAAGCTTGCAAGTATAACAACAGCACAAAGAAAACAAATAAATCAAAAGCAGAAGAAATGTCCATCAGTCAGGTCAAATTCACATCTGGCCTCTCAATTAATGGGGGTGAACAGTGTCATACTGTTGTCTGGACAGATTTAAACATCTTAATTCTATGGAAAAAATAGGGGCTATATTTCAAGGAAGCAAATTTGTAGCCACAAAAGACAGAAAATAGTCAATGAAGTTCAGCCCATATCAACCTGACCAAACAGTGTCTGAATGACAAATGTCCTGTTTGCATTATGTCCTGCGAGTCCTTGATGATCTCACGTATTCCTGCTGCCACGTCGAGGGGTCTGCAGAGTGTCGGCCACATGTCAGGCGGAGTGCCGGGGTACAGTGAACAGCCTTGGCTTTCACACTTATTTCTTTGTTTGTTAAGAGATGCTTATTGTAGCAACAACCTCATCTTGTGTCTTTCCGTCAGGGGCCAGCTCTGGTTTGCATCTTGACTGGAAAAACGAACTAGGAGAGAAAGGATAAAGACAGAGAAAGAGGGAGAGGGAGAGATAGAAGACAGACAAAATTAAACTTTTTTGGAAAGAATGACATGGCACAGAGACAAGGCGAGCATTAAAACCAGCTGACAATCCCACTGGTTGATTTCATCACATCAGAGATGGCACTGAGTCTGTGTCTGGCAGAGTATGTAAGTGCAGGATAAAACACCGCGACTGATAGCTATTTTAAGCCAACGACTTCCAGCTACTCCTGAAACCACACTGAACGCTGAAGTTGAAGTGGGCAAACAAAAACGGAGTGATAGGTCTGCGCTGTCAAACTGTTTAAAAAAGCACTATTACATTTAAGTGTCTACAGATATACACACCCATGGCCACTCTCAGACAATCAGGGTCCAAACTACACAACTAATCAGCATTGCTTCAGTGTGTAGACAGAGATGAATGGTGAGAGGCAGGTGCTGTCAAAAACATTCCATGCTCTGCAGGAAACCATATGGTCTCCATTGGCACTCGTCCTACCTTACAAGAGCTTACAGTATCACAGAGCTGCAAAAAGAAAACATGTTCCTCAAGACAGTCTGTTTTTCTTTGTCCTTGACGAGCTCCAGCTTAGTTTTACCTAGAGATTGACACTTTGCGCCGTAAAGGGGGGCTGAGCCTCAGTAACGGGCCAGAGGTGACAGGAAATCGCTGCCGTTGTGTGGATCAACCCAATGGTTACCATCTTTTGTTCCACTGTCTGATCGTGTCAGTGTCAATCCGCTGGCTTACTCTGGTTTTACAAAACAAAAAATCCTAAAGAATCTCAAATGTTTCTGTCTCTGTGTGCTTGTAGGCAGCTGCGGATGATTACCTGGGCTCCATAGTGTGCCATGGTAGCAGATACCATACGCTGTGACATTAGCGTTACTTCCTGAGTTAAAGGTCAGATGTAAGATGTCAAAAGTTTGAAAAATAAGTACCAGACAGCCTTGGGGCCAGTTAACGTTTGCCCGTGACCTAATTTATCTTACAGGAAACATTTAGTTATTTGAAATGTGTGATCTGTCCCATTTTGAGCCATAAAAATTCTTTCCTGCTTGCAGCTATTTTTTGTAATACATCAGAGGAATGCAAGTGGAGCTATGACTTGCAAGTGTGGTTTTACAGTATTTCCGTATTTAAGCTGGCATGACACGGTAACCACATCCGTCATGGACGAGCGCTTGGAAAGATTCAGAGGTCGATTCAGAGTCGACAAACGCAGATGAATGCATTTTGAAGGTGTTCAGTTCTGGTAAGTGTGGTTGCATCACACTTTGTCAAGTCCAACTCAATCCTCCTTCCTTCCTGCCTTGCCAATCCCTTCATGAGCCTTTTCCACCACACTAAAGACACAATTATTTTAACCCCTGGCCCTGACTGATTGTGACCAGGTGGTCTCCATCGCTAGTCTGCAGGTGGGATTGTCTGTGGGGGAGAGAAAGAGAGCTTGCACACATATGGAGATGACGCACAAGAAATAATCAAATGGAAAACCACCAAACTTTCACTACGTACACCCACTCTGACAGACGCAGATGTTTTAGCAGCTAACTGGACAGATATGTGTGTGTATGTGTGTGAGAAAGAGGCCCAACAGTGAAGTATTTGCAGGTGTCCATAGCCATTAACATGTGTTTATGGCTGTGCCTCACACTCGCAGTTTAGAAGCGTATTCTTGATGTATGCGGTTGGGTAGACGGCCATGGAAAATCACTGCCACAATGTTCTCCGATGCAATCTATTAATCAAAGCCTAACACGTTCTGTCATACATATTGAGTGGGTAACTCACTGTTACCAGACACCGGCAATTATAACATATGTCAATGCCTATAGATAAAGGATTTGGCAACTATCTCACCTTATATACCGAATTAAAAGGGGCAAAGGTGTTTATCCATGACCGTTAAGTGGATGAGAGAGGGTTGTGTGTATATTTCCTTCTCATGATTTACATTTAGGCTACACCAAAGGTGAAACTGAGGTCTTTAGTTACAATTTAGCTATATGTCACTGGTTGTATCAATGTCAGAAACACAGGCATGCTGGACTCTTGAGAAGTAACTCAGACAGCATGTTAAGTATTCCCTACTCTGGTAAAAACACTCCAGCCTTATCGTAAATGTGGAATTCATGCTCTGAGTGGATTTAAATGCAATCACTGGACCACTACTGCTTTTGCTTACAAACCATCTTTACAAACCTTTTCAGTTGAACTGAGTTGCTAGAGAGCTTGGGTCCAGTATACTTCCTGTCACGTATTACCAAACACTGCATTGGAAATACGCTAGGAATCGTTAAAGTGTTTACATTTGAGGGATTGGAAAGGTGTACACAGAACTCTTAGAGAGCCTGCATTAATGGCTTTCCAGTGTCAATTTCATAATCTGGCTGCAAGAACCTTAAGTGTGTCCGAAGATGAAGAGTGAAGACATACATTAAAGTATAATAAGTTATCAAGTTAAGGTGAAGGAAGCAGAAATGAAGATAGGAGAAGAGTGCAAGGGTGAAAGGCAAAATGGTGATGAAAGAGAGTAGGATTGAAAATCACAGACACCCTAACACACCCAAAGAGGTATATATATATATATATATATATATATATATATATATATATATATATATCCAGAGACAAGCATCCATCACAGTCAATTCTGAAGTGGACGATGAGATAAACAGAGTTCAGAGCTAATGTAACCCAGAGATTCATCTCTGAGTAGGGTTTTGGCCAGAGAGCACAGCTTTCAGACCAAATTACTTCCTCCCTCCTCTGAAGTCAGATCACTGGAGGATTCCTGCTCTGATTATGCTGGTCAACATGTTGGTGAAGAACGTGCTTGTAAAACACATTTATGGCCAGGTTACATCTTGAATTCATTTTATTTATGTCTTTGCAAGGAGGGAGAATCAAATTTAAAAGCTTTCAGGTTATCTCTGTATTACTCAGTTGTCCTGTCCAGAGACACACAATAGTTCAGACAAAATTTAATAGCTTATGAGGACATTTTCCAAAACTTTCATTAAATGAACGATAAAAATTGCAATTTAAATAAAATCTGTCAATACAGAAGATCTTCTTACCACCAGCCATGGCTTTGTACTCAATGCAGACAGAGTGCGGCTGAGCTAGACTGACTCTAATAGGTGGTAATTGTCATGTTCCCCCTTTATTTTTAATGATGTCAGGGTTATTACAAGAGAGTCATCCAAGCCCGTGGTTTAAGGTTGCATCTGTGAGTCTTCCTGTTCAGATGAGCGTGACCAGGGCAGTGACATCTGCTGAATAAAATATCATCCACATATGGATACACAGACATGTGCTTGCACAAGGTAATACACACGCACAAAAGCAATGTGGCCCATGCAAGTTTTGGCTGCAGTGGTGTGCCAAAGTTCATCAATCACATTTGTAATAGACTGTTGATTAGTGTTCCTTCATGTTCCTTTAAACACACGGGTGCATGCCCTCATGACAGACAGACACACACACACAAACACACGCACACAAAAAAACCTACTGACGCATAAATAAAACATCGGACTCTAGTAAACCAATCCTGCCCACATATGCTGAGCACAGCATGGCCAGCACGCTGCATTGTATTGCTGTATGACATTCTGCGGGCTTGAGTTTCAATTTGGAAACCATAACACGGGTCGGAGCCGTGGGGAGGTTACTGTTTTTCCATGTTAATCTAAATCAATTGGATTTTTGTCACTGCAGATATTTTATGGCCGATTATCTCCAGAAAACCTGAAGAAAAGCATGTCTTTTGATATGACAGGTGATGAAGTTGAAGTTGCACAAGAACTTGGAGTGCAGACTCAAACACACCCGGTCCCATCTGGAGGAATGTGGCTGGAGATGAGGGGAGATGAAGAGGACTCGCAAGGCTAAAGTTAACATAAACATGGTCCATAATGACAAATTATGAGAAGTATTTTGGGAAAACTAACCCACCTTGCTATTTGTTCAGTGTGGCTCGTTACCTTTTCATTGCATGAAATAAACTGTTTACAAGGCATGATTATGTAGCACCATAAAACCTCCAAAGGAGAGACAGATCTGTTTTTCCTTATTGCTGATTGTGCTTTTATTAACACACACTGTGTCCAAATGGTTTTAACACTGCTGTAATGAATGTGCAGGCTGTCATGCTTTACCATAAGGCTTTCAGGCGTGACTACTGGTGACAGACTATACTACAATTCATAGGGGATCTTGTAAGGAGCTACAAGGTGGCCTGCTTAGCCACAGTAATGGCATTACTGCCAATTTGGCTAAATAAGCAGAATTGCGTAAAACTCCACAGCTTTGTGGGTACCACATATGGAAATTCAGTGGAGGTTTCCTGCCAAAACCAGAAAGCCTGAGCACAATGTAAATGGCTTTGGTGGTGATGTAATATCTTGAAATGGATAGATTTTTATTGCTTGGTGGGAGTTCAGGTTAATTGATGAAACATTATGTTTCTACTGTGTGAACTTTCTCACGGCTTAAGTACAGATAATTACATAACCTTTCGGGAGGTTATGGAGGGGTGTGTGTGTGTGTGTGTGTGTGTGTGTGTGTGTGTGTGTGTGTGTGTGTGTGTGTGTGTGTGTGTGTGTGTGTGTGTTTACACATGATTTGTTGCATGCATGTAACAGAGCATGCATACTGTACAAATGGTAAAAGGTGTTAGCTTCTGCTGACATACCCCTGCTGCAAAAAAAACTCCCATAATGAGCTGCTGTGTGCTTCATTAATTCACCTCATAAAGAAAAGGATAAAGACCACCACGGATCCCAACATGCTGCTCTGTGAGAAAGCCACTTTCTTAACCATTTCGTCAACATGGCTGCTTGTTGCAAAATCAATTATGTAAAGCCATCTCCTGTGCCGCACATAAATATTGATTAAAAATCAAACTAGAGGTGAAACTCTTGACAGCTTGACAGCTGTGTGCACATTACAGGCACAGCTCCAGACACAGGTGCATGTTTAGTGTCTCTGAGTATGTGACAAAGTGGAGCAACTTGCCCCAGAGACACCTTTTACACACACACATGTGCACAAAGAATCTTGCGTCAGAAGTTTTCCACTTTATTGCTGTCCAGAATTTTTATGGATGCACAGGGGATTTAAGAGTAAAAAAGAATCATAGTTCTGCAGATTCTAAGGATCCCTTTTACGGACTAAAATCCAAACGTACAACTCTTGACAATGGCTAAAATATTTCTCTGTATATAGAAGTGTATTGTGTCCTCTGATGTCTCAACTGAAATAACTATTGGAGGACTTTCTTTTGGTGTATCCTGCCAATTGCTGGAAATGAAAAGCACAAATCAAGGTCTTTCTTTAGAACTCTCATTGGTCCTTAAAGATCAGATCAAGATGAGTTCAGTTTATTAGAACACCAAGGTGCACCAGTGGACTAGCCTTTATCATTGCACGAAGGGACAAGGTTTCTCCATTGCTGTATAAGGAAGGGAAAGAAAGGTTTATGCCTCTGAGATAAACAATTTGTCTGTGTCCAACATTTTCATAAAAACTATTGTGGTTCTTCACACAGACTCAGACTTCTGAATGTCAACGTCAAAACAATGTAGTCACTTCTACCTGGGTAAGGTACAGTAGAGGGTATGCTGTAATGTATATATGCTGTATGATTGCACAAAATTTGTGTTTGTGTCTGAACAAACAAATTTTAAACATCTGTTTACATGTCAGACGGATGAGGCCAGAACTTGAGATTACTGCCTTGTGTCAACAATCAGGGCCAAGGTAGTCCTTTCACATTCAAAAAGCCTGAGTGCAAAACAGACACATCTGCTGGCAGAAATTCCACCTGCTTGGAAGGCGTTCGGGCCTGTGTTTGAACTGTAAAAATTCCTACCATTGCTCCAGAACACATTAGGCCCCCAGGGTCCACGTTTATTACAGGTCAAACCTGACCTTGCTCTGACTCAAGAATTTCATTCAAAACACTTTTCACACGCAATGAGAAATTGCTGAGAAAGAAAAGTGCACAATATAAAAAGAGGAGAAGAAGAAGACGAAGAAGAATAAGAAGCAACAGACGCAGAAGTAGTGATAAAGAGAAAATGTGACAATGATTTAGAGAAGGGAAGCTGTCAATAAAGAGTTTACTGTGGACTTAAGATCAGAGCTTAAATATCTTTCAACCTAAACCTAAACCTGGGGCCTTAATTACCAAAACGTGTGTTGCCAGGCTCGAAATCGGTGTAAACTGCCTGTACACAAGAAAGTTAGTATTTAGCATGCATGTACACACAGATGAGCAATCATCTCCCACCTACATATTCTACATCAACAGTGTCTGGATGTCTTAATGTAATTTAATCATGTCCCCAGTGTAAAGAATACAGATATCACAGATATCTAAGATGAGATCAGCTGAGGCAAAATATTTAACTTGGCATTTATACATGTGTAGGACTCACTCTTAAGTGGCTTGTCCAGAAATATAGTCAATGACAAAAGTGATGAGATGCCTGACATTGTACCAACCACTTGAGAAGAGCGAAGACAGAAATCTCTCATGTGAAAACCGAAATTGTTCAGACTTTGGCAGGAACTTTCTGCGCTAATGTAGGATCACATCATTTGTATTATAAAGCTAATTGAGAAAATATGTTTCAGGGCTTTAAAGTGATGGAAAAAAGCAGTTCACAAAAGAGACATTAGGCACCATATCAAAAACAAAATTTCAACATAGAATATTTTTTCTCTTGTTTCAAATCAAACACTGGCTCCTGTCACCAAATTACATTTAGTTTAATGAGACACAAGAGTATTAGGTTCTTGTTTTTAACCAACAATAAAAAAAAAATGAAGATAAAACCCAAACAGAGTTATCAAATATAACATGCACATATAGGGATCAAGTGAATACAAACACGGCTTAAAAGAATGTCCCACCTTGACATTTACATAAAACCAACCAATGAAGTTGGTTGTGTCTGTGATTTGGGAATTAACATACGCATACACTTGTGTTCCATGAACGGTTTGTTCATATACGTGGGCAGTAGCGGGTCTTTAATATACACATATTCTCAAGCGCAAGAAATAATTGAAAACTCTTAAGCGTGGAACTGGGGCAGGTAGGCTACCGTTTACACACAAAACTCTGCAGTTCATAGATGAGGCCCCTCATGTAGAGGATTTGACATATGAGTAGACCACAAGCTCAACCCCAGCCCACCTGACCGACCGCCTGTCCATCTTTCCAATGAAACACGATCCTTGGGAGAGAGAGGCAGAGAAAGAGAGGAAAAAGGCAGAGAGAGAGAGGGGACCAGGATTCTGTCGATACCCATCTATTACAAACATTGTACTCCCTGCCCACTGTCCTTCCCCATGCCCACCCCTCTCCTGCTGCACCCACCTCACCCAGGGTGGGGATCAGGTGTCTCCCTTTGAAATCTAGGATGGGATCAAACAGGACGCAGGCATTGAATAGGGCAGCCCCACTGCCACAAGGATCCTTAATGGAGGAGTAGCATGACTGGGACCTGGGCCAAACAGTGTGTGTGAAGAGAAGAATGAGAGAAAGAGAGAGAGCGAGAGAGAGAGAGAGAGAGAGAGAGCGAGAGAGAGAGAGAGAGAGAGAGAGAGAGAAGGACATTTACAACTAGGAGCTGTGCAGTGGGGCCACTGGTGTGTGCTTCAAGTGTCGGGGGTATATTTAAGAGCTAATAAGCTGACAGGGAGGCTGCCGTCTTCTCTTTAGCTACAATTCTGTGGCAAAGCTCAACTTGCAGACACATCTGGAGCGTATTGGCTAATCATGGATTTCAAAACGTAGAGTCATTCTAGGAATGCATTCAAAGAGAAAAAAAAAAGGTAATATGCAACTTGGGAAAAGGCTCAATTTTGAGTTATTTTGCACAGAAAATTGATAATAAATGAATTCCTTTGGATCAAACTGTACCATCACAAACCCTTAAAGTCTTTGTCTGGCCCCATCGGCCTCATAGCTCAAAGCCAATCAGTTGGGGTTTGCTTGGAGAATATAGGTGGTATGGACAGTGGCCAAAAAGCAACATACCCATATATTTATGCATTTTGTCTCTGTTCTAGTCTCTCTGCTGCCCCCAGTAATTGTTTTCAGATTGGTGTTCTGGGAATTTTCAAATCTTTCTGCTGAACTAATGGTTCTGCCAGTCTACGCTGTAATTTAGTTATTGTTTTGTGGTCAATTACAGTGGCTTGTTTCATTCTAAATTATAGCTGTGGTAAATGAAGACATACAGACGGATCAGGTTTTGATTGTGTTTTTGTGGAGGAACATTGTAGTTATACGCAGCAGGAGTTGTACTCTGGAAAAATGTATACGTCTGTGCACGTTGTTATGCAGTAGTAGACTACCAGAGATCAACAGTTGTCTTTATTAGGTCAGTGATGTGTTCTTTTATTGTTACTTTCAGCACAGTAATGCACGCACAAAGGCAAGTTTTGCTTGTTCTTCTATACTTGCTGGGAACCTTCTTGATACATGCATTCAAAATCTACCTTAACCGTCACAGCTGCATGCATAACCTCAACTCTAACTCCAACCCAACCTTAATTCTCACCTTAACCTTAACACCAAGTCTTAACTTGTAAACAGCCCCTTGAAGGGGCAAGAATGTGCTCACTGTCCAACAAGACAAAGTGTCTACAGCCGAGCTAGCGGCTCTGCAAGGCTTTACTAACATGCTCACAATGATGATTTTAACATGGTGATATTTAGAAGGTAATGTTTACCACGTGCAACATGTTTTGTTTTTGTGTTTGCATGCTAATATTCGCTTGTCTGGACGAAACACAAAGTACAGCTGTGTACAAATTTTGATTTTGACCTGATAGCATTAGATCAATCAACAAAATTATTACAATTCATCTTTTGGAAGCCATGGATGTTTGTATGAAATGTCATATCCATCAAATAGTTTTTGAGCCATTTCACACAAACCACAAAGTGATTGAGCCAAAGTGATAAGGATTCATCCTTTGGGGACCAATAATGCTTTTAAAAGATGTATTCACCTTCCATGAAAAAGTTGTTGAAATGTTTTAGTCTGTACCAAAGTGGTGGAACAACCAACTGATATTAGTGTTCTACTGTTGCAATAACTCCTCAAACTCCAATTAGTCCACACAAGCAGATATAAAACGAGTGTTACGACTTAATACTAAAATAAATAGTAACTGGAATGGATTCTTGTCCCCATATGGAAGACGAGTCTCCACATGTGATGACATGCACATATTTTGTCCCTACAATAAGATGAATAGCACACTCAAACAGTCTTCTTAGAAGTGCAATGGAAAATGTCATGGCAAGATGCCAGATAACCCAGAGGTGTAACCTTTTTTTGTACCACCTCTTTTTAACCCAGGTCACATTCGTACAGTGTTTCCTCCTTTTCATCTTGAACAAATGAATACAAATGTAGCAAGAGAGCTTGGGTTTACAGTAAACTGATAAATGTGAAGGTAACTGTCATGTTTAGATTTTTACAAAGGCTGAGCAGACTCCCCCAGGATCACTGCTGTATTATGTTCATATAGTCACCAGGAGCAACTTAAATCTCATCTCTGTAAAAACAATTCAGGTATACTTTAATGTTTCAGACTACTCACACAAGCACAAGCCCAGACTATAATAGTGCTGCAGACTGCACACAGAGTGCAAGTCGCAGACAAGTTCTCACATTTCCCAAATGCTTACATTCCACTTGCTAGCTCGTTCTGCCTCGGTCTCAGTGTCAGTCTCCTGAGTTTACACAGTCAGACAACCAAGCTAGGGGGATGACAAGGTGACATCCAAGGCTTTACAGCTCTGATGGTTCCACACACAGAGATGAATCAGGTGGTATTTGTGTCTCTGGACAAACACTTGTAAAGCTGGGTTGTTAAAGCTCTCTAAGACATACACAGGAACAGAGACGAGAGAGGCTTTAAAGCCATTTAGAGTCGCTACAGAAATCATGTGGCTGAACTGATTTCACTTAAGGTCAGCTTAACCTCTGTATGCAACCAGTGCTGCTGTTGAATCTTCTATTTCCCAGCCAGCAGGGCCGACTGGCTACAGACTTGTCGCTAAAGATGACAGCTGCTCTAGTTACTGTGTATACATACAGAAAGTACACATGTATTACACAGTGAATCTCTCCTCACCTACCTATTAATGTGTCTTTTATTTCCGCCGTGGCTTTTGTCAGATTAGACAAAATGTACTGTTTGTATTGTAGCTATTAAAGGGGAAGAGGAAGGGGAAGAGGAAATTCTGGTTCTGTCTTAATGTAAAAATGCACACATTAAAGTGATGGTGTTTACACATGAGTGTGTGCATTTGTTCAATTCAACCCTGGCATATTTGCATTCCTTGTGTTATCTTCTGTACAATAAGAATAAAGATGGCTGGTTTCTATCTGCATATCTTTATGAGGGAAAAACTGAAATTTTAGAGCTTAAGACATTTTGGAAAGTGAGAACACTTTGGCCACTTCTCACATACTTTTTTTAAGGTTAAAATTCTAATTAGGTAATGGTTAAGTTTTGGCAGTGGTGGAAAGTAATTGAGTATATTTACGCATACATTTAACTTCAGTCATTTTTTGGGGTACTTTTACCTATACTTTAGTGTTATCATTATTAGTTAATAAGTGTGAGTGTACTTTTATATGATACTTTATGTTTAGGTACCCTGATGGGCAGGTGGCACCTTGCATAATAGTCCCTGCCATCAGTGTATGAATGGGTGTGAATGGGTTAATTACATGCAGTGTTAAAGCGCTTTGAGTGGTCTGAAGACTAGAAAGGCGCTATACAAGTACAAGTCCATTTACCATTTAAAAGGCTGCTCACACATTATTGCATCGCTAATAAAAATCCAATTCTGTTCCATAGTTAGTACTTTTACTTTTGATGCTCTTAGTGCACTGTTGAGTGCATACTTTTACTGATGGAGTATCATAGTGGTATTGCTATTTGACTTAAGTAAAAGAGATCTTAGTACTTCAGGGTGTCATCACAAGTATAGAAGTATGTCTGTGTGTCGGCACATACGTACGCTAAACTATGGTGATAAATCAATAAATAGTCCATAATATCATAATGACAAGCCCATTTTTTCAGCGCTTGGGAAGAAACACTGTAGCATCAGTGTTGTTTGCTGCCCCCAGGTGGTCATTTATAATACTACAGTGAAGAATTATGAAAACAAATATGCCAATCAAACCCAAGGTAGCAACATAATTAAGCAGGAGATATTCATTTTCGGATTATACAGAAATATGCAATTAGCAGTATTTAACATTTGCATGCTTCAACATATCAAATCATAATCTCCCATTATCCATCATTATCAAAATCCACAGTGTCACCTCTACTCCCTGTGTGGTAGTTTGAGACAGACGGCTGTTGACTGCTATCTAGATCAAGCTCCCCTATCTTCATTGATACCCACCACCCCTCCTCTGCTCTCTCGATCCCCTGGCTCTCTCGGGAGCAGCCTGGTGCACTTGTAATGGGCAGCTCTGGAAACCCAAACCCTCATTACCTCCCTCATTACCCCATACTGCACAATGGGGACCTGTTTCTTGGCTTTCACCCCTTCCCCAGATTAAACACACACACACACACACACACACACACACACACACACACACACACACACACACACACACACACACACACACACACACACACACACACACACACACTTGCACAGACACACACACATATGCTCAAATGCACCCCATGCCCTCGTCCGTCTCTCTCTCTCTCTCTTTTATTCCTGCAGGCTCTCTCTCGCTCTCTCGCTCTCTCTCTGGTCCAAAGCCTAGGTGATCAGGTGTCCATGGTTCTTTGTCTGCTCTTTTGTGCTGGAGTACAAAGATGGGCTGTATCCCGCTATATCTCTTTTCTTTCGTTCTCTTTTTAAAAATATTCTCCCTTCACTCAACTTACCTTTCTTCCCTCCTTTTTTTTATGTCCTAATCTTGTTTAACCTTATTACTTATTATTTCTCTTGTGTTTTTATGATGTGAAGCATGTGCAGCACTTTCCACTTAGTGTTTTAACTGTTGGTTCCCTGTTCAGTTCCCTGTACAGATCACTAGGGGACAGCAGTGGGCGTTGTGTCGATCTCAGTGGAAAAAGATGAATGGAAAAAATTAATAAGGGCAACAATTTATCCGAGTGTCAGACTTTGTGTTTTATTAAGCCCTAGATCTTCTTCTAGAACCACAAGGATTACGCTGAGCTTGTCTGTTTTAATGTCATTCTGTATTTAGCCTAAAGGTTTTAAATGATCTGTTTAGGAAATGAAGTGTGAGTTGCCAGTTTGTTGTTTAGGGTAGCATTAACTACAGGTGCTGATCTCTAAGACTTCTTAAGATACTGTACATATAGTTTAGGGAGAGGGTTACTGCCTCAGCTCCGCAGTACATGTACATACATTGTATCAGTGAAACTCAGGTCCGCCCCCCCCATTTGAAACTGGGGCTTGCTACATTAAGGAACCTGTCATAATCAGCTGTTTTGTCCTGTTGTCATAACCTTCACTAATGGAGCCTATTACCATTTTATAAATGGCGCAATTCTAACAGGAGAGTTGTTTGCAAGGTCACACTTATGAAGCAGAACATACATATGTGTAACCTAACATCAGGCGTTCCTGTAAATGTGCTCTCTACGTAACAGGAGTGCAGTCACTTGAGTCATGAGCAAGCTGCTGTGTCTTTACAGACTATCTCATCTAATAAAGGGTATTTTTTTATCTTAAGCACTGGCTCCTTGGTTTAGAGGGAAATGACTAAAGGCGCATTATACGTAAGGAGATGATGGAACATGCTGGTTTTCAGACTGCAGCCATGAAGGCAGAGTGCATCTTTATCAATACCAATTGTACACTGCAACAAAAACATTTGAGAAAGGCTGTGTTACATCTGCCCAAACCCATCCGAGTAAGACGATCTGCTAAATATGTCTGTTGGAAGACATGGAGGGTAAGCTAGGTACTTGTTGCACTGATCATATTGCACTACATTCACTTTATTAAATTGTCCTCCACAAAGTGTCAAGGGTTTTATATAATATCAGTTTATGCACAATCCCAAAATACTGTTGAGCAAAGGACTAAGGACATGTATCTGTCTAGTCTCTATATGCACTGAAGCTTTTGGGGCTTTTGTGGGGCATTTAAAGGGTTTAAAGGGGGGTTGAAAGGATAAAACATCAGTTTTATTCAACTGTGTTCATGTTTCGTCATTGTGTTCATCTTTATCTGTAGTCCGGTTTCCAGTTTCTGTAAGTTGGACCTAAGGTTCGGTACATGGTGAATATGTTTGCCGTTTAAGGTTTCATCAAAGCTACCTCTGCAACATTTTTTGAAACTGTGAAATTAAGTTCATGGTACTTTTGAAATGCAAACAAAAACTTCACCACAGGCAATAATTTTTTCCACAGAAGACAAGTTTCTAATGCAAAAAATATTCATGGAAGAACTTTTATGGAAAAGTACCACAGAAAATAGAGATACCCCTTATGCAACAAAGAGAGAAAAGCCAAGTTTAACCTCCCACAGATGTTGAGCTTTATAAGCTTCCTGTGTAGAAAGAAGACAAAACAAATGCGACAAGACAAGTCAGTCAAGTGGAGCAATTATACATTACTTTAATTTTACATTACAACTACGGAAATAGCATGACAATTTCTTCATATCCCCATCGAGTGGTTCATAACTTTTCCTCTTCTAAGGCATCCAATTATTTTAGTGATAATATGTTTTTTCTTAGCTTTTTCCTGTCATAAATTAATTAATTCATGTATTCTAATAAAGGCTGCTTGATAGCAGTATGTACAGTATGTTGATTTTTGCAGTGAATAAATGCTAGACTTTAAGGATGAACTTGATTGTGTAGCTCTTTACAGAGAGACTACATCTGGTTGCCCGAGGTGTTATTCCACCGTGTGTAATCATGACAAAAACAAAGCTTAGCAGCGTCTTACCCTCAACACACACACACACACACACACGCGCGCGTCATGTGGAAAAAGGATGTTTCATCCAACAGTGCTCCATCACGGAAGGTCGCCCACAATCCTGGAAAAATAGTTAACTGGGTCAAGAAGGAAATACTGGTTGGTTGGTTGGGTTACCACTGCTGCACATGTTGACTGGTGTGTTTTCACCGACATGCTGTGTTAGATGTACAGTGCAGAGCTAACCAGAAAGGTTAAAGCTGATGAACCTGGTTGGATCATTCATAACTTACCCATTTATATTGACCTTATACAGGTTTTTAAATTGCAAATTTAAAATACTTTCAAGTAAATCAAAATTAAACCATTTATCCCAGAAGTTATAAATGCTAAAATACTAATCTCCATTGTTTCCATCTCTAACTGTAGATCTGAAAATCAAAAGAACTCTGTGAACTTTGAGCTGAATTCACCTCTGCCTATGGGAAATGTGTGTGTGTGTGTGTGTGTGTGTGTGTGTGTGTGTGTGTGTGTGTGTGTGTGTGTGTGTGTGTGTGTGTGTGTGTGTGTGTGTGTGTGTGTGTGTGTGTGTGTGTGTGTGTGTGTGTGTGTGTGTGTGTGTGTGTGTGTGTGTGTGTGTTTTCCTGCATGTCTGCCTTGTGTGCATGCACATGTAAATGATTATGTAGCACATTTCCTTTTGTGCCACAGGCTTCTAATTATCAGCTTCTTTCCATCCCTGCATAGCCTCTTGGTATATATAAAGTCATAAAGGCTATATTTATACATGATCTCAATGTATTAAAGTTGCTAATTGCATCCTAATGACTAAAGGTTTGCCGGGAAGCGTTGTGTTTCAAGCATTGCTAATTGAAAAGGCAGGAAGTGGTGTTGTGTTTGTGTGTTTGTACGTGTGAACGTTTGTGCGTGTGTGTGTGTGTAGGAGGGAGACAGAGACAAATAGAGAGGTGATCAGAAAAGAAAATCTTGTCGCTATTTTGTCATTGTCCTCTAGAGTGTTTGCAGATCAGCATTCTTGCCAATGACTTGAAAATTTCATTTTTACATAAGTTTCCTTTGTGTGTGTGTGTGTGTTTATGAGTGTTAGTGCGCATTTTCATCTTTTGAATTATCAGCATTTACTCACAGCTGTCAGAGCATGCAAAGGGGTAAGCAACGGGGAGCAGTCAAGAAAAAGGTTAAAAAGACATAAATCAAGTTACATTTTTAGCAAAGGTTTCTACACAACGAGACCTAAATTGTTTCAGCAGAGTCATTCAACAATAATTTAGTTTTTTGTTTTAGCTGTTCGAAATAAGCCACAACCCACTGCTCTTTTCAGCCACTGAGTTACATAGCAGGAGAACACCTTTCTTTCTTCCCCTCTGTCTGTCTCTCCTCCTCTCCTCCCGAGTGACATCACCTTCCTTTGTCACGCTCTCCACACACCTTTGTCAGCCTCTTTTTCTCGCTTTCTCTCCCTGTTCTAATCAGTGCCTGTGGTTAATAATTTACTCAGTTCAGTGGGGACTGCATCTCTTTGATTGGCAGCTTTATTCTCCTGTCTGTTACATTATTAACATACCTCTATCAGGCATTGTCGCTGTGGTAAAGGCCATTACAGGCCAGAGGAGAGTCAGCAGCTTAATGAAGTGACCGCCTCCCCCCAAACACACACCCTTAATCTCCTTCTCCCCTCCATCCTGGATTCCATGTATCCTTTCTTTCCCTCTTTGGTTTGTCCTCCTGTAGGTCACTGTTTGGTGGGGGCACACAGGGCCGAGCAGCTTCAACCTTTTGATGTGTCTTTCGTTAGCCTGATGGCTGTACTATTAGGCAAAGATGTCAAGTATATCTGTCGTGCCTTTGTTTGTGGCAGGCAGCTGTTTTGTGTGAAAAATCTCTACAAAACCTTCTGTACCCAGAACTGTACGCAGACCAGGACCATATAAAAGCAATATTTAGCAAACAGCTGGTGAACATAATGCCGAGTTTAGCAGCTACAGAGCCATTTAGTTCCGTCAGGAGATAATAGAAACCAAAGAAAAAGCTAAAAGGGAATATTCAGCTCTCACTAAATGGCATATGAATGACTGATTTGTAATGACAGGACAATTTGTAATGACAGAACAATTTATAATGACAGGACAATTTCTCTCGTATTTTGTGTGCAATAAGGACTAATTTCTTGCTTTTTGCAAGAAATGCCATGTAGCCATTTGTATGCAATGCAGTCTGTACCGACTTCAATGTAAACCAATCAGTGTAACTACGATACCTTCTCAAAGACTGATGTAGTGTAAAATCTGTGTAGGGGGATGTAAAAAAATAACCCCTGGCTATTAAATGACACCCGAAAAGTGGCGTACAATGACACCCCAAAAGCCTAAATTGCGTTCTTATGACACAATAAATGGTTGGTTAATGTCTTGCTATGCATATGCTTACCATGAGAGGTTTTTTTTAAAAAATGACTAGACTTTGACTTGCAGCACCATTTGCAACAGTAACTTGTTGCACGACAATGACGGGGATGTATTCCCCCATATAACCTACATGCTCACTGATGGAGCCCTTTAGCCAAAGTGTGATAATGTAAATTACGTCAGAATCATTACTCTGAGGCATCCTTTCACCATATGAGTCTGAAATTACTTCTCTAAGAACAGTCATGGTTTCTGCCGCTTCAGTTCCCCTGTGTTGTTGTTTTTTTGTTTTTTTTATATTTCAAAACAAGTGTCTTCCCTCAGGATATGAATATATATGGATGCACCAAAAATGTCCACTAATTTGCGAGAGAACACACAAAATACATCCAGAATAAGTCCCAACTAGGAGAATGGATGAGTGGTAAGTGAATTTAAAGATGGAGGAGACAAAGGGTGAATAATGGAGGAAGGATGGAGAGGCATAATGGGGAACAAAATGACGCTCGCTCTTATGAAGATTGAGGGCACCTACAATGTAATTCAGACTTAACTGTGCCAATGCCATTCTGTTTATGGGCCATGTGTGTGAATGTGCCCTTCTGTGCATTAGTGTGTGCGTTCCCCTTTTATTTTTTTCTCCCTGAAATTCAATTCACATTGTCTCGCATCTCCTAGACGCCCGAGGAAGTCATCTGTCAAAGTGGATAGCTGGGGAGGTCTGTGGTGAGTGAGTATGTGTCTCCATAGCATGTATGTCTACGCCTGTCTCCGTGGGTCTTTGAGCAGTTTTTATTTGCTCTGATTCCTCCAGTTGCTCAGGCCTTCTGCAGTCTCAGTGCTATTAGCCCTTTGCCCTCTTCTGAAGGGGAAGACGGAACAAAAATACCCTCTGTACTTACTTCAACTCTATAACTCTTCTGTTCTTCTTCTCTTCCTCTTAATAGAAATAGCACTGTGTCCCAGGACAGTGGTTTTTAGTTCACCAGAGGTGTGTGAAAAGCACGGATGTACTGACTTTGTTATCTCAGTTTGATGCCACTTACTAAATTAGTATGTAGGACTCATTATCTTACATTACATTCTGAGACTGCTTAGAAAGTTTTTCTATTTGTCTGGAAGTGCCTGTCTCTCCGATGATTCAAGTTGCTTGGTTCGTAAAGTCTTGTCATTAGTGCAGCATGGATCCATCGAAGACATTTTCTCTATCTCCCCATTCTTATAGAGGGATAAATCATTGAACAGCAAGAGCTGACACTAATCATATGTGTGCTCATGTATGTGTGCATGTGAAAGTGTGTGTGTCACTGTACATGTGTGCGTGTGTGTGCATGCTTGGTATAATCATATCTGCACCCTTTTATTGGAAGCTGCAAGAAATTGGGTTAGTTCTTTCATCACATTGTCCTCTCTCACAACAGGGTACAGAGAGCTTGTGTGTCTAATTAAAGAGCACCGACCTAAATGCACATAATGTACTAAATGACAACGAGAGTTTAAAAAAAGAGCAGTGACAAGATCATTTAAAAAAAAAAAAAGTCTTTTTTTTTCTTTAAGAAACAGGTTGGCAAACTGTTGATATATGCAAAACTAACAAAGCAGTGATAGCTTATTATTTTACAGTCATTAGGTGATTAAGTGATCTGATGAACAAGCTTGAAAGACAACTACGGAAAAGTTTAGAAGAGTTTATTCTCCAGTAAAACTCAAGTTGCATGACAACTATGTGAGGTGGGAATTAACTGTCAAAATGTTCCCCTTTAAACAATCCAGTTGGAAATGCGATTTCCTCCAATATTCCTGTTTTACTGTAATTAGTGCCAGGCCTTCCTGTCCTTTTATTTCCACTGCTAACAGATGTGCCTCTCTTCTTACTGTGTTTCAGCATTGCTTCTGGAAAAAAGACTCTGCTCCTTACTGACATTTAAGTGGTTGATGTTTTCGCAAGAGCACTCAGTTATTATAATTCAGTCCTATCAATTAAACTGTATCACTGCTCTCAGGATCACTATCCACGCTCAAGTGTTGCTTTTTGTTAGGTGTACTTATAAAATGTAGATCTTACATTTATTTCTCTATTGAAAAAAATGTGTGTCAGTGATCATTGTTTTCATTAGAACATTGTATTCAAATGTGCACTGAATGCCTCAGCTTACATCCCTTCATGCCACTAAAATCTAGAAATTCCCTGATATTGCTCATCCACTTTCAATTTGATTTTACTTATACATATGTAGTCTCTCAGTTTGTAAATCACCTATACAATTCTGTTTTGAAAGAAACATTCCTTTAATTTAGAAAAAACGAGCGCACTACCACAAAGTCTGTGAATTTAGTAAAAAGGATAACATGGTGGGGAGAGGATATAACACATGCTGAGGTTAGAGTTTAAATGACACACACATTTAAATGTGTGCTCTCTATTCACAAGGGCAGGGATTTCTAAATGCCAAAAGTGAATAATTTATCAAGGCAACACCTTTCAGAGAGGCCAGTGATGGGGGGATGATGACAGATGGAAATAAGATGAATCTGTTGAATGAGTGAGTGGTGGCTAAGAAGAGAGAAAGAATGATGGAGGAGAAAATAATAGTGGGCACAGAAACAAAATTGCATTCATGTGTGTGTGACGGCACATTAATTGTGTACACGTGTATTGACTGAAGAATAGCTGATGTTTGGAGTGGCTCCCGTGTCAGTCCTGACATGCATGTTAATCTGCAACCATTGAAAGGCATTCATTGAAAGGCACTCATTGGTGGAAGATATATAGCAGTAGCACCTTTTTAACTCCTACTAACCATTCTCTTTTAATTCATAAAAAACAATCATTGAGATATGAAGGTGTTGTTATCTAAAATGAAACCAGAATTACAGTACTCAATAAAAGGAGTAACAGTCACTTTGGAAACTGAAGGGTATGCAGATGAGTGATGCTTAAGTTAACACCATTTAATATTTTAGTTGATATATTCCGCACATTTGGTCGTATTGAAAATACTCTGACATGTTTTAACATTCATTAAATATGGATTTTACTAGTAAACTGCTACAACATATTCCTATGTCAAACTTCTAGGAACCCATCAGTCTGTTTTTTGTAGAACACAAGGCTCCTTGTGTGAATGCAGATGTATCTGCAGCAGTAGGGCAGATATGTCTGTGATACTAAGTCAAACAATGAGCCAGGACAGCAAACTTTCCTCCCAGCTAGAGTCTGGCAGCAGGAGGGAAACCATGCTGCTTGCTATTGCAATGCCCAGTGGATATAATCCTCAAAGGGTGTGCAGAAAGCAGAAAGCTTAGGTTCGATACAAATAAGATGATTATGCAGCAAGAAACATGGAAAGACATAAACAAATATGGTAAAAGTGGAGACTTAGCAGACCAGTTATCTTATAACAAACTGTAAAGTAGCAAATGTGCATGCAAATGTAGGGACTCATCGTTCAGTCGCCTCATCATTCAAACTTAACCTTGATTGTATCAATCGTTAAAAGTAATGAACGTGAAGTCAAATGTCATGAACTCTTTAAGCATGATTTGCATAATCATGATCATTCTGCTGGGTTTTACAAAGATGCTTTACTTGCTATTTAGACAGTGACTCATAGGGGAGGAAGCTAACTTGTCACGTGTGTTGTCATATGTTAATGAAAGTAAACTGTCATTAAATATGGCTGCTGAATCTGCACAAGTAGAGTTTCCTGTATGGCCTTGTGCTCAAGGGGACTACAAATAATTTTTATGGATTCCGTAAATGTCCTCTACACACACTCACATGCATTCACAGGATGTACTGCAGAGCTCTGATAATGAAGGAGTTAGAAGCTACTTCATAAATAGACGACACAAGATTCTTATTCAGTGATGTTAGGAGGTAAAAAGAACGATGGAAGGAAGCAAAGAAAAATAAGGAGAAAAGTGCATGTTCACACAGTTGCTGTTGGCAAAGACAGGTTGGCCCCCTTAACAAGGATGTACGGCCAGAGAGGCCACCAAGGAGCTCCAGCCACAGTGTGTGTGAGTGTGTGTGTGAGTGTGTGTGTGTGTGTGTGTGTGTGTGTGTGTGTGTGTGTGTGTGTGTGTGTGTGTGTGTGTGTGTGAGAGCTTAGTTCTATTGATGACTTATTGCCTCTGGCCTCTGCCTCCGTGAAGTCCAGGCAGGCTTTAAAAAGATATTAGACCTCCCATGGTATCACTCCAGCAAACACCACACACACACACACACACACACACACACACACACACACACACACACACACACACACACACACACACACACACACACACACACACACACACACACACACACACACACACACACACACACACACACACACACACACACACACACACACACATAAATGCGCACATCCTGGGGACCAAACACCTTCCTCTTCCCTTTTCATCTATTTGTAAAATACACAGCGGGAGAAAGCCACCGACGAGGAATATGGAAATGGGGCGGATGGGTGGCCTTCAGTGGATGATATCCCTTCCTGAAGTCCTCCATCATGCATTTATACTTCAGCTAGCTAATATTCATACTCTGTTAAGTGATCCTTCCACCTACTGATGCCATTACTTTAAAAAAAAGGCTGTGAACCTTTGGTAGATCTTTAAGCCGCTATTCACAGTGGTAAATCAAGTTATCTCTCAGTGGAGTGCAGGCTCAGTGATGTTTAGGAAACTCAATTAATTGGAAAAAGATTGTGAAAGTATACAGTATCTTCGCTACTTGCAACACCTAACCCAATCAGTTATATTCCGTAACATGAAATCAGTATGTTTTGATATATTTTTTTCTTCATTAAAAGCATAATTTTGCCCAATTAGCCCTACTTATGTCTACTTTTTCAGATCAATGACATATTGCACAAAAACAATATATTATAAGTCTTATACACAAGGAAAATATTGTATATTGTATCTTCTCAGGAAAGTATTGGAAAATAGAATAAAGGGATGCAGATGTACAGCAGGGAGTAAAAAAGAAGATGCCTCCAAGGAAAGTACCAGAAAGTTAAAAAGTGAGGCGGAGGAGAAAAAGATTATAAGGTGTGGAAAGGAATGAGTGGAGGTGAGAGACATGGAGGAAGAGAAGATGATGTGAGAAATTATAGTGTGAGCAATGTCAGCGTTGAGACGATGAAGGAGGTTTGGGCTTTCACATTAATGCTTCCCTAAACCTGAGATTCCCACGAACATGGCTTCCACAGCTCTTTACAGAACTGCCACCAAGGGAAAGAACACCCTGGTGTATATTTTAGAGACTGATTTGTAATGCAATTATTCAGCAGATGTTCTCATGCTTGTTGCTGTTATTCATTCTGACTTTCCAGACTGAGAAATATTTTGTTACTGAGGTTCAGGGCAGAACACAGGGACAAACACTCTAATTCATAGACATTTATGAGGCTTTGGAATTCATCAAAGCCCCTGATTGGTCTCCAGAGCTACAATATGGATAACACATTCAGAACTCAGTTCAACAAACTTCAGCCGTCTGTATCTAAATGGAACTGATGGTTGGTGTGTGTGAAGCAGGGAAGCCCCATGCTTACTTGCTGCTGCAGCTGATATGGTCTGGTGGAACTGTATCTATTATGTATAGGTTTCGCCTACATCTTCATATTTCTTACACTCAAGTCTTGCTGGAACTGTCCAGAAAACCTTCCTGGATCATCACAACCCAAAAAAAGCCCATGCATTTTAAGCTGCAAAGTCCGTTTCAAAACAGAGAAAAAGTGGAACCAAGCAAAGACTGATCTTTTCTGTAAATTTGGTTATGTGATCCACGTGTGGTTGTCCACATGCATGCTGTGAATTACGCCCACAATTTGTTTATCTCTTGGTCTCGACTCAGCATGGAGACATGATCAGCAGGCTCAAACAATAACAGAGTGCCACAGCCAGCAGGGCTCCAGCCGTGCTCCTCCCTCTCCCCTCCACCTTTCTCCCCTCATCCCTCTCTCTGTTGCCGGGGTTACAGCAGGACCTGGCCATTCGGGCTTTGTTCTACAGATGGCCCTGTCCTCCCTCTCTGCTTCTCCTCGTGTCTACCTCCTCTCTCCTGTGCAGCTGCACTCTGGCCCTACTATCTCTAGTTATGCTAATATGAGCAGTTGATTAATTCAACCACACACAGGTGCTAAGTCCATATGGGTGAACACTCAGATTACAGCACCCCTGTGTGCTTTTACTGTCTGTGTATGTGGACAGGAAGAGGATGTGGGACAGTAACAGGAAGACGTTGCTTGTAAAAGTGGAATGATTAGAATATGGATCTAATTTATTGTATGTATTGCTGATGTATTAAATTAGTTGTCTGAAGTAATAACAAAGACTTATTTTAAATCTAACAAAATAACAGCACATGTCATCAGCTAGGCCAGTTCATAAGCAATAACAATAATGCTATGCAAATTATTATTTACATAAATAGACTTTTCTCATAAAAAAAAAAACACTGCAGCAAAATGTATTTGTAAATGTTACTTTACAATTGTAGAATTTCTGTGTAGCTAAATGCATGGCATGACTCAGATAACATATAATTAGACTCTTACCACTGTTCCCTAGTGAATAAAATATGTCTGTCTGTCTGTATCTTTCTCTGACACTCGTCCGGCTGTCATTCCCTAAGGCCTCTCCCAAGGGAATATATACAGAGAAGCACTTAAAGGTTCTCCACAGCTCAAGAGAGTTGTGATCAAGTGACATTTATTTCCATTGCAGACATCCGGGATGTCTCTGCACCATCACAACCTCCACAGAGTTTTCCCATCATATAAAGCTTGTCTGTTGGATTCGCACATAATCAGGCATGTCATAACCAGTTGATTATTTTCCTTTATCTTTGTAGCTATATTGCAAAAACACTTGATATTACTTTTTTAGCCATGCTTATGTTGGTCTGTTCATTGCTCCGGCTAACTGAAATATCTCAGAAACTATTGGATTGATTGCCATGAAATTGTGTACACTCATTGCTGAATCCCACTGACTTTGGTGACCTTTTTTTTTTTTTCCATTAGCACCAGAAGCACATAAGAGTTTTAACATATCTTTTGAATTATATCTTAACTTCCACAGGATGGTTTTGCACAAAGCTAAAACCAGATAATGAATTCTACCCGCTTTGTTGATCTATTTTCCTCTAGCGCCACCATCAGGTCAGAATCTTAATTTGTCCCATCTGCAAACTTATGGCATTCCCATCAGCCTCAGCTATGCTTTATGTTTGGTACCAAATTTTGGCTTGATTAAATGCTTAACTACGATGATGAAATGTGGTAAACATTATACCTTCTAGACATCAGAATGTAAGTAGTCGGCATGCTGACATAAGCATTTGGCTCAAAGCACCACTGTACCTAAGTACTGCCTTGCAGATTCAATAGAATAGCCATTTTTTGCTATTATAGGCAACTTTGTTCAACTACTACAATTGGTGCACAAGAAAACTGGCACATCATCAACATGGGACTCATTGTGAAGACCACAAGAAACTCCCACATACACCCTAAGAGGAAAGAAACCTGAGAACCATTGGCTCGGCTGGATGGGCACTAGCATAGCCTAATTAGATACAAAGAAACAAATAAGACAGACAACAAGAAAAATAAATGTTCCATTACAACTGTATAGTGGCAATAGTGTGGTCGGTGGTAATGGAGAAAATGTTAATATTTCCTGTGGTGTTGGCCTGAAAGCAAATGCTTTCTGAGAGAAACTAATGCAAATCTACTTGTGAGGTCAGAGCTTACAGTAAAACCACACATAAATGCTGATCGTCTGACGCTGGGACAGGTTTGCCAGATACGTGATCGCCACCTTTAGTTTTCTCTTAAAGAAATTAACTTCACCCTTTTTCCAGGAACTGCGAGAATGGATGCTGCTGTGCATCCCTTGCAGAGGATCCAAAGCAGACTTTTTTCTCAAGTGCAACCAGATGTCCATGACCTCAGCCAGCTGAGCTGTTCTTCCTGCAAAATGACCCACTTCCCCCTCACATGCTCTTTGGGCCTGTTTCAATGCCTTTCAGTCAGCCACATTCAAGTTTGAGGCATTCAAGTGCAATGTGCAAGGTAGCCTAATTTCGTAGGTTAATCAGGGAGTTGGGGTGGTCCTATATTTAACATGGAGAGTCAAAACCACATTAAAAGGCCCTTTGGCTGTCTCTGAGCTCTTTCCCTGTGGACCAACTGGCCCTTTTAATACAAGACAGCTTCAATGTGGCCTCAATAGGAAAACAGACTCTACACTGCATAGAGCAGAGTCACATTCCTCACCAGTCATTGTCATGCATATAGGTATAGAATTGTTAATTACAGTTTAATTTGAATAAATTCTCCATTAAAGCATTCCTTCATTCAAAATCTTGTGTATCAAACGTGTAGGTATTTATTACGCAGCAGAAAGGCCATTGACATTGTTATATTATCACATATTATAATAAATTGTTATTATTATTATTGGTGATTAAACATGTCAGGTCAAGTTGGAGCTGATTTTAACAACTTCATCATGTTCTTTAGTTTAATCTGTAACATTGCCTCAGGTGTTCAAACTGATAATTCTTATATATATCTTAAAGGGGACATGATGCTAATGGTTTCAGGTTAATACTTGTATTCTGGATTTCTACAAATACGTGTTTACGGTTTAATGTTCAATAAACAAGTTATCTTTCTCATACTTTTTTTCTTAATATACCTGTATTCAACCTCTGTCTGAAACGCTCTTTTTAAGCGTCTGTCTCTTTAAGACCCCCTCCACAAAAGGTCAGTGTCCTCTGATTGGCTTGCAACAAAATAGGTTACACCCAGGCTGCAACCCCCGGTTCTGACAAGTGAAGCACATGCCTAAGCTTTCTTTTTACTGGCCAGTAGGGGGCGACTCCTCCAGTTACAAAAATAAGTCAAATTCAATGGAAGTCAATGAGAAAATAACCCTGCTTTTCACTTGATTCCTTACCTCAGTAAACATGGTAAACCTGAGTTTATGTTCTAAAGCACTAGTTTCAATTCTTCTTCAATAGCATGATGTTCATTCAGTAAATTACGGTGCTTTAGGGCGGGCTTACTTTGATTGACAGGTCACTACCACTACCAGAGCCGTATACAGCGTTTCTACTATACTCCTCTGCATTCCAGACATGGTATTTTACGTTCAACATGGCGATGGCCGTAATCCTAGATGGCAACTGCCAAATGGTCGAATGGGTGACGTCACAATGACTACGTCCAATTCTTATATACAGTCTCTGAGTGACCCTCTGCAAACATCGTTCTGAAGCTGTTGGTTGCATATTCTAATGCGCCTGCATGTGAAATAGAAGGGGAGCCAAATCTTTGAAATATATTTGAATAGATGATGTCAAGAACAAGTAATTATACTTGGCTTATGTTTTTAAAATATTATGCAGTTTCTCTCTCCGGTCTCGCTTCCCTTCTCGAACCAAAGACTGGTCTCTACGAGGTTAACTATTTGTTATGGGGTTATTTATTTATAACCTTTTATTTTGTGGTTAAAACCACTATTTTGGCCCCTTAGACAACGTGGAAACATTTAACATTTACACTTCAGGGTGAAGACTGGGGTTATTCTTAAAATAGGGTATGCCTGCCTGCAGGGAATAAATGTAAGTTAATGCATTATACAAGTTTAGTACACATTTTTGTGTGTGGGGGTGTTAGGGTGTGGCTGCATGTGTAAAGTTGGGTGATGCCACACATTGCCCATGTTGATGGGAGACATCCCAGTTTAGTCCACTCATTCAATGCTGATTTAATCTAAACTGGAGGAAGCAGATGTTCATGAGCAGCAGTCAACAGTCAATCCTCACAATCAGCCTGAGGTCTCTTTCCTCCGTTCTTCCCTTTGATATTGTCTTCCCTCCACTTGTTGATATGTTGTCTGGGCATGCACTACATGGTGTATTAAGAATGAACATAAATTGTGACTGTGCCTCCTTTGGTTATTGACATCAAAGGAGCAGACTGAAAGAGAGCTGTTTTTATGACACTCTTGATATTTGGTATTTTCTTTGTTGAGCAGATTGAGCTCAGTAACCATTCAACTTTCATACTTTCTCTCTCATTTTATTCTCAGCTCACATATCTACCACCACCTACCCATCTACACCCACATCCACACACACAGGGGAGCATACACAAGTGTTTGGTATTGGCAGTAATATTTATGAAGACCTTTCACTGCTTTCATTGCCAAACCCAGAGCAGCTCTATATAAAAGTGAGGACAAGCACAATGTCTTCATTTTGGTAAATTGTACTCATTTTTGCTAACCATGTGAAATGTGTGGGCTTATAAGTATTGAGGAAATCCCTCTCCACACACTGTACATGCAGGTGATCAAGTTCACATGTGGTATCATATAGGAACTAGCCACACATATACAGCATTTATCAATACATCCTCATTGTTCTGATTTAAGAAAACTGGAACAAAGAAGATGGGGCAAATGTAAAAAAAAATGTTTGTTTGAACATTTGTGGCAAAACGTGATCCGGTTCTACAAATGAAGTGACAACTGTTTAGTCAGTAGGCAGCATCCAAAACACTGTAACCCAAAACACTGTATGGATTGTGAAGCCATGATTAAGGACACACACTGTTTTTTGTCGTCGTGTTGGTCCCTAGGCCACTAGACCATCCCTAAATTAAACCTTAAAAAAAGTGTAGCCAACAAAACTTTTTTGTCAAAGCAATTCTTAGCTTTAGTGAAAAACTATAACGCTCAGGTAAAAATGGAAATAAAAATAAAGACCACAGTTTCTTTTTCAATTAATTCATGAGCATAGTGTTGATGATCAGCTTGACTACAGATGCAGCTCTCGCGGTTCCACCAGTCTTCTCTGACCTCTTGTCTTCTCCATCAAGCTTTAGTGTAGTTACTGTAATGCTTTGGCTCCTTCCCCTCAGGTTGTCTTAATCAATTAAAAAGAAACTGTCCTTGTTTTTTAATTTCAGCACCTCGGACAGCAACCCCCAGGGGCAGAAAGTCCCTGCAACCAAAATACAAATGTTTGCCAACTAAATTAAGCAATTAGAGGAGACAACTTGAGCAATAACAGGTGACTAAGAGTATATTTTGTGGCCAGTTTAGTTATTGGTTCTTTGGCATTGCTATAATGACACAGGTCGTATTTCTTACTTTTGCATGTATCATAATGATACATGTTGAGGTACTGGTAACTTTTAGGGCTGAATATCATGGCATTCAAAACAATGGTTGTAGTGGCAAAAGGGCACAGTGCATCTGATAATCCAGTAAAAAAAAAAAAAAAAAGGTCAGGTTTCAGATGGGAGAGGGAAGGATTATTATGTATCTCTCTCTCTCTCTCTCTCTCTCTCTCTCTCCTGTGTGATTATATCTGATCACATCTGTCACAGGATCAGTAATGCTGTCTATAGTTTCCGTTCTGTGGTCACATTATTAGCCCTTAAATATTACATGGCACTAGTGTGCAAGGATTGTGTGTCCCTTGATGTCATGTTCATTTGTATTTCTTTAGATCATATACTTGTTTTCATTAAATGTGTGTATGCGACATATCTGGTATTATTTTATTAGAATAACACACTTATTTCTCTCACATTGAGCTGTTCAGCCTTTCTCCGCTCCTTTACCATCACCGCTCTCCTTGATTGCTCCTCATCACTAACACGTTTGGGACGCAGACGTTAATTATGGCCATTATGGGCAACTTCAGGTCTCAGATTGGATGTCAGTCATACCAACCATCCTTACTTTGTGCGTAATTAAAAAACTAACGAGGACAATTAAGTGCAGGAGTCAATTTCCAAATGCTACCATCGCTCACCCAAATATGTTCCTTCAGAGAGAAAGTCTAACAAAGGGTAACCGTGATTCTGGTGTGTCTTTTAAGACTGTCCCGGGAAAAAATGAGGCTCTGACATATTTACGAGTAGCATATTTTAAAAAATGCCCTATCTGTGGGCAACGACCTTGTTTAAAAACGACTGTCGGGTGGATGTTTGAGCGCGTGTCTACAAGACAGAGAGAGGGGGGGCAGATGGAGGCGGGCACGCCCAAACTATGGTGTTGAATGACGCCCTGCTGTTTCTTCTTGTGTATATCGCTGCGTCCTGCGATTGGCTGAGGACGGGGAAAGGTACCCATCGCTGGCGCGCCATGGGCGGGTGGATGGCCTGTTTATAAACCCAGATCTCTCCTCGTGGGCGGGAGCAGCAACAGTAGAGAGTTAAAGTGAAGCGCAGGGAGAAAGTGAGTGAGAGAGACGGTGGAGGAGAAGAGGCTGTGGTGGTGGCGGCTGTGCTTGACCGGGGTTCGCGGAGGGGGTGAGGCGGCCGCCCCTGAATGCCTCTTCACCCGCGCATGGACGGCCACCTCAGCCTCCTGCAGTCACCCCCTCCGAGCGCCACCAAAACCCGGGGCAATAACCTGGTCAACCACGGATACACCGACACAGAGGCCGACGTGATGACCGTCGCGGCGTGTGACAACATGCTAGAAGAGTCGGCGGCTCTCCCGGGCCACCTCTCTCTGGACCGATACGAACCGGACCACGAATGCTGCGAGAGGGTCGTCATCAACATCTCCGGGTTGCGCTTCGAGACCCAGCTCAAGACCCTCTCCCAGTTTCCAGAGACTCTGCTGGGGGACCCCAAGAAGAGGATGAGGTACTTTGATCCTCTCAGGAACGAGTACTTTTTCGATCGAAACCGACCCAGCTTTGATGCCATTCTGTATTACTACCAGTCTGGAGGGCGCATCAGAAGACCCGTTAATGTGCCCATTGACATTTTCTCTGAGGAGATCCGCTTCTATGAGCTGGGTGAGGAGGCTATGGAGAAGTTCAGAGAGGATGAGGGCTTCATAAAGGAGGAAGAGCGGCCGTTGCCAGAGAATGAATTCCAAAGACAGGTGTGGCTGCTCTTTGAATACCCCGAGAGCTCGGGTCCCGCACGGGGCATAGCGATAGTGTCTGTCCTGGTCATTCTCATCTCCATTGTCATCTTCTGCTTAGAAACATTGCCGGAGTTCAGGGACGACCACAGGGATCCTATCACCATTGCACCTGTGATTAATGGCACACTTCCCTATTTCACCAGCCCCTTCTCTGACCCCTTCTTTGTTGTGGAGACGCTGTGTATCATCTGGTTCTCCTTCGAGCTGCTGGTGCGCTTCTTTGCATGTCCCAGTAAAGCCACGTTCTCCAAAAACATTATGAACATCATCGACATTGTGGCCATCATTCCGTATTTCATCACTCTGGGCACGGAGCTGGCAGAGAGACAGGGGAACGGACAGCAGGCCATGTCTTTAGCCATCCTGCGCGTAATCAGGCTTGTTCGGGTGTTTCGCATCTTCAAACTCTCGCGTCATTCCAAAGGGCTCCAGATTTTAGGACAGACTCTGAAGGCCAGTATGCGCGAGCTGGGTCTGCTTATCTTCTTCTTGTTCATCGGTGTCATCCTCTTCTCCAGTGCTGTCTACTTCGCCGAGGCAGACGACCCAGATTCGGGATTCAGCAGCATCCCGGACGCATTCTGGTGGGCTGTTGTCACCATGACCACCGTGGGATATGGGGACATGCACCCCGTGACAATCGGGGGGAAGATTGTGGGGTCTCTGTGCGCCATCGCTGGTGTGCTGACCATTGCCCTGCCCGTGCCTGTCATCGTCTCAAATTTCAACTACTTCTACCACAGAGAGACGGAGGGAGAGGAGCAGGCACAGTACCTGCACGTGGGCAGCTGCCAGCCTTTGACTGACACAGAGGAGCTGAGGAAGACGCGCTCCTCTTCCTCGCTTAGCAAGAGCGAGTATATGGTGATCGAGGAGCACGGGATCAACAGCGCGTTCAAGCAGCCGCCCAACTTCCCCACTACCACGCAAAACAACTCGCAGAATTGTGTGAACATAAACAAAAAGATTTTCACCGACGTGTAGCCAATTGTAGAGCCGTGGCCCTGAGCACAGGAAGGGGCGGCGTGTCAACACAGCTGCTTCTGTCGCTGCGCACCGGAGTGGAAGCTGCGCTAGATCAGAGAGAGAGAAAGAAAGAAAGAAAGAAAGAAAGAAAGAAAGAAAGAAAGAAAGAAAGAAAGACGGAGCAGTCCCTTTCTGTTCAGAGACGCTGCTTTGTGCTCCATTAAAATAATCAGGATGTTTCATCTCTGTGATCTGAATTCATAATTCTGTTTTCCTTTCGCGCCGGGAGAGAAAGCGTTCCTTAAAGTACTAGGTCTATTATTCTCTGAGTTGGGGAATCAACCTCTTGTGCAATGTGCAATAGCCAATATTTTAGCACAACATAGAAGCTTTATAACTGTGAAAGATGAGTACAAATGTATGTTTCTCGGAGAGCACTCACATTGTATTAACATGCGTAATGAGTCGTGATCCGTCAGTCATAGCCAATGTATAATATACAGAATCATTTAAAATGTGTGTGTGTTTAAACACATGTATTGTCTGAAAACACAGTTCTGCATATATTATCCCAATTAGACCGTTCTGTGATATGCATTTATTGTGCGTTAAAGTCTAGTTCAAATGCTACTGTATTTAAAAAAAATCCCCTCTAATGCCTTGACATGAACTGTCCCAGTATTTAATGCGTAAACGGCACCACATAACCACAGGAGCCTTCCGACTGTCAGTGTCTCATCATCGGTGCCAGACACGCGTGAAAGCGGAGAAACACATCCCTCTTTCACGCACACGTACAGCGATCAAAGGTGGAGCTTTCTCTTTGGATGCCTCAAATATGGCCCGCTGTGATGCAGTCGCCATGACGACGGTCGTTTCCTCGGTAACCCCAGTCACCGTTGCCATGGCACCCTTGTTTCCACAGTAACCTTCCAGATGGCTTGGAAACTAATTTGAAGATCCTCGTGTAAAAAGGCTTGTCCTCGGTCTCTAATAAGACTGTTCTGTCATAAAATATACATGACCGAACATGCCCAGCGCCACTATCAACAACCAGCACGTCCACTCAGTGACTGCAGCACTGACACGAAGAACAATTGAAGTAAGACGGTCTGTGGAAGGAGAGGCAGCGCTTGAGGAATTAAGAATGGACTGGAGCTCATTGTGTCTGGCTGTCCTGAGTGCGCTACTGCAGGCGCCCAGCAGAGGCTGCTGTTCCCCCACTGCTAAAACTGGTAGGTTCTGATCACTGTCGTGACCCTGGCTTCACGTAGAGGGGTAGTCCATAATGAGTATGAACTACCCCTGTGTCTCACTGATGCTCCCTGGTGGCCATCACTTCCTAACAGATCAGGTGGCTTACCTGCTTTGTGACCTCTTTCTTTCTTTGCCATTGGTATCAAAGACAGAAGTCAAATAACCACGAGATAACAGGCAGCGGGAGCAAATAGAGAGCTGCTTGTTTGACTACATTGTTAAATACAATCTGAGCTGTTGCCGATTGTGGTTCCTCCTGTGCTTTATTTGCTAATAACAGCAAAGTATCACTTGCATGTTACAAAAATCATCTTTATTGTAAATTAACTGAATTTGGATTAAGGTTTATTTAGATTAAGATTATTAAAATTGCTACTCTGCAATGCCTAGGTTCACTAAAAGGGCAGGATTGGGGAATCTGTCAAGCAGCCATGTTCTGAATGTATTTAGTTTGACTGTGTTTGCACTTGAACGTGTGCTTGTGAGCACCTGTGCGTGGTAGTAAACAAATAGTATGTGTACCTCTCCAGTCATGGTTGAGTGATAATATGGCAGTCTCATTAGCTTGCTTACCCTAAAGGCAAAGTGGGAGGTCCCACAGAATGAATTACCTCTTCATTGATTATTCCTTTCCGGTTTGACCCCTGATCTTGACTTCATATGTTTTCAGTGAGGAACTCTGTGTTGGTCATCAGTTAAATTGCCTGCTCATAGAAACACTGGTCTATTGATCAGTGAGCAAGATATATTATGGAGGAGACAGGAGCTACTTGTTTATTATTGAACTGGATTGGTCAGTCTGGAAACTATTCTCATGGGCAGGAATGATTATTACAGAGAAAACAGAAACATAATAAGATACTCTTTCATTCCTTTCAACAGCTTAATGGAAATGATGTCAGTGGGAACAGTTCTAGTGGAACGTGGCCCTTCTTGATAAAGGACTTTGTATACCAGAGACTATTTTCCAAAAGTTGCCTGCCTCTCCTCTCCTCACCTTGCCTCGCCTCTACTGTCCTTTACTCTCCTCTCTTCTCCCCTTGCCACGCTTCGCCTCGCTTCGCCTCCTCCCTGTCCTCCTCTCCTCTCCTCTCCCTCTCCTCCCTCTCTCCTCTCCTCTCCTCTCCTCTCCTCTCCTGTCCTCTCCTGTCCTCTCCTGTCCTCTCCTGTCCTCGCCATGCCTCGCCTGTCCGTCTGAACCGACAGTGTTTACAGTTTGTTTGAGTTTGCATGAGTGGTAATGAGAAAGCTCGGAGAAGAGGAGCAGCTGTCTGATGGGTCTGGCTTTGCTGTGTGGCTCTAACAATTTTGCTTTTTCTTTTCCTCCTCCTCCTCCTCCTCTTCCTCCTCTTCCTACCCCCACTCTCTCAGGTGAAGGTCATTCTATTTTTCTGCACAGACCTCCTGGAACCCCTGACCACCCAAATTATACTGCCTCCCATATAGGTAAACAGACTCCATTTGATGTGAAATTGGTGAATTTCCACTAACATTCACTGATAATTACTTAGAAAGGTTTGCTCATTGTAGAGCTTTATAGATTACCCATTAACCTGCAGTGACGCTTTCTTCTCTTTAGGGACACAATGACTCTGGTCTTCCTGTTGGGCCAGATTGGCTAAATTTAAGAGTTAAGACGGAACTCAACTGGATCAATTTTTCTTCACTCACCCTCCTCCTAACTGTTGTCCTTCTGGACAAGGTGCACACCAGCCACCCTCCCCCTGAGGATCACCACTGAATTCAAAATACAAAAACAGACGTATAACATATTCTACATACAGTTTTGTAGCTGCAGTTTTCTGATTGCTTCTCTTCTGAAGTTAACACACCGAGTGGAACCATGAAAGATCGAGAGTGATTCAGGCAGTGACAGAATTCAGCTGGAACTGTGTTATGGACTCTGACAATTCTTTATACTGCTTTCTATAAAAATCTTGAGAAGGAAAGCTCGCAATTCTGCAAAGGACATTTAACTCCTAGGGTTTAAACAGATATTAACATTCTGTATTCACATTTCTTGGTAATGATATTCATTACAGACAATAACTGACAAACAGCTTTTGCGTCAAGTGAAAAGTGGAAACAACTGAGGCCAACCGTGATTTTCTGATATGAAACTGTGATACAAATCAAAGACTGTTAGCCATATGCCTTTTGTTAGCTCTGTGTGCTCTATATTGCTAACATGAAAAAAAAAACACACCTTCTGTGTGTGTGGTGGTTGCAGCTATTCCCCTGACCTGCACATGGAGAACAATGGAGAGACATGCACACACTGTACACACAAACACAGGCACAGCCACACATACACACACATATCCACGTGCCTGTGAATGGTTCTCTTTTATCCCAGAGTGCAGAGTGTTTTTTTGTGATGGAGCAAAACAATGTCAGGGGAAGGCTGAATATGCCAGTATTTGTTCTGTGTTATTCTGTGCTGTCTTAAACATGACCCATGTAAAGAGATTACGAGTTGTACTGTCTTTATTTTGGAGGAGCTGCAGTCTGTTTTCATTCAATTACTGAGAGAATGATATTCATTTATGTTTTGGAGAATATCTAGGTCCAATTACAGAATTTATTCAACAGGATAAAGGTGAAATAAGGGCAGTAGGATACAAGATCAAGTGATTTCTGTGCTTTTACACTATAAAAATGTGATTCTGTGCATGACAAAAATGATAGTTACATTAGAAATAGTGTAATCATTCAATGTTAATCTCATTTCCCAAGATAATCTGATTTTTAGCATCTATAAATATGCTGATGACATTGCTGTTGAATTGAAATTGTTTAAGTGTTTCCCATGCAGAGCCATATCCAGTGACAGTGTTTTCCTAGTGAAAAACGTTCGCAGTCCTTTACGTGGCTGGTATGGAAACAACAGAAGTATCCACCTAATTGTGCTGAGCAGACGAGACAAGGCAACCCCTCTGTAACAGAGTGACTGGGCAAATTATTTATAAGATTATACTGCCTCTATTTGTAAACATCAATGCAATAGACAGATAATATTGAAAAATAAAATACACTTTTTCTATCTGACCGATTTAATAACTGCAACATCATCAGGGATTTATAATTGGCTTGGAAAATAAATGATGATTCCCAATTTCAAGACATTAATGCCACACATTAGGCTTCATGGCTAAACCCTAAAGAGAACTGAACTGTGTATGAGTCCAGTGGAAAACTTCATATCATCTCTCTGCAGCAGGAGGTAAATATTAACATTCTAACAGAGGTTTACAGCCATCACACTGTCATCCTGTGTATGAGCAAGTGTGCTTTATTGCTCCAGTGAGCCAACCAGCTTGCTAATAACTCTGCCACCTCTCTAGGCTATTGTGTGTCCACGAATACCAAACCGCCTTTCTTTAAGGCTATTGGAAATGTGTATAATAGTTGTAGACCCCAGATGTTTATCAGTGTAGCACAATAAGTGATCATTCTTTCCCCCTTTTAAACTATTTATATTTCTGGCTCCTTGCTTCTTCTTTTTTTTTCTCTGGCTTTACTACTAAAAATGTTTGTTAAAGATATCTGGCTGAAAGATATCTCTCTATGATGTCATCAAAGCTCCCCACAAGCCATGTTGCTACACCAGGACATTTCCATAGCAACAAGATGAAGAGAATGGCCATATGGAACAGACTCAGCCTTTTTAAGGTGCACTGAAGGGATCCAGCTGTCTGTAATAATTTCATCAGTGTTTTTGTGCACAAGACTTCTGAGAAGGGCGATTGTGGTCAGTGCGTCATTTTGTGGGTCTTGGAGAGGGTCAGGGTATTGCCCAGGTAGATAAGGGCCCTCACAATGATGGGATTCCATCTGAAGCGGAGATGCGGCTGTCAACATAATACGATTGCAGAGCTAAATATCAGCAAAAGCTAATGACTAAAGGATATTCTAACATCTTTAGGAAGTTAGAATGACTTTGAACCTCCAATAAAACATTTTTTATTTTGTTTTGGGGGCACTTGGGGGCTGCAAAACAAGGTGTAAACACAACATTGACATATGATCAGCTTTAAGTTGATTTGGCAAACGGTCTCTTATTTACACATCCAGCGTGGAACAACACTATCATTCATTTGCAGTTGTGTGTGCTGCTAAACGCTCAACTGTGTTCACCAGCTGTTTGGCTCGGCTCAGCAACAACTAGTAAACAGTGAGAGTGAAACAAAACAGTTCACTCTTTCTTCATTTTGAAATAAATACAAATTGATTAAATATTTCCCTAATACACAAAACATGATTTAAGATAAGACACACCTGCCACCTACAATGCATTTTTCATTGTGACTTTCAGTTGTGTGTTATTTCCATGTTCAGTAGCAGAGCCATACCATTGGTAGGTGGGGAAGGATGGTTGCTAAGGGTGATGATGCTGTTGCTAGAGCTTCTGATTAATTCTGGATGCTGATTGGCTGATCAGCTACAGTTTCCAGCCATAAGCTGAGTAGACAAGGTGAGGCTGCCCTTTCCAGACATATGTATTATACGTAAACAAAACAATCTCAGACTCAAACACATGTAGGCGCAAAAACTAAAAACATTCAAAACAATATCTGCAGCTGTTCAGACCCAAAATGACATATCAGATATTCTTTCTAGATGTTTGAGGAGTGATCTGCTGTCAGTCATCTCATTCTTTGCTGTCAAAGCAAACAGATGGGGGAGAGGGTGATCGTGTGAAACAGAGAGAGAGATGCTGCTGTGCTCTACTGGATGACTCATCACTCTGTCACTGTGACCTTTATCTGCTACCCTCTCAACCTCTATTGCCCCATTTCCTCCATTTATTTTCATTTTCATCTTCTGAACACCTCTAAGTTCTTTTCCTGCTGACTATGTTCCTCTCCTCACTTGCTCCTCGACTGAACCTCTTCTCTGTGACGCAATAATCTCTTCCTGACGTCGTTCCAACCTTTTCCTTCCTTTTCTGTGCTCCCTTGCGTCGTCTGGTACTGTCAAAATCATGCCTGTGGGGTAAGGTGTTGCCGTCCTCAAGGAGGCTCTGGTTTGCTCTGACACGGCGTTGCCACAAGTCGCTGTCAAGTAAGACACACACACACCACCGACAGAATGGCAGCTGACTGTGGCTCATATACATTAGCTGATGATTTGATTGAACTGACTAGACGGGCAGCACTTAACTGCTGCTTGCAGTGTGGGATGAAAACACTTGTTTGGGGGAGATTTCCGTACTGCCACTGCACATCATTCAATGAGCGTTTCAAAGCATGCTGCTAAGCCTCATTGTAAAGGAGATCCCTGCATATGGCAAACATACGCAGCTGTGCATACTCATGCAGTATAGATATCATTCATATATACACTCAAGTTTCCTCCCTAAGCTAAGCCACACCTCCAGACATTGATTTTTTTCCCCTTGTTTTCGAAAGCTTTCAGAACAACAGAAAGTGAAACCACATCCAGAATCGATAATAGAGTACTCTACTCCAAAGGTGAGGACATATCTCATCATGAAAGCAGTGATCCTGATCAGCCTCAACAGGCAGGTAGAGAACTTCCAAGGTCGATCTCTAAATATAGAGGGACCCCAGAGGGATACATGCAGGGAGAGAGATGAGTGAGGGGAAAAAATGAAGGATGAAGAGACAAAAAAAGCTGATGTGTTAATTAAGTTTCTTGGATCATTGTCATAGAGGACAATGCCTGTTGTGAGGGTGCTATTTTAATGCCTACACACAAGAATTAATAAGGAGTAGAATCAGGATTTCCATTACATTACAGTCATTTAGCAAACGCTTTTATCCAAAGCGACTTACAATCAGTAGTATATTACATATCATTCACCCATTCACACACTGATGACAGGCTACCATGCAAGGTGCCACCATCAGACTCTAACTAACATTCATGTAACATCCAGTCCACACCGATGGCAAGCCTTCGGGAGCAACTTGGGGTTAAGTGTCTTGCCCAAGGCCACATCGACTGCCGAAGCCGGGTATCGAACCACCGATCCTCTGATTGGAGAACTACCTTGCTCTCCACTACGCCACAGCCGCCCCGCTCCATGTGTTCAGAGTGAAATAAAAGGTAAACGGCTCATTGTTTTGGATCTATAAAGAAAACATGGAGTCAGTATGACTTTGTGTAAATGTGAGCGTCAGTGTGTGTAAACGTTCTAGTCGTGACTGCATGCACATGCCAATACATTATGGCTATTACATCTGTATATGCGTGAGTGTGTTGTGAGTGAGTGATCACCTGCTGCAGCACCAGCAGAGGTCATCGGAGACAGAGCCCCTCCCCTGCAGTCTGCTGTCATAAGTTGGATCATCGCCCTCCTCTCTCCTTCACCCTGTCTGTTATTCACAATCATCATCCCTCTCTCAAGTCCACATATTCTGCTGCATAAAAAAGGGTGGAGATTTTAGCTGAGCAGGTGTGCTGACTCACACTCTGACACACAATTATGCTGATCATCTCACATTATATCTCAACTGAGCTATTTGTGAAATTGATCATTGTGATGGATCAAAAACTCCTTTACTCTCAGTAGATTGATTGAATGTGTTTTTAACATGGGAATATTTGGTTCTGTGCACATTGTGAAGTTCTGGGAACTCCCTGCACTTTACTGTTGTCCTAACCATCCTTATTCCATCCACATGTCAGCCTAGACATTTTGAATGAAAGGAATTCAATATGTTTCATTCAATGAAAAGGTCCTTTGACATGATTACAGGAAGCCATGTGGGGTTGTTAGTTGGAAAGCATTCTTAAGTTTCTTTATGAGGTTCCAACTGGTCTGCTCGGCTGAATACAAAACAGAATCAATGGGCACATTCTGCTGAGACTTGGCACAAACTGAAGGTTAGAGGGAACTGGAAACAGAATTGAGGATCTAAGATGGTTGAAGGATAAATGGCCCTCAAAGCTCTAGATCAACTGTGTGCAAGGGAAATAAAGTCAGTAGCCTTCTGTATACTATAGATCAGGGGTTTTCAAACACTAAGGGGCCCCCTCAGACAACATCATGACAGCTGTGCTCAAACACCAAAATGTATATTTAAAAATATATAATTATGTAATCCGTTGCTCCTATAGTATGATTATTATTATTATTATTATTATTATTATTATTATTATTCTTTGTCTTACGTCTATTTGGTAAATAGGAAGCATGTGGTTATGGATTCAGTGAGTTATGAAGTGGGCCACAACTTTCTTTTTTATGCAATATTTGTTTACGTTTTGGCAGCATTAAAAGTACGCCTCATTAGCCATTAGCCATTTCTGTTTGGCTGTACAGTATTCTATAACTGGATTACTTTTATACCAAAGAAAAGGTGAAAATGTTATGAATAGCAGGCAAGTTCTGAAGGTGTTATTTAAGGTGGTTTTTTACCACAAATTGTGGCTATCAGGCTTTAGGGGTTTAAGTCTTTCTGTCTTATTACAGCTGTCCCTGGATTCACTTTTCTCTTAAATATATCAGACATATTGTCTCTGCAGTATTTGCAAAACATTCAATGCCAGTGTTATTCTATTGTTTTCTTGTCAGTTTTTCTCCTGGGTGGCAGCTAGTTTGGATATAATAGGGCTAGAGAAAAGAGTGTGGTCATGATTATGAACACTGAATTCTAACATGAAATGTGATGTGAACTTTGCCAGTGTATGCAAATTCAAAGTAGTTACAAGAATAAAGTAAAGCATAAATCATCAGAGAATGACTCACCTGTCCCCCAACCCCAACTAACTCAATCCCATATCCCATGCTCTATGTGCCCTCATCTCCATTCTGCTATGGGAAGAATCATTACAATTGTGACATCCAGCATTGGATATTGGTGGCCAGGCTCTTAGCAGCCATCCATTTAGAAATTTGCCTTCTTCATTTACATTCACGGACGATAAGGATTTAAGAGTTCCTGGAGATCAATCAGTGTGCTTATTTTAAGTGTCAATAGCTCATTGAGACCTTCAGCTCTGTGCAGAGTGGGTTACTGCTGCACTCCCCCTGGTCTTAAGTCATCATCTTAATCAGTATTTTGACATTTTCATTCGCGAAGGATTGCAAAACATGATCAACCTGTCCTTGGGAAATAGAAATTGCAGAGCAAGGAGAACACATGGGGGACGACATGTGAAATTTCTCTTGTATTCTTTAGGGAGTTGCGTCTCTTATTTCTTTCATGTTCATGTGATTCCCACTCTCTACCTGAAGACATATCACTTTTAAGCAGTGGAGGAAAAAAGGGAAGGAAAGACACTACATTACACTAAATAATTTGACTATATTATTTGTATTACTTTTATGATTGCATTAAAAGCTGTTAGCATCAGTCCTGTGCGGGTATGTGTGTGTGTGTGTGTGTGTGTGTGTGTGTGTGTGTGTGTGTGTGTGTGTGTGTGTGTGTGTGTGTGTGTGTGTGTGTGTGTGTGTGTGTGTGTGTGTGTGTGTGTGTGTGTGTGCCTGTGCTTAACAGGTCTGGGCAGAAATTAGTGGCCTGTGATACAGTATGCATGTCTATTAACGGTCAGGGCATAATCAGTGACACATGACAAACTGCTGGAGCCTGCCTTTGTATTCTATTATCATACATTGAGGACCTCACAGGGGGTAGACACCCATAGAGTTCAACTTGTGGGTTCTACAACCATGAGCCCATACTGTACTGTAATATATTTAAAACCAAAGTTACAACGCACACAGAAAAACATGCACACATATAGGTTATCCTTAAACAGACAAAGAGGCACTGCCGGCAGTTATTCACAACTGTGCCCCTAGTCAAGCGCTCATACCATGAGATACAGGAAAATAAAGAATAAAAAGAATCAATTGGAGTAGTTAAGGCAGGTGCTTTGGTGTTCTGCTCAAACAGGACATGCACAGGTACTGCAGCTGCTGGCTCATTCTTCCTAATACCCTCAATTCATTGCTGTCCTTTCACTTCAGAGGAATATTTTTGTATTTCTATACTTTTTTTTTTCTTGACAGTCCTCAAAGAAAACACACAGTTCGTATTCTTTTAAGTCATTTTCTTTCTATCTTTTGGGCTGGATCAAATTTGCTGTGTGGACATGTTTTGATGAAAACCGTTACCACCCGGTGGTGGGCGATGCTTCCCCTTTAATGTGGAGCGGCGAGGACAAGAGTGTCGGGGAAGGAGGGTTGGGGGGGGGCAGGGAGATGGGGCGAGGCGCGCATGAAGATCTTAGTATGCGCTGCGATGCCGGCTGCAGCCCACGCATCTCAACTATGGTGAATTATGGTGAAAAATGAGAGACATGGGAAGAGGCGGCAGCTCAACAACAGTTGGTCGTGATGAGGTGACACATCCGATTGGCAGATTAGTCAAACAAGGGAAGAAGAACAGCTATGAAGAAACGGACTCACGGACCCAAGGCACCTTTTAAGAGGAGACAAACTGGATAAAAATACATGCGTCTGCGCACCAAGAGAACCAGGGTGAATTCCTGCATGCCATTGATCTGAAATATATGCTGTAGTCCGACAGATAACTATAGCTATAGCTATGCTGCTTTGTTTAGTGCATGGAGTCTGTTGTGGCTGTCCACGATCAACACTGCAAATGGCTTGAGCATGACTGGCACCTGCCAATCCAAACTAACTCACTCGCGCTTGCCATTCAACTACAGCAGAGTCATTTAATGTTTGAACATCCCAGTGCATGAACTTGGCTGTTTTGTCTCCAAAAATAGATTTGCACCTATGAAAAACGCCCTCAGAGGACTGCGTTTTTTCCATGGAATGGGTTGCGAATTTAAGCCTCCATTTGTTACTAATATGCATCATCGGTTTATTCATATGGATATTCCCCATCAGAAAAAAAAAAAGAGGGTGGAGTTTACGTGGAGATGAGTTAAAAGAACTAACATTTTAACGAGCTAAAGATAAATATGGAATAACCTTCAGGAGGAATACGGACCTGTTTGGAGATCAAACAGGTGATTTCGCTTTAGATGAGATCTGCCATGGGAGCCACCGAGCAGACATACTGACACCAACGCCTCCCGCCGCCTCCCTTCCCCGATAAGTCTGTGCAGTTATCACAGGATCACCTGCGTTGTTACAGGCGGCAGCGTATTCTTCTGAAGAGGGGGGCGTCATGTGCTGCTGATGCCAAACATTTTTAGATTTGCTCACTTTATCCCCACCACACCACCACAACCCCCTCCCCTCCCCACCAGCTTCAACCTGTAGCCTTAGCTGCATCACAACATGTAGACCATCTGCTGGTCACTGAGGCGAGGGAGGTGAGTCCCGCATCCTCACGCCTTGTCCCATCTTCCACTCCCGCGCCGATGCAGAGCCGGAGCTTGGGGCGATATATGGCCGGCAGAGAGGACCTGCTTTGACCGCTGGGGGCTCAATTGTTTTTGACCGAACACTTCTGCCGGGCGCATTACCACCAGAGGACACATTGTGAACAAGCATTACAAGCGTCAGTGCACATAGGTAGGACTTTTTTGGTTTTTAATTCAGATATTGTTGCTTTATCTACGAAATCACACATCTGTGGCTGTGTCTTTAAAGTACAATAGTGTGGCCTTAAATGGGTTCAGTCTCCAGAACTATACATCTTCATCCATGTTGCTTTTGTGCAGTGGCCTATGACATTTGAAGGATATTGTCAACTAACAGCTCTTTTGTAATGCAGTGGGATATGTCAACCTTGTGCCAAATATGCTCAAATATAATACTGATCATTTGATCAGTGATCTGATAAAGTTTTTCTCTGCTTCGGTAGGGAATGTATGTCTCATACAGACAGAGGAAATTCATCTCAGAGATTGTATAGAGCACTCAGCATATAATCAGATTTGGTGGTTGTAACTACACCCTGTGAGAGCTGATACAGTATTATTACTGGCTGGCATATTGATCCTGCAGTGTTCTCATATGAGCGAGAACTCATAACCTAATACACATAGACACGATGGAGCCAATGTGCTCAAGTGCCCCCCATCTCCTGCTTGTTATTTTCAACTGCCCTTCTCTTGCCATCTTTAAATAACATAGCATTTCTAGGAATTACTTACAAATTTAGTCATCCCAAGATGTTGCATTTAACAAATTATATAGATATAATACAGATATATATATACCAGTGTATACAAGTTTTTAAATATGCATGCTACAAATCTAAATTAACACTTTCTTGATCATTACCTTCAAAACATAACATGGAACACAATGGTTATAACAATAATAATGCAGTTTTTCTTCTGCTTTCTGTCCTGTAGCTCTTCGCAGGCAGATCTTCCTGTACCTGAAGCCACGAGCGCGTGGTGCCTTTATCTCCTTGTGGCCCGACGTGGCCCCACCCTGTCTGAAACCTGCAGGTCCCATCTTCCTCCGGCATGACGGTTGCTACCAGCGACCCTGCGGACGAGGCCGCAGCACATCCGGGTCAGCCTCACGACCTGTATGACCCAGAGCTGGATCACGAATGCTGCGAGAGGGTCGTAATCAACATCTCAGGCTTGCGCTTTGAGACGCAGCTCAAGACTCTCTCCCAGTTTCCGGAGACGCTGCTGGGGGATCCCAAGAAAAGGATGAGGTATTTTGATCCCCTCCGGAATGAGTACTTTTTTGACCGTAACCGACCGAGTTTTGATGCCATACTGTATTACTATCAATCAGGAGGGAGGCTGCGTCGGCCTGTTAACGTGACCCTAGACATTTTTTCTGAGGAGATCCGGTTTTATGAATTGGGTGAGGAGGCTATGGAAATCTTCAGGGAGGATGAAGGTTTCATAAAGGAAGAGGAGCGGCCTCTGCCAGAGAATGAGTTTCAGAGACAAGTGTGGTTGCTGTTCGAGTATCCAGAGAGCTCAGGTCCTGCGCGCATCATTGCCATCATCTCCGTCATGGTGATTCTTATCTCAATTGTCAGCTTCTGCCTGGAGACATTGCCAGTTTTCCGAAATGATGAGGAGGAGATGTACAATTATCCATTCCAGGCCATGTCCAACGCCACCTATACCTATGACAGCTCAGCTTATTTTAAAGACCCTTTCTTCATTGTGGAGACCCTCTGTATCATCTGGTTCTCTTTTGAATTCCTCGTTAGGTTCTTTGCCTGTCCCAGTAAAGCTGGATTTTTTGGCAACATCATGAACATCATTGATATTGTGGCAATCATCCCCTACTTTATCACCCTGGGTACAGAGCTAGCAGAGAGGCCAGAGGACGGCCAGGCAGGCCAGCAGGCTATGTCTTTGGCTATTCTCCGTGTCATTCGTCTAGTCCGAGTGTTTCGTATCTTTAAACTCTCACGTCACTCCAAGGGGCTCCAGATCTTGGGCCAGACTCTGAAGGCCAGTATGCGGGAGTTAGGCCTCCTCATCTTCTTCCTGTTCATCGGCGTGATCCTCTTCTCCAGTGCTGTCTACTTTGCAGAAGCAGACGAGCCAGATTCCCAGTTTAGCAGCATCCCTGAGGCCTTTTGGTGGGCAGTGGTTTCCATGACCACAGTGGGCTACGGAGACATGGTCCCAACAACTATTGGAGGAAAGATTGTGGGGTCTCTCTGCGCAATTGCCGGTGTGCTAACCATTGCCCTGCCTGTACCTGTGATTGTTTCAAACTTCAACTACTTCTACCACAGAGAGACCGAGGGCGAGGAACAGGCACAGTATCTGAATAGCCCAAGTGTGCCTAAGGCCAGCTCAGCTGACGATCTGAAGAAGAGTGGTCGGAGTGGCAGTGGGTCCACTCTCAGTAAATCTGACTATGTGGAGATCCAGGAGGCTGTGAACCACAGCACCGAGGACTTCAGACCAGAGGGCATAAAAACAGGAAACTGTACCCTGACCAACACTAACTATGTAAACATCACTAAGATGCGTACAGATGTATAATGTGAGCTACTGTACATGGTTAACTTCAGCTGGGGTCTGCAAGGGGAGGATTAAGGTGTGACTCCATGTATTGACAAACATATGGCGCCAGTATGGGAGACAAGAGCAGATGAGTGGGATTAACTTGGAAAAAGGCCAGTCAAGAGGACCTCTTGTTGTCTCACATCCTGTGGATCAGCGCATACCATAGAGCTGCCACCCGTCTTATTTAGGACATTGTCAGTGTCTGCATGGAGTTAGTCTTACCTATGTGACACTAGTCGCCCTGCTAGCAACAGTAGCCAAATAGTAGCCTTACCAGTAATAACCAATATTAACAGTGTAAAGGGACCACTAGTTTCTACCTTCTTGCTCAAACTGCCGCAGATAGAAGATGCAAAGTAACAACAATTTAGATCATTGTGACATTTATTTTTAAATGTAACCTAACTTATTAACTTGTGATTAAAAGCAGGCCATATTATCAGCATTCATGAGCAACTTTAATCTGCCGCTCTAACTGCCAAGGTCCTGACTCAAAACACAGTTACCAAAATCACAGCTCTTCTGTCAGGGGAAAACTGAAGTGAGAGAGAGACAGCGACACTAATACGCTTTTGGACCAATTGGTCCTTTGTTGCTTTCAGTATTAGAGAAAAAAACACTAGCATTTATCCCCTGGCCATCTTTAGATATTGTCCAGTACAAGCTAGTGGTTTCTGTAGAGACCAACAGATAGGTGATGTTCTGTGCTGTATTATGGGACCACAATAGCACACCTTTTTTTTCTGCCATTTTTCTTCAATGAAGCTCAAGTGGATTTACAGTAAGAACACTCTCACCAAGACTTTGCCTTTTTTTGTTTCCAGCCAATGTAGGCTAGCAGGTGGACAAAAGAAATGTCTCAGTAAACAGAATGAATGTTTATTTATTGTTCTGTATTAATTTGATGTATGTTTTTTTTTGTAATAATATGAATGTGTGCTTCTCATCTACATTTATCTTTGGTTAAGATTGCTTGATGTAGAAAGATACTGATTGTTTTCTCGGTGGCATTCTAAGTGAGTGCCTATTTCTCCATCCTCTTTACTTAACCTTAAAGTGTCTCTTTAGCCGCCACACTGGTGGTGTTCTCAGTTTTACACCACTGCCCAGCATAAATGTTGCTGTTCTTGACTTCTTAGCATTCCATGTTCGTAGAAATAGATTAAATGAGATTAAGGAGCAAACTATAATGAGATTTTAGTTTGTTGTTTTTTCAAAAAAAAAAAGTTTATGGCAGCAAAGTTAACTAGTTTTATGTATAAGGCTTTTATGGTACTGTACTAACTAAGACAGAGCACAGAGATCAACTCAAACTTATCGATGACAATTTTAAGGTCATCTTTTGTCATACCACCGATGCCATATTTGTGTTACTCAGTTTATTGTCACCCAGGAATCAATAAAGTATTCTGATTGCTGGATAAGTGGCAAGAAGCAATGGCAGCGTTTGAGTCTAACATTAGCTTGCTTGTGATATCCTGAAGCTCATTAGCGAAACTGGCAAAATATCTCTTACCTAATCAAACTCTCACACTTTTCCTCTTAAATAATTGGTCAAAATTAGTTAACTTTGCCTGCCTCTGGAACAAGTTCAACATGTTAATAGCTCAATTATTAGATCACCAAAGACAAATAATGCAGGACGAGGCTACGTGTCCTTCATCAGCTTTTTATCAAACATATACTCTGCTGTTGTAGGGCTGCATGTCCTTTGGAGTATTCAGTGTAGCATGAATTAGTATAAATAATATTTAAAAAGCAAATTGGCATCAATATATTCCTATATCTATACTTCTGCTTTTTGCAAAACTGTATGCTCTAGAAGTATATGTCATGCTTTGCATAAGCATCTTCATGCCATTGTTAACTGAAATATTGTCGAGTCCCAATCCATGGGAATTATTTACCAAGAGAGAGTTGCGTGTCCATGAGAACATTTAACTATTGCAAATGTATGGAGAAAGAAACAACAGGTTTGACATGAGAGGAAACAGGAAAAGTCCAAATCCACAATCCAGACTCCAGAACAGAGATAGATCAGGGATTTGCTCAACATTTCAGGCGTTAACTAATGCTAACTTAAGCTTTAAGGTCTTTATAGTCAGTTGCAGTCACAACCCAGTAACGGTGTCTTATAGTGAAAGCACAAAAACAGCTACTGTATCTGCCGCCTGCCAAGTGGATGCACAGATTCAAACAGTCAGTCGGGCCAACTTTTTGCCCAGCCAAGTGCATCATAATGCTCCAAGGGACTGTCTGAGTGCGCTTATCTCTGATATATAGCCCCATCACGCTTAGTGTGCAGTGTTGTCTATATGTGTGTCTGTCTGTGTGTATATGCGTGTGTGAAAAACAGAGAAAATGAAAGACACAAAGAGATTGTGAGTAATAGAGAGCATTTAGACTCAGACTTTAGCAGTTATCTGAAATACTCTTCTTCTTGACTCCGGGTCCAATGCTCTGTTTATTCTACTCCATCCTAGCACACTGTTTACAGCCTCTGTACATGTTCGACACATGCATAAAGTACATTAAACAAAGATAACTGAAAAGAATGTCCTGCCATACTCACTAGAGATGAGATCTTTGACCATGTGTTGACTTATGAGATAAGCTGCAGTATCAGCCAAGTACTGGGGATTGCAGGAAAGAGAGGAAAGGTTGGGAAGGAAAATACGATAATGAAAGTAAGATAAACACTGCCCACACCCTCTTTTGCTGTTTAAGCTGATGTGTACTTGTAACTGTTCTTGTGAACTGGAACACCTATGTGACTTTATGTGGCTTGAAAGCTTCGTCTGGACTTTCCACTCTCGTTACCGAGCACTATTGAAGTGACACTCTGTCAAGACAGAAAACCTTCTCTTGGAGTAACCAACAGCACGGCACATCAGGATCATCTGAACCAAGGAAAACACATCTTTGCTGTACTCCACATACAAGAGGACACTTGACACACACACACACACACACACACACACACACACACACACACACACACACACACACACACACACACACACACACACACACACACACACACACACACACACACACACACACACACACACACACACACACACATACACACACACACACACACACACACACCAGACATTTGGACACATACAGCCGGTGTACACACACACTGCCTGTGATGGTCACGTCTGCTGTCAGGACAGAAACCTATTGAACTTCAAGGCCACAAAAGTGAATGGTCTCAAACCCACTATTGGTGGTGAACACACGTAGCCATGTAAACAATGTATCTAAGAGTTACAGCTTCTTTGAATGATGTCTTGAAATGCCTAAAGCTTCAGCTTTAAAACAAGCTTCTGCCATGTATGGATTCCTGTGTAGCAGGGAGTCAAAGTGTATGCTTGCTGCATTAATCCGAGAAACTAAAGTTGTATATAAGTGAATTATCTACAGCCGTGGCCAAAAGTTTTGAGAACGACACAAGTATTGGTTTTCACAAAGTTTACTGCTTCAGTGTTTTTAGATCTTTTTGTCAGATGTTACTATGGTATACTGAAGTATAATTACAAGCATTTCATAAGTGTCAAAGGCTTTTATTGACAATTACATTAAGTTTATGCAAAGAGTCAATATTCGCAGTGTTGACCTTTTTTTTTCAAGACCTCTGCAATTTGCCCTGGCATGCTGTCAATTAACTTCTGGGCCACATCCTGACTGATGGCAGCCCATTCTTGCATAATCAATGCTTGGAGTTTGTCAGAATTTGTGGGTTTTTGTTTGTCCACCCGCCTCTTGAGGATTGACCACAAGTTCTCAATGAGATTAAGGTCTAGGGAGTTTCCTGGCCATCGACCCAAAATTTCGATGTTTTGTTCCCCGAGCCACTTAGTTATCACTTTTGCCGTATGGCGAGGTGCTCCATCATGCTGGAAAAGGCATTGTTCGTCACCAAACTGTTCTTGGATGGTTGGGAGAAGATGCTCTCGGAGGATGTTTTGGTACCATTCTTTATGGTACTGGCTGTGTTCTTAGGCAAAATTATGAGCGAGCCCACTCCCTTGGCTGAGAAGCAAACCCACACATGAATGGTCTCACATGCTTTACTGTTGGCATGACACAGGACTGATGGTAGCGCTCACCTTTTCTTCTCTGGACAAGCTTTTTTCCAGATGTCCCAAACAATCGGAAAGGGGATTCATCAGAGAAAATCACTTTACCTAAGTCCTCAGCAGTCCAATCCCTGTACCTTTTGCAGAATATCAGTCTGTCCCTGATGTTTTTCCTGGAGAGAAGTGGCTTCTTTGCTGTCCTTCTTGACCAGGCCATCCTCCAAAAGTCTTCGCCTCACTGTGCGTGCAGATGCACTCACACCTGCCTGCTGCTATTCCTGAGCAAGCTCTGCACTGGTGGTGCCCCGATCCCGCAGCTGAATCAACTTTAGGAGACGGTCCTGGCACTTGCCGGACTTTCTTGGGCGCCCTGAAGCCTTCTTCACAACAATTGAACCTCTCTCCTTGAAGTTCTTGATGATCCGATAAATGGTTGATTCAGGTGCAATCTTACTAGCAGCAATATCCTCGCCTGTGAAGCCCTTTTTGTGCAAAGCAATGATGATTGCACGTGTTTCCTTGCAGGTAACCAGGGTTAACAGAGGAAGAACAATGATTTCAAGCACCACCCTCCTTTTAAAGCTTCAAGTCTGTTATTCTAACTCAATCAGCATGAAAGAGTGATCTCCAGCCTTGTCCTCGTCAACACTCTCACCTGTGTTAACGAGAGAATCACTGACACGATGTCAGCTGGTCTTTTTGTGGCAGGGCTGAAATGCAGTGGAAATGTTTTTGGGGGGATTAAGTTCATTTTCATGGCAAAGAGGGATTTTGCAATTAATTACAATTCATCTGATCACTCTTCATAACATTCTGGAGTATATGCAAATTGCCATCATAAAAACTGAGGCAGCAGACTTTGTGAAAATGTATATTTGTGTCATTCTCAAAACGTTTGGCCAGTGATGTAGGTTTAATGCTCCAAGGATTAAGGATGGAAGTATATTAAGAAATCAAAAAGAAAATATAATTTCTATGAGAACTTTAACTTATTTGTGTCATCAGACACTGTATAAATGAACTGTTGTTTGTTTTTTTTCACTATGTTTTTCTATTTGAATGTTATTATTGGCTCACTCGGTGCAGGGGGTGAGGTTTGACTAAAATACACATGCAGGCCTTGGTCTAATAGATTCTCTCTGTACTGTCTTAATGAACCATGAAGCAAACTGTCAACTGTTACATAAAGGAAATATCTGAACGCTTGTCATGCCCTTCATGAGGACCTTCAGTGAATATAAACTGATTCATAGAAAATATTGATAGATAATTACTTTCATCATTCCATATAATTGTTAATTATATCATGATCATATCAATAATAACATCTCTATTATAACCTCAAGCTACTGTTGTGTCTTTCTCATGTGATTTAAAGGACCTTTTGTGAAGGCAAAAAGATGAACAGATTCACAATACTACAGTGCTAGTCGATTCAGATCAGTTTGTCTCAAAATGATATATTATGAAGCCAGCCCAAACCAGCTGATTTTTGTATCTATTATGTTTTTCAACTTTACAATATTCTTTGTAAGTCTGACATGCACAGAATTAAGCAGAAAATTATGTAAAAAGTGACTTTTTACATGAAATCTTACAACCTACTGTAGTTACTTTGTTAAAACTTATTTGGTGCTCTTTTAGCTAAAAAATGGGGGGATGACATATTTTTGTACACCAAACCCGGCAGCATGCCTCGACTGAATCCCTCAATCAAAAGCCAATTCGATTGTTTCATTGGATTTGGGATTTTCGCATGAAATAAGCTCTGTGGCAAACACAAGTTTATGATACTAAAACATTTTGTTCAGCAAGATGATCTTCCAAATGAACACCACTTTTATGATTATTAAGTGTGAATTCAATGGCCAGTTGTAAAAAGCTAATGTCAGTCTATAAACTAACTACACCACGGTCGCATCAAAGCTAGGGTAACAATAACCACTGACCCTAACCCCCTAACACTAACCCATCTCACCCAAGAAAACACTGAATTGGAGAAGAGGTGCAAAAATGCTAACTCATTTATGGGACTCATTCCTGCAGCACTCTATAAAGTAATGAGTAAGAAAACCTAGAGGTTAGATATACAATTTAGATTGATGAACGCATTACTGGACAGGCCGCTCTTGTGTCCATTACAGAAGGAATATTTGAATTGGCTATCGACCATCACCTCAATGGTTTTTATGTCTCTCCCTAAGTGAACCTTGTGCTCTGAGTAAGTCTCTATTTATAAAACCAGCAACAAGGAAAGTGAGGAAGAGAGAGGAGAGCAAAATGCTCTTGACTTGTGGTTCAACGTAGAGTGGGACGAGTACAAACAAACTCTGTTTCAGTGCCACTTCATAGACTTTTACACTTCCCCAGGAGCTGTATATGTTTTTATCTCTCCTCTCATTGTCTTATCCTTGCGCTCATATCGCTGCTATTGAGTTTCATCTCACTTACCCTCTCTATTATTTGACCCTCTCAGATTTAATTTCCCACACATTTTCTCTTGTGCTCATCGCTCTCCATCTCTGCCTCTCCACCAGTGCTAGGCACCAAAGTAATGCACAGCGGGTGATGTGATTCTCCTCTCAGACATATATTAGCAGTATTATGCTCCCTCTGGTTCACCTCAGTTGGCTGGGTTCCGGTATGTCAGCTAAGGAAAGTAGCCAGGCATCCTTCCAGACAACTGATGGGTATTGATCTACTGATTGCTGTTTGATTATCGACATATTCAACAGAAGCTTGGCTCAAGTTCTCTTTAAGCCAGCCAGACAGCCAATATTCCTGCATCCTGAAACTATATCGCATATCTGTGGGTTATCCCCCCCCCCACCCAGACCTCCCCTCCCGCTGCAGCCCCCATCGTCTGCACCCCCAACACCCCACCCCCACCCCCACTCCAACAACCTACAGATTACCCCCCCTCTCAATTAACCAGGTGAGGAAAGAACTGAAGAGAATAAAGGTGAGAAAAGCCATGGGTCCGGACGGCATCAGCTCAAGGCTCCTCAGATCCTGCGCAGACCAGCTGTGCAGGATAGTGGAGCACATCTTTAACTTGAGCTTGAAGCTGGGGAGGGTACCACAGCTATGGAAGACGTCCTGCGTGGTACCAGTCCCAAAGACCCCGGGGGCCAAGGACTTCAGCAGCTTCAGACCGGTGGCATTAACATCCCACCTGATGAAGACCCTGGAGCAGCTGGTCCTTGTGCACCTCCGCCCCCTGGTGATCTCATCTTGAACAATAAACTGGACTGGACTAATCATACAAATGCACTTTATAAAAAGGGTCAGAGCAGACTCTATCTGCTGAGGAGACTGAGGTCCTTTGGAGTGCAGGGAGCACTCCTGAGGACCTTTTTCAACTCTGTGGTGGCATCAGCCATTTCAACAAGCTTGTCAGGAAGGCCAGCAGTGTGCTGGGGTGTCCACTGGATACGGTGGAGGTGGTGGGAGACAGGAGGATGATGGCCAAGCTATCATCCCTGATGAACAACACCTCTCACCCCATGCGGGACACTCTGGCAGCTCTGTACAGCTCCTTCAGCCACCGGCTGCTTCACCCCCGGTGTGTGAAGGAGAGGTACCGCAGGTCCTTCCTTCCTGCTGCTGTCAGGCTGCACAACCAACTCTGCTCCCAGCAGACCACATGACACATGACAATAAAAACATGACAATAAAAACCTGTGCAATACAATACACTGTGCAATAATAGTTAAAATAGTTTTTCTGTCTGTAAATATAATATTTCAGTTATTGTTGTTTTTCTACTGTTTCTTATTGCTTATTTATAATCCTTTTTCTTTTCTTTTCATTTTTTTTTAATCTTGTCTTTCTTTTACTATGTCTCTTGTGTGCACTTTACTCTATGCTGCTGTAAGCCTGCAAATTTCCCCGCTGCGGGACTAATAAAGTATTATCTTATCTTATCTTATCTTATCTTATCCTTATCTTATCTTATCTTATCTTATCTTATCCCGTCTTACATTTTAGGTGAGGTTGTGCCCTGTTTTTGTCCTGACTTGCGTTTTTATTTTTGTCTAAAATATTTATTTAATGATTTAAAGTAGCCAGGAGAAAATGAGAAAATTAATGTGTTACCAATTCCTTTCACTGACCAATTCCTTTCACTGACCAATTCCTTTCATTTTAATGGGCACAAGAGCACTTTGTTTGCTGTATGAGGCAATACCCAAGAGACCAAGTGATTGCCTTACATGCTGTGAATATTTTTTCCTAGCAAAATGAGCTGATTTATAACCTAATACACTGCCCAGTTAATAGCCTGTCAACCTTAGCTTACTTTATAGCACTCCAGGTTCCATAGGGGAAGCCTGTGTACGTACTGCCTGCTTATTTTCCCTGTGTGTGTGTGTGAGTGAGTGAGTGAGAGAGTGTGTATGGAGGAGGGGAAACCCTTTTTATCCCTCCAGTCCCAACAGTGGAAGCCCTTTTTATTAACCTCCTCTATTAATAGCAGACACAGCATGTTTCCCTTATGTTTAAAGAGAATATCTCCTTCTTTCTTTGGATAGTTGAACAGCCAAAATAACTGCGTATATTGCATTTTTTATAGTAATTTTAAGTGTGGAGGACCAGATTTCTTTGGTGAAAAATATATATCAGATATATCAGATGATGCAAGGTTGAAATATGGAGTGCATAATAGAGGGGGTGGAGTGGGAGTGGGGTTAGACATTGGGTGGACCTATGAGAAAAGAAGGACAACACTGGGGAGTTTCAGCTTGTCAATGTGTTTAATGAGCTGAATTGATTTATGACTGTGGCCTACATTCTGTAGGCTGTTCTCCATCATATACCTTTACTTACAGCCAAACACAGCGTGTTTGGCTGTAACATTATCTTAGCTGTATCATATTATTTGAATATGTTCACATAAACCAAATAAAATAGAGTGAAGAATTTCAAGACAGTTTTTATAGATAATATAATATAATATATATTATTTTATCTTATTTCTGCTGTTGATTTTCAATCAGTCCAGTAGATATGGAGGACAATTCATAAATAAATTAATATATGACATACTATAAACTAAAGGGAAAACATTGCTATCTATATTCTCCTTTGTGCTGTATATTTACTCTACTGTATCTGTCTTTATCTCAGCCTGCAAATTAAGCAAGTGGAAGCAACACAAACACAAGGCACAGGTTAACATGTGGAGAGGATTGACAAGCTAGCCTAGCCTACCACACACACCTAGTGACCTTAACCCCTGACCTACCAACAAAAGTCCCTGCAGACCTTTCATAAATGAATAATAATCAGTTTCAATTCTTCAGATTACATTAACTACATAACTTATAGTGTTTTGAGAAGATATAAGTTAACATGTTGCTTTGATGGTTGTTTCTTACAGTAGTGTGGGCAGTATTCCTTGTATATTAAATATATGTTGGTAGGATGAGGGTTAAGAGAAAAAGACTGTGCATGATTAAATAAAGGAGTAAAGGAACACACTATGCGTCCTTTCTATTATAAATATTTCTGCATAATAAGAGCACCAGCTGTGTTTACATAGACTAATTTACTTGAGACATCCCCTGTGCAGGTTGCAATGAAAAATCCTATTTTGTGTGGGTATCAGAATACGAAGGACAAAAACATCCACTCAGCAGAAGAGTATTAATTAAAATATTGATAAAAAGGCATATCTTTAAAAAAATTCTTCCATTTCTTTTGGCTGAGTGGTCAGATGATGAAGGGTTTCCTTTAAAGTTGCCTGCCGTGCAGTTTGTGATTACCTTTTTGTCTTTATGGACCACATGATTTCACCTAGTAATTAACCCTTAAACAAACTCCTCCATTCATTCTCATATTGTTCTCCAATCTTCCCTCTAGTGTCCATGAGCAGGCCTGCAATTGTCTGTGTATACTAAACTAAGTTCCTTTACTGTCTCTACGTGCATTACTGGTAAGCTGTGCAACATGCTTTACACCCTTGATACTGTGTGTGTGTTTGTGTGTGTTTTTACCAAATTCACCCAAATCCTTTTTCTTATTTCCTTAAGAAAATAAATAACACATATTTTTTGTTTTGCTCCTCAATTTTTGTGGAAAAATAGTAGTTTTAGTTCTACCTTTCTTGTTTCATTACAGTGAAAATAAGTCAGCAGCTCTGCAACACAAAATAGGACTTTCAAAAGCCATTAGCAGCCTGGACACTCCACTACCACAAAAAATGTTTGTTTGTGGAGCCAAGTGCAATTATAGTCACCACAGTTAGGATACAGGCAAATGATACCCACTTCCTCTTCTCTCTGTAACTCCACAGACTCATTGCTCACAGACATGATATGGGGTCTTAAAATATCCATCCCGCATAAATAATTAATGAATTCAAAGACCACCTACAATCTTTCCTGGTCTCCATTTTCTTTTTCTGTTTTATCCATTTGTTCTCTGGTCCCTTTTGGTAATGTCTTTCTTTCTTTGGTGTGTTCTTACTCTACCATGTCTCAGGTTCAAGTTTGCATCGCAGTTTGAATTATCTTCTACCTGCAAGAATTCTGTAAAACACAGATTTGAAGATGTGGCCACACTGGACACACACACACACACACACCACACACACACACACACACACACACACACACACACACACACACACACACACACACACACACACACACACACACACACACACACACACACACACACACACACACACACACACACACACACACAAACAAACACACTAATGAGGTCTTTGTTTTTGTTCTTCATGCCTCTTAGTGTATTGATCAAGTATGCATCAGAAGTGGATTACTTAATGGGGTGGTGCTTGGAGAGCATTAGCAGTGACTTATAGTAAATGTTTCTCAAACTCAAGGGTTCATCGACTCTCCCTCCATTTGTCTGGTCTCCTGTGTTCAAACACCCAACCCAACAAGAAGATAGCTCTTTTTTTCATTTGAATTTAGCATTATAGTATCCTTCATTGCTAGTAAGAAAATCTGTAATATGGAAGGAGAGTACCCAGACCTTCACCTTCCACCTGCATCATCACTCCTCACTTATCAGCATCAAACATAGGAGAGGAGGCGTGAAACGCCATTAAGAATGAGGCTCAGTAAAGATGGTGGGTACTGGATCAATACAAAGTATGATTGAAAATTAGGCTTTTTATTCTCCTGTCAATAAATTAAAAAAACATAACTAGATGACACAAAACGAAAGAATAAACTGCAAACCTAATTCAACAGACTTTTCAGATTTAACAGATATTTCTCTTCCCTGTCGTTCGCCTTATCTTTGTAATTGCCTACCCCTACTCTCTTTGGCCTATTGTGACACAAAATGGTGAAAAATAGAGCACAAACAGAGCGTTGGCAGTAACAACTTTGGGAGGAAATTAAAATAAACACAGAACTGTGAGAGAAGAGAGAAGAGGAATATATTAGGCCTGTTGAGACATGTATGCTAGGCTTCATGGAAGAAAAGAGCTCTACTCATGAATATTAATTAAGATGGTGGAAACACACATAAACAGGCAGAATTATCCTGACTTGTGTGTCTGAGAAACTGTAAAACAGTGAGATAAATCTCGTAGAGTGTTTGATCTCTAAATAAGGGACTAGAAAAAAAATCAATAACACATTCCTAAATTGCAGGATGGACCAAAACTAATTTATGGATTTAAAAGAAAACTGTCCTTGAGACTAAATAAATGTAAGAAAACATCCAAAATAGCAAAAGAACATATTTGATAGAATGGTGGCATCAATAAAAAAATAAATATGGAACCAGGTCTCTTCATTTCAGATTTGAACAGTTTTGATAATTTTTTTACATAAATGATATGTGGCTATGCACTGTAAACTACAGATCCATGTCCATTTTACTGGAAAAACACCAACCACTCAGTATGGCTCGGGGAAACAGTTACATTTTTTTAAAGGAACATCGGGGCAAATTGCTTTGAAGAAAATTAGATGGGATACATTATAATCAATGTTTAAAAAAAATGGTGGGAAATAGTGCATCCTGGAAACTGACTTTAGACAGTTCACATTTACAAACCAAATCTATACAAACCAAAAACTTGAATTGAAGAACTAAGGCCTGGAAAGTAAACAAAGTGCAGTGCCACCAGAAGCCTGCAGAGGGAGGCCTATCCATTCAGTGCATGCTACTCTGTCAGAAGGGAGCCAGACAGTGGCACCCCCCCCCCCCCCCCTGAGTATGCTCTCAGGTCCAGGGGTCAACCAGAGGAAGCATCTGAGCCAGACACATCCATTTAAACAGTGATGATGGGGATTAATATGACAGCAATACAGTGAATCCCTCTTATTTAACCATGTGAAGTTTACCTTTTTGATATTCACTGCCTAGGTACTTACTAATAATATGCAATAGATAACAAAGTGGAATTGCAAAACTAAGTAAAAATTATTTGTGGAATGCAGGACAAAGAAGCATTAAAGTATGGTTTCACATTTTTTTCAAGTCCATCTCAAAACATCACGTGCACAGTCGTTTAAAGGGGAAACTCCACTGATTTAACAAATCAAAGTCTGTTTACAGGTCGTGGGGAGTAGTGCTGCATATGTGGGAAAAAAAAACTTCTGAAAATTTAGCTGCACAATAATATAATCAGCTTCATGCAACAGTATTGTGATTAGAAATGAAGAGAGACAGTTGTCAAGCCTGCTGGTGGTTAAGAGAGCATAAGGGGTAGTCCAGTCAGGGGTTAGGAAACAAGCCTTTTAAATCTCGTTAGTCTCTCTCTCTCTCTCTCTCTCTCTCTCTCTCTCTCTCCCTCTCTCTGTCTCTTCCCCTCGAGATAAAGCGACACAGCTTTGGTTGAAGGACTAAGAACAAACAGGGACTTTGCAAGCGGGGAATTGGCCAAATTAAACATAACCATGCTGCTGTTATATCACTCTCACATCTGGCCCCAGGGTGACTGGCCGGGGCACCTGCGCCGTGCCTGCTGTCGGTGCGGTCAGCCCGGGGCCGACTGGACGCGCTTTGCGGTGAGTGGGTACATTGCTCACTAATCATGAGCCCGGCATGGCCCGGAGCCTCGAACTTTCTCCGACAACGACCGGAAGTTTGTAGGATCACACTGAAGGTAGGCATCATCGAACAGTCTGTTACAACAAGTGCTACAGGCTCCTGTGTCATCCAGCGGGGGGTTTTTTTCTGGAGTTTTTTTTTAATCAACCAGCTGTTGCACAGTCGCGCTGCATGACCGGCGCTCCTGTCTGCCGCCGGAACAACAGGGAATCACCGCTTAGGCTACTTCATTTTCTGACCTCTTCAGTTCTTAAGAAATTGGAAAAAATGAACTACATACATTTAAGATCACAAAGAGAAATGGCACATTGTTTATCCTTTAGATAATTCTTCCATATATCTGGATAAACATATTCTTCTCAATTGGATGTTTGTTGTGTCCATTATTCCCTAAATCACAGATTGAGCATACTTAGTAGTTGTACATATTACTTCAGAACTATTTTATGGCATCTGTAATGTTGCATTAGTATTCCTCTTTTCCATCTCAATTGTTATCAAAGATGTCCAGGATTGAGGCAAGTTAGGACCTCGGCTTGGTTTTTCTTAGACTGTAAACAGTCCTTGTGTTATAGCTTTAAGTATATATAAGTTGACACAGCTGTCACAAAAATGTAACTTTCAGATGAAAAGCTCCACTTATTACTTCCTGCCTCTAGCAGGTGATGTGCCTCTGCATTTACCTCTGTCTGGTTCAGGGTTTCATGTAAAAAAAACTATTTTTTAAAGGATTTTTGAATGGATGCTAATTTTAAATATATATATTTTAAATCTCATATACCCCCTGGAATGTTTCGATTTTTCCCTCTGCATTGTTGCATGCAGCCATTTCTCCAAACACACCCTCTTAGATTATACTCCCAACTGTTATTTATCTCCAAGCAACCCTTCTGAAGTCAGATCTCATTCACTCTCATTCTTTCTAAAACCCCTCAAATCTCAACTGACGCTCTATTCTCCTCCCACCTTTCATGGCTCACACACTCCATTCAGTGTTCATTTAATACACCTGCGTAACACAACAGGTGGAGCAAAAGATTGTTTTGTTTTTTTAAGTTAGAAATCTTCTATGGCAAAGTAGTTTTTTTGTAGTTGAGACCTAGTGATGAACAGTGTCTCTAAACACAGGAAATTTTGTTCCATTTTTGCCAATGATGGCTTTTGGTTGATATGATCACCAACCAAAAGCCATAATTGAGCCTGTTTCATCTTAACACCTTCAGTGGTTATATGCTGTACAAGCTGGTATACGTTTATCATTAGACTTGTTGCTATCTGTCTGTCCACACTGTCCAAGTTAGCAAACTGTTACTGAGAGAGAAAACAAGAGGTCAAAAAGTGGTACAATATGTGCAATATGGTTATTGTATAAGCAGATGTCAAGACTCAATGAGTATGCATGCCGCAGTTTGGCATCTGTGTGTGTTTCTCTCTGGATGTGGTGGACGTGTGTTGTTTGTACGCCACCTGAGATTAGTGATATGTAATAGAGAGTCAGACCAGATGGCCATCATTTCCTGGATTTGGCACAAAAAAGACTTCTAATATAAAATAACATTTCTGTGAATAATACTGCTTAATCCCCAATGTTGAGGAGGAACGCCGGGGTGGGTACAGTGGGAGGGATGAGAGCGTGTGTGTGTGTGTGTGTGTGTGTGTGTGTGTGTGTGTGTGTGTGTGTGTGTGTGTGTGTGTGTGTGTGTGTGTGTGTGTGTGTGTTTCACTGTTTTTGATGTAAACTGAAATGGCGATTTTATTTTGCGAGTTAATAACATGTTCCTTCATGATGATAGGCAAGGGTCACAAAGAGTTTAATGAAGATGTTAAGTAACATGAAGAGGCCTTATATGAATGTTTGAGAAGAAATAAGTGAGAGGCTGGTAGACCCAGTACAACATTGCTGGTGCAGTGACATGGAGGACAGACTCACATGGTTTTGAGCTGTTCAATTGTACTTTTCTTCCTGAGCTACAGTCAAATTGATGAAGCATTTCCTCTGGCTCAAAAATGTTCATTGCAAAACATCAAGCCATCTTAAAGACAACATCCTTGTAATGGGGGAGAGAAAATAGCACTTGTTCAGTTACCAATCACCTGATTAATTTGAATAGTTGTAATATGTTTTGTTTCTGCATAGCTAGCTTATGCCTTTGCAATACTTGGCTGCTGCCTAGGTTTCTGCACGTGAGGTATTTTTTTTCACAGTGTTAACCTAATAACAGACCCATGCTGGCACATCAATCTCCACGACAGTAATTGAGGAAGCCCTGTCAAATAACAAGAGTTGACATGTCTTTATGTGTTAATACTCATGCAACTAGCAGTGTTTATTGTTTGTTCATATCTAGGAGTAATAACAAACAATGTCACTACGTTGCAGTTGGCATACAGTAAATGGCTTCCTACCTCAGGCATAATAAGTATTTTTTATGAAACCAGAGGATTATGCAGTATACTATCTACCTAATCCTTCAGCACTATTAGATGGGATAGATATGTTTACTTCTTCTGATTGAAAGGCAGGTACCGTAGATCTGAAACATAGTCATTGCAGTATTTCGAGGACTGTCACAAGCTTTGTCCCAGGTTTGTTGCAGATGTTTTTCACAATGCAAGTGAAAGGTCTTGCAGTAATCTGTTGATTTATTCCTCTGATTGAATGAATGACCTTAGTTTGCACCTGTTGATTAACCTCTATAATTTCCTCCAATCTTGTTCTGTCAAAAGTAGGCCTACTATGTTCTGTTTTTGGATGCTCCACAGAAAGTTTTGTATTTATCAGGAAGGAAGTGATTTTGTGTGTGTGTATGTTTGTGTGTGTGTGTCTTGTCAAAAGGCCAAGGGAGGATTTTGGTCCCAGCTGCTGTGCACTGGGACTTGGCCTGGAGCCTGCAGATACACCCATGTCAGCATCAGCAGCTTACTTCTTATAAATGCCTTGTGGAGACCGCACGTAGACCACAAATCTGTCCCAGACAGACATATGGGCAAAATTTAAATTAAATGTTTCCTAGCATTTTATAAAAAAAAAAAAAAATCACTCTCTTTAATTCAATGAGATGTGTGTGCATTCAAAAGGATGTATTGGTGAACTGTTTTAACTAACACTCTGTGGATGTTTCATATTTAACAGTCACACTGGGCTGTACCAGACTGTGGATTGTAATCAATCTGCAGTTTGGAATTGTGGAATAATCTTTTGTATTAAATGAATATACAATTCTTGGTTTTCACATCACACTCATGTCTATACTCACAATTGTCCCCCAGACACATTATCAAGAAATAAAATGATCCTGTGGCAAGGGGGCTATGAATGAGTAACCTAAATATTACACATTTTACTATAATGTCAAGAGCATTACTGAATAAGTTAGAATTAAATAACTATTGGAGTGACAATGATACTGTTCAACCCTGCAGTCCAAAATTATTATGTAAATTATATTGTTTAAGCTTAATAACACAAATGATAGGTAGGTACAGTAATTCATGTTCTAAAAAAACTAAAACAATCCTTAACAGTCATCATCAACAAATTAAAAAATATATCTTCTCTCCTTCAGTGTGCACTTTATCACGCATTCACATTTTCAATTCAATTCAATTCAGTTTATTTTGTATAGCCCAGAATCACAAATTACAAATTTGCCTGGTAGTAGTAGTGGGTGTCAGAGGGCTTTACAATCTGTGCACATGCGACATCCTCTGTCCTTCCCTCACATCGGCACAGGAAAAACTCCCCTAAAAAAAACCCTTTAACAGGGAGAAAAAAGGAAGAAACCTATGGGAGAACGACAGAGGAGGGATCCTTCTCCCAGGATGGACAGAATGCAATAGATGTCATGTGTACAGAATGAGCAGCATAACAGTTCTTAGATACAACACATTCAATGTATATGACATAAATGATTCATATAATAAGACTACTTATAATAACAGCAGCAATTATTACAGTCGAATTATAGCCATGAAAATAGGGATAGTAATGTGACTAATAATAATAATCGAAGTAGCAGTGGGTGTCAGTCGGCTCACAGCAGGAGGCACCTGGTCCACTAGAAGTCCAGGTACCACAACGATTCATGGCTCTGAAACCTTTTATATACAGGTACAGAAAGCAAAAGATTGGCTTCAGGGTGGAAGTAAAGCTAAAAGACACCTAACCTTAATGGTACAGGTAATAGTAATAGTAATGTGACTAGTAATAATAATAATGGTGGTAGCAGTCGGTGTCAGCAGGGCCGTAGCAGGATGCACGTCCACGGTCCAGGTACAGCCACGATTTATAGAAGCCTGCGATTTAACGAGAAAGCACAAAGACTCCAGGGTACAAGCAAGTCAATAAGCGTAATAGTACAGGCAATAATAATAGTAATGTGACTAATAATGATAGTGGTAGTAGTAGTGGGTGTCAGCAGGGCCTCAGTAGGTGGCACGATGACAGTCCAAATATAACCCCGATTCCTGGGAACCTGCGAGGCGAGAAAGCACAAGAACTCCGGGGAAGAAGCAAAATCAGTAATGTGCATAAATAGGAGATTAATACATAAAGAAGGAGGGAGAGAAGAGGAGAGAGGAGCTCAGCGTATCCTAGGTAGTCCCCGGCTGTCTAGGCATATAGCAGCATATCTAGGGGCTGGACCAAGGCGAACCTGAACCAGCCCTAACTATAAGCGCTATCAAAAAGGAAGGTCTTAAGCTGCTCTTGAAAGTGGTGAGTGTGTCTGCCCCCGGACTGAAACTGGAACCTGGTTCCACAGAAGAGGAGCCTGATAACTGAAGGCTCTGGCTCCCATCCTACTTTTATATACTCTAGGAACCACAAGTAACCCTGCATTGATTGAGCGCAGCTCTCTAGTTGGGTAATATGGAACTATAAGTTCCTTAAGATAAGACGGTGCCTGACCAGTTAGAGCTTTGTAGGTAAGTAAAACTGAATTTTAAATTCTATTCTTGATTTAACAGGGAGCCAGTGCAGAGAAGCTAATACTGGAGTAATATGATCTCTTTTCTTAGTTTTTGTTAGAACACGTGCTGCAGCATTCTGGATCAACTGTAAAGATCTAAGAGACCTATTAGAGCAGCCTGATAATAAGGAGTTACAGTAATCTAGTCTAGAGGTAACAAATGCATGCACTAGTTTTTCTGCATCACTTTGAGACAGGATTTGCCTGATTTTCGCAATGTTACGTAAATGAAAAAAGGCTGTCCTTGAGATCTGTTTTATATAAGAGTTAAAAGACAGATCCTGGTCAAAGATAACTCCAAGGTTCTTAACGGTAGTGCTGGATGCTAGAGCAATGCCATCTAGAGAAACTATATCGTTAGATAATTGAATTCGAAGGTGATCTGGGCCTAGTAGGATAACTTCTGTTTTTTCAGAGTTTAACATTAAAAAGTTACAGGTCATCCAGGTTTTTATGTCCGTAAGACATGCTTGAAGTTTAGAGAACTGGTTAGTTTCGTCTGGCTTAATTGATAGATATAACTGGGTATCATCTGCATAACAATGAAAGTTTACTGAGTGTTTTCTGATAATATTCCCCAAGGGAAGCATATATAAGGTAAATAAAATAGGTCCAAGAACAGACCCCTGTGGAACTCCGTGACTAACCCTGGTTTTCATCGAGCTTTCATTGTTTACATATACAAACTGAGATCGGTCTGATAAATACGACTTAAACCAGCTAAGTGCGGTTCCTTTAATGCCTATAAGATGCTCCAATCTCTGTAATAGGATTTGGTGATCAATGGTATCAAATGCAGCACTAAGGTCTAGCAATACAAGTACAGAGACAAGTCCTTTGTCTGAAGCTATTAGAAGGTCATTGGTAATTTTCACCAGTGCCGTCTCTGTGCTATGATTCACTCTAAATCCTGACTGAAAATCCTCAAATTTTGATAGTTTGAACACATTTATGTATTCATCATTGCTGGACATGGTTTTCATGCACACTGTAATCTTTGCTATAGCACTTGTAGTTTCTGTGTATAGTATGGTTTATGTGAACTGCATTACCAAATGGATATTTCTAATTCATATTTCAGTATGAATGAAATCAGTGATAGAAAGATAGATAGACTTTTTTAATCAGATATTAATCTGTCAATTGCTTGCACAATTAATCGATCAATTATTATGAGTTATTAAAAAAAAGAAAATAAACAGTGAAAAATCCAAGTCATCATTTCCCACAACTGTGTTCAATACATTCATTTATTTGACTAACAGTCAAAATCCCAAACATAGTTTACTCATATATAACAAAGAGGCAGCAGGAACCAGGGAATGATTAATGAAAATTGTGTAAAATAATTAAACTTCTATTAATCAACTGATCATCAGCTCTAGTTTTTATTGTTGAACCAAACCACAATCTTTTCCTCATGTTAATCAAGTGTTTTTTGTTGCTTAACCTAGATGAACGAATGAATGAAAGTTCTGTGGCTCCAGAGGGTGTTGGCAGTTGATGCTTCAGTTGAAGCTAAAGACCACATATTTTGATATAAATAACATCAGTGGTGTGGAGTTAAAAAGAAGACCTCTGTAGCCTGCTTCTTATCTCTTCTTGAGGCTAGAATTTTGGGGCTACATTAGCTGCCACTAGCATAACGCACCCGGAACTCCAACCCAACTGATGCATCAGATATTATCCTGTATTTTTATTTCTTTTTGGTCCATTTTGAGTCTAACAATGTTACAGGAGTGTAATACTTAATCGGTGGAGTATTCTTTTAAGCGTACCTGAAATACACTTTAGTTTATACGCGTAGATTCTGATACCATATAAGCTGTAAGAGGTTAAAAGTGAAAATATTTCTCAATATGTTCTTTCGAACAGATATAGAAATATGGAGATAGAGTTAGAAATATGTGACTCGGGCAGCCATATGTGTGTGTGCGTGTGTGTGTGTGTGTGTGTGTGTGTGTGTGTGTGTGTGTGTGTGTGTGTGTGTGTGTGTGTGTGTTTGTGTTTGTGTTACTTGTGTATGTTTGCCTATCTGTGATGGCTCGCTAGTATCTGTGTTGATCTGACAGAAGAGATCGCTCGGCTTATAGCACTGAGCTACCCAGCCTGCATTAATCTGCTTAATAGGGACAAAAACTCCAGGGTCCAAAAATACCAGCAATACCAACCAATGCCTTCATTCAGCCAGAGACCCCCCCTCACCACCACAACACAGGGACATAACCAAAGGTCCAACATACAATGTCAACCATACTGTATTTACTTTTTCTTGAGGACAGAATTTCCCCAGTAGTTCTTTTGACTGAATGAAAAGTTAACACTAATGCTTTTACACTTAACAGAATCACCAACTGGGCTCAGCTGCAAACATCTGGCGCACTGCAGATTTATCTTTGTGATAATGAATATTATTCCGTAAAGTGTGTTGGAATTTGGACTATTTATTAAGCAGGATACATGCTAAATTTAAACAGCTTCGTCAGTGGAACATTTAAGCAAATTTGCATCACAGTTTAACGGCATAGTATATAGTTTATGTAGTATATAGTTTAGCGTAATATTAGTATGTATCAGTGCAGTGTCATAAAATAACGTATATTAGAAATCAGAAAGGATAATTAACCAGGATTAAAGTGTCGGTAGAAAATTGAAGAACTTCACCTTTAGAAATAAAAGGCAAATTTCTACCAACGTTTCCAGCTGACTCATTGCTGATGAAAAAAGCAGACCTGAGATCCATTTAGATTAAAATGTTAGGATTTTCACCAGTATCAAACCAGCAAGCAAAAGATCACTTGGAAATTTAATGAAGCCGCTGAAACCTCAAGCCTGAGTGGAATTACTTTGGACACACACACACAAAGACAAAAACACACACACAAAAAAAACACCTGCCAGCTAAACTGTCAGAGCTGAGGGTTTGGGAGATAATGGCTGCAATAAACTGTATTTGTATCAGGCTTGACCTCTGTGGCTCTTAAACCTTTTATCCTTTAAAAGGTCTGAAGTCCACAGTCTCGTTCTTCCTCAGTCAACAAAGAGCCTTAAAGTCAACTGACAAAATGGACATGTTGTGTGTTGTCTCTTTATGGGGAGGATGTGATTTTATCAGCTCAGTCGGAGAGAAGAGGTGTGTGTCTGAGTTTATCGTTCCTTTGTCTTCCCACTACTAACCTAAATGGTAAAGGAAATGATAAAGGGATGCTTTTGAATTGCTGCACTGTTAAGACAGTGACATGGGTGTTACAGTGGTTTATATAGCAAATTTATATTGCAAATCGTGTGGTGGAAAAGGTTAATTTTAAGTAAATGTTATACAATTATTAAAAAATGTATTACAATTTTTGTTGTTGTTTTTATTATGTTTATTTTTATTATTTTATTATTATTATTATTATCATCATCATTTTAATTTGTAAGGTTTAAAACTCTTCTCCACTTGCCGACCAGCTATAGCAAAGGATTGTAGTTAAGCTAGATCTGCCTGAACATCTGTTCATGTTTACACATGTGGTAAAGTCAGAGGTCAGCTTACTGAAATGCACAGTTGCTCAGCTCAGCATGCAAAACCGTATTTCTGATAGACTCCTATATTGTCCCACATGTATTTCCTTTTCCGCTAACAATGTTCAATGCATGCCTGTATTTGTATGCACATGGAGCAAGAATTGTTTCCTAATGGGTTGCTCTCCCACTATGACTCCCCGGGTATAAATAGAATGGCAAGAATAGGGCCACCATGGGTTTGCAGGGGCCCCATATGACACCTCTGTTATACGCTGTCCTAACACAAGTCAAGGTCGAGAAGCAATTTGTCCTCACAGCACAGCTGCTAGTATTTTTTTCAATGTATATGCAAATGTATTATAGTGTATGATATACTGTGTATGTCCATATATCTGATATGTTATATATATCGTTATTATTGTATTTATTTTTTCATTATTTTGAGTTATAAACCCTGTTAACCCCTAAATAACTTCCTTGCCCACTAATCTGTTAAATTAATAAAATTCAAGACTTCAGCACAGAACTTCTGACAGCCTGCCTTATAAAATTGGGTTTAATGTTGTCATTTATCAAATGGAAGTAGGTTCATTTTAAATTCCATGATGTTAACATCACAACATTTGATTGTGGTTATGTAATGTTGAAATGCATATCAATTTAAATATCGTTACAGTAGGAAGAATTTGTGTTTTTATGTTTAAGCCTCTATTCATTTTATCCACACAGTATTTTTGCTAATATGCGTCCTGTTTATAATGAACAAATGTACAGCACTTTTGTCATGTAATCTAGAAAAAAGTGCTGTGTTTTCAATGAATGCATAACATCTAGATTACCTTTATATTGAGTCCACAATAATAACTTTGTTTTTTTGTAGTTTTTTCTTTGTTTGCTTAAGCATTTGAAGCTATGCAGGTATACTGCAATCCATTTACATACAAATAAATGGAGTCACAATATATACAATTATTTTCAAGAGAGTATGCCAGGAAGAACACTAAGAAAATCCTAGAAATAATTAATTAAATAAACTGTAGGCAAATTTGACTGTGTAATTCATTTAGTGGTGTGTTAGTGTTCTCATATTGACACTTTTGAGGCTGAAAAGCCTAAAATGCCCTTATTTATATACTTGCATGAGTACCTTTACTTTATAACTCACAAATCCAATTGACAGGCATGAAGGGATTTAATTCTCACTATTCCACAAATGTTAGACATGTTAATAAACAGCGTTGACAAGACTCTCCACAGTAGTTGTTCACACATGCTCTAGGAATTATAAGAGTGGGGGGCAGCTTCCTTACATGCCTGTGTGTACAAATATATTTTTACAGCATGAGGACAGAGAGGTATGGCCAAGTGCGTCTGGGTGTTGCTCAGACACTCAGACGCTCAGATAATTTATGTCCGTTGCGATTACCAAAAAAAATACTTAGTGGGTGGACTTAAGAGATTCAATGTCTAGTTTTTCCCTGATCTAATAATGGACAATATCACACTAAACTTAATTATTAGTGCATGAAAACAAGGTGTACAACTTAGAAGGAGCGTATAGTTAAAGAAAGAGTTAAAGGAGGTGATGATATCTTTGAAAGTAACAGGTGGAAAGCTGTGTGGGGTGCCCATGACACTCTCTCATCAATCTTTCTTCCTGAACGTGTTGAACATCTCAATGGAGTTGTTAAACATTTATTATTTATCGTGAAACTGTGAATAAGTCAGATATGGATACGGCCTGTGTGTGTGTGTCTTGTAAATCTTCTTGGTGAGGACCAATTTGAGTTTTAGACCTTCAGAGTGAGGACATTTTTTCACCGAAAAGTGAAGACATTTTGGCTGGTCCTCACTTCTTTAAAAGCCTGTTTGACACTTCAGACTTATTAGAATAAGGTTCAGGTTAGGGTATGGGTCAGGGTACGGTAAGGGTTGAAGTTAGGCATTTAGTTGTGATAGTTAAGGTTGGGCTAAGAAAAGCATTATGTCAATGAGTGTCCTCACAAAGATAGAAGTACAGGGATATGTGTGTGTAGGGTGAGTAAGTCAAGCATGGAGAAGAGATCTGAGGATCTAATCGCTTCGTTCCACACTAGAAGGCCTTGAGCACATCACCCAGATCACTGAGAGATGGCTTATGGCTCACATGTCCAGACACACTAACACACACACACACACACACACACACACACACACACACACACACACACACACACACACACACACACACACATATATAAAATAATATGTGTATATATATATATATATATATATATATATATATATATATATATATATATATATATAGATACACATACACAAAAACAGAGACACCCACACAAAAATATCAATGGCACAATATTGACAGATTTATTTCTGCTTCCTTCTTTGTTATTCTGTGACCTGTGAGTATGCTTGTTTGCATGTGTATTGTGTGTGCTTGCATGTGGCCTTTGCCACAGCTCTAGTTACTACTCCAGCATAAGGTTACCCAATGTAGGCTGTTATAGATCAGCCATTCTGATGTCAATTGAGGAGGAAGCAGAAAGCTGCAGCAGTGGCAGAACTCTCCCGTTTTTGCTTTTTTACAGCCTAAAGTATACACATGGTCAGTAGACTTCTTGCTAAGGAAGGTAAGCTGCTTGCTGCTTGCTTGTTATTCTGTCTATGAGCTTGTTTTGGGCAGTTTATTTACCATTACCCTCTTTCTTCCTTTAAAAGAAAAGGGAGCAGCATGTCAGTTGCAGCTTTTATCACATTTCACATCGTCTTGAGTCAGATTTCACTCTGTCTTTAAGAGAAGGCATATTTTTAACCTAAGCATAGGACTTTCAAAAGAGCTGCGGCACAATTGTAATTAAAGCTAAATACCTGAATCAGTGCAAACTCTTGATCTGTTTTGGAAACCATTTGTCATTTTGGTGAGTCAGAGCAATTGCTTTCTGAGACAGACAAGGGTCGGGAGTTCTCTCTGTAACACTGAGCACAGTTACACATTGACAGGATATTGAATTATTGGAAAAACATTAGGAATTGGTTAAATGGCACAATATCATTAGCTAATTTCCAAGTATTGATCCAGGAGCAAGTGTCTTCTTCTGCACCTTCTATCTTTGGATCATGAGAAAGTTCTGCTTTTGGTTTAAGAGGGGAGGAGGGAGTTGATTAGATTTAACTTTTAAATGGCATCATATTATAATCATCATTTTATTTGATCATAGCTGCAATCCTACTGGACATCTTTACTCGTTTACTCGTTTTGAGTGATCCCTCTTCCTGTGTGCACAATCCATAATGGTTTTTGTGTCTTTTACCCCTCATTGTCATTTGTTTCCTCTGCTCTTGATAAACTGCCCCTCTTTCCTTGTCAGGGTTGCTCTCTCATCATCCTGTCTATCCACCCACCTATCAACTCCCATTCTCTCTCATTGTCACTTTCCTTTCCTTCTCTTGCATTCTGTCCCCGACCCGCCCAGTCCTTCCACCCACATCTGTCTTCCCAACAATTTTCATGTCATGGTCCTCTACCACTCAGCCGGCCCATCTCACTATCTCTGTCTCTCTCTCTCTCTCTCTCCCTCCCGCCCTCCCTCCCTCTTTCTCTTTCCCAGAAATATTGCTATTAATGGATCTGGTTTTAGATGGTGACTCATCTCCAGAGTCTTTAATTAAACATCTGCATGAAGCCTCAGCATTCGGTCACACACAATCACACATGTATAGTACATGCACTACACACACACACACACACACACACACACACACACACACACACACACACACACACACACACACACACACACACACACACACACACACACACACAGCGATGCACATTCAAACAAATGCATTCACACTAATTGATGCACAACTCAAAAAGCAGCTTACTATTAAATGTCATCTTCATGCTGATGAAAAGTCACACTAGCTCTGGTAAACTTGAATCCAGATACACATGCATGGCACAAATAAGGAGCAGAGTGGATTTCTAGAAGAAATAATGTGTCTTAATGCGGTATAAATGTGACCCTTGGTGTCTGGGGGAAGCTTGGCCCGTGCTATCACTGTACAGACAGTTAATTATGCACTAAGGTATACGCAGCCCCAGTTTCCCTGCCATGCTCTCTCCTTCTACAGCCTGCAATGGGGTCATTACAGGTAGCGTACCTTGATTCCCTTTGAGCAGGTGCAGCTGCAGTAGTTTCATATTTTGGGCAGAATTTAGATATCCTAAATTTATGCCAACAATTTGACAAAGAGATATTCAAGCATGTAACTAATAAGCCTTCCATTAGATAGTCTTGTTTATCGTTTTAACGTTTCACAGTTACATGACTCATCACAGTGCTTCCACAAAACAGTAGTCTTTCCATAACTGTGGAAAAGGTTGGTGGTTCAAACCCCTCTACCGGCAATATGCCGAGGTGTCCTTGAGCAAGACACCTAACCCCAAGTTTGTCTTTGGGATTTAATTTCCCCAAAATAAAGACTGATTATTTTATACTCTCCATTTTCTTCCTTTCTTTCCATCTTCAATCTCGCTCACCCTCTTCCTCCTTTTTCTTCCCATATTTCTGTATCTCCCTCACCCCCTCACCTTTCTCTCTCTGCTGGTTTCCAGAAAGGTGGGTATCTAAGAAACAAGGAGTCATGATAGAACATCTGCTCTCCAATGTCATATACCTGTCACCTGATAACAATTAACACAGAACAAACAATTACCATTGACAGAGACACACTGACTCTCTTTCTCTGTCTCTCACTCTACAGGTGTTGGAGGGAATAAGAAATAGAGGGCACTTTCACTTTTACCTGTTACTGTAAGTGCTTTGCTAAAGAGCTCTGGTACCCTGCTGCTGATTCTGGTGACTGAGCCTCCCATCTGTCCATCCGTGTTTGTGTTTGTTTGGAGATTGTATTACCCTGGGGCACCAATGCTTTGCACTGGCTGACCTGCAGCCATGGATGTGACCCTGGTAGACTTTGAGAGCCTAGATAACCTCGATGGCAGCTTTGAAGATGAGATGGACACCTACGCTGATGAGACAACAGCTCTCACAGTGGACATGACTCCAGAGCACAGCAGCCCTGGCAGCAACTACCTTATGCCAGCCTCACAGCTTTCCTCTAAACCTGTGCCCTCCTGCATTTGGGAATCCTCCTCATCTTTGCCCATTCCAGACGCAAAAACACTTGGAGTACCACAGTCCCAAAACATGCCAACTTCAAGTACACAAGGGCACAGTAGCTGCGCCAGTATGATCTCGAACTGGAAATTGCTGTTGAACAGTGAGGGCACGAAGGAGAGTGAGACGATCTTTAGCCGGCTTGCAAAAGAGTGCTGCGAGGATCTGTTTGTAGATAAACAAGGGCTGGATGACGGAGACCAGAAAGTCATTATTAACATCGCCGGTCTTCGTTTTGAGACACAGCTCAAAACTTTGGATCAGTTTCCTGAGACGCTGCTAGGTCATCCCTTAAAGAGGACGGACTACTTTGATCCAATGAGGAATGAGTACTTTTTCGATCGGAACCGACCAAGCTTTGACGGCATCTTGTATTATTACCAGTCGGGGGGTAAGATCAGACGTCCGGCTAACGTTCCCCTGGATGTGTTTGCAGATGAAATTGTGTTCTATGAGCTCGGAAGCGAGGCCTTGGAGCAGTTCAGAGAAGATGAAGGATTCATAAAGGATGTTGATATCCCTCTACCTAATAATGACGTGTTTAGGCAATTCTGGCTGCTGTTTGAGTACCCGGAGAGCTCAAATGCAGCCAGAGCTGTAGCACTGGTGTCGGTTTTTGTTATTGTCATATCTATAATTATTTTCTGCATGGAAACGCTGCCAGAATTCAGAGATGACTCTGACCCAATTGTGCCCACAGCGATCCAACCTTTCAACCAATCTATAATTCACAGTTCTGTGGCTCCATCTGGTGCAAAGCCCACAACTTTCTCCGATCCCTTCTTCGTTATTGAGACTGCCTGCATTGCTTGGTTCTTCTTTGAGCTGTGTGTGAGATTTCTGGTCTGTCCTAGCAAAAGGGATTTTTTCAACAACCTCATGAACATCATTGACATTATATCCATAATCCCTTATTTTTTTACCGTGATTACAGAATTGATCACGACGCCACAAGAGAGCTCAGGACAGAACATGTCTTTGGCCATTCTGCGTATCATCCGTTTGGTCAGGGTGTTTCGTATATTCAAACTCTCACGTCACTCCAAGGGGTTGCAGATCCTGGGACAGACTCTGAAGGCCAGCATGCGTGAGCTTGGCTTGTTGATCTTCTTCCTCTTCATCGGAGTCATCCTCTTCTCCAGTGCTATCTACTTTGCTGAGGTAGATGAGCCAAACACACAGTTTGTTAGCATACCCGATGGTTTCTGGTGGGCTGTGGTTACCATGACAACTGTAGGCTACGGGGACATGTGTCCCATTACCATGGGGGGAAAAATGGTCGGCACCTTGTGTGCCATCGCAGGTGTGCTGACCATTGCTTTGCCTGTTCCTGTCATTGTTTCCAACTTCAACTACTTCTATCACAGAGAGACGGCAGCAGAGGAGAAGTTACCCTTAACAGATGCTGTTGAGGAAGCCATGAAGGCTGAATCAGGTACCAACGAGGGTAGCACCATCTCGCTCAATAAAACCAACGGCATCTGACAGACCGGCAAAGGGAAATAACTGTACACAATATAGAGTTAGAGACTTTGCCACGAAGCAGGAAAGGAATATTAAAGAGAAATGACAATATGGAAATGAACTGTTATGATTTCCCTCAAATAAGAGTCTAATGGGATCAATGAGATAAATTATTTGTACTTTGTGAAAAAAGGTTTTATAAGGATATCCAGAATGTACTGTACTTACCTCTTTTGTGTTCAATATGAAAATAACACAAGAATTCATTATGTTAATGTTCAGGGTTGTATATCAACATAAGTTTAGGACTCTTCTTTAGTAGCATAGAAAAATAATAGATTTTTTTTTAAATTTTGGTCTTATTTTCAATGTCTTGGCCATAAATCCTTTTGCTTATAACATTTTGCACATCATCACCGAAATTTGTGGCGAAATTGACCCTTAACACAACTATAAAACAGTGTCTACTGGGGCCATTAAACATTGGTTCAAACCAGTCAAACTTAATGAATGGTAAAGAATGCTGGAATAGCTGATACATCATCTGATTATTTATGATGATTTATAGTTAAAGGAAGTTTGAGCAACAGGTAATGTTACACTGAAAAATATGTTTATATTGAACAATTTGGTCAATGCCTTTTTTTCACCTTCAGAATGTCTGTTCTGTGCTACAGTAACTGTGTGAAATCGTAACTGATCTGACTGATGGCCAATCACACACAAATAAGACCATGGTTGAAAAAATAACAAACAAATACAACACAATGTTCCTGTAAGAGTCTTGAATGAGTAACTTGTGTATAGTTCTAGTTTATAGCCCTTTAGAAGCATATCCTTTCTGTATTTATTTATTTATTTAAAACTTATCCACTATTGTATTTATTCATCCTCTTTGATGAGTAGCGTGGATAACAATACTCCACTAATGTTAGGATACAACCTGACTCCACTCTATGTATTGTAATGGAGTGCCTTAATTTATGTTAGGATACTGTTGACTTTGCCATTCACAATCTCGCTGTAATATCAATGTTTATCATGCATATATGCTCAGTATTTTTGCTGGTTAACCTTGGTTGAAAATGTAAACTTTGCAACCTCTCTCCATTCTATTATTTGTTTGTGAGATTTATTTTCCACAATGCTGTCAAACAGAAAAATGCATCCTTACCATAAATACAATATAACATATCTAACGTGGATCCCATTTGTTTTACTCTCCTTATAAACATCATTATTTTTGTCAATTAGTGTAAATCGTATTGATGACGTATGCCTTTCAGTGATACCGTGATCAAACACACTGAAATTAAAAGGGAAAAGGAAGAAGCCAAAGATAATTGCTGAATAAAGGGAACTGTTATGAGGCCGGGGGACAATACAGGTCACAATGTCCCATGATCCGTCTGATTTTGGAGGAGTAATTGTAAATGATGCTGTATCTGTGAAATGTTTTTCATACACTTTGTTTTATGAATATTTATTTTATAACACATTTTAATATTATAATAGAAACCTTGGGAAGGAAGAAAGTAACGTATCGATTGATATCCAGGAATATGATGCCATCTCAAAATCACACTCCTTAAATGTCTGAATTTCTGGTTTAGCATATGCTCAAAGATAATATGTACTTTATGTGTATGTGTTTTCTGTGTGTTTGACATTTGGCTTCCTGGTGGTGATGATGATTATTAAGATAGTCCCTCGTCAAAAAGTTCAGAGGCCTGAGGCCTGTGTTGTCATGACTACAAGTTTATTGCACCAACAAGACCATTATACTGTATTTGTATTTGTATACACGATAACATTTCAGTATACAGTTTATTATAATGTATGCAATATATTCTTGGATTTAAAATCATGTTCTCTCATGTTTTATGTGCGCTGATGTGTTTATCGAAAGGTGTGTGTTTTTGTGCATGTGTGTGTGTTTGTGAGACACAGAGAGGCAGTTTTATTTTCTCCTTATCTCCATCGGTGTTCCCCTTCAGGGAATATTCCGTCATTGCTGTCAGTAACCTGTCTCTGCTTTCACTGTAATGTTAGTACACACACACAGGCACACAAAGTATCTTTGGAAGTCAGCCAAACAACAATAGGATGCCAGTCTTCGGTTGACATGGAGGAGCTCTCCAGCTATTAATGCCAGTTAGCTTCACCCGATACCCTTCTCTCCGGACCCACATCAACACCTCATCTCAGGCCAACAAAGGCTCCTAAGCTAAACGTATACTTTCAATAAATACTTCTTAGTAATACTTATTACCTATTTTTCAGATAAAACACTATCTAGCAGTCACCAACAGGATCTTAAAATAAGCACTTGCTTCATTGTTCATATGTTGTAAAAATGTGTATCGGATTGTTGAATACCAAATTACAATTAGTAGATAGCTCCTGGGCAAAGTTGACGATATGTTTGTGTGACTGTGTTCAGGGAATAGAGCATAATAAGATGATGTCTGATTACAGCAGGGTTTTTTATCACTGATATGCAAAGACGTTGCTGCAGTGTAATCAACCAAATATTTACTAAGTTCTGCTGGTGAGTAATGCTGCGGTGAAAAAATTGCTTCTAAACGATGGCAAGTCTACTGTACAGTACAGTAGACAGTACAATACAATTCATAATAACACATGAACATGATTGAACATTTCCGGGAGCAGTTTTTATATACATTTTTATGAAACCATATTTATATGATTATAATATTTTTAAAACTAAAAGATCAAGTGTAGAAACACATTTAACAGTCTAGATCTGGATATGCAGAAGACATTATAAAAAGTGTGACCACATTCCTGAAATATCAAGGTATATTTTCCATGTTCGTGCAGAATATTAGATTAAAGTAGTATATTACATTAACAGCACGTCTGGTGATATACAAAACAAGTTTTGATTTGCAAAAATGTCTTATTAGCAATGCAGATTAAGACGTACTCACATGCAACTTTAGAGCTGAATCTTATTCTGTGTCACATTGCAACTGTTGTGTTATTATGCAGGGTTGTGAGCAATAACACAAACACAGTGTTTCCAACATTCAGACTCTCAGCGTGCTGCTGAAGAGAGCAGACGAGTTTTATGGCAACTCTCATGCCAAACAATTGGTTTTTTACCATTTTAGTAAAAAACTGTTGCATTTACCCTCAGGAAAACCTAAACTTAACAGGAACCCTAAACCATGAATGGATGTATGACCCAGATTATTTCTAAATGTTTGAAGGAAATGAGGTCCATCGGGGATAAAGAATGAAAACAGAGCTGGGGATGAAAAGAGAGAAAGAAGGGATGAATGACACTTGGGAGAAGACAAGAGCAGAGTTCACACGCTATGGTCTCTGGTAAGGGACTGTCGGACACATAGATAAGTTACAAGCAAGTGCGGAAAGAGGTTACACACATACAAAAAAACTGTACCCTGAAAGAATTAAGATGGTAGCATTGTTAAATGTAACTTTTTCAAAAGCTTTATCCTTGAAAGAACTTATTTAACATTTTAACTTTATATTTTTATATTTTTTGACATTGATAGTAGAGTTATGATGTCAGGATGTCAAATATCTCTCCCATGATACAGAAAAAAAAGTGTGTTCATGAAGACGTTATAGATCAGTCAGCATGGAGAATGGTAAGTGTGTGTATGTTGAAGATACTCTTTAACGCATGCAACAATAATCTATTTATCATCAATCTACATGAAAAGTACAACATGAATAACAAGTATTTCAATTGTTTACATTTTTTTGAGAGAACTTCACGAATGTGTGAGAATGATTCATCGTTATTTATGTTGATTTTCGCTGTTATCCTGAGATGTCTTCCGATGCTGTTGAACTTTGATACCAGGAATCAGGTTCATATTCTTCTCCATTGGTTTTTTAGAAAAGTATCCACTTTCACACACACAAACACAGATTTGTTCCAAAACAGGATTCCCCTGTTGGTCCTCATGGTGCCATCCTATCCATCTCAGTTGAAGTACTTTTTTTTTAATTGCACGTTCTGCCTTTTTTTGTTCACATTCAAACTAACTAAACTGTGTGATCAAAGAGCTGAAACTGCACAGATCCCTGTCAAGTGCTTAAAGATGCATGAGAGTGCTCCATCATTAACGAGATGCTTTGATGGAAAGTTTCACGCCGGAGTGAGAGATACGGGGAGCGAGAGAGAAGACATGCAGAAGAGGCATAGGATGGAGAGAGTTTGTGTGACACGGAGGAAAGAACGGGCACTCAGTTGATTTCTATTTAATGTTAGGCCTCCCTCCTCTGAGCGTCTAGCTGCATGTTTGTTTTCATCTATAATTAACTGCGTCTCGTGATAATAGCCCACTGTCATAGCGTCACTCATGCAGTACTCGAAAGACCCAGTAAAAAAATAAACACAAAATTGGATTTGTTATTTAAAAATGTTTTGTCCGATCATTTTGTAAAGAACACGATATTCATTCTTCACAAAATTTACCCACTTTTCATATTTAGACCAAATGTGATGTTCCTAATCAGTGTAAAAAGCAAAATAATTTTAAATTTGTCATTGTGGAAAAGACAATAAGTTGTATATTGATACTATTTTTTTTTCACTACGTTTGTCACTATGACTGCCTGGATGAGCAAGTGATAGCATGAGGGATGAGAAACACCAATTTAAATTAAGTCAGAAAGGAACAAAAAATAATTGTCTTTTTATATTACAACTGTTCTTATTTTCTAATCAGCATTTGACCGAATTAAATGAAAGGAAAGCCAAATGCCTACAAAAAATATATAAAAAAATATCTAGTTGTGTTTTGACTCTTAACTGCCTGAATCAAATATGAGCCTGCTAATTAGAAGTACATTGAATAGAGGATTATAATTAAGATTTTGTCACTCACACAGTCTCACGCACACCACTGGTGACTGTTGTCAATGTTTTTAAATAGAAGGGCTTGTGACCGGCCCAAAGGTCAATTCCTGCACCAGCAGGATAAATCTGCGTGGGAAAGTGAAAGCGCACTGCTTCCCCTCTCTCACATTGCCACCACTGAGGCATTTTTTGAACAAGGCTATGTTCCTGTTTTTTGAAATAGTATTGTATGAGGTACCCTGGGTAAAACCTTTGTAAAAACAAGCAGGGATACAATCGTCTCGACTGTGTGTTAGAACAGTTGTCCACCTCGTGCACTTTCTCATTTGCCAGTCATGAGAGAATAACAAACCAGTTGTGGTCACAGGATCTTCTTGTGAGACAAACTCAGAACAGAGAGTGTTTCATTGCAACCAGTCATGGGATATATTAAAGTTGTAACCTCTGACTAAAATAATACGCACAATAGATAATTAATCCTCGCTATCATTGACAGAATTAATAAAACCAGTTTTAGAACGCTACTCTTGTTGATTTTTATATTTTATAACTGAACTTTTCCTTTCTGGAAAGACTCATAAGGTTGAAAATATACGTTTTGCAAATAGCAATGCCAATTTTCAATATGGACATAAAAAATCTGACTGAAACATTTGACTATACAGATTATATAGATCTGCAAATATACATATTTTATACTGATCTTATGGGCATTACAATGTGGCACGTTACTCAGTAGGAAACACCTTCTTAATCAAGAGTAGGTGAGTAGCAAGGAGGAAAGTAAAGGCAGAGTGTAGCTCTTTTCAACATTGACAGGAAAAGAAGGTGGAGAAACTAGGAAGATAAATCAGACACACCTGTGAGCTGAGGAGCAACTAACAACAACATGGAGGAGAACAGAAAGAGGAGTGAGAGTGGCTAAAGAAAGAGATAATTAAAAGTTGACTTTCTGGAGCTCTTCGTTCATAAAGAGAAAAACAGTGATGTATATGCAAGTAAATGGGACAGTTGTTACAGGAACTGTCTCAATTTTCTGATCTTCCCTGGTCAACAATGTGCTTCTGGAAGTGTGCTGATTCCTGGAATGGGTTTGGATGTGTGTTGCTCAACAATCTTTGACCTGCTCTGATGTCGCTGTGGACTTATTTTCCTTTGTTGGACGCCAATAGTTAAGCTAAGTCCCCTTTCCTTAAACACAAGAGATAGGCTTCTCCTATCTCCTATTCTTCTGTCTGAGGTTAATATGCATTAGCCCCTCCTAATTCCTTATCTGCTCCTCTCCCTGCCCATTGCCTTGGATTTATCTGAATTTATTCAGATTATTATGTGGTTTGAATACTAAACTATGTAATTAGTGATGAAACTAAATAAATGGTTAGTTTCCTTTTTGACTTTTGTAGTGAAGGTAACTAGCTATCAGGGTTATTTCTCCAATTTGTTCATATAATAATTTTTTATTAGTTATTATTTAGTTTTAGGTGTATAATGAGATGTACTGTAAAGAGAAGAAAAGACATGATGGGTAAAACTGTCAGAATTAGGATAAATGGAGAGTGGCCAGTGTGTTTTTCAAGGAGTATGTTCCTTAGTGAATCATCATCAAGACCGTGTTTTTTCATCTAATCAACTGGACGAAAAAGAAGGAGGAGAAAATGATTAGAAGAAAAACAACTGTCAATCTGTTGCTGTTTACTCAGTTGGATCACAGGGTACTACTGAGGTCCAAGAGATCCACAGAGAACACGTGCAAACACACAAAGAACACACCCATTTATTAAAACATGCACAAGTTGTGCTCCCTGGTGAAACCTGGCAACATCTGTTTAGGTCTGCCAGTTGATTGAGTGGAAAGACTTAATCTAAATTCATCCCTAACAGATCCGACAGATTACCTTTCTTCAAAACAGACAAACAAGTTCAGAGTGATAGTTGGTCACATGGGAGTCTTAAAAGAATTTTCTAGAACTTTCTTATCTTTTGACAATTGTTCAGATGTTTATAATAACCTAAATTTAAACAGTCGACTGCCAAGCTAACAGCTCTGTGGAGCTGTACTTTGAGATAAATCCCAACTTGATAACATGCTTGCAGTGACAAATGTTAACCTGCTGATGTTTAGCAGGTGTAACGTATCCATGTTCACCCTCTTAGTTTAACATGTTACCTTAGGCTAACTAGCTCTTAACACAAAGTACATCTGAGGCTGATGGGAATGCCATCATTTTTGCAGCTATTTCTATATGGAAGACAAATTAATAAAAAAAAATGACCAGCTGGTAGCGCTAGAGGGAAAGTTAGGGAATCACCAAAGTCAGAAGGATTCATCCTCAATGCTTTGAATGTGTCAATTCCAAAAGAAATTCCTCTCAGAGTGATACTTGTGATCCTGGTAGACAATGGCGTTATTTCAAGAGGAATTTAGTGAAACTTGCAGACATACTGGAATTTATTGTGATAATAATATAATGTTTGTGTGCGTGTGATCTGAAGAGAGGGGCCAGTGGACTGTGAGTGTTTATGTGGGAGTTGAGAATATGGGATTATGAGAGTTAAAAGGCTTTGCTTCAGCAGTCAGACAATGTTGAAAACATACTCACTGTGACAAATACCACAAACACTGTGTCTGTCACGCACTGACGCAGACATACAGTAAACCACATATACAAACATGCACAATCTCAGCTAATACCATAAGTAAGGGTTTATAGATGATGAAAGTATATCTCTAATATCTTAAACCTCTCTAAATATAAACCAGTGGGCATACATACACAAACACAAACTTGCACATGTGCACACATACCAAACCAGGACAAGTGCAGGAAGAAACATGAATTACTATGCATTTCTTTTTCACGTCGTTTCTTTCCTCGAAAAAATCTTAAGACATTTTTCCTCTGATAGCAAAGCATTTTTTAAACTTCAAAACACACAAAAATACACTACAAAGTATTACTGAGAGATCAATTTCTGATTTGATTTGCTCAATGGTGTATTGATTTGTGCATGTGTTTTGAAAATAAAAGTGCAAGACCAAGGGAGACAGAGACTTTGCATGTCAGGCTGTAAAGGTCACAACCCCTCTTAATCATCTCAAAGGTCATCCTTTTTTCTCCGCACCACTTCATCTCCGTCGATCAGGAGCAGTGAGGCAATGTCACTACATCAGCATAAAGTCCCTCCTCTGCTCTCCCTCAAACAGAGCTACCCACACTTTTTATATAAGAATCAAAAACTATGACAACCAAATGTCAGTCTGCTCATGTGCCGTCACATCGCCTAAATGCGCTCTGTTCACCCTGTTGCAAGGCGGATTAGTGAAATAGAGGTATCATCACCAGAGAGAGACAGAGAGCAGAATGTGATCTAATTTTAGCAATCCCAGTCATTTCCACAAATCAAATTGTGATGGCCCTTGATATTCCAGGAGGAGGGGAGAAGAGTTGAATGTTTTTTTAATTAATAGAATCGTTTTTTGCATATCCTGAATGTATGAACCGGTGCATGTTTCAGCTGCACAGACACCACACTGTGTCTCCTGTCTGTCTTTACAAAGCCATCTGGTTTCCGGCTGACTCAGTGGCTGGTGTAGGACAGCAGCAGATGTGTGTGTAATCCGTATGACCCATCCGCACTCATTATATAAGAGGATCTATCCGCAGGTAACAGGACATCAGTATGAAAAGGACATGGAGCACAGATATCAAATGGTATTTTCCGGCTCTGCAACAACACATGTTACCATTCAGGCAGGAGTGTGAAAGGTGGATTAGCTGATCATGGGAGTGTATTTGGTGTAGCTTAGGGGTAAAGACATCATGAATTGCAATGTCTCTAGTTTATGTCTGACCGAGGGACATCTTCCAAAATTCTTGTGATGTCTCTATATCTTTTGGTAATAAAGGCATAGAAAAAGCCGTGAAAATACTTTTAAAATACTTTTGTGAATGTGGTGGAATTGTGCTCAAAAGAAAAACTATTATCTTTGCTAACAGCTGATTAAAACAGATCCAGAATGCATTTACAGTTACTCATCTTTCAGCTACTAAAGCGTTCAACAACAAAATGATTCAAAAGTGCATTTCTAGACTTGTAAATAATCAATGCAAGATGATAACATGGTTTATTCATCTAAAAAATAACTGGCTTTAAGTGGCAGCGGGGGAAAATGTACAAACTGAACTAGTGTTCTTGTATTTAACGTTGGTTTGATGTGTACTCTCCAGGACCAGTTTAGCTAAGAGATCCTGTAGACTTTCTGGTATCACAGCACTAGTTACATTCTAGTCCAGCTGGTTGTGATACACAAATGCTTAATCTTGTAGCTGTTTTATGAAATGGCATTTCAGATGTCCAAACATTTATTGTGAGCATCATCAAGAAGTTAGTTCAATTGTTTTAATTGGGAAATGAGAAGAGATATGAAAGAGAGGAAGCCAATTTAAATTAGGGACTGTGTAAAATGTTATTGAGGTGAGGAGGGGGGCCGAATCATATATTTAATCTGAGATCAAAAGAAGCAGGGTCCTGCACAGCGTTAAGATTGTTTTTGGACCTTCCCCTTGATTTAACAGTGACAGCAGTTTAATTTACCTTCCTGCATTTCTCAAAAGAGTATATTTATGGCAGAAAAACCAGCCACTTCCTATTTTTGAATAAAGAACTATTAAATCGAAAGTTAATACAGTCACTATATGAGTCACCAAGATAAATATGAATTAGATTTCATGATGTCATGGGTTCGGGTAAGCTTTCTGTTTTTTTGTTGTTGGTCAGAATGAGCTGCAGAAGGCCTAAAGAAAACTGTCTTATAGAGCAGCAGTCTGTATCTACATGTACAGCATGTTGTTAAGTTCAGTGATGGCCTTGACTGATTGCTAAAGGTTTCTGAAATTGAAACAGCAGCACACATATGCTGGGTTAAGGATAACCGATATGCTTACAACAAAAATAAATAAATACATTTTACAAGATAAGTCGAGCCCCATTTATTCATGTGCAGTCTATATGATTCCAAAAGATCTTGGTTACAGTGAAGATAAAAGGAAGTTAATGGTTTCTGTTCCTACAACATCATAAGTGTCATAACAATCTAACATTATCGTTATTTGTCAGAATTCCTAGCTGACCTCAAAGCCACTTCCTAAAAAGGAAATGAGAACATTACAAAAGACTGAATATCAAATCAATGAACAGTAGCAGTGAAGTAGTGAATGGTTTTTCGCTCAAGGGACAAGGAGAGAAAGAGTGCAGTGTTCAAACAGCACATCACAGGACTGTTTGTCACCTCTCATGAGAAATTGAAATTAGGAACACTCTAGATGATCGCCCTGGAGCTTAACTCACAACTTGACTTAAACTGAAAGTATTTTTGTCTGCAATGTTCCACTAAAACCAGACAACTAATGCGATTAATGGATAGTTTTTTCACGAAAATCAGCAGATGAACCACTCACGCCATTTCTCCTGTCAGAAATGAGTTTTTCTGTTGGTAACAGAAATTACAATAGGTTGGTCATGAGTTATGCTCATTAAAGTTTTTCTGTCATATGTTATTTGATGTCTGTTTGATTAGCTTATGTACTTCAACTATTCTACCAATGTCCATTACAATGTTGATTGTGAAATTACCACTACTACCAGGCCTTAGTGGAGGTCGGAAGAGGGAAACGGAAGATTAGAAAAATTTTAACATTTTAGATATGTTGCATTCCGGCTCAAAGGCTGGAACAAAAATAGGAGACCAGACGTGAAGTAATAAATACAAATTTATTTACAAAGTAACCAAAAAGAACAGAACAAACATGGAAAGTCGGTACTCAGTAGTGTAAGCTTGTGTGGATGTCTGAAGATGTCTGAAGCAAACAAAACCAAACAGTAGCCCTGTCAGCTAAGAAAGAGAGAACTCTGTGGGAAGGTAGGGAGCATTTATCCCCTCGACTACAGCATCCCAGGTCTGGCTGATGAAGCTAGTGACAACCAGATCATGTACGATAAAGAAGAGCTAGCAAATAGGACACAGGGCAACCTAGTGGATTGGAGGGGTCATCACATATAAAATAAAGCCCCTTAAATCAAACAAAAGTCAACCTTCGACACATTTCATTGCTTTCATAAATGGCAACATGTACTATAAAAAGCTTAACTTTACAAAAACAAGTGACCAGCTATACAAAGAAGATAGTGTTTACATGTCTGCTTGGTGAACTAAAAAAAGGAAGTCAGCGGCTCTCTCTATATATACCGTCATTTCAGTTTTTTTTACCCTGTGAATGGGAACAACATCTTCTCAATGGGCAGAAGCAAGAAAGTTATAACGAGGAGTAGTGTGCCTCTATGGAGCCTCATTCTGCACTGTAATCAGCCACTGCAACAGTAGGATGGTGGGCATCACCCTAAGACGAGATGAATCCAGTCAAGTTTAATCGAATCAAGTTGGATCATGAGATGTTATAAAGAAAATATCAGTATACAGTATGCAACAACTGATCTCAAAAAGCTCTAGTAAAATAAATAAGGTGTAATTCAGAAAGCATCAAATATAATTTCCAGAAGAAAAATTCAACTAAGGGAGCAGTATTACCGGTCTTCTATGTTCTTCTTGACGGTACCGACACATGCGTTGAGAAAGAAGAATGTAAAATGTCTCATGCCCTGCCAAGCCCAGAACCCCAAATATGGCGCCTGCCAGAACAACGACTCCAGTCTGTGAGAGAGAAATAAAGACTCACTGAAATACTGTACAACAAATGAGATTGGCCATGACAGGTTTTTTTCTCCAACACTAGACTGTAGTCTTTGAGAATTCCAATGCTTGATATAAACTCTTTTAATTAGTTACTTATAAGATATTCCAAAATCTTAGCCAAAACTGACAGATTAGAAATTGGCCTATAATTGTTAGGCTTAAATGGAAGTCTGCCATTCAATATTAGATACATAACGATGACCTAGTAGGATGTGGGTTGAATAGGTATGGATTAGTCGGTATAAATGCATGGATTCCTCTAGACTCGTCTTAAACTATTAGTTCAACATATTGGGACAATGCTTATTTGCTTGCTTGCTGAGAATTGATGCAAGGATTGATACCACTACATCTGTTTGTTTAATATGAAGCTACAGCTAGCAGCCAGTTAGCTTAGCTCAACATAAAGACTGGAAACAGGGGGAAATAGTTAGCCTGTCACTGTCTGGACAAAAAGTTCAGCTATTCGGCGCAAACAAAATATGAGATTGGTAATAATCGTCTCTTCTAATTCTTTCTTAAAAAGTACAATTCCCAAAATGTGAAACTGAATTTCTAAAACTGAGAAAACAAAGATTGTTCCTTCTCATTGCATTTTTTGTTAAAAGCACAAGAAGACATGACAACCTCATTGTCCTCACTAATTGTTGTATTTTTGTCTATGTTATGTTGGCTACTGTGTAATCAGTGTATTTATTACCTGTGCCTACTCTGTAGTGCGTAAAACAACAGCGTGATAGGTAGGAGTAGGTGGGATAAGATTACTGCAGGGAGTCCAAACATGCTCAGATAGGTCACCATGTTGCCCAGCAGAACTGAAAAACAAATGTTCACAAAGGCTTAGTGTTACAATCTGAATGTTTTTCTAATGCCTTAATTCTGAAATGAATGAGACATGCTGTAACTGACATATTCTAGTGCCAGCTATTTTTAACTTATTGCTTTAGTGGATTGCAAAATATATATTTACATACAGATTACATATTACACACAAACATACAGACCCATTCTAACTTGATTTTCTTTTTTCTGGACAATAAATCAGAGCAGGCTGTGAAACGCTGTCTGGTGCGTGTGCGTGTGCGTGTGTGTGTGTGTGTGTGTGTGTGTGTGTGTGCTAGCCATACCATTCTTTATCATGTCAAAATGGAGAAGAGGTTCTTTAGTTTGTAGATTTCTTGTCAATTCCTCCTTGGAAGAGCTGTCCCTCTGCATATGTCCATTAGTTCTAAAAGATGTCAGTGCAGCCTCCTTTTCCACCTTCATCTCCTCCTTTTCCTCTATGGTCTCCAGATTCATCCATGTTTGGTTACAGTTAAGTAGGCCTTGGGGCTCTTTGTGTATCATCAAATACGAAACAATATCTGAAAACAAAGAAAAGACGTAAAGAGGAATAAAGAAAGTTGGTCAGATACAGTTTGCAGGTTACTTAACTATACAGTAGCCTATCTATAAAGGAAATGAAGTCTGCAGGGAACCAGGTGGTTATAGATGGCTCAAGGTACGCATTTGTCCCGAGCGTGGCAGCTCCAACGACGTCACAAAGTAACTAGTTACTATCAGAACGATGCAAACATAACTTTTAATACTGTAGACAGGCTTATTATCCAAGTGGTCTTTCTAACAGTGGACTATCTTTGGCCTTATTGTGCAGGCTTTTGCCCTGTCGACTCACCATTGCTCAGAAGGAAATGAATAGCATCCTTGTAGCCGCTGTGGTAGGCTTGTTCCAGAGTCTAAAGGGCACAAATTAAAGTGTTACAAAATGATCCTTCACAGTGTTATTGTAGGACACATACTCTAAATTGACAATGATTAATCAACATATGTGTAGGAAAGGGTCATCCTTCTTATGATTCGCAGATCAAGAATTAACTGAAACATTAAGGCTGACGGATATATTCACACGTTATTATATAGTGTCATTATGTAGCAAAAAACACATCTCAAACACATTTCCCGGTCCTCATTTTGAAACATGTTGAGGAATGGGTCTTACCTCTAAAGCCATGGGGTAGAGAGCATTTAGGATCCTGATGCTGTTAGCCATGTTACCCTTCAAGGTGCTGCCACCCACCACCACGTCCCACATGCATGGTGTGTCGGCGGGACAGATGTCTATCTCTCCAGAGAATGGAGACACCGTCAGCGTATGACTGTAGGGTGCAAGCTGCACTGGCTGCATGGTGCTGAAACCCCCATCCACGTAATACTGTGAGATAAGATCATCTACATTATGGTACAGATCAGACAATTGGCTCAAGGTGACTAAGTGAAAAGGCTATCGATCACTCACTTCTCCTTTGAAGGATGGAGGCAGCATACCGCAGTACACGGGCACAAAGCAGCTGCATAGTAAAGCCTACAGAAAACATGGGAATAGAAATGGAAATAATTCCTTTTCAGCTTCTAACCTGCTCAGGTTTCCTAAAAATCATTAGGGTGTGAATCTGCAGGGTCAACTTGCCTGCACTACATCCGCTTTGGACTGGAACTCGGATGTTACAATATGCTTGCCATCACTCAGGCGTGTCATAGACACAAAAAGACGCCCATTGGCCAGTTTGTGCGCATCAGAAGGAAGATTTTTGTGTAAAATACGCTCCAACCAGTGGAGGACATTGATGGAGGGATTAAACGGTCCAAATGTAAAAGCCTTCATCTGCTTGGCAAAATACAGCATCTCATCCCGCATAGTAACTGTAAAATAGAAGACATTGAGTTAGAAACTGTGATCACATGCAACAAAAGTGGATTTAGAAGAAAGATAAAGTCACTTACTCATGCTCATTTCACAGACTACAGCAGCTGCTACCAGAGACCCTGCAGATGCACCGAGAACACAAGGTGCTGTGCTCAGTATCCAAGGTGCATAAGTTAGGAAGCACTGGGCAACTCCTAACTGGTAGGTGGCCATGAATCCAGATCCAGAGAAGGAGATGGAAGGAGGAAATTTACGAAAATGACAACCAGACACACAACCAGACACCATTTTCTAAAGGATTTTAATTCTCAATTTAAATGTTTTAAGTCGTAGCTGGTTCAAAGCAATATATCTGTGGCAAAAATTCCTTTACTTCTTGAAAGCAGGCTGAGCTGAGTTATCCAGTGGAAAGTGGGTGACGGTTTCACAATCAGTGTTTTTAAACCAATCTCAATTAGACATACTATATTGGTCATGGCCATGTGATACATACAACATACAACGCTCTCATTACTTTTTGTCCTCATTACTAAGACGTTGGCAGGTTTCTATTGGATACCACTAAATAAACATATTTGACAAGGCCACTTCTTTTATTAGGAAAATGTAGGATTTTACAGTAATGGGTTTTTAAAAGGACAACTGCCGCATTGTAATTGTTACAGATTTTTTCACCCGCTAACAAGCATCAATGTTGAAGACACTTTTTCAAAGCTCTTCATACAGTCTGCATTACAAACATGCATCTTGGCCAAACAGTTAATCTCAGCTCCAAAACTCACTCAAACCACCAAAACACTTCAGACATGTCTCAACATAAGCTTGTTCGACCATAACACTGGCAACAGTTCTCACTCAGCAAGGATGCATTGTCACTCATAACACACTGACTTAAAAACACACTGACAATAGGGAGCATCACATTAAATGATAAAATTTTATCTCGTAAGTTTTAATGATTTTTCATATAAATTAGTATTTTATTATAGAAGGCGAATAACACTTTTTCACTTTATTGACTGTACTAAATATGTAAATATTTCCTTGATTATAGTAATTTACTTGTGCAAAATAAAGTGTTGAACAAAAAAACTAATTCCTGAAACGACTCTCTCAAACTGTACTCTTAAAGAGAGGGCATGGTTTACAACATGGGCAATAATTATGGCCCTGCCACTCCTCTTTCCCCACCAAACCTGCCCTCCTTGATCCATGTTTTAAACAAAACCATTCTGAAGAGGTCCCTTTTGTCTGTTTTGACTAAATACAGGACACCTTGGTAGGCTTTCAGCTGAAGTGTTTGGAATGATTATTATTTAAATTTATAGTAAATATTCTGCTTAGATTTTGTATATATTTAAATATGGATACTGCATAAATGCTTGGTATTTGCCAGTATTCTGTTTTGTATATGTTTTTATATTGTTAGCATTTGAAAAATGTGCTGCACATATATGTTTTGCAGGTGGCAGAGAATTAATGAGAAAAGAGTTCATAAAATATTGCCACTCACGCCATTAGAATACACCTGCAACACATTAATTTAACAGAATACAAACATGCATTATATACAGATCTATGTTGCTCTAGATGAGACAGTGATATTATAAATATTTTTATTCATGCATTCACAGTCTGCGAACACCCCAGGGCAAACAAAATATGCAATACTTAATACTATTGTAAGCTGAAAAACATTGGCAATTAATTATTTCACACTGTACACACTGTTATTTAACCCACAACACAATAAATTTGAACGCTCCACCCTGTCTCATTCTATTTACCGTTAAAACAATCTGCAATACCTATATAGTATATGAAACAAGAGCATTATTTGTATTGTTATTATGTTGAGCAAGCCTGATAAATCTTAGTTATGAAGTTCATTTGGCTGTTTGAATATTGATGGGATTACTTTCACAAATTTCCTCGTCTATTAGTGTTCGTTCAGATCACAGTGATACATACATTGATTCACAGCAAAATGAAAAGCAATATCAAAGTGCAATTATTCCTAAAGAATACACTCAAAAACGCATTTGTTAAACCTGTACACGCATGGGTAATTTTCTAAACACATATCTCCATTCTATTCTGTAATAATTTGTGTTGTTCTATTCTACATGTATTTAGGACTTTAATAGATAGTTTTGTTTGCTATGTTGGATGCTGTGGCGAAGCATGATCAGGGGAAACTTCAAAATGGTCCTCACTGAACTCATGTGAAGGACTGCTGTCTGGAAAGTCCTCGTCCTGAGGTGGAGTGTGTTCTGGGGACTCGACTGGGTCAGCCTGTGGTTTCTTGGTGTCCTGTGGGAGTTTCAGAAACCTGAGGGGAGGAAGAGAAGAGGCAATAACAATAAATTAATGTGTAGTTGTGGGGAAAAGCCAGAGGGATAATGACACAAGGACAAAGGGGCAGAGACCTGAAGAGGAGTTTTTGTCCTCGCTCCTTTTTGATGATGTTGAGCTTGTAGTAGTGTCGCAAAGCCCGGGACATTTTCTCATAGGTCATATTGTCTCGGTTCTGTAGAAAGAGACCGAGCATCATCAAAGGCCTGTGTTAAAACATTTACTCTGCTACCATTTTCTGTTTTTGCTGTTTTGTCTCTCCACCTCTATGTTCATTTTCCCTGTAAGATGTACCACACAGGCCTGGCTGCTCACCTTGTGGTTTCCCCAGAGACGTGCAAGTCCGTTGGGGTCGACCACCCTGAACACCAGGTTGTCCTGATCTTGCCATCGGATGTATTCTTGGTAGCGGTCATCACACAGAAGCTGATACACATAATCCCACAGCAGTCTGCACTCTGGCAATGATTAGAACAGCAATAAGACACATACAAACTTGTATTATTATCATACATTATTGGTATTTTAAGCTCTATTAATTATCCATAATATAAAGGATTAATTAACTTAAAATACAACTCCAAAGCCTTGTTCATATCTTAGCATGCATGCATCTATTAGCTTGTCACTGTTAAGCAGTATTTTAGATGTTGAAGACAATAATATGACTCTGGTGTGTGTTGCTTTTTGCCTCTGCCTCACAGACAAAACCAGATAGACATAGAAAACCACTGAAGTGAAAATGTGGCTAAAGAAGTATGTTGCAGCAAAATATCGGACAAACCCATTTCATTTGACAGGATGAGCATCTCATTTGCTCTGAAAACATAGAGTATCAGACATGTGTCTAGGAGTTTTTCTGCCACCTAGGGGTCAAACTTGATTATGAGAGTTTATAAAACGATTTGCAACATTTAACATAGCTGTGCACCTCCTCAAGAACGAAATACATATGTTAATGTTTATTATCCGGGTGAATACTACAGGACAACTATTAATAAGTTAAGTTACCTGGAATACGACCGTTGACTTTGTGGAGTGGGCTCCTAGGCTTCTCTCGACTGGACAGGTTGATAGGCTCCTGGATGACACTCTCTGTTTGGGGAAGACACTGAACTTGGTTGTGGGGCAATGCAGAGACAGCTGCTGATCCATCTAATAGAGAGAGAAGGAAAGATACAGAGAAACAAAGAGAAAAGAACACAAAGTCAGACATCGCAGCAAATAATAACTGCAGGACACTGTGTTTATGATATTGTCTGTGATACCCACTAGAATGTGTGAGTAGAGCAGGGTAAGAACAAATTATCAATGGACGATCTCTGAGAGGTGACATGCACTCAGACTGGCTTCTCACAGTTGTTGCAACAGCTGTCGACACTGCAGTTGTCAAAGCGAGGGAAACTGCGAAAGAGGAATATGGGGAACTGTGAGCTAAACTGAAAGCAAAAGTAGTTGACAAGAGGTTTCATATTTAACATTAATATGTATACCAAAAGTCAATGTACAACACAAATGTCACTACATACAGTATGTGGCACAAAGTCATTGTTTTGGACTGGAATTGTAAATTCATTGGATTCCAAGTAATCACGGCACACACCCACTGGCACACAACTTACTTCTTAAAATGGAAAGCACCTTTTTTTACCTACATGCTTGGGTGGCCTGGCTATGTAAACAAAGCAAATTTAGAGGCAAACTTGTGTGCACCAGAACTATCAAGTAACAAAGTAAATTTACTCAGGACCTGTACGCACACTATATATGATGCATTGCAGTTTATTAAACTATACCTTCTGTAACATCATAGTGTGGTGGGACTTGACATCTCGACCATTAACAACATTAAAATGCTGCTTACAACAATTTAGCACCCGGAAATGGCTGTTTTCAGATTAAGAATCATTCATTGTACTGTTATATCATTTTTTAAATGCAGGGCATGAACCATCAACCTGCCGGTCAAATGGATTGAGGGTGAGCATGCATTTGTCAGGGTTTTGAATTTTGGGAATAAGAAAGTGAATTCCTGCATGATGTGTTTGCTCATGCTGATCAGGAAGTAGGCCAATCACACCCACAATCTAACCAGGAAAACAAGTTTGATTTGATACATCATTAACTCAAACAATCAGCTTTGTCTGTGTAATAAAAATGCATGTGTGTTCTTTGTACTGCCATGCACTCTGCATACAGTTGGCTACATAACAATCTGAACTCAATATTGTTGTCCAGATCTTTCCTGTATATTATAGCTATATGTTTAAAGGTGCTCAATTTGTTATTCACAGCATTAATGCAGCAGCAAATAACTATTTGCAATATAAAGATTATAGGAGTAATGTCTACCTGAGCAGAGTCTGAAGTTGTTCTCCTTGTGTAAAATTTAAATCTCTTTGCTTTGCTCCCAAGCATGCAAGTAAATGTATGTTAGTTTTTCTGTTTTGCCCCATTCGCTAGCAGAACTATACATTTTCTGCCATTTTTTCACTCCAAAATCAAAATCGAGTGAAAATGATTCTGAGACTGCTAACTTACTAGACGCTCTGTTCTGTGCTGTTACTGCTAATATACGTTGTCCTGAGCCCCTGATCCCCCCTACATTACATTACATTACAGTCACTTAGCAGACGCTTTTATCCAAAGCGACTTACAATCAGTAGTATATTACATATCATTCACCCATTCACACACTGATGACAGGCTACCATGCAAGGTGCCACCATCAGGCTCTAACTAACATTCATGCAACATCCAGTCCACACCGATGGCAAGCCTTCGGGAGCAACTTGGGGTTAAGTGTCTTGCCCAAGGACACATCGACTGCTGAAGCCGGGTATCGAACCACCGACCCTCTGATTGGAGAACTACCTTGCTCTCCACTACGCCACAGCCGGCCCCCTAGGTAAACACTGTTGCATTTGTTTGCACTGTAAATGCTGTTAGCTATGTTTGCTGCCTGACGCCGGCTCAGCTGTCACCACGTTGAGAGCGGATTCAATAAATGTGCTCTGAATTCCATTTTTAGCACCTACAAGTTTAATTATATATTTTTTGTCTTGATATCTTAGTATAGCTTTATGTCTATTTCTATATTGTCTTGCTCATTTCTTCCCTGCAATGTGTTTGACTATACTGAGAGTTACTGAGAACTGATTCTGTAGGCTATGTGTTTAAAAATGAAGAAGTTGACCTTGGATGACATTGACTGTTGGAGGCTGAGGCGATTGGACACTCGGAGGGGGTGTCTGGCAGCTGACTGGGTTCTGAATGGGTCCAGTTTCCAGGGAGGGAGACGGATTTGGGGGGTCAGGGACAACAGCCCTCCTTTGCTGTTTCACACACTGTAGGATCTCATACAGAACATCGCCTGTAGAAAAAAAAAAGGGGGTGCATATGAAAAAACACCTTAAAACCAGCAAGCATACTCTGCAGAAGCATGCACACTTATTTGTACCCGAGCTGGGGCAGCGGCGTCTGAAGTCTTCCTTGGTGAGCAGGCACAGAGCTCGCCCGTTCATCTCAAAGCGTCCCTTTTCAGGCCGACGCAGTGAATACTCCCTCTGAGCCCAGTGGAGCCAGTGGCCAACATCCTCCTTGTCCCACAGTGATGGGTTTATTCCTAGAAAACAGATGCACAAAACCCAAAAACAAACTATTACAGGAGGCGTTTGTACTTTAGTTATGGTGGCTGCATCTACTTTGCTGCATGTTATTGATAGAGTGGTACTTCTTCCAGGTAAAAGAGTTTGACTCACGAAGTTGTCCAGGTAGATGCCACAGGTCTTCATGTGTGGGAGGACTGATCAAGGGATGCTGGTTAGGGGGGGAATGATGCACACTGAGAGGAATGTTAACCTGCCTTCCATGCATTATGGATGGAGGACTGTATTCTCTGTTTTCTTGCTGAAAAAACATCCACACACACACACACACACACACACACACACACACACACACACACACACACACACACACACACACACACACACACACCTCTTAGTGCACTTTACACCAATTAGTGGCAGTACAGAAACAGCAATGCAGAGTGATTAAACCTTTTTAAAAGTTAACATGTTCAGCAGCCTTAGCAGCTGGCCATAGAATAAAATTAAAAGCTGTCAAAAAAACCCTCCTGCTTTTTCAAGACAACACACTGTTTAACGGTATGCTCATATGTGACCTTAACTTACCTTGACAAAACGTGGCGGTGATATGTTCTCCATGGAAATGTCCTTCTATCTGTTCCACTGTACGAAAATATTGGATGATCTCCTTAATAAAATGCCAATAACTCGTCCGATAAATGAAATACACTCCATGTCAAACCTCCCCAAACTCCATATTAAATGAAGAGAGAATATACAACTTGTATAAGTAAAACTCCCAACTATTTTCACATTCGACTCTTCCGGGAAATGAAAACGAAAGAAACATAATCCTTGCAGGGGGTGTGTGCAAAATAGGCTGAGTGGAGAAAGCATAGGCACTTCCAGCAACATTTGACTGCACTTTATAAGAGTGCGATCCAGCAGCATATGCATAGGGCGTTGCATACATTACATTTTATATATTTTAAGTATGAGATAATAAAAAATAAAAAAAGAGCTTTAGGGATTTTTAATCTCTTGATGGACAATTATTGTGTGATTAGAAAACAGAGTGAGTGTGGATAAGTGAAAGACAAACTACAGAACAGAGAAGCGCGTGCGCCCATAAAGCAGAAATAGTCGCTCCTCCTCCTCCTCCTCCTCCTCTTACTGATTTGCAGGACGAAGACCAAAACACTACAGCGGCTGAGTTTATTATGGACAGGAGGAGCACACTTCTGAGAGACGAACTAGGTAAGCGGAAGAAGAAGTATACAAAACCATCATAAAATAAAAGTATTATCAGCAACCTTATATTTAAGCGAAGACTATGCATGTAGTAAATGGTTTTATTATTAGCCTTTATATGGAGTCACAGGAGAACCAGAACAAGGGCTGGACTGGGCATACTGTTAGAACCCTGTTGCTGTAAAATGTACAGTTTTCGGTTTAAAATAATGTTTTCTGTGGCTGTTAATATTACATCAGACCCCTCACATTTTAATCTAAAGGGGCAATATGATACACATCCTGGCACGAGCGTTTTAACAGACTGCTGGGTACGTAATGAGACACATTTCATAAGTTGTGGGTGGATTGGTGTTGCAATGACAGACAATATTGAAGGACAAGTCTGAACAACTTCCAGTATTCTGCACTATGTGTACCAATATTTCAGACTCTGTGTTTCTAGTCATAGTTTTTCAACCCTAAAAACCACAAGTTCTGTCAGATCATCATTTATATATTCCTTATAATGTAGAGTATGGAAATTAAGCAAGCTACATGCTTCTTTGGGGTTCCTGTTGGTGTAGAGGAACATGAGCAGCAGGTGGATATTATGGCCAAATAAACAGCCAGAATGAAGCATGTAGACCTACACGTTTCATCTGGAAAGCACTAATAGATATTCATTATGACATGTGCACAGTCAGTAAGGCAGGGCTAATGGGATGATAATGACACTGGAAAACATCTATGTATTGCAAAATATTGTCATATCATCAAGTCTTTAAAAGAAACAATAGCTAAAATAGTTTTATCTTTTTATTTTTCCCACCTCCAGTCCTGCTGTTGGCGGTAATGCAGCTCTGAGCTGGTTTGCCAGCCGCCAACAAACATTTAAGAAGAAGAAGAAGAAGAAGAAGAAGAAGAACCGGAGGGAAATACAAAACAAACGGCTGTTCTCGGTGTTTTGAAGTTGAGCTATAACAGCGACTGTTCAGTGGACGACAGCTGCTGAAACCGGAGCAAGGTAAGTGATTTTCATTAAATATCGAGTAAATAACATATTGTTTCGACTAAGTTGCGGTTATTAGAATAACAAAGACGTCGTGATTTAACCGGTCTGACAGGTCAAAACGCTACATAAATACACGAGGATCCAATGTCAATACTTTGTTTATGTAGCTAGTATTAATCAAATCCCGTTCCTCCATCTCCCCGGAGCAGGATGCAGAGGACTTCCCGTTTGAAGCGTGAACTTCAGATGCTGAGCACCGAGCCTCCTCCCGGGATAACATGCTGGCAGACCGAGGAACGGATAGACGAGCTCCGGGCCCGTAAGTACTCTCAGAGACTGTTCTCAACTATTTGCCACATAGAGGTTGGTGGTTCAAACCCCTCTACAGTCAACATCGAGGTGTCCTTGAGCAAGACACCCAACCCCAAGTTGCTCCCCGGGCGCTTCTTAGCAGCCCACTGCTCCTCCGGGATGGGTTAAATGCAGAGTTTGTAATTTCCCCATTGTGGGACTAATAAAGGATTGATTATTATTATTATTATTATTATTATTATTATTATTATTATTATTATTATTATTATATATATATATATATATATATATATATATATATATAAATATAATATATATATATATATATAAATATAATATATATATAATATAATATATATATATATGACAAGCTACATATGTGTTTAGTTTACCTGATCATTGTTTTATATACTTCCTCTGGTTTACAGAGATAGTGGGTGGAACAGGGACTCCATATGAAGGTGGACTCTTCTCCTTGGAGATCAATGTCCCAGAAAGGTACTTTTTCCTCCAGGCGTTAGCATTGATCTCTCATTTTCACCTTTTTAGACACTTGCTGCAGTCTAGTATTACTGACCTGCTGTTTTCCTCTCATAGGTACCCGTTTGAACCTCCCAAAATGCGATTCTTGACCCCCATCTACCACCCAAACATCGACAATTCAGGACGGATCTGCCATGATGCCCTCAAACTCCCACCAAAGGTTGGATTTACCAACCAAAAATGAAGCTGTTATAGAAATCACATCCATTATCTGGTTTTGTTTGTCCACAGTCAGATTTTTATTATTGTTTTGTATTACTATTATTAAGGGTGCCTGGAGGCCATCCCTAAACATCTCCACAGTCCTCACCTCCATTCAGCTCCTCATGACTGACCCCAATCCAGATGACCCTCTCATGGCTGATGTAGTGAGTCACACATTATCTCGCATTCACAGATATTTTACTCTGTTGGACTAGCATCATTTTGAAACTCAATCACACTGGTGGTGTTATTTGTTTTTGTGAGTACTCTAATACAAATATGTATATGTAACAGTACAACAATTTTTTTTTAAGATTAGTATGACTAAACTAAATAACCCTATCCTTCAATTTTGCACCTGACTTACTTTTTTTAACATGCATTTTTTTTATACAAAGCCCAAAATAAAAGTTATTAACAGCTAACAGTTTAGATATCAGTCTGAAACACCTTTACATTTTCTCACAAAAATTCAGCCTTGCGTTTTTTAAAATTTCAGTGGAAAGCATTTGAATTGTAACACTGTGATCAATTGTGTATCTCTGCCGTATACACATTTAAAGAGACGCTTACATTTTTTGAATGCAGTCGTCAGAGTTCAAATACAACAAACAGCTGTTTACGGAAAAGGCCAGGAAGTGGACACAAGAACATGCCGTTCAGAAGAACAAGGTAAGTCTTTCTGATTTATGGGTGAAACAGTTGTAATACATTTACTGTTGTTCATGATTGAGACACATTTCCTCTTTAGCGTTTTTAATTACATAACATACTGACCTTGGGTAGGATCCATTATTCTTAGTGGGTGACATGATTATTGTCACTTGTTCCACAGCACTGTACTGTCTGTCATGGAACTGACTCTACGTAGTGTTATATTTTTCCCACAAGGGGGTGCTGTTGTTCCTCTGTAGAATGTTGTCTACTAACTTAATATTGACTTACAACAAAGTGATGCAGAGTGTTTGATTTATATTCAAATGTGACCTCTCCATTTAATAATTTTCAGTTTTGGGATTTGGGGGAGCATATCCTGTCAATGTGATGTATGTCATTGTCTAAAATAGTTTGTAATCGTCATTGTTTAGGGAGTCGTGGAGGGCAACAAAGAAAATACTCCAGATCAGAAAGCTTCATCCCGCAAAAGAGAGGCTCTCGGGACAGACCAGGAGGCAGTGGAGCCACCAAAGAAAACCTGTGTGTAGTTTCCATCTTGCTTGTAAGAGCCACAGGTCTCTCCTCTCCAGATCAAACATTCCTTATACACCTGCTTGTAAAGAGTATGATATTACTTTTAATTTAGCGCTAAAACCTACTTAATTTCACTTTAAATGTATTCCTTTTCCTATTCAAGAAATAATATAATATAATAATATATTTATATTGTATTGTATACTTTTTTATGTTTGTGTCGTGAAAATAAAGTTTATTTTAACACTAATTGATAGAACTAATGTAATGTATGACAAGCTTATTGTGATGTGTGCTGGTGTGTTTCACAGTAGTAGCAGAAGCGGAGTGGTTGATGGTATATACAGTATGAAGATAATCATTTTATTCAAACATATGCTTACAGGTTTTATACAAAGTATGTACATCCTAAATAGCAAGTTTTTTTTTTTTACAAACTAAGGATTTATTTCTTAATATATAAAATTATATATTTGCTGTTTATCATATAAAAAGGGAGACAAACATCATAAGGCTGTAGTGAGTCAATACCATGCTAGTTCAGAGGTAGTTACATTGTATGTACATATTGCTAGCCTACTCTAATGTCTGTAGAAAGATAGCTATATCCCATTCAGTCTGGATAACTGCTTGCCTCATATTGGGCAGATTTGCATATTTGGGTAAAAAAAACATGTAAACTGTATGAATCTGTTGCATTTTGCTGCCACAAAGAATAACTTCCTCATAACAGATATTACGCAGTTGCAGAGAAACATTTGACTATAACAATTCTGTGAATGAAAAATGGTAGCTTACTCTGGTAAAAGATGTCCTGGTGTGTCTGATAATGACTCCCTTTCTTTGAAACAGACCTTAGCAATAGCATAGAACTTATATTAAAGAAAATAATAAGATAACTCCACTTAAAATATAACCAAACAATCTGTAACCTCTAAGCTGCATGTGTCATGATCACATATTGGAAAAACATCATTTACACTTAAAATTCTACCGGTTCTACCTTAATTCCCCCTGGCTTAACCATTGATTTATCTGACGCTTAGATATTCCATGTAGATAACAGCTTTTGTTTGAGCTTTCTTTTTGTCATGTGAGTCCATGACTCAAGCAGTCCACTGGGTAGTGTCTGAAATTGTCGTTTATTTTAACAGACATGTTGTAGTTGGGTGTTTCCTTTAATAGTTTTTACTTGGCAAACTTTTAGTTGCAATAACCATTTTCAGAAGGCACTTTAATGTTCTCATATAATTCTCTAGAGTCCTCTACAGTCTCTGTGTGGACTCATTCTGAGGTTCTTGAGGGTTGATAACCCAGAGCGGGTCTTGCAGCTGTGGTTCGATGATGGTCCTTTAGTGTCCATAGTGTTCCAGCTATTTGTCCCAGTTAGCTTGGAGGCTCATGGATGAGAGGTGAGAGAAGGACTCATGGTTGAGTGATAAAGGGTGCAAGTGTTATGAATCACATCTTGATCTAAACTCTTGAGACATTCCTCGTCGTTCAGGCTCCCTCCTTCTGTCACCCTGTCTCTATCTCTGGCTGTGGGAATCTGGCAAGGGATGAGAGGAACTGAAGAAGTAGAGGAGCAGTGGGAAAACCTGATCAGATCCAGTCGGGGTTGGAGAGACGACCCCCCACTGTAATGGGCGTCAGCATCAGCAAGTGTACTTGACGAATCAGAGCAGGAGCTTTTTTCGGTCTCCACAGAAACCAGCGAGTCCAGTGTGCGGTCCCTGCGTAGCTGTGGACGCGCTTTGGGGTGAGGCCAGAAGAAGAACTGGGTGTGGTCTCGTGTAAAAAGTAGGAAGAGGAGGGGGTTGAGGCAGGCTGGCAGGGGCTGGAGAAGCAGCAGGACTGATTTAAGCACCTCCTCGCCCAGAGAGAGGAGACCCAGCAGGGAGCAGAGAGAGAGAAAAGCTACTGGTACATAGAGGAGGCCATTGGTGAATATTAGCCAGGCAACATGTTTAATCATAGCGCAGTCCCACAGGCCCTCACACTCTCCCCTGAGTAACTCCCAGTAGAGGCGAATGTATGAGCCTGTGACTATAAGCAAGCACAGGGTGTTCATCATAATGAGCGCCAAGGGGAAGCCAAGGGAGGATGGTAGTTTAGAGGATGGAGGTGGCAGCGGTGAGGGAAGGCAGAAAGGTGAGGACCCGTACTCCCCAACTCCTACCAGTGGGAGAGAAGCAAGAGTGAGGGAGAGAGTGAGGCAGAAAAGTGCACATGTACGCACACTCCCAAGAGATGGGGACTTCCCAAAGGCCCGGGCACACGTCACGCTCACGCCGCACTGCACAGCTGCCAGAGTCAGCAGCAACACGCTAGCTTCGGACGCAAACACCCAGACCCATCCCGTCGCTTGGCAACCAGGACCCCCCTCCCAGCGGGCACCGTGGTGACCAAACTCTCCCAGGGTCAGAGCGTCCACGAGGGCCAGGGTGCATGTACACACACCCGTTAGCAGGTTGGAAGCACCCATGCAGGCCACAGTGAAGCGGAGGGGTGACAGGTAGCCGGGTGAGCCGAAGAGGGAGAGGAGCAGGAGGGAGTTCCCCAGGAGAGACACGAAGGAGATGGACCACAAGCCCACACGAACCAGCCAGCTGCCCAGCAGAGAGTCACAGGGACGGAAAGGACCTGCAGCACACAAATCATCAAGTGTAAATAAACGAACTGTACATGGTGCAGTCATGCATCAACTTCCTTAAAGTGTAGTGACAAATCAATCTGCAAGCCAGTTGATAAAAGCCTGACCTTCAAACTGAATGTGTAATTTAGGTTACCTGGAGTGGGCGTGCATTGGACACTGGTCTGTAGTTTGGATTCCTCTATTTCTAGTTGGAACTCCTCCAGGTCAGGGTCATCTGGAACAAAGCATTGTCAGAGTTATTTTGTGATGGCTAATTCTGCGTGTGTACATATACGCAGCATATGCATGTTAGTTTGGGTGTGGCACTGGATTCATGGGATTGGTGCAATAGAGGAGGTGATTTAACATTCCTTTGCAATGAAATAAAAAAAATGAATATTTGTACAACATAATTGGCACTTGCATGAAATTTGAATATCATGACTGTTTTTCTTACAATTATAGGCGAATAAATTTTAATCAGCGATACGTCATGGTTTAATCATCTTTTGTTATTGTATCTTTTGGTACACCCAGCACTTTTTTTGGCTTTAATGGTGTTGGTATAATGGTTTTAATTTCGGCTTAATTTTGCTTTATTGATGTTTATATTTCATGCCTTGCTGCTCAAGCGTGAGTGTGTGTCAGCTGCCAGGTAGCTGTGGTTTCAGCGAGGCTCTGACATGTTTCAAGTGGGCTTGTGTCAATAGATCGGCAATGAGCACACACATATGGGGCTCAGATTTCTGTCTATAACTTTACCCCTCTGTCCCAGGTGTGTAACATGTGTGGTATACTGCATATACAGTATATGCTCACACAGATATTGTAATGGAGGGCTTTCTTACAGTGTGTGTCAGCGTGGATGGGGTACATGGCCACAGTCCTCTTGTGTAGGTCCTCGTCAGTGTTGCTCTGCTCTGTGTCCCACTGGCCGACTGGCTTGTAGCTATCACAGGAACCATACACACAGCACTGGTAGGCGTAAGGCATCTCTATTACCCTGCAACCGAAAGATGAAACATTATTGACAATAGATCAGTAAAAGCAATGCTACATCATATGGTTTAACAAGGGCAAAAAAGAAAGCTGCACTTATTCAATTTAATGTGAGCTTTAGGATAGCTAGCTTAGCTTTTTCGTACAATGTTGGATATTTACATTGCTTCAAAGCATCCTCAACTGATTATGAATCTGTTATTGAGTACATATGAAAAAAATCAAGCAAAATCACCCGTAATCTACGTTTTCTGAGGATTAGATCAGATGACTGCTGATATTTACTCTGCATGTACAATGCGTTTGAATTGGCTCTCTCTCAGTAGTTCTGTTTTGGATGATTATCTACAGTAATGACATTGCCACTTGATCGCCTGCCATCTCCTATATCTTTGAAGCTCCCTCTCCATTTTCAATACACCTTTCCAGGCCTTCAGGGATCTTTGTAACAAGAATAAACTTGCTGCTGACAAATGCTTTCTCATTGTTGAAGTTCAGTTCAGGAATGGCTTGAAGGGAGTAATTAGTGCATTGTCAACCATGGCTGCTTTTGGTATATTGAAGATGTTAATAGAAAATTGCGAGAGGGAGGATAATTATAGGGATGGGAAGTGATTCTTTGTTCATTACAGCCACAGGTTACACACCTGGGTAAATTGTCATTTTATGTAAGTTTATGATGAGAAACAAAATTCTAAAGAAACATTGAGTCAGAGAAAAAATAATAATTGCATGATGTTGTGTGTTTTTGTGTGTGTGTGTGTGTGTGTGTGTGTGTGTGTGTGTGTGTGTGTGTGTGTGTGTGTGTGTGTGTGTGTGTGTGTGTGTTACCTCATACGGGGGAAGTAATCAGGACTGAAGGCCTCGTATAGTTCAGTGTTCCCCCTCAGCTTGAGATGGGTGAGACCCCCCAAACCTGCAACAGGCACTGAGCTGAGACGGTTTTCAGTGAGGTCCCTGAGATTATTATGGATTAGAAATTGAGAGAGAAACAGAAGAGGATGGGTGTCAGATCAGGCCAAGTAAGTCTTTACAACATGGGTTTTCTTTTCACATATTGCCAAGGGTCATCCTTAACAAAAAGGCCCTTTCTCATAGATATTTTAAACCGGTCAGACAAGGCTCTATCAGATTCCCTTCAGATAACACTTTGTATCAGATGTAGTGTATCTGCTTGTTTAGCTATGCATACTTCACACAATGAAGCAGTTTGTATTGGCATGACCTGAGATGAATCTTCTGGCCACATCGGGGGGTTCAAACAATAAATGCATATCAGTGTTCTCTGTCGACTCAGCCAAAGACAACACATTGTCTGTGGCACACACAGTCAAGTATGGAGTGTTTGTTTAAAGGGAAGGCTCTGACGCAGGGCTTAACTTTAATTAAAGATGCACAAACTCGGCATGCCTTCTAGGGGAGGAGAGTGACACTTCAGAAGGATCAGATTAAAGGGAGAAGAGACTTAATGATCAAAATGTATCCATGTTTACTCACAGTTTGATCAAAGAGTGGAGCGAGGTGAAGGCATCCAGATGGATCCACTCGATCATATTACAGCTCAGATCACTGAAATAAGTCAAAGGAAAGTGAAATGGACAGAAATGAATTATTACACTATAAGTATTGTATCTTCATCACCACTAGATGTCAGTAATAGGTCATAGGTCTCCATAGTTTTATCCTGACCCATGCTTCCCAACCTTTTCGGCTTATGACCCCTTGAAATGAACCAATGTCTTCTTGAAACATCTCATCATACTAGGATTGATTTTCTCTCTACAGATTGTTTTATCAAGATATTTTTTAGAAGTAAAACTATCATGTAATTAGCATGGAAAAAAACTAATATTGTGTAGAAAAATAAGGTTTTTCCTTTCCTGTTAATCATCTGTTGAAACCTAAGATATCTTGAGACCCATTGGTGGGGTCCTGATTCCAATGTTGGTAACCACTGATCTAGACGATGAATGTGAACAGGGTTGACTTACAGTGCTCTTAGAGAGGTGAGCTGCTGGAAGGTGCTTGACTCTATCCTCCTGATTTGGTTATGCTGAAGCCCTCTGATGAGAAAAAATACATAGATGGCAACATGAGACATGAAAATAATGGAAGAAGTGCAGGTAAACAGATTCAAATGTTGATTTTGATGCATATGTGTGTGCTTTTGTGATGGGTGTTGAACTCACATCTCTTGCAGTGCAGAGCATTGGTAAAAACTGGGCAGATCTTCGATCTGGTTGTAAGAAAGCTCCCTACAACAAAACATAAAGCATACACACAAAGCCCATATAAACACAGTGACCAGCTGTGGATTTATAGCGTGGGAAATAACGGGGGGGGGAACATAATAATTTGAGTTAACAGTAGACTCTGTGAGCAAGGCAATATAGCAGGACTGTAATTTTTGGGGGTGTTGTGTGTGTGTGTGTGTGCATTCTGGGGGGGATTGGATTTCATAGCACAGTGATTGTACAAATGATTGCTTGGTGGCACAAATCTCCACAGTTGGGTTTTGTGTATCAGTTTTTGTACCTCTCCACCCCCCTCCCCTCCCATTTGTGTGTATACTCACAGCACTCTGAGGCGAGGCAGCTGCTCACACAGATCCAGAGGGAGAGTTGAGAGACCGGCCCGAGTCAGCGTCCTATAGAAAAAAAGGAGAATCCTCTGATCATTGTTGAAGTTCAAGCAAGCGAAAGGATTCCCCAGTCCTGCGAGGCTAACTTGGTCTGACAGAAAGCTGTGTAGGTTTGCCAAACCTGTCTCTGGCTGCCATAACTTGCTTACCCTTCCCTTTTCTGAGTGTCCTGTACTGTCCCTTTCTCTCCTAGAACCCTAAAACGTACATATTCTCTCTTTTTTTCTTTCTGCTTATCCGTATCTGTCTCCACTTTTTTCCCTCATGTATTTGGACTCCTAGGATTGTATCTCTCTATTCTCAGATTCTTTGCTATTGTATGCAAAGAATCCCCACTAGATGAAATAATACTATGCGTGTGATTATGGGGATAAAAGAGACACTTACAAAATTTCCAGGCTGGTGGTTCCTTTCAGATCGGGAAACTCTTGAATCTGGGTTGCCCCATTAAGAGAACTGCAAGTACAAGGGGAAAAAGTGTAAAAAAAGAGAAAAATCTCTCTCTCTTTCTCTGTCTCTTGCTCTCTCTCTCTCTCTAACACACACAGCCACACGCATACCCAGACTTTGTCTAACAGCTCATTTTAGCCATCAAACCTTTCCGCCAACATCAACACAGGCTGTTTTGGCTGTCTCATAAGACATCATAAGTCACACCATTCACCATGTTCTTACAACACACTCTCTTCACCACATCAGCGCAGAGCACAGCAATACACTAACACAACATCATTCAGTAGGCCATTACACATGTCCACTCAACTCTCACTGCGAGGGACAGAGGATGATTTAAACAGTGTTTGGGCTAACACACTGGAATGGTTCCTACTGACCGCATACTTACAGTGTGTGCAACTTAGGTAAGAACTGGAATGCGGACTTTCCCACAAACTGGATGGGGTTTTCATAGAAATGACTGCAAGAAGGAAAGAGAAAATTAATTCTGACATATTTTGATTAATTTGTGTTTAGGAAGGAGTTGCACTGAACATGACGTTGACATGAAATGGCAATCCTGTGTTTATTCAACAGAATATGTGCACATCGTAGCATTAAGTAATAAGCTCACATGGTTTGGAGCTGAGGGTTTCCCACGAAGGCCCTCTCAGGGATGGCTTTGATATTGTTGTTATGGAAGCCCCTGCAAATATAAAAACATAGTTAGCCAGAGAGTTTATCAATATGTTTCTGATTTTGTGAATGTGTGTGTGAGTTTGGAAGGCCGAGAGGCAAGTCATATGTCCGAGTGTTGCACCTGCCAGTGCACAGCTGAAAAGCATTTTTGGATAAATGAGATGTAAACACGCACACATATGCTGTATCTGTGTCACATATGCACGCCGTAGAACATCTGCTGAGGCCGAGGGAAAACATGGTTTGTGTGCGTGTTTGTGCGTGCACGTCTGTGTGTACGTGTAGGCGAGTGAGTGTGTGGGTGTGTAGCCAGCACCTGCTAAGGGCGAGAGAGATTGTATCCGAGTGCCACATTAAAATCACTTAACGGGATTACTTGGGATAAGGCAGCCATGCTAGTCATGTCAGGCAGGTGTGTGTGTGTGTGTGTGTGTGTGTGTGTGTGTGTGTGTATGCACTCACAGTTCCTGAAGCTTACTCAGTGTCCTGATGGCCACAGGGAACTCCTGCAGATCATTGTAGTTTAAATCCCTGAGAGACAGACAATAAGATAAACAATTGTCATTGAAAAGTATATTGAAAAAGTCCAACGCATGATGGAGGTTTTACTTCTCTGCACTCATAATTCAACCATATTTGATATTCTGTATTTCCGTGTGTGAGAACGTGCCTGATTGCATATGTATGTGCAGCCATTTCCTCTCCACTCCGAGAGGCTGACAGCTGTAGAGTGTGAGGTTTGGATTTGATCTTTGACCTTTGCTGCTCTGACCTGACTATTTGGGTCTTTCTCTGATTAGTTACCAAGGAAACGCTGTATCAAAACAATCATTGCTACAATTTAGTGGACACAGCTCATACGCAGGTGGCAGGAAAAGTATTTTTTTTTATAGTATTTCTTGTCTGTACATAAGTATGGACTGTAGATATGCTTGTGAACGTGGGAAAATTTGTGCAGTGTACATGCTTGTGCATACATAGTATGCCTTTGAAATATTAAGCATGTGCTTGGGTATGCGTGCTATCTTTGAAGATTGCTAGCCAACCAGGTCAAAGGATATCTAAAAGTAATAAGTCATAGTCAGCTGGATATCTTTTTTTTATTCGTTTCAAGTGAATGCCTTCTATGAAGTACTTCTAGATATGTATGTGTGTTTTTCCCAGAGTATCAGTGGATACTGTGAAATGTCTGTCTGTGTCTGCTTTGTCTTGTTTGTATATGCAGTTATGTTTTCCAGCAGTCCCCTGGATGGCTCCTCGTGGTAATGATTTTATAATACACACTAGGGGTTGGGGAGGGTTGTGGTGATGCAGATGGTCTCTCGTATTTCTCATAAGCGAAGCCGCTGTGAGAGATTAACCCCTCATACCAGCGCAATCCCCACGTCAATGACACCTGTCATCTTATCCCGCTGAATCATCCGTCTCTGCTCGCCGCTGACGGCCCAAACACTTTAACACACACTATTCTGGTCCAGAGAGCTCCATCCCTCTTTTTCTCAGTCTCTAGTTTCCCTTCATCCCTTTAAGCATGGCTCCCCTAACTTACACACCGTTCCCTCACATTTCCCAGCATGGATAATGGCTTTTAAGTTGAGTGTTAAGCTGGCCATGCGTTTTTGATTGCACATGCAGAAGTACCTGCTTATCTGCGCGTTCACACACATGTGCCCACACACATGCTCATAAAAAGGAACGCATGATTTTTTACATTTCAACAGGGTGTTAAGTAGCATGCCAGAAACTGTTTTCATCAGACCACCATGAATGTTGCAGTAGACACAGTTGCACTGTGTGCATTTCTTTTGCTTTCTTTCTCCACCTCCGTCATAAGGCTGTCAGTTTCCTGCAGTTTTTTGTATTGGTGTGCGGTTACGACTTTATCAAAGCTACGGCACGTACGCTAAAACAACTCTCATGTAGCCAGGCTGAGCCATATTTGACCTCAGCGCTGCTTAGCAATTACTTTAACAAAACATAGAGGAATCTGTTGTTGTTACTTCAAGATAATCAAAGAGAAACTTCTCATCTTCAAATTCCGGTCGCTCATTTGTCAGTTATAGTTTTGAGAAAGCACCTGCTGAAATTAACAGGACATTCATCATTATGACTTAGCACTGCACTTCATTATTCTTTGGCACATTTGGTATGTAAGGTTTATAAAAACACATTCATTTCAAGTGTTCCAGTAACTATAAACCCAAAAAGAAATAATACTGCAGTCAAACAATTTTGGCTGTTGGTTCTATGACCTTTTTGAGGTTATATTCCAAGGAGTTCTCCATATATCTATCAATTGTGATTGAAAGCATCGGAATTCATGTTGACGCTGTTACTTTGTCATCACAAAGCCTGCATTGGTGTTGGGGGGAAATAATGAAATGGAAGTGTGCATGAGAGTATGTGTGTGTGTGTGTGTGTGTGTGTGTGTGTGTGTGTGTGTGTGTGTGTGTGTGTGTGTGTGTGTGTGTGTGTGTGTGTGTGTGTGTGTGTGTGTGTGTGTGTGTGAGAGAGATAGTGAAAATGTCAAGAGTTTAACTTGCAATATTAACCTCTATCCAAAAAGCATGTGTGCATGCACGTGTGTGTCTGTGATTATGTGTGTGATACTCACAGTGTCTCCAGACTGTGTAAACCTTCAAAACATCTCGCACCCATGCTCTGGATGTGGTTGTTATGGAGATGCCTGAAAAAAAGGCCACACAAATATTTTAACAAATCAGAAATGTTTCCACACTGCAATCATCCCCACCCTGTTCTAAGTCAATGGATAAAAATATTTTCTCTGGTAAAATGAGAAACATAGACTCAGGAGAGTTTTAAGTTAACAAATCAAGATGTCACTTACAGAACAACAAGGGCGGAGAGGTTGGTGAATGCATAGTCTGGGATATGTGTGATCTGGTTGAGGGCCAGCGTCATGGCCTGCAGGGAGGGCAGAGAGTCCAGGGCCGTCACTGGGATCTCTGTTAGGGAGTTGTCATCCAACCACAGGTGTCTTAGGGAGCGAACCCCTCTAAAGGCCCCAGCAGGAACCTCAGACAGCAGGTTAGCATCAAGACGCCTGCAGGGTGAGATGAACCGAGCTAAGCGACATAATCACCAAGTTTAAGTACAGTGTGTTTGCTTATGTGCAACGGTGCTTGTGCGTGCATTAGTGGTTGGAAGGTCGTGGCAATTAAACACTTTGGCTTACAGGAAGGTTATTATGAGAATTACACATCTTTTATTCTCCGTCTTTCATCTTTGCTGCAGCTTCTTAGAAGCTCCTCATTATGATTTATTCCCATGCTAAATAAGCCGTGTCTAGCTTCACCGGCACAGACATGTATGAAATGTGAGATGAGAAAAACATATACAAACGAGTAGGAACAGTTGTGATGGGCCTGTTTTATTCTACCTCATTTTATTCAGCCGGATTCCCTCAACGCCTGGGAAAGACGGATAGAGGAACAGTTTAAGACGCATCTTCACTTGTTCCTCCCTCATTAACCTTTTTCCATTTGAGTCCCACTGTCCCCATTGATTTTTGACATTTCCACCACTCATTCATAAACACAACACCAGACACATATGCTCTCACACATGCGCTTTCATCTCTTCAAACCTAACAAACCTTTGTCCCCTCTCTCTCTTGGTGTCCTCAACCCACAGGCTGTGGACAGACACACACCCGACGTAAATGCACACATGCATACACACTGTCCATAGTGATGAACGATCCCCTCAGGGCAGAGTTGACAGGCTGAGACCACTTCCTCTCGCTATTATTCTTTCTTTGGCCCTTCACACTCATTCATTAATCTCCTTTTCCTCCCTCCGGCCCCTCTCACACTCACATTTTTGTTTCATAACTTCATTGATGCTCTCCGAGCGGCTGCACACCCCCTTTGAGTCTCACTCCTTAACTCTTTTTCGTCTTTCAAACATCCTCCCTTATCAATCTTCTACTGTGGTTCTTTGATTCTGGTGCTATAGCTCCTCCTCAGCCTCCTCACCCCTCAAAGGCTTTACCGAACCAACAGCATCATCAAAGTGAAATCAGAACTTGAACTCTGAACTCTGGGCTTTTCTCCCCAGGGAAATTTTCCATCAGGAGAGGCAACTGTATACACTGGCAGATGCTCACACACAGACACACAGGGAAACATCCTCCAGCAAACATGTAAATACGCATTAATGTGTGTATGCGCACACAAAAACAGATTAAAGAATGTTCATCTTGTCTGCTTCCTGAGCACACATTTTCTCCACTGCTAAACATCCTTGTGCATCTTGTGCAATCCAACTGGGGACATTGTTTGTCCCTGACCCAAATCACAGGATGAAAGCTAGAGAAGACCCTTCAACTTTCTGTTTTGTTCTCCAGGGCAAAATAATAATTGCTCCTCTGGGTGGACCTGCCAGGTTTTCCTGAAGGTCCAGACAGAACCAGGAATGTTCCACAGAAGCCAATAAAGCGGCAACTATTTCCTGTCCATCACATCAAAGTCTGAGGCACGATTACAGGAGAGAGCAATAGAGACAGAAAGAGAAAGTTCTCTTAAATGATCCAGTAGATCTGAGTACGTGCCTCCCAGTTCAATTCTCCAGATGGCCAACATTTTATACATTGCAGAACTCGAAGGAGCATGTTTCACTACCATTGAGTCAAATCTATAAAAACAGGGTTATTTTGATTAATGTGGCTTGTGGAACTCATCAGTGGTGATTACGCCACTTACCTGTGGGTCTGGACCCAAAACACTGTCTGTCTCCTCATAACTAAACAACAACAGCACTCAACATTGTGTGTGGCAATTAGACCGTTCCAAACAGTGAGACAAATTTCTAACCTCAGCTTCAGTTCGCTGCTGACAAAAGGATTTGTGTCCGAGATTAAGAACAAGATTTATTTGAGATGAAAGCCTCCTTTATACATTTATACCAATTTAAAACCCATGTGCTTTTTCTCTTTCTTTTTAGCTGGTGTGTTTTATGTCAGTGAGAGGCGCCGAAAAGCTTCACTCTCCAAAGCCTTTCCAGTAATCTTTCTCCGCTGAGCTTATCATTACTTTAATGACAAGGTGCGTCTCTATAACCTGGCTCTGTGTGTGTGTACTGTGTGCGTCTGTGTGTGTGTGTGTGTGTGTGTGTGTGTGTGTTTTTCTTTTCTTTATTATTGAGAGCATCCCTATGTGAAGAAATTGAGAGACCACACACACATGCACAAAGGCTGAAAACAGACAAATTCAACATGGTTGCCTGTAGGCAGGGCTGTCAGGATCATGACATTTCAGTTGAGCATTAATTCCCATATAAATAATTGCTATTAACAGGGAAATTACATACATTTTCTGTTCATTTTATGCCTCACAGCGGTGCTGTTATGTTTTGGTTTGTAACCAGACCTAAATCCATGTTGTTAATTTCAATCTCTTCAGAATGATGCATTTGTTGGCAAAATAGTGTCAATTATTGTCCAAATAGTTCCTGAAATAATGTTTTCTCTTGCTCTCCTGCACAGATTTATTTTCTACCTTGTTCTCAAACTGTACTTAACAAAAACGTGATTGAAAAAAGTTGATTAATGGAGTTTTTGTTTTGTTTTGAGGAGCTGCGTCATTTATTCATGTACGAACTGAAACCTACACTGTTCATTTACTACTACCAGACAACTTAATTGTCAATTTCTTCTCGCTGATTGCCACCACCTGTCTGCCCTGAGCACATCCGCTGTCCACCACACAGTCTCTACACTTGTACTGAGCAGTTTCTTAAATGACACACGCTACTCTTACACCATATTTCCATCCAAATATTCTTATGTGAATTGTCTAATTAATAAAGCTGGATGGAAGCAACATCTCCAGCATAACTCCAGAGCTGATGCATCCTGTAGGGGAGACTCCCTGCTATAAATCAAGAGAAAAGCAGCAGATAATATGAGCTGAAACAGAAGAACCTGCCACACAGCTCTTTGTTTAACTGATTTTTTTTTTTTTAACTGACATTGGAGGATCATGTAGCCATTTTATTCACACAGCTGTTACCAAGCTAACATTGGCCTTATATTCTCTTGATTGTGGAATCTAACGGTTATGCAAATTGATCACAGTCAGCTCAAATAGTCAGGCAATTATGTAATAATTGCGACAGGCATGTGTGCGTGCAGGCCTGGTGACTGTGTTGAGGGAGAGCAGGTCTGCTTAATACCAGACAGGGAAACGTTGTAGGTGGTAGAGGAGTTACATGTGCACGCCCCTTTTATTTAACAACTCCGGCAATTTGACCATGTGTGTGTGTGTCTGTCTGATGAAGGAAATGGCTTTACGGGTATTTACAAAGAATTATTAATTTGAAAAGCAGGGATGTGGAGAACGTGTGCGGTACAAAGTTGGGAGAAACGGGTTGGGGTGAGGAATTACAGATGAGGTGGTCCACATGCATGCATCCAAACATTCACGCTGACACACACACACACACACACACACACATACATACACACATGTACACTGACCCCACAGATGAGACAATTATGCCACCAAACACTCTCATTAGCCAGGGGGATAGCGGTGTGGGTGGTGGGAGAAGAGCGGAGGAGAGGAGCGGAGCAGGAAGAGAGGGGGAATTGATGGAAAATGGGGTTGTTTCACAGCTCATTGGAGATGCTCTCCTTGGCCTGCAGTGTCTGCTGTTTCCCTCATGGCTTCCAGATGCTACCATGAACTGCACTGACACAGTCAGGCTGTGACTCCTACTGTCAGGCAGTACAGTGCAGAACTATTGGGGTCTGGTCTGTAATATGTTAGCAGTACTCTATACCTGCACTGCGGTGAGAGCTGAGTCGTGAGAGTGGGTGGCCAGGGATGTTTCATTCCCTACTTGATGAGGTAGAGAAGCATAATTAGTGTGTTTGTGTAAGTAAGAAAGACTCACAGGGATAGTAGGTTGGGCAGGTCCCATGGAGCATCATCAGGAAGTTTCTCCAATTGGTTGTTTTGTATCATGCTGAAAGACACAAACAGATAATTTAGTCGTAGGTAATAGCTCTATAAGTGATAAAGTGTGTGTGAGATCACATCAAGCAGAACAAATAATTCCATCATGATGGAAATCTGACACAAAAAGGAAAGGGCCAGTGAAAGCTTGAGGAGAAGCAGAGAATGAAGGGTAGAAGAGAAAGAGAAGCTCCTTGGGTGGGCTGCTGATGTCATTCTCAGAAGAATGGAGCAAAATGCGAGGAGGAAGTGGCGAGCAAACAATATCCCTCTCTCTTTTCGTCTCCCTTCCTTGCTTACTCTGTCTCTCTCTCCCTCTTTCTTTAAAGTTTTTATCCTGACCAGTGGTCTGAAATTGGTGCACAAGGCGTATAGTGTGTCGCTATCAGCAGCGGCATTTTGCCTTTATTGTGGCATCATGGTGCCTCTTTGTGAGTCTGTGAGGCCTTGTGTCACAACAGTTAAACTTAAACAGCTTGCAGTAAAGCTATTAAAACAATCTAGTATAGTTTCTTCGTGAGCATAAAATAACCTTTATACCTAGACTAACGAGTACGAGTTATTTATGTATATAGTTTATAGTTTGTTTAGATATACTGTAAGTGAGCATTCTGGGTGACTCAAGATGTTAAGAGCATATTTTGGTATATTCTTTTACATATCGCAATGTGTCGCATTCTTTCATATTGTGTATTTTACAATAGTCCTCTGTGCAACATTTCCTTAAGTATAGAAATAATGCTGCTCAGGTTTTTAGAGGATCAGGGGAATGTTTCCACTGGGACGATGATGCCATGATGAATACATCAAATATGGCCTTTTCCTGTTTCAAAGAAATTCCCTAGGGGAAGCTTGTACTCCACTCTGGGTTTGTAACCTCCTGTGTGTGTGTGTGTGTGTGTGTGTGTGTGTGTGTGTGTGTGTGTGTGTGTGTGTGTGTGTGTGTGTGTGTGTGTGTGTGTGTGTGTGTGTGCGTGTGCGTGTGTGCGTGTGTATGTGTGTGTAAGTCAGCAGGAAGTCAGCTTGCTGTTACCTTACAAAAGGTCAGCGATCCATTTGTTTTTGACACAGCCTGACGTTAACTAATATATTGAGGAAGGAAACCAACAGCTCAGCTGCTCTGAGGTCAAAGAGACCTTCCAAAGTTTGCTAGGATGTTATACTGTCAAGCATGAATGCTTTCTGACGTGTATGAATCCAGGATATGTGTGTCCTTCTGCAGTAATGACATAATAGCCGAGGATTCGTGGCTGGTTCACTCATTCTGTCTCGGTGAATTTCACAACACAAGGTGAAGGGAGATCAACTTGTGTGCCTGGTAATCCCCCAGATTCCCTAAGTTTATATTCTGTGGCAGAGCTTCTCAAACTTTCTCAGCGAGGGTCTAAGAGGAATTGAGTTGCCATGATCATGAAAACCTCTTTAATACCCTTGTCTCTCACTGAGTAGAACTATGGCAGTAACTCAGGGGGTCACAAGTCACAAAATGCCTTGGTTTTTATGGTTGCTTTTCACTTTTTTCATGATTTTATACTTCACTGCAGCACTAACAGTTGGTGGCCATGGATCATAAGGCTACAAACACTATGAGAACTGGGGTGTTGCGAAAACGGCTTTAATGGCATTTTAAAGTGATTTTTTTTGTCACTTGCTGTAATCTCGGTGGGTGGTGTAACTGGGAGGTCCCTGCATTACACCTGTGTGTGCGTGTGTGTGTGTGTGTGTGTGTGTGTGTGTGTGCGTGTGCTTGTGTGTGGGTGTGCTTACAACTGAAATAGGGCTTGTTTTGGAATGAAGGAACCAGCCCATAAACTTTAACTAAAGTTAATGATGCGTGCCCTGTGTGTTTCATTCAAAGCAGGCGCACGACTCTATCCCCCCATAATGCTATAGTGGAACAACCCACCTGGGATGTTGACTGAACCATCAGAGGGTGGGAGGGTGGAGAAGGTTACTTACAGAACTTTGAGGTTGTGGAGACCCTGGAGAGCGTGTCCTGAGATATACCTCAGCTGATTCCCTGAGATACGCCTAGAAGAGAAACAGGCAAATTCAAAAAGGGGAAAACAAATGATAAAAGTGAAGAGTGAAATTCAAGCACATGCAAGAACAAATTTACAAGTCTCATAAGAGAAGTTTTGCCTTTTTGCTTTATTCTACATTTTTGGATTGAGCAGTATGACTTCATCCTTGAGTTCCTGCTCGGGGGTTACTGCTAGGGCAGTATGCAAATAACAATATTCGATTCCCTTCAATGTGGTTGCTATTGGCCCAAAGCACACCCTGAAACCTTAACCAATCCAGGGAGCATTGATGAGTGAATAAAGACTGAACTGAATGAGACAGAGACTGGGTCAACCAGTGCAGCCTGAAAGAATACTTGCTTGTACGCACGACAGTGTGTTTATATGTGTGTGTGTGTGTGTGTGTGTGTGTGTGTGTGTGTGTGTGTGTGTGTGTGTGTGTGTGTGTGTGTGTGTGTGTGTGTATATAGTAAGGTGTATACTATATACCCACACATGAGTGCATATGTGTGTGCAGTGTGAATGTGCGTGCTATTTTCTATGTCCTTGAGGTAAATTGGTGCCGTTCTGAGGGGCCTTGAGGACAGCGAGGGAGAGAAACCACACACATTCACACAAGCAATCCAATCAGTTTGTTTATCAAACACAGCACCTAATGGTCATTTGTGAGTGTGTATAAGATGTCCAAATAAATAACATTCAGTCCAACGGAGTGACTCTCAAGGTCATGAGCTGGAAGCTCAGTTGAAACACATATTTGGTCTTCACAGCTCGAGACCACCCACTTTTATTAAACACACACACACACACACACACACACACAAGTTAAAAGTCACTCATTGGCATGCTCCGGCTCACACCCTTGCTCTACAGGTGAAATGTGCCTGACATTTCAGTCTTATGCAGACTGCCTCTGGCTGAGTTGTTCCATGTTCCATTCAGTGCCAGGATATTGAATTATTGATATAATACTCGGCCGGCCTTTCCAAGCCACTATCATCCAGATGGTAATGGACGAGAGCTCCCAGCAAACTCCCTCTGACATCTGATATTCATGTCAACATGTCTCAGTCTTATTACTGTGCAGTGGCAAACCACACAACCCCTGCCGCGCCTGCCAAATCTCACACTCGGCCCAGTTTAGAACTCTGGTGGAGCTCGTATTTATCAACACAAGCACACATGCCCGTACATACACGTAGATGCTTACCCACATCGGCATACTAGAATACAAAATGAACTGATCTTTATCCAAGCAATTGTGGTGCCATTAAGTCATGCCTCTCAAACCACAGTCTCATTCAAACAGACTTTGACTGCGTCACACAAGGTCTTAATACAGATTTCAGACATGCAAGACACAGATGACTTGAGTTGGTCTGCAGGTTTTTCTGTTCTTTGACCTCACAAATTCTCATATTCATTCTTTTTTATATATAAAGGAGTTCAATTTGCCTTAAGATCTGATTTGCACACGTAAGAGAAACATGTATACTGCCCATTTGTTGTCCCTCAGCGGACGATAGGTCTGCTACTTCAATACCATTTAAGTTTCCTCTATTGCACAAGCTGGTCAACGGGGACCATTTCGATAGCTACTTTTCCAGAGGTAATATTTTCAATAAGCTTTTCTGAGGTCCTGACACCGGTAAAATAGATCTAAGACCCCTGGGTACCTTCTTTTGGTTCCTGTTCAAAAGCAATGATTATTTACAGACCCTTTGAACGGAAAAAAGATATAGGTAGCACCAAAGAAAAATAAATGTCTTCAGGGGGGGATGAGGAGGGCCAGTAATTTAGAGTTTTAGAAAACAAACATTGTAGTTAAGGCCATGGTATGATGTGCATATCCAACTGCCAACCAGCCTTTCTCTATTAGCCGCACCATTGGAGCCAAAACAGCATTAGAGTGGAATCATGCTTTTTTTTGCCGACTTCATTTGTCAAAAGGATAATTATGTCGAAAGTGAAGATGGATATTGAAAAAGGGAAAGAAATGTTCAGGCGTTCTTGATAGACATCAACAGAACACCGGGAGTTGCCATTGACCAACTGTTTCCATGATATCAGTGTGCGTATTTATGTGTGTACGTGTGTGTAAATGATCGAACGTATGAGTAAATGTTCCGCACTTAGCCTCCTAGTCATTCCACATCAATCTCATTCTAATGAAAGGCGCCTTGCTCTTGTCAAACCACGGCTCCAACTGTTTTTTCTTTTAATTTGATTTGGGGATGGTTGGAATTTTTCTTGGCCCCTGGACTGTGTTGATAAAAATTCCACCTCAGCATAATTCAGCTCGATCGACATGATTCATAGATAAAATAACAGAGGCCAGTGTGTAGTTCAAACGTATGGGAGAGAAGTGGGAGGGGTTGTTTCAAAGGTGGGACCGCCCTGCTGTCATGGATGATCTGTGAGGGCATCACTGAAGCATACCAACTGCTGATTATCCCATGTATCACCATGTCCTATTGCCTCAAAATAATAAACAATAAAGACAAAATGAAGACCTAGACAGCAGAGACAGCATCATATTTTGGGATACTATCTCAAGTAGTGATAGGACAACATAACGGTAGCATGACCAGGATTGCTGATAGGAGTCCATGATGAAAGAAGAAGGCGAGGATAAACAGGTTCTTACTGTCAGAGAGATGGTGGCCTGGTGTGTGTGGGTGTGTCTGTAAGTACAAATGCATGTATGACCTTTTTCACCCTTGGTCCATCAATAGAAATGTTATCCCTCCTTCTGTTCGGAGGTCCAGCCAGAGGGTCAACCACTTAACCTGGAGTTAACCTCTGAAATTACTGAAGTAAAATATGGAAAACAGTGTGTGTGTGTGTGTGTGTGTGTGTGTGTGTGTGTGTGTGTGTGTGTGTGTGTGTGTGTGTGTGTGTGTGTGTGTGTGTGTGTGTGTGTGTGAGAGAGAGAGAGAGAGATGGAGAAAGATACAAGCAGAAAAAACCCAATGTTGGCAGAGCTAAAAAGAAAAGCTTTAATTGAACTAGATAGTCCAAGATGTGTGACGCATCTGGAGTATCAGAATCAGCCAATATTGTAAGCCCTTAACCCTCACCTACATTTTACTCCTGGCCTATCAGCAGACGATCTTATCACCAAGAAGAAGACAAGCGGGGCAGCATGGGCCATCACTTGCCACTGAATTTATGTGATTGTCGGAGAGCACTAGATAGCACTATCGCAGGGCTGTGTGGAAATTTCAGAGTTTTAGTTTTGAGCCGATAACAGAAGCTAGCACTATTTTCTAAGCACTTTCAACTATGCTCGTAATATTGTGTGTCAAAAAAAGAGTCATGGAGGGTTTAAAAAAAAATCCAGTGGGATTGTTTTTCTCCTCAGGCCACTTTGAATGGTCCGATATCACCTCTGTTTTAGGACATGACTGATGATTTAGATAATGATAAGATGAGCATGAGAGACTTGATCCAAACGGGTGATTATGACGGGATTCAAAAGAAGAAGCCAGAGGGAAAGGGGATCTCTTGAGGTACAAACAGCATGGACTTTGATACTGATGATAGTTGGAGAGCACAAGCAAGAGCTTTTAGGGTGATAATTTACCTTAAAACGCTCGCTGCCAGTTCCAAGTTGCATTTAGGTCAAAAATAGATAGTGCATCTTTGATATTAGAGGAGAACATTTGAAGACAGGGTAAGTTCTTGATATGTCAGTGGATGAGTAACCATTCTCAGTCTGTACCGGCTTGCCGGCATTGCTGCCCTCTCATTAGTCCATAGACATGCAGTCTGCCTCTCAGTCGCCTCTCTTCTTCATGCAGACTGACAGTTGCGTGCAAGTTTGTGTGTTTGAATTAAGAATAGTTTCACAGATCAAAGCACTAAATGAAGGCTTAATGAGAGGTGTCTGAGGTCAATAGAAGGGAGGGGTGATTACACATCTTGTTATCAATATCAATGCGGCAATGAAGCATAGGGAGGTTTGCCATTTGCTTTGTGAATTAATTTAATCACCTCAATTGAGGTTGAAAGGGATTAGCTGTGTGTACTTTGATACTATAGAGGTGAGAGCTGAGCAAGGAGATAAGAGGCAGCATGATACAGTTTACATTAATGAGCAGTGCTTTAGAAGGACACTGTATGTGGCTCATTAGATCTAATTCCTCCTCCAACCCATAGTGTAAAACAGGAAGAAAGCTGGACTTCTTGCCAAAAGCAGATTTGTCTTGGTTTGTAAGAATGTGGAGAGAAAAAGTGAGAGAAAAAAAAAAACTATCAAAGGCAGTGTCTATAGCTTGCAATAGCCTCTAGTAAAATGGAGACAGGGGGCTGGGGCTGTAGATTGGAAAGGAGGGAGATAGAGTGAGGGAGTGCAGACAGGGAAATAGAGCCCAACATCAAACAATTTATCACTACCAGTCACAACATGCCTGGCCCTTGCTTCTCCCTGCGCTACCAACAAGTGCTGTGGACCCACATCAAACACTCGCTCTCAAACCGACCGTGTTTAGAGCCTCGGTTTGTTTTCTAAGCGCTATAACTTGTTGTAATTATAATGTGTTTAACATAACCTGCTATGCTTCATCTCACTTAACCTCCTAGACGGGAGTGGATGTCAGAAATGTGCTTCTCCCTGCCTTGGAACATCATCATCGTCTCAGTATGTTTCCAGAAATGGTCAGCAGGCTAACAAAAAAATGTGGCTTTAGGGCAGGAACATCTTCCTTGGAAGAGTTACAAAGCAACAGAACGTCTCCATAAAGTGTCAGAACACAAGAGCGATACAGAGGAAGCAAGATCAACGGGGCTGTAAAACACTGGGAGGATTGTCTCTGGACAAACACTGCAGATCCAAGACCCCCACCCCCTTTTTCCCCAATGGAGAAGGCAAATGTCAGCATTGATGTTCAGCATCACTCTGCTCTATGTGGTTCTGATTATTAGGCCATCAGCAATGTCTAACCTTAACCGTTTTTACAACAGCCAAAAGTTGAGATCAGCAGATCTATGCACAACAATAAATCAAGACTTGAATTTCATTCTTTAATATCACGGTGTCACAAAACTTCATTGCTCAGCTTCGTTCTGCTCTTCAGATCCAGTTTGACTGCGACTCAAAGTCAACTGAATGGTTATCCAGCAAACCTTTTATTTTCATCCCGATTAGCTCATGCGTCACAGACTGCAGCTGCAAGAATTAACAAAGAAAACAGCGGACTGTTCAAACACCCCAAGCAGACACACACACACACAAACACTGCGGGCTTCAGAAGTAAAAGAATCAGGTGAAGGCAGACATTCACACACATTCACACCCTCAGGCCATATCTGTGGGCAGCCTTTGTCAACCCGAGACTTAGCTTAGTTCTGCTGAGTGGTCAAATCAGATACCGGCCAAGTCAACCGAAAAAATGTTCAAAACGTTCTGTTGCGGCGTGTTTGCTTTCATCAGCCCTATGAGGGTGAAAGCAATACCTTCTACCTTGTGAAGTACTGACCAAATTGTGCCTGTAGCACAAAGTACAGAAGTCAAGGAATATGGCACAGAGGCTTAGTCAAATTCTTAGTCTTGTATTTATTTTAATTTTAACATTGTTTGATTTGTTTCCAGACAAGAAAAGTATAAAGAATAATTATGTGTTGTGGCATTTAATTCATTTAGTGTATCTGCAACAATATCAAAACATTTCTAATGATACCCAACCGTTAGTATCCTTAATGCTACATAACAAGAAAAACATAACATTTTCATTTTCCCCAATTCTGTCCTGAAGTTCTCCTTTAAGGTGTTTGTCTTGGCTAAGGCTTGTGTCCATGTGTGTACTGCTCCTACAGAGCTGTCCAGCTGAAACAAAATGTGTGTGTGAGGGGGGGTTAAAGAATGCAGCGGCTTGGATGCTGAGCACAGAACCTGCTCCCTAAACACTTTAAAGACCATATATTCACCCTCTGAGTGAATATCAGGTTCTATTTGTTCCCTTTTTTGTGCAGCCATCCAAGGATCTCCCAGTGTATAGCTGCAGGCAGTTTCTTGGTAGGAAAGATCAGAGGCAGGCCATAGTCATCAATCCCTATCGCTGGCGTCTGTTCATATCAGCGGCTCAGGGAATGGCTGTTTCTTGTCATGTGTGAGTTGTGATGATGGAGTTCTATCAATTGAATGTGAGTTTGATGATTTTGTACTCACAGTTCCGATAGCAGGTGCAGTCGGTGGAAGGCTCTGGGCTGGATCTCACTGATGTTGTTCATGCTCAGATCCCTAGAGAGAGAAAAGGGGATACATCAGTATCAAAGTATCAATCAGTGTATACCTTATCAATGTTCCTTGCAGGTGCTCTGTGCATGTAAAATAACAAATGTTTAAAACGTGGTTTTCACGTGGCGATCAATCATCAAGACTGGGGAGTAGTATGCAGAGAGAGGTTAGAGGGTTAGGTAGAGAGGTTGGAGGACGAGAGGGAGAAGAGGGAGATGTAGAAGAGAAATTTTCCCCAATGAATCATTGTTGGGCAGCCGTAATTTCCTTCTCGTCCCAGTGACTCGTTCTCTTTTCCAGATGTCTCACTCTACCTACTCTCAGATCTGACCCCTCAGTCTCCCTCCATATCTATCTATCTCTCTCTCTCTCCTCTTCTTTTTTTCCTCCTCAGGTTTCTCAGGAGACCACTTCCTTCTCCTTTTGTTCATGGCTGTAACATAGACACACTCCATTTCTCTGCCTCTCTGACACACACGCTGACGTGAGAGGGTGCGCTGAGGGGTGAGTGTTGATGCAGCTGCGTTGCGGTCAAAGAGGGAGAGGCGCAGGATGCTCCAATACATGCATGCACACTCTCAACACACACATGCAACCTACTTTTTTTTACACTTGGGATGGTATGAGGACAACTTATGTGTCAGCCTCTGGTAGAAAACATACATAACCTTGCGGCCTCAGTCATGTAAGGTCATCTGTTTGATAAACATAATGAAAGCAAGGAGGTGCTACGTCACCCCTTCTTTGCTTTCACAGCCCTTGGGGTCTCGCAATAGTCTTGAAGAGTGAGGCGTGTATGTGTGTCTGTGTGTGTGTGTGTGTGTGTGTGTGTGTGTGTATGACACTAACCATTGCTCATAAAGCCAGACCACCGGGCTAGCAAGTGTAAACTGTGCTCTCAGAAGCCCTTTGCTGTTGGGAGTTTTGACACACTGGCTGTTTGTTTGTGAAGTCAGCCAAGCTGACGGGGTGGCTGGATGAATCTATCCGCAGGCGTGATCTATATTCAGCTTCAGGGACCATGTGGAAAAAAACACTGAAAGGCAATATTCTGGTTCACAATTTTGGATAGTTGAGTAGCCTGTCATTTAGTAGTTGTGACAAGACAAATTCCGTATACCAACAGTTTGGAACCCTGTCAAGGATAACATTTAGTGTCAGATGGCCAGTTAAGGTGTGGACTCCCACTGTCACTCACCATGTGATGAGCTTGCAATGTTAACTGTGTCCTTTTGCTATGAGATTTTTTTTAGGTCAGAATATTGTCGTACGCAGCCTCTGCTGACATTGAATATTTTCCTCATGAAAGCAACATTTTTGGCTTGTTCATATCCCTTCATGGGAATTTCCTGTTACACATGCCCCGTCCTGGGAGGTCTGACTGCAAATAGAGGGGTTCAAGGTGTTTCTCAGGGTCCAGGACAAATAGGCAGGGTGAATGCTTTCAATCAGTTTTTAGGGTGAAATTATTAATTCTCTAAACGTATTGCTTTTGTTTGTAACAGAATAAAATAGGGCATTTATATTCCACATCACAATGACTGACCTCAACTTTGTTGTTTGTAGTCTGAGTAGAGCCCGCTTTGGTTGAATGCAGGTAAACAGTCCGTGTGATGGTCAAAAAATCTTGGAACCCACTGGCTATCGTGTGCCTATGGTTTGAATTTCATTTTTTTTAATTAGCTTGTAAACTGCCTACTTGTGCAACAATCCGGTCGCACACGTTGTCTCTCAACGCCAACTTAGGTCTTGTTTCTCAAAATGCTAATCAGGCTGTAAACAACGAGAAGCGCAGGGAAAAGGAAGCCTTGGCTCGGATATCCACTGGCTACATCGTTTCCCAAAAAATATAGCCCATCACCCCCAGAGGCTTCCCTGTCGTCAGACCGATAGCGGGTTCTGAGATTGCCACCACAAGCAGAGAAGTGGTATTATAGAGTAATGCTCCATAAAAAGTAGCAATGGGCCAATAAAAGAAGAGAAGAAGGAGACGCAAGCCAGACATTCAGAAAAGGCTTTGCTAATGTTTTATGAGGTTTGGGGCTTTGAGGATACGCAAAATGCAGTTTGGTGTGAAACATTTGATGTTGCAATGTTTGTTTCCAATAAAATCTCCACAGGGCAACTTTAAATACTTTATAATTCTATTTCCAGAAAACCTTCTTATCTAATCAGATTATATCTAAATTATTGCAGTTACAATTGAAAGACACATTCCAATTGTTATTTTAAGTGCACATCAGCTCCTCAAAATGTAATGCAGCATAACTAATAACTTTTCTTACTCAAATCAACAAATAATGTGTAATTTATCACTCTCTTACCTCACATTTTTGCTGACCTCAGGTCTCCCTCTCAACAAAGTACTGTGGTGAAGTCATGTGAATTATATACTTTTTCCATTTTTTTGCTCAGACCCGAGGCGGTAATTTGGGGATGAATGCAACGTGAAGTGTATTGCTAAGTGTGGTGCACTACTGCTTAAACTTAGTCAGGGGTACATATAAGTGATAACAAAGTTTCCATGGAGATGACACAGCCGGCAGAAATGGCAAACCAATTGACATAATCAAGACTGGATGACATCACGTTTAATGACACAGAGAGCACAGCATTACCTCATGGGACATCATGAACAATACACATACACACCTTAATATATTCATTATCCGTGTGCTAATATTCTTCTGGAAAAAAACTTTATTAGACCATCCTGAGGGGGGATCATTAAAGCATAGCAACACACTCACAAGCAGGCCCACGCATAGACACACACACACACACACACACACACACACACACACACACACACACACACACACACACACACACACACACACACACACACACACACACACACACGCATCAGCCAGCTTCTGGGGATGCGCCACAAGAATGAAGACAACTCTCCATTATCTGGTCCTGATTAAATAAGCCATAAACAAACGTGTGAAGTCCATAACAGCGGCCTCACTCAGACAGAATAAACATGCAGCAACAGAGAGAGAAAATGTTTAAAAATAAAGACACAGTGGTGAGTCATGGGGAAAGGTTGAATGCAGCTCAGCTCTGCTGTGCTCTCCAACAAGCTCATTGGGAAGCCGGGGAGAGAGAGAGAGAAAGAGAGAGAGACATTTCTGCTTTGCAGGCCAAGGCCTCCGCTGACAACTTGACGTATCGTTGGAAGGCTCTGCGCTAAGGCTTGTTTTTAAAATCAAATAACAGCTGTGGCTTTTTTAAACCATGATAATTATGATTGATGACTACCACATGTGCATTGTGTCGGCTGGCGCTCTGACGTGCAGATATTTTCAGCGCAAATAAACGGCCGCAAAAGAAATGAGAAGCACTTAAAGATCTTGCGGGCTCCGTAGTGTGTGAGAGTTTTACAATTAGAATAAGGGTTTCTGTGTCCCCATTTAAGGGGCACCTCTAATGTGTGTGTGCGAAAGGGAGAGAAGGCTAGTATGTGTGTCAGTATCTGTGTCTGTGTGTGCAGTACGATATTTTTCCCATTTATAGGTGACTGCGGTGTGTGTGGTAAGATGTCTGTCGCTCATTTTCACACCCCTATTGTTTTCCAGTGAGCCTGCAGATGTGGTGGGTACAGTCCCGGGTTGCGCTTTCACCACATCATACATGAACGCTGCCACGGCATGGAAACAGATTGCTGTGTGGGTCTGCCTTTGTGTGTGTGTGTGTGTGTGTGTGTGAGGGATGGAGTTTTCTTTGTTTTTCATGTGAGTATTCAGTGGGGAACTGTCCTGCCCTATCTTGGCCATCGCGGCGTCAAGAAAGCCTCCTGATATTGCTCCCAGGACAACACATCTCTCAGCCGACAGAGGCACACAGGCCGTCCCCTCCCCTCAGATCTCCGTCTGCTGCTGAATGACGAACTAAAGACTCCTGAGCAGTATTAGGAGCAGAGGATGCAGACATGGAGACCCATGCTCATCCCTCAACAAACACACTCTCAAATGTGCCTCTTAACTGTTCTTTTTATCCCGCTCTGCTCTGAACCCGCAGACTGACTGACAAAGCCCCCAGTGATCTCTTTCTGTTTCCCAGGAGAGGAATTACATTTTCATGTGCCTGCATGTAATTCTTGGTGTGTTTAAGCACAGTAGCGTGTGTGTGAAATTCTGGCCAGTGTTGCAGCAATTGGAATTGGACGTTTTTCCATTCCTATTCCCCCCCATCGTTCCGTGATTTGCAGATACACAATGTGCTCTGATAGATCGTTTAATCTTTTCACTCCAAAGTGTGTGAGTGTGTGTACGCTTGTGTGCATGTGAATGTAAGAGAGGAAAGTTTGGCATGGGAAGAAAGGTAAAGCACTGGATATTTGACTGCTTTATGCTGTGATTGATAGAGTAACCAAGGCAAGGAGCTTGTCTTAAGGGGGGAACGGAAGCATGAAGAAACAGAGGTACATTTCCATTCATCAGCCTTGGCCCTTTCTCTCCCTCTCTCTTATGCCACTCTATCGCTCACACTCACTCTTTTCTCCCCATCCCTGTTTCAAATTTCAACTGGAGCATGGGGTTACACAGTCCGGTAGTTACAATAATGTGATTTATCATATTTCCTCTTCGCCGTCAACAGAACTACTGAAGTATGCTATCGGCTGTGTGATCAAAGGCAGTGTGTGTGTGTGGGTGTGAATGTGCCCCTAGCTCCGTTGTAGCCAATTTCAAGCTGGAAGCTGACGAGAGTCGGTTGATTCAGCTCCAAACAAAAAAGCACCCGTATATGTTCAGAGACACACACACACACACACACTACATCCACAGGCACTCGAACACACTCCGGGCTCCGGGTGGCTTTTGTGGCATGGATGAAGGACCACCCCGAGGAGTGAATATACTTCGAGAATGAGACCGATGCAATCAGCAGTAAGGTGTCTGTTTCTGTCACCATCGGCGAAATGTGTCAGTCAGACTAAGATGTGCGGGAGCAGGCTGAGAGGAGATGACTTGATACATTTAACTTTGGAGAATTCCATTGTATCAAAGAGAAAACAAAAACAAAAAAAGCTTGGATGGAAAAGTTTCTGGCATGACGCTCAATGATAAATTACATGCAGGTATATTACATAACAATGCAGAAAAAGCATGCAAGTAAAACGTATTTGCCCTTGAGAACGATATTTTTCATGACTCTCTCTCTCTCTCTCTCACACACACACACACACACACACACACACACACACACACACACACACACACACACACACACACACACACACACACACACACACACACACACACACAAAATCACTTCACAAGGAGCCATGCCCCAAGGTCTTCCCTCTCACTTCCTCCCCTGCTCTCTCTCTTTCTTCTTGCCTCCCTTCCAATCCCTTTCTCACTCGCTCAGGTGGAGACTCTTACCAAACAAACAGCAAATAATGGCAGTAAGCTCTGCACCTTTGAAGGCGGCTTATCCGTAAGGAACATTAGAGTAATAGATCTTTAGTGGAAATCAACAACCAGAGCCTTGCCCAGAGGGCAGGAGTTCTGCATTAGCGGTGCTTGAGCCACACCTTGGCTGTCTTTTACAGTAACTATGACAGTAATGTCTTCAGTTGGATTCAGCCAGTCTGATCCTCTCCGCTTAGTGCTTTGAAACAGTTAAGGCCATCATGAAAGAGGATCTTTTATTCCACACAATGCAACTGGTAGTCAATGCTCGGGCGCCGCCTAAAAGAGGGCCTAAATGGTTGTGTGCATATGTATGTGTGTGTGTGTAAGAGAGAGAGAGAGAGAGCAGAATGTGTGTGTATGCTGTGTGTGAGGGTGAGGTCTAAGTGTGTTGGCTTTTTCTATCTGAATAGACTGACTGCTTTGGCATTCAGTTTCTCTCGTGGTCACACATGAGCTTGCACACACACATAAACACGCACACAAACACACAGGCTTGCACACACACACACACAAAGAGAGAGGAAGGAGGGCACAATGCTGTCCTCCCCTCCTCCTTCCTCTAAAGATGTGTTTTTTTTTCTTCTTCCTCTCTCCCAGACTTCCTGGGAGGGGTACACTGCCCTTTGTGTCCGAAGGCACTCTCTCTTTATCTTTCCCTCTCTTATTCTCTCTTTCTCTCATTCACGGGGAACAAAGAGCGAGGGAGAGGGCGAGGAGAAGTCTTTCACCTGGATAAGGAGGGCCACGGGGAGGACTCGGCTACAAAAGAGCAGAGAGGGAGGGAGGAGGAGAAAAATGGAGATAGCGAGACAGAAAAGGGAGATGCGTCTGTGTTTTTTGTTTTCCCATGTTTTGTGCTCTTTTCCGCTCGCTGCGGTTTAGGGGAGAATGACAGGCGGATGTCTGGGTGGAGAGAGCGGCTGTTTAGTCTGAGGCCATGTCATGGGAAACATATTCATGCCCTGTGGGACTTATTCATACCCTGGTGTACTGCACACATGCACACGTGCATGTACACACTCTATGTCCGCTCCCTGTCCTCCCACACACACACCCTGTCATGAGACGGAGAGGGGGGGAGGTGAAAGGTCAAGCACTTCAGTAATTGAACAGGAAGCGTTGGAACAGTCGGCACTACACAACATACAACTGCCTCCAACATGTGGACAGGACTGACAGGCAGCTGTTGTGGGTAGGACATAGCTTTGGAAGCAAAAAAAAGCATTCATAGGCCTGTCCATAGTCCACTAATCTGTTATTTTGGCATTTATACGTCGTCTGGCTTTCATATGTGTTTGTTTCATGACGTGTACCAGACAGCGTGTTTAGTTTCTTCATAGATCGAAGCTTACAGTTGATGCCAGTTGAAGGAAATGTTTCATGAGTGTTGGACAACCACTTTGCCACAGAAAACTGTTAAAAAATAATGTCAAAGATGTGTGGAAAAGGATTACAAATTTCACCACTTTTCCACACATCCTGAAGAGGTATCTCTTACAGAGGTGTCCTTTCCTGCACACTGATTCAAGGCAGATTCTCAGCAGTGGTAACAACAGTGGATGAAACCTGATGAGTATTAGTGTCAAGCTCTATTATGACTTCATTTGGTTGAATGGCAGAAACAGGAGGACACTGGATCTAGTTAGAGGACTGCTCAAATCCACTCCTGGCTCACTCCTCCTTTACTGCCGCGCTCACAGATGATCAGCTCGCCTGCTCCATATATTTAACAGTACCCATGGATAACATCTAGACTTGAACTTAGATCAGCACTTGATGAAATCTTACCCCATACCAATGAGGACATATGGCTGCTGTTGGTTTAAAGAGATTTAGTTTGGCCTCTTGCCATGCATGTAAAAACTCCAGATTTCCTCTTTTGCTGCTTCTCAGACATGTAATAGAGACGAGAGTAAGTCTGGCTGCAGTTGCAAAGGCTCTGAAGTGACAGAATTCCCTCCAGCCTCTCTTTACAGCAGATGGAAAATACACCTGTGAAGTCCAGTCTTAGCAAGAATTATACTATTGCCTTATTTCATCATCGTGACCCGACTTACTGCATTCAGATCACTTACTAAATCCTAAAAAGCCATCTCTTTCTCTCCCAACTTTATTCCTCTCTCCACCTTCTGTTTTCTACATCCACTCTTCCACACTTTCTGGACATTCCTGTGCAATACCCCCCTTTGGCTACACTCTGTACGCGTATGTGTGCGCGCTGAGGTGTGTGCATGTGTGCGAAATTTAAGTGTGTCTGTGATTGCTTTTTTTGTTCATGTTAGCTAGCTCCCGTCCCAGTGGTCCATTCGCCCGATCTAATCCCTGCTAGCATCGCTGTATCAGCACTGCTCTGAGGGATGCTTTGATGCAGCACAGAGGGATTGGATAGGGCATTAACCATCATTAAGTCAGTCTGTGCATGTGAGTGTGTGTGCAAGCAAGCATGCATACATCCATCCTTGTGCAACGTATTTCCTTGCGTGTAATGTGCACACAGGGATCTTGTGGGTGCATGCATGTGTATTTGTGTGTGTGTGTGTGTGTGTGTGTGTGTGTGTGTGTGTGTGTGTGTGTGTGTGTGTGTGTGTGTGTGTGTGTGTGTGTGTGTGTGTGTGTGTACATTGTTGGAAAGGGCATTAAGTATCATTAGCTCTTACTAGTCATCACCTGCACACTGCCAGCCCCACATGAACCACTTTATTCAGCAGGCCTGGCCAGCGATCACAGAGATAGGCAGACAGAGACAGACAGACCCATGTTGAGATACAGGGGGAACTTGGACAGCTATGTGCTACACAAAATGCTATCAGAACTTGTGTAAACATTCTCGTTTATGGCTAGAGCTCACTATTTTTGTCATTTAATGTCATCCCTTTTCTATTACCCCAAAATGTTTTCTGAGCCCTTTTCACAGATATTAAACTTATAGCACAAAAGCTAAGTGCTTTACAGTAGGGAGCAAAGAATATGTCGAAATAGAAGAGACACACAAGATCAGACACAAACTAAACAAACCACAAATGTAGGATCATACAGTTGAAAGAAAGCTAAAGAAAAAAGTATTTGAATAATCTAAATTATATATAAATGAAATAAAATGTTAATATTTAAAAATGTTTGCACTGATCTAGTTTCTCTTTAAAATTTGATAAGCAACAAACGCAATAGAGGACCTTGTTTGCAGCCAACATTAGCAAACTGCGTCTTCTTGCTGCAAGAAACAAGCAACTTTGGATGTGTAGAGACATCAAATCCTAAATTTGGTTTCAACCAAACTGCTCCTTTTAAGAGAACGTGGTATTTTACCCCTGAAAATTTAAACAAAAATAAGTAGTCGCATGTATGTGTTATCTAACCTTAGGCACATACACTGACATAAATGATAGCACGCAAAGTCACAGGTCATGGATGCACATATGTATATGCATGTGCACGCACTTGAACAGTTATGGACATTTGTCGTTGCCTGGCCTGAGGATTGGACAATGCCTTCTCTGTAGTGGAGAAGAGAGGGCTAGGGCACTTGCACAGATTCATGCACACACACTCACACACACAAACATTCCCATGGAATCCCAGGGTTGGGAAGGGGCTGAATAGGAATCTGGGCCATGCAGGCATTCTGAATCCTCTCAGTCAGAAGCAGCCCTTCACCCCTCAACCACACGTCACACCGAGCACATTCCTTGATACTGTGTCATACTCGTGTCACGCTGCTATCACACGAAACATACAGATTTACATATTCAGTCGGTTGGCACAGGTCTGACCAAACAAATACCAGCCACAATTGTGTTCAGTCAACATGCAGGCTCTGCGTATACTCTCTAAACACATTCTCCACTTTACTTCGCTGATCTCCACCTCCTCCACCCTAGTTCCCTTTAAGATCTTGTGTCGTGATTGCTTTCTGCTTTTTTCTAAAGGACAGGATGTGGAGCGGTAGAGCACACTATGGCCTCTGTGTCTTCCCTGCCTGCCACTCCTGAGGGAATTGCCATTGTTTCCATTGTTGTCCTCTACCAGCCTACCTGCCGTCTGTCCCTGGGCGACATTTAAAAGCCTCCCAGGTTGCTCTCAGGGAACCACAAACTGCAGCACTATCCAGCGCTAACTGCCTATCCCTTCTCTCCAACACCCTTCTGGCATAAATATCACTTTGGTAGCAGGCCGAAGTGGCTTTTTTTGCTGGTGTTCACCGCTGGGGCTCCAGGGAATCTAGGAGAGAGCTGAGGAATTGACACCTGAGGCAAAGACTTCAAGTTTACAGGAAGGAAGGAAGAAACTAAGTAGAAAAGGAAGGAATGGAGAAAGGAAATACTTTGTGAATAGATTAACTATGGTGACATATAGTATGTCAATAAGGGTTGGGTGATGGGAGAACATCTAATATCACAATATTTTTGACAAAATACCTTAGTATTGCTATTTTTACATACCATTGGTGCTTTCACAAATATGTACACAATGAGATTTTTGATAAATAGTTATCAGTAATGTGGATATAATGACTAAGTGGGTAAAGACAAATAATAGAAAACCTAGAGCAGTCTGGCAAGTTCAGAAAATGACATCACAACTATAATGCATTAAAACAAGGAAAAGACAACACTTATGCTATAATATAATATCCAAAATCAAAGACAATATCTAGTGCCATATCAGGATATCGATATAATTCCGATAGACTACATTGCCCAGCTATAATGTCAATGTGTTCTTCCTCTTTATTATACCTTTAACTCTCCTCCCCAACTCTGATCACAGCTGCTAGTTAGTTGGCTTGTAGCCAAAGCACCTCCTTCCTCAACCAACATGCACACACACTCTCTCTCACACACACACTCACACACACTCTCTCTCTCTTTCACACATGCACACACACAGACACACCTTGAAAACATTTACCATTAGGCTTGGGTACACAGACTTCTCTTTTATCTGCTGCCCTGAGCTATATGCATTCATTTAGATTTTATAAGAGCACATTGCACATCAATGATTTTACATTAACACATGGTGCTGCATGACCAGCTTCAACACCTGCTTTGAAGACACACACACACACACACACACACACACACACACACACACACACACACACACACACACACACACACACACACACACACTTAATGTATGCATTCCTGTTTTATCTATAGGAGGCCAGAGGAAACAGGTGAGCAAAGGAGAATAGGTGGTGAACGAAGGACAGAGAAAGAGAGGGAGGGCAATACAGTTTAGTTGAGGCGGGGAGGGGGGGGGGGGGGGCAACCATAGACGTCTGGAGCCAGGACACTGATGCTGAAGCTGATAGCTGCTAAATAGAGAACTCTCGACTGACAGTACACACACACACACACACACACACACACACTGTTATCTTTTTTTCTGAAATTCTCTGATTTTAGTTCATTTTTTCCTCACAAATTCTCCTCTCCCTCCCTCCATACATATTTGCTCTTTCTTTCTCCCTATCTCTCTCTCTCCCTCTCTCAGACATGATGTTTACAGTGTGACCCCCGGTCGCTCGTGATAGGAATCATTCCATCAACATAATGGCTAAATGACACGCACACGACTGTTACAGTCACGGCCACCATAAAGGGGCAGGATGTTGTCCCCTGTATGTCTTTGTCTTTGTACAGTGTGTGTGTGTGTGTGTGTGTGTGTGTGTGTGTGTGTGTGTGTGTGTGTGTGTGTGTGTGTGTGTGTGTGTTTGTGTGCGCGCTTGTGCATGTGCATGCCTGCTTAACATACAGTCTTCAAAATCTTCAAATGCACATTTCTTTGTCACCAATTTGTAATCCTCGCTTTTTTCCTCTTCAATTTTCACCCTTGTTCTCATATTCCCTTTCTCAATTTTTCTTACACTCTTGCTTCACCTCCACTTTCTAGAAAAGAAAAAAAACTCAACCGTCTGGGTGGTCTTCACACACACACACACACACACACACACACACACTCCTACGTTTTTCTCTGTATAGTAATGCACTAGCTGTGGTTTCCTGGCCTTGGCCAAAACACCGTTAGAAGTTCACCGCCCTCGCCGCTACCACAAAGCATCACCTAATCGCTGCTCAACTCGACCCACAAACTCTTTTCCTCTTACTCACACTGATGACTGCTGAAGGATGTGTGGGTTGTGTGAACATATGCACCTGACAACCTTGGAAACAGTCAATGTACAGTATCATCAACATGTGAATAATTTTTTTATTATATCATTATTAACTATTTGCCATGAATATGTTTAGCCTATGTCTATCAAAGGGACAGATGACTTATAAATTAGCTCCCAGCTAATTTATAAGTCACAGACTATTTGTCACAGACGGGTAGTTGTAGTGTCACTGTGATGCCAGCTCATATGACAAGTTACCTCACTTGCAGCTACACATAAAAACATCACCAATCCCCGATGTAAATACTGTACGTAGTGTTCTCAAACTCAACACACATTAACACACATGCAAACACACCCACACAGACACACACCCTTGGGCACTGTCTTTCCTCTCTAATCTGATATCAAAGAGGTCTTTCAAAGCGTCTCACATGACAGCTCATTTCATGTGTTGCCCACGGAAACGATTATTGTCATAAATCTCTACCCACTCTGCTCTGAGTTGCTCGGAGCACCTTTGCCTCTGAATAGTTAAATTCCATTGCAGAGTCAACCTGTTTTGGCCTCAGTGTTGTAATCTAATTGTTTTTGTTTGATTAGTTTCCCATTATGTATCTGCCTTCTATGAAGTGAGGTCGTCCAAATGTGCAAAAATAAAAAACACTAGAAAGTAGAGTGAATCATTCACAGCCTGGATTGCCCTCTCGGCCACTATAACATGAACAGTTGCGCTCACTTTGAAGAGCTCTCCGATGACACGGGTGAATGATGTCATATACTTTCACAGCATTGTGTGGATGTGGTTTGTAATGTGGACTGTTCCCAAGCAAATCCCTGTGACCCCGACAGCCTACAGTATGTGCTGGGAGGCTAATCCAGCCTCCGCAGCACAGCAGGGCGTGCTGGACAGTTCGACCGATCCTGGAGGGGTTTGGACCGGCTCTCCGCTGTTGTAACCTTTTATACTCCAGGACGAAATGGGAAACTGTAGCCTGCTGTGCTGGGTTCTGGGTCATGTAGGTGTGTGTGTGTGAGAGAGCATGTGGGCGAGGTTAGGAAGGGGAGGTTGTTTTGTTTGCGTTTGATGATTTTTATCAGCGAGGCATAAGAGAAATCTGTGATTCTCTTATCTTAATTTGTTACCGCATCTCTCCTGCTGTCCCACATTCCCTTTTCTCTCCTTTTGCAGTTGTGTGTGGGTGGCTGGGTGTCACTGTGTGTGTTGGCATGTGCGGTTGGTCTCTGAGTTTATTTATCTTATTCTAAATCAGCCCTCAAACTCACTAATTGGTCCAGTTCCACTGTTAGGTAACGAGGGGAAATGAGCAATTACTCTTGTGTTTGTAGGGAATGAGTGTGTTTGTGTGTATATCTGCTGGGCCAACCCCAGCGATGTTCTCATAGGTAGAGTGACTCCTGGATGGAGCTAGAGATCGCATTTCACTTTCTATAAACTCTACATGTGTTTTATCTCTTAAAGAATTGAATGAAATCCGGCCATCACAGGCTCCCATAACAGCCGAAGAGTCGGGCATCATTCAAGTAATCTTATATGTGTCTCTTTTAAAGTCGTTCTCTACACAAACTTTGGATCTTTCCTCCCTCTCTCTTAATCCTGTCCCTCCACTCGTGTAATACTTGTAGAGCCCCTAGTGAGCAACTTCTCTATCACACCCTGTTTCCTGGATTTGACCTCTATCAATTCAATATCAGTTATCACAAAGGGTCTCTAACCTGTCCTCAGAGGCTTACGCAGTGAAGCAATTTGATAGATCTGGCTTTAAGCCACAGCAGGGTGGTGTAAGAAACTGCTCAGATCTTCTGTCTTTTACATCATATAAGTCTAAAGATTCTCTTATTGCTCGTAAAAAAGTCCTGATGGTGAGGTGGGCTTAATTCCTTCAACTCCTTATGGGAAACGTTATTGATAAGTTACGTCGATGATCATGTTTGTCATTTTATTTACAGTATGTGCCACTTCTCTAGCCAGACTTTCAAACACAGTCATAATTCATATTTAAAAATGCAGTCAAAGGAATGATATAAAGTTAAGTCCCTCAAAGAGACAATTTTCTAAGGTTATCAAGCAAAAATGGTATGTTGTTTGATACCATTTTGGTATCAAACAACAGTGAGATACAGATAAGTGATATGTAATGGTCATAAAACTCTCACACATATAGACATCTGTGTTCCATACACACAAACACCCTTGCATATATGTACACAAAGGCATACACATGCGCGCACACACACACACTCTCACGCTGGGTCTCCAGTTGGCGCTCAGAAACCTGATACTGAAAGAAGTGGTCCAGTCATTTTGCCATAGTGGTCAACACACACATGTTCCCTCTTGGCCCTTTCTGTTATTGTGGAGGCTACATGCAGATTCTGCTGCTGTTTCCCAGTATTACATCTAAGCAAGTGCTGCCTTCTACTCTATTTTTTGAAGAGGAATCCCAGCTTGACTTGCTGTTTTTCAATTACAAATGAATAATCAAGACTGGCAGTTGCAACAAAGTGGAAATAAAAGAAAAGCAAGATTGGGGTCAAGGAAAAGGAAGAAGTGAAAGGCCTGGAACTGGAAAGGTTAAAGGGAAATTGGACAAGATAACACACCAGGAAGTCCCAAACTGTGAACATGTGGTACTCACAGGTAAGTGGTCAGAGGGCTGAGGTTGCTCGGCACAGACGATAGTCCCAACTCCGAGCAGTCCACCATGACGAAGATCCCATCTTCTTCACACTGGCACGGAGACGGGCACAGCGCTGCCGCCGGCCCCTGTCTGTCCTGGATCCGTCCGTACCCCCACACTCCGGGGGCGGACCCCCAAACTCCTCCAGCCACGCAGAGAAGCAGAAGCACAGGCAGCATGTCTGGCTGTCCACCTGTCTGCAACTACACCTGTAGAGATGTCTGTCTTGTCACACTCTCTCTTTTGTCCTTCTATGATGCTTGAAGAGGCAGCTTTGATCCAGTGAGGAGGTTCCAATGTTTCTTTGCTTTTCCAAATATTCAGCTCCTTACTGTCCTTTTCTCCTGTGCAGGTGGTCCACACTGCCAATCGGTCCTTGTCACAAGTTCTTTCTCCTCATCTCTCTATATCACCCAGTCACCACTTCATCCTCAGGGGTTGTTGTAACTTCTTGCCTCTTTTCCCTGCCTTCCCTCTCACTCTGCCCTCTGCTTTCTTTCTTTCTTTCTCCCCCAAACACAGTCCCTCTTTCTCCCTCTCTCTCTCTCTCTCTCACTCCTTGTATATATCTATTGCCCTCTCTCTCTCTCTCTCTCTCTCTCTCTCTTACCTATTGTAGAAGGAGCGCATGAGTTGTGAATGAGCCAACCTCATTGGTCCACAATTTAGGGATGGGCTGGAGCATCTCCGGAAAGTAGGAGGGGCCGCAATCCTCAAACTCTTCCCTCTCTTTCTCCCTCTCTTCCTTTCCCCATGTTTTACTTTTCCTAAAAGCTCAATGTGATAAGAAAGAGTGAGTGTTTAGTTTGATGTTGGGGGACCTTATGAATGGAACCGGGAGAAAATGAGGGAGAGTGTTTATAGCCGGAAGAGAGAGGATGAAAAAGAAAGCTCTGAGGGATAAGACTGACTGTGTTTGGCTGAGTGAGAGGGATGCAGAGGGTGAGAGTGTGTGACTGGGAGTGACTGTTTGGAGGAAATTGGAATTCTGACACTTCAGCACCCCTCAGTCCCCAGAAAGAGCCAAATCCAGTGTCTCGTAAGTCACACCTTCTCAGGTTTCTGCTGCTGGAATGTCGCGATCGCACACACATGCACAACCACACACGCGCACATGGGTCACCCATAGAAAATACCAGATTATGAGTGACCGGGGCAAAGGAGCTCACATATCCATTTCACAAACACACTCCGGTCTATAGAGAGAGGAGTGTGGATTTGTGAAGAAGTGTCAGCTGCCTCGGGGAAAAGCCTATCTGTATTTCATAGGCTGTGTGCTCACTTGCAGTTTTTCATGAGTATCTTGAAAATATTCTCATACGACCCCCCCTTTCTTTTATTCAAACACATAATTCTTGTCCGTGTAGTTTTTGTACCAAAATCAAATCTCAGCTTTTCACTAAACGCTGAAGACAAATGATGGCTATAAACTGCCGGATAAGAATGCTGTAATATTAGACTCACTGCTTCATATGTTACACAACTTAGCTTTACGTGCTTTACTCTTTTAAGTATAGGATGTTACATTACCACCTAATGATGCATTCTTATTATAACAAATCAAAGAAAGAAAAATGGCTTGCCATTCAAAGCGGAGCCGACTTCATTACATCCTTTTGTTAGATTTTAGAAGTATCTCCAAGAAGCAAGTACTAAGCAGTATAGTTCAGTAGTTGAAATAGGTATGGGAGATAATAAATTCACCCCAAAAAAGATAATATTACACGTGATGATTCCAATATATATGAAAAAGTTAGCAGAAATCCTTAATGGGGTTAACATTAAATCACTCCTCATAAATCATCTACTGGTGATGTTCATGGTTTTAGAGAGGGATTACATTGTCTTCAATGAGTTGATAAAATCTGACAACCACTTGGGCCCAAAAATCATTTTCAAACCCCCTCTGGATTAACAAAAAAATGCATGGTAGTCAATGTGGAAAACACGGTTCTCTTAGTTCCTGGAAGGTTGAGTCTTCAGGAACTGAGGCTTTCAATAGACAGTGGCAATATGTTGTGGGCATGCAAGTGCATGCGTGTAAAAAGTTAAGAACAACGATGCAACATGTGAATTCATTACGTGCAAATTCTCTTAACTTTGAAATTTGCATAGAAACTGGGCCTACAAAACTGCACGCCATGCTTTCTGAAAACTATACAGTCACTAAGTTCTTTGCATCCAGTTGAATTTGTCTACCGCTCCAGCTGGTCTGTCCATCTCTCTCTTCTGTCTTTCTTTCTCCACCATTCTCTGTAGGCTGAATAGTTTCTCATTAATTAATTAACATTCCTATGCCACTGTGTTTTCTGAGGGGCCTTTGTTATGGCCCCACAAAAACTCTTTCAGAGCTGTTCTCCACATAGTCTCTCTTTCTCATGCTCTCTCTCACTGCTCTCGCTTTTCTCCCTCTTTGTGGTGGAATGTGAGTTGATGCTCTCTCTGTCTATTGTCGGCTTAAAAATGTTACGTGAATTGTTTCCAAGTGATGTTTTATGGTTTTTGTTTCTTTCACTTCCTCAGATGCATAAAGGCAGATATCCGAGACCCTACAACAGCCACATACAGCACACATACACCCACACATTCCCAGAGGCACACATGCACACATCTAAAAAACATGCACATGCTCCTCATACACCCCCAAACACTCCCTCGGCTCTTCACCTCGCCCGTTCTTGCGCACGGAGCTCTGTCATCTTTTTAAATGCTCTTTAATTGTTTGGCCCTAAGGAAGCCCTAAAACACACGTACTATAAAACCTGCATATCTGGTCTACTGCCTGTCTCGCTCTCCTATTGGTCTCTCTATCTTCTTTTCATTTGTTTTCTTCCCTTCTATCCCAAATATGCTGACCACAATGCATTGTTCACCTTACTGTTAGAAGAGTCAGCGATTTATTTGGTGAAATTGCACCTGTTTTGGCATTACTGATGGATCTGTGAAACATTAAATGTGAGTCAGTGTAGCCTCATCCAGTTTTCTCCTGTGAGCCACTTCCCAAAACCTTCTAACACTCCAGCAACTGATTTCAAATCATTTTCAAACAAGGTGTTTTTAAAATTTGTTTACAAAGCGGTTTGTTTAAAGAAGACCCATATTCTAAGGCACAGGGCTAATACATTTGTATGTTCATGTAAAAACGATTAAGTACTAAAAAACAACAGCAGTTGGGGTGTATTTTTGAACAGAGCTGCTACTGATCCCCAGCATCAGTAATTTAACTAGCTAATCTAATATTCAGCATGCCCTCTTACTTCACACAGAGACATACAAATGGCATACATTTTTACCTGATACTGTGTAAGGTGAAAAAAATGTGAATCCAAAAAAAACAGAAAGGTTTTTTTAAAAACCCTAACCCTTAATTGTTATTGTCTTTATGACACATTTGTTGTGAGATAAATATGTCAATTGACGTGCGTTACGATGTGTGGTTGTTCAGTATCACTCAGGTCAATGAACCCTGTGTGTCAATAATGTTCAAATCACACATATTTTAGATGGGGGGGGGGGGTCAAATCAAATTATTTTCAGGGCTCCAGAAAGGCTTACTAACAGTTGTTAGCATTTGTACATGCAACTGGGAAAAGTATGCGTGTGCTCGTATTCTTCCTCTCTCTTCTTCTTTCTCACACTCCCACGCTCACACACACACTATCAAACAGTCTGCATCAGATCAAAGCCAGAGCTCCCTCCCCTCTCCTCCCCCGTCCTCCCTGGCTCCATCTCTCTGGGCTGTAAATACTATCCAAGCAACGGCAGCCTTGAAGACACAAAGACAAGTAGCTACCTGACACCTGACACTAACTTGAGAGCACTCACCATGGTCTACCTGGGAATCAAACGCACAAACACACACACACACACACACACACACACACACACACACACACACACACACACACACACACACACACACACACACACACACAAGGCTACCTGAGCTACTTGCAGCAAGAAGAGCCCATTCAGGGAGAGAACAGAGAAAGTATCCGTGCAATCAACCCTCCCAACACACACACTCCATCCCATCTCACCTCCTCACCCACATCCCCTGCCCCATCCCCCTCACATAACCTCTTCCCAACCCTAGCCCTGTACATCTAACACCTTTCCAGAACCTTTCCAATCCAAGTCAGATAAAGACAACAAATCAACAGAAGCGTGTGCCTATTTATGGTCACTTGAATGTCTGTAGATGTATGTACTAGCAAATGTGCCTGTGTCTGTATTCGTGCAGAGGCAATTGAAGTCAAACTCAGGTGTATACTCAGAGGAAGCAAGTGAGACGCCGTGGGTCGTAAGTGGCGGCAACCTAGGTGTGTACTTTGGCTTTTCATGTGAAACCACCTGAAAGCCAACAAAAGGTACCTCTCCTTCCCCTCCATGCCTCTCCTCCCCCCCCCCCCCTTCCTCTCTGCATCTCACAGTACAAAGGAAAGAAATTAATGAAAGAAATGAAAGACAGGGCAGCGGTGGAAAGGGGGATGAGGTAAGGGAATGAGGATGCAAGGGTGGGGCAGGGGGGTTGAAGAGGAAGGGGTGTGGGCGAGTGGGAAGAACGGGTGGAGGTATTTACCTGTGTGTTTGTAGTCTGTGCGGGACAATAGTGGGCCCAGGGACGTGGTTGGTCATGGCGTAAAGCAAAGCAATTCATCTCAGGCTGGTAAGAGCTCTTCACCTCATCTGGAGGGTCGGAGGTTGGTGTCTTTTCTGTATCACAGGTCCAGAAGTGTTATTGATCGTGGTTATGGGGGTGGCTGCTGATAACATTGCCCATGATTGACGGGGTCATCACGGAAGCTTAGCGCCACTCTCCGGTCCCCCCTCCCTAAGTAAACACTGTTAGCTCTGTCAGCACCGTTGCCATTGTTTGAACTGTTTGGTGGTGTTTGCACAGTTATCTGCTAGCCACCGGCTCAGCTTTCTCAATAACGAAAGCTGTGTGGAGGCAATAGATATGCTCTGAATTCTGTTTTGAGCGCCTTAAAATTATAACTGATGAAAGCCAAGATGTCACATTATATCCCAGCAGTGGGAATGATTTGTTTATTTATGTATTTCATTTAATTGTACAGAACCTTTTGCAATATTAAACATTCATGTTGCCATTTGATCTAATTCAACAGCACTTTACAGTACAGGACAGGAAACAAATACGAAATTAAAATCCAAATGTATTTTTTAAGCACATTTAAAAACAACAACATTTTTGTCAAAGTTCTTATTGACTACACAACACACATACGATGTCCGCAATAAATATCTGTTAGACAAATTAGAAAGAAGTATATTATGTACACAAAGCAACAAGAGTCTGCGGACATGCTAGCATCTCTGTAAAACTCTGTTTAGACACAGTGCTTTGAGCTTAATGCTAAACGACAACTTGCTAACATGCTAATGTTTAGCGGATATAAAGTGAACCATTTTCACAGTGTTAGTTAAGCATGTTAGCATGGGGAAAATTAAATATTCTGACCTGAGGATGGTGCTAGAAAACATAAATGCATGAACCAATTTCCTTGGCAATCCATCTTATAGTTGACACAACTTTTCACTCCAAACCACAAATTTGAACCTCATGGTGGTGCTAAAGAAAAAAAGGTCAACGGGATCTATCCTCTGTGGACCATTAATGTTTGTACAAATTGTCATTGCAATTCATCCAATAGTTGTTGAGATCTATCAGTCTGTGCCGACCAACTGTTAGACATTGCCACCCATAGAGACAGATTTCTAGCAATTCTAATAAAAACTGATAATGGTCACAGGGTTGAAAAACTTTAAGGACACTTTCCACACAAGTTTATACACAAGACACAACATTGAATATAATATCACATTTTTAAAGCTTAAAAGGTTATGTTTATTCTAACATAGTTTTATTAAATTGTTAGTATAATGTTGAAAATATTTGAATAACATATTGTATATAGCTGTAAAATAGTAACGTTATTCGTTGCATCACCTACTGAAAGGAAGGAAAAACTTGATACTTAAGAATTGGGACAACAACAATATAACCAAAAATCTCAATGAAAAATACAATGTTTTATGCTGGTGCTTAAATATTTTTTGTACTCTCATCAGTGTGATAACTAACAATAAACATTAGAGGGAGCCCCTCCTACACTGCACACTGGACTGGTAAACAGGAGCAGATCAATTCTGGTGGAAAATGTAGTCTTCTCAGCAGTGACCGAAAAATAAATTAGTATGTTTTGATATTATTCTATTATTAAAAAAGGACATTTTCATTGACATGTCAAGCAATATATCTGTATATTAAGCTCAATAATTGATTAAATCCAGAGTGTACTATGTACTTAAACGTGTCTGTGCTCGGCTAAAGAAATATTCTCCAAAAAATTGTCTTAAGAGGGAAGATAACTTTAAGTGCTCTACACACAAACACTATCCACTACATTAAGATGTCTGTCTCTGTCATAAGACAAAGCTTTCTTGTGTTTTGATCTTCAATCTGCTTGTTTTCTCTTCAGTCACAGTGTTAATATGGTGAAATAAGTTGACTAAAGCGGACAGGTCTGCACCTGTACACTGCCAAAGAGATAGACTCTCCACTCTGTTTGATGCTATTCTGAGCGACGCCAGTGGCGCTGCAATCAGAGTGTGTTTGTTTTTTAGTCTGTAGGTGCGTGTGTTTGTCTGTGTGACTGTTACACCTTTAAATACTATCTATAAAAAGTTGATTGACCTAAAAAAAGTTGTGATCACTGTGACAAACACTTTCTACGCATGCCTTCGTATATGTGTGCGTGGACGGGAGTTCACGTCTGCAGCTGTGTGTGTGTGTACGTGTGTTCCTGTGTATGTGTGTTCCTATGCACACCTGTGCATGTGTGTGAGTGATAAATGATTGTGCCGTCGTACCCAGTTCTGCCTGATAGTATCAGCCATGTCAGTGTGGATGGAGACTGATGTGGAATGTTAACAGTGACTGAAAGTATTGGACTGTCTCCATACAGTCCCATTCATGCAGAACCTAGATAGGACTAGCAGGAGACTCAACACAATGTAGTGAGAGATGAAGAGAGGAGCCTTATTATTGTAGGTTTCACAATAGTAATTCCAGTTATCTGATAAGTGCATAACAGCAGTTGAAAGATCATTGCTTTAATAACAGAAATTAGGCACCTGGGAAGAAGGAAACGTATCGTCAATGAAAGCATGATTACAATAATCTTATTAAATCATACCATTCATTTGTGTGAGCTGCTCTTTACCGGCTCCACATTAGACTTAAAATAAGATGATGAAATGGCGCCCTCTTCAGCAAAAAGACAGAACAGCATCACGGCAGCAGTTATAGAGCTAACAACCAGCTGATGGCGACAATGGTCTAGTCTCACAGTTTTCCAAATTCTTAATACAACAAAGCTCCCTGTGTTTCACATACACAAAGGCGGAAGATGAGGTTAGTCTTCATGAATGTTTGCAAATAAATGTCCAATAAACACCAATGAGATAAACATACAAAATTCTTGAAGCAGTATTTTTTATTAAAAACATATATTTAACAATATGTAAAATACAAAAACGTATTTCTTTTTTTTTTTTTTTTTTTTACAAGCCTTTGTATCTGCAATATGTTAACTGAAGATAATCCAACAAAAAAAGTATAAAAATAAAACAGAGATTTTGCTCCTCATTTTGTTAAAGACATTGGGCTTATTTTGTTAAGAACTTTACATATACCACTATTAACTGTAGGTACATTTACATGTATTGTTTGAATTCAGTTATTTTCAGTTCTCAGGTTGAAGGTGCCTGCTGGCTCACGGTCACACTGTCATGGCTAACTGGCTTACTTGTTAGGTTTATTAATGATACCTGTGATTTTCCTACTTTGACAAGTAAAAAAAATGCTTTGAATGAGGGCTATCACTGTCTGTAGTGAATAGTGGAAGTGTAATAAGTACAAAGACTGACATTAGTTTCTATGTACACATGTTTCAACTGATACCACTGTAGTCATAGATAAGTCATAAGTAATTAAAGTTCACTAATATCAGTGAATAAAAAAATAATATCCGTATATATAGTGTCAGGTTCATTACTTTAGATAAAATGAAACTTGCTGATGTTTACCACCATGTAACATGTAAGACAATAGAGGAGAGATACTTTTGTAGAGGTAAGCTCTACTTTGCATCCACCTCTTCCATTGCCTATTGCAACACATCAGAGTCCACGCCCTCTACAAAAAGAATGTGTCTTCTCTTTCTTTTCCCTTCAGTCAGTGTTCATCTGCAGTCTCCTTGCTGTCAGCCTAAATCTCTTTTTGCTGAGGAGGCATTTAAATGTGCAGTGTGATCTGGGTGTTTCCTACAAAAGGATCATAGACAGAAGTTGATGTAGTCTATTGTGCAGCCGGACAGCCCCCTCCAAGTTCCAGTCTATCGGGTTACATGGTGTTGTGAAATTGTGACGGTCAAGCTTCAAATATACTTTGAAAAAAATAAATACATTCGCTAATAAAAGTATTCTCTTCAACATGAAGTGCTTTCTCGTCCTAATCAATAATCATACTTAATAACGATATTAAAACCACAGTTATTCATTGTTGTTAAACATTACAACATGATGATGACCAAAAGGGCGTTGATCATTTTCACTTCACTGTTCTAGCTTTAACACTTTGATTATGTTACTCAAACCACAAGAACTTAACACAAACTGTCCTGTCATGAATTTGTTTCTGATCACACTCTGGCCTTTGAAGTTTTCAGCAAAGCAGAAGTGAAAAATATCCGATAGTTGGTCCAGACAGTGACGTGGTATTCTGTGGAAAGAGGAAGCCTTTTTCCTGCCATAATAGTGTAAGCTCTCTCTAGAGCAGTCAGGCTAACCATAAAATCACAGCAAAAAAAACCTGACTGGATGTAGTTTCCATGGATTTAACGTTAATCCAGTAAAACCATCAAGTACATTGTTGTGATATACCAATTTTGGAATTTATTCCATCCCTTACTTGAGTCTTTTTCTTTATAATATTGTTTTATGTTTGTTTCTTCTCTTGAGACCATCATACAGCAAAGATGTGGACAGAAAAAATAGTTTACAAAAACATAAACTATTTGCAACTCAACTTGACTTTAACTGCAAAATAACATTTGACTTTTTGTACCTCAGCAAGCATGGATGCCTGGCCCTTGAATGCTACGCAGGGCCAATGAAAAGCAGTGAGATTCATAACAACGATGCTGTGCAGGAGCATAGCCTCACAGAGCTGCTCGCATGGCTGTAGACACTTAGTCTTGTTTATAGTTAAATTCAAGGTCAATTAGATTCCATGTTATTTAACAGTTAATGTTATATGCTGGTTTCTAACAGCAAACCATGGCAATCTTATATCTCACGTTACAGTATCAGTATTAGTAGCAAAGGGTGGTGAACAGCAAATCAATTTGTTTTGTAATGTTGACATTATAACAAGATCAAGAACCCCTCACCCTCTGAAAGACTCTCATAAGCGGGACGAAAGATAGATGTTACTGATGAGTTTGTTGCTATTGAGGCGAATAGTTCAGAGGTGGGAGGTTGATAGAAAGACAGCTATTGTTTGTATCTACCCTCCCTTGATGACAACAGCTGTGGAGTGGAGGTGTGGGCCTCCAACAGGAGAATACACTATGATCTGGTCAAGCTGTGCTTACAGATAAATATGCATTGGTTCCCTGAGTGTGGCGTGTGGGCTTTCCCTCTGTGCAACAGGGACTGATTTGAAAATAGCTCATCAAAGACCCTCAGGCCCTTTATTGCACTCTTTGGGAGCAAGATGGAAAATCTCATGGAGGTGTTTTATTTTATCCTTCGGGCTCAGAAGAAATGTTACACTCTTGCTCTGCCTCTCTTTGTCTGGTGCTTATCTCACTGTGAAAACAGATGATTTATATACAGTCTTTGCGCTCAAACACTCATGTGTTATTCCGATAAGGATGGTGGGTTTATGTGCGTTTCTGTGTCTGGTTTATGACTGTTTATTGAGACCACAGATTGTAGGATTGCCTACTGGAGGACACAAACAATCCGTGGGAATGCAAATTCCCACCAGTTCCCAATCCCATTCGTTATCTCCAGCATTCCCATATGAGGGATGTATGTTTTCCTCTTTAACCGAGACCACTTGACCACTGCACTGCCAGTGACTACGGGTAAATGAAATATATTTATGTGCACACTACAATTTTGTTTGGATTAGTTAGATGAGCATGAAAATCTTGAAAATAAGGTATAGAAAGTGGTGCACATAAAATACCATTTGCAAATGCATATCAAACTTAACACTAATAAAATTGCATAAGAAAGTACCAACTTGGAACTAACATTATTAAATAGATTAAAAAAACATTGAGTTCAAAAAAGAAAGAGACAGAAGAAAAATTCAGAAAAAGTGTGTGAGAGCGACAGAGGTGGAGGTGATGATGTTGGGCGGTCAACCTCAGGTTTTGCATACTAACCATTGTCCCTGATACACGTATGCCAACACCTCGCCATGTCCAACCGCCTCCTCGCCTGCCAGATTGTTCACCTGACTCAACTGGCCTCCACTGGGACCCTGCCAATGCGTGTGAACATCAAACTGATTTTCAAAAAGCTGTTGCTCCTCACAATCATGATTAAAATCATCATCAGGCCTACAGTAGCACAAATGCATAAATTAACTGGAGAAACATGTAATGGAAGAAATGAAATGAGAATTTTTGCCCCCAAATCTAACGCAATTCAGTTCAGATATTCAACTGGATGGAGAACTTGCTAAATTAGGCCAAAATACACAACATGCCTCCTTATTTATGTTCCCTTATGACTCTGAATGACTTGAAACTATCAGTGACTGCAATCTTCAATCATGCAGAAAAAGAAAAAGTATGTTCGTCATTCCTCAAGCCTGCTCTGTCTCTGGTAAAAGTGCCTTTAAAGTTTTCGTACCCTCCTCTTGGTGTGAGCTGCAGAGTCACCTTGAACTAGAATATTTTCTAAGCATGGAAGATTATAAAAACAAGGTTAGGTATTGTTTGACCTCTGAATTTACATGCTGTATTACTGAACACTGCTACTTCATTGTTTGATGTTATTAGCTGTTGGTTTTAAGCCTGTGCTTTGTTTCTTACATGTGAAACTTTTTTTTAATGCTGACCTGGCCGTCTTGATTCTTAATGGGAAATAAACTTAAAAAATAATGGTTAAATTAAAAAACACAAAAGAGAAAAATCTCTTGACACACAATACAAACATGCATACACACCCCAACGCACACGCCTTTTTGTCTAGGCGTTAGGGGAATTCCCAGTAACCTGCATGTGTAAAGGTGATTTGCGTATGTACGCTAATCTAGGGGGTTTGGCCATAACTGTAAACCCACTACACCTGGACACACACACACACACACATGTGGCCCCGTAATCATCAGCAACTGATGACCGTGTTGATAAGCTGAGTACAACAAATTTCACACACTAATGGTCACAATGTTTGTATGCGTCTGTTTGTATGTGCATTCATTAGTCAGTTTTCCAATCCACCTGCCATTCTGTAACCGTTAAACACAAGTGACTCAGATGCAATACAGACAGACAAGCGATCAACTCTCACACAGACACACGCAGCTCTCACACGTGCTCAGCAACATAAGAAATGTACAAGTGTAATTCAAATTGACAGCAATTGCCACAGAATGATGGTGCTCACTTTTCAGTGGCCTGTAGACAGTCAGATATTGCAAATGGATTTCTCTCAAGAGATTAATATACTGAAATAATGTAATATATAGTATGCAGTAGCAGTTACTCGATTGTTTGTAGTAGTGCTTCATTTATGAGAGGAAGAAAGGGATCTTATGTCTTTTGTTTTGCCAATATGCCTGCACATTTCCTGAAATCATTCTAAATTCAAAATCTAAAAATCTGTAAATTGCTTCATAAACTTTATTTTTAGATGCAAACTCTTTCTTTCTAGCCCGGGTTTCCATGCTCATTCTTAAAAAAGACTATTGACAACATTTCTAAGGCCGCTCCAAAAACAAAAATCAGATAAGTGCAAACCTGCATGTCCTAATAAAGCAACTCTTCTCTGGTTTCACCTGCCTCACTCTGCATGTTTCTGACTTCACGGGTCCAATGTCTCTCTGGTCTTATCACATTGGCTGAATCCTCCAGGTGCAAGCTAGAGTTATAGGAATCCAAACCGTCACCCATTTTACAGAGCGCTCAGGGTTTTTCCGAACACGTTTAACAAGTCTTTATATAAAGCTGTCGAGAAATGTTTCAATCATTTGACAGCAAATAATGTCTCCTGCTTCTCCTTCAACTACTACTGTTACTGCAACATCTACTTACACTACTGGCACCCCAACTTCTACAAATACCAGTAGTGCTACTGTAACTACTATTACTACTACAAGAATACTGCTACTGAAGATGGATTTTGGGGGGTTCAGGCAGTTGCCTATATTTGCCTATTGGTAAAGTCTGCCTCTGACTTCCACTACAACCACTGCTGCCACTGTTTTATTACCTCCATATGTGTTGTTATGGATAGAAATGCAATGCTCTGTCAGAGTGGTATCGATCTTCTCCTCTAACTCTCGGCAAGAAAATGAATTCACATATTTTCCAAAATGTCCATTCCTTTAACCACACTAACCCTCACCTAATCTCACCTATCTGTAATCTAAATGTAAACCTGTTTATCTTATCTTAAAATCTAAATTAAGCCATGGCAAGCCTTAAACTTAGAACAGTCCACAAAATGCTCAGCCACAGACAGCACCTGGCAGGCCTTGTTTAGATATTCATCTTGATGTCCAATGTGTTTTCACATTTTCATTAACAATCTAAGACTACTCAAGGTTAATACTGCTTCACCTATTTACTTACTTTAAATACTGCTGTTTGGGTTGTTATTGTATTGGTATTAATATTATTAATAGTGTTGGAGTTGGCATCTGCCTTTCTCAAGATATGGGTATGGTTCTGGATTGAAATTAGGACTTGGTATTGGCACTGATATTGTTTTGGCTATAAGTAAAATATATAAGAATTTCAAAATAAAATATATTTTTACAGGTGATGTAAAAACTAAAAACATTGCCCAAGCTTCATAGGCAAATTATAGAATGCCAAAAGTATTGGCTTGTAGTTTTTTTATGTTTGCATGCGTACGTGTCGAAGGAAGTTACACCTACAACAACGTGTATTTGGCATGTCAATTACATACAAAAAATCTGTAGTGGATGTTGTGTTTGCGTCACAGACCATGAAGGCTCATAAAAAAGAAAATGACTATGCATACTGTGGGGGCGGTGGAGGATAGTTGTACAGTAAGGGGAAATATATTTATAACTCTAGCAGTTTGATTAAACATTTCACATACTAACTGATGTCTTACCACATCATAAAGATTATGGGCTACTCTGTGGTTTATTTTTGTTACTTATAGATCATCTGTTTTACATAGACAGCTGGCATCCTGAGGGTTAAAAAGGGAGGATGGCATCATGCATCAATTACGGGAAACGCTCGTGATATTTCACGGAAGCTAATTCTCCACCTTGCCAAACAGGCTTCCCGACTACCTCAGCACTGTAAAATCATTAACAAACAACTACTGTAAAACAATCAATTCATGATCAGATTTATCAATCAAGTCAGAATCATACAAATCTGCAAAAAAGTTTTAATTGTTTGTACCTGCGTATGAGCAATATGCACCTGGTAAACGAAGCTTTACTATGTGCATACAAGAACAGTAATATTTCATTGCATGGCAGTTTATACGTGTGTGTGTTTGTGTGTGTGAGTGTGAGTGTGAGAGAGAGAGAGGTTCATAAAGACCACAATATTCCAGATGGTCAGGATGTCACACCGGTGGGAAATCACGGTAACTATTAGCTCAGCTGCTGCTCTTTTTCAATCAATTATTAAAGACTTCATAAAGTCTGGAAACTAACTAAGTTTCTTATACACTTTGACTTAGTGACCTTCCATGACCAAGTGTTGCTTCTTTGTGTACTCTGATAGGTTTACAATGTAGTGGCCTGTGGTAATATTTCATGAATTTCAACACAAAACTTGACAAGTTGTAAAGTTACTGATGCAATTCCTGTAAGCATAGCTTGAGTTTTATCATGTTGAGGTGATAGCTCATTAAGAAAACACAGGGGGTATGATATCCGCTGCCTCTACGATTACATACATGTCATATATCACCAGTCAGGCGCTACATTTGGATTTATGATGACACTGCTTAGCAGGTCATAAACACCTGTGTCAAAGGCATTTTTTAAAGGAAGAATATATGACATTCAAAGCTTTAATATAGCAGCAAACAACTATTTGCAATGTCAAGATAATAGATAATAATGGAGTAATGTCTACCTGTGCGGAGAATAAAGTTGCTCACAATGAAGTGTATTGTTATCCTCACTTCTCCTCGCTTTGTTTACATAGCTTGGCTGGCCATGCGTGGTTTTAGTGCATTTTTGTGCATATTATTACAAATTAGTGCATGTGGGCGTACCCCACTGGTTAGCTCACGGCCACCGCTCCATTCTGGCGGGTCAGAGTTGAGAACGCATTCCTGACCGACAGCATCATCGCGGAAGTGTAGCACCCATCCTCTGGTTCCCGCTCAATTAAATTCTGTTAGCTCAGGCGTCCCATGTTGAGAACAGCGAGGGACAATCAAAATGCTCCCAATCTCATATCTAGCACCTCTAAAAAAATCCATTGTTGTTTTGTTTTTGTTTTTTTAGGTTAAATGTATATTTACATGCTTCTGTCTCTGTCTCTCTCTCTTTAAACCCAACAAGTCGGTGCAGATGGCCGCTCACTCAGAGCTTGGTTTTGCCAAAGGTTTAACAGGGGGATTTTTTTTTGCTTCTGACCATCAGTTTTTATTGTTTTACTGACAATAATACGCACTCTTATCAGGAGAAAATAGGACCGGCAGTTGAATGGAAAGTAAATACTGACACTGACAAAACCTCACCTCCAGGCTCTGATTCCAATTCAGTTGTAATTTCATTATAAAATCATCATCCTTACTTTGTGTACATAGCCATTGAATTGATGTAGCAGCTTCAGAATTGGTTTACTCTCTCATTTAACTCCAAACCCCAGACATATGTTGGTTGTTAATACATGAGGTTATCCTTTAGTGCCTCTGTTTGTACAGTAAGCTCTTTGTGTCAGGTGAGGTAAGTTGTGTTACAGTCACTGTGAGTCCCAGACCTAGAACGTTTTGGGGAAATCCCTTTCAACACAGGACCTGCCAAAAAAGATGCATTTTGCAGTGTCAGTAGTGTACTGGAATCTACGTCCGAAAGAATTATAGACGTAATAACAAACAGGAACATGCTGTGTGAACTATGAATGGCAGTCATCTGTTCCTAATGTGGGTGTGTTGCAATACCTGTGGCTGTTTGCCTCCCCACATTGCTTCATGAAGAACAATGTCATTTTTATGTAGCAGCTTCAGGAGGCTTATTTTAACAATACTATAATAATAATTTAATAATTAAGCCTTGATTAGTCCCACAATGGGGAAATTCGGTTCTCTGCATTTGACCTATCCCGGAGGAGCAGTGGGCTGCAATGAAGCGCCCGGGAGCATATATATATATATATATATATATATATATATATATATATATATATAGAGTTACAGTTATGTCATCAGAATAGAGTTTCCATGTCTGACTCTTACTCAGTAAGTTATTTTATATGTGTAAAGACATTCTCCAAAGCAATATTTCTAGAATTATTATTGCTAGAATGCTGCTCATTAACTGTGAGTCAGATGTGTATATGGCCATTGCATGCCAAGGGGAGTTGATGATGAATGAGCATGCCGTTATAGATAGGAAAAAAAGAACTGTTACAGTTTAATGATGTAGGATGATCAACAGTAGCACTTTATTTCAACCCCCCTGTTTACCAATTATAAGCAGCACATAAATGTTTCATAAACATGTGCAATATTTGGAAAAAGGTTTGTGGACTGCACCACATTTATTAGGCCAAAACTAAAAGTATATATGGGTAAATAAGTACATTACAATGGATTGTAATGTAAATATCTGTGTGTGTGTGTGTGTGTGTGTGTGTGTGTGTGTGTGTGTGTGTGTGTGTGTGTGTGTGTGTGTGTGTGTGTGTGTGTGTGTGTGTGTAAAGTATGTTGAGTTTTCAGTGTACATCCCAATGTCACATCCATCTTTCTTCAAAGAATTAGGTGGTACATTTCTCACATAATCTCATTGCCTTCCCTCTCTGCTCTATCTTCACCATTGCTTAGATTCAGTTATCCCAACATTATTCAGTCTTGCTGCAAAGCCAAAAATATAAGCCACATCATTACCTTCCATGGTACCTCTGCTGTGACTAAAATGATAAGAAACCACAGATACAACGCAAGTTTTTATTCCATGAAATAAACTTTCACAAGCTAAAAAATACTCACCCAATCTCTATCTGCTAAATCGACAAAACAATCTGCCGAGAAAAAAAAAAGTATTTTGTAAACCACTCCCACTATATCAGCTCTCCTGGCCAAGGGGTTTGCCCAAAAGTGACTATAAGAGAGATGACGTCCAGGTGTAGCATCACACAGGTGAGGCATTCGGATCCCCATGTCTCCACCCTTTACTGCCTGAGGATACTACTTCGCTGTTTCAGACACAGGAGCACACACCTCTGACTTAACAAGGTACAGAATCCTCGTTGTGCTCATTTATTCAGGTTCTGACTTGCTCTATTAGTTTTTTTGCTGTCATATGACTGTCTATCAGAGAAGTTAGAGAAGTATGTGTGACAGCTTCTTTCACTTCTCACTTCATCGTGTGAGTTTTGATTGTGGTGTCTCACAAGTGTTTTTTCTCTTTGCAGATTATCCTTTGAGTATGCTGGCCGAAATGGAGACGGTGAGTCTAATATTATTTTATAACAATTTTGTTGTTATAAAGTTTGTAAGTGTTGCTGTTCTTTGCTTCTATTAATTAGCCCATGCATTACAAAGATTAATCATCTATATTATATATAAATGGATGTTTCAGTCAAACTGTACAGGCATCTTGTTTGCTGTGACTATTGTGTGGCCGATGTTGGCTGAGGTTAAAAGGTTATTTAAAAAAAAAAAAAAAATAGCACCTAAGCCACACGTCACTGTTAGCTGAATGTTATCTCTACTGGTGAAAGCAAAAACACTTGCATAAATTTGCCAGTCAAACTGAAATACACATGTCACAGTGTTGTTACTTGGCTCATTCCCAAGACAACAAACACACCGACACACAGTTCAGGTTGAATATACAGGTCCCTGCTGCATGTGAATGACATTAGCGTGTGTGTCTAATCAAATCTATGCCCGATGTAAAAAAAGGTAATGATAATACAAGAATGATCACCGCTCTTTAATGTTCTGTTGAAAATGGATGATTCAGAGAGTCACAGCTCATTTAAGATTGATGAATGAGTGCATCCCTGATCATCAGGTCTCAGAGTAAAATGATTCACTGTATGATGCACCACAATAATAACAATGGTTTTTCATGAAAGAAAAACACCTCAGGCTTTGACTGAAACAAGATAAATGCCACCCATCATGCAAAGTATTTTCTCTCTGTTAGCATCACACAACAAACGCTCTCACGAATAAAAAAAACCAGAGATGATTTATGCCTCTGTCCTGCTCTGTGTCTGTCAGATGGCTTATGTAGCTGAGATCAGACTGAATGGAGGTAAGGGGGCCTGGAGCAGAGGGGCTCCCTCCTCCTGCCCTGAGGTGGACCTGGAGGTCATCGAGGAGTACTTGCAGGAGCACTCACTGGAGGTCCAGCCTGCACACACAAGCGCTTCACCTCCAACCACCATGGGGCAACAAATGCACGCACACTCCCAACAGGGCACCAGGATCATAGGTTAGTGTGATGATAATGGGATGATGTAGATGCTTGTATATTTCTATATCCATTATCTGACTTTATGTTTTGCCTGTTTCTCCGTAGAGAACAGCTGGTCAGGTCAGCATCCATATGAGTGGCACTGTGGCTCTCACACTCTTCATGAGGAATATGAAGAGCAAGCCCTGCCTCCCACCTGGACTAATCCCCATGACAACCAATGGGTGAGTTCAAAGACCTCGGCCTCTAAGAAAATGAAAGCTTTATTACCTTTTCATAGCTAAATGTGACAACACATCACTGTGTGTGTATTAATATGTGTTTATACGCGTTTGCTTCAGGACCACGTTGCATATTCCTATGTGGCACCGGCATACATTGACTCAGACTCGCTGTCCAGTAGCTCCCAGTACCAGGAGTACCGAGATTCCCCATCACCATTGTCCGACAGGGGATGCAGGAATGACAGAGACTCCCTGCCTCTTGCCCCACTTTCAGGTATACACATACATATCCCCAAAACTATACAGAACTTCAACAAAACTTCGATATATATATATATATACTGTATATATATATTAAGTGTAAAGCCCTGTGTTGGGTTGCTTTTTCACACATACAAACATGTATGAGTATGAGTCACTGTTACCTCATATTTGTATTTGCATCCCCTTCCTCCTTGGCAGGAAAGAGGAAGGAGCGGTTGTTCCAGTTCCTGTTCGAGATGCTCCAGACTCCATCGATGCGGAGCTGCATCTGGTGGGTCCAATCGTCCTCTGGCACATTCCAGTTCTCCTCCCAAAACAAGGAGCGCCTGGCGCAGCTGTGGGGACGGAGAAAGGGTAATCGCAAGACCATGACCTACCAGAAGATGGCCCGGGCGCTGAGGAACTACTCCCGCACCGGAGAGATAAAGAAGGTGAAGCGGAAGCTCACCTACCGGTTTGATGAGAAGACTCTGAGAGGCCTTCAAGGAGACTCTAATACATTGTAGGAAGAATGATGGAGAGTGTATAAAAGCATAGAAATAGAATAAGAACAATAGATATTCAGATGGTTGTCCCATTAAAGTGTAACTCCACCCGCTGCCCAGATTAGAGGGCGTTAACATTAGTTTTTCCCCACCGGTCAACTCTATGTCAACATTGGCCTTGCAAGGTTTAGAGCTGCTATAACATAGTAGATGGCGTGTTGAGAAAGTTTCAACCCATGAAATTCCAATTTTCACAAATTTATTAAGAAATGTCAACATTAACAAAAGCATTTCTTTTGTTTTTAATCACAGTACAGTATTATATTTTAGTTTTTAGCTCAAAAAACACATTTCTGTTGATTCTTATTCTATGGCATGTAAAAACAAATGAGTACTAAGTATTTGAAAAGCCAGAGGATGTAAAACTGTAGGTCAGACTGGCATTAAAAAGTATGTAAATCTAAAAGGTTGTCACATAATATCTACTTTATAAGTAGAACTTAAGTCATTCAATTTTTTTTTCTGATTTTGTGGTTCTGTATTGCATTTATTCAGCAGATATCATTTATAGACTTGTTGACAAAATTAGGTTGTGTAAACATCATGTGTTTGTGTCAAGTTGTATTAAGATTAAATAAATGAAATATTTTCAGAATACCTCGTCCATTTTGTCAAACTATGCATCCATCTATCTATCTATCTATCATCCATCCATCCATCTATCTATTTATCAAACACACAAACACACACACATACATACACACGCACCCATAGCCAAAACTGTATGCAAAGTCAGCATTGAAAAAGCGGCTCTAAAACAGACCTGTTAATCAGTAATATCTACAGTTTCAGACACACTGATATGTTTTTACACTGCATATCGACCCTTGGATAACTGTGGCTCAGTGTTATGTGATTTAAACTGCTCACTTACTAGCCCTGGGTTAAATTTCCGTTTGAACACGTGACAAATGTTTACATCCTAGAATGACCACTGGCAACTTCAGAACCGTGGTTAGTTGATTTTCAGGGGATAACCCCACAAAGGCAAATCCTGTTTCAGAGTGGGGCCAGCAGGCCATTTGCCCAAGTCAGGGTTAGCCCACTTTGGTATGTGCCAGGATTGTGCCAGTGTGAAAGCTTTCTTAGGCATAGGCTAAACAGCTCATTAAGCCCCAGGCTACTTAGCCCCAGGCTAAAAGTTTGCAGATCCTGGGGCTCAGTGCAGTGTGGAAAGCCCTACAGAGTAACAGGACACACAGACACACAAACACACATTAGAGATTTTACTTTGTTTGAAACTGCCAAAGTACAGCAATTTAATTTCCATAGTCAAATGATGAGACCACACACCATACACGCTGATAACCAGCGCACACAGGGGCAAATTACGTAATATTAAACACACAGGAGCTGTCATTCCTGACAATGTAGGATAGGATATAGGAAAGGATTGTGCTACTACCTTACATTTTTTTATGCAGAATATAGTACCTTTTACTCCACTGCATTTAATATGTAAAATATATTATCAACTTGTAAAATATGATGCATTATGATCAATCAAACTACCCAACAGCACATAGAGTAGTTCCAATTGTGCCTCAGTTACAACATTAAAATGATTCTTAATAATAGGTATAAAAATATGTCACTCTGAAAGAGCACATTTTGATATTTAAGAGCATTTGGCTTTACTTGTATTTTCATATTTCTAAATTGTAATCTTGATACTTGTACAGAGTAATTTATATGAAACACACTTGTTGTGTACAATAATTGTGACATGGCTAATTCAGAGGTCCTCTCCTCTTCTGAGGCTCATTTATCGGAGTGAGAAAATGATTCTCACTCACTGATGAAATACAGATGGCGTCTCCATGGATTGCACGCCTGTTGTGTGTGCACACAGAAGCGCATGCATGTTTGCATATAAAAACCATCTGGTCACTGTTACTCTGGTCATTTGGAGCCAAGAGCTGAAAGTAGGAAGAAATACACTATCTGAACAACCACCACAGGATTATGTTGGACTTATTGTTCCTGTGGAATTCATCGTACCTGTCCACGGCCTTCAAGGAAACCTGCTCTGTCAAAACTCTTACCTTCTCTGTCTCCCCTGGTCTTCATCTTCAGTGATGGCTGAGTGGAGCTGGGTGGCCTACACAGTACTGGAAGTGCTGATTGCTTTGGCCTGTTGCCTTGGCAATGTGTTGGTTGTGTGTGCGGTGTGTATTGGTATCCGGGATTCCCTCCGGGAGCCCACTTTCTGCTTCCTTGTTTCCCTGGCAGTGGCTGACTTCCTAGTGGGTGTGGCTGCTGTGCCTCTGGCTGTACTGTTGGATGGCTGGGTGAGTGTGACCCCTGACCTGTGTCTACTTCTCAGCTGTGTCGTGCTCGTGCTGACCCAGGCCTCTGTGCTGTCACTGCTTGCTATCGCTGTGGACCGATACCTCCGGTTACACACACCGCTCAGGTGAGGTCATACTCTGAAACTCTGGTTTACAGGTAGACAATCTATATGAATGACATGCATGCTTGTTGATTTGTCGGAATAACCCTTTCTTTTATTCCTTCTTTCTGTTTTATCTCTCATCCTTAGATACAAAGCTCTGGCCACACAGAGGCGTACATGGATGGCCTTGTCTGTGTGCTGGACACTTTCCTGTCTGCTGGGGTTCACCCCTCTGTTTGGCTGGCACAACCAGTCCTCTCTAGCATCTGATTCCACCAACACATCCTCCTCCTCCTTCATTTCTCCACCCTGCACCTTCCTCTCAGTTATTTCCCTCCCATTCATGGTTTACTTTAACTTCTTGGGATGTGTCATGGCACCCCTGCTGGTCATGACCCTCCTCTACACACGAATCTTCTGGAGCCTGCAGGGCCGTCTAAAGGAGAGCTGTCCTCAAGCCCAGGCCTCTCTGCTCAGGGAGAAGAGGCTGGCCTGCTCCCTGGCTCTGGTTCTCATTTTGTTTGCCGGCTGCTGGATTCCTCTGCACCTGATGAACTGCCTGCTGTTGTTTCATGGTCCTCAAGCTGTCACACGAGGGACACTCTATACAGGTAAGTGACTGATTAGCTTTTCTAGTACTTAGACAGCCTGCAATTGGTGGGTGTTTTTACTTGTTTGAAAAATTCCCTGAGAAGCTTTAATATCACGTACTTACTGATAACACTACTTACCAGGAGTTATAGTGAAATCTCACGGTAGCAAATACATTTTTCCAGGTATTCTACTGTCTCATGCCAACTCTGCAGTCAACCCTGTGGTCTACGCTTGTCGCATCCCGAAGATCCAACAGGCCTACAGTCAAATATGGAGGCAATTCATCGTGAGGCTTAACTGTTGCCATGGAGACAAGCAAATTTGCCAATCAATAGCAGGCAGCCAAGCCAATGCCAGAGAGACGTGTGGATAGAACAAAGGGCCGCAGTCATTTTGAAGTCCAGTATGTTTGAGGTCAGAGTTCTTGTGAGGTTTTTACCCACTCATACAAGTCAATCTGACGATCATTGCATCCAACATCATGGAAGGCTTTATTACAGATAATCGACTAAGGATGTACAAGCAGCCAGTGAGTGATTGAATTTGTGTGTAGTGTTTGGTGTAAATGAAACTCTGCACGAAACGTGAAAGCATGAAAGCGAAACATCAAGCATGAAACTCCAACATGGCATTTGATCGGCTACTGCTTTTCCGCAAACTTTATTCAAGTCAAAGCTATCTCATGAGTTTCCACCAGAGAGTGCTGTAGACTAACAAACTCATTAGCTGCTGTTGAACCAGAACCATGAAAACACCAGAGCTGCAGTAGGTGACAAACAAACAATATCAAGAGCTCATTCACTGATGTTTTTGGACAAGTGATTTGAGACAAGTATGATTTTATTGAGATGTACATTTTTGTTTTGTCATTTAATAGCTTCTATCAACTCATCACTAACCGTTTGAAGCACATATCTATTTGCTACTTTCTTTGTGAAATCTACAAATAAATGTGGTACTATCATAAGAGTGTGTTGAGCATTCACAAGTGTTCAGTGAACTCCTCAGGGAAGGCAATAGACTGTATAGTTATCACCGGAGAAGGGTGCATTCCCACCCACCAAACTATACAACCTACTACCTCACCCTGACAGAGCCCAAATCAAACACACCACACGTTTACGTCCTGTGAGGAAACACAAACCTAATTTACCTGCTCTAGCAAGAAAAACAATAATAATACAATTACACAGTGCATTATGTTGATTGCTGCACGTGTACGTTTTGATTGGATTGCATGATTGCCCATCTGGAGATGACAATCGGCGAGTTGCTGACTCAGCTGTCTCCTTGGGAAAGACAGTAGATTGTATAGTTATCTCAAAAAGAGGTTATACAACCCCACAACTATTCAATCTACTACCTCAGCCCCAAGGACAGCATTCACGTTGCTTCCACATCAAAGATCCACAAAGGTAACTCTCCTGCAATGGTACAGAGAAAAAGAGACAGATATGGTTATATTAATTAACTATTTATTACTCTTTCACTGTAAAATAAATGCAAGATAATACTGGGTAGGACTGTCATTTTTGAACTGAATATTTACATAACATTTTCGACTGTTGTGGTAAAATGCAATGCCAGCACAAAGGAGTGTAATCGTATCATCAGTTTTATCTCTGGTTCCAATTCTTCGTTTTTGTTCATGGAAATGGTTCAAAAATCAAGTCTTAAGACTGTTTACTGCTTCATGCCAACAAGCCTTCAACAGCCAACATTTGGAGAAATGTCTTTTACTTCTTAACAATAGATGATTTTACATATTGGCACATCCTCACCGATCAACCCAGCTCCTTTTTTTTTTTAAGCAGAGCTGAATCTCATCAAGAAATCACTTCCATTAAAATGAATCAAAGACAAATAATTTACCGGTAAGCAGACATCGGAAAGTGAGAGCACTAATGTGTGAAAGCCCAACAAACAACTCACTGGCTTCTCTGGCATGTGATCGAAAAGAGAAAAAAAAAAAAAAAGAGCTGCTCGACTCTGTGCCAGGAATTCGTTTCCGTTTTTGCCAAAAACTGAGCTCATTCCAGTGGGCTATCCCTGTGTAGGCTGGCTGCAGCTTTTCAGACGGAGGTACACACACAGATGCCTGCAAATATGGCTTCCAACAGCTGCCTCTGATTGAATACAACGCTGGGATTCTGCCCACTAAAACACAACAAGGAAACACAAAATGGCGTCTCGCACATCGGCCATGTTAGGTCTGCTTAAAAACACTATAAGGTCTACCTTTGGGGGGTGTTTTTTCAAGCCTGCTGTCTCACAACGAAAAAGGGGCTGCTATTCTTTCGACAGTGATAGAGAATCAATTTTGTGCCAGGCACTGAGACAAAGCCAACAGACCCATCGACACACTAACTATCACGGGTACAAAGTAAGAGAGCAACTCGAACAACACTTATCAGACAGCTGGAAAGTTGACAGAGAAAAAACATCATCGCAAAAAGCATGTTACTGGCATCATAAACAGTTCAGATTCATCTCGATAAAACATTTGGCAGCAGATTGTATTTATGCGTTCTTAAACTTTTACTAATTTCACTAAGATAGACTTGGCTCAACCTCAGGCAGCTTACTCATATGGGATAAAGGTTTGGATGGGCCAGCAGGTTAACATGGCAGCGACTGAAGGGTTAATGGGTGCCAGACTAAATGCCAGACCTGGGCCTCAGATAGACAGAGAAGGGGTAAGGAGGTACATTCGCTTGCATAAATTAGCATACAGCCACAACCCCTGAGACTTGAGTCCAGACCAGCTCGTAGTTAGCATGCAGTAGACCCTGCTAGTCTGATTACAGACGACCAGACAGACAGAAGGGGTGGGGGTGTTGGCAAGATGCCCAACTCTGCCACCGTGCCCTTAATAGATCTACGAGCTCTGTTTGGTCGCCGAGAAACGTCCCCTGACTGGAGCTGTATTTGGAAGGCAGACTAATAGTGATATGACAAAGTGTACAGGGGGGATGGGTCAAATGAATGAAGATTTAACAGGACCGCTGAGCATGGCCTTGAATTAAAAAATAAAAAACATTTAAACATTAAATGCTTGTGGGGAATTCTGTGCTTCTGGGTTAATTGCGAACATTGGCGTCCATTCCCTGCACAGTTCCCGACTGTTGTGGAAACACAGAGGCCAAACTCGGTCAGTCATGTGAGCTCTATCGGGCGCTGTTGTCTGTGATCGTGGACCTTGTCTATGGCGCATGAATGGAGTACACATGGCTCAGCTGGGGCAAATCATTTTCTCTGTCAACAGCTCCGAAATAAATGAGCCTCCAGCCAGTGGGGCAGCTGGATCTTGAAGAAAAGAAGAGGAAAGAAAGACATTTGGCCTATTGAGTTAATCTCATCTGTCTATCAGATTGTATGTCTGTGCATCTGTTGCAGCAGAATTAGGACTAAAGATAGTAAATTCATACATGCAGTATTTTTGTATAAGCAGAGAAACAAGACCTTGTCCTCGCTTGCCCTCTGCTGTACTCAACCAGGATATGTTTTTCTTGAGACAATTTCCTGCTTCAGTATGTTAATCTTTCTTCGATTGACAGTTACTCATGTGTCTTTTGGGTTTTCCAAAAGCCAAATGTCTGTCGTAGCACTTTTTCTATAACAAACAACAGCAACAGCATCTAAAGCCCATACCTGACTCTGTTTAGAAATGCAACACTCAATATTTGTTTTAAATAAATTCATTTTTATAATACTGCCACAACTATAGAATAGGAAGGCCTTTAAAGTGAACACCTACAAAAAAAACGTTAGGTGTTCCGATAAAAATGATCTACCTAATCCACTTTTGTATATTAAGTGAAGAACAACATTAAAATGGCTGCAAAATTGAATTACAAGAATTTATAATACAGGTTTTACAAACTTCTAACCTCAATCTGCTGGGCTAAAAAACAACACTAGTGCGCCATCTTTAACAAATCAAAATCCAATGCGAAAAATACCGTGGAAGCAATAGGCCTCGTGGAAGCTTTCTCCCCATCACCATGAAAGGATGCAGGTTTTGTCGGAATTCATTCCTCTCCCGATACAAACGACGTAAACACACATATTAAACAGCGAATCCCCAAACGAACACAACACACTCAGTTGCCAACAAAACTCCTCAAAAATGGAGCAGATTTTCGCAGGAAGCAGAGGCAGGGAAATACCTATTGGATTGCCCTTGGTCCGCGAGATGGGATGAATGCTTGGCAGACACAACGGAGGGGCACCAGACGACTGGTACAGGTTCTTGTGTGTTTCTCCCCCCCCCCTCTCCCTGAGCTTTGTGCCAAGAATTGGCAGTGTCTGTGTGCCAGGCAGAATTTCAATGAGGGAGGAAGGAGTCGGTGATGGTGGGCAAAGAGGAGGAGGAGCGGTGGGGGAGCTGGAGTTGGCAGAGGGAGTATGCCACACAATAAATGGCGAGACGGAGATTTCCCACAGTTAAAAAGATGCAAACGGATGTCTTGTCTACTCGTGTCCATTATTCGGGGAAAAATATGTGTCTAGGCATCTGGCAGCTACGAGAAAGAGGGCTGATCCTCAATAGAGCGCTATGGTGATTTTATCATACCTGCTTTTTGATCTCCCCCACTCCCTAAGGAATTCCTGATTACATTAAAGGACGATGGACGGGCGCACTGAGCCTCCTCCGTGCTCACTTGGCACGGCGCTCGCTCTGATGTTCTGTAAATCCTCATTAACCAAGCGCAAACATACAAGGCCCATGCTCACATGTACGCATGTATACAGAAAAAAAAACTGGTAGACAGTTGCTTGACCTGTGTACATGAATGGAGCTCATGCTATCTGATCCTGATATACTTATTGTTAATTTAATTAAAATGTTTCCAGTCCATTGCCATTGCAGGATAGAGGGCCGCACACACAAACGTTAGGATCAGAGGCATAAGAGTGAGGTAAACATGTCAGGCATGTGTTTGATGAAAAGAAAGTATGATCCAGATAAGGCTGGAGTATAAGGGAGCCATTGTGTTGACTATCACAGTGTAAACATCATTTCAACCATAGAATAATTAGGATTATCTATACTTCTCAGATTTGTTAGTCACAACATTAGAACTGCATTTTAATATATAGATATATAAATTGCTTTCTTTGAGAGAGTTGTTAGCTGAGTAAAAGAAAAAAAGACAATATCTGAGTGTATTAGTTAAAGTATACCCTCCAATTATCCAGATGACCAGATGTGTTTCTAAAAATTGTGAATGAAGAAAATATAGATCAAAGGTTTTGTTTTCTCTCAATTTTTGCTCTCTCTATAAACTCTCTTTTTTTTCCACTTATCTATGCTTTTGCTAATGTTCTGATAAGAAGTGCCGTTACCATGGTTTCAAATGTTTCTGATAGCTCAGATGCCTGGTCTGGCATGTTGCTACACGCCTACATGTTGTAGCATTCACTAATGCCACACAGAGCAGACCATACACACTCACACATTCGCGCACACACACATTCGCGCACACACACACACACACACATACAGAGTGTGCATGAATATTTGTGTGCATGAATACAAAGACTATGCGTGCAAGAGTGCAAAGTGGTGTAGGTCAGGATGAAAAAGCTGGTGCTTCCTGCATGAGAAGAGAAACTTCCTGTTGCCTTGCTGTAAAACCGCGGCTGGTCAGCCAAGATATCAACCAATCAGCTACGTTGAGGCTGAATGCAGGAAGTTAGCCTGACTGCCTCTAGGAGAGAAACTCAGAAACATTATGAGGCAACACGATAAGTTCATCTGAGGATAAGAGAGGGGCGGGGACAGAGCTCTCCTACTCCTACCTCTCTTTCTGTCTCTGTAACCCTTGTTCTCTCTCTTTTTCTACAGCTTCTTCTTTCTTAACATTTTCCTCTTGTCACTGTCACATGTCGATGTACATGAGGAGAGGTTCTTTCGGCTCTTTTTTTGTAAATTAATTTGCTGCTTAGTGCCAATGCTGATTGATTTTAAACGACAGTGGGTGACTCAGGGGAATTAGGAGTAGTATACTCACGAATTGAGAGGGGCATGTTGAAGGGGTCTGCCCATATTCAGTGTTTCATAAACACGTGGCACGAAGGCGCCATCTTAACACCAACCCGTATTTAGATCTAGATACAGTACCAACAATAAGCAGCCAAGTTAGAGTCCTGATAGGATATTCAGTATGCAAGTATTTCAGAGAATTCAATCTGTATTGCATTTCCCCACTTAAAGTAGGTTGAAAGATCATATCGGTTGTCGATTAATTCTCACATCCTGTTTTATATACTTCAGCGAGTGCAACATTGATATACTGTATGCTTTTGTTTCATGGCATTCTGGCCTCTGACATGAGACTGTAATCAAAATATGCAGTGCAATAATGGGTTAGATACACATCTATCGGACAAATGCTACTGTTTACGTTTCTCCTTTTGTTCTTTTTCAACAGACAGGTCACACAGGTGAAAATAGATCAACAACTTAACTGAATCAATGAGAAAGAACTACAGACGAACACCAGCATTTCTCCAGTGTCGTCTGTTTGTTTAACCTAAATCGGTTTCATTTCTGCCTCAGTTTCCTCTGAAGTGCAAAGTATCATATATACAGTAGCCTATGACGCAGTGTGTCAAGGCAAACGTTACAGTTGCGACCTTTTAACAAACCACAGCTCTAGATCCCAGAAAGATAAACCTTGCGCACAAACAGGCATGTTCCTGTGAAACAACTGACACACATCTGAGGTCTTACAGTTTCTTACAAGGTGCAAACAGCATGTGACGGCAAACAGTGTCAATATTGCCCGTATACTAGCTATCATAACTGCTCTGGGTGATAAGAAACCTGTGTCTCACTTGTCCTGTGGGTGCAGCTTAACTCGCACTGACCTGAACACAACAACAGCTCTGTGGCTCAACCGACTCTCTGAGGTCAGAAAGTAACCCGCGGAGGCCTGTCCTTCCTCCTGCCAGTCTACAAAGAGACACCTGTTTGGTACAAAAAGCCACAGAAAGACTGTGCCACCCTGTCAGAGCCTGCTGTCCTAGAGCTGAGAGGGGAGAGGTAGCGGAGGACAGGGACAGAGAAAAAAAAGAGCGAATGGACGCAGGAGAAAGGAGATGGTCAGCAGGGAGTCGAGGAGCCCCTCTGAGCTCTAGAAAAGTTTCTCCTGCTCTGTCCGTGGAGCCAAAATGGCGGCGAGCTGATTGTAGCGTGGCAACCGACGACGATGGACACATTTACAGTAAGGAAGACCACGATGAAGGACAGAGAAGAGGGCGATAGGAACGGAAGGCGAAAGATTATAGGGCTGCGCAAAAGATGGAAAGAGGTGTCGCAGGATAAAAAAGTAAAAATACCTGGAGCCTGTACGTGAGCGGCGGGCTGGGCCGGAGGACTGGAGGAGAAGAGGGCCGTGATGGCGGGAAGAAGGGAAAAGAGAGGAGTTGAGCACACCCTCTGAGAGCTACACCCCCTTCCCACAATCCCCTCCTACTGGCGTGAGTGCGTCTGTCCGTACACAGGGTGACAGAGGGACGTCTGCTCTCACACAGCCCTATAACGCATACACAGAAAAGGCACACAAGCCACAGTGTCAAACACACTGAGCACAACAAAAAAAAAAGAGAAAACAGACTTTCAAAAGACTCACGTTACTTGTAGTTGCGTATGACCAAAACGGAGACAGACACGCAAACACACAGCAGGATGACACTTTTAAAACTCGAACACACACATGATCAATTTGCCAGCCTTTGGATCGCCCTCTGCTCCGCTCTGCCCCTGTGCTGTGTTTGCCTCGGTCCGCCTGCCCACTTTGGCATTGCTGCCAAGAGGGAAGGGGAGAAAAGGGAGGGGAGGGGAGGAGGGGGGTGTAGAGACAGAAAGAGGAAGGGAGGGACGTGCCGTAGCGAGAGAGAGGAGGAACAGAAAGAGGAGGAGTCAGAGAGAAAAAAGAGTTAAGACACAGAGTGAGACACAGACAGACAATAAAGAGAAAGAGAAGAAACTGTCGTGACGCGGTTACACAAAGCAGCAGGAGAGCAGCCGGGAGCTCTCTGAGAATTTGTATGTTAATCATCTAACATCCTCCAAAACCCCACCTCTCACCTTGTGCTGTACTTATTGTATCCGGCAGCAACAGACAGATGGCGAGAGAGACAAGCACCTCTGCCATATTGTTCCAGCTCACCATATTTTTTACAATCAATAGATTAAAAAAAGCCCACACTGGTTGAGAATCGAACTCTAAACTGATGAACATTTGTTGTCAAGTTCTCTCGCATCAAAGAGGAGTCCGTCTTTTTTTCGAAATCTTTATTCTGCCTGCTTGTCTCTGTGTCCCCCTCCATCCTTCCGCAAATTCGTCCTCTCCCTCCATCGGGGATAATATCTGCCCTCCTCGGTGGGAGGGGTTTCAGGGAGTTAAGCTAAATGGATCAATGGGAGAGGAGGGTGGATATTTCAGAGAATGTCACTTGTTGGCATCTTTCCCAAGTCTCCCTTAGCTTTTCGCACACCAGCAAGTCAGTTGAACACCAATGCAGATCTTGGATCAGCGAGCTGTCGCCTCTAGATGACCCCAATCATTAGGAGAGAAAAACATAAATCCATCTGTTCATAAATGGCCGATCCTCTCTATAGCCCAGTTGCGAACCAATCCCTGGCGTTTTTGCGGGTATCCCAAACCGAGCCAACCAATCTGTGTTTGCTTCTGAGCTGACGTCATTTTGCTAATGCAGAGTGTAATTCAAAAAATTAAAAAAATCAGGAACACTTTTTAAATTAGAAACAAACATTCTCTTCTTTTACAACTTACATCAAGCACTTGAAGGCAAAAAACGAAGCTTTCGTACATTAAACAGTTGATTCCTCGTCGCAGCTGCTGTAATACCTGAGTTATTTAGTCCTCAAACTGACCAAACACACACACAGACACACACACACTCACACACATTATTGAAGGGTTCTCCCGGTCCTCAAACACTCAAACACACCACAATAGTCCAGCTTCTCTGCTTAAACTCCACATGAGTCTTTTCTCAAAGATAGGACAATGGACACACACACACACACACACACACACACACACATAGACACACACACACATTCATACTGTACACAGGGCACACACACACATGTGGTGCTCACAATCCGGTTCTTCCATGGAGGCTCAGATTCAGCCAGCACGTTGGACGGCCCCTCAACCTGACGTCACGTCTCCTTTGTTGTTTATGCATTTATTTCTCTCCTCAGCTGAACTCTCTGAACCCAAAGCCCCCCCCCCCCACCCCTCCTCCTCCTCTACTCCCGTCCCGTCCTCCAGCCCTAAACTTACCCCCTGCCAATGAAGGCGGGCAAATACAGTATGGCTTTAACAAGGAATTAAAAAAAAGGGAGAGACAGACAGACAGACACAGAGAGGAGAGAAAGGAGCTCAGATGTCCCTCACTTTTTCTTTTCCTCCTTTTCGTCTTCGATCACTCGCAGTGTCTCTTCCTGCTTGGCTTGTTAAAAGTTTCAGCTGCATGGTGGGCCGGCCTCTTTTGGCAGTCGTCCAATTCTTGACTCTCCTGTCCCCTTGCAAGAGAGAGAAGGAGGGAAGGACAAATATAGTCACGGCTACACTGTACTGCAGCAGCAGATGTACTCTGAATGCACCGTGGCCATTTTTTTTATTGCATACAGGAAGAGAGAAGTTAGTGACTTGTTTTCAGTGATTGTAATAAGTAACAGTGAAGCATTACACAGTAGGTCTCATGTGAGCTGATAGCGGCTTGAGACTTCGAGCAGAGTTTTGGAACGGCTGTGCCACAGTTGTGATGTTAGTCTGCCTTTAACTGAATGTGACAGCTGAGTCTGATAACAGTGTGTTTTGGTGCTCACACCCAGTTCACACAGGGACACACTCACTTTGTTATCTCCCCTGGTATCAATAACTCAAGCATCTCAGTACATACAGATTTACAAATGGACTGGAAGGATTTGAATCTAAATATTTACGTTATTTAAAAAGATAAAGCTAACTGGGCTCTCAGTTTCATTGCATAAGTAGACTGATACGCACATGGACATTGTTACTGATTTACTCACCTCAACTTTGTGCACAGCAGTTTTAATATGGTAAAGTTGAGGTAGTTACCATAAAAAGTAGCCTAATCAATTATTTATTATTTTCTCTACACTAAAGTTTTAATTGACCTTGAATGCTCTGTCATTACAGGACTGATTCAAGCATTGCATTTTGAGGAAAAATCATTAATTAATTAAGTTTTATTTCCCTGTTTCTCGCTCCACTCCTCCATGAGGCTAACCTTAAAATAATAGGCGTCCTGGTTCCACTGCTCTTCCAGAATGTACACTTTTTCTCTTATCATGCTTCCTCAAGATTTCACTGCAATAATAAACTGGCTATATGCAATCAGCTAACATGCCCATATATCAGCTTGTGAGGTCAAATACTGTAAATATATTAAACATATATACACATTCTCGGTGGTACAATAATTATCGAGATCTGATTTATATGTATTTATTTAAATTTAAAATATATAACCATAGAAGTGTCTGTGCATCAAGATATTTATTAACTGAATAAAAACGGAATAACAATTATCCCATGGAGGCTAATTACTCTGGGGAAAATAAAGATTTGCACAAAAAGCTGTTGTCCTGGCTGCAATGACGGCTTGTTTAGGTATTGTGTGAAGCATTTAATGAAGTTATTTTAATTAAAAATGAGCTCTTTGTTCTGTAGTGGATCAAGTGACGTTAATGCAATCATTAAGAGTAAAGTCGGGCGTTTAGAGGTGTAGTGTGGCTTAGAGTAGCCGAATAATCACATTTCGAAGTAAATGCCCAAATGATCGAAAGGCTGGCAAATAAATGGCCCTTGAGGGGAAGAAAAAAAATGATATTCATTAAATGACTGACCTTCAAAATGTTTTCACTAAATGATGTGCACGCACTCTTAACAGCCTAGCTAGCGTCACGAGCCAAAAGCTACTAACTTACCCGATTTGAAGAAGTGTTTACCAACAAGGGGGGGAGAGAGTTAGGACTGTTGATAATGCAAAACTTAAATAAATAACCCAAACTAAATTCACTTTTGACAATTCATAAATGATAGCTTAACCGCTACTTACCTGGCTGAGAGGCTTTGCCTGCCGGTGGGACAAAACAATTCTCCATATAGGAAACAATCTGCATTATTAAGGGGGGGAGGGAGTATTTATATATTTTCATAATATATTTAGTGTTATATACTATTTTAGTAGGCCATAGACTATGAGTCTTTTACTTTTTTAGATAATAAATGAATGTGTATGCAGTATCTGTTTAACAGTTGGCTTGATGCAGTTTTTGCTTTGCTCTGATTGGCTCATTAGTAGAAACAGTAGCCAATAGGAACCACAGTGTGAAATCTCTAGTGCCACTAGAATGGCTGCCTACCTGAAACATGAGTAATTGTAGCATTTAAAGCTTGGTGGTTATAAAACTGTCAAATCATGTGACAGGTGCTATGATTTATCTTTTTTTTGGCTTTGTACATAAATGCAACACCTTGTTCACCAACAGAGCTCAGTTATAGTCAGATTAAACAGTTTATCTATGTGACAGAACATCTGCTCATAAAAAAATGACATGAAAGATTATTCTACTGTCACTGACTCTTTCACTCTAGGAAGATGTGGCGCCCCATCTAGTGGAAAACTTGTGTAAATGCATTTTTGTGATCCGTAAAGGCAATTCTTGAGAAACAATCCTACTTTTTGCAACCTTTTTTTTTTCCCCCCAATTCTTTTAATTACCCCTCACTTGTGTGAATTTCTCTACTGTGAGATCAAATTATATGTCTCCACTGTGTATTAATGCGATTTATGGAACTTATTCACATGCTGTAACAAGGATATTTATTTTATTTTAAACATGATCCATTAAACAGAAAAGACAAGAGAAGAAAACTGTAACCCATGGAGAAGGTAAATAAGACATATAAAACAAGTCAAGCAAATATTAGGGTGGAACGGGAAAAAAACTTGAAACCTGATAAATATCAGGAGGTTCCTTGTTAAGATTAGATATAATTTAATATTATTTGCACTGCAAAGAAGTGCAGTTGCATGTGTGTGTTTAGGGCTTTGGACTCATCATGATTAAATCGTATTAGATAATTGTGGCTAAATGATCAAAGTGGCAAGTATCATTATAATCTTGAACCCAGAGGTGGAAAAGAAAAATAATGAAAGGCATGGAGCACTGGAATGATCATTAAATATCTTTTTCTTTGTTTCCATTATGAAGAGCAGCCTAACCACTCTGTAGACTGAAATTAATAATCCTGAAGAGTCTGCCCTCCAGCTACTCCCTGAGTGAGCGAGACAGAGGTGGAAAATATTGAAGAAGAGAGAGACGGATAGAGTCTTACATCCCATATACTCTCTATATTTAAGCAGAGATGACCTCTTTAAAATGCATGTCAATGCGAAGATGCATTGTGGCATTTATTTCTGACAGGATTTAAATGTTTTAAATCCTTTTTTTCTTCCTTTTCTTTTTTTCTCTCTGTAGAAACTGGGAAAGAAAATAACTACCCAATCTCCACTGGTGCCGCAGACCTCCCTGGGGAGAAAGCTTTGTAAAGGCAGGTCTATAAAAACATGTTTCTACATGTAGGAAATCCATCTCATGTTAGGCAATCTGTCATCTACTGTCTATCTATTTCACCCTGAGAGCCTGAGGCCGTCACCATTATCAGCACAGTTGCCTTTATCACTTTTATTTGTTCGAAATAAATGTTTTTATGATATAAAAATTTTGGCTGTGTCATTCATCTTGATCCAACTAAAAGATGAAACGGCTCTTTATGTTCTGAGCATCTTTTTTATAAATCCACAGTGATTAACCCAAATAAAACATTTACAAAAAAAGCTTTCTTATTGGTTGTAAATGGCATCTACTTTTTCATCAATCAGTACTATGTAGGGCCTGCTATTCCCCTGATGTAGTAATATACCGATGCCTATGGTAATACTGCCCTCCAGTGGCCATATGAAGGGATAACACCAGTCCAATTGGACTACAAGTGGCTCAGAATGGCATTTTCATGTAGGTGCAGATAGCTAAAGCAAATTTTTATTGGATATTGGGTTGATAATGTCGGGAGTTCAGCATCAAATCTCAGTGACTACTTCTGATCCGACTCCAACTGTTGGAAATAGGTGTAACTCCAGCAAGATTCCTGCTCAGATATCAGCATTTAATCTGTGCCATTAAACAGGAGCTTACTGTCACCAGTTGAGGGGCCTTGTTGAGAATAAGGGTGTTTAAGTCTCTTTGTCAGTCTCGTGACATTTCATCCAGAGCCCATTACATCTCCTTTTACAATAGATTCACTGTTACATGTCGGCTGCATAAGCATGGCCTTTTCCTCTTATTACTCTCATCTTGTCAGTATAGGAGAACAATACTGTAGGTGATGTAAATCATTAACCAGGGCTTACCCAAGCCTATCTAGATCCCTGAGCAGCTTTGTCAGCCCTCTCTCCCCTATAGTGTGCTAGCAGTGTTCAGTTTCACAATATGTAACGTGACATGAGATGGAATTTAGAATGCATTTTTCTCCTTGTGTTAAGAATGTAAATATATAATTAGCACAGAGTATATTTGAAAAAAAAATACCTGAAAAATAGACACACAAGTTGCATGAAAAAAAGTTTGTTGAAGATGTTCAGAGAGCCTCATGATGATTCCTGTTGTTGCCCTCTACAATAACGTTTTAATATATACCATTATTTGTATATTAAATAACATACAATTGAAAAAATAATAATAATAATAATAATAAATGTACAGCTTTGTAGGGTTCATGGACTGATATTGGTCCTATGAAGAAAGGAAGCGTGAATGTACTAATTAATCTATCAGGACTTGGTGTGCGAATAAATCAATGTTTATTTTAATATAAATCGTGCGTTAGGTGATTTTTACAGAGAAAGATTTCAATTGGCAATATTTGCTCCATAGTAATTTCATTAAACACAAAAATCGAGGAGGATTGCCCCAAGATTAGGTGATGAGGAAAAGTTATATCAGCACAAACCTGTTGACACATAGTGCGCATGTCGCTCTCAGGCCCACATGTGAAGCAGACTTGTAGTTTTATTTATTTTTTTAACTTAAAATAGAAAACCTCCTTCCCCACTGCGAATGCATATAAACAGTCAAAGCAATATTAAGGGGAAGGGCTCATCAAAGTAACCTACAATGAACACTGCCATCCTTTTCCCTAACTAACCCCTTCTTCCTCCTCCTCCTCCACCAGGAGTCCGGTGTCATGGGAGGAGTTTGCTTCGGGGACACCCAAAAACTTTTGCGTGTGCGCGTGTCTCGACGCCACGCCTCTGTGCGTTTTCCTCCGCGCGTTGATTTCATACCAAACTCATACTTGGCATTCCGCCTTTTTTTCCCCTGTCAAACACGGTTATTTGTATCGAGGAAAAAACACTCGTGATCCGTAAAGCAAAACCCCGCTTTTAGAAACCAAGCCGTCCGGGGGAGAGAGAGCGCGGCTGTGTGTGCGGCTGTGCAGCGAGAGGGCAAGGCAGCCACAGTGAAGGTAAGAGCGTCCTCGGGTACTTCTTTGTTGTGTGTGCTCAAACTTTCATGCCGCCGCAGCTGCTTCGCTTCGTGTGCGCCTGGAAGTTTTGGGATTTTTGACATATTTCGCATTTTCGCGCGGCCGCTTCGCTGAATCAGAGGCTCGTGTGTTCGGCAGCGAGCTCCGGTTCCACGCGCCCAGCCGCCTCGTCGTCGCGGTGTTCGCCCGGGACTCCTCGCGCTTCTCGCGGACTTAGTTTGGAGTTTTTGTTGAGGTATTATTAGCTCCCGAGCTAACCGACTAGCACGCCAGCTCGAGCGTGTTATCAGTGGCGTTGACTGTGAAATACCCGATGAAAGTGGACCAAACACCGCGGCTGTTTTACACTGTTTACACTGTTTTAACTCGTAGGCCTGGTTTTTCTCACACTTTTGGATCAAAGGCAGTTTTTTTTTTGCCAACTCACAGTGGGCTAAACGGCGTCCCACCGCGGAGTGTGATTTGGTTTTTTTTCTCCCCTCTTAGCTGGCCTAGCAGAGAGAGTTCATCTCCTGTTATTATCAAAGTGTCACCAACATGTGAGACTGGTCTTACGGGTTCAGCAGAAACCGAGGAGGAAAGAAAACCACATTTGTTCGTGTCCAGCACAAATAACCTGATTTAGTACACCCAATTACTGTAAGATTTGCTCTTTAGACTCATAGGAAGTGCTTAAAGTCTGATTGATTTTCTGTCTAAAACATACAATAGTAGTAGTGGTAGTAGTAGTAGTAGAAGTTGTCAGCTGAGGTGGCCATGTTAATCTGAAAGTACTGTGATGAGATCTGGCTCTGTTAATCATATTGTCACGGTTCCCATTGGAGCAGAAGGCAGGCCTTAATGTGCATGTCTCTTGTCAATGTTAGCTGAGCTCATAGCTTTATTTAGCCCGATGCTCCGGCTTCTCTGCACTAAACATCTGACCTTTTGGCCACTGGGAGCTATATTGAAACAGACAGGGCCACATATGCCTTCAGTGCATAAAGTCCTAACTGATGCCTTCACTGCATAAAGTCCTAACTGATGCCTTCACTGCATAAAGTCCTAACTGATGCCTTCACTGCATAAAGTCCTAACTGATGCCTTCACTGCATAAAGTCCTAACTTTGCATCACCACAACTTTGGTAAGCTGTAGCTGTGATGCCTCAGTTGCATTGTCAGACCAATCTTAGCCAAACATATCCATACAATCAGTCCTGATATATTCACCCCCTGGCCATGTTATAACTACACTTTTTTTAAATGAATTTATAAATGTGTTTACACTTCTGCTTTGACCTTATTGAACCTTATATGCAGAAAAGTATTGAACTTGCCTTTCCATGACCACAAATAGATCTTACATTGTCATTAGGGTGACAAAATATTGAAATCACATAACGCATTGTTAATACAACAAATAACAGTGTATTTAATGCTGCTTAACCCAATCTATATTCCTTTATTTGCCAATAAGCCATTCAAACAAACTACAGTGTGTTATCCCATTTATGAGTATTTTCCAACATTTTAGCTTTTCACCCCCTAAAATTGAACAATTGAATACAATAACCATCCACCACAGGTCATGGCCTTATGCTGCGTTCGAGTCAAAGTCGGAGGTTGGTATTTCCCATTTCTATTTTTACCTCCAAGCTGTCAAGGTGCACGACCCAAACAAAATCATGGCTGACTGTGACAAACTGGTTTCTTTGGCTAAACAACAGTTGGTAAAATATGCTATCACTAGAAATTTTACACAGTGGCCAGACCGTGGAATTAAAACTTCCTGGTCCATCACGTAATGCAATTGGGCACAAAAGACGTTTTTCAATAGACTTAAATTGGGAAATGGACGCCTGTAAATCAGAGCATAATTCAATAAAAGCTAGTACACTTGCTCTGTGTGCCCTGGGCTATGGAGGATCGCCAGAAGTTTGGTCAATTTTATTCGATTCTTACACTCGGAAGTCAAACTTTTTTTGTGCTTCTTTGCTTTTGAATGAGGTTCCATTGTACTTTTTATTAGTAGGAGGTTGGACATTTTCAAGTTCTGGGCAGGAAGTGTGGACATGAGCTTTGAGTAGTTAGGTGGGATGTTTCTTTCCATCTTTCATTTAAAGCCTTTATTGGCCTGAGTAGGTGAAAAATACCCAGGATTTCACAGGAACAAATAGCAAAGATTTATTAGAAGTCTGACAATATAAAATCATTTAATTATCTTGTGACTCCTCAGATTAATCACCCATTTTGCCCTTAACATCTTCCCTGTTGCCAGCTCCTCGCAGATTAAGACTTTCAAGTCCCTTTGAATATCACAATGTTGCTTCAACCAATCCTACCCATCTAACCAGGGCCTGTCTGATCGTTATGGCCCTGCACAGTCCCATCAGCTTTGATTCAAACTGGGAAGGCCGGCCCTGTGCAGAGTGTCCAATAAGCCCACCACAGCAGGGGAAGCTGTTGCGACCACACTGATCCTCTTTGGTTCTTCTGTGGCAGGGACCATGTTAGCCACACTCTGGAAAACATTACACCAGGCGGCATTCATGTTGCATATGTGTGCATGTGTTTGAGGAGACTTGGCGCATCTTCAACAATAACAAAAGAATGTGTAATTTCCTCATGTGGCCTTAAGTTGCAGGCTTCTGGGAAGTTCATATGGCTCAAGTACTGCCGTTTAAAGTAGTTGTGTCTAGGTTGGGTAGCAAAAGGAAAATTACTATCTGGTCTTGCCATCACTAACTGGTATAACCTTAATAGCTTGACCAACTGGCAGTGTCTTCATTGACCTTGGCCGGTGTCTTTGTAAATTTACAAGCTCTTAATGTTTTTCCATTTTGCTTGTCAGGTCTTTAACCCCCGAATGCCAGGGCTATTAATACACACTGTGTACATGGAGGCTGTAAACAACTTTAGATGAATACGATCTCTCAATCTTGGTGAAGTGTGGAGATATTTGGAGTCCATGAAATCTGTCGTCATTTTTGGCAGTCGCAAAGTTGATCCTTGTCCCGTCTGTCTGTCACAATGTGTTTGATGCAAATAAAGTGTGTGACCACTCTTTTAAATATTTTTGACCTGCCTGTTGTTGGGCCTCATTCATAAAACGTCATTTATTTTTGACGTGCATTAAGAACTAGGGATATACATATCCATCTTTTTCAGTCTCGACACTGATAGCTTTACCTGGGCTTTGGGTATCGGCTGATACCAAGTGCTGATCTAATACCAGTGTTTAATTAATAAGCTTTATGCTTCACATTGTGGAAGTGACTGGGGTCTTGACTTAAACATTGCTGTCTTAACTTTATAAAACAAAATATAATTTAAAAAAAAGAAATACATTTATTGAATTATTATTATTATTAAACTGATAAACCGTACACCAGCAACTTGTTAACAAAATTCCTCAATTAATAGGACTTACAATTCAAGTGTCAACCTTTCATAATGCAGCAACAAATTGGTCAAAACTTAAGCAGGAGTTGAAATTCCAGTACATAGTTTATAAACATAGAATTGAAGTGAAAAGATCGGCCCCATTCTCACCGATACCCAATCCAGCTGTTTGAGTCAGTATTGGTCTAATATCGGTATCGGTGCATCCCCATTAAAACCGTAGCGAAATTCAGTTATTATTCTCGTGTTTATGAAAAGTTTGAAGGAAAGGGCATTGTAAATTGGTCAGCACCACTAATAAGGATAACAGTAAGGCCCTATTCAACGTCATGCACATGAAATCATATTTATGAAAGGTTTGCTTAATAAAATGTAATTTACATGGTTGCATACTAGGGCTGCTAATAATGATAATTCTCTTTATTGATTAATCTGCCAATTATTTTGTTTTGTCTATAAAATGCCTGGAAATGGTGGAAACTGCCTGTTGTAATTTCCCAGAGCCTGAGGTGTCTTCTTCAAATTCCTTGTTTTATCTGGTGAGATGCTTTGATTTATCTGCTGAGCAAATCCTCACATTTGAGAAGCTAGAAACAGAATTTATTTGGAATTATTGTTCGTGTCTATTGACCAATAGATCAACTGATAAATCAACGAGATAAATAAATAAACAAACAAACTGTTTCACGCACTGTCCAGTGACGCATTATATTCGGACACCACTAGAGTTTTGCTCTAACTTTTCCCTCAATTTTGTGCTTGTAGTTTGTTTTTCTAAATCAAACTTACATCTAATAACTTCATCACTTGTTTGGTTCAGTGCTGATGCCACATTCATTCAGTTTCATGCTCTGTGCTGCTTCTGGACTTCTCAGTCCAAAACAACATACTTTAAAAGATGTCCGTTCAGGAATCTTAGACAGACATAATTATTTTTATATATGTTAGTTTCAAAATGCACGAAACGCTTATTGAATTTAAGATCAATGGGTTTTGACGTTGATAACAAGGTTGTTTTTAAAACAAACAAAGATTTCCAGGCTGCTATTGTTTTAGGCAGAAGTATGTGCTGGTGAGACAGAGTATTTTAGTTTTTTCAATCCACCAAAGAGCTGTATCTTTGCTGTGTGTGTTGCTTTAATAGATGATTTAATGCTGAGCTCTGCGTTTTCATAACATCCACAAGACGGCTGCATTAATTTCTTTAAGCTTTGCTGATTGCGATGCCTTTTTCCCCCCAAATTCATCAGCTATCAAAACAAAGACTGCTCTCACATTGTGGTAAATATTTTGGGGTAATGCTTTTTTAATGTGGAAGAAAATCTGTCTTAAAATCTGGATTCAGGGCAATCAGAGAGGGTTAATCAAAATAGTGTTACAACTAACAAATGAATCAGCAATACAGGGTTATAAAAGAACAAAATAACATACTGATGGTCTTTTAAGATCAAACACGAATAATCTGTGCAAATAAATCACACATCAACTTAAAAATGTTAAGCCATCTATCTCTATGAGCCCCCCTAGTAAGACCCATTGTGTCTGTTTTTAAAAGTGTAAAATAGAAACATTAAAACATGGAGTTAGCTTAGCTTAATCAGGCAACTAGCTACAGCTCAAATCTGCCAGCCACAGTTGTCATTTCAGCCGTCAATATCAACATTCGCAGAATAAATGTGAAGGCTGCTTTTGTCTACCCTTTGTGTGAAATCAAAGAGCCATTGTTTTAAAACCTACTTTTAATTTTGCGTGATAAATCTGCCACTGTTGTCAATGTAAAACAGCATGCCATGGGAGAACGGAAAGTTTGCCAGGCGGAGCAACAGTAATTAAGAGGATGTGCAATCTTTAAAATAACGTCTCGTCCTCCATGTTCTAGGTGCGTTGTGGTCAGGAGCCGTCATCATTGCGTCGGAGTGGAGTTGCCGTGGCAGCCCTGACGGGGCGCAGGAGGACGGCGGCGATGGAGATACAGCCGCAGACGGGGCGGACCGTGGATTGGATGGCGACCCCGAGGGAGTATGGAGTCCAGACATTGAGCAGAGCTTTCACGAAGCCCTGGCCATCTACCCTCCCTGCGGCAGGAGGAAGATCATACTTTCTGACGAGGGGAAGATGTATGGTGAGTAACTATTATCATCCATCCAGGCATCCTATCCACCTTTTGTTTATGTTGATTACTGGATGACTTTAAGATTACAATGTATGTCAACTTTTGTAGCAGTATCATAAGGGAATGATACTTCCAATCTACAGCATGTAAAGCCACATTGTTTACACTTGAGTACAGTGGAGTTTAAATTGGGAAGTAGAACTGCGATACAAAGGATGTTTTAAATTGAGATGTTTTGTTATTTCTTAAATGTTTAATTTTTCCTTTCAGATCTAAATGATTGGTTTAGATAACAGGTTAAAATTCTACATGTATTAACTTGTATAAGTCTGATGTCTTTAGTTAAATCTCTGCCTGCAGGCTGTTCAGCTACACTGATAAGTAAACAAACCATTAAGTAGGGGTCCAACAGATGAAAGAAAAATCTCTCTTTGGATTTTTTCACAGTTTTGATTCATGGATCTTATCAGCAAAAAAAGAGAAAAAAATAAATCTTTTAGAGATGCAACGAACAAATTTTATTTTCTGTCGATACAAATCCCTATTGCAGATGAACCATTTGAGCCTATTTAAATCATTTTTGATGTTGTTTTGTTATAGTAGCTCGTATACAAGGCGCCTGAAGTCTGTGTAAACTGTAAGAATTCAAAAGGTTTCTCTCTTGGCTCGTACTTAGTATAAGCTGCTTCGAGCTGGTGTTAGGAAGTTAAACATTCACTCTTTAATATCCATAAGATTGCTGTGAAAAAAATCCTTGAACAAATTTATTTCTTTAAGTTTCCCACCAAAACTACATTTTACAAGATTGCATTTGAACAGATCATGATAACATTATAATTTGCCTCTGCCCCATTCTAATTTTTACTGAATCGAGCATTAACATATCCTTATTTAACTGAATGGAACCTGCCTATGTTAGCTGTGAGCTCCGGTGCTGCCGGCGCTACAAGCTCTCCTCCTGCCAATAGTATCTAAAACAGATTTGTTGATCAATTCAGCCTTACAACGGATCGTCAACTAGAACGCATCAATTTTAATCTACCGATAACATCTTTTTTTACTGAATATTGGCCGGAAAAAAATCAGCAGTAGAACTTAATTTTACATTTTGATGGTTAAGTGCAATTGATCCATGGTTCACAGGCGTGATGGAAAGTGTGGGGGGGGGTGCTGTACAGATCACGGATCAACCACGGTCTGTTACACCACTACCATATAATGGTCAAAATGAATGACCTGCACACACTCTTAAGCAAACCATAAGAAGAAAAGTTTCAGTTATATAACAGTCTGTAAAACGTAAGGCTGATCCTTACGTTTTACAGACTGTTATATAACTGAAACTTTTCTTCTTATGGTTTGCTTTTCCAAAGCCAGTGTTTCACCGTGAACTCTTGGAGACCCAGAGGCGTATTGATGATTCTGGTCCTCAGATAGTTTTTTGCCCAGGTGATCTGCCTGCAGGTATTTTGGTAGATGGCTGTTTAGCTTGAGGTCAAAGGGCATCCAGCACCGACAGGATCAAAGGTTAGAGCAGGTTTGTGGAGGGAATATGAAGAATTTGCTTGTTCGCTCATTCCTCAATTCCTTAATTTATTTAAGACTAATTTGTATTGGTCTATTGAGCCGGGTTACCAGTATTCTAATGTTATGAGAATACTGTTTAGGATCTGTTGAGGACGCTGCCTAGGAGTACAGCTTAGATGTATTTGACAGTTTTTTCCTACCATATAGAAGGCGTTGGCTAGCATCCAACATTCCAAGGTTTTTTGTCTCTTTTTTTTGGCTGAGAGTTTGCATGCTGCCTGCAGCAGCCTGTGTCGTGCATATTATGTGTGTGTGTGTTGTAAGGTAAGGAAGATATGTGATCCTAACCCATGCGACAGTTTGTTTCAACGTAGCAGCAGCATTCTATCCTTTTGTGGAAGTGTGGGCTTGCTGTGTTGACCACCCCCACTTCCATCTAAATAAACAAGGAGAGTCCCACTGGTCCTCACATTCACACGTTGGAAAGCTTCACTGAGACTGAACATAATCCCCAAGAACGCATGAACCCTCTGGTCTCTCATTTTTCAAACCAGCCCCAAACTTTTGAGTCACTGCCTATAAATAACAACTGTGAGGACCTTTGAATACCCCTTTTTGTTTTAAAACTTTAAAAAAAAAAAAATGTGACATTTTATAAATAAATACAAAATGTTTCTGTTTATTTAAAGGTAATACAATTGTGAAAAAAGGAACATTATGGTTTGATATTTTATCAGAAATTGAGTCTGTGCTTCGCCACCCATATTGTGATCACATATGCTTGAATAAACCTCATCCTACATCATAAAATCCTGCAACAGGTAAAGGGGAGTACAAACATGAAGTCAACTGGCTTGTCAACTTGGCAGAGAATATATTGATTACAGGTCATGTCTAAAAGTAACTCAAGCAGATATGGAGATAGAGGTCAAGCAGTTGGAACCATTTACTACTCATTTCACTTGATATACCTCCTCCTGCTAAACTAGGCCAGTTTTATTTGAGCCCCAGTCTCTGTGCTCTCAGTGATATGTAGCTACCGTGATGTCACCCTGGATAATGGTGTCACGCATGTATTCCCAAATTAGCATGATCAGCAGACAGATCACTTGCTCAGTAGATTTCACTCACAGGGTGACGCAGATAAAACAGAGGGTGCTTGTTTTAATGATGATTATAAAAGCATCATGTTGGTGATGTTAGTGATGATATGTCCCCTTTTTTATTCTAATAGCACAGTATATTTTGGAGCCTGTGTTTATCAAATTAAGAAGTCACTTTTAAGAGAGCCATTTTGGTATTAAAGAGGTTCTACCCAGAGTGTGAGGAATACGATACATTTATCACACAAGGTATTACTACTTGCAGCAAAGAGTAAGAGTAACATCTGCCATATTGTTCAAATTGTGTTTAATATTTTTTGGGTACAATCAAATGTAAAATCCTTAATATCTTCAGTAGCAATTAATAAATAGGTGAATTCAATATATTTGTGTAGCCCCATTTAAATAATGACCAAATAAAGTTGGATTCAATTATTTTTTTAGTTTTGGTTACATTTCTCTTTATATCCCTTTTTCTGATGAAAATGTCATTCCTAATTTCATCGATGAAATTAGATGCATTAAAAGGGTTTAAGTTTCAATTGCAATTCCTGTTACTTTTGTAGACCAAGTTGCTGGTGTGTGAGTTTATTATTTAATTAAAGTTCAGTAGATTTATGTCTATGCATCTATTTATTACATTTTGTTTTAGGTTGTGAAAGCAATGTTTACGTCAAGCCTGGTGTTGCCTTACACATAAAAGAATGATCTCAGTCACTTCCACACAGTGAGGCAAACACTTTATCAAAGAAACAGTGTGTGAGATTTAGTTGCATTAAAATTTACAAGCAATAAGTGTGTCGGAGAACCACAGGGCCCTTAAGGTATGGATGGGTATCTTAAGGATTCTATTACTGGAAGCAGCTACTCTTATCAATATGCTTTTTCATGACAAGGATTTATATTTTAAATTTAATTAAATATTGTTTCGAGAGCAGCAACGGTTATGTTTACAACAGTAAAGACGCTATATAAAGTCATTTATATTTCACTGGAAACAAACCTAAAATGTCAATAAAATACAGTACATTCTTGTGTGAAGTTTTATAAATGATAATCAATAATGAAGAACACAGACATCAGATAGTTATTCCTTCTGTTCTCCTGTCTGCTTTTTCTCAGCCATCAAAGAAGTTAATAAGAACAAACTAAGATAGATGGACTTAAGAAAGACCGCTTCTGTTTCAGCAAGGTGAAAAAAATGCTTTCGGCTGATAGTGCTTGCAGCGCTTGTCAAACAAAGCAATTAGAGTCTGTAATCAGTCCGCAGCCTCTAATCCTGACTGAAGTAGGTTCCACTTTCGTTAACAGGTCCTGCTTGTTTTTAATTGCGGTAACGATCGCAGTTGCCTTCAACTGGAGTAATCTTCACTTCACCACCAATATTCAGTTATACTAAAACCTTAAAAACTAATAAACAGTAATAAAAAGCACCAGTACGGCCGGGGCAATGTTTAATACAGTGTTTCTGTAGCCAGTTACCGTTTTAGGTAAAGCAAAAATGCGAACGGCACTTGCCAGAGCTAGTGTTGGGTGAATGTTGCATGAATGTTAGTTAGAGTCTGATGGTGGCACCTTGCATGGTAGCCTGTCATCAGTGTGTGAATGGGTGAATGATATGTAATATACTACTGATTGTAAGTCGCTTTGGATAAAAGCGTCTGCTAAATGACTGTAATGTAAAGTAATGTAAAGTGTCCATTCTGGGCTTCTGTAGAAACATGGAGGTGCAACATGGCGGACTCTGTAGAACAGGACCTGCTTCCTATGTAGATATGAATGGCTTATTCTAAGCTAAATAAAAGATGACGATTCGGAATTTCAGGTCATTGTGCAATAATAAAAACATTGTTATGCATATAATATTCCAATTCTGCCAATTAATCCCCCTCAATGTTACACACTGTTCCTTTAATTAAACGCTGAAACAGATCGATACTCAGCCCAGGGATCTGCATCCAGACTGAAAATGTTGGATTGCTGCATCCCTAGATTTATGTGGGAGATGGAGGAAACGGAGACATAAATCTACATGTTGAAGTTTTTTTGAACAAGCATAGTTGCAATGCATTTAGTTTCCTAACTGATCTTCCAATGTGCCTTTGTGTAAAAGTGTAAGTAACACACATAAAACAACTGGAGCGTGTGAGTTGACTTCCTATGAAAATGCATCTGGCCTTATGTGGAGTACTGGTTGGCTGCAGGAAAAATGATTGTGTCCGCTTTTGGAAATTGGGGCAGGCTGCCTGGTCTGAGTCAGAACCATCTGTTGATTTTTGTGGAATTCTGTGTTCTGGTAACTCCAGACCTGATGTGACTCAGCCTGATGTGACCTCACTCCCTTCAGCATTGCTACACTTCCCAGAAAGGATGATGGTGATGTTGAGGATGTTGGTGCATGGGTAATTAAAAGATAAAAGCTGTGGAAACGGTCAGTAAGGCTTCGTTTGGTTACCTCTCTCTAAAATCAGCAACAGGGTGAATAGGAAGTTGCTCACCAGTTACATTTAGAAACAAGCAGATCAACAGTTGCTGCTTGGAGCTGGGGGAGGCAGAGAAAGAAAAGGGCCTATCATGCACTCTGGGGTGACCACATTTTTGAAGCCTGTTAACTACTTGATGACCTCGCCTATTTTTTTTCCCCCCCTTCATTCCCACCACTTGTTCATCTGCTTTGGAGCTCTGCCATTGAGCAAGGCCAAATCAGACTGCAAATTAACACAAACTGAAAGTGGATTTGCATTAAACTTTTCTATTGTGTTAGCTTTATTTCAAATGTGATGGCATCTCCATCTTCGTTTGCTTCATAGAAAGACTGATTGCAGTACAAACTAAACAACATGAAATTGCACAGTTAAAATCATTGCACTGTGACCCCGAGGCTGACAAACATGACGGACTCATGATCTTACCATGTGCATTCCTATTTTACTTAAGAAGATAATTCTGTAACATACAAACTAAAACAGGGGCTGCATGGTTTGCTGTGTTGCAGGAGACTTTAGATCAAGTGTTGTGTCAGAGCACTCAAGCCTGTCATCATTGCCTTTTAGGGCACAGCACAGAAAAAAACACATTGCACAATGTAGGAGCAAGATTTGCTAGTGAGTTATACTCCATTAGACATTTGTGGACCATCATGAATAGATATAGGGCCATGCATGCCCAAGACCCAAGAGTGTCTGGTCAAATTTGAGTGGCAGCCATGTTTTTTCTTTATCATTACCCTTAACCTTTTTAAAGCGGATTATCTTTCCTTACAGGTTATACCAGCCCCATCAGTGTCTTACATTCTGATATCAAACACATATTGTATTTTGTGTAACCAAGATGTTATGAAGACAGAAAATGTTTCTGTGTGTTTGTAAGTGCTCCACTCTGATTGTATTCTATTGCTTTCTCAATTTTAGGTCGAAATGAGCTGATAGCTCGTTATATCAAGCTACGAACAGGGAAGACGCGCACACGCAAACAGGTATGCAAGCTGCTATTTAGGACCACAATGTTTACATGTGTTTTATTTAGGAATCGCTAGGTGCACCTTACATATCTCCAAATGTATGCATTTTTATGTTGTTGTTGTTAATATCCCATTCCCCTTATAAATTGATCATTAATGCACCATGGCTATATGCAATGGCAAAATCACCCTGTGTTTTTTCATGGGGGTAACCCTGCCTCCATAGGTGTCTAGTCACATTCAGGTTCTGGCACGTAAGAGGGTACGAGAATACCAGACCAGCATCAAGGTGGGTCCCCACGGAATCAACTCTCCCTTCCCTCTGTAGTCACATCCCCTCTTCTTTTTCCTTTCCTTTTTCCTCCCATCCTCTGTCCTTCGTCCTGTCTTTCGTCAGGTCTCTAGTCACCTGCAAGTCTTGGCCAAGAGAAAGTCTCGTGAGATTCAGTCTAAGCTCAAGGTACAAACGCTCACTGACTTTATCATGCTAGCTGTTTCGCTCTGCATGTGACCCAAATCCAACCTAACATAGACATTAAATCACCATAGCAGATTTAGGTTTCCCTGCTGAGGTCTTACTTACTGTACGTACGACGAGGGAGGGCAAATTTAAATGATAAAGCATGACGTGCATCGAGTGTAGTGGTGAGATCAGGATTCTTATATAGCCATCTAAGGAAGGACCACCGGAACACCGAAACAAGTATAAATCCAGTTTACAAAAAGCAAGGTGCACGATTTGTTGTATCGTCATTAGGGCACTGAGGTAGTGTAGTTGATGGCTGTGGGAACGTGGCAGGCCTAGACTTTGTAAACTTGTTATAATTTCAAACATGGCTTTCTGTCAGTGTCGGTGTTTGATGTCGCCTGGCGTTGTTTAGAGCAAAAAGGAGATTTGTGGAAGGAATCGGTGAATCATAATTTGTGGAATTGAGGTTTTTGTTATAATACATTGCATTACTGTTGAGCTGTTTACTTAGTTCAAGAGGCTTGTGGCCGAGCCGGCTGTTGAATCTAATATAATTAGATTTAACAGCCGGCTCTGTTGATCTAAGCATCTGCATGGCTGTAGTATCATACATAAATACTTACATACACACAGACATGCAGGGAGTTTTTAATGTACCCTTAATTTCAAGATTTCTCTTTTTTAATCATTTCTGATCTCCCTCTAAGACATTTTCCTCAGTCTTTATATCTTTTCTGTTTAGGCAGTTTTCTTGTGGTTTTACTATGCAATGTAATAAACGTTCTTTGTGACATTTACACCAAATGCATTGAACTTGCTGCACTCTAATACACATTTTGAGAACCTGTTCATATTTCCATGCCAGTATATTTCCTGGTATAAGTCACCTTAAACACAGCACAGATTATTAGGATGTAGCTTGTCCTGTCAATGTTACGTAGATGAATTTGAGTTTACTGTGAGCGTGTTCGACAAGGTAGGCGTAGTCATTTCAAAGAGTTGTATGTACTGAGGAAGGTGTTTTCCCTCATCACTTAATAGTGAATCTGTGACCTGCTGTTGTATTGAATGTACTGAAGTTAATAAATAACGTGTCTTCTTTGCCATAGGCCATGAACTTGGTAAGTTTTGATTATACAACTACAATCTTTTGCTTCAGGCTTTGTGCTTTGTGGTTGGCATCACATAACTGCTAGTCCACAATGCAGTTCTACTGCCAAACTCAAAAAACCTGCTCATTACTCTTTTGTTTTTTTAGTGGCTTTTAGTCAAGTACTGGTGATGGTCCAGTTAGCCTTTCTAGCCTGCTAGCTCGGTGCGCCTCCTGCTTTGGCATCCCCCTGTCTCTGCTTTGCACTCTGTCCTGTCTTCCCTCATAGTTACTGCATCATGCTAAGGTACTTTTTAATATGTTGGCTGGCTTGCTGTCTAAACTGGCCTTGAAGGTTTGCTGCCTTTGGAACTTTAACCATTTTACGGTTTTCTTTTAAGATGTCAAGTTTTCATTGTGTATTACTTCTTCTTTCTCATTCAGGACCAGGTATCCAAAGACAAGGCATTGCAAACAGTAGCCAACCTCTCATCAGCTCAGATTGTGTCTGCTAGTGTAATGAAACCCCAGACTCCGTTCCCACCACCAGTCAGAGTGAGACACACACAAATACATAAATACAGACCAACATCTGTTCTTTTCTACCTTCTGGGTAAAACTCCGAGTAACACTATCTGTCCCATTTCCTTTATTTCCCTTTGTTCAGTTTTGGCCCGGCCCTATGCCAGGACAGCCCGGACATTCTCAGGAGTAAGTGGCAGATTTGTTGTTTTTGTTTGTTTAGGAGTAAGTGTTGTACTTTCGCTGATACAGTTGCTCACTTCTGGGCTCCTTTTTGCAGCATCAAGCCCTTTGCACAGCCACCATACACTACACTACCAGCCCCTGTCCCTGCACCCATCAGTAAGTGTGAACACAAACTCACCGATTAGAGTAGATAGCAAAGATTATTGGTATGTTAATTGTTGCCTTCTGGTTTAAATGTTTGCCAGGCTATGAGCCCCTGCCTCCCCCACGACCTGCAGCAATAGCAGCTCCTGTGTGGCAAGACAGAACCATTGCCTCAGCAAAACTACGGCTCCTGGAGTATTCCGCTTTCATGGAGATCCAGAGAGAGAGGGAGACGGTACAGACATCCACACATTTATATCATTTATCTATATACATTTTGCCAAAACCATGTCTCTTCTCTATTATCACCTCTCCTTCCTTCCCTACAGTATAAACACCTTTTCGTACTCATTGGCCCATCAAACCCGGGCTACAGTGACCCCGTTTTGGAGTCCATAGATGTGAGGCAGATTTACGACAAGTTCTCTGAGAAGAAAGGAGGCCTGAAGGAGCTGTATGAAAAGGGGCCACACAACGCATTCTTCCTCGTCAAGTTCTGGGTCAGTACAGAAAACCAGTTTTCTGCCTGATAAGATCATTTTTAATAGCTTTGCAAAGCATGCTTCAGGAAAGAAATATTACAAGACGTCAAGATATCTTTTAGGAATTGTTAATTTGGTGTTTTACATTAGGCCACTCCGTTTACAATCTCAGGTTATGACCTGCTACACCACACTGGGGAAGCAAAGCCAATGTGTGGCTAGTGCCGGGGTTTACACAGGAAATCACTTCCTCATTGGTAGTTGCTTTGTTAAGCAGTATTTTACTTAAAGGTGCCTGTAGAGGGTCTTGTAAACAAATCAAAATGTTTACATTGAATGTTACTCACCAAAATGCAAATGGTGTATGTATTTCCTTCCTGACACAGATATGTGCTGGAATAGATACAGTGAATATTGGTGTATTTGTCTTTGGTATTGGTTTCTTCTGAATTTCCCTGTCTTTTGACACTCACGTTTTGTGCTTGTTCCAGGCGGACCTGAGCAGCGACATCGAGGAGGGCGCTGGTGTGTTCTACGGTGTGAGCAGCCAGTACAGTGGTACAGAAAACATCACCATCAGTGTCTCAACAAAGGTCTGCTCCTTTGGCAAACAGGTGGTCGAGAAGGTTGAGGTGAGAAATTGAACATCTGTGTTTTTAAGTGCAAATAAAGAATCTCATATCCACCGTATATTAATGTGGTTTAATTGTGATGTGTATGTGTGGATTCATCCCATTCAGACAGAATATGCACACATGGAAGGAGGAAAGTATGTGTTCCGCATCCATCGTTCGCCCATGTGTGAATACATGATCAACTTCATCCACAAGCTCAAACACCTGCCAGAGAAATACATGATGAACAGTGTACTGGAGAACTTCACCATCCTACAGGTGTGTTTGCGTGTGCATCTATATGACATCCTGCATCTGTAACGCTGGCCTGGTGTTTGAAAATGTTTTATCATTAAATCCTGATCTCTGCAACATTTTTCTCTTCCCCCTCTTTCTCTTGCTAGGTGGTGTCCAACAGAGAAACTCAGGAGACTCTGCTGTGCATTGCCTTTGTGTTCGAAGTGTCAACCAGCGAACATGGTGCACAGTACCATGTGTATCGACTAGTTAATGACTAGCAGCACGTCACGTGCATCCTGAGACTCTCCATTGACTTTTTGATACATACAGCATAAACACTATTTCCAGCTCAAACACAGAGTAAACACTCCTCTACTCTAAACACACACTAGTTTTAACAGACCAACAGTCACACTGTAGTCACACCTGTTGTTGTTTTTTTTAAATGTGTATGCATTTTCATCGCTGCAAACTATGCACACATTTCCCCAAAATCCCATGACTTCAACACTAAATTTGAAAATTATTTTTATAGATTTGTACCAAAAAGAGACGTAATTATCAGTATGTGTTGGAATGTTATTCAATGTAATTATTCAGTCAAATGGCTGAATAATTCCATAATCACCTGGTGAAACTGATTGTGCACATTGTTCAATGTCGGGCTCAAAATATCACGGTTCATTATGGGTTTTTTATTTTTAATAAGAAATTAATTTACTGACAAGCATATGAGAAAACCATAAAAAAAAGAAACCAGCAAAAGAGCCAAACTACATTCAATCAAGTTTAATATGTTATATTTTTCCGTCATATACAATGACAATCTAGCTGTGGTGAACTAAAACTGGGTATTCTTATCTCCAGGCAGTTTTCCAAGCATATGCATTTACGTCAGAGGTGTGACTGATGTGAGACAAGTTTGAATATAGGTTGGCAATGAAATCATTTAATCAGTGTTAATGTCACTCTTCCACAATGCCTTTTTGCTTCTACAGTTTGTACTAGCTATGTTAGGTCGGAATTGATTGAGCCTAAAAGGGCGTATCCTCTATCACTGCTCAGTGTGGAGAACCATTATACTTTAGTTGGTTTATCAAAACTGTTAGGATCATGACAGAAATAGTGTGAAAGAGTCTGCCTTTTCCCAGAATGCAATTCACTACATGTGAAGACATAAAAGTCGTATTTATATTTGAAACACATTGTCAAAGTGTAAAGAGGGCCATCCTTTTTAGGTGTATTTGCTGTTTAAAGTTTTCCAGTGTGGGGGGGGGAAGATGGTTTAATCCAATGTCAAAGAGGTGTTTTAATTTTGGCTCACTTGTTTTTGAAAACAAAATAATTCACAGCCAGTTTCAGATTCAGTTCAGCATTTTGAATGAAATAATGATCTTTTACTGTTAATTCACACAATACCTTTTTTTAGTCTAACTGCATTGGTTCGCTGCAGTATTTCTACCTCCGCGTGAGTTGGGATAAGAATGTGCTTTGGTTCATAAAGCCTAAACCTGAGGAGCACTGATGTATAGGACGTGTACACTACACTTGTAATGGTACTGTTTATAAGCCAAAACAAGGTAAATAGACTTGTTTTTGTAAAGATGAACTATCTTTTTTTTGTATTTTACCAGCACAGCTAGAAGTGTTACTCTAAACATCAGAAATGATGGGTGTTTTGGTTGTATCTTTTTTGGTGTATGCATAATGATGTATGGTACAGACCACACTAAGGTTACCCACAGTGCACTGGGGTAGATTTTTGTCTGATAACACTAACAAATTATCCAGCTTACACTTGCTTTTTTTTCCTGTTTTGGTCTATGTAATGTTTTTTGTTTCTGGTACACATTGCTACCAGCATTTTTTATATAGTAAATGTTATTTGACTGTATTACGCCCTCTCCTGGCAAGATTATCTTTGAACTATTATCATGAAAAGTAAAAGCCAACTGGTTCAGTTTAAAAAAATATTATATTCACTGTGTGGTCAGCCAAAATGTATATCTCTTTATTTTTTTTTCCATAAGTGTACTCTGGTTGGCTGTGCCCCATCCCTTTTTTTTGGTTGAGTCTGCTCAGTGAATAAAATCTGTGCCTTCATGCTGTAATAAAACCACATGGTGTTTGCAGAATCAAGTCTTGATAGTAAAATGTAGCTGCATGGGAGAAGAAATCATCCTTAAAAACATCTAAATATTAAAGTGTTGATACCCTAATTAGGTGAAATTCCATATTCGTTATAGACTCCAGTATCAAACTGTCAAGTAATAAAAGTTGGCGTTGAATATTTGGTCCTATTCTTAGTATCCGAGGAAGAAAATAATATTTTTTTTTAATTAATCTTAACTTTTTTTAAGACAACGCTTTTGTAACAGGTTCAGTTTTAGTACAATAAGTAACACCTGATGCAATTGGTGTATTTGTTAAAGGGATTTCTTAAAAAACATTTGGGGGAAAAGGTGTTTTCGTCTCTGCACCTAGACATGGGTATAGTTACGGCACCGCTATCCAGCCCTATTCCTAATGGACATTTTCCACAGAAGACATTTTGAAATGTCCCAGTGGAAAAGGCACAGGTGTAAAATAAGAAAGTGAAAGATTTCTGCCATCAATTTAGCTGCTTCTTTTTCCGAGTCCTCACCTGTGTTCCTTTCTTATTTACCATTAATCAGAATGTCTGCTGTGAAAATATGTATACCTATATCTAAGGCATTTGCCCATTTTCAGTCTTCACAATCACAGATATACACTCAAAGGTAATAGGTCACATAAGTTGCAATTCTCATTTGGCCAGCTAGATGGTGCTATCACCTCAATTGAAAAGCCTCAAGTACAAGTTGTTCAGTTGTTCAGTCATTTCTGGAGTCTGGAGCTATGTATCTGTAGCACTGGCATATGGAGGCTTTACCATCTCCATACATAATTAGTGTGCATCTGTATGTGTGTCAGTGACCAGACTGCCCTTCACAGTTAAGATAGTCCCATACTCCAATTGGTATTAAGTTACAATCAAAATGCTATTTCAAATAATGATTCCTGAATGTTGAAGGGGAAAAAAGTAGCTGCTTGGTGTTTTTCCACCATGAAATCTATATTATGTGCTTCTTTTATGCAATATGTGCACAACTAAATGGAAAATATACTGATTTGAAAAATCAAAGACATTCAAAGTACAGGCCTCTACCACTACATACTTGTATAAGCAACAGAATACTTATCCTCTAGGGAAAAAGGCTGACATTTATCCACAACGCCTCTGCAATCTCTTCTGTCCAGATCAAATCAAATGTATCTCCAGACATACAAAATTTAAGATAATCACATACTCCTATTCATGCCTACAGAAGGATAACCTATGAACTGTTCTCTCAATCCATTTGTAGATGAAACTTTTTCTGGATCTTTCAAATTATTTGGACAAAAATTTCACATCGTATATGTGTTGGCAACCCTCCAAGCCATACATGACAAAGTGTAAGTGATAAGAGTACTTTCTTTTTATAGTCCAAATCCATATCTAAGCAGTTAAGCTGTGGTGACAATGTTTTCAGCACAGAGAGAACTATATTCTCTGAACATGAATGTATGGCAATGCTTAAGAATAACATTTAGCCTTATACAGATGTGCTGTGACTGTAACGCTGTCACTGTGAACCCATGGGCTACAGCTTTTCACTGCCAGTATTCCTCACTCTCACTCTTGTGGTTCTTCTTTTGGCAGACATTAGTCAGTGTTATCAGTCTGGAGTCGGGTTGAAACGGTGACACACACACACACACCCACACAAAGTCCTCATGCTGGGTGTGGTCCTTACTGCTTAAGCCTCCCAACATCGCAGCAGTACAACATATAGCTAACATAGTTGACCGGTTGCTCATGGCTGTATTTCCCCTTAAATTGGTAGATGCTTCAGCTCCAGAGGAGCACTGATGAGAGGTTTAGTTTTATGCGGTAGTCACTTTCAAATATAATAAATCTGTCTTAAAAACTACAAACTACATGGGCTTTTTCTCTTTGTTTTTCATTCAACCAATACTGCTTTGTCCTGATCCTCAGCTCAGTGGATCAAACAAGTGTTTGACTCATGTTCCTTTCTATTGCTCAGATAAAGAATGTGTGCGTTTATATAATCATAAACGCACACATCCTAGGTACGTTACACATATTATATTTATTACCTTGGCAATGGTGAGGTGAAGGGTGTGGTGGGAAAATGTCAACTGCAGAAACTGAGCCAAAACAATCCGGTTACACAGAGAACATATGACTTGTATCATCTCCCTTTTCTCCTTGCCAATCTGTCCATCCCTTCTCCCATCTCTCTATCCTCTATAGCCGGGAGATGCTTGCTCATTCTTTGACCCAACCTCTGTCCTCAACAATTTGCCTAAAGGCAAGTCGGGTTAGATCTAACTCAGAGTAAACACCTTTTTGTATGTTTGGCAAGAAGAAATGAACACATTTTCACATGTTACAGTAGGAAACCACAGGTGTAAATTATCAAATGAATGAAGGATTCATTATAAAAGAATGCCTCAGTGTCATTATACTGGTATTGTGCATGCTGGCTCAAAATGTCTGCAGTAAAAGAGGATATCTGATTTTACCAAATTAAATGACTATTAACTGAATACTTAACTGAATAATAATGAAACCAGAGAAACGGCGTGTACCTACGGCAGTGTCGATTATTACAATAATTACATTTAATTCTACATTTAAGCTCGTAAATTTTAATCTGAATTTCAAATTTAAATTTAAATTGTGAATTTATAGGTAAAACAACAAACTCAGATGTGGACACAATAAAAGCAACCACGTCTTACTTTGAACTACCGCTTAGTTGAAGCAACAACTCTTCAACACAAGTTTTATCTGCTAAACGTTTTTAAGTAGACCTGTCAAAAGTATAACCACTCATTAAGCTGAATAGCGTGTTTAAAAAGGAGAATATACCACCCAAAAAAAAACAAAGAGCTATAATTTATCTATAAGACCTTAATAAAGTATTAATAAATATTATTGTAAACTCTTTAAAAGTGGTACACTTGTATCTGTTGTACAGTATAACCTGTAACAATGTGTCAGAAGAGTCGGAAAAAAAGTTAAGGAGTAAAATGTTCAGAATGTAATGTGTAAATGTAATGGAGTAGCAGTGGGCCGTAGTAACATAAGAAAGTAACAGTGGTGGAGGACGTTTTCACATCCTTTACATATAGATAAAAGAACCACTACTGCAATATGAAAATACTCCATTTCAAGCAAAAGCCCTGAATATTATACGATATCATATTGTATGTTTTTTTATGTAAAATCTTAATATTAAAGTCTTAACAATATCTGACAATTTATTGGAATAAAAAGTACAATATTTCACTTTGAAATGTTGTGGAGTTAAAATATAAAGTAACATAAAATGTAGTAGTTTGTGTAGTTAGGAAGCACAGAAAAGATAAGACAATCTTAATGTTCATACTGAAGAATCTCTCCCCTCACACCTAGAAGTATCTACGCGTCTCCCTTCTGTTGCTCCTCAGTTGTGCAGACGTTGCACATTGAGTCCTAAGCCCCGCCCTTCTTTCCGCACCTATCGTGAACTCTCTTCGGTCCCACCCTGTCCCACCTCGACGGGGCGCGGTCCCGAGGGTGGAGCTCACCGCTGTTGCTTCAGGAAACATTTAGCCTCCGACTTAACTTGTTGTGTCTGCTGCACTCCTCGCACTGCAGAGCCGAACTTCTCCCCCGAAGTCCGCACTTTATTTGGAAGCTGTTTTCTGTTTTTTTAATTATTATTTTTTTTTTAAACCAACCTTTCTCGCAAAAGGGCACCGTGCTGGGAAGATGATGGATCCGCTGCGTTCAGCGATAATGGGAGTCAGGGGCCCGGACGACACGTCGCTCGAGGTGCCCTCCGACAACGAGCTGAGTGCGGGACCGCAGCGCGTGCTGGATCAGGTGCACACCATCAAGAGGAGCAAGTCCAAACCGGGGAAGAGCGGCTCAACGTCGCCCTCACCAACAGGTATGGAACAAAACTTTATGCATAATATCGTTAGGAACAATGACAAATCATTTGCAACCTCTTTATTCGGACACGGCTGTTAACTTTCATGCATCCTAATAGGCTATTAGCGCTTCTACACTTTATATAATAATAATAATAATAATAACAACTTTATTTATATAGCACCTTTTAAAAACAAGGTTTACAAAGTGCTTCGACAGACAAGCCAGCAAAACAGTGCAATAGAAGAAACATTAAGAACGATCGTTAGGATAAAACTAAACAAAGAAAGTGACAAAATACATTTTTTTTAAAAATCAAATGATATTGGTAAAATATAGTAAACAAATATAAGATAAAACACCAAGACCAAATGAAAATGAAACAATAAAACGACGACATCACATAAAAGCCAATCTGTAAAAATGTGTTTTTTTAAAAAGTGATTTTATAAGGTGTACAGCTGTACGTGGGAATAAGGCGTCATGTGACAGCAGTTGCATCCTTGAGAACGAGATGTTTCCTTGTGTGATTACTGTGAAACTCAGAGACATGTGTACTCATCCCAGCATGCCACAGCGGCTTCTCTCTGTCAGTGAGGAATGTAGCCCACGGGCTTACCCACTAACTTCAGGCTCTTTTGGAAAATTAGAATTAGATTCTTTCAAAAACAACTCTGGTGTTTGGCTTTGATTGCCACAGGCATTGCATCGACCCACCAGCAATTAAGTTGAGTTGAGATGGAGCGTGTGGTTGTTATATGGCAACACAGGGATCTATCAGTAGATGTTGTTATCTTTAACTATGTTGTTACTGTTTTACCAACAAGGCTCCAATTGATTGTGAAGTTTGTGGCCTGTTAAAAGGTGGCCTCCATTAATGATTGCATTTCACAGTGCAGACAAAAACATGTTGCCCATATGAGAGGCTTACAGCCAAACCAGGTAACATTGAAAAACTCTACTTTAAACCTTAGAGGCTGTTCCTGAAGAATAAATGCTTTATCACCTGTGGCTACAAATACAAGAGCTTCTTAATTGCCTTTTTATTGTTTTCCCCATAGATCTTAATCTTTCTTTCCATCTTTTGTTCTACAGTTTAAGATAAATTCCGTGGTCTAAAAAGTAAGATACGCTATAAGTAAGATGACTATCTGACAAGCAATTCTTTGCTCAGCGCAAATGTATACCGAACACACAACAGTAGTCAAACACTGCAAATTCAAAACTAAACAACTACAAGGTTAGTGTTGCACACACGCCTGAGGCTGCTCTTCATGTTAATGGTGGGGCCGACCTTTTAATAACATACATTAAGCAGTGTTCATCAGTCACATACAGTACAATTAAAGTTTCTGGCTTGTCAAAAAGAGACCGTTTTACTATCAGTGTTGGAGCATCCAAGACCACTTCTGTTTTGCCTTATTTTACAGGGCAGGTTAACCAAATTGCAAAAAAGGCATATATCATCCATAGTGCTAGCTTTGGTTTGTGTGCCTTAACACCTGTGCTGCTGCCCCGGACGTTATGGAGGTGATTGGATATTTGTTCCTGGTGCTCAGAGAATAAACGGTAGAGGAAAGATAAAAGTAGGCCTACAAGAAGAGACTGGTCATCTATCCCTTAAAACTCTCTTATTGATCTATATTTTCCGTTTCTAGGTTCAACACAATGCAATAAAATGTACAGGATTTGGCCAGAAGCAGCAGAAATTTCAGAGTCCAATATGATAAAACCTCAGCTCATAAAATTCAAAAAATCTGCATGGCTAGACAGTTCTAGGATAGCTAAAGAGAGAAAATGTGTTTTTTTATTAATTATGTGAGCTGACCCTTTTTGTTTTTTTATTTAGGGATATGGTGCTTTAGTCACTTTATGAAAAAAAAAATTGTCCTTCTCTGCAAAGACTTAAGCTAAAATAATGAGGACGAGTGTGCCATTGTTTTGAGAACCATAATCCTATAATAGTAAAGTCACAGACCTACATTATGACACAATATGGCAGCGAGACTTACGTTCCCATGAATCACCCAACAAGACAGCCAGCCGAAGGTGCTGTAACATGTTGGCTATGTGTGGAGTCTGGATTTCCCAAAGCTTACACACTGTGTCCACTGCAAAGCCTGTTATCTGAGACATTATGTCACGTCTGTCTCTCTGTTTAGTGAAAGGATTGCCAGTCATTCATATTGGTAATATGTGTTTGTAAAGGTCCTCTCAGCTATTTTTGATTTCACAATAGTTAAAGACTAAAATTATTATTTGCCATTAATTACTTGATTATGAACTGAATTAGTAAAAAAGTATTGATAAAATACTTTCAAGTGAATAATGCTATTTACAACAAAGCTCAAATGATTAAACATTTCAGCTTTCGATATTTTAGACAGAAAAATAGTCAAAATATTTAATATTGTAAACTCAATCTTTCAGTAAATGAATTAATCTGAATAGTATTAAGTGGCTGACAAAAATTCAAAGAAATTCAGCGACACTGTCATGGTTTCAGGCCTACGTGTTTGATGCTCATTGGAGGTCTTATCACCATGACAACATTAATCTGTTTAGGTGTGTTTCAAATTTCTTAGTTATTTGTCATACTGGCCTTGGTAACATCATGTGGTTAATCGACTGCTGATCTTGCATTCCTTTTCTTCTCTGTATGACTTAGTTGTTTATTTCTACTTATCCTCTTTCAACAGGTCTGTTTCCCCAGACTATGAAAACATATGACTTTGGATCCTTCAAGTTTTCTCCATCCAAAGCAAATGGCACCTTCAGCCGCACCATCTCCAGTCAGTCTGCAGGCTACAGCAAAGCGGTAATTGATTTTCCAATGGATAAGCCTTGATTGTTGTCTTACAGATAGAGCATCGCACAAGCGCTTTTCTCTTTCACAGACTCAAGATTAAAGGTGCAGTGTGCAGCATTTCGGAGGATCTTTTAGCAGAAAGGGAATATTACATTCAAAACTATGTTTTACTTAGTGTTTGAAAATGAAACCTACAACATATCTACATAGGGAGCCGGTCTTCTTCACAGGGTCCTCCATGTTGCACCGCCATGTTTCTACAGTAACCCAGACTGGACAGGCCAAACAAGAGAGGGCCTTTCATGTTTTTATTTGACCTGAAGGCCACCGTAGTTCTCAAACACGCTTGAGAAACCGCGCTAACGTGAGCCGCAAAGTGCAAAACCTTGTAACCGCCAGCCGCCATCTGATCTCTGTTGCTCCTAAAGCAATGTTATTATATTAAGGATGGCCTCTGAGCTTGGGGAGGTTTTTGAATGTTTTCTTCTGTCTAGCAGTTATTTTCAATTCAGTGATACCTGCAATCCTTTTTGTCAATAAAAATAGTTACTTTTGTGCGAATTTTTTTTATATGAAACTAAGAACTACATTAAGACTCGAAGATAACATAACTTTCAACCATAAAATTATAAATGCTTTTAATTGCATATGAGTAAAGAACAATTTTAAGAAATATTCAGTTGTTGATGTTAATGTTAGCTTATCATAAAGACTGGAGACAGAGAAACAGCGAGCTATGTCAAACGGCAAAATCGGCCTCCCAGCACCTCTAAACGCGTGTGTGTGTGTGTGTGTGTGTGTGTGTGTGTGTGTGTGTGTGTGTGTGTGTGTGTGTGTGTGTGTGTGTGTGTGTGTGTGTGTGTGTGTGTGTGTGTGTGTGTGTGTGTGTTTACTGTGTGTGTGTGTGTGTGTGTGTGTGTGTGTTTTACTCACTCTGGGTTGGCCTGGGTTGACCTACTGACAGTGAATTGAGGCATGTCTAGGGAGTGTGTTGAGGTGTTCTTGCTGATGAAGGCGCATTACAGCTTCATGAATCCCTCTATCACATTGTGGTTTCACTGTGTTGCTCTAATTCTGTTGACTCCACTGTCAAATGCAAAATGAATACTTAAATTACCTGGTAAAAGATGCCTTGCGGAGCTGGAGGCTGTCTTGACTTGTATATAGCACCTTCGATTACCCCTGTCATACAGTTAAGCATGTATTAATATTGCAACTATACAAATATTCGTTTATAAGTGAAGGAACATAAATAATTGTATTATTACAAACCGAGAATCAACAGCAACCCAAAACACATTAAAATGTGACAGAGCACTGCGCTGTTAAAGTTTATGCGTGTCTCGTTTTTCTTTATTTTTCTAGTGCCGCAGTGACATCTCTCCACTTTGTTTCAATATTGATAGAGTTTTTTAAGTTTACTGTTATTTTGATTTTAATTTTTTTAACAGTAGCTTCGTCTGTGGTGACATGGCTTGGGAACAGAAGGGTTGCCAATTCAAGTCCTCGCCCGGATCAAATACGGATTAAGAGAAGATCATGATTATGTTAATTACTTAAATAATTCATTAAATAATTAAATTTACTGTTGTGGGTTATAGCAGATTAGGATTCTTTGATAAAATCGGGGATTAAATAAACTCGGAGATTAAATACATCTCAACAATTAGTAAATACTATTAATTGCATAGAAGTAAAGAACAATTTAAAGGAATCATTTGTTGTTGTTGTTAGTTTACTATAAAGACTGGAAACAGGGAAACAGTAAGCCTAACTCTGTCCAATGTCAGAATCTGCTTACCAGCACCTTTAAAGCTCAATAATGAACACGTTATAACTAGTTTGTTAGATCCTTACAAAAACTAATACAAAAGTGTACAAATGACAAATTGTGGTTTTACGGTTATTTTTGAGGACTATCATTGTCTCCATAGTAAATTCAACATTAGTGATTGAGTATTTTGCAGTACCAGGTATATCCTGCTCTTATTTACATTACCTATCTAAATATAACAGAAATGACAACAACTACAGTAATATTATGGTATATCTTATAACATTTTAGTTCCTAAACGAGACGCATCCTGCTGTGCTGCTTCTATTTGCTCTGCTAAATTTACATCCGTCTCTCCTGTCCTCTGATATGAGGAAGGTGGCTCAGTCAGGGCTGTAGCCATTGAAGGAAGCGGGCAGCGCTTTGAGTAAACACGCTGTCGGCTCTTATCGAACATGTTGTTGACAGATCTCTCCTCCATCGAGCTTTTGCTGCTTAGTTGCAGGGCATGCTGGTAACTGAGCAACCAGTCCGGTTCGAAACAGGAAAGAGTCACAAAGAACCTTCTGTGTTTGTGTGTGTTTGTGTGTGTGTGTGTGTGTGTGTGTGTGTGTGTGTGTGTGTGTGTGTGTGTGTGTGTGTGTGTGTGTGTGTGTGTGTGTGTGTGTGTGTGTGTGTGTGTTGTGCGTGCTTGTGTGTAACCTGCTTCCCCATTAGCTGTTATCCCTACCAGATAAGTTTTAGTGAGTTCAAAGACCGATGTCAAATGTTTTTCTCTGCCAGATATGCAAGTTTACTGTAGTTTTTCAAATAAACCAATAAGAGAACAAGGTTTAGTAATGACATGACTCATCGTTAAAGCATTAGCGAGACATGTTCTGTCATTTTAATCAGGCTATGCCAAGTTTCTTGCATTCTTTGTACACAAAGACAAAGAAGAAATATCAAAGTCAATATAAATTGATGCACGGCGTAATTACTCAAGATTAAGGTGATAAGTGATGTGAAGATTTTGAAGAAAGGTTTAACGGGTTATGTGTCTGACTTCCACACACAAAGGTCCTCTGTGAGAAACTGCTCAACTGTGCCAGCAGTCCTCTAACACTAACAGCTTGAGTTGGTCTCCAATGATGGATATTATGTTGCTTTGGTTTGTGTGATTGTTTGGGGAATTCTGTTGCTTTCAGCATGAACTGAGGTAGAGGGAAGGTATGCATGCTTTAAATCAGGTCAAATTCCTTTCTCTTGGTTTATAGGGAACTTCTTTGAAAATGGTTCTAGTTGAAAGTAAGCTACCTACTTTCTGTTTTTTTTCTGTGACCTGGATTTTTGTTATAGAAAAACATTAAGGTGATGCAGTGAATTAGCATTGAATGGAATTATTTCATTTTTCGCAAAGACAGCTTTCCACGAATGGTTAGTGTATATTTACTATAATGTGTCTTTTTCAATCTAATCCGTCATTATATCCACATTACTGATGATTATTTATCAAACATATCATTGTGTTATTGTTCTGTGAAAGCACCAATGGTTAACCCTACCATATTGTTGCAATGTCAATATTGAGGTATTTGGTCAAAAACAGTGTGATTTTTGATTTTCTTCATTTCACCAAGCCATACACATGGAATGCTTTATGTAAAAACCTCCTGAGCCATTCATTTCTTCTTTTTAGGTAAATACTCAGAGGAGTCGCACTCTAACCACTAAAACCATGGGTGGAAGATATTTCAGCACCCCAGGCACATCGGAACGGCAAATCAACGCTTTCAACGCTTTCACCTTGCCCAACGGATTGAAAGCCTCTCGCAGCGACCCAGCTTTGGCTCCCTCATTTTCTGCTGCACCCGTGATGGTGATCAGTTATTTTAATGTTAAATTGTAGTCTCAATGAAATACCATTTCATGTTGTTTTTAGGGAACCAATTGCTCAAACAAATACCATAATAACTACAAGTTCTCCACAGTGCCATGCTATATAAGCATTGTAAAATGCTCTTTTTTTTTAGAGAGCCAAAGGGCAGGCGTTCCAGAGCCAGGGCAGCGTCCAAGCTCGACCAAATAGACACAGCACCTATTCAATGACCAACAGCACTCAGATGACCAACAGCCAGTCACGCATCATCCAGCCGCCCTCTGCCCAGATTCACACTGAGGGCAGGATGGGCACCATCAAAAGACCCAACTTAGAGCAGCAATCCGCGTGAGTTCACCTACTTCCCTGGCTTTCATCGACATTTTCGGGCAATAACAAGAGGTAGACATGGACATGGAACAAGCGTGACATATGAAATTGGTTACATCTCATAGGCACATGAATAGTCCTTTTTTCACAATGTTTTACATGTCTTAAGGTGGCATCCAATGTCTACATAGTTGTCTACAAGTCTATTTCATTGATAATTGCAGCCCAGCTATCTAGGTTTGTCCAACTAAAGAAATTCTTAGTCGACTAACACTCATACCATTTTTTTCAACAAATCAATTGTTTGAATTAATCAACAGTTCTGTAAAACTAAGTTTCTGCAAAAAGAATCACACAAAAATCCCACTTTAGAAATGTTGTTTACCAGAGATGTGTTTTCCAATTTCTTGAAAATAAATAATTCAACTTAGAATCGAATAAAAAAAAAAATCTAAGACCAAAACCACTGATAAGTCAACTAACTGACCTAGAGGTTATCTTTTGCTGGAGGGTTCATCTGCAGCCTTTTTGTTCTGTGCTTCTACTTGCAGCCAAGAGTGTCTTAAAAAGATATTCCTCTTGAGCCACAAATTTGTCTGGGATTTTGTCATAATATGTGACGAAAGAACAGCTCATTATCTTTTTTAAAATCCATCGAAAACTAACTCCTTGTATCTAACTTCCAACTTTCTCTCCTGTTTCTGTGCCTGTTGCTGCAGGATGAACAGTGTTATGAACATGTCAGACATGACACTTAATCAGGCTGTAGCATTCCTGTCTCACCCTGAAGAGAATTACCAGCAGTGTGGAGCCAACTTCATCCACCACACCACCTTCAAAGAGGAGGGCACCAAACAGGAGGTCCGAGCACTCACACGCAAACATGCACAAATGGATGTTGTCATTTGAATTGTGATACAATTGGTAAAGCACTCGATGAAGACCTTTGTGTAAACTGCCTTGTTGGGAAGGGAGGAAAAAGCATTTATTACGCACTCTGCTGCTGGTTCTGTTTGTAACGTTCAGTGTTGGAAATTCCACAAAGTTCAACAAAGATTCCCTCCACATTTCCACATAACAGGTTTCCCAACTAGGAGGTATCCCCGGTCTTGTGACCCTGCTGCGGAGCCCCAACCCCGGGGTGAACCAGGCCGCTGCTGGAGCTCTGAGGAACCTGGTGTTCAAACACCAGGGCAACAAGCTGGAGGTGCAGCACTGTGGGGGCATAGCTAAAGCCCTGCAGCTACTGAAGGAGACCGATTCTACTGAGACCCAGAAACAAATCACTGGTAGGATATTTTTATTGGGTAGAAGAGTGGCATAGTGTACTAACATAGCATGTCCTATCCTTAAATATAACATAGACTGAGCATAAACATTTGCCTAACAACATACTTCTTTTTGTGATGTCTTATGCTTAATTTGTAAAGACTGTAAAATACAAATAAAATAGAATAAGTTAGATAATTGTTCTTGAACAAATACCCAGTCTTAGCCAGTCAATTATGCATACAATTTTCTCAGTAGACAAAGTGGACATAAATCAAGTAATAAGAATAAATAGTAAAACAGGCTCAATGCAGACATAACACCTACATAAAGGCCACGAAAAAACAAGTGTGATTATTTTTGCCTTAATATATCATATCCATATTCATGCAATAAGCATTTTGTTGGATTTACTTACAAATTTTAATTTAAAGTAAATTTCATACTACATACATATTTCTCTTACAATCACTATCGGCTCCACTTTGGTGTGAGGTTCTTGGACCATCCATTTCTTCATAAAACATTATGTTTTTGAGAACAAATTCAAACTCATGAGGCATGGGTGAAATACTTAAATCAGAAATACTAAAAATAGCCTCTTTTTTTTTAATACTTATACTTTTACTGTTTTGCCAATGAAGGCCTGCTGTGGAACCTGTCCTCTGCCGATGAGCTGAAGGGAGAACTTATAGCTACAGCTCTGCCTGCCCTGACTGAGAATGTGGTGTTGCCATTCACCTGCTGGTCAGACGAATGTGCCAACAACAACATACACCCTGATGTCTTCCACAGCGCCACAGGGTGCCTGCGGTGAGAACATTTAAATGATCAGTGCCTCTGGTGATAGATCTTTTTGGCTAATAGCATAAAATTGATGAAGTGATGACATTTTGGACAGACATGGATGTTAACTGCAACTGACATGTTAATGGAGACAAACAACCGTGAGGCAGTAATTCTCGTTCTTTTTTTTGACCCAGCACATGTTCAATCTTTTTACTTAAAATGCGTGTGATACACAGCTGAACATTGAACTGAATTGAAGAAGAAAAAATGTACGGCCTTATTGACACATTGGCAGTTATGTAATGTCAATGTGTACAATAGTGCTCATTGTCACTACTTATTATTGGCATTGCTTTTGAAACATCTGTGCTCCTCGTGCCTAATCTCCTAATAGGTTGTGATGGTACAAGTTACATGTTGGCCCTCACAGTTCTGTTTACTACTATATTCTAGACATGTAAGTGTTTCCTTTTGGATTTAAATTAATGATTGTTGTGTCTGTAGGAACCTGAGCTGCTCCCAAAAGAAGGAGCGGAAGGCAATGAGAGAGTGCCCTGGCCTCATTGACTCCCTCATGAGTTACATCCAGTCCTGTGTGGCAGAGGAAAACCCTGATGACAAGGTGAGGTACCTTTTCCAATCCACCACTTCTATATGTTTAAATTCAAAGGCTCTGCACACGGATCACGCTTCAGAGTTGGTTGATAGACTCATTTTTAGCCCGACACCTTCCCCATTTAGTTTTACTCTGTTCAGCTGCTGCAGAGAACGATTTTTCAGTATAATGAAATTATAATGAAATTATTTCCTTTTCTTGTCTCTTTAAATTCCTCCACTCTGATCTACACCACCACTAACATCACTACTGATATGATTGATGCTGTCTAGTAGAGCTGAAACAATTGATCAATGAATCGATCAGCCAATTGACAGAAATTTAATCAGTAACTTTTTTGATAATCGATCAAAAGTGTTTGTGTTTTCCAAAATGATTGGCTCCACATTCGCAGTATACTGTTTTTCTCTGTTTTATACAATTGTAAACTGACTTTCTTTGGGTTTTGGACAGAACAAGCAATTTAAAGATGCATGTTGATGCTATAACTGTTTCAATATTATACACTGTATATATTAAGCTTTATCTCTATTTTCATAATTTCATTGTGTTTCATCGATTTATTGATTAAAATCATTTTATTATAATCAAGCTGTATTTAGTGAAACTTGTAGAAGAATTCTAGGAGAAATCATGACTCTATCTTAAGACCTCGATGGATGTTTGCTTAATCAATGGGAAATGTCAGCCACAAATTGAAAAGAAGTTACCTTTGTGGGCGGGACAAATGGACTTCAAGGGAAATTCTGGTATTTGTCAACGTGGGTGTTAACTTTTTTGTCCATTGATCATAATATCCATTGTTGGATACAATCCATTGTACACAATCCATTGTAGAGATAGTAACAGTGTAGACAATAACCTCTCCTCTCCTCTAGTCTGTGGAGAACTGTGCATGCATCCTCCATAACTTGACCTACCAACTGGAGAAGGAGTCCCCTGAATGCTTCAGCGAGTTCAAATCTCAGACAGAGAGCGAGTTTGAAAATAGGAAAAGCCCAACGATCGGATGCTTCAGCCCCAGGAGCAGCAAGGCTCAAAAAGAGGTGCCCACTATCCACCACACCTCCACCTCATGTTTTTTTGACTAATTAATGATGCTCCTTGAATCCAAGCAGCCTTCCCCTTTCTCAACTCCTTGTCTTCTTTTCTTCTCAGTTTTCATTTGATGCGGCTCAGGGAATGCTGGAGGACAGCGCCCCCTTAGGTCAGAAGTGGTTGTGCCATCCCAAAGCTATGCAGACCTACCTGTCTCTGCTGGGCTCGTCCCAGAAAAGTGCCACCCTGGAAGCCTGCTGTGGTGCTCTGCAGAACCTCACTGCCGACAAGGGGCCGGTGAGTACGAAGAAGATAATTGTTAGGATTAGCTTTTATGATAGGCGTCAACGGACATTCGGGATTACCTCAGATTGACTTAAGAAAGGGGAGAAGCAACGGAGACGGAGATGTGGTGGGAGTAATGACACAACGGCACAACTCATCACAGTCATAACCGACTTGTTTTGTGAGAAAGGGTGGAGTTCTCTCTCAAGGATTCAGAGGTTATTTGAGAAAGAAAGAAGACGTTAGAACAAGGAAAAGTGGGATGCATGCAAATGTCAAACACTTACAAAGTCAGCTGGAATGAATATCACAATGCAAATATGGACTGCTACGGTGAAGTGGGAGATACAGCTAATGTGTTTTCCTCCTTCTGTCTTGTTTTTGCTTCCCTTCCAGGGGTCCACTGCCATGAGTCATATACTGGTTCAGAAGCTGGGGGCTCTGCTGCACCTACCCCGTCTATTAAAGTCTCCTGACCAGAGCCTGCAGAAGTCTGCCATGTCCCTGCTGGGTAACATGTCTCGGAACAGCGGTTTGCAGACCTCCGTTGGTAAGGAAAGAGAGTGAAATATCGATGCTGATGTTTGTTCCGCATTCAGCAGGAACATGAATGTAGAATTAGTCCACATCAAACTGATTTAATGTATGTTTTTCTTTGTCTTCTCTGTAGCAAAGCAGATCCTGCCTGATCTCACCAGCCTCATCTCCGCTGGACCCCGAGAGATGGGAAACTCCGAGGACACTATAGTGTCAGCTTGCCACACAGTAAGGAATCTAATGTTGGCCGACACTGAGATCAGCAAGAAGTTCATCAATAAAGGACTAGTGTCATCGCTGGCTGACCTCAGCCAGAACAGGTGAGTTTTTATTTTTTCATCTCTGTGTTGGAGATTCAGCTTTCATAGCTGTGACAAACTTAAATGATTTAGTTTGTGTGTAAAGCACTTTCTCTACACAAATAAGAGTGTTTCAATTTGTTCCACTTTGGCTATATGTAAACATTCAAAGCACCAAAACATGCATGTATTTCTGTATCAAAATATCAACATACACCTCTTTCCAGAGAGTCTTTCTGTTACTATGCCAACAGTTTCAACTGGAATCTCTTCTAAACTTCTTACCAAAGAAATCGTGGTGAAAACCATGTAGCAGCATGTTCTGTGAATATGTAATGTAATATGTGTCACAGTAAACATCTTCTGGCATTCTTCCTCAACTTTGCAGTTGCTATTGCAGCTTTATGTCAAAAGGTTATTTTAACACAAAATTTGCCACTCAGTCGACTTTTGTCTTCTGCTGTCAAAGTAACGCAAATATCAGTCGAGCAGGTGATATCTTCAGTGCCTAAATTGCTTCTTTTCCTTACAATTGTGTTTGGTCTGCATTATTTTTTCTGATCTTTTTTAATAACCTCTGCCCATCTCTCTGCCCTTCTGTCTTAGGTCTTTACCCAAAGCCAGCAAAGCAGCTTCCCTGCTGCTCTACAGCTTATGGAACGAGAAGAATTTTCAAGGCGTTGTGAAAAAGGTAAATCAGAAAGATCTGAAATGCTGTGTGTTGAAATCTGTAAGGCAGACCCAAGAAGAAGCTATTGTATCCATGTATCGGGTATAAGCTTAGCACATGCACACGAGCAGAAGGAGGGCCCAGCTGAAATGAGTGGGTGTTTATTATTAATCCTCTGCTAAACACAAGCACTTTCCCTTCCCTTCTGCCACACCCAGAAGTTCAGTGAATACAGAAAACAGTCACACTGGAATCTTGGCTGACTGGTTTTCGGTGCTCACTGTCTATTACGGGAGGAGTAACACATAGAGGAGAGATGAAGAAGAGGTCAAGACAGGAAGAGAAGTGAAAAGGATAGAGAGGACAGAATACATGAAAGAAATTTCTGAAGTTTGTTTATGATTATGAGCAAGTGTGCTTACATGTATGATATTAACGGTAGCACTTATACATGTCTTAAATCAAGAACTAAAACTGACAGCTGGCAAGAAAGGGAAAACACCCCACTTTTCACACTGTCGTCATTGCCCCAAGGCTCCTCTAAGTTGCTGACACAGTACATTTCCTTTTAGAGCAAGGGTGTGGTGTGTGTGTGTGTGTGTGTGTGTGTGTGTGTGTGTGTGTGTGTGTGTGTGTGTGTGTGTGTGTGTGTGTGTGTGTGTGTGTGTGTGTGCGTGTGAGACACTTATAACTGAATTTTTTTCAACTTTTTGATTGATAGATGGGAATGGCAAAATCACTTTTTGTCAACGACTACACCACAGCATTGCAGAAGTCGCTGCAAGTTTTGGAGTGAGTGTGCTGGACGAGTGGAGCGAGAGCCACAGAGTCTGAAAGGTACGATTTGTTTCTGAATGCTTGTATTTGCATATATTCAGATTTAAAGCCTAAGTCGGATCAAAATGAGCAGAATTTGTGTCATGAGGATTCTAATTTTTCCTCTGTGTTTCCTCTTTTTCCTGCATGTTCTCATGTGTTTGCTTTCAGAGGGAAACCAGCATGTTAAGACACTGCTGTGGCCACACCCTTGCAACGAGCAGAGTAAATTAACATTCTCCACATAATGATTTTGTTGAAAGAGCATAGCAATTAAGAGTGAATCATCCATTGTATATAATTTAGTAAAAATGAGAGCTTTTAATTTCATGAGTAATCCTGCATCCTTTTATGTATTTGATTTGGATATGTTTCTGTCTGTGCATCTAAAGGGATGAGTGTGTTTTTGACAGGCGAAGTGTGCACGGGATGAAACTCAGTTCTTCTGGCCTGAGAGCTGCAGTACACCAGACAATGTTATCTGCAGTGAAAGTTACTGAAGGCATGCAGTGGTTATTAAGATTCATCAATGGCATTGTTGTCAAATGTGTCTGCAGTGGCTCAAAGATAAAATATATTTAGTGGCCTTGAAGTCCGAGCAGCCAAAATGAAAATAAGAAAAAAAAATATGAAAGCTTAAAAAAAAAAACAAAAAAAAAAAAAGATGTTGTGTATGTTATATTGTTGCTACTGGATGAAAACTTGTACATCCATTTGAATTGTTTTTATGACTTTGTTATCTGTTTCATTCTGTGATTCAGAGTTTAGTTTTTATAGAAAAAAGTAACAAACGGCTTTCAACACGAGTGCCTAAATAGTTAAAGGAAAGGTTTAACATTTTGGGAAACAGGCCTGTCTGTTTTCTCGCTGAGAGTTGATGAGAAGATTGATACCACTGTTCTGTCTGTACATTGAATGTGAAGGTGCGACCAGCAGCCAGTAAGCAAAAACACTCGAAAGGGTGAAACAGCGAGCCTGGCTCTGTCCAAAGGTTACAAAATCCACCTACCTGCACCTCTTCAGCTCAACACATAACTCATCATATCTTGTTTACTTTATCCCCTATCCCTTACGTGTTAAAACAACACTTTGTGGTGTTACAGGATTTATGGACCCCGTAAAACCACAATGTGTGATTTCTGAAACGTTATTATACAAACAAGATGAAAGGTGTTAAGAAGTGGAAATATGTTACCTTTGGACAGAGCCGGACTAGCTGTTTCCCCTGTTTCTAGTTTTCATGCTAAGCTAAGAACTAGCTGCTGGCAGTAGCTTCATATTCATTAAACAGACATGACATTTTTGGAGAAATATGTTTGTGGCATATAATAAGGAGCTTTCTCTGTGACTCAGTCTGTACATGGAATAAATAACAGATATGGAGACAGCATTGTAAGTCGTGGTCTTTTCTTCAACAACCAACATTAAAGTAATTGACTGCGCTAACAAAAGGTTCATACTATGGTCTTATGTGCAGTATACGATTTTGAAAGATCCTCAATTCTCTGTTCATCATTTCTTGTACATCTCTTGAAGCTGTGTTTATGTGGTGTGTGCATGCCGCTCTCTGACTAAGAAAACAAATATGAAGACAAAATGTCTTTTCAGCTCCATTTACTAAATTGGGTGTGTGGGTGTGACTGAAGCAGGTTTTGTGAGATTTAACTCCAACGAGTTCATCATTAATGTGCACTGTTTTCACAAATAAACAACCATTGTTCATTCGTGGTATTCACAATATATTGAAAATGATTTATTGTTTTCTGCATGATCTAGATTTGGATAGCTTTGTCCCTGCAGCTTTATTCAACCGTTCCATCTCAGTAAGGTTGCCTTAACCAGTGACAAAATGAATATGTTTGTATTTTTTTTGTCACCTTTTTATCCTTCAAACAACTGAGTGACTAACTGTGAATGGCCCTTCTCTTTCTACCTAACTGTTAAACATAAAGACACTGATAAATCACTTCCAATTATTGTGTCTGTTCCATTAAACGTTCGTCCCCGGTGCTCTCCTGATTACAAAAAGGAGTTAAAGAAAACACCAGATGACTAACTAATCATTGAGTCTGCTGCCGAATTGTGAAGCACATTGTAAGAACAAAAAAATCCTCAGTGCCTCTTATTTTTACAGAGGTAGCCATTATTTGTGTATCGATACAAATCAATTTGAACCAGAAATATTATAGTGTATATAGTATAGTTTGATTTAGATTATTTCAGGATTGAGTAGATTTGCAACTTGTCCCTCTCCTGAGTGTCAAAAAATGATAGAGAGCACAGTAAAGACACTGCAACTCCACCCTTAGACCACAGACGTGTTTCATTAGTTGAGATAAATACAGTAAAGTCTGGCAACAAATTTATAAATCATACTTCATCTGAATGGTATGCTTCTTTCATTACAAGTTGTAATGTTTCCTGCATATTTAGTGTCACATCAGATCCACGCCAAAGACTTAATTAGTGTTTGGTTTGGCAACTTTCTGTCTGATCAAAATCACTTTAAGATGAGTTATGTATTCAATCTGAGTAGAGGTTAGAAAGAAGTTAAAGGAAGAATGTCTGTCTTCTTTTTCTTAAGGGTTTTCCCACCTGGATTTCGGTTATATTGAAATGATTCATCTAGGTGTGGGCGTTAGCCTGCGGAGCATCATGACAGTCTTGTCATGTCAGAGCCTGTCTCTGAGTCGGAAGAAAGTCTCTTCCCGTAATTGCTCTAGGCTTTCTGCATTAATGTTATTTTACTCTTTGTGGAGTTTTAAATTCCATTACACTCATGCACCCACACTCAAAAGTCTGAAAGAGCAAAAGAATTATTGATTGAACTAAGATTGTTTATATTTACACCCTTAGGATCACAGAGAATCTTATTTAATGGTTGGTAATCAAAGGAATACAGCAGAGTGAGATGGAGCTGGAAAACTGGATATAATTGGTAGGTGATGGGTGACTGGGGGAAACAGGTGGGGCCAGGGTGTGGCAGAAAAGCCAGGGCTTGGTTTGAGGAGGTGGCTGCAGGATGGGGCTGATGGTTACATTGCTCACTCTGCACGTCTTCAGCTATTTCCTCAGGCCTCTTTTGGTCCTTTTGGATCTGTTAAAAAACAAGAAAGGGACGCATGAAGTAAAAAGAAAACATGTCTGTCAACAAAGAACATTGAGTTTGCACTTTTACTGTTGCAGGGTCCATTACAAAGATCACAAAGCATTCAGCACACTGTGAGACATGCAGGTGCTCTTTCAGTGTGTCCTTGACAGGTATTACCGCTGACAGCCAGCTCTCCCAGTTTGAATGAGTATCAGAGCCTCAGGGGGCCTGTGAAGCAAAATGAGAGCTGGCCTGTGACAGGGAGGGGAAGAGTTATATAATTGTTGTTATAAGATCCTTTATTTATGTTTTTTCCAGTCACACTGCAGCATGACATTAGGGCCCCCTCTGTGTTTTTAGAACATGAATTCCAAGACATGATTCTACATTTTGTGAGCTGAGCATGCAAGGTTTCTTAAAACTTTAAATAACATGTCTTTACATATTTAAACAATACTATGGCTGGCGATTCACAGGATATGCATAAACCATATGTTCTCTGAGAGAGGGGAAAGTGTCGGTTTGTCTCTGACGCCATTTCACCAAAAGTAGAAATATTGGTTTTGTTAACAAGACTAAGCATGTTTGACATTTGACACTCTGACTTATCAAAACAGGTAGAGCAAATAATAAACTTAATGATGGCTTCTTTTCATTAAGTGTCCCTGTAAACCACACCAGTGAGTGAACAGGCACAATACCAGAGCCCTGAAACTAGATTTCTTATATGGAATGCAGCCATCATTAATGTTATCAATTCCAAACTTTACTTTCCCTGCTCTGACAAGGCAAAAATGTGTGCAATGAAAAGAGCCTATGCATCGACATTCCCTTTGAGAGAGGCTCTTTAAGTTTTGTTGTTGAACATAGACTTTGGGCAGATGTCCATGAGCTTAAAGCATCCGTGTAAAAAGCATGTGTCGCATCAGAGAGAGAAAATATTCGATATAGAGTTCATTCTTACGATTTCTGATGGTCGCTGACACGGTTCCTCAGCACATTAATCTAAAACAAAGAAAACATGCAAATGTTACTTGAACCAGGTCCATTATATCCTGCCTTTTCTCAACAATATATGTTGCGTACTGTAGCAAACACCTCATATTTCTGACTGGTGAGCTGGTACTGCAGGTCAAACTTTTCTGCCTCCAGCTCGTGCATCCACTCCCACAGCTCTTTAGCTTTCTCCCTGTGAGACACAGATACATTTCATTGTGTTGAAGGATTATTTTCATTGTCTCGTGTATCAGAAATAATATCCCTGCTTCTTGTTTCTTGTAGTAAAATGACACAATATCTCTCCACCTACTTGAGTTTGTCCTGGCTCATGTTTTCGATGTCCAGAGATTTGCGTCTTTCACTCAGGATTTTCTTTTTCTTCTCCCTCTCAGTTTGCCTCTTACCACTCCGTTTTTCTGTCTGTGAAAAAAGTGAAATGAAACATAGCTCTGGTTTTCTTCCTTCAGATTTGAACTGTTTTAACCTCCAACTATGAACCTTCCACCTGCTCACCAACTTCTGCATGTAACCTCCAAAGTGGAGGCTGGTGAGGGTTTTCTTCTTCTTAGCATCATCATCTGCTCTCTTCTTGGCCTCCTCCTCCTCCTTGCGAGCTCTCTCGTCCTAAAGAGACATGAATCCAGAGAGAGAGAGGACTAGGAGTGACATGCATTAAGTAGATTTAAGAAGTATGCAGTACATTACAGCATCTTGAACATGACTTTACCTCAAGACGCTTCTGTCGCTCTTTATCCCTCTCACTTCGGATCCTTTGCTGCTCTGCTCGCTCAGAACGGCGCTTATCCTGCAAAACAGATCATCATCATAGCTGATCTTAAAGCAGGTCTTTAATGTTGTGAATTATCACGTTTAATTTACTGTAGGCTGAGGCTCTCACAATCCTGTCCTTGAGATTAATGATATCATCTTCTTCCTTCTTTCTGCTCTCAAAGTGAACCACGATCAAAGTCTGAAGCTCCATCAGGTCTTTCTCCATCCTTTTACGATGTATATCCTACAGAAACAGGAGTTCAGTGCATCTTGTACTTTATGGTAGGGGTCTATGTGTCACTGGCTTTACATCATTAGGCAGAAACCTATACATGGTATAATGTGTAATATGTAAGTCGGTCACTCACATCAAAATCCACCTTCTCTCCGTCTGGGATCTTAGGAGGGATGAGGTTGGGCATCATAAATGGCCTGGAGATTAAAAAAAGAGGGGAAAAACACAGGTCCGGGAATGAAAAACACTTATAGTCATGGGATAAAGTAAGGGGAGAATGTGAAGAAAAAAGAACAGAAAAATCTCAGTCACTGTGGATGTCAAATGAGCATAAAATGCAATCAGCAGGTTCAACATGGCAAACAAATGTTCCTCTATGTATTCATGCATGTATTTACATGAGGGATGCTTAAGAGCAGCTTCTTTAAATGTATATGTTACTCTTTGCTTTTGAATAGTTTATATTTTATTTTATACCACGATGTAATACAATGAACCCTAACTAACCATGGTAATGTAGAAAGCAACATTTGCAAGTCTTACATTTTAGATTTCAAGTGTTAACTTATTCATATTCTTCATTATTCACCATAATTAATGGCATTTCTAACGACTCATTGTAGCATATTGATCATACACTAATAGGTAGGGTTGGTCCAACGGCATGTGGTTTACAGCAAGGGTGGGGTTAAAACCAGAATTTAATTTGCTGTACCTACTTTATTTAACTGTTATGTGTAATTATTCACCAAAATTATATTGTCAAAGATATACGTTATTTTTTTCTCTATATATTGTCAGAATCGATGGGACATTCTGAGCCTTATTAATGTCATAAATATTTATAGTAAAAGAAAAAAAACTCTATTTGGTAGATAACCACTTGTTTAGGAACTACTATAATGCTTCCCATAATGCTTTGGGGGATGTCAACAGGAAGAATGTAGGGTAAGCTAAAACTTAAGCCCCGTTTCTACAGCCTGATTGTTTACATGTTGGTAAATTACTTAACGTGTGTCTAATTAGCTTTTTATCAGTTCCTGTTTGTAATGTGACGTTACCCACGCATGTGTTGACAACTGTCACTGGATAGTTTTGACGCAGAAGAAACTATAAAAACGTGGAGGAACAGGCTGAGAAGGAGCGTCTGACTTAGTGGATGGATGGACAGTGGACATACTGATGTTTTTTTCAAGACATGTAAGTCACGTGTGTCATGTTTGTGTGTTCATAATTGAGTTATGACACCGAAAAAGAAGTGTACTTTAATTTATTAGGCACAAGTTGCGACAATCATGAGGCGTTTAAGGTACCCAAATAACCCTTAGTTATTATAACCCTTAGTTATTTGGCCTTGTTTGTATAATCCATACAAAAGACAATGTGTAAAAACAACAATTTATGATCATGTTTTATTTGTCCGCAGGCAGTATCTTTGTATGGTTTAAACAAACAACATATTGAGTGTTGGTAAATGATGTTCAGCCATGCTTGAAGGACTTTATTATCTTTTGAAACAGCTTTGGGCAGGACCAGGTAAGCTAGGGTTTCCCTCTGTTTCAAGTCTTTGTGCTAAGCTAAGCTACCCAGCTGCTGGCAGTATGACAGATGATCATGCAGATATGACAGTGGCATGGATCTTCTAATCTAACTCTCTGCAAGATAAGCCAATAAGTGTATTTCCCCAAACATGTCAAACTTTAAATCAATGCTGTTGCGCGTTATAGGAAGTATAATAGGTCCAACAATAAGTATTTGGTTTCCATGACAGTGCTGTAGAAGAACAAACGTGTGTGTGTGTGTGTGTGTGTGTGTGTGTGTGTGTGTGTGTGTGTGTGTGTGTGTGTGTGTGTGTCCTTGTTTACATCAGGGAGTGTTACTCACTTGAATTTTGGTTTGGCCTCCTCCTCTGTTTAGAAATAAAATAGGAGATTAAATTAAAAGACAAGTCCAGACAACACACATACTCACCAAGAGCACCAAATCATATCATAATCCTACCAGGAAACGAAAGTTATAACAATGGAGCCTGTGTTTGTACTTGAAGCAGCTGGGTGGGAAATTTTATTCAGCAGAGAGTTCATCTGAGGCAAATACTTTTCAGGTAAATGTTGAGTACAGATTTGCAATGTGTAAGGTATGCCAACATAAACTGTGATGTCATTTTAATAAACGGTGTTACCTTCCCCCTCCTCTGCTTCCTCTTCTCCATCTGCAACCAAAATAAGATACTTGAGAGGGTTGTGGTTTTTTAGGAGTGCTGAGAGACACAATTATACGTCCGAGTACATGAAAAGAAGGGAGAGGCCAAAATAGAGCACCGAGAAAGTCTGGTACTGTTTGCTTATCTGTGTTGGTGGGAGTGTCAGAAGTTAAGTGTTGTATGTGTCACATATCATAGTTAGAGGTTGTCTAGATAACAGATCACTCACCAAAGAAGGTATGGCATCTGTGACCTCTGACTGACACCGAAAAAAGGCGGAACACAATTTTGGAAAGATCGCTATGTTAGGAGGCTGAAAGGATCTTTTTTTTTTAAGGTTTGGCATACACCAATATACTGGACAAATTAAGATTTTGAGCTGACAGTCGCTCCAAATAAAAAGTCATGGCATCACCAAAGTCATACTAGTATACATCATTTGAGAACCATGAATTCTGTGCTGGTCCCGCTTGTAAATGTTGAGATATTTTGAAAAGTCAATGGATCACCAAAGTCGGTAGGATTGAATGACTGCAAAGAATTACATGACAATCCAACCAATGATTGTTGAAATATCTCAGCCTGGACTAGGTAGTGCACTGACAACGCCAGCTTTAGCAAGGCTAATAAGAACTGCACAAACTATTTGGGCAAGTTGAAAAGTCCCTCTCTCCTGCCCGGTGTGTGACACATCAGGTGACAGCTTACAGGTGCCTCACAGGGTGTTTTGCTGATTTGAAAGCACAGATTAGACAGAAAGATGACTTTGAATCTGACTAACATCCCTCCCATTTCGTATGCTTGGCAACAAGAGAGAGAAAACGCCTAAACATTGCTGATTTAGGTTAGACAGAAGATACCTCTGACAACTAAGCAAAAGCCTTAGGGATGGGAGGCCCGAGGATGACTTTTTTCCCAGCGGCTAAGTGTTGTATGACTCAGAGAGAGAGAGAGAGAGAGAGAGAGAGAAAAAAAACATGTTTCAAGTTCCTGCAGACTGACACACGAGTGATGTGAGATAGCAGATTGTTTTCCTGTCTGTCTCTGACTGATGGTTACGAACAGAGTATATCAATCATCATTTCTTTGCTGTCAACACATACCCATCACTCGATGTTGTCTTGCTGGGTTACCACTGATACAGTAACACCACTGACGGCATATCTGCACTCAAAACAACACTGTTTACCCCCCAAAAGACCCACTCACCTTGTTCTTGGTTGGCCTCCTCCTCTGCAGCAGGTTCGTCCTCTTCCTGCACGGCCTCTGACGGAGGAGAAAGTTGAACGGCAAATAGTTTCATATCAGTGAGGACTCTTGACACTCACAGGGTGAGATATTGACGCATTGCCTTATTTCAGCCATCGCTCTCCCTTGTCAATGACCTGTCATTTGTCATAAGTTCACGGTGAAAGGAATTAACTGAGACGATGGCTGCTCAACCTAAGTAAATGGACATTTTTTTCTCTTTTCCATCATTTCTGCTTTTGCAGGAGTTTGTTTGCATTCTTTGGAGACATGTCCACATGATTTTAGTTTGGTTGTTGGATTGACCCTGTGTTCTAGAGTACAAAGCCTTGCAAGAGATAACAAGTGATCATTTCAGAATGAGCTACCCACGTCTGGTATTTGAAGCAGATAGCACTCAAGAGCTGTTCAAGTGTTGTGTGTGTGCAAAGTGTGCTGTGTTTGTATTTGCCATGCGTGTGTATATTTTCAGTCCGTTAGATGTGATGACACAATGTCTTCTTAACCCTGACATAGGATTTATAAAATCATGCGATAAGGCCCACATTTGAAAACAAAATTTGCACGAACAAGTTCACGAGTAGTTAAGTTTGGGAATTTTGGAAAAAGGCAATGTTTTGTTTGGGCTTTTGACAGTTTACACTGCTAATCCGGATTAGTTGGATCAGAGACAGTCATACTGAGGACAAATCATTGCAATGATTTATCATGAATAGATCAATACATACAGTACCAGTCAAAAGTTTGGACACACCTTCTCATTCAATGGTTTTTCTTTATTTATTTTTTAAATATGTTTTACAGAATATGTTTTATATTTTAGATTCTTCAAAGTAGTTGAATGAGAAGGTGTGTCCAAACTTTTGACTGGTACTGTACGTGCATAAATGCTGAAATAAATACACAAATATGCAACAAATAAATACAAGTATACACATAAATAAAGGATGAAACAAATGCAGAACTAATATATGAATAAATAAATACATGTTGGTAATTACTTATGACTTAAATGACTAAACATCTTAAACTCATTCCTTAATATCTGTACTCTTATGTGTATTTATTTTAGGATTTCTATGTCAAGACTTTAAATTATGTCTGTATTTCTGTGTCTGTATGTTGATGAAATAGGTGTTGCCTACCTCACACTAAAGCAGGATTGATCACAGGAGTTTGATCGATTTGGATCATTACTTCTGCCACGTTTGCCCAGTTGACCAATCCTGCTTTAGAGTGAATTTAGTACCACCAGCGTCATTAATATATACTCAAAAAATAAACCAAGTAACATAAAAATCCACATGTTTATTAATTTAGTTAATGCAGCATTTATTTATTTATTGATGAATAAGTCATTTTTCAATCTGTATATTACATACCCTTCTCCCATTGATTGCCAAATGTTAAATGGATATTATTTCTCATAAATCGTGCATGGATCATGAGTTATTAGAAACCAGGAAAGTCACCTAGAGAATTTTTATTTAATATTTCAAAATCAGTTTTGTGGCATAATGTTCAAGCTAAGATACTGTGCATGTGCATAGTGAGCTCCATTAAATTGTATCTGGTATGTTTTCTGATTGAGAGGTCAAGTTGTGACAGAAAAACCCTGGTACTTGCACCATGTCCTCAAAAATAGGTGGCATTTACCGACTTTATGGAGTATTTGAAAAAAAAAAAATGCTTTCAGCTTAAAGCACATTCAATACCTTCCTCTGCCGCCTCCTCCTCCTGCTCCTCCTCCACCTCCTCCTCCTCTACCCCCTGCTCCCCTGCTGAGCAAAAGCACAGAGTTCTTTAGTAAAGCCAGTCAGTCAGCAACATTCAAAGACAGAAAGAGAAAGAAGTCTTTCAAAGCGTGAATAATTCTGATGTAATCATTCATGAATGTCAGTCACAGGCGTTGGTGTAATGTAACTAAACCCATTTACTCAAATGCTGTACTTAAGTACAAATTTGATGCACTTGTTCTTCCTACTTAACTTGAATATTTTGTTTTCCTGCCACTCTCTGCTTTAGCTTTAAGGGAAATATTGTACATTTTGCGCCAATGATTTGTTTCGTCTGTTACTCATTACTATACAAATACCTTTTTTTGCATGAAAACATTTTAATTGCTTGTAAGATATGATGCTTTGCTTTACGCTAAATACCAGTACATGCAATTAAAGCTGATTTCTTTATTTAATTGATAGGTCGAATGAATTATTTACTGTCAACTATTTCAATACAGTTTATGGTTTTCAGCTTCCCAAATGTGAGGACTCTCTGCTTATTTTTCTTAAATTTATTTAGTTAAATTCATTTTCAATCATTTTGAAGTCCCGACTAAAGGTTGCACAAAACAATCATTTTGAAAGTGTCACTTTGGGATCTCGGTACTCTGATGACATTTCTCACTATTTTCAAAAACAATCCATTAAATTTAGAAATAAAAATAGATGCTTTTCTTTATGAAATAGTTAAATGTAATAGACTATTACTACTTTTACTTAAGGATCTGAATACTTTCACCGCTACTGGTCACAGCAATGTTATTCTAACCACAGGCACCTTGACTGTCAATGTTCATCACAAGTCTCATACCTTCAGCAGTCTCCTCTTCTGAATCAAGCAGCCAGGAAAATACACAAGAGAGGGAGTTTACAAATGTAAAAATCACAATAAGACAACAATGCATGTTATACACATCCAAATACCTTTTCTGAAATGCTTTAACTAACTCAAATTATGTGGATTAGCGGAAAAGAAACTCTACCTTCAGCAAACTTTGGCTTAACAAGGTCATGTATTGGTACTAACACACTTTGTGCTGCATTATGATGAGCCTCAAACACTAGGAAAATGCCTGACCTACAGTTATGAAAGCTGTAAGCTTAACAAACATAGATCAATTTGATATTCACATGAATAAAATCCATATGAATGTCTCTACATTCCTTTAAAATCCATTAAATACTGTGTGTATTCAGTTTAATGGGTAGGGTTTGCCATGTTAAACTCCCTGGATTATAAAAAACTACAAGGCTTTAGTTTCAACAGTAGATCACATCTGTCAGGGCGGTAGTGATAGTGTACATGTACAGTATGTGGTGAGTTGTGATGGAAATTCTTACCTTCCACCTCCCTGTGAAAGCCAAACCCATACGTACATTATTAATATGCAGCAATCTGTCATCACATAACAACATACAGCTGTCATAACAAAACAATACAAGAAACTACACGTCTGTCAATGTACAGTACAGTATTTTTACAATTACACAAAAGACTTGTACAGTATATTCAAGCATAAGCATTGAGAAATGTATAGGAGCTTTTGTATGATGCATTCAAAAAAACAAGCTTTAACCTACTCCTCATACTCCTCCACCGCTTCCTCGTTGTCAGACATGGCAAGGAGCGTTCAGGCGAGCAGCAGGGAATCTGAACGTTAAACAGGAGTCTATAATTTCAGCTATAAATCATGTTCCCCTTCTAATTCTTTACAGCTTCATTACAACAATTTATAGCGTGCATACTGCATTGTGGTTGTAAACACAGGTAAGATTACAAGTGGTGAAATTTACCTGAGTCAGATTGATGAGGCAATAAAGCTGAAGGAGAGACTCAGTGTGCAGCAGAGCAGAGGTGACTTCTTTTACTAAAAGGAAAGTGAGGTGGGTCTCGGAGGGTAACGGGACAGACTGCGTAGTGGCACAGAGGCTTTAGGACCCCTTGTTGTGTTATTAATAACTTTTAGATAGTGTGTACTCTCCATTATCACCATTCCCAAAAAAGGTCATACATCACACATTTTCTCACCCTTGTATCTCAACCTGCCGCTGACAAAACACAGGCATCCAACTCTTATCTTCATCCCCCCTCCGGCGCGATAAGTGATGTGACAGAGTATGTATGCATTTAAGACTAGAAAGTGTGTCCGTGTTGTGTAAGCGAGCAATTAAAATAAATTTACGACAGACAGTTGTGGTAATAAAACCTTTTATTTTCTTAGACAGGCAGGCTTTTGCCCACAATGAAACAGAACAAAAACTATATTTTGGCAGATTAAACAAAAACTCCAGAATTCTCAATTCTAACAATAGGCATTATTATCCTCAACACCTTCACCTGCTTAAAGTGCTTGAAAAAATTACATAAGGCGAATAAAGAAAGAGCTTTAAAACAAATATATCAACATCCTTCTGCTTTTCAAGTCTACTTTTCTTTTTACTCACACATTAAACTGTTTTGATGTTTGAAATAAGACATATTTGTATTTCAAGAAGCAATGCAGAAGTGTATGATCGAAGCATCCTAACTTTAAAAGCAGTCATCTCCATTTCAGTCCTTTAAAACTACTTAAACTTTTTTTTTCTCTATTTGGCATATCTGTTGCTTCAGTGTGCTTTGGCAGTGAAGAAAAAAGCATGAAAAAACAATCAGTCTGTCACGGCATCCATTAATCTTCTGGTCCTCTTCGTCTCCTCTCACCATCTACTAAATCCTACAAATAAGGGCACAGAAAAGGAAGAAAGCATTGCATAAGAAAAACATTTTTATTTAATTTATTTAAATATAAAGTTCTGTTAAAGTGTAGTGTGGGACAGTGATCTAACCTTACCTTTTTGAGAATAATAAATGGACGTCTTTGGACATCAGATTTTACCAGGGCTGGTTTCTGGGACACTGCCCTCCTTTCTGCTCTCAAACAGGCTCCTCTTAGCGGTGATGTCCACATGTCTCAAGTCCTACAAATAGAAAAATGTGAGATTTTACTTATTTGTACAAGACAATCAACCCTCATGCAGAAGAGATAAACATAAACGATCTCTCTCTCTCTCTCTGTATGTCCCGTTTTGAACAGCCAGTTAGCCGGTTAATCCGAACTAAAGTCTCTATTAACCACAAATCAAACACTGTTTGCAATGAATTCAAATTCATAAATAATCCTATATTTTAAACAATAAGGAATGTTATCTGGATTGGTTTGGTCAGGGCTTACGGATCATAGGTAAGCAGGAAGAAAAAAAAAAATATATGGCTCAGAACACTTGAGGCGCATACAGTATAGCTGATAGAGTACGTCTGCCCTCTAGCTGCCAGATGCTACACTTGTATCCTTACATGGCGCAGTTTTCACAGACACGTAACAATGCAAATAGCCTTACAGTTGGGTTGTGTGGAGAACCAGTGCTGTCGCTCTTGTTGAGCCAGCGGTTGATTCGGTCCGACATCCCTGATGTGAAGCTCCTGAATTCCTGTGAATTTCCGACAGAGATGTGAAATGATAATAACCCATTTAATTATCAACGCATGCATTGATGCCCCATGCAGATCTGATGAGTGTAAATGTACCTGTCTGGAAACTCCCGGGCTGGAGGGGCTCGCTGCCTGCTGCTCCTTCTCAAAGAGGCCTCTCTTCCTGGACACCTCGTCCAGCAGGAACAGGGTCCTCTGGGTCACATCTGGAGATCGCATTAATTCTGACTTCTACGCACATATAGGAAGCAGAGAAGAGTTGAGGAAAAAAACATCAGTGTTGATATAAAGTAAGAAAATGATTGTTACTTGAGTTGACTTCTGATTTTTGTTGAAGAAAGTCTGACCTGTGCAGCCTGAGCCAGTCTCTCCATCTTCTCCTGAATGGACCTGGATGAAATCCTCTGCTTAGAGCTGGACAAAACATAATGCACATATACATGGTTTAATCTGTGTACACTTACTTTGACTCGAATAACAATAATTCAAACTTTAGGAAAAAATAATTTGGCTGAAAAAACTCACTTTCTCTTGAAAGATGATGCGTTGATTTCATCTTCATTTTGGTCCTGGATAATTAACATTACACACACTGTAAATCATCTCTGTATTTTAACACGAATATCAAACATTTTAGTTTTTAATGATATTTTGGTGCACTATTATGGAAGTAAACATCTTCAATCCCTTTACTCAACCAGTAATGAAAGAACACTTTCCTGTCCAAGGTGATGACTGTAAATCTCTCTAAGAAATTAGAAACCATAAAGGCAAGAATCTTACTGTGTTAGGTTCAAACTTCTTGGAGGCCATCCTCACGCTCGCACTACAACAGAATAAAGCAGTCGTCAAGCACACCGAGATAGACAGAAATAAAGAGCTTTAAAAAGAAAGACAAGAATGTTTCCTTACCTTCTCTGCAGCGGCGCACTCTCCTCTTCTTTCTTCCTCATCATCTGTGTAAAACCAAGCTTATGTGAATATTAACAGACAGTCGTCCAAATATCAGCTAATGACCAGCGCAGTCATCCCGTCTCCGAGTTAACAAAGCAACTAGTCAGCAGTAAAATATGGTAAATATTGCTTCAGCTATCAGCATAAGCCCGAACCTTAGTGGCACAAGCAAATAACCCTGAACTGATAGTCTAACAGCTGATGGGAGATTAAAAAGTGTTTTAACAGTCAAATATGCAAAAGATAATGTTGGCATTTAGAAGGGAGAATGTGTGTGTGCTTGTGTGTGTGGTTTGGATGTGTTTACCCTGAAAGAGATAGTCCTGGAGCTCTGTCTGATGAACGCAGGTTTGTCCGTCTGTTCAAAGTTGCCGTGAGGGGAAGAGCCATTCATCTTGGTCTGAGTTTTAAGAAAAATATAATTTATTGCTATTTAGGATCAGATTTAACTATTCACCTCAGATGAGGACGAGCTCCAGCGAGCAACTCCTCCATTCTTCAAAACTGTTTACTTTGTACAAGCTTCAGGTAAAACCATTGAGCCAATGAAACAGTAGTATTTATAGGCACAAAGACTGTAACATATACTCTTTTAACACCAGAGGGTGCTGTTGCTTTATTGACTTGATTATCAGAAATGCCAGAACTTTTCAGCCATAGTCGATGAGACAAGTAAAGCATGAAGCACAGATAGTTATGTTGTAAATTATATCATCTGACAGTGTGTTTTAATACCTCCTGTGTGTGTCCATTCTGAACAGGGCTTTGAGGTCCACAAGGTGAGGGGGTCTGGCAAGGTGACGTCCAGTGTTGTTGAGGTGAGAAGACCGCCGTAGGGGAGCGAGGGCTCATGGGACTTGTGCACCCGCTGGCGGAGGGGCTTTTGTCCAGTGAGATGGAGACAGAACTGCAACATCAAAACGAGCGAGATGAAAGGTCAGTTGAAGATGTGCATGAGAAAGCAACAACCGATTCAAATCAGAGTAAAGCTGCAGAATATTAGAGTCTTTACTACAAACTCTTCACCAGTCCTTTTGAAATATTGTTTTCTACAATCTGTGTTCACTCCTAATGCTTCAAACCAATAAAATGAGGCCATGGGGGAACTTGTCTGTTGCCAAACAGAAATCCTGAGTGACCAAGGCTGCCTCAGTGTCTTGTTATCCAAACTTCTGAGAGAATATTCTCTCCAGCTTTCTTGCCAGCAGATCTTGGTCAGACAAAAACGTGTGTGTGTGTGTGTGTGTGTGTGTGTGTGTGTGTGTGTGTGTGTGTGTGTGTGTGTGTGTGTGTGTGTGTCCACACACATATTTTGCTTTTGGTTGCTATTTCACTGCTCTACTACACTGTTGTTTTCTCCCGCTGCACTTTAATTTCCCTGTGTGGCGTCGATAACCTTTATCTTATCTTAAAGAAATGTTTGATCTGTATTCTTACCGATGATGACTCGTATACGAAAAGAATAATAGACAGAAAATTGTGCTCATTAACCTGACAAACTTGCGAGCCGGGTTGGACGATGGCTTGGGATCAGGGTCTTTGCTCATCGATTCTCCATTTTCCTGCTAACAAAGAAAGAAACAGGAGAGACGATCAACGTGAGCGCACTGCATAGAAGCTTTTGAACAGAGCCACCTGGGACACGCCTCACATTACATAACGCTGTACGGTTATGGCCTAATTTGCAGATACACTGAATTAAAGCCGCCGGGTGTAATAAAAGATAAAGTTCATATTGTGACCTTAAGCACGCCTTATCAAAGTTTTATAGATGATTTGCATGGTCATTTGATTCACGGGAAAAGTGCAGTCAAGTAATAAGTCCAGTCAAGTAATAAGACAAGTGATGAGCCATACAGTCTTTTCCTTAATTACCGCGAGTTCTATCATTTATTTTTAAATTCTGATGACTTTATGCTGAAAGAAAACACACCGAAGTTGTTATTTAACTAGCAAATATGTATGGCATTCATGTGTGTATGTGTGTGAGCTTTAACACTCTCTTTGTCTGGCTTTGTTCTCCTAAATATTGTAAGTAATGCACACTGAGTCTTTCCATCTTAGCAGGACATGTAACAGCAATATCCTCCCCTGAGTGGAAAAAAAAAGTTGTTGTTGTTGTAGAAGCTGGAAAATGATTAACGTGACTCTCTCTCTGCGTGGGGTAACAGTTAACTGTGATTACCACACTGCAGGTTGGCACTATTGGTGGCACTGTGTTGTGACTGAGAAAAGCCTTAATAGTGTGGCTGTGAGTGTTCTAACTGTCTTGTCAAATGATTTTTCTATTAGTGAAGGCAGTGTATACAATTTAAGTGATGGTAACGTGGGTCGGTCAGTCTACCTCTTTGGTCCAGACTGAATTACCTCAACAACTATTGATGGATTGGTATGACACTTTGCTTAGACATTCACGGTCCCCAGAGGATGAATCCAAATAATGGATAATGGTAATTCTGTGAATTTCCCTTCAGCATCACTAGCAGGCCTATTTCATTATCCCCTGAAATATCTCAACATCTACTACCTAGTTTAGCCCATTTGGTTCACAGACGATGTATCCTAATCACTTTGGTGATCCAGTGACATTTCATCTAGTGCTCTCATCATGTAAAAATCACAGTTTAAAGCGTTGGTTTATGACCAAATATCTGCAAAACTCCCATCAGCCTCAGCTTTACTTGTTTTGTAATAATTAGCTAATGTCAGCATGCTAACATGCTAACCTACTGTAAGGTGGTTGATAGGGCAATCATTACACCAGCTAAATATCAGTATGTTCATAATGTCATCGGTAGCATGTTAGCATTTAGCTCCAAGCATAATGTGCCTCAATGCAGCCTCATCGAACAGCTAGCATGGCTTTAGAGTCTGAGTTGAGTTGTAACATATTAACTATGATGACAGAATATTTCTTTCACTCTGGTGAAAGGCAACAAGTGACTCCTGTCTTACTTGTCTGTTTGTGATGTACGTGCTGGTAATGCTGCCGCTGCTGTTGGTGGGGCTGTCAGGGGCTGTTCTTAGGGGTGGTTGTGGGCTCGATGTGGCTTTCACAGTGGGCACCACACTACCCTGATGCTCATCCATTTCCCCAAGGAGCTCCACCCTTCCTCCTCCTATGCAGGCCTCCGCTTCATCCTCCCCTTCCGCCTTCTGTCGTCTCAGCGTCTCCACGTGCCTCATCCTCCGTTTTTCATCTCGGGCACGCAGAATCTCCACAAAGTCGAGTTGCATCTGCTCCGCACTGAAAGGAAACCGTATATGCACACACGTGAATGACTAACAGATATGATGGATCTTCTCTAATGTCAGTCTGGTGTCTGATCAGGTTTCTCTAATGAAAGGCCCTACAGTTCCTCTCTCTCTTTGAAGACTGCTTCTGCTCCAGGATCTCGGCTGGTGGTGTTTTTGATAGCTTTTGATACTTTCCACACATGGCATCAGGATTCATATGTTTGAAAAGTATACAGATGACACACTCCCATTGGGCAAAAGTGTAAGAATCCTCTCTCCCTGCCTCTATAATCCATCTGCTGACAAGGCGTAACATCCAAGTAGATGGATACATACTAGCATCTCTATGGTCCTCTTACAAGCGAGAGAGATGGAGAGAATGAAACAGAAAGACACAAGAAGAGAGAGATAGTAGCTATGCCTAAACCAGCAGAGAGAAGAGCAGAGCACACACCTAAAGTTCAGACAGTCTATAAATCAAGCTTTGACAAGTTCAAATGAATAAATATCTTTACTAAATCGTGAGAATAACCTGCTGAGGCCCTGGGACATCTCACTTGTGGAGTCTGCCCCTAAGTGACTGTCACTGGTAGGCGTGTCGCTGGTTGTTTGGCTGATGTCAGCATCGGGTTCGGCGAAGCTGCTCGAGCTCTTCACCCTCCTCCTCTTCTCTCTTTCCACCTCCTCCTCATCCTCCACTGTCCACTGGCGTGCTAGGCTGAGGACAGAGTCATAACGCACATAATAATCCGAGAACGTGGACTTAAAACAGAAAATGAATAAAAAAGGCAGAGATACACAAAATGGTATCCGAACCTCAACATGAAAGTTTTGTTATGAAATCTACAGAAGTTAATCCAAATATCTGCTTGTTTTGGTTGTTGGAAGAGTGAGATTACCGTTAAAACTGTTATACAGAACCTGCTTTACTTGTTCATGAACTGTTTATGAGTAGAGTTACAGTTGGTTGCCTGTCTGAACAACTTTAAATAAATCAAAAAGTATTATGCGGGAATGTATGAAGAAAACACAGCATTTATTAGTCTAGTGGTGCAACCAGTTACAGAGGGCTGGTGTTTCCTCTGGAGGAACACGTTAAAATCAAGGGTAAGACCAGTTAGCTGTAGACTTTAACCTGAAAAAAAGGCTTTGTAACATAGTATTCATTCATCATAGTAAATATTGAAGTACCTGTAATAATATAATTGACCCCAAAGGAGAAAATGGTTGTGTTTTATTATGCTACTGTAGACTTACAATGCTGCTGACTATAATAATAGACATAATGCCTGTAAATAAATATTATCAACTCTCGTTTTTTCTACTTGGCTGCAAGAGTGAGCTACATTTATGCCGGTTCAGTGACTAAAGTTAAACTCTATAACGTCTACTCTCTAAAAGCAGCAGCCGCAGCTCCTCTGACACACAGGCGTCATATTCTCTTAAAAATATACTACAGATGTAATCTTACCTGGACAAAGCCGACCAGTTCTTCCGACTGATGGACATATTGCACGTAAAAATATAAAAGTTCCCAGAAGCACCTCGCTCACAGAGAGAAAAGAGTCGACTGACTTTGTGGCCGGCAGTCAAATGTAACACAAAGCAGTCCACCTTTACCCTGGTGCAGCTCACCGAGGCGTCACATGACCACAAAGGTAAGCTGAGAGAGAGAGAGAGAGAGAGAGAGAGAGAGAGAGAGAATATTACACTCTGCTGCCATACAGTTAAAGCTAACATTAAAGCTTACACAACACGCAGTAATAATAATTAACAGTTACTAAGTCAAATTTAAGTAAAATGGGAAATATGTAAATCAACAGTTACGCAGGAAAAAATGGAGGTAGAAAAAGGTTGTATAGCACTTTACAATTAACCACAAAATTTAAACACACAGGATATTAACAACAAAACAAACTTTAAATAGAAATAAAGAAATATTTATTCAAATATTTGTTTTCTTTTTAAGAGAAATGGCAATTGATTTGGATGGTCTAATAGCAAAAGAATGTAACTCTGTTTAATGTCAAACTAGGTTTTGATGCTTTGTTGCATTGGGCAGTGCGTCTCTTTACAGTGTGATGATTCAGAGTGTTTGCTCTGCTGTGTGAGCCACACCTGTCCTCCCCTCGGAGCCCAGTGTGTCGGACTCTGACCCAGACTCAGGCTCAGTCCCAACGCACACACCCTCCACCTCACCTGGCTTTATTACCAAACCTGTACCTGTTTCCGTGCAGACCATGAGGCCACAATAAACAGGATGATCTTCTATCACAATAACAGATGTAGCTCCTGGATGCCTATGTAGATCCTTTCCATTATGTGAATTGTCTAAAGCATGAGCCTGCTTCACTCACACAAGTCTGGCTTAAGGCTTGTCACGTCACTCCTCGGCCAAAGAAGCAAAGCATGCTTTAGTGCCGTCATTGTAAACACTGATGACTGAATTGTGTGTGTCTGTGGTTTGTGTTGCTGCAGTGAACATGTAGAGGGAAAGTTTAGTGACACATGTCTACTGCAGGTTCTTTGCATCCAGAGGAATTAAGTCAATAATGATTACAGCACCACCATTAAAGAAGCACTTGTCAGGATGTGCTTTATGAGCATGCAAAACAGATAGCAGCTGAAGCTGTGGACAGTATGCTGGTGTGGACAGATGGCAAATGCATACAGTAAGCCTATCAGCAATAATGTTCTCCCTCGCAGAAGTGCCTCTGTGTGAAAGTAGCATATCTTGTAGTCTGAGTTCATATATGTCATTATGTTCCTTTTATATTCCTCTAATATAAAAGCATGTTAGCATCCAAACATGTACTAATTAGAACCAAAATCAAATTACATTAGGCCTGAAGAGGATGACATTCATTTTGCAGGTTTCTGGTCATAAACCAAAGTATGACCTGTTGATGATGCTAGGTGAAAAGTCAAGGAATAACCGAAGTCATAATAATGAATCCTGAGAAGAATATTAATAACTTTGTTGTATCTCAAACATATGAAGCTTGCACCACTGCAAAAAGTGAAGACAGTGGTAACAAGAAGACTTTGATTACCCTGAATTTATTTGCATTTATTTAAAGAAAGCCTTTGTTCATTTAGCACACATTTACAAAGAAGAAAGCACTAAGAAATGAAGTTATATTCTGTGTGTTTAATTGTTGTTGTAAATCCAGCTGAGGAAGTGCACACCATTTTGTTACAGTTCACAAAAACCACAGACCATGCTAACAGTTTATCACCCAGCAAGAATATCAAAGATGCAGTTCAATTTGGTCAGGACATATTATTATTATTGGCTATAATATCACCTGGCCTGCTGATTAAGTTACAATACTAGCCACAAATGCCTTCTGAATAAAAAAAAAAACAAGCTGCCTTTTTTTTTTTTAAACTTCGCTGTACAAACATAACCTCAATCTCTGGGGTTCAGTAAGGAGAAAAATACAAATAATAGAAAATGGCACACAGATAAAGTCATTTTTTAACACCATATCAACAAACTGCAAACAATTTTTTTTTTTTTTTTTTAAGGATTTCACTGGGCGGGACCCTTAGCAGCATCGAACATCTTCTTCCTCCCCTCCATCCCTGACATGGCCTCCACATTCTTCCTCCAGTCGCTGTCCTCGACTGGCCTCTTCTGCAGACGATACAGTAGAGAGTTAGATGGTATAAAAGAATGAGAACAGTCATTTTCATGTTTCCTTTTTATAGAGACTGTGAAGTAGAGGAGGTATTATCATCATTGTTGAGTCTAAGCCTTTGAGGCCCATGTTTTCATGGGAATCTCCGATGACAATACTTAATAACCATGCTAGTATAACTGGTTTACAGCACCGAATACACGCATATCTACGGAGGCACACACACACACACACACACACACACACACACACACACACACACACACACACACACACACACACACACACACACACACACACACACACACACACACACACACACACACACACACAGATATACACCTGTATTGGTTAATCTGAACATGAACTCATACACATGCACATACACATACACACACAGACTGACCATGGAGCAGAACCGCTCACAAAAGCCAGTCTTCTCTGCACAATGGGATCATTGTCTTGTGTTCCGTACTTCCTCTAACACACACACACACACACACACGGTCGCGCCCTGCACTGACCTAACGCTCGGTATCTCAAACACACCCTTCAGACACACAAACACACTGTTCAGGTGCTTTTTGGCACTTGAAGCGCTGACGTCATGCGTGTATCTGAAACTTCGCGGTAGCTAACTTGCTCTCTTGCCCTAAGGAAGGTACTTGCTTGCACTGGTTTGCTTGTGTTTTGTATGTGCATGCCTGAGTGTATTTGGTCTTTTATTTCCCTCCGCACACACCTTCTCAGTGTCCTCTTTCTTGACAGACTTGAGGTTGGCCCGGAGGTCCATGGAGACTTTGTGCTTAGAGCCCAGCAGCGAGCGAAGGATGGCGTCAGCAGACACACGAACACGCCGAAGATTAGGTCTCTTGAATTTCCCCCTGAGGTCCAACACCTTAATGTTCAGGTCTTTAATCTGGATCAGGGAAGGATTATTGAATGGCATAACCAGTAGTACTTGAGGATTTCGTCATGGTGACAGTTGTGACATACTGAATCTACTTATGTGATCTTTACATTTCCAGTTCAACCTATATAGCACATGGAAATGGGCTGAGGAAGTGTATACCTCACGTGTGTTGAGCGTGACTTTAGCCTCAATGTCGTATCGCTCCTCATCCACCACATCTATCTTGGCATGGAGCTCTCTGCAGAGGTCCTTAACGTATACACACATAAAACATAAACGTTAAAACTTGTATTTTATAAAAGTGATCACCTCTCTTATTTAGTTGATTTCCAAAGCAAGCTCAAATTTGTGCATCTGGAAAACGTTCAGTTGCAGGGCATCATGCCTATCCTCTATATTAAGGAGATGCAGTGCCCTGAATTCCTTTAATTTAAGAGAATTTGCTGAAGTATAAATGTTTTTGGATGTGGAGAATTCAACTACTATGACAACAACGGCCCTCCGTGAACGCTCAGGCCGGCTCAGGCTCGTACACAGAGGAAGAACTTGCAAGGAATCAGTTACCTGTAGCTGTGCCAGGCTCAGGCCGCTGGTGTTTAACGGAGGAGCTCTCTCTGACAGGTAGTTCTGTTTCTCCTCCTCTTTAACCACAACCTCCTGCTCCAGTTCCTCCTTGGCTTTTGCCACCATCAGACTCTGCACAAATGTGAATCGAATTATAATGCAATGTAATACTGGATGCTTTCACACTGCTCTGGTAAAGCACATCAGCACATAAAGTTTAGGGTAGTTAATTTATGTTTTTTTGTTTTTTTGTTATTTAAGTCTGACTGTACAGACGCTAAATGTTCAGAAGAAGAAGTATAAGAAGATTACAGCTCAGCTTTTGAGAAAATGAACTCTGCTGCTCTCCTGTGGTCAAACCCATGTATTACATTAACGTTTGGCAGAAAATAATTAGGTCCATGGTCACTCTTACCTTGAGCATCAGCTTCCTAGAAGCCGAGATCTTCGGCTTCCTCTGGATGGAGAGCATAATTCATGTAACACTTTTAACACACGTGTATTTATAAATATATTATATAATTGATTAATTTGATAAAAATGGTCTTACCTCTTGCCTATAAAAGAGAAAGAGAAAAGATTTAATGGAAAGGAAAGACCAAAATTATTCCTCAATAAAGCTCAAAAATATTTGTTTTATATCTATGTGTGTGAACGAGTAAATTATCTATAATAAGACCACAAAGCCTTATCACTCACACGTGCTCAGGCATCCTGCTGATGAGATCTCACTGGGGAGAGAGACAGAAGAGATTAGAAACACACACACACACACACACACACACACACACACACACACACACACACACACACACACACACACACTGAACAGTTGTCGTTGTTTGTTCATGAAGCCTTTAGAGGACCAGATCATCTTTCCCTATTTCTCTACACTGTGACTCAGACTGTGTTTGTTACAATGTTTGTAAGATTTCAGCAGGCCAACCACACATAACTCTACTGACTTCTATTCTCCCGCTGCTAAATGTTCTCTTGACACTTTATTTTCACACTTCATAGAAGTGCTATGAAGCGTCTAATTTTCATGCCTCATTAAAAGCTAATTCCTGCATGTCACAAATATCATGAAAGCTGTGAGAACAGGGCATGAGGTGAGAAAGTCTTTTAAGCGGTCTTGACAGCTCATTCTTATAGTGTTGTTTTCACATTATCTTACCCCTCCACTGCCTCATGGCCTTCTGGCCTTTATCAAATCAACAAGTGATTTACAGCACTCAGTCCTTCCCTGTCTCACCTCTTCTCACCCTTTCTCTCTTAATGTCCCTCTCCCATTGTACTTGTTGATTCCAGTTGAGAATGGCGGCACTAAGACCTCCTAGCATGATGGGGTTACAAGCAGCTCCAGCGGATTAGGAGAAAAATTCCCGACTGATAGCCATCCCTCATCCATATCTCCCATCCCTCATCTCCATCTTTCTTTTCGGGATTATCTCGGGGAGAGGAATTTAGAGTGGCCGGTCTCCCCAAATAGACCAGGGGACATCTGATAGACAGCTGTGGAGGGTGATTGTGTGCTAGGGTGCCCAGCCTGGATCAGGGATTAAGGGCCAGCTACTCATGTATGCTTATGATGCTCATGAGCCTCTGTGCTGCAGCCAACTTGGCAATGAAGAAAAACAGCCGAAGGTGCTTTGGAAAGTTCAGCTCAGGCTTGGATTTGAACAGAGATGCTTTGGTATAGATTTAAACCAACCAGCCAATATTATTTCAATAAATGCTGATGGTTTAGGCACAGCCTCAGCCCCAAGGATGACCAAGACCCCTGCTACTGACAAATTAACATCAACATTATATGTATAATCACTTCTAACATCCCTGTTTACTGAATTGACATTAAATACTGTGCACTGATCCTCCTGTTAGACTATAGTTCCATTGCTTAAACCATTAAAATCCCGATTTATTTATTTTTTAAACTTGGAAAAAAGCAATTCTTTTTAGTTCAAACTGCCATCCATTCAGTTTGTGGACCATAAATGCACAAAAGGAAGAAATAACACTAAACCTAAAAAAGTTCTGCAGACAACACCATGAAGGGAGCTTACCTGTGTCAGAGGCAGGAGAGGGAAAGATGTGACAACAGCAGAGGCAGGATGGACGGTTCAGAGATGAGGCCAACGGATGGATGTCCTTCTATTTAACTGCCCCCTCCACACCCTATTGTCACGCTTGCTCTTTCTCTTTTGTTAGTGGAGGCTATAATTAGTCAACCCCATCCCTCTTACTGCCTAATCTTGCCCTGTCCATTTGTCTCTCGCAGATTCATTAAAAAGAACCAGGGGCCAGCAGTTAGAGCCTGGAGATTTGGCCTTTGCACAACACAGAATGATGAAAGCAACTCCGATAATGAGGTGTAAGCTTAATTCAGAACTATAGGCAGGAGTTGTTATGTTTATACTGGTCACAGATTGCCTGTAAATGGAATTGACACTAAATAAAAATGGCAGAAATAAAACTGGCACTTGTAAGTATGTCAGTAAGAAGTGCTTAAAGAGAGAGAGATGAACAATACCTGTGCCGTGTAATGATAGGAGTCGTCATTGTTGTTATACAGTACTTTTAGCGACAATGTTGCGGAAATGTATGTCTCCCTCTGGATTAATTGTGATTACATTGGTGATCCCCTGACTTGTTTTGTGTCTAGTGCAAACATCAGGTCAAAACTTTGCTTTATGGAAAAATACCCGCAAAACTAATCACATCACCCTCAGCTGTTTACCGTGTGCTTATTGCTAAATAGCAAATGTTTGCAGACTAAGCCACTAAGTTTAGATGACCAACGTCAAACATTGTCAGGTGAGCATGTCAACATATAGACATTAGCCTTTATCTGAAAGCACTGCTGTGGCCAAGTAAAAGAGTCTTGTTTATTCACAGCTAAACCTCGAAGGGCAGATCAAAATGTTAGACATGCTCACAGGGAGGCTCTTGGGATTTTGATGCCTTCCATCAAGCAATCCAGACAGACCCTGTTGACAGACAAATTATAACTTCCAGGCACTGCCTGTAACTCAAAAGAAAACAAAAGTATAGCCCCACCACCAAACACAGAGTTTACACTTGCTAATAATGCCAAATTGACTGGCTGTTGATCACTAATAAAATAAATGTAATTAAACTACAGTTAGTTTTCTGATGCTATTGCGGTGGTGTTTCCATCAGTCATACTTATGTATACAGAGGGGTAAAACAAACCATACTAAATGCTTTTTTCATCTGAAAATAAATTCAATAATTTAATATTTGAAATATTGAATTGAATGCTTTTGAACATTTTAATAAATGCAGTTAAAAAGGCTGAAAATATTTTAACATCCTCTAATGAATAGAGCTGGAATTTTTGTTTTTTTACATTTTTACATTTTAAGTTCCATGTATGTCGATTGTGTTGTATTAATTGCTATTTCTTTTCCATTGTGCTGACTTAGTCATGAGAAGTTGTTTTACAATTGGTAATCACTACCAAAAATCACAGAATGACCATGATGCTATTGTTATGCGGTAAACATGGTGTTTTTCATTTTCTGCATGTGCTGGCAAGACAATTCTTCATTCACGATGTATCGCGAGTATTACAGCTACAACATAAAGACACTCACAGATCAGGGCCCAACAAACCTTCTAGAGGTAAGAGTAGGAAAAAGAGTTTGATGCATTTCACACAGTAATATGGAATGTCAGGTTTATACAGTGTGTTGTAAAGTAAGTGAAGGTGGATTGAAGAGAATATAAATCAAAAGTATAAAACACACACACACAAAGACACACACATAGAAATAAGATACACAGAGACAAATTGTATTTATAAAAAAAGCAGTTAGGAGCCTGCACTACATGAAAACTAGCCAAACAACAGTGAATAGAGAAGCTCTCTTCACTCAACAGGAGATAGGCAGACCTCTAGTGGTTTAACACTCACACTGCAGACAGCAGCTCCATTTGGTGAAGCCTGAGAAGAAGACTTGTAAAACATTTTCGCAGTGATTCTGAGTCTTTGTCAAATAAGTGCCCACACACATGCTTTTTCTTTCTTTCTCTTCCTACAAGTACTGCTAAACTAATCAGATTTGCCATAATGTCTGTCCTGTTCTGACCAATACCCGTTCAACTCTAGATCAGCTCATGTTCCAGGACTTGGTTTATGAAATTGCAGGTCACTCACTCTGTGTGTTTATCTGCTGAGAAAACCAGACACCCTTGACAGAGGTTATGATGTTTAGATAGAGCATTCCACCGAGTAGTGTGATTATACACACTGTGAAAGCCTGGACCTCATACTCCACCCCTCTTTAACCAAAGACCCATTTTGACTTTTACAAGGATATCAGGTGATCTTCAGAGAGACTTCAGCAGGAACCTGGGGATTAATATGAGTTTTTTTTTCTAGTTATACATCTTCAATAAACATTGTGTTTTGGTTAGGTGCCTATTCAAATGTTGAAACTAGTACATATCGGTTTGACCATTGTTATGGAAGTAAATTATGACATTTTCCAAGCTCAATAATGTCGCTTAAAGGATGTGTGTTGTTTATAACCACTATTTTGGGCTTCTCCACTTAGTTTGGCATGAATATAACTTATCAAAGTACTTTTAGAACAATTTGTCAATGTCTTTGTGTGTTTGGACCAAACAGCGTTTAGACCAGCGCTGGGTGTATCCGCTCCTTGTGGTGCTCCTGGTCCCTTGCTGACTCATGCGGTGTGGCTAGCTTCGGGGTTTTCCACAGTAACGGGAGAAGTCGCTACACAATCGACCCTTTATTCCCGACCTGAACTGAGCTCCACAGCCACACGCACTGCTATGTGCTTGGCACACACACACACATACACACAGACGTACACAAAACCTGCTTAGATGAACAATATATATATCAATACCTCCACTAACGAGAGTCTGCTGATGCTGAGAAGTTGCTGATTTTCATGCTGGGTGTGCACGTTAACTTCTGTAGGTGAGTATGTGTGGGTGGATGTTTGTGTGCACATGCCTCAGGCTCACTGTGCTTCTCATTAGTCCTCCACACTGCACAGAACAAAAGGTGTCCTGACTTCAGCACACACACAAGAGCAGGAGTGTGTGCCACAATGTGTGTGTGTGTGTGTGTGTGTGTGTGTGTGTGTTTGTGTGTGTATCTGGGGATGTGTGTATTTTCCAGAGGCTATAACAGCAAGGTTACACCACAACTGGAAACAGATGAGCTTAGCAATTAATGGGCTGAACCTAAAATAAATTGCAGCTGACTGTTTAGTTTCAGAGAACAAAAGTATTATATTAAAGCAGAAACACTTAAGGATTAATGACAAAAATGTATTTAATCTTTTTAAGAGTGTAATACTGTACATGGTTTCAGCAAATATATAGAATACAATGTGCAACGAACAGAGCAAAATATTTCTTCTTCATGTTCAACTATAGCAAAAGCATGCAGATCTGTTCAGTCTTTAACAATATCTTTTTAAAAAACAGCGACGTGTTTCCATCAAAAGCAAGACTTAAGAAATAAAGTGACTCCTGTTTCAGCAGGGTTAGAAAACGTTGAAAAATAAAAATGGAAGATATGTTTCCAACCTCAAGGCACAAGGGTTAAACATTGTCTCCGTCCAAACAATGCTATGTTTTTTCCTTATGCAGCGGCCTCAACAATGACCTCAGAAAAATATTTTATCCATGTTGTTTACAATGTATATCAGATTCCAAGGCTTTGTACAACAGTGTGAGTAAGCTCATGAAGGAAGACAAGAAGAGTGTCTGTGGCACTGGTTCAGGGTCCTTTGATCCATACTGAAGGCCGTTCTGTATATCCCATCATGCTGTGCACGACAGAGTCAAGCTGATGGATCTGGCGTCCTCTGCCCTTCTCCACTCTGATTGGTTCACTCCCAAAAAGAAGAAAGACTAGAGAAAAAGAGAAGAGCAAATTTTGAATATTCGATTGTTACTTCATACATAAGACACTGGGGCGGCTGGTAGTGTTCTACAAAGTGCATTCGTAGTGAGTTGCTACACTGTTACCACAGCGACTGAGTTAATTTGGGCACTTGACTGCTGCAGCTCTCTTAAGGAAGCATTGCTGTGGATTCCTGGACTATGAGCTCATAGTTCAGACTTACACACTCATTTCAGCGACCAGTTTCAGTAAATAACATGTGTTGTGTTGTCATGTGATGGCTCTGCAGATTGTGTTATCTAAATGCTGAAAAAAAATGTATGGGCCACCTAGCTCTCCTCACCCTTAGTGTCCAATTGTCTATATGTCAGCTGAATACATAAGAGATAAGAGAAGGCTGGTTGTGTGTGTGTGTGTGTGTGTGTGTGTGTGTGTGTGTGTGTGTGTGTGTGTGTGTGTGTGTGTGTGTGTGTGTGTTTAAAAATACTTGGCTGCCTAGTGAGGGAGAGGCAGGCAGATGTTATTTTGGAGGCTCACATTGCATCTTAATTATGTCCTCGAGTCAGAGCGGGTTTGACTGACGACTGTGGTACAGTTAAGGCCGATGACCATAGTAATGAAAAGCTGACACGACTTTCACTCTACAGCGGAACACCTACAATGATCTACACACAAACACTGGTACTACTTGTAAATAACCTTTTAGCTTGAGTGCTTCTCAGCCACGTGCCACCTCATTTCCCAAGAGTCTCGATGTTTTCATTCCATCTAATCACTGCATCTCGTCTCAACTTTGACCCCAGGAGGCTGAACTGATCGGAGACTTGTGAGGTTTTATGGGAAAATGGTTGAGAACCTCTGGCAGTTTTCAATTTATAAAATGTTTACATTTACCCTTGATTTTCTTCCTGAGAGATGCTTTGACTTTGGTTTCTCAGTGTCCCAAAATTGGTACTATGAACCTGAAACACTCCATCTATGGGAGGGTGTGGTGCCAAACTGTCCCTCACACCCAAAATACATTTGTAAGTCTAAATAAGTTAATATATAGAATAACCTTCTCAAACATATTTTTTCTAAAACTTTGGGACAACCCCATCCGATGCAGACTTACCTTCACCAGCTCAGAGCTCCTCATCCTCCCCGGTGCTGCCCAGGTGCGCCGTGGACAGGTGTCTGTTCCGTCCTGTTTGCACCGCCTGCAGGTTCTTGTAGCGCACCAGTGCCAAAGCGATCTCCGCGTTCCACGCCGTGCCGTCCTGCGGACACCGAAAGTCAATCTCCTTACCCGTAGCCATGACCACGGTGAAATACACTTGCCCTCGTTTGTACTCCACGCAATCCACAGTAGCCATGCGCTCAAAGCGGAGCTCCTTGGCCTTGGAGCTCCACGCCGGGCTCGGAGCATCACCACCGCCGCCTCCTCCTCCTCCTCCTCCTCCTCCTCCGCCTTTGCAGTTCTGCAGGCGCAGCCCTTCCTCGGTGAGCACGCAGCGCTTCCTCTTCCACAGCTGGAGGAGTCCGCTGCTGCGCTTCTCCAGCAGCCCGTCGCTCATCACCTTGGCCGGGAAAGACATGGCGACGCTGAGCCGAAAGTCCTCAGACGGAGCCGAGAGTTAAGAGAGTCTTCAGCAGTGATGCGTCCCAAGGTGTATCCATTAAACACACATCTCCTGCGTGATTGTGCGGCGCCAAGTGTCACTCAGGAAAACACATATGGGGTTTGAGCTACCTCATTAATAATAACAGCCGATGAACCAGAGCTCATATGTTCTGTGTGTATGAATCCAATCAGTGCGCAATGACAGCACTCCGTAGAGGTTGGTGGGCTGGTCTGCCTGGATATGTTTGAACATGCCCGGCTCCTCTGTGGACCTTCCCCGCCTCCTCCTCCTGGTGACGGAAGGAGGAGATCCGGGCTGTTTATGAAAATCCCTGCGTGTGTGTGTGTGTGTGTGTGTGTGTGTGTGTGTGTGTGTGTGTGTGTGTGTGTGTGTGTGTGTGTGTGTGTGTGTGTGTGTGTGTGTGTGTGTGTGTCAGTCAGTGAGTGCTCGTAGACTGTAATTTAACAGTCCGGTGCTTTGTTTTGTGTGAATGACAGTTATGGGTTTTGCCAACTCCCACTTACGTCACAGTGTACCTGTTTAAAGTAGGTAAAAGTAGTTTTAAACTTTAAAAAAAACGTTAATTAAATCACATTTTGAGTGATACAAAATGGGTTTATTACAAGCTGCTTGATTTTGTGTCTCTTTTGAGATGTGGAATGCGAGTGGGTGTCAGGGTGGATATACAAGTCATGTTGCAATATGTGAGAGTGAGAGAGAAATGCAATGTAAGAAATAAATATCTTTTTTCAGCAGATATAAACTAATCAGTCAATAATCATTCTTTTTTTGGAAACTATTTCTTAAGTTTAGGCTATTTGCAACAAATACTTTGAGCAATCCCAGTTCTGATAAATTATTTTATATGTTTTCATACATTATACTGTATATAAACAACCACACCTCCTAAATTATGAAGGCACGTTTGAAACAAACAAAAAAAGCCAACAGATTAAAGTTGAATTAAGTGGTCAAACTGGTTGACAATATTCAAAGCCTTCTGATTGCTCAGAAGTTTCACTGTTTTCTTTGGAGGTAGAGCTTAATTATGGCACTTTCAAATGCTTTGTCATTCTTCACATCCTTGATGGCTGCGTGGCTCTAATGTGACAGTTGAGCCTTATGGGTGGAGTGAAACTGTAATTCCCTGAACTTTAAAAGATACTGGATTTATCGTAACAGCAATGCGATGTGTCACTGTGATGTTATGAGAAGAATGGATACAATGAGTGTGTGACATTTCTTGTACTCGAACACACACACACACACACACACACACACACACACACACACACACACACACACACACACACACACACACACACACAGAGAGAGCAGGAGAGCAGGGTCGTCCTCCAATCAGAGAATCGGTGGTTCGATCCCTGGCACCGGCAGTCCATGTCGATGTGTCCTTGGGCAAGACACTTAACCCTGAGTTGCTCCCGAAGGCTGTGCCATCGGTGTGTGAATGATTAGAGAGACCCTGATGGGCAGGTGGCACCTTGCATGGTAGCCCCTGTCATCAGTGTATGAATGGGTGTGAATGGGTGAATGATTAGTAATGTAAAAAGCGCTTTGAGTGGTCGGAAGACTAGAAAAGCGCTATACAAGTACAGTCCATTACCATTACACACACACACACACACACACACACACACACACACACACACACACACACACACACACACACACACACACACACATTCAATTTTCAATTCAGTTTATTTTGTATAGCCCAGAATCACAAATACAAATTTGCCTCAGAGGGCTTTACAATCTGTACACATGCGACATCCTCTGTCCTTCCCTCACATCGGCACAGGAAAAACTCCCCTAAAAAAAAACCTTTAACAGGGAGAAAAAAGGAAGAAACCTATGGGAGAACGACAGAGGAGGGATCCTTCTCCCAGGATGGACAGAATGCAATAGATGTCATGTGTACAGAATGAACAGCATAACAGAGATACAACACATTCAATGTATATGACATAAATTATTCATATAATAAGACTACTTATAATAACAGCAGCAATTATTATAGTAGAATTATAATTATGAAAATAGGGATAGTAATGTGATTAATAATAATAATCGAAGTAGCAGTGGGTGTCAGTCGGCTCACAGCAGGAGGCACGACTACGGTCCAGGTACCACAACGATTCATGGAAACCTGCAGAGCGAGAAAGCAAAAAGGGCTTCAGGGTGGAAGTAAAGCTAAAATGCTTAATGGTACAGGTAATAGTAATAGTAATGTGACTAGTAAAAATAATGGTGGTAGCAGTCGGTGTCAGCAGGGCCGTAGCAGGATGCACGACCACGGTCCAGGTACAGCCACGATTTATAGAAGCCTGCGAAGCGAGAAAGCACAAAGACTCCAGGGTAGAAGTAAGTCAATAAGCGTAATAGTACAGGCAATAATAATAGTAATGTGGCTAATAATGATAGTGGTAGTAGTAGTGGGTGTCAGCAGGGCCTCAGCAGGTGGCACGATGACAGTCCAAATATAACCCCGATTCCTGGGAACCTGCGAGGCAAGAAAGCACAAGAACTCCGGGGAAGAAGCAAAATCAGTAATGTGCATAAATAGGAGAGTAATACATAAAGAGGGAGTGAGAGAAGAGGAGAGAGGAGCTCATTGTATTCTAAGTAGTCCCCCGGCTGTCTAGGCATATAGCAGCATATCTAGGGGCTGGACCAAGGCGAACCTGAACCAGCCCTAACTATAAGCGCTATCAAAAAGGAAGGTCTTAAGCCTGCTCTTAAAAGTGGTGAGTGTGTCTGCCCCCCGGACTGAAACTGGAACCTGGTTCCACAGAAGAGGAGCCTGATAACTGAAGGCTCTGGCTCCCATCCTACTTTTATATACTCTAGGAACCACAAGTAACCCTGCATTGATTGAGCGCAGCTTTCTAGTTGGGTAAAAGATAAGACGGTGCCTGGCCAGTTAGAGCTTTGTAGGTAAGTAAAATAATTTTAAATTCTATTCTTGATTTAACAGGGAGCCAGTGCAGAGAAGCTAATACTGGAGTAATATGATCTCTTTTCTTAGTTTTTGTTAGAACACGTGCTGCAGCATTCTGGATCAACTGTAAAGATCTAAGAGACCTATTAGAGCAGCCTGATAATAAGGAGTCACAGTAATCTAGTCTAGAGGTACAAATGCATGAACTAGTTTTTCTGCATCACTTTGAGACATGATTTGCCTGATTTTCGCAATGTTACATAAATGAAAAAAGGCTGTCCTTGAGATCTGAGTTAAAAGACAGATCCTGATCAAAGATAACTCCAAGGTTCTTAACGGTAGTGCTGGATGCTAGAGCAATGCCATCTAGATAAACTATATCGTTAGATAATTGATTTCGAAGGTGATCTGGGCCTAGTAGGATAACTTCTGTTTAACATTAAGAAGTTACAGGTCATCCAGGTTTTTATGTCCGTAAGACATGCTTGAAGTTTAGAGAACTGGTTAGTTTCGTCTGGCTTAATTGATAGATATAACTGGGTATCATCTGCATAACAATGAAAGTTGAGTGTTTTCTGATAATATTCCCCAAGGGAAGCATATATAAGGTAAATAAAATAGGTCCAAGAACAGACCCCTGTGGAACTCCGTGACTGACCCTGGTTTTCAACGAGCTTTCATTGTTTACATATACAAACTGAGATCGGTCTGATAAATACGACTTAAACCAGCTAAGTGCGGTTCCTTTAATGCCTATTAGATGCTCCAATCTCTGTAATAGGATTTGGTGATCAATGGTATCAAATGCAGCACTAAGGTCTAGCAATACAAGTACAGAGACAAGTCCTTTGTCTGAAGCTATTAGAAGGTCATTGGTAATTTTCACCAGTGCCGTCTCTGTGCTATGATTCACTCTAAATCCTGACTGAAAATCCTCAAATAAACTATTGTTATGCATAAAGTCACAGAGCTGATTTGCTACTGCTTTCTCAAGGATCTTAGAGAGGAACGGAAGTTTAGATATAGGTCTATAGTTAGCCAACACCTCTGGATCAAGAGTAGGTTTCTTAAGAAGAGGTTTAATTACAGCTAGTTTGAAGGCCTGTGGTACATGGCCCGTTAGTAAAGACAGATTGATAATTTCTAATAAAGAATTGCTAATTAAAGGTAAAACTTCCTTAAGCAGCCTAGTCAGAATCAGGTCTAAGAGACAGGTGGAAGGTTTAGACTTAGAAATAGTTAAAGTCAATTGTTGAAGGTCGATGGGAGAAAAGCCATCTAAATATATTTCAGGTTCTACAGCTGTGGATCGATCGGTACTGGTTGAGGGCAGTAGATTATACATTTTTTCTCTAATAGTTAGAATCTTATCATTAAAGAAGTTCCTGAAGTCACTACTACTGAGGTTTATAGGAATACACGGCTCAACAGAGCTGTGACTCTCTGTCAGCCTGGCTACAGTGCTGAAGAGAACCCTGGGGTTGTTCTTATCTTTCTCTATTAATGCTGAATAATAGGCTGCTCTAGCATAGAGTATACATGCATGAGTGCCTTCTTATATATTTTAAGACTGTCTCGCCAGACTAACCGCGCTTCATCCACATTGGTGGAACGCCATATCCTTTCAAGTTTTTGCGATATTTGCTTTAAATCGCGGGTTTGAGGATTATACCATGGAGCAAACCTCCTTTCTTTTATTAGCTTCTTTTTTAGAGGAGCTATAGAGTCTAGTGTCATTTGCAGTGAGCATGCAGCACTATCAACAAGATGGTCAATCTGAGACGGACTAAAGTTAGCGTAGGAGTCCTCTGTTATATTGAGCAATGGTAATGAATAACACCCTGAAGAAATCGCTTCTTTAAATTTAGCTACAGCATTATCAGATAGACATCTAGTGTAGAAACTTTTGCCTAATGGCGTACACTCTGGTAGTAAAAATTCAAAGGTTATTAGATAATGGTCCGATAAAAGAGAGTTCTGTTGAGAGACAATTACATTTTCTATTTCAATACCATATACCAGAACAAGGTCGAGGGTATGGTTAAAACAGTGAGTCGGTTTATGTACACACTGACAGAAGCCAATAGAATCTAATAATGAACTAAATGCAGTACTAAGGCTATCATTATACACATCCACATGAATATTAAAATCCCCTACAATAATAACTTTATCTGTTTTGAGGACTAAACTTGATAAAAACTCTGAGAATTCAGATAGGAATTCAGAATACGCACCTGGTGCACGGTACACTATAACAAATAAAATTGACTTTAATGCTTTCCCGCTCGGGTTTGAAAGACTAAGAACAAGGCTTTCAAATGAGTTGTAATTTAATTTAGGTTTAGGGTTTATTAATAGGCTTGAGTCAAAGATAGCTGCTACTCCACCTACACAGCATCCTTCATATGTACTGCATTTTCTGCACCAATTAAGACAAAACACTGGCACTAAAATCTTGTAACTTTATTTATTATCATTCTGTTTGCAAAGCATTAAATACAAAAAAGGAGCATTTACTCTATTACATAGAATATTGTTAATATGATACTGAGATTTCATTTGATGAGGGAAAAAACAGTAAGAGAAGGTGCAAATCATCAATGCAGCATTAAACGGATACGTAATGTTTCAGTATTAAGCATGGGTTATGTTTGAGGATTTACTGTAACAGCAAATCATCTTTGTCCTATTTCAGGCAGAGATGTGTGTTACATATCTCACTGTTGAATCTTATAATGCAGCTCTTTATCAAGCGTGTCTGTCAGGCGCTGTTCTCGCATAGCCAGAAGGTAGACTGTATAGAAGAAGGCCCAGACCTATGTCCACATGGCTGTAGCCAGGTGTTTACTGGCAGCAGTCTGCCCTCTGCAGTACGAAGGCCGTTAGCGCAGCTTTATGCAAACATATGGTCTGCTCTCTCTACTGAGTATTTGACAGCGCCCCAGCTCCAAGTCCGTACCCAAATCCCTTGGGTCCAAAGTGTTTGCCATAACAGCCTGTTGATAGGAGAAAACAAAGGTTATTTAAAAAAAAAACACTCTATGGCTATGGTATCAACATCATATCCTTCAGTTAACCAGAGTTGGTGCATCTCTTCGTGTCTAAGCATTTGTGTCAAAGCTAGCTAGCTAGCAAAAAGCATTAGCCCCATTTGGGCGGCAAGTTACTTTTTCAAAGGCTCTCGGAGCGAAATAAAGGATCAGCGTTAAATCAATTATTTCCACAACTTGCTGCAATCCGATACAAATTCTCAGCTCTGAGGACCTGGCCTTACACTGGAATGTGACTTTTATTTAAGACTTCAAGACTGGGAATTTGATTGTTGCATCCAATCATTCCTGCCTACTTTAAGATGTGCAATGTTGTTCTTTTAATAGTCACACTGTATATTTTGTGGTAGTATTGTATGGTGTATCACATATCATAATCTCTTTCAGACAAATGCAGCCTGAATGGATCGATGCGAGTCATGCTGCCTGGCTTCACCGCTCTGGACCAGCTTGGAAAACAGGTCTGACATGAGATTACTCTACAATTAATATCTTGTTGTGCGCAATGTCTAGGCCTGTTGACCCTGAATTAAATCTCAGAATGAACTTGAACGCAGTTGTAAATGTATGTTATTAAGTAAGAGAACATATCAGGTCTGGTATATTTATGTTTTAGTGGTTTAACGTATGTGTATGGAACCACACTCCAAACCTAGGTCTTGTGTTAAATGTGACAGTATGAAGAGGTTAAATGCGTATTCAAAAATGCTTGTGCAGTACCAAATACAAATTTTTTGTATAGGAAGTGAAGTTTTACCTTTGCAGTAGATCTCTCCATCCTTATCAGCTAGTGTGGTGGACTCAAGGCTCTTATTACACGTGGCACAGGTGAAACATCCAGTCTTATGCCATGACTATGAATAAACACAAAGAAGATCGATTTTTAAAAGGGGTGTATTTTTTTTTTTGCATGCCTGCACATGTGTGTGCATGTCTGTGTTTTTTCTTACATTCCCAGCTCCAATCACTTTCTCAGCCGCATAGACAGCCTTGCCACAACGAGGGCACTTGTCCGACCCTCCAAACTTCTGAGCCATCCTGGACGGGTTTGGGTTGCTGGTGGGACGATGAGGAGCGGGTCTGATAGAGACAGAGAGAAACCGTGGATAAAGGGCCTTTTAAGAGGGATCGAGAAGTGTGTGTGTGTGTGTGTGTGTGTGTGTGTGTGTGTGTGTGTGTGTGTGTGTTTGTGTGTTACTCACTCTTCATGTTTAATACCCAGAGACTCTCCCTTGTCCATGCTGAGTGTCCCTGCTCCCTGGCCATATCCGTAACCTTTTGGCCCGTACTTCTTGCCGTAGCACGCCTTGCAGTAAACTTCATCCGTATGAACAGCCACAGTTGTGCTGTCCAAGTTCTTCCCACACACCACTGCAAAAACAGAAGTATGCACACAAACACACTTACATGCATGTATATTATTCTTTGCATATTTGTGCACATGTTTTTGAGCACTCATCTATTTGGATAGGCTCCTAACAGTTTCCTTTTATGGAGAAGTTCTACTGAAGAAACATATTCCCATCTAAATTCCATCACAGAAATGTACGATTGCAACGCAGTAACACAAATAACTCTCACAATTCCCAAAACCTACATATTTTCAAGTTGAGTCAGAGAAACACAAACGTTGCACATTTATTCTTATAAGTATTAACACTATCTTCATTTTTTTGCCCTCTTTTAAGCAACCATACATGGTACCTATAACAGCATTTTGTTTATTTCTGCTATGCCACCAATGGGTGTACATTTTTCTTTTAGAGTAGATGACCAACAGTTCAAATTAGGTTAGTATTACTTGTGACTATCATGACAAGTGACAGGTGTCAAAAGTTCAGCGGTGTCCACGTTGACAATGACAGGAAGGAGCAAAGAGATTACTCACTGCACAGGAAGCAGGACTTGTGGAAGCTCCGCCCATCACAGAGTACCTCTTCTGCAAAGTAGACTGTCTTCTGACAGCGGCCACACTTGTTTCCTCCCCCTAATGGCATCCTTTAGTAATAGCATGCAGCATGAACACAGACACACAAAAACACAATGTGATAACCGCTTTGTAATTGTCCAGAATCTGTCCATAAAGATACAGAACCTTCACAAAGAGACAGGGGTTAACTACGTTTCAGAGAGGAGTAGCTAACCGTGAACTAGATGGTAAAAAATTGTAAAATGCTGTGACTGTAAATAGTTTATAGGTATTCTTCCAAGGGATGCAGTTAAATGTCTGTTTCATGACCTGGTTTAAAAGCCTGTAATTTAAGTGTGTAAGTAGTCTTTAAATACAAAAACAAATGGATCAATTAACTAATTCCTTTGCACAACCATCAGGCAAACACATTTAAAAGGTTTTTTGTTCTAAGAAACTTGTTTAAACATTCAGATTTGGTGGCCTGTAATTTTGGCTTTGTAAAGCCAGGCCCAGTGTCTGTTATTTCACTCCAGCCAGTTCTCTGTGGCTTTTGTAACGGACCAGCAAACCACCAGTGAAGCAGAAAATACCAGAAGAATTTCTTTCTTTTTTTGTTAGCTAGAGACGATAGTTGCTTATTCATGTAAAAGTAATTGGAAAATGTGACTTTGCTGAGGAGTCTTAAAGTTTGTGGAATGTGAAAGACCCCTGGCATCCTGTCTGTTTCTACCCAGTCTGTTTCCCAGCATGACCCTCCCAGTTCAGTGTCGTCTATCCTCATTCACATTCCTGAACATGCAAACCCTCCCACCTCCCTGCCTTTGACTCACCCCAGCTATACTCCCCGCCTGTCTGTCTCATTCTCCATCACTTCTGCAGACTTTTATATCTGAGTTGTAGGTTTGTTCTTTAAGGCAGGAAATATGTTGAAGAAGCAGTTTCATCTCTAACCAGGTTAGCTCATTTTTCAAGTGGCCAGATGATGGAGCTGATCCTTTCAGAGCACAATGTGGAAGTGTAACTTCCCATCACCCATGGACACGCTTCCTGTGTTTGCCTGGCCACACCAAATGACCACACCCCCTATTCTTTAAAAGAAAATACGACACCAACCCCAAAAGTAATGTGAATATGAGCTCATAGTATAATATTAAATCATAGCTTGAGTGAAGTAATGGGTGGAGCGGTTTGAGTCTGGCTGCTGCTGCGCTAAGACGTTGATGTTATTGTTAGCCCCAAATGTTTTAGTCAGTTTTCGGGGGTTATTCAAAGGCCAGACAATGAAATATTGAAAGAGTTATAGGAATAATTGAGTGTAAAAAAAAAAAAAGTAAGCTGTTTTCTGGGATATGACTGCAGTGGATGGCGAACATCATCCCTGGTGATTGACCTTCAATATACATATATGTTAATGTTACATATAAATCACATATACAATAAATAATCACTTTATCAGGATTGTCACATATGAAATAATTTCTGTCCATCACATACCATAGTTCTACTGGAAACTAATGAAATAATATATTGATAAGTAAATAATTAGCCAATAAAAAATGTAGTTAAGTCACAAGCTGACTAGTACAACCTCAGAAGTATGAACTGAGTAAGGTTCAGAGAAACAGTGCTGAAGCAAAATAAGTAGGATGTGAAACATAGAGGAAACTGAAAGGCCTTGATTGTTAATATTTTGCTGAGTAGAATTCCCCAACTGGCATTTTCAGGATTGTTTTTTGCAGTTTGTATATTCTACAGTCCTGTAAACTGGACAAGAGCTTGCTTTTACTGCCAGTAAAACAGAAATGTCAGGAATATTTTTGTGCCAGGCATTGGTAGAAAAATATCCTTTTAGAGCTTTCCAACAGCCAAACTAGGAAAACATGACTAGAAGTGGTCAGTCAGAATTCTCAAATGACTCTAACTCTTTCATGTTGTTTTACAGGCAGGCTAATCAATGAGGAGGAGAAAAAGAAGGTAGAAGCTTGGACATGAGACATGATGTAAAAATTACGCCAACTCTAAGCTACAGGACAAAGTATGTTAACAGAAGGTAAGAAAAGACACGTTAGACAATTGATTAAGATTTGCTGAATGATTTGCGCAGTATTCTTGAAGATGAATTCTGGTACATGTTGATTGTGGCTCAGACAGGTTTAGACATGTGGCCACACAGACTGCTGTGCAGGAATGTTCACACAAAGTAGAGTAAATGAGAGGGAAGAAGTGAAAACAAATCAGGAAGCTTGATCATCAAGTAAATGTGACTGCATGGGACATCTGCGACATTTAGGCTGTGTTTGAAATCTGTATGAGTTGCCTACTATTTATATATCAACCGCCTCACTTTGTTGCCGTCACCAGAGAGCATTGAGATCTTTGATAACTGTATTTGGTTTTCTTGTACATGAGGGTTCAACAATGTGTTACCGTTTAACTGCACGCGCTGATAACACTTTGCAAACTCTAATGCATGATAGCTGTTCAAACAAAATAGTCTCCTCTGGCCTGACTTACACAGAAAATATAAAGATTGTTTTCTCCCATCATGCATCGGCACAAAGAGTAGGAAATAAGATACAATAAGAGGCAAGCAGGAAGCGTAAGCAGACTTTATTAACATTACTCACCTGCAGTTAGTAGGTGCTGTCAGTCAGTGATGGACAGGCTGAAGGTTGGCTTTATCCTGCAGATACAAATAGACTCAGACAGTGGTGTTTTCCACCGTTCCAGATGTGCTGAAATGGAGGCGCTTCTGTTGTTGCTGCTTCAGTCCGCAAAGTTATGGCGTGTCGAGCAACAGGGGAGTTTCTGACTGAACGAGCAAGAGAGAGAGAGAGAGAGAGAGAGAGAGTGAATGGGGAGGGAACTTGGATTGAAAAACTGTGTAAGGACTTTCAGCATGGAAATATTAGAAATTATAAAGAATTTGTGCCAGAAACACAGTGAATAAGAAAGATAAACTATATGCAGAAAGCATTTAAAGTAGCACAAAGATATAGTACACTTTATGAGCACAGAGATATAAAAAGTATAAGCTAGAGTGGTGTTAAAGCATTTTCTTTAGCAATTTTCTTCCCTCCGTTTCCTTTTGTTTTGGATTACTGCAGGCCTCATTCAGTCATTTTTCTTGCTGGTGTTAAATGGCAGGATGCTAAAAGTAGGTCCATGTATAAAAAATGTCTTTGGGTGCAGGCTGTGCATTACATAAAATCTTGCAAAAAGCCTCAATCCGCATTGATGAAGAAGTTTTATAGTGTTGAAGTGTTTTTATCTTTGTCCTAAATCATCATGCCGGTCCTGAAGTTTCATAGTGAGGGATAATTTAGTTGCATTGTGTAATATCTAAACCAGAGAATAGATAATAGGATTATTGACAGTCATGTAGGAAGGATACCTCCTTCTTGGATACTTTGATCTCACCCCAGATTTCTTTAAGCAGAAGTAAGAATAGGTGGAAGTGAGTGTCGACACTTATGATAACCTTCCACCTGACTGCATCAAGAATTATCTGAATTACTCTTCTTCTTCATATTTGCAGATTTTGACTATTGGTATTCATTTCTCCTATTCTGTGTTTTATCTCATGAGCCTGTAAATTCATCACATTATCTTTTTTTTTTTTTTTTTTTTTAATCTTTCTCTTTAGAGGTTAACCTTTTAACAGATAATAAGTTTGAGGAGTCAAATGGTAAAAGGTTTTTCCTCTTACGCAGTAAATATGACACAATCTCCAGCCTTTGTGCTTTATGGCTACAACATTAAAATGACCTTTAGAGTCTGGCTGGTAAAGGTCACTCTAATATGCTCAATGGATGAGAAAGCATTAATTGAAATGGGTTGAGGAGCTGCTTGACAATGTTGTCAGAGAAAGCAGAGTGAATGAGTATTCAGCTCTACTATAATTGAGCTCTGCTACCACCATGTGTTCACTGTGGGTACTGAACACAACAGTTACTCTTCATATATTTATTTAGAAAAATAAAAAATAAAGACCCAAAGGTGAATTTAACAGATTTTAAGCATCAAAATCTGTCTACAGATCTTGGGGATTATCACTGCCTCAACTGAAAACTACAATTTTGAAAATGAAAATAATCTGGGTGTGTGGCTTTAGAGATAAATGAGCATACCTAACCTCTGTAGCCTGCTCCTCCTCTCTACTTAAGGCTAACAACTGGAGGTTTAATCAGCAGCTACTAGAATAACATGCTCAAATCTCTGACTGAACTATCAGCAATCTAGTTGCATTGAGGGTATTGTAGGTGGCATGCCTTGAAAAGGAAGATAACGCATGGATTAAAAAAGATTTCTTGTTAGATTTTGATCCTTTTTTGTAACTGTCCTGTCCATTGTCTGACGTAACCGACAATGATATAGGAACACAATGCTAAATCAATGGAGTACTCTTTTAAACAAGTAGTTGATTATAAAAAATGGTTGCCAATGGACTTATTAATTAAAGACTTATTTCAGCCCAATCCGAATTTGTCCTTACAAATGTGTTAGGGGGAAGCTTTGTAAAGATAAATAGATATCAATGAAATGCAGTCTGATAAGGAAAGCTTGCATGTTTTTTTGATGGAGGAAGGACTTGAAGGAAAGCCAATGCAAATTCAACATTAAGAAGTGAAAATCTAAGAGTTGTATTGAGAAATGTTAAACACGTTATAGAAACAAAAACACTCAGGAGAAGAATGAAGAACCAAAGACTGGTTTATTATATACATTAAAACACACACGCATCCAAGTTCCACACATTTAATATGAATACATTTAAACATTATTCCACTTTAGACACAACCGAAGCCGCTGTAACATGTCGACATGCATGCACACAAATCCTGATGGAATGTTTTGTACTCTCTGTAATGCCTCGGCAGCCTCAGCTTCTCAAAACACGTTAGAGCTGTGGGAAGTGTGGCCTCAACTATTTCCACCTTCATCTCTGTGGCTGGCACCTCCCATCCTATCCAGAACTTTATGAGGCTCTTTAGCTCAGCTGGAGACGCTGTGTTAAAGAAGCAGCTGATCAGTCGACACAGACTCTGCTAAGAGGGCTTCGTGCAGCAGCAGCTCAAAAGATATCACGATGACAGTATTACATTACATTACAGTCATTTAGCAGACGCTTTTATCCAAAGCGACTTACAGGAAGTGTATTCAACATAGGTATTCAAGAGAACTACTAGTCACCAGAAGTCATAAGTGCATCTCCTTTCTTAAACAAGCATCTTAAAGCATAAACCAGAGCAAAAGTATAGTGCAGAGGCAAATTACTACGAAAACAATAATTGCAACAGACTAATACGAATATAATAAGTGCTACAAACTACTACGAATAGGATAAGTGCAGTAAACGAATACGAATTCAATAAGTGCAGCGAACTGATACGAATACAGTAAGTGCAACAACTAATACGAATGCAATAAGTGCAGTAGTCGTACATACCGTTTTCAATAAATGTTGTCAAGTAGCCAGATACTCGATGTACATCCAATTCATCGGACTCGCAATCGTCTTCAGTGTTATAGCTCTCAAAGATGACAGTTATAAACGATGGCCACATGATGCAATCCAAGATCATCTGAAATCACATGAAACACCAGCAGTTTCTAGTTAGGACCAGTTGTTTGAATTGTACTACTCATTGGACTACTCAGATGTGTCTGTGCTGCTGTACCTGAGGTGTGACTTGTGCTTCCGATTCCCTGGGGAACAGGATTGGGATTACATCTGTTCTGTGACTGAGAAGTGGCCACAGTCCCGTCTCTTTCAGGCCTTTTTGGAACTGATTGATTTGACGCCTCGTTTGCTCGATGACCTTCAAGATGGCACATTGTACACAAAATCAATCAGCAGTGTGCATTTTCTGACCTCACCACAATAGTCAGCACTTACTAAATGTCTAATGGAAAATGGACCTCTTTTTTTTGCGATGTCAAAAATGGCTCTTGAAAAATCTGACACATAACGAGTGATGTCACTTCAACAGTTTAGAAGCAAAAAGCCACTCAGGCCTCTGATCTCAGATAATTGGAAGTTGAATGATGAAGATTTATTTTTGGACTTCGTTGCAGATGCAAAGGGACGTCTGATGGATTTGGCAAAAGAGGGCGGGAATTATCTAGAAAGATAAACTGGAAATTAGCGAGTGCCTTTTAGCTGTTCTGCTAGTGCACCGATTTTGATGTCCCCTTTTTCTTTCTGACAAGTAGATGTCAACTCTGCATCTTGGTAACAACACAGCATTTGCGAATTGCTGAAATGGCAGACAGCAATTTCTGAGCCATTACCAAGATTGTTTGAGAGATGATTCTGTAAATAACATTTTTAATAAGATAAGGATGTGGGAAATGCAATACTTTTTAATGACATAGTGAAATTATACTGTCTTCAGTATAATCTCTTTAGTGTGTTCAGCACACTATTTCTTCAAACACATGGAGAAATTAAAATGAGCTGAGAAACTGAAGTAGAGTAAATAAAAACACATAACATACAGCATGCCAGAGAAGCTTTTCAGACAGCCATTTCCTGTTGGTGTCATTTGGTGCTGGAAGCCCATAGGATAGGCAGAGCTGATGGGTGGCGTCAAATTCTTTTAATTCAGCGTTTCCATCAAGCTGGATTCAAACGTAGTGAAAATCATGTTTTATTCATGCAGCATGAGTAATGTTGATTGTACTTTTATGATGCTGAGTTCAGTGCCTTAAGTGACAAATAGAGATGGTTTTCAGGTAGAAAATATTATTTAAATTTGATGTTATTTGTTGTATAGTTAAACTCGATGCTTACCATTTTCACAATATCTCTGATGTCGAGGTCAGGGCAGTCTTGAATAGTCACAGGAGCAGTCTCCAACGAACCTCCAAAGAGAATGTGAATGATGGCTGGGCTAAGTCCTGGGAAACTTGGGCCGCGATGCAAGAAGGAATGGCCAATCATCCGGCCCGTGACTGTAAACATGCTATTTTCAAGCAGTTCCTCTGAAATTGAGGGGATTAGGTGATCAGGCTCACCTTCGAAGACTTTGATGATGGCCGCACTTCCTGCAACAGTGATAGATTGGGGATGAAGAGAATATTTAGAGCACAATTGATGACTCAAAAAATATAAATCAGAGAATAAGAAAAAATCCCAGTTGAGTAGAGTATAATCAATATGTAAATTAAAGTTTGATACTTTGATATTTTGATCCTAGGACTCTTAGTTTTTTGTTGAATTACTGTAGACCTGTAGGTCACCTTTCCTCAAATCCGATAAGATGTAAGTGATTTACCACAATTATCATCATATATTTCCCAAAAAGGGTCTGTCAATCATCTGTTCTGTCAATTAATATATTACTTTATTTAAGATTTAATTTTTTTGATAGAAAAATAGAGAGTGGTTTTCTTGTTGATAAGTTTATCCAGATTGTCCCGTTTGAGTAAAATAGAATGAATGGACGCATCTCCGAGCTCGAGGACTGAACCATCTTGCTTCCTTCTCATCTCTGTTAAGAGTTGTACATGCACAATCGGCAAAGAAAATCGGCATGGGAATAAGACAACGTTTTTGAGCTGAAGCTAAAGCGAGTATTTAAATTATCCTGGATACAAAAGTTCTGTTAGGTGACATTAGATGATGTGAAAGAAACTCCAACTATGTATTGCAGTTTTCTACAAGTTTCAGAGCAATGTGTTGTTGTTGTATGAGTATGTTGTAGTGTCTAACCCAAGTGTATATGGAATCCACTCATGAGTTTGAACATCACTGTTGACATCACGTGACGGTCGACCCCACTTCCTGTTGCAACGTCGCCTGTGTAGAAACATTTTTTTACGTTTATCACTTAATAGAGCAATATATATTTGTTTTAATAACTAAAGTAGTCGTGATTCATTTGCCAGTTACTACCTTGAAGTTTGCATTGAAGTGGCGACGTCCACAGAACGCCGTCTCTCTTGTAGAACGTGACTAAAGTCCGGTCTTGCTCCTCCTTGCCTTGTCTGATGTCCACACTAAGAAATAGGCTGTTTGAATCTCTGTTGCTGTGGAGAAGGTCTTGTGAAAAAAGCCAACCAGCTTCTTTTGGATCTGAAACTGTCATCCATTCTGAGACAGCACCAAAAAAAAACAAGCATGAAAATGAAATATTAACTTTTTGAAATACACGGTGTCCACAAATTAAGTTTTACGGGACTCTATTGACTTTATATAGAGAAATAATTAAAGAAAAGATGAAATTAGAGAAACATGTACCGCTTCTAGTTACTTCTTCTGTTTCTTCCATTTCTGTAGGTACTGACCCGGTCATAATGGACAGTCCATTCCAACAACCTGAGAGAAAATGATTTATAGTAAGTTATAAGGTAAATCCCAAATGCTGTAGACATATCCACTGTGTGTCGGGTCTGTGAGCTCAGAACTAGAGGATGTAAATTACAGCCTTTTGTGCCTTAGCAAGCCTTTAGTTGAAACATGTCAAATTTCAGGGCTGCTGTTTTGGAGGTATGCAGATTTTTTGTGTGACCCTCAGGCTGGAAGGAAGACAGAGTCATGATTACTGCTCCTCGACCTCCAACCTGTATCCAACCATTAGCTAGAAAATTTGCTTTTCTATCTAGAGTATGTTGCTTTTGAATGTTTCATATATTCACATATTCACATTATATGTGTCATTTAGTCATATGGATTGCCTAATTTGAAATTTAAATAGGTTGTTCTATTTTGTACAGGACATGTATTGCATGTCTGTCCAACCTGGCGGAGGATGCTCTTTCTGAGGTTTCTTCCATTTTCCTCCCTTACAGGGGTTTGTTTTTCCTTATCCAAAATAAGGGTCCAAAAGCATAGAGGGTGTCATATATTTTGCAGTAATGAGAAGGGACTGATGACTGACAATTTACACTGTGCCATTAGTTTTACATTTAACTGTTATGTTAGATAAAGTGAGAAATAAATTAGTAAGGCAGATTCAGGCAGGACCTGGAGAACAACACGGAGAAAGAAAGAAGTAATAATGGTCAGAAAGAGGTTGCAGCTGTGCTTACCTGTGCAGATCTGTGACAGTGTCATCTCTGTTTCTTGTGGTTGCTGTCAGTGCTGTCATTGGGGCTGAGTGGGAGTTTCACCTGGTAGTAGTCTAAGCTGGTTTAACTTGTCCGTACAGGTATTGCTTAGTTTAAGGCAGCTATGTTTTTTAAAGGGGACAGTCAACAGATTCCGCTTGCATAACAGGTGACATGATCAAACATCGATATATCGCAATATGAATAACCTCATTACGTTCATTTATACAAATAACAGACATGGTAAATGGGCAATTTTATTGTTTCACCACAGTCCACAATTTAGATGAATATTAGTAATAGTATATATCTATATATCACATCTCAATCACAGAGACATATCAAAGTGCTTTACATAGGCAGAGTAAAGCATTATAATGATACTTAAAACCAATAAACGATTAAAAAAAAAACACAAAATGAAATAACATACCCCACCTTGCGACCTTGATTAGGATAAGCTGGTCAGATAATAGATGGATGGATAATAATTGTAGTTGCTAGTCTTACATATAACTGGCCTAATCTCAAACTGGGACCCAGTGTAAATTGAGGCACTCTGACACCATCTAGTGTTAACAGTGCGGTCACATGATATACAGTCATACACAGAGACAAACTCAGGATGTTGCTGAACTTTTAGGATTGAGCAGTGTGCTGATAAGATACAAACGTTCACAGGGAACAAGGAACTTCCTCTAAGCTACATGAACCTGTTATGTTTTTTCTGTTTGTTCTTTCTCTGTACTTCTTCTGTGTTCTTCCTTTTATCTACCCGTCATCTCATTAAAAACTACACATCTGAGGCCTCATGTTCCAGACAGTCAACATGTTAGAGTAGCCCCCATCCATCCCTCCAGATGCCCCTCGGGGTGACAGTGACACAAGTGTCCCTTTGTCCCAACAGCGTCTCTCAGGGGGGAGGACATGCTTTGGGGGACATTAGTAGATTAGCTATGACATTAACCCTCCGCTGCATAACGCACACACACACACTCTTCACAGACGCTACCCATAATCCCTCTGTTTTCAAGTCACTTCCCATGAGCCACTGAGACAAAGCAACAGATCATGTGAGTGTGTTTTTAAGCTTGTGCCTGACTTTGGAGTGAGTTTCACACATTTTAATTCCCTGAAGGGAACTGAAAAAAATAGAAGAGCGGTCATGATATTAATGTGAGTATCTGGAGATGAGCACTTAAGTGATTGTGGTCTAAAGCATGCAGGGTACAGTACTGTGTGGTATGTGCATGTGTGTGGTGAAAAGAGGGAGGGGGGGAGTTTATGTGTACAGTGTGCATGTGTTCAGTCTGCGTGGGGGAGGTGCTGTGCTTGTTGGGCGATCCGCCGTGTCCTAATAGCATTTTTTAATGTTTCATGCTTGGTTGATCAGTTGATGTATTTATTTGCATTCTGCAGTTTAAAAGGACACATTTTCCTTTTATTTATGTATCTCTTTAGCATAGACTCGCAGACCATGTCGCAGACCTGTGTTAGCACAGCCAAGTCAATGCCTGATCAATATGTGATCAGCGAGAGAGCTCTCAAGCTGTACTTAACTGCAAGATCAAGACCGTAGAGACCCTTTGAGACCCGTTCATTCTACTGATTGATTGAACACACGCCATTGGAGAAAAACAAGTTCTTAGAAACAAGCTGCTGAATGTACACTGTAAAAACGGGCGAATCACAGACATGTTTTTATGGGTCTGATCCTATTGTTTATCAGGATCTTCATTAAATATTCAGCACAGTCCCTTATGTCACTGTGTCAAACTGTAAGCCAGCACAGCAGAAATATGAGAAGAGAGAATAGAACGATAAAAATGCAGAGAGAGTAAGAGACTGAGATACACAGAAAGAGCCCGGAGAGAAAACAGAGATTGAAAAGCAAACAAGAAATCTCAGAGTAAGCAGATTCTTTTCTATTAAAACTCAAAACAAACACAGGAAATATGTTATCCAGTAGTCAAAATAGGAATTGAAAACATCTTTGGAGCTTTTCAAGTTGTTACTATGATCCACGCTGTTTCACACCCCCATCCCTAAATCTCCCTAGTGTTGCACAGTGTGTCTAACTGTTGTTACATTTAAACAACATATTCCTCTTTTTGTAAACCAGATGTTTCAAGTGGACCGGCTACATGTGGTGATTTTTACACACTGATTTATGAGGATGGATAGACAGACCGGGGAAGCTTAAATTCAAGGTCAGATCTGGTGGAGGTATTTCATTACTCTCTATTTGTCAGCTGGGAAAAGACGCCAATAGAAGGTTAACTCTGTACGTGTTGACCACGTTTCCAGCCTTTCCCCTCTTTTGTATCTTTCTCATTCTGTCTCTTCCTTCTTTCATTAGAGGGGTGGATGCAATAAGAGGAGTGATGGATGGGATGTTCCTCCTTCAGGATGCTTGTTAATGCAGGCATGCGCACTGAGTATAGACACAGATATAAACTCAGATGTATGTTTGGGATTCTTTGTGATTTGCACGTTTTCATTAGTCATCAGCAGATCTATCATTAGAATGTCTTATTTCATCCAGCTTCCCCTGACCACCAATTAGACTTTTAAAGCCTGGGGATGGGTTTTGGCTTTTCTCATTTGTGGCTACATCTGCTTAATTACCATGTATTATTATTCACACTATACAGACACCCCCCCCTCACACACACACACATACACAAACCACTCATCCAGCTAATGGATCAGCCTTTCTCTGCTTTTGCTGGGCTTATATTTCACCTCGGAGAGGGAGGGAGCCCAGCCAACAGGTCCATTACAGAGAGAGATAGGGATTGTGATGAGGGGAGGAAAAAATAAAGAGAGGGGCGGGGATACGGCTGCAGGCGTACTGCGGCAGCAGCAGGGCGGCATGACGTGATAGAGGGGTGAAATGACAGACAGAGAGAGACTTACACAAATGCACATGCTCGCAGCTCAGAGGCCTGCCAGGCAAAAGTAGACAGAAGCAGAGGAGGGGACTGAGCCAGAAGCACACAGCAGCATACAGATTGGAGACTAACTCACTTGCTGCTTTCTATCCTGATTCTTGCAGAGGGTGAGTGTAGCCTTGGTTAATAGTTTGGATTTATGTTTATGCGTTTGTCAATGTTACTGAGTATCTCTCCTCGATTGTTTGTGTCAATCTTATATATTATTATTCGTATAAACGTAATTGCAAATGCCAGTTTCTGTGAACAGATAAATACAAATACTATGTCAGCAGCATGACAGAGGGATGGTGGTAGAGTGGAAGAGAGAGGTTAACAGAAAGAAAGGCAGAGCTTAAGTGGGATGAAAAGTGGGGAGAATGGTGTTGGGGGGGGGGAAGGGGGTATGTTGTAACCAGGGGTGACGTGATTTGATCTGCCTGAGTCAGCGTTTATATAGGCTGGATGACTCAGTGCAGCATGCATCGCATACATACTATAATGTGTGTCCAAGATCTGTTGAAAGTGTTGGATAATGTGAAGAGTTGTAGTAGTGAATCAGAAGGGAAGGAAACTGTGCACACATGGTGATGTTTATGTGGTTAGTAGTCTGATTAGGCTCTCTCCTGTTTATTTTGTGTGGGTGCTCGTGTTTGTCTGCCTATGCTTCTATTATGAGTGCAACTGGAGTGGACGTGTGTGTTTAGACATGCATCATTTTTCCAATTTGAGTGTGATTCACATTCTCTGTAGAAATCTTACAAAACCCTGAAACTGATGGCTAATCCATGTGGTTGTACCAGGCTGTATTGAAAATCTCATAACACGAGATTGACTTAAGTTAAGTGAAAGAATCCCCTTGCGTAACCCCTTGAAATCATGAGGAATTGTGATCAAAACAAATCAACTATCTTCCTGTGCAGTTGACAAAATGGACATATAAGGTTTTTAGATGATTTGAAAAGGTGCTATGTATGTTGGGGCATTTTTGAGGATGACAGAAGATGTGTCATTGCAGGTCACTGTAGGCCAAGTAAATTTCCATTTGGGTTAGTGACTCATGGTAACATAAACAGTCTTCAGTTCATTGTTCAAACTGAGTGTCTGTGAAATTACGCTTTTCTGCCAAAAAATTAGAGCACTGATTTCATCAAAGAAAGTGACTTTGAAAATGAGTCACATCCGTGCGGGGCCCTCTGATTGGCTTAAAGTGTTGTTCCTGTTTGTCACAGCTTCCTGTCTCGTTGAATGGAGAGGCACTGTGGACCAATCGGAGGGAAGTGGTGAGGATGCAACAGTGATCCAGGAAAAAACAGCCCATTGTTCCCGGGACGTCAGAGAAGTGTGACCACTCTCCTTCAGGATCTGGCTACTCGGCCTACTGGCACACTGACAGACCTGGTTCACCACTCAGAGGTAAGACACTTGAGAGACAGCAGCTCTGGCACATGGCATTTCACAAAAAGCCATTTATGAGCTTCAGAAGTTGTTGTTTTTTATTCTGTTGTGTCTTCTAAGAAAACTGTGCCTTTCCAGGAATCCCAACAGCACATTGGAGCGTTTTAGCACCACTGTGTGTCATAATGATGATTTATGACAGCACAAATACTGTGTTGTTTTGGTTGTTGTCATTATGGAGGTAATTGCATTCATTTATAACCACACTGGAGACACACACAAACGCACAGGCACTGCTAATGTCCTTCAGATCACAGACAGAGAGGTCTGTGTTACCACCTCATTTATTGATTTTGGGGATGAGTCAGAGGGTTTTCATCCCAATGGTGAGTGTGAGAGGGAATGTGTATGTATGTGTGTGAGAGGGAAGATATGCATGTTTCTTTGATCAGAGGTACAGTAACTGAATTCAGGCTGAGTTTGTCATGGGACAGAGGAGCTAAAACTGTGACATATGATTATGAAGTTAAAAGCTAAAAGCTAATGCCGGCTGCCAAGCTATCCTTCTTGTTTTTCTACTTACAGAAAGCATACACCTGACCTGCTGTCTTTTAATGTGACAAAGGTTTTTAATCAACACATGTACTGCAGTTCTTTTCCTGACTATGTTTAAATAAATAGAAAATTAGAAGGTTAGTGAAAGAAGATCTCTGCTGCTGCTGCTTTACACAGTGTCCAGCAGATGTCAGTATCATCCTTGCAAAATAATTGAGGACTAGTCAAATGCTCTGTATTCATTTTTCTAGACCAATGATAATTACCTTCACTGGCAAAAAAAATATCTTAAAATATCATGTTTTTGCCATTATACAAACGTCATTATGTTCCAACACTTGTCTTGTATATGCACATACAGTATGTGTGTGCATATTAGTCCTGTCTATTCTTTACACTTATTTGTCTGGCTTTCTTGTCCTTGTTCCTAGCTGGTAAGTAAGTTTCTGTGTAAATTAATTGAGAGCAAAGCAAAAAAGAAAAGAGTTAAGATTTATCTTTGTGAACACAAACTTAAGTAAAGTTGATTCTAATTCTGACGTGAAATTACTTTTTTCTGTTGTTCTACTTTAATACTTAGGAGTATTAGGAGTATTGTCTGGATGTCACAGAAACAGTAATGCATAATATAATTAGCCAAGGGGCTTGCATCTATTGTATTAAGTAAAGAGCTACTGTAAATTGATTATTGTATTTATTAATTGACAACAATTAAAAAAATATATTACCCATCATATTACCCATTTATCAAGCAAAACATGGCAGGCAGTCTCTGCTTTCAGTCACTAAAATATACTACTTTTCTCTTTTATGACTGTAGATTTAATATATATGGTTTTGGACTGTTGCTTAGTCAAAACAATTTTAGAAAGTTTAAGCGCTCAGTCCTTTGGGCTCAGGAAAACTGATTGAAATCTTTCACTAGTTCATGATGTTTTATGGATTACCTGATTAGTCATTTAATCAAAAAAGAATTGTTTTAGTTGCAGCCCTATACTGTAACTTATTTTCCCACATTCAGATTAACTTTCTATAGTTCTATATGTTGGTTTCCAGAAAAGTCAGAAGCAGCTTGACCTACTTTAAAAGTGTCAACAAACCAACAATCTAACTATTGTGAATACACTCATGTAACAGAGTGATGTTATAGTTGACTCCTGTATATAGACTGAACACAAGACACAGAGAACATACCCTGCAGATGTAAAAAGCCTATGCTGGAAAAAATTGCCTGAAGCGTGAGGGAATCAGACCTCTAATTGATTAGCCAGTTTTTGAACCCGCTTACAGCTGCTGCTTTCAGTCAAAAGAAATGTCTGTTTGTCTCTTTCTGTGGATATAAACACAGACATCCTCACCACCAGCTGAGCCTTGGTATGTCCTTACGTGGGCAGAAGTACTGGTATGACCCCCATGTATCCCCAGAGACTTGCCAATTTCCATACAGATAGACACGGAGCCAGACCGCACCTGTGCCCCTGGAAATCCTAGCAGGAATTGTTTCAGACAGACAAAAATTCTGATGCTTATTAGTGACTTGGCCTCCCAGGAGAAAGAGCGAGAGAAACAGAGATGGGGGAAAGAGGAGGAAGAGAAATTTATGGAGAGAAATTAGGTGGAAGCAGGATGGATGATCACATCTGTCTCTGTGTACCTACTGGTGCATCGCTGCTTCTGTATGCTGCTGTGCAGGTCTTCATTAGCCCTGAGTCAACTATGACAAAACACCAGTCATTCGCAACATACCAAAATCTCCATTTTCAGTGTCCATAGGTCTAATATTATCTTTTTGCTGCAGGGACAGACTTTTGTTTAGACTGCAGGGAAATCTTGTGTGTGTTTGTGTTAGCCATGTTACACTGTGAGCAATACTGCGGTTAGATGCGCTGTCAAATAATCCAACATTTTATCCTTGTGACTTTGACGGATTAATTTGACGCATCACTGATTTACTGAAGACCGCTTCCCAAGACGTCTTCTGGCAACACCATTTCTGCTATTTAAGAAAGGGCAAGTAGGGTTTAGTGTTAAATCTGTGTATTTGTAAGTGCATGTGCATAATTATGTTAAATCTTCCCTTACTGCACTGTTCCAAAGCAAAAATGTTGAAAGTAGAAAGAATATATACAATATGCGTTAGTATATATATCTGTATACTGTATATGTTTACGTGAGTGCAGCTGTTGACCGACTCCTGTACATCTGGTCGGAAAAAGCCACATGATTTGTTTACTATGATAGTGAGATAGTCATTAAATGTGTGTATATGTACATACCCACTATATACTGGGCAATAATTCAATATTGTTCATTGCATCTACACAATTGTAATGTTTTATTACATATATTTATGTCTTATTCACTTAAAGATACACTTAATAACAGGTAATCACATAAAAAGTTAAAATGCAACACACAAAAATTCTTATGTTAATATATCGTTTACAGATTCTGTGATCCTTCTTGTTCTACACGTGCGGTTTCCTCCCTTTCCCCCTCCCTCCCTGCCTTTCTTCCCACCTCACAGCCTCCCGTCCTCTTTCTCTCCAGTAGAGCAGCACAAGGTAGTTAGATTATACGACATTCCGTGAAATGTTTCACTTGACCAACATTCATTTGCAGTTTGCATAGAACAGATGGGCACAAAGATTATCAAGCTGACTTTTAGAGTTATTGGTTTGTAAGGTTAAAAGAATCTGTGAATATCTGGAATCAAAGCAAATCAGGTGAGAACGATCTCGTACCTCCTCTTTATATCTAAGAGAGCAGTAAGCTTGGGCAATGATGTGTGTCTGTGGCAGTCTGTGTGAGAATGTATTCGAATTCATTATGTGGAGAAAATCAGTTATTTGAGAATAAAACGCTCTAAAAGCAGCTGGTAGATGTTGCTGTGAGCATGTGCCTCCGCGTGAAGCTGTTTTTGTTTTTTGAACTCCCAGCAGGCAAATCTGATTGTGCAGACGCTCCATGCAATGCCTAAAATAAGCTCAACTCGTGGTTTACCGTGACTCAATTTGTCATATGTGCTTGATTCACTTACTCCCATACCATGGATCTTTAACTATCTCTATCTATCGTATTGAGAACATGAAATACTAGTTTACCTGATTGGATTAAAATTGAGATTATATTGTAATGTACCTTCTTAATGGATAAACAACCTTTTTATGGGAAGTCTTTTGAAATGGCTAGTCTACATACTGTTGCTCTGGATTTAACATCAGTGTTAAATATTTTTGCTCATAATAGGTGTGTCTCTCTCCCTGTCTTTCTCCTTTAAGGTCAGTATGAGTGGGGGAGTCAATGTGAAATCGCCCCCCCGGGCTCCTCTCTCATCAGGAATCCCCCTCCCACACAGCCTGTTGCCCTCCTCCCCCAAAGCAGACAGCCGCCACCGGGCTAGTGAACTGCCCAGGCCTTCGACACAGACCCCGAAACACACACCCACACACAGTCCCACACACACACCCGGGCACTCTCCTTTACTTTGCCCACGGAGCTCCAGCATCCCTGGGCGTTCCTCTAAGGACCCGAACAGAGACCCCGGCCTGAGGAGTCAGCTCTTCCAGCGGATGGGAGCTCTACCTGCTCCCCAGGTGTCACGCTCTGCCTACAGCAGCCCGTTAAACCAGCGCAGGGTACCGCCGCCGCACTCAAAAGACACACTGGATCTGGGAAAACCCTCCCCGTCTCACATACCCTCACAGTTTCCACATGACGGCAATCGCAACAGAAACACCCTCGCCAATAAGAACCAAACATGGGGGACCAGCAACCTGCGTCCACCGCTTCAGTTCAGAAAAAGAGAAAACTCCAGCACTGGATCCGAGGCAACGAGTGAGCTCATGACAGAAAGAGAGAAAGAGCCTCCAGAAAACCACCCAGCCCAGTCCGCCACTTCAAACAACGGTTACCTCCGTCCCTCTCTTGCTCAGATGAGTTACGAGCACGCCATCAGAGGTCGCAGTGACTCCACTAGCCAATCAGACGAGGAGATGGGCTCTCCTGAAGACAGCAGTCCAGCCTCCTCTCCTTGTCCCCTGCCGCCAACACCGATCACATTCACCATGCCAATAATGTCCAAGGTGGTTGACCATATATTGGATCAAAGACTAGATAAGGAGGCTGCGTCCCCAGAGACACACACACCCAGAGTCAACATGGCTACTGTGGCTCCCTTCAGCTACCGGTAAGTAGTGCACACAACTGATACAACAGTTTATCAAGACTTCCATCACGAGCCCCAATTACAGATACCCATTGTAAAACCATTCTCATATCATTATCACATGATCCCTCTGTCTCCACATTGCATTTCATGACCTCCCTCTCTACTGATACTTTCACGTGTGTGTGCAAAGTCACACACACATTTATACACACAATTGCTGTTTTCTGGAGCAGAGCTGATTGTTAAAGTGTCCTCGTGACAGCTTCTGGGCTGACGCAACTCGTTTTTACAATGTGGAATAAAAACAAAGAAATGTATTTTGTCTGTTCTTGAGAGTAGTGAGGTGTTTTGGTTAAATGATTCCATCCACAAAGAATGAATCGGACAAAACAGAAAAGTATTTTTTATAGTTGCATGGTGTACGATTATTTATAAGATAAAGAATTATAAATAAAGATCTTGAATTCTTGAGCTTTACTTTGATAATGAGAAAATTATCCCCAGTCCTTTCTTCATTATCTGAGATTTTTCTGTTTCTGTAATTTGCATTAAGCAAATCAATATGACACATTGACAGGGAATGTCATAAATTATCTTCCCCTGCCACACACAGTAGCTCATGTCTTTGATTGTAATCAGCGATGTTAACAGAAGTGATTTGCATGTACAGTAACAGACGTCTGAGGGCTGTGTTCATCATGTGTTTACAGGCTGCATGCGCAGGAGAGAGATTTTTCTGTCGATGAACTGAGTGACTGCTCATCTGGATCCATAGAAGTCTGCTGTGATGGCCTTACACTAGGTAAGACACACACACACACACACACACACACACACACACACACACACACCCCCATCCCTCCACCAACACACACGCACGAACGCACACAAACACACACACACATAGCTATGCATTGAAACATTGATGAGATTATAGTTGCATGTTTTTCACAGAATCACTTTTCACAAGGAGAAAGATTTTCATTAAAAACACAATTTTTGAATCTTGATTTTTAGTTGTGTGTTTTTTAGAAGTAACAAACAACTTTTACATCGTCTCCGATCAGTTAACAAAACTTGTAGTCTAGTTCTGTCTGCCCAGTTAGCGTCCGGGCGCCAAGAGACTGGGCGCCCGTTTGACAGGTATGGATGCCTACGTTCTGGCAGCCAGACACATTTACTGCAGCAGAGTCATAAATGGTGTCAGGCGGGACATGCCAGGGGCCGACCTTTGGGTCTCATTGTGGAACCTGAAAAGAGTCGTTGAAGACTAAGGGACAACCCGTCTCTGTCTAAATCTGTCACACGGCTACTCATCAGGCCTCGGAGCAATGTCTACAGTAAGGTGGTGTAATTTTATGTGTGTCTCAGCCTGGAGCTCTGCTGACCTTGGTGGTTCCTACTCTAGATGAAGATATAGAAAAGAGAGATGGACTCAGGATTTTAGAATGAAGGAAGATGACAGTGGTGATGTGGGTCATTAATTGAATGAAATGGGGCACTTCTCAACTCGCTGCCAGGGAGTATTATTATATGCACATTCTTTTCGGCTACATCCATGAGCTGTTGGTGATTTTGAAACCCTTCCTCACACTTTCTCTCCATCCCTCTCTGTTGCAGTTCTTCTTTTCCAGCATCATTGACCTAAAAAGCCACACAGTCCCAGCATGACCCCCTCCCCGTCCTGTTGAGTAATGGTTTGCTCTGTACCCACAGCTACAGTCATGCTTTGTAGTGGTCAGTGTGAGTCGAGGGATTTGGACGTGCTTGGGAGATATGACTTAATCAGTGGCTTAGTGAATCATTCTTTGTGATGTGGTGTCAGTTGGATAGGAGGGGATTGACTGCCTGGCTTTGAAAGCAGTCCAGAGTGTGTGTGTGTTAGTGTGTGTATTAAACTTAAATGGCCAATATCTCTCCTAGTTTATACACTGACAGAATATGTGCAATTAAATGTTTTTCAATGTTTAGCATTAATCCTGCACATTGGACTTGAAATGAAACAACGACAATGGGTTTACAGTGCTGATTTCCAGTTTTAAGGGTGTTAGAGGGTGTAACCATCCATACTGGGTGAACACTGCAGGAATCATAACCCTTTTTAAACACGGTCCCCGATTTTAGGGACGTTGTAGCAGCATCGTGATCTTAAACATACCAACATGTTAGAAAAGGATTTCAAATATTCAAAATTTCAATATTACCTCTCTGTCATTTTAAATTTAGAAACCTAAGAACATAAAATGTACTGAAAAAGTACAGAAAGGCATACTATTGGTAATCTGGTAATCTATTGTGTTCTGTCAGTCAGCTTTTGGTTGTCAGTTGATTGTTAGTTATTGAAATATGATAAAATACTACAAAAACAATGACGTACAAATCCGAGGTCTCAAATCTTTTAGTTTTTGAAATCATTTAAAGGGGCAAGATCTGAGATTTGAAGCATTTTGACATGTCAACTGCGTGCCAGTGTTTCATAGCTAAGGATGCCAACAGCAATAACAGTAAAAAATAATGTAATCTTTTTTGCACAAATACGTTGTGTTTGTGTAAGTAAGTCAGCCTGGACAGAAAGAAGGAAGATGAGACGCAGTGAGAGAGAATTTTAATAAAGAAAACAGATAATCAAACAGATAAAATGTGTAATTAAAGGGTCAGTGTTAAGTTCTTATTTTCAGGTTATTATACACTAAAGACAACATACTTAATAATATTCTAATATATTTCCACCAAAAGATCCCCCTAAATGCTACACACTGTTTTTTTAAGAACAGATCGAATCTACTGCTCTGAAATGGGGCACATTGTAACACTTTTTCTCCACATCCTCCATGGCCAGTAGTAGACCTTTACAAAGTCTTTACACGGTCTACGGCCCTGGCCAGTCCAACGAAAAACTGTCCATGTCTTAAAACGGAATAATTTCCTGTACATAGAAAGCATATTCAGGCATCATTCTATATTAAATGATGTTTCCTTGACTTTAAAGCTCTCTATTGAAGCAATTGATCTTGCCTGCCTAAAAGTGTAGCCCCCAGAATAGAACTGTTTGCTTATAAAAAGCTTTTAAAAGCTTTTTAAGGTTTTCAACCAGCTGGTTGTGGCAAGGGGGGTGGGGGCCCATGGTGGACCAGCCCCTGTCTTTAAAGGCCTCTGGCTGTCTTGGGACTATGGTTGTGGCCTTGTAATTGGTCCCCAGAAGGCGTTAGAAACAGAACTAAAGGGTCTTAGGCTCCTCTGAAGCTGCATTTACATGGAGGGTGGGCTGACACCGTAATTATTGTAATTTAGGGAGCAGAGGAAAGGAGGGGAACAGGGAGGAAGGGAAAGTTTTAGGAAAGGAAAAGAGAGAGTGATAAGGGTGAGAGATGAAAAGAGGAGACCTGATAAGGTCAGTGGGCTGATGGATTTCCTTTTGTGTAAGGAGGAAAGAGAACAAACCACATGTGTGCACAGTGTTAAAAAAGATAGATTGTATGGTGGCTGAATATTTCGAGGCTGAGTGATCTGGTTGAAACAAACAATTCAAGGCCAAATCATGATGTGATTTGGTTTTGGTTGCCTTTCATGACTATGATAAAACAGCACTTTTCCACAAATTGAATTTTTTCCATATGCTTACATTCACTTAGATTGAATCAGCCGTAACATAATCAGCTCTTACATCTTCTGCTGGAGCCCCTAATGAAGACCTGACCATTTAATGTGACTGCAGCACCATGTGGTCTCTCAATTAGACCGCAGACCTCCTGACCTTGTGACTCTCTGGAGAGGTGTATTTGAGCATGCGTTCATGTCTGAGCATGTGTGTGTGTATGTGTGCTGATGTATGCGCGTGTGACAGTACACAGATGGTGTTTAGAAGATAAATGTGATGTGTGGACTGTGTATCATTTTTCATGTCCCAGTGAGGGTATGGCCTGATGTTCCCTACGGACACTCTCAAAGTCCGTCAGCTCTCTCTCTCTCTCTCTCTCTCACACTCACAATCACACACACACACACACACACACACACACACACACACACACACACACACACACACACACACACACACACACACACACACACACACACACACACACACACACACTGTACAGACACAGAGTAGGTCATGTGTACATCTGGATATAGATAAAAGCTGCAGGGCATCCAACACCCATTCTCAGATGAAATTGACATTTACAGGTAGAAACAAATATAATTGTTCTTTCCAGGTGTGGGATTGACATGTTATTTGAAATTTATGGGCATGTATTCCCTTGAAACCGTCGGACGATTTGGAGCAGAGATTTCATGATGTGTTTCTCAAGGTGATCCAACAATTACATCCAGTGGCCATTAGCCAACGATGCACTGTGTTACACTGAATTTAATAATGCCCCAGTTCCCTTAAGGTATTTGTATATATTATACACTCCATTGACAGTTTATTATGTACACTTAGCTAAAACTGGACTGCAGTCTAATACAACAGTCCTGCAATAAATCCCCCTTTCATGTAGGTTATATATTCACGTTTTGAAAAAGGAGGTGTCAATGTAGCCTTTTGTAGAACTGCCGTTTTTGGCACTTGTGTGTTGGCATAATTTTCTCAGCACCAAAGGTTGCCGCCTGTAGAAAAAAAATCAAGATATACAGATTAAAACAGCATAAACGCAAATAGTGTATGTTTTTATTTTCTTATCATTATCTTGCAGGGCAACTTAGCCTTGCAGACACCACTTTTCGGAGCCCTCACATGGATGAGTTCATTTTTAAACCCCCTTTTAACATTCACTTTTAGAATAGTAGAAGTCAGCAAATCTTTAGTAATGACGGCAGGAATCAGCTTGCAATTTATAAATGTCATGCTCGCCATCTCTTTAAAGCCATTGGACAGTCTAGTGGATAGCGTTTTGATAACCCCGGCTGCATCTACTCTTAGACAGTGTGTAATCCTCTTTGGCCAATCTAATCAGAGAGACATATGCCGAGTTGGCGTTGGACAGTGATGAGTGGTTTAGTGGCTTTGAGAAGATGATCGGACATAAGCATGGACTAGATTATGTCCACGCTCATCACAAGGCTCAGTAGTAATCACTATTTAGGGTTTAATGTCATGCATTACTCTATATTTCACCCTAACTTTGACTTGTCTGGAGTTCTGTGGTCAAGCTGAAGTGATGGCCCAGCTTTTTATGTTTGGGTCAGGTGGTGAGTTTAATGGGAAAGATGTCACATTAGTGCGGGAAAGTGAGTGCACGTGGAGGCACATTATCCATATGTGAGCAAAAAGGCACGCATGGCTAGTATACATGTGTGAAAAATGAGTTAAAAATTAACACACACACACATAAAAGCTCCTCTTTCTCCCATTCATCTGACACACTGAGCCATCCACCCATTGTTTGGCAATGGACTAAGACAGAGCTGCCACCTCCTCCTTCTTCCTCTCTCCCCCCACGGACATTTCCTTCCTTCCTATGTCTGCATTAGATAGAGCGAGAGATGAAGGAGGAGAGAAAGGAGGGAGAAGGGTGAATAGAGAAATGGGTGAATGAGTGCACACACTCAAGATCCCTTTTGACCTCTGGGGTGATTCCAACCCAGGGAGTCGAGTTATAGAGTCAGTCATGTGTGTAACCTCTCTGTGGGACCACACACACACACACACACACACACACACACACACACACACACACACACACACACACACACACACACACACACACACACACACACACACACACACACACACACACACACACACACACACAGAGAAATGGAGTCAAATTAATAACCCATGGAGAATAAAAGGCACACTCCAATATAAGCACATACTTCTAGTATCCAGGATCCTGATGTTAATTGAATCAAACACTCATGTCGTGCTCATAATATAAGTTTAAATTCACATACCACTTCATATCTTACTTTAGCATCAGCTGTTGTTTTGTGCAGACAAAAGGAAGATTACACACTCACACGCGCTGTTGCTGATGATATCCCTGACACCACGCCGTAACTAGGCAACCAGCCTCTGCAGCACAGCATTGTGGGATACCCCTGGGAAGCGTGCTGAGAATGTCAACACTGAGGGAGCATCTACAAAGAAGTGATACCTTTTGAAATCCATTCTCCAGATTGGCAGCTGATGTTTTGCTAGCTCTCAGCTGTTTGTGATTCATGATGAGTGTGTGACTTTGGCTCTGTGGCAGAGAATGGTGTTTTTGTTGGATTACCATTTGCGCCTCCGGAGTGAGGAGTTGGTATGAGTGATACCCTCAAACTATTACCACAGATAGCCTTTAAGTGGCTGAATTGTCCAAATGCTTAAGCCAGTGACTCATGCTATGCATCATCAGCACTGAAGTGAGGCTGGCAAAGAATTATCGCTGTGGACAAACTCCCTCTCCCATTCACACTTACATTTCTGACTCAGACGAGGAAGCCACTCATTGTATGCATCACATTGTCGCCTCTGTATTTTGTCTGTAAACAGGACATTAAAAAACATGTCATTGTGTTGGTGCAGTACCAGAGTGTGTGTCACTGTGAGCCATTCCCTTGTGTGTGTGTGTGTGTGTGTGTGTGTGTGTGTGTGTGTGTGTGTGTGTGTGTGTGTGTGTGTGTGTGTGTGTGTGTGTGTGTGTGTGTCATGGTCTGGTATTCATCCCTGTGTCCTGTGGACCATATGTGTTAGCGTGTTAGCGGACATTAGCAAACGTAGCAGGAGTGGCGAGGCGGTGAGGCAGGATATCCCCTCTCTGTCTTACAGGCTTCCTCTGCTCCTCTGGCACACATACTGTATATAGATCCTTCCTCATCCCCCGTCCTCCTCCTCCTCCTCCTCCTCATCATCTCACTTTCCTCATTGCCTAGTTTTCGGCATTCAAATTTCACATCCTTACATTCTTTCAGCTTTGTCCTCACCAAAAGCATCCAGTAGGCTTATTTCATGGTGTCTGCTTTTTCCTGTTCTGCCTAGCTCCACTTCTTTTCTCAGACACACTTACTCTTGTTATTTTCTTCTCACTTCTCTCCCCCCGTCACGCTTGTATCATTTTTAGAATATATTTTTTTTTCTTGTACTACGACACAAAAAAGCAAAGCAAGAGGGAGTAGTTGACAACAGGGAGTGGGTGAAAGTGAGAACACATGCCATCTGCTTAGCTGAATAGAGAATGGTTCCTCTTAAAGTTTAAGTCGCTCTGATACAATTAGTTACATCCAAAGCAGCAGTGCTTTGCTCTTCTCTCGCAGTACTTTTCCTTTCAAAGCTGGAGACCTTACCTATAATGGGCCACACAGTGTGTGTGTTTGTGTGTCCTACTGGCTACTTCACTCTGTAGAAATATAGTGGCGAATCTGTTCCTAAAACTGTTTAGAGATGCAAGGGCAAATTTACTCATGCAAAGTACAGAAACACCCTGTCTCTGTCTGTCTGTCTGTCTGTCTGTCTGTCTGTCTGTCTGTCTGTCTGTCCGTCTGTCTATCGCTCTCACTACTTATATTTCGCTCTGTGTTTTCAATCTATCCATTCATATCTGTATCTCTGTCTCTCACTTACCTTTGCTTAAAAGTGTCTTTATGTGTATATGAAACATGTTCACACACGCACACATGCACACACACACACACACACACACACACACACACACACACACACACACACACACACACACACACACACACACACACACACACACACACACACACACACACACACACACTTCTGTTACATACTGAATGTGTGAGTGTGCTGTGTGAGTGTGCTTTGAGATGAATATGTAGTTTAATACTGAGCACTGGCACTCATCACACATTGCCAGCTTCTCTGATGTCAGGCCAGATTGCTCAGGTCAGTCAGACACCCTGCACAGACAGCATGCTCTGTGTGGGTGTGTATGAGAGAGAGAGAGAGAGAGAGAGAGAGAAACTTAGCAGAAAGGGAGTGAGAGAATATATGTTTACATCAGCCATATATTAAAGTGATTAGACTGTGGAGCCAGAGAGACGAGTACTGGAACAAACAAGTAGCTGTTTGCTGCCAACACACACTTTACCTGTGTGCAGACGTGCTTTCAAGAGCACTGACGCGTGTCTCTGCCCCACGAGCATCTGTGCACCACACAGACCTGCCTTGTACGCGGCCACTCTCTTTTGACTCACCTTAATCCCTCATCAGGGAGGTATAAGAACTGACGTACAGCACCTATTAGCCTTAAATTACATCCCTTACCCCCCTGCTGGCATGCTACCAGACCCCAGAGCCCCCATAACTGTCACCACACAGCTCTGGCCTTGGTGTGGCATAACCACCTCAACATTGGCCCTTTATTAAAGCTAGCTGCTACTAATGAATGGCTTTAGCCTTTACACAATAAAACAGCCAATGTGTGTCTCCTGTATTACATACACTCATTAAAGGCCAGATGGATGGACATTTTGGGCTCCATTGGCGCCAGTTTGGTTACTGTTGGAAAATGAGCTGTATTTTAAGTACCTATCTAGTATTGAGTGTGGAATGTTAGCAAACAGGACACTGCTTGTTTTCCGCTCTGGTTAGGTGTCAACCGATTTATGCAAATGTAACAGAAAATGGCATAAGCCAACATCCTGCTTGTTTGAATACTATTCCTACTTACAGTTACAGACCTGATAACATCACAGCTGCAGGCAAGGCTGCTTGTATACAATATGCATTATTGTTATTAGACCCAGAGCACAAACACTCCACCAGCTGAGAGACCTGTATGGAGACAGGATGCATTAATACACAAAAATACATTTTACAGTTTTATTGATCGTTAATGACTAATGATGGGCTTAAAGTTCATTTTAAGCAGTGTCATCACTGTTACCTGTAATGGACATAAAATGATAAGATGCTAGCATACTATTTCTCTGTCTCTGTTAATGTACCTCTCTTATCGGATATCCACCCAACTCTGTAATGAGGAATAACGGGAATAGATTCTCTATGTACTTGGAGCAAAGAATGTTAGATGATGACTGAGTAAAACAAGGGAATGAAAAAGAGGCTGAAGAAGAGTTACTCCTGTGTACTGTGTTGATTGAGATGGGATGTCCAGAGTGATGAGATGACGTAGTTGAGCCAGAGCTATATGAGTCTCTGGATGGGAGCTCTGGCTTCTCCGAGCCTATCTCATCAATGTGACACACTCGTTGAGACAGACCCCCGCACCCACACACACACACACACACACACACACACACACACACACACACTCATACACATGCAGGGGAGGATGGACAAAAATAAAGTGAGGCTGATACTCATTCACACACTCCCACACATGAACATGGTGCTTTTTTTTTTTTTTACCATTGAGGTATCTTGATGGTTGTGCTGAGATGGATTAGACTGTTTTAAATCTATACTGTGCAAAACCTAATGGCCTGTGCATATTAACTGGAAGGGGAAATGGGTGACATACTGTAGGTCTGGAGGAGGGAAGGGAAGGAAGGGAGGAAATGAGAAAAGAGCAATGGAGATGAGTGGAGAGGTAATATGATGCAGGTGGGGAGGGGGTGTGATGCTCATTTGAGGTCTGTTGGCTACTAATTGAAGGATAAATAGTGACTGAACTATCTGTGCATGTATTAGGGACTGGTAAATCTGTGTCCTGTTGTTCTCTTCTAAGCTGATGCTGCAGTCACGGCTGTTTTACAGATAATTTGAATCAGCTTAATTAAGGGTGGGCCTCTCGTGATTGTGGCACAGAAGAATATCTCAATATGAATGGATGAATAGAGCAGCTAATGTGATTATGACTGATTGGACATGCATGTGTGTGTGTGTGCAGGGGGTCTTTTTTCTGGCTGCAATATGTGGCATCGTTTAAATCACACAACGGAGTGTGATATAAATATTTCTTTCTTTTATTGTCTTTCTTTTTTCTTTCTTTCTTCCTTCTAATATTTCTTTCAACCTTTTTCCCTTTCTTGCTTCACTAGTGTTCAGCATAACACTGCATCTGTGATGCGTGTTTGAGAGAGAGAGAGAGAGAGAGAGAGAGAGAGAGAGAGAGAGAGAGAGAGAGAGAGAGAGAGAGAGAGAGAGAGAGAGAGAGAGAGAGAGAGAGAGAGAGAGAGAGAGAGAGAGAGAGAGAGAGAGAGGATTGGTGGGTGAATCAGCCAGTGGGTGGAGAGAGAGCGAGAGACAACTAGAAAGAAGGAGGGAAGGATAGAGGAGTAAGAAAGAGTGGAGGGGAGGGTGAATGAGCCAGCGGGGGTAGAGTGAGCAAACCAGCGAGTGAGGGAGAGGTAGAGGGAGGAGAGAAAGAGGAGGGGGGATGTTGCCGCTGCTGCTGCTGCGACTGTTTCTCCTGTCAGTCGGCTGCTGCTTGCCAGGCAGGCAAGAGGGAATATAGAGCGAGAGAGAAGCAGAGAGGGACACAGAGAACGAGGCTGCTCGCTGCTGTGTTTTGTTCTAGCTGCTCTATTGTGGCACCGGGTGCCGCAGACATGCAGTGAGGAAGTGGATTTTGGCACTGGACACAGAACTGCAGATCCATGGATTACCAGCAGTGAGTGAGGTTGACTGCCACTGCTTCTCTACTAACCCATTCGTCATTTTCAATAGAGGGGTGAAGCCACAGTCTCACACGGCAGGGAGTCTGGACCCACTGAAGACAGAGAGGCAGAGAGGCAGAGAGGGAGGGAAAACCAGATAGTCTTGGCGTTTCTCCCTCCATTTCTTTCAGTCTGCCTGTGTGTATCTCAGAGTGTGTCACTGATGCTGTTGCTTGGCTCTCTGCAGGAGGGATGCTGGAGGCTAATGTGGCTAACATTAGCATGACGGCCAAGCCCAGTGAGCTGGACTTGAGGTCTGCTGCTGTCTCCTGCCAGGAAGCTTCAGCACAGGCCATGGCCTCTAGGAAGCCCCCGGCCAAGCCTTCCGCTCTTCCCCAGGGACATTCGCGTCCCTCTGGGTCAGAGCTCAAGGTCTACCGCCCCTCCACTGGATCTATCCCTATCCCAGTCCCCAATTCGTCCAGGCTCCGCAAGCAGCGGTCACTAAACAACTTGTGTGTGCTCACTGATGCTGAGAAGAAGCTTCACCTGTACCAATCTCCCCGATGGAATGATGACAGCTGCCGGCCTGGCACAGGCACCACCAAGCCGGGCCAGATTAAGACAGTTCAGGCTGGGGGTGGCAAACCACCGCTTTCCCGGACCCTTTCCAAGTCAGAACAGTCTCTTTTCCAGGGTAAGCCCAAACCTTTTTGCTCCCCATCGGTGACTTCTTACGGGAACAAGCCGAGTCGAATCCCTGCCCCTGGTAAACCGCGGGGACCTTATGCTGAGGTCAAGCCCATTAGCAAGGCCTCTGAAGCGGGCCAGAATGCAGACATAGACCCTGCAGACCACCCAACTAAAGCTAACTCCAATGGAGCTGGGAACACTGGGACTAGTGGCAAGAAACTAGGGGAGAAGGAGAGATGTGCAGCTCCCTCAACAGAGGAGAAGTCGGACAGGAAGGGGATAGAGGGAGAAGATGATAAGAGCTTTCTGAAGGTGGACCCAGAGTTAGTGGTGACGGTTTTGGGAGACCTGGAGCAGCTGCTCTTCAGCCAGATGCTCGGTGAGTCTGCTGTTTTATCTCATTTGCATGAAAACATACAGGGACAAGCATGACACCAGTTAGAACGGGGTACGATTATGTCAAAATGTTAACAACAGTTATTTAATGATTCAGTAGGTATATAAAAAGGTATAAGGTAAGGTAACATCAACTCCTCTCCTCACCTCTCTCGTCTCCTCTCTACACCCAAACTATTCCCTCCAGCTCTGGCTGTAGCTCCAGCATCAACAGTGAATTTTAAATGAGTCCAGTCTCTATTGCAGCAGAGCATAATATCAGTATTTGGTTTTTTTCTAAGTGCTTTTCACTATACTATGGGGAGAGCCATCGCAGGTGAACATCCCTATGCTTTCTCCACTGTAGCAGTCATTTGCTTTGTTTATATGTGTAAAATTGGTTTATGTGGTATGTGGATGTATATTAGCTCTGTGTGCTCGCATGAAGCAGCTGAAGTAAGCAGCTCCAGTGGGCTGACATTGTTTTGTTGTTGATTCATTGGGTAGCACTGGGATGTTTTGTCCTCGTCTCATCTGACCCACTGCCACAGTGAGCTAGATATATATTAACCCATCAAATGCCTCCCTTCTCCCTCCCTCATTATATTTCTATCTCACTGGTTTTTATGTCTCCTACTCCACCACACTGTTGGCGGGGGAAGCTTTTTTAAAAAAAAAAATGCAAAGCAGTCCACACGTGTATGCATCTATCTGTGTGGTAGTAAAGAGTCTAAACTGCACGTGTCATGTCGATGCTGCAGCCACAGCATCTCCTGGCGCACGCCGAAATCAGCCATTCGTTAATAAAGGCCGTGTGAGTGGAACTGGTGGGGTGTGTGTTTTCAGTCGGTAAATAAAACGGCTGCATATTGAGTCAGGCTCTGGTCACAGTGGGCCACATATTTAGCCTTGCACCACTCCCTCACCCCCTCACCCCCTCACCCCCTCCCTCCCAGCTCCCGTCCAGTTCCATTGATCTCCGGGCCACTGACAGATGGTCACTATCCAGCCAACCCCCCCCACCCACACACACACACACACACACACCCACACTCTTCCTCTTGTTACCGGGGGCAACGTGTGGAAGCAGGGAGGAGAATGGTGAGGGGGTGGTGGCATGGGCAGGTAGTTAGCGTGCTATCATTCACATTAACTAACACACATGCACACACATACACCCATGTTTACACATGCACACACACTGGGGGGGCGACTGTACCAGGACACATCCAAAGTTTTAGCTTATGGGGGTGTATTGCGAGAATTATGACTGAGTTTGTGACTAATAGGTCAAACCGGGTCTCAATCTCCACCTAACATCCATTATTCATTCACACACACACACACACACACACACACACACACACACACACACACACACACACACACACACACTCTGTGATTTCTCTGTCTATTGCTCATTCTCTTTCCATCCCTCCCCTTTGTCAGGATAACATCAGAGAGTGAGGGAGATATGGAGAGCAGGTCGTTATAGCTCATCATTTTCCGTCCATCATCAAAGCTCTCTCTCTCTGTCTTCCTCCTCTCTCCTCATTTTCTCTTTCTCTCTTCACCAGCCCTTCTCCTGCTGCACAGCCCCAAACCACAGCTTGTATGACCTTGCTTCCACAGCCCTCTAAGTGTGTGTGTGTGTGTGTGTGTGTGTGTGTGTGTGTGTGTGTTATGTTTGATTCTGTACTGTACATGGTGTGTGTGTGTGTGTGTGTGTGTGTGTGTGTGTGTGTGTGTTTATGTTTGATTCTGTACTGTACATGGTGTGTGTGTGTGTGTGGGTGTGTGTGTGTCTATGTCTGTGACCTTGTTCCAGTCCTTGTTGTAATGTTGCTGGCCACACCTTCGCCAGGCAACCAGGTATGAGGAGGGAGACAAGGTTGAAAATAGAGGAAAGTAGAGGGTAAAGTAAAAGGTGACGACTTCATTCACAGAGGGAGATAAATGAGGGGGAGACAGAGAATAATAAGAGACAGAGAAATGGAGTAAAATAATGGTTTAGCCAATGACCTAAATTTCTACCTGGCATCCCAAGTGACCGAGAGTTGCTTTGGGTCTTTACAGCCTACCACAACCTGCCAGAGTTTTATCATCAAAACCACATTTGGTGTGTAGGATAGTTGTGTGAGAACACACATACATGTATGTGTGTGTGTGTGTGTGTGTGTGTGTGTGTGTGTGCGTGTGCGTGTGTGTTAGGGGGAGGTTAATTGTAGCTTGCCCTGTAGCTTGTGGCTTTGGGCTCATCTTTAATAGTATCTCCTTCTCCATTTCCGATGGGACGCTCTGCTAATTGGTTTCTGCTCTGTCATAGGAAGATAGATTATGGATGTTCAATGGTTCCTTCCCAGTGATACACTCCTCCCCTTTCCTGTGTACATCCCCACCTTCTTCCCTTCTGCTTCCTACATACAGAAAGAGCGAAGTGTCATTGTTAAGTATCGTATTATATCATGAAAAATTGACCTGAGCTCGGCCATAGCGCGTTGTTATGGTAGCTACATGTCAGCTGTTAGCTACAGGGAATAAAATATGGGGCACTTGTGTCTTGAACATGTTATGTTGTGTGACAGCTACCAGCATGCACTGTGACACTGTCCTTTTGAGATCAGCCTCCAGTCGTAGGCAAAGATAAGGGAGAATGCCACTGATGTCTAATCATTGGGATGTATAACCCAAGACTCATCAGCTATGCACTTAAGGGATAACCCCCCCACACACACACACACACACACACACACACACACACACACACAAAATGGAGAAAAATAAGACTCCAGGATATTTCAAGGTTAGGCCTATATGTCTATCTTGCAGGGTGAATTAGGATTAGTTTCAGTATAATCTGATTTTCTTTAATCGGACATACATGTTTTACCACTGAGAGATGAAGAGCTTTTCATCAATTGGATTTAGAGAATTACTTGACTTGTGTGTCGACAGACAGCAGCTCTGGACTTGCAGAGATAATTCTCCCAAATGCAGTATGTTTTATAAGATATCTTGATAACGGTATTAGCATCAAGGTTAGCCATAGATGCAGGGGATGATGAACTCTGTAAATTCTGCCAATAAAATGCACCGACCTGAATGGCACCCTGTAGAGCATATATTGCCAGGGTAATCTAAAAACCCTGGACCTCAGATGTGTGCCACTAATGACACCTTCCTGTCCCATCAGCACCCATAAAGAAGTGTACGCAAATGGGTAAGCTCCCTAAAGCAGTGGCCTCTCCCAGCATGGGGTGGGCTCGATTTAGAGAGGATCCTGTCTAAAGACACCAGCAAGCCTCCGGATTAGGCCTTGCAAAAAGATAATGAGAAGATTCAGCCTTCATTCCACTAATCACACATCATCTATCACCCTGCAAAAGGCCAGCTATCAAGGCTAAAATGAATTACAGATTAAAGGAAAGGACATCTGTTTGGATGGAGATTTAGGTATTTGGGGGGAATTTTACTTCATCAAGGATCAGATAGAGAAAATAGTTTTAGGTTAGAAGATTGGAGATGCTGCGTAGTTTTGGTGTTGGCTGAGCTGATTGTAGAAATTTGGGGACTGTGTTACTTACATGTGGCCATTAAGGCTCAGCAGACGAGAAGTAAATAACACTCTGTGACACTTGAATGCTCATAAAAGAAGCCTTGACTACCAACCTGCCTGTTTTGTGGCAGGTTGGAGTGACATTGTATCGTTTGTGTGGTTGATGGCTACTTGTGGGAGACGATGCATCCTAGTCAGCTGTCTGCGGAACAATGAACCCCACAGAGAAATCGACAAAGCCAAAAAAAGAAGACACACACAGAGGCAAACACAGGCGCGCACACACACACACACACACACACACACACACACACACACACACACACACACACACACACACACACACACACACACACACACACACACACAATCCTGTTCAAGAGATCTTAACAGCGCTGCAGGAAATAACAAAGCAGCTGTAGCTTTAAATGTTCAAAGCTCACACACACATTCAATGTGTGCCACATTCAGTCACTCATATCCTCTCCTTTCTACTTCCCTGTATTCATCTTTTTGGCAGTGACAGGGTATTTTTCATTCTTAGTTACTCAGTCCCTCCACTGTGATCTCATTGCTGCTGAGTCTCTAATGTGATGCGGGTGCAGCCAGAGCGGCTGGTTCCTCCCCGGGCTTCGCTGACTGAGGGATTCAGGGCAGTCGTCCTCCCAATCGAGGAGGTGGTGACAAGCCGAATAAATGCAACTGCCAAGGAAAGTGAGGAATAAAGCATCCCTCCGATTCCTTCTCCATCTCTTCCTCTTCCTCTCTTTCAACTCTGATGTGAGTTGACGTGTAGCAGTGTTCTGTCACCACTCAGACAGCTGAGAGGATATTTCTGGTACAAGTGTTTCAGGAGGACAGAGGACAACCTTTTCAGTGTGAGGGAAGGATTTTTCTCACCGGGGGTATTCATAGAAAGGAAGAGTTTTTGCACATGGTTGCATGTATGATAGTGCATTTTCTCTATTTGTGTGTGTGTGCGTGTTTACAATGCATTGTGGTCAGTCTCTAAGGACTTAATGCAGGAGCCATTGCATTAGTGCTGTCTGCTTCCTGACATCCTCTTCCTAAATCATATTAGTACACTCTGTGTTTTTGTCTCATCAGCTCTTACATAACACACATGCAGACACTCACATGCTGCTTATCACTAAAACAAAACAAACAATATATATATATATATATATATATATATATATATATATACATCTTTTTTTTAGATGCAGCAGATCTAAGGTGAGGAGGGGGATTTTGTGCCTAAATCTGGGTGCTAAGACAGCAAAAGAGAGAGAGTGAGGAAAGGAGGGAGATGAGGACTTAGTTATCTAGGCTGCTTTGTGATGAGGAATGCTTTTCAGTATTCATCTGTTTCTGTTCTATTTGTGTTTTCCTCTTATCAAAGGTCTCAGATAAAAGTGCTCTTTGTTATTGATGTAGCTATCTGCATGTTGTAGCTGCTGTAAGGAGACAGTGTTAGTCACACACACAGACACACACACAAACACACACTCACACACACACACACACACACACACACACACAGACACACACACAAACACACACTCACACATCTGAATGAGTCTTATGACAGTATTGTGGTTAGCTTACTTTAGGGACAATGCTAATGCAGTGTCAGTGGTGTGGGCTAAAGCTAAACCAACAAGAAGCAAACATAGACTTTACCTAGGAACATCTCATCTGATCTATAAATATACCATCACCTGTTTCATGGATACATGTTTTTTTTTTTACGAGATTTTTATTGCCTAATTATAAGTCTCATTAAGTCACATATCTTGATGAATAAAAATGTGGTTTTGCTCACAGATCTCAAAAACTACATATTGAAGTTGTCAGGCTTGAATTGGAAGCTGAGGTTTTTACCGCCTGTGCACAATCTAGTTGCAATGCTGCAGCTACAAAATTGAGTTGGAGGTGATCTGTAAACACAGAGTAGCTTACACATAACAGCCATTAAAGGCCAAAATGCAAACATACAGTTTGAGTGGAGATTTTGCCCTAGCATGCATACCGAGTCAGATAACCTTTCCATGTCTCTGGTTTTAATGGAACACCTTTGCTTCATGACACTATTAGGTTTACTAGATTTTTCTATCAATCTGACAAAGTTCCTTGAAATCAGGTATTTGATTTACCAGATAACCTTAAGCCACTATTTTCTGACATTTTATTGAACAAAAGACTAATTGATAAAGTGAGAAAATATTTGTTTTTACTAAAATATCAGCAGAGTTACTTGTTAACTTGCTGTCAACAGTTCTACCGTCTTACCCATCACCTTATTAACAGTGCAGGCACTGCACACAGAGTGCAGACTGTCTGTCTGACGTGCGAGAGCAGAGCTGCAGCTGGGTTTAAGCACATCGTAAAATACAGTTTCACAGGAAACAGCCCTCTTGAACAAAAATACACCCCAAACATTGCCACACATTATGGTCTGCCCTGGCTCGTTGCCGCTATGTAGTAGGTGTGTGGCTGTGTGTCCGTATGAATGTGTGTGCGGCTCAGTCTGTATTTCGATTTTTCCGGCATACACAGGAAGCACAAGAGATACTGCCGAAAGCTCTAGATATTTAACTTTCATGATGCATCTCATACAAACAACACATGCACATCCATCATGTGTTTTTTTTTTCCTCCAGGTGATATTTTGTTGACAGCCACATCTGCATACCACATGTGTTTATGTGTGCTGTGTGAGTTTTAGATTGTGCCTCTCTTTATCTTTTTACTCTCAAGGCACCTCACACACATTTAATCATCTCCAGTGCACAAAGGAATACACACACTCATTCCTCTTTGTGTTTTGAAGCCTAATCAGCAGGGCTAGATGTGACATGTCCTTTCGGTGTTACCATGGTGAGGTCTCGACCTTCCTTTCTGAGAAAGTAAACTTCTCTCAAGTCACTCAAAGCCTCCTCAGCTTCCTTCTAAGCGCATAGCGCTCTGACTTCTAAGTAGATAGGGCTGTGGTTACAGGGGTATGGAGAGTGTGTTTATGTGTGTTTGTGCATGGTCAGCATTCAGAGCCAGGTTTCTGGGGTGTGGAGATCTGGGAGAGAGGTTCGCTGCACAGAGGAATCTAGATCTATCAGTAATATTTTCATCTGTCTATTCACATGTCTGTGTTTCTAAGGTAGTCAATGTGTTGCTCATCCTTTCTGTCTGTAATGGAATCTACTCTTACATAAGGGTTTCCAATTTTAAATGGATGTCAACATGGTCAGCTGCCCCAAACCACTGCTGACTATCTTTCAATACCTTCTTGTTCTCACACTTGTACTTTGACACACTAATCATGTGTTCAATCTTTGCATTTGAACCAACAACCGTTCAAATGTTGTGTACACAGATGCAGTATTGTGCTCCGATATGCTCATTAGCCATTCATGCAACATATCGGATATGATCTTCAAGGGTTTAATATCCTGTTGCGACATTCCGGCGATGCGGATGAACTTCAGTGCACGTGTGTTTGTGCGTTTGTGTGTGCAAGTGCGTGGATGCACATTTGGGTGCATTAGCCTGTTTGTCCGCCCTGTCCAGATGTGCAGGAATGGCTGTATGTTGTAATGCTTCCTGTTTTGCTCAACGTCTTGGGTCAGCAGATGGCTGTGATGCTACTCTGAGGGGAGACAGAGGACAGAAAGAGAGAATACAGGGAATGCTAAAGTAAATGGTCATGTCAAACAAAATACAAAATAATGAATCATTTAAGTAGCTTAGCATGTTCATATTCATATATTGACACTTGTATATCTGGGTTATCACATGCTCTGCCTTTGATTCACCTTTCTGTTTTTTGCCGCTATGCCTCCCAAAAAAAATCTCAATAGAGCATGATGTAAAAACTTGAACTATATCAAAAACCACAAAGGTTTTACTTGCATCCTGTTTGTGTGAGTCTTCTATGCCACTTGTCAAGAATGCTGTAAAAACACTATCTATTACTATTTTAAAGAATGTGCATAGATCCCTGGAGGTGCAGACCTTTGATAATGCAGTAGCAGCGATGCTCAATCACACACATCTAACACGTGATAAGGGCACTGTTGCCCGAGGAGTGTTATGGTGACACTAACAGATGTGCACGCACGTGGACGGGACAGGGACAAATGAACTCTGGAGGGAAAGGAAGGAGAGAATAGAATCAGGGGCCATTACTCAAAACCATATTCATAGATATTCTGCAAAACTGCACCTCTGGCTGGTAAAGACACACACTCATGTGCAAACAGATTCATGAACATGCATTCACAGTTCAAACACAGAAACACACTGTCAAAAAAGATGGCATGTTGCTGCACAAACACATAATGGCAGACTACTCCTGCAAAGACAGAGCCATTAGTGTGTCTTTGGGGAGATTTTTTTCTCTTTCTAATGGAGAGGAGAGTCAAGTGACCCAAGAGAGGAAACCAAGTGGACAGCAGTTTCACTCTTCTTTTTTTCATTTACTCTGTCTGCTAGCCAAGTAACCATCAGGCATCCACATCATGAAACATACTTTTTCAACTGCCTCTACTTTTAAGGGATAAGACTTCCATTTATATTTTTCATATTCTCAGGTATTACCCATCTAGCCGGTTCCTTATATAGTTTATTTCTCTGTGCCACAGATGTCCATTAATGTCCAAAGGCTATTAAAAACACATAGATGACTCACACTGTTGCGCTGGGTGACATGTTCCTTTATTATTGATGAACACATGCACTGTATATTTATTTTTTCTTACACTGTGCTGCTATTAAAGATACTCACTCCTGCACTGAATTTTATTAATGTTCAGCTGCAGATAGTGTGCAACAAACCCATTAAATCCTTTTGGAGTCTTTTTTGCTAAAACTACAGTGCCAAAATATTATTTTAAAAAAAAGAATATATTTTGATGCATTTTTAAAGATTCACATCTTCATTTTTAACAAATAAGCCTGGCGCTGAGAGCCAGACATTGTGGAAGTGAGAAAGCATTGAGAGCCAGACTAATGCATGGATGGTTATCTTTTCATGGACTCGCATGAGATAATTCTGAGTTATAATAAATGCATTTCTAGATTAACAAATGTCCTGCATTTGACTTAAGCACTATGTGAACATCTGTCTAAGCTCTGCTGTCTTTAAGACTCAAAATAAAGCTCCTTAATGTTGCGGCTGATTCAAAAGTCAGCAATTCTGTTTGATAGGCTTGTGACCTGACCACTTTTACACAATAAGTGCTTCAACTTATTGCCATCGTGCATTTATGTTGTCTTATCATCTGTACTTTGATTGTGAAGTAAGCAGAATATCTCAACATCCTTTACAACTCTAACTTTCTATTTCTTTTGCTTCTTTGAAGTCTTTCTGTCTTTGTTTTTTCTGAGAGCAGACATTCATTAGGATGCAGAGATTGTCCCGCACATGCAGTAAACGCATGCAATTACAACAACACTCACTCCAACCTGCTGACTCTCATTTCAAGGGTCTGAGTGTGCAATTATGACAGGCTCCTCAGCTAGTGTTAAAGCCTTTTCAGAGTTGGATTGTGGGTTCACAAGTGTATCGAGATGAGAAAGTGTAGCGCCTGGGTCCCAGCCCATAAATGGATACGCACACAGGCACTTGTACACGCACACACACATCCACTCAGTTTAAAACCGATCAGTGTAATTCATCTACACCCCTGGGGAGCTGCCAGGGCTGACAGGGATATTTGCATCCCTAATTCCCCCATCACCACCACCGCAACTCTTCCCCCACTACATGCCAGCTGGGACCACTAGGGCCAAGGCAGAGGCAGGGCAGGAAGTATTTTACAGACACGCACACACATCCACACAGGCACATGGGCAAATCAGGCAGACCGTATCTAATCAATTTGAAGCCTATGTTAAACAAAGCTTACGTTTAGGGTAATTAAAATTGCCCAATTGAGGCCTGCATGTGTGTGGCTGAATGTGTCAGACTTTTGTCTGTGTTTGCATGTTTAAGGGGTGCTTTGTTCCCATTAAACCTTTTGTATGAACAGATTACAAAAAAATAACATTTTAAAGCTGATATGTGGCTCTTTATCATTGAATTTCCACACTGTGCATGACTGCCTTTCATGTGAGCCCCGCCAGCAGAACAAAGTAGATCTATTTTTGCATATATTTTTTGTTATGTAGCATTTGTACTGTGTGTGAATGTGTGTGTCTAGTGTATGTGAGTGTGAGCAGAAGAAGGTTGGATCACAATGACTCCATCATCTCTCCTCTGAGCTGCCTGTCCCCAGGGCTGCCTAATCAATTGTCTATGTGGCCATTCTCTTAAGGAGAAATCAATCAAGCTTTGTAAATCGGGTCCGGTGCAAGTGTGTGTGCATGTGAGTAGCCCCATCCTGCATATACATATGTGTGTATGTGAGAACAGTGTTTAGTCTGCAGCTGTTGTTGAGATTGACACCTCTGCTAGCTCATAATTTGCCCTCCTTGCTCATTAGAATGGTCTTTCCCCCTTTCTCTCCTCTTCAGCCAGATGGACTGTTTATAGGAGGGGTGGTTGTGAATGGAGTGTGTGATGGAGGGAGGGGGTTGATTCTTTTCAGGCTTATGTGTTTTTAGATTGCTTCAGTATATAGAATATGTTGTTCCTTGGGCTCATTGTATAAAAGGGGAATTTATGTTTGATATTTAACAAGACAAAGAGTCTACAGCCATGCTAGCATCTCTGTGAGGCTATTTATATAGGCAAAGCTGGGCATTGAGCTAAATGCTAATGCAAGCATGATAACACACTCACAATGACAATGCAAACATGCTGTTGCTCTGCAGATATAAAGTTTACTATGTTCTCCATCTAAGGTTAGTGTGCTTAGATTTGCTAATGAATACAAAACACAAAGTACAACTGAGGCTAATGTGAATATCATTAGCTTAAACCCAAAAAGTTTATCTTAAAGTTTATGCTAGCAAATGGCATGTAATTACCAAAGTCATTGGTCCATGAATGCCTGTACAAAGTTTCATGACAATCCATCCAATGGTTTTTGAGATATATATTCAGTTTAGAGCAAAGTGGTGGACCATACATTTTTGTGACAAATTCCATCTAGCAATGTCTGTAAAGCAAAAGTTTGGACATGAGCAACTGAGCTAGGCTTTTTTTTTTTTTAAATCAATTAAGAAACTAAACTTTTAATACAAGTTTGAAAATAATTACTTTGTAAAACAGTCATGATAGTCAAAGTACACTTTAGTTTTTTTATTTATATTTTCTTCTTACACCGTCGTTCATATCTAATAAATAATCTTGCTGTGCTCATTTGGGAGTCAGCTGGCCAGTTCTAATGGTCTATTGAACTGAACCTCAGGGGTAAACAGGCTGTCCCATATCTTACCACTATAACTCTTTTATCACCATCCCCCCATCACACAGAAATACACCGATCCAGAGAGAGAGAGCGAGGGTCAAGGTCACGTGATGCAGCTAAGGTGTCCTGATTAGTTTACTGTCTATTTGAGAATATATGTGATAGAGTATGTGTAGGTTCTTCTTGATTCTCAGTCTCATGTCTGACCGCTTCCTGGATATGAAATTCCTGTGATAACAGCACCAAAAGTGTGACTGGAGCCCCATATCAAGCTCTCAGTTTGACATGTAACGTGAAACATGTTTTGTTTCCTGAGCTTGAATACATAGTGTCTGTATCACTTAGTGGTTTAACCACTTATGTTCTTATATTGCTCCTAATCTTTCAACACACAGGGGGGAATGTCTGAAGACACTCACGCACACAAACACACATGCACACACACACACAAACACACTTATGAAGCAGCAGTCTGGCTGGATGCCCAACATGAGTCTATACAGCCCAATCTGAGCAGATTACAACAGCAGGGGGTGAGACAAATGCCAATGTGTTCCCTGGTGGGTTTAAGTGAGAAAGGCTTTTGGTTTATTCTGGGGCAAAGGGGCAAATGATCACAGTGCAATGAAAGGGTACCAGGCCACTGTGAATGAGGGTGATTGGAGAGGAAGGGAAAGATGTGTCCAGACAGATGTGACTGTGCACTGGCTGGATATGACTGGAGTGTGAGACCTGTCTGGCCTCAAAGGTCTCCTTTGTTGTTTTCTCCGTCTGACTGCCATCATATTTAATTTTGTTTGCTCCACTGCCATCTGGAAAAACAACTGCGTGTACGCTGCCACTATCAACTCTGTCTTTTCTTTTTCTTGTGTATTTCTCTAGTTTCATTATTCTTCCCTGTTGTAGATCTATATCTCTTTGTTTTATTTAAATGATTTGGTGTAATCCTAGATTTTGCTCACTGATGGAAACTACTATGACTCATGACCAGTCTGCATGGTTAGTCTTGAGCAATAGATGAGACATCCATGATCATCATTTATCAACTCATATGGTCATATTTCCTAGTGTATTTCTTAATGTTAACTCCATCTGCATTTGTACATACTGTATATAATGCAAATGCTTGAACAGGTAGCAATGTTTTTGTCATCCACTAACGATAAAAAATCTCCCTGTGTGTATGCGCCCCCGCAGACCCGGAGTCCCAGAGGAAGAGGACCGTGCAAAATGTTCTGGACCTTCGACAGAACCTGGAGGAAACCATGACCAGCCTGAGAGGCGTGCAGCTCAGCCACAGGTCAGCCACAAAAAACACACACACACACACACACACACACACACACACACACACACACACACACACACACACACACACACACACACACACACACACACACACAAACAGGACTGCATGGTATTGTACAATAGCAACAAAAAGAAAAGACAAACACAGCAAACAAGTGAAAGAGAACAGCAGTTGAGATGGGCAGATTCTTATTGACATTGCTAACAGTGAGTTGGGGTGTGGTGGTTAACTGCCTGTGGGCTTTCAGATCAATATCAGTATTCCTGATAGACCAGTAGCCATTAGTCTTTTGCCGCCTGCTCTGCTTTCCCTCTGCGTTGGTTAATATGGAACTGAAGCAGGATTAGCTCAAAGCTGACTTCAAAGCCGACCCTGTCAATGCACCCTCACGACTCATATTCAGACACACAACAATACATGCAATAATGCTGCGATTAGGTGTATGTGAGCCTTCGTGTGTCCTCCATCCTCCCTGTGCTTCCTGTCTTTTGTTGACTGATTCTGATCGCCTTCAGCGTGTCTTCAGGTTTTGTCCTTGAGAGCTTCCCCTCTGTCTGCCTGTCCCTGTGTCTCCTGCCATGTATCCTCTCTCTGTCCCTCGGTGGGAGCTCCCTACATGAAGAGCAAATCAGCAGATGGTTCCCTGCTGGAATACATTTCCTTTGCCATTCATACTTTTATCGTAGTGCAATAACCTTGAATCACTTCCCGCTGGCCCTGAAGACATATTCTGCTTTGAGGCCTAAAGCCTGTCGGTTGAAGTTTCCTGTGCAAACAAGATGTCATATTTCCTGTGAAAAATGAGTGTTTAGAGTGTGATATTTGCACGAATTAAACAAATGGATTGGTGAGCAGGCGGATTGTTTTGTCTACACATACTTACCCTGATATATACCGTATAAATAACGTGTGAAAATCCGAGGAGACGAGTAGCACCCTCTCTCTCACCATTGATGTTTTTTTTGTAAAGACGATTCTGTATCCTGTAGACAAGATTCATTTTAATGTAGCAGGCAAATGCATGTACTGTCACGCAGTTTGAGAGCCAGCAACTTTTAATATGATAATGCGCTTCGCACTCACACTAAGCGCTAAGCAGTGATGAGCGGTGCTGCGTTAGCACAGGGAATCCATGATATTGTGAAGTAAGTGATGCCGGTATTTGTGGAATCACAGAAATGACAGTGCTCTGCAGGGCACAGAGGAACATAAAGGCATGTTTGCTGGCATGGATGAAACATCAATGCAAATAACTTATGCGTGTACAAATATACAGAGGCACACAAAGACACCTGGAAACCAACTAATCTCTAAGCCTGCTTTAAATCAGAATACAGCCTTATACAGTGAGGTCCCTCTGAGGGGAGAGGATGCAGAGTGGGGTAAAAAGGAAAGATGATTGAAATCAAACAAATTTAATTGACCTTTTCATCCCTTTAGGGGAGCACAGTGGTGTGAATATATCCCAAGAAAACACTAAAACTTACCCTCTTTCTCCTTCCATAGCTGTGTGGAGGGGACCATGTGCTACGACAGTGATGAAGCCGCTGCGTTCTCAATTTCCAGTCTATCAAATCGCTCCTCTCCGCTGTCATGGCGCCAGGGTCAAGCCAGCCCCCGCCTCCAGGCTGGTGAAGCTCCGTCCACAGGTAACAGCCAGTTAGAAGTCCCCCTCCGGATCAGCCACAATGCTCGTATCAAACTCATCGAAGCGCTGAACGACTCGGATCCGTCCCTTCTGAAGGGAGATTACCTCAGCAAAGGCGACCTCGGCAGCAAGAACCCACACGAGGATGATGATGATGATGATGATGATGATGATGATGAAGATGATGACGATATTGATGATCTAGGGAATGGGTAAGTTGTGTTCTTTTTCATTTGAAAACGATTTGGTTTTACGCCTGCCACACTAATCTGACGAGCATAAAGAGTATTTTATGACCTCATGAGGCTGAAGCCTGCATCAGTCAGGACACTTGTGTCTCTTTGATGCTCTTAGCATTGATGTGAGGTGAATCCTGCCAACTGTTACAACCCCACAGCTGCAGACAGGCCTGTAGTTAGTGGTGTACCAGCACAGCAAACCCTTGATCAGCCCGTCTGTAATTCATTACAAGCCCAGCTCATAGTGTCTGTCTTGACACTGGCAGCTGTAGCCCCCCTGGTGCAGCTGGCTATGTGCTAGTCAGAAAGCAGCCCCCTGGCCGAGTCCAGGGATGATGTCACAATCATCGAGCCCCCTGCAGAGATCATTCTGTCATACTCAGCTGCGAGCCCGCCGGGCTTTGCCAGCAGGCTTGGATGTGGAGGACCCCTCACAGCCTTGGCTTACTAGAGCCCCCTGGCAATGCTAGAATGCAGGTGTCTTTGGAAAACTGGTAACTCTTTCTGCCTTGCCAATGTTGGATCAGTCAGAGCTGTCAGGGTCAGAATGAGTTTTGTATAAAACTGGCCATGGATCCCTTGGATCCAAGGACTTAATGCTGGGATCGCATCGACTAACAGCATGTGAACTATTTCAGCTTAGTTTATCAGAAATGTTCATCGGGGTGTTTTCTGTGTTGTGTAGTGGTTGTAACCTAGACGATGTATATCTTTGAAATGTCCCACTCATCACACACATTCACACCTGTCAGTTCACTCAGCACAGCTTTCTGTCTGCACGAGGCTACACTTAGCAGTTTACAGGAAAAGGGTCACTAACATTCATTTGTTATCTGCTGTAAAATGGACTGGAGAAAAATGTGAATTTGTTTGGGTGTCTGTCTGATTGTTATTGATTGTGTATGGTGCCTTCGTGAAAATTGCTTGTCTTTGCCAACTGAATCAGAGGGACAGATCCTAAGAGAGTGCATGCTGATAGATGCTGTTTGTGTTCAAATTGTTACTTAGCTTAATATGACAACAGGGTACCTTGTGACTTAATAACCAATCGAGAAGAATTAATTCAGTTTCACGTCAATCCACAAATAGAGGAAATTAAGTTTAGAGAGTCTATTGGAGAATGACCTAAGTTGTGTTTCCTGGACTTTCTTTATTAGTTTTGGAGAACTTGTAAGAGGAGTTATGACACAACAATTTAAACTCAGTTGCACAAACAGCATCATGTTTCACTGACCAACTCTCAACAGTGCGAAGAAAAACACATTATCTCATTGCAAACTAGGAGTCTGGCAGTGTGTCAGTGTAACGCTGCAGAGCTCATCCAACCAAACTAAAAAAAACCTCCTCTGCTGGCCACTGCTTTACATATCTATGGTAACCTCAAAAATGCACTCCCAGTCACCAGGAAATCAATTGCAACACAGTTCAGGTCCCTGTTGTAGTGTTATTGTGTATCTGGTCAAGGCCTCCAATTAGTGGTTATACATGTTTATATTTTGTGAGAGGATGCAAAACAAAAGTCCTGAGCAAAAAGATTGAGAAAGAGCGATCGTAGAGAGACAGACACACAGCATGAGCTTGAAGACAGACAAAGTCTGCAAAAAAATAGAAAATGATGTTTTTAAACAAAAATCTTATTCTGCTTAAAGGTGCGAAACTAGAAATTCTGAGCATATTTAGTGCCCCAACACAGCTCTCAATATGGCGACGGCTATATAAAAAAAGCACTGCTCAGCTAGACATTACTCCACTATATCTTTACATTGCAAAAAAGTTGTTTACTGCTATATTAATGCTCTTAATATTGAAAACATTTACGCTGAAATTGTGAATTAGTTAAGATATTAAAGTAAATGTGAGATCACAATGTCTAAATATTCTTAAATGATGCACTAGGCGATTCTAAATCACATTCTAAAGTAACCCAAAACAACAGCCCTTTAATTCATCCTTGACTTGTGAAAGAGATAAGATAAGATAATCCTTTATTAGTCCCGCAGCGGGGAAATTTGCAAAAAATTCGAAAATTGTACTGTTCAACTTTTGTTAAGGTTGTGTTAGGTAGATATTTATTCTATGGCTGTAACTAGAATCTCCAGAACACTCCTGAAATATGCCCCTCAGAGCTTAAAGTGACATCTTTGTATCCAACAACAAAGATATTTCTTTCTTTATAGAAAACAGAAAAGCAGCAAATACTCCCATTTGATAACCAGGGAATGTTTGACATTTCAGTGTGAAGCATATAAAAGTATTAATTTTTACCAGAATGTATTTTCAGGAGACTAATATCGTAATCCACTTTTCATTTTTCCCTTGATTAAATCATTTATATGATCATTTTGAGTCTGCAGGCTGTGGTCTGGTATCTGCTGCAGCTTCTAACTAATAGATCTTTACACTAGAGGGCAGGCTTGTGCCGCTGTTCCCTCCGTCCTTGCAGTTCTCCACCCAGTCAACCTGAAGATGCCCCACGCTGGATTACTCTCTTTTATCTCATAATTTATTACACATACTCATCCATTATACATAGAGGCACTTCCCCTGTCGTACAGAGGTCACACTACATTACCATATCTCATCCCTGCATTTATAATACATAGGATTTCCCCACATGAATTATGTATCACAAACACACACATGTTCTTTGTTTGGGTTATGCAGTTGCCATCTCTTTGTTCTGTTAAATTGTGAGGAAACGTAAACTTAAATTATTAGAGTTTGGCCATAAACATATGGGTGATCGGGATTTGACTCATCATGTGACTCACTTGAGTTCTGTATGGGCATGACTCACATTCCCAAACAAAGGTAAGCTAACCGTGACTGTACCATGACCTGCCTGACACACCAGACCCGATACTCTCAGACACACACACACTGAGTCAGGAGCCTTTAAGTCAGTTATCCGTTTCCAGTGCTTTTTTTGGGGGGCCTCTTCTTGTCTGAGGAGTACCGCTTACATCTGGAACCAGACCCTCCCAGTATCCCCCCCACACGTCATTCTCACCGGGAAACAGTGCGAAGGGGGACGATGAGCAGGTCATTCCCCTTAGTGCGTAAACAGAAATCAGGTGTGTTCCACTGTAGGTTGAAGATTTACACTAAAACTGGTTCATTTTTTAAATTGCATTTTATTTTGAATTAATTGACAGTGATGTTTAATGACAAAGACGTTGCTGGCAGTAATCAACCAACAATTATGGTGAGACTGAAATGCACTATTTGTGGCCCGTGATGTATTACGGTCTGGCCTTTTCCCTGACTCCAGCAGCAGCAAGCAGCTGTTTTCAACACAAACTGACAGGCTATTAGCTGATAGCAGTTAGGAGAAGGAAACTTAACGTCTAGCAAGCTAAAGATCCAGATGTTTTTCTCAAGAGTTGTTGGAAACCAAACAGACAAACCAGGCCAGTTACGTTGGACTCCAGTGAGCGATTCTTCTGCTTCTGCAGAGATAAATGTGAATGTTATGCTTGTTTCTTTGGATCTGTACATTATGGAAGCTGATTTGTTAATCCAGCATCCTGTTGAGGAATTTTCCCAGTTCAGTTCTGGCGAACATTTCAGGAGAGCATTGCCAAAAAAGAAAATAAATTCTTCCTTAAGGCACTTAAGTTCCATTACCAATTTATCATTGTTCTACTGAATTCATTCACATTGGTTACACAATGTTCAAAGTCATTGTAACCTCTATTAATAACCAGATGGAATTGCAACTGTATCACCTCGTCTGCATCACAGCCTGTGATTGATACAAACAACATTGTCCCATTTTCATAATAGAGAAAAGTGAGCAGTCCACTGTCTAGAGAAAAGCTATCACCATAAAGCACAGCGGGGTAAATGCTATACTTTGCCAGTAGCTTGTTTCTCTTGAGATGAAGAGTCTTTGTAGCTCTGTTGAGTCTGAGCGTCATCTGTGCTTGATAGCTGGTATTGATTGCCCTTGTTGTCGTTGGAGTGGTGATAATGGGCTCAACATGCACACACTGATGTGCAGACGATTGGATGAGCGTGAGGCTTGTTTTTTGCCCGGCTTGGCGCAGACGCTTCTGTGTCTGGATGGAAGAGCTCCCATCCTCAGCGAACGCCCATTAGTAAACAGGCAGTCTCCATGGTTACGCTGCGAGACAAGCTGGTTCACTGCACTAAATGTCTGAATTATGAAAACATTTGTTTGGAGCAGGACACACACAGACACAGACACACACACAGACACACACACACACACACACACACACACACACACACACACACACACACACACACACACACACACACTAGGTGTTTTCAGAGTATGCTGGTTTAAGTGTTTTGGTTTTGGGTTGTTTTGGGTTTTGGGCTCACTTCTGCTTCTAGAAAAGCAGAAGTGAGCTGAGTGTCAATCGAGCACAGGACAGGGAACTGAAAAGAAAGCGGAACGTTTTAATAGAGAAGTAATCTGTTTTGAACACACACGATGCCTGGAGTAAGCTTTGATTTTCATCAGCTTTTCATGAGTGGTTACTTCAGCCTCTTGCCTGCCCACTTGCCTGCCCTGGTGTTTTTCAAACACTGGAGGTCATTATCCGGCCCTTGACTGATGGCTATCTGACCGTAACGATAGTTAAACACTTCAAATTAGGTGTAACTCCTGGACCATGTCATAGCCTGTACCCAGGGGAGGTACGGACAACCCTACTTGTGTGTGTGTGTGTGTGTGTGTGTGTGTGTGTGTGTGTGTGTGTGTGTGTGTGTGTGTGTGTGTGTGTGTGTGTGTGTGTGTGTGTGTGTGTGTGTGTGTGTGTGTGTGTGTGTGTGTGTGTGTGTGTGTGTGTGTGTGTGAGTGCAGTGTTGTGTGGAGAGCAGTGTTATTTTTCTCAGGACAAGCTCAAACCTGCTGTACTCTGATCCCACCTACTGGCCAAATACCGGAACTTCACACATATAGACAGAACGCAATACAACCTGACACATCTGATTAATGAATTCCTTTTCCCACATCTGGATCTGATTGAGGTTACAGGTGATGGATCCTCTCTCACTCTCACTTTCTCCCTCCTTCTCCCTTACACACACATCCTGATGTGATCCTCAGTGGACACACCCAGGGCTGCCCTCTTGCTAAGAACCAGATCTTTACTCTGTGATTCATTTGGTGGACCGGTTACAGAATCCCGCCCAAAAACAGCACGGCTCTCTCCCCCCTACCTCGACACAGTCACAACATGGGCTGACATCAGAATGGGCTAGTATGAAATATCTGGTGCACAGGAGAGTAAATTCTCGTGTGCATTTATATGTGCTGTGTGCCATCAAGGCAATGTAAACAACTCTAATGTGTAAAAAAGGTTAAATCTGAATATGACTCTAGAATGGTTTTAAAGGCTGATTTCTAGGTTTTGGGACTTAAAACTGTGGTGAAACAGACATAACTTAGGTTATTTTTATTTATTTTCACACTGCAGCTCCAAATATTAGAATATCTGCTCTAAATATCACATGGCAATTGGATACTTATTAATTTCCTATGTTTTGCTGTTAGTATCTCTAGAATTTGTATCAAAAGCCACTTTTACTTTCATAGTGAGTTATTGCCTTTGCCATTAAATGACCGTACCAGTAATTTTGCATGTTTAGCCCATTTACTGCAAGCTATTCAGCAAATTGTGCTGGAGCGTTTAAACATTTTTGAAACTATTTTTGAAACTATTTTTCCAAGCAGTCGTTGGTTTCATACCATTTCCATATGTTATGAAAATCAGTTGGCATTTACTTGAAGCTGGGTAATACATCACAATAGATATCAAGTCTTCATTCATTTTTGTCAAAGTTATGTTATTGTGATGAGGTAGACTTTTCAAATTATTCTGGACTGTGACTGGATTACTTTGAAAAAGTAATTAATGAAAAGAACATTAATGAAGACTTAATATATGCTGTGGAGTTTCAAGAGTCGGCCTGTTGATTTTTATAACATGCAGAAATTAATAGTAGCCTTAAAGAGTAAAAATAGACGTAATAAAAAAACAGAAATCCCACAGCATGCGTTGGAAATGGTCAGCAGTGTTACTAACAACAGCAGGATTTGTAGTAAAAGTCCCACAAATACTTGTATTAAAAGTGCTTATTCAATATTTTCACAAAAGTGTAAATTGAAATGTCTGCATCAAGATGGCCCGCATGTCTCAACATGTCTCTCTCTCTGTCTGGATGACATTGTGTGTCAGAGGTGGTGATGAGAGGCAGATTGGGGTGGTGCTCAAGAGGGTGATGGGGCGTGTGTTGTTCTTGTCATCCACTACCTGCTCCTCTCTGGGCCTCTCTGCCTCTGTCGGGTGCTCCTTTGGCTCTCTCTGCTCAGTGCTGCGTGTAATCGATTACTTTTCCTGTCATTATGGAGGGAACTTGACTGAGAGGAGGAGTGTGCTCTCTCTTTGTTCCAGCACGTGTGGGCAAAGCACTTGGTAGAACAAATACACATAGACACATAGCATTTCGTAAAAAAAACATGATCACATGATCATATGCAAACAGAGTCATATGGAGGTCATTTTGACAATATGTAATGCAGTCTCCATGCTGTTTAGGAGGCTTATCAGTTTCATTTTGAAAGTAATTTCGAAGGAAAACTTACTTTTTATCGCGTAGCTGAGATTGTATTTGAATATATTATTTATGTGCTTGGCTATTCGTCTCAGGATGATGTGATCGGCTTCAGCCGTAAAAGCAGGACACTGCTGACAAACAATTATGACATTAATCTGTTTGTTTGCTAAAGTGGCACAAATACACCCACACCCACACATGCGCTCATTTACACACATACAGGCATACACACACAAATACACAAACACATTAAAAGATTTAATACTGAGTAACATATGGGGCTGTGGGGGGATTTGAAACCCCCTGACACCTCCTATTTCAGCGAGAACAAAATCCTCATGTACCTTTTTTATTCTGTTGTGTTTGCTGGGGGCTGTTTGAGCCACACGCTTTCAACATTAACCTTATTAATTCAATAATGTTCGTTACATAGTTTACTTTTACTCCAACAAACAAGGCGCAAAAAGTGAATGAGACTGTTTCGTAATTCTCTGTTCATCCGGGTAGACTTTCACTGTTGCTAAAGAAAATATTTTTCTTTTCTCCCTCTGTCTGTTCACACACGCACAATTTCACACATACACTTGTGTCAGTGTCCCAGTTTACTGCATTAAATTGTTATAGGAATGTCACCCTGCACGGTTATGTTTAGTTTGACTATGGTCCATTTCATTATTGTGAAACATACTGGTGTTGAGCAACAAACACATGTGCTGGATCAGAGCTTGGGAACTACACTTACATCCCTCGGACCAGTTTTCCCACATTCCGCCCTTTAGAACTAAAGAAAAGTTTGGGGAAGTCAAAGAAATTAATATTTTTCTCAGCTTCCTTGCTGTCTTTTCCTTTGACTTCTACAGCACACATCTCCTATTTTCAATATGACTATACCCTCTCTAAGTTGAAGGCCATTTCATTCAACTTCACCCAACTAAACGCCAAAACTATCGCCACAGCTACTGTCGCCTAGACCCCCCCCCCCCTAAATCCTGGTAAATCTCTATGGAGACGCTATGGCATAATCCCCACTAATCCCTGGCTTCCTCTTATGGCAGGGTTACAAAATAATAAGAGAACTCAGGGACTTGGTCAGCAGTCTGCAAGGACACGGAGGCTTGGGTGGGGGGGGTTATGGTGGCCATGGTGTGTGTGTGCATGCGAAGGACCCCCACGTAGTTCAGAGGGGTGTGTTACCATGTCAACAATACGAGTGTGTGTGAGTGTGTGTGTGTGTGTGTGTGGGGACTCTTCTTAATTTACAGAGGTTAAAATGTCACGACTTCTGCCTGATGATCGACTTCACCCCATTTCCTTTAAGGAAAGAGAGCGATCCTGCTCTTCCTGGAGACGTTTACTTAATTCACTTTATTTTATTTTGTTATGATAAATAATCACACCTGACCTATACAAGACATGAAAAGGAGGAAATGACCTGAAAATAACAACTGATGGTGAACATGATGCTAAAACAACAAGCGTAGATATAAACCATATAGACTGACATCATACAGTCAACATACTTTTGCTTTTAGGACTTTGGAGGAAGGCTTCAGATTGAATTAGTTACTGGAGTATGAAGACTACAACAAGAAATGTGGATATACGAGAATTTGGTCAGTTGAACCACTTAATCTACTACTTTTACCATCTTAAACCAGCTCTTTTGTAGTTTTTTTATACAAATCCTTGAAAGATGCCACAGCAAAACTAAAGTAATAAAACTATAGTTAGTGGGTTCATATTTTTAGCCAACCTAGCAGCTTATTACCAGATACCTGCAAAAGTGATGACGTTTCAATCTACCTAGGTTTACCTTGTTTTACGTGCTACACAGCAAATATTTGCACGCTAAACAAATATGGATAACATGATAAACATTATACATTCTAAACAGTAGCATGTTGGCAGTGCCATTGTGAACATGTTAGCATGGTTTTCTTTTTTAATACTGGATTTTCAAGGTGAAGAATGAACTTTAAAACATAAACTATAAGAATAACAGGGACACTGTTTCTGGAAAGGGATCATGTTGCTAGTTTATTTTTTTTAATGTTTTTCTTTTCTAAATAAATATACTAATAATATAATCACATGTATTAATCACTTTTGATCACTTTTACTTTTTCTTTAAAAAAAATGTTTTGTCATTGTTAGAGTCTCTTTCTTGTTAAGAAAGGAGTTTCAGGAAATGAAAAGGTTCATTCCTGAAGATTGGTTCCCACAGTAAAAGACAATGCCCCCCCTCCACAAACACTCCCCCTCACCTTGCTCTCACTCATTCATGCACTCCCTCTACATCTATACCTCCTTTAAAGTACAGCTTGTTTCATCTCTGGGGGTAAATGAAACTGCATGGTTAAGGACAAGCTTTTGGATGGAAGCCGCCTCAAATCTTTGCTGCACACACACACACACACACACACACACACACACACACACACACACACACACACACACACACACACACACACACACACACGCACACACACCAGCACACACATGCATTGAACATGCAGACTAGAGCTAAGCTTTTTAGAGGGTTAACAGTGGGGTGCGATGGGGGTTTGTAATGCGCATAAGAATTAACTTTGCTTCCCTCTCATTGACTCCCATGGTGTTATTCTCTGGAGTTGTTTCGACATTAGTCACACACTTTTCTTTCTGCCCTCCCACCGTTATTGTCCCTTCCTGTTCTCTTCATTACGCCATCTCTTAATCTCATCCCTCCCTGTATGCACCAGTGCTCCTAACAGTGAACATATTCTCATTATTCACCCAGGAGACATGCTGAACGGGTTGCGGAAACCTGTTGAGCTATATTTGAACTCTTATGTATGGTGGCGTTTTTCTGTTAGTGGTTTTTCTTCTTGTTCCTCTTGTTCCTCTCCCTCCCTTGAAAGACAAACCATCTTTGAAGTCAATTTTTTCTGAGCAGTTCTACTTCGTATTGTCCTCAGCAGACCTTGAGAATAGCGCTCTCTCTCAAGAAAGAGCCTAATTAGATGCTTTTGGTGGTCCAGACATAGAGGGTCCCTCAATTAACCACAAGCAGCTTTTTGGACAGGGGACACACACTTTGATGTTCGACCCTGAGTGTGTGACTGTGAGGTCATGTTTTCAGCATTTGGGTTTCTAAAACTTTAGTCAGTTGTTATGTTAGTGAGCAACTAGACTGAACATGTAGGCTGGTATACAAACTATGATTTGACTCTGGATATTTGCCAGGAAATCAGACAAAAGAATGTATGTGTTGACAGATCTTTTTAGTGTGTGTGTGTATATGTGTGTGGGTGTGTGTGTGATCAGTAAGAGGGTGAGGAAAGCAAGTGTTGTAGTGTGAAGGTTTCTGAGTGATGAGGCTAAATAAAAGATATCTGAGGATGACAGTTTGATAAGAGAAGATTCTAAGTTTAAAGTAATAGAACTAATATAAATGTGTGTGTGTCATTATGAAGAGGAGTATTTCAGCCTGATAAATGTGTGTAGGGGGTGTTTCATGTTTGTTTATGTACAGTTTGTGGCTTAGCAAGTGTTGAATGTGCATCAGTGTGTCTGTGTGTGTGTGTGTGTGTGTGTGTGTGTGTGTGTGTGTGTGTGTGTGTGTGTGTGTGTGTGTGTGTGTGTGTGTGTGTGTGTGTGTGTGTGTGTGTGTGTGTGTGTGTGTGTGTGTTCCTGCTCTGATAAGGGGGATGAGCTTTCCCAGGTCGCTTGTCTCTTTCATCAGCAGAGGAGTGACAGGTTCCCAGGGTCATATGGATGACCCTGCCTGTATACTGTCATTACACAGTTACATCACCACCTAATTATACTGGCCTTCTGCACCGAAACACACACACACACACACACACACACACACACACACACACACACATGGACATTGAAAACAAACACTGTGGTCTTAGATACTGAGTGAAAAGGAGGGTGGCAGAGAAAAAAGACACTCTTTGATGAGGAGAAGCACATAAACAGAGGTAGACAGCAGGCATGTCTGGGCTCGAGTCAGTGGTCAAAGTAAAAGCTGGCCAGACAGACTCAGAGCGCTGTCCAGCTACCCTTTCCAGAAACTTGGATGAGAGTTGACATAAATAAGAGCAAAGACTTAGACTGAATTAAGGAGGATTGTGTGTGTGTGTGTGTGTGTGTGTGTGTGTGTGTGTGTGTGTGTGTGTGTGTGTGTGTGTGTGTGTGTGTGTGTGTGTGTGTGTGTGTGTGTGTTAATGTGGGAGTGTTTGTGTGCTTGCTTGCGCATAGAAACTGTTTTCCTTTCTCATTATTGGTAACGCTAGGCAACAATGATGGCAGTGGCTCCGCACACCTGCAGTTCAGCATGCCATAGTGCCAATCAGACCCCCAAACACACACACACATACTCACTCACACACACACACACACACTGTGTGCCCACTGCCCACCTGGCCCTGCATGGTACGGCTGAGCGGTAGCTTGAAGAATCCCGTCTTTGTTCCCTCTGCCCTTAAAAAAAGAGTGTGTTAATGATCTCTTTTTTTCTAATTCTGTGGCTAAATTTTCCAAACTTTCCACTTCTTTCTTGACCACTCACACCATTTCCCTCACTGAGCAGACATTGTTAATTATCCCCGTCCTCCCCCCTGCCTGTCTCTGTCTTTCTCACCCTTCATTCACTTATTGAACAGACCCAGCAGACAGGCAGATCTATTCACTGGGGTCCACTCGGTGCTTAAAGTGTTTAAACACCACTGGTTGTGAGGGGGCAGAACTCAAGGGGGAGTGGATACATGATACCCACTCTATTTCTCTGCAAGTCTCCCAATAGCCAATACACACTCTGTTACAATAGAAACACTATAGCAATTTACACTCCCTGCTTCAGTACATCCTGATCTAGTTCAATTCATTCCAGCATTGTTTTGACTTTAAGCCGGCATTGTGGGCCAATGGGCCAGTGGGCGACTGTTGAAAGATAATGTGTAAATTAGTAACGTTCTTTTTATTTCAGAGATATGTGTTGTTATGGTCTCCCCATATTGAAGCCCATATTATTTAAAGTTTGTCTCTTTATGTTATGACGGAGCTTTTTACTCGACTACATGTCCATCAGATTTAGATTTAGCATGCAAAACATATGACCAAATTGCAAATTTCCCCGCAGCGGGACTAATAAAGGATTATCTTATCTCTTATCTTATATGATGCCACAGATTTACGTATCCAACCATTAGAAATAGTTGAAATTTGATCCACATCCTATACAGCATTATATAGATCCATTACTAATGATTTATTTATTTCACAATAAGTCATCAGGTCTCTAGTTGTTATAAAACTATGGATTAAAGAGCTAAAAAGAAAAAGCAAGATGGGGAGGATATATAGCTCAGCCTGAACTGTTTTCTTATGGCTTATTACTGATAAATAAAGCATGAAGGGACTATTAACCATTAGTAAAGCCATAGGTACCATATGTAATAAACAATGTGCCTGACTAATAAATGGTTCCATATTATACAGCAATGCATCAGTGATAACAATCCAATCATATAAGAAATGGACAGTCCTGAACAATGAGCACATAAACTTTTGATGCTTAATTTTTTTTTTTTTTTAAATGTGAGGTCTTTATTTGTAGTAAAACGTTCAATGCTTAAAAAAACTTTTATTTAAATAAATGATCCAATCACTTCTTCCACCACTGCTGCACAGTGTAAAAGTAAATGAAAACGAATGAATGAAAACCCCTCAGTGGCGTGGACATGGCATCAGAGGGTTGAGTGATCGGTGTCTGTGGGCTGTCTCGTGTGTTGATTAGAGATTCAAGAGTGTGAAAAATGATTTGACATGTGGCTTTCGTTGAGAAAATGATGACTGCGCTTTTCATCCTGCGGCTGGATGCGCGTTAAAGTCTCGCTTTTGGTTAAGGCACAGCTGGTCGCGATCAGCAGAACGGGGGCCGGAGGAGGAGGAGGAGGAGGAGGAGGAGGAATTCTGGGTGTTGCCTTCCTATCCATGCCTCCCTCCCTCCCTCCCTCCCTCCGTGAGCGTGTGTGCGTTAGAGAGGGAGTGTGTGTCAGAGCGAGAGGCACTGCGGGAGTTGGTCAGTCAGTTAAAGCTGCTGACTCTCACAGGCGGTTCCCCCGGTTATCATCGGTGGAAAGCACCGGTGGATACGGAAACACTCTCTTGCTCCAGGCCCGGGATATGCCAAACGGGAACAAAGCGGAGTGAAAAAAAGCTTGTATACGGTGGTAGAATGAGCGGGCGCGTGCTGAACGGGAAAATGCTGCAGCTCCCGGCTCCGCAGCGCGCGGGGAGGACAATGCACTTTCTGTCAAGGTAATAGATGAGACCAGAGCACTGCATGGGGCTGAGGATGCCGGATACATGGCTAATTAACATACCGGCAACGTTGCTTTTGATGATCTTAACGCGATAAAAAACGCGAGGTGTCTGACAGCGGTGAACGGGTTGTAGAAGCTCCGGCGGAGCCAGTGCGTAAAAAGCAGCAGCACGTCTCATTGATAAAACTCCCAACAGCTGCATGGTGGCACGTTTCATTATTGTGACAGGCATGTATATCATATCATATTGTATCTTAGTCTAGACCAGTAAAGAACAGGCGTTTGGTGTGTGCGTGTGTGTGTGTGTGTGTGTGTGTGTGTGTGTGTGTGTGTGTGTGTGCGTGTGTGTGTGTAGATGGAGCTATTGTCAGCACATCTTATAGGCACAGAGCTCAATGCGCAAAGCCATATGTTGAATCAGCACTGTCTTTTTTTTTTTTAATGTCTGGACTATTAAAGCATCGTTTAAAAGGCAGGGTGATGTTCCTGCCTCAGCCGGGAAAAGGAATCCACACCAAATGAAACACGTTTCTACAAATCATCCATTGAGAATCGTAAAGTGTCAATGGTTTAGAATTCTTTATGTGGACGTGTACGTGTACGTGCGTGCATTTAGTGTTTCTCTGACATTTCCATTGTTTTAAAGCTGCATGCTTTGACAACTGCTCTGCCGCTGCTTGGAGGGCAGAGGCAGGTATGCATGTGGGTGGGTGGGTGGGTGTGTTCGCATTGATCCGCTGCGGGACCGAACCGCATTCTGAACGGCTGACCTACATTCTTAAAAGACGCCTTTCTCCCGGTATTGGCTCTATTCTGTGATTGGGTGAACAGCATCAAGCCTCCGCGATACCATATACCCACGCCATGTGAGGATTATCTAATTGTATGTCTAAATGTGTGGGCTAATATGGGTCACTTAATATGAGTACTCTGATGGGTACTGAGGAGATGTACCTACATAAAAGAGTTGTATTTGTGAGATAGAATATATTGAGAATCACCTTTATTATTAAGAATTAGCTACATTATTGAGAATTCTCTGTAGGAATGATCATGGAGTTGACTTGCTTTAGAAAAACATTAAGACAGCAGGGACGGAGATGGGTTTATTGATTCTCTCTGTGTGTGTGTGTGTGTGTGTGTGTGTGTGTGTGTGTGTGTGTGTGTGTGTGTGTGTGTGTGTGTGTGTGTGTGTGGGTGTGTGTGTGTGTAGGGGAGGGTTTTCAGGGGGTGGTGGGGGTCAGCTTTGCTCTTTTTGGTTGACTGACCCCTATAGCATCCATTGACTCTTTATGTAAACCCATTAGGGCAGAGTGGTCTGATATCAGGGCATTAGACACACACCCATCAGACACAAACACTTCATCTGAACCATTGAAACACACACACACACACACACATACACACACACACACACACACACACACATATTTTCTGTTTGATTCCCAGAGGACCAACCAGGCTGTATTTATAGGCATGTTTTAGTTGGACACGTGTGCTTAAATTGGACCGTCTGTCAAGAAAAACAGATAAACTATAAGATGGAGGCCAGAGGTGGTATTAGTAAGTGTGTGAGAGTCTGCAAATGTAGCGTGAGTCAGCGCATGTGTGTGAAGAAACACTAAACATCCATCATTAACTAACCAGTTCTAGAAAACACAAAGATTTGATCCGCTCTATTATTCATGTTGAAAGCAATCCAACAACAACTTGTCTGTCCCTGTGTGTTGTCATATGAACAATATACAAACAGCTTGCTCAGCAGGGCCCACCCCTATCTTGATCCACTCCTGATTAACAACACAACCTCCATACAAATAGCTGATTTGCAGCATGGCGACATCACTCATTAGTGTGAGTCACACCCAAATCCTCTCGGTTTATTTGGATTAAATACAAATGGTGGACCGGTAACTGTGATGCAGACCAGGTTTGTGTTGTAGCTGAGGTCATTTAGTTGTCCATGGGCAGTGTGGGTCAGTGCAGCTCTGATTGGTTGAATACTTGAACAGCTTGCTGCCATCAGCTGCTTCACTGGAGACCCAGCATGGTAATTAAAGCTGAAATCCATAATATTTTTAATTAATAAATCATAATTATATCCATCTGTGTGACCGAGTGCAGTGAAACATTCCTCATGCTATTGAGAAATGTTAAGTGGGTTTGTCAGTTGGCACCTGTTGGCTGACAACCCTCATGTCTCTTACCTTTTACATTTTAGTAAATAAAGTTATTTGTTGTTTTCACACACAAACACACAAATGTTGTCCGTTGTGCTTGAGTCAAGGGCTCAGGGTTCAAAATAGATTTCTGTTGTTTTGGAAACACACATTGCTGTCTCAGACACTGGATGAGTTAGAAGGGTCAGTGGCCTGGTGACATTGTTGTCACACCCTCATGATTCATGAACAGGTTTTTTTTTTAATCTTCAGCACACAAACACTTCCACACAAATGCAGAAACATTTGAAAATAGAAATTAGGTGTGGAAAGCCTTTTATCAACACAGGAATGTTTTAGGATGCTTAAAACAAATCCTGTTCACATAGAAACGGCAGAGTAATCACAAACATTTAAATGTCTTCTACTGGGCATTTGTAGGGCACGCGATCCATCAGCTGACCAACCATGACAACTTTCGCCTGGAATTTTCACTAAAGCTTTTCTTTACTTACTCCACTTTTCCAACGTTTTCAGATTTATTCACAAATGGCTTAATTTTCGGTGGCCAAAGGGTCAGGTCAATGAAGACGGTAGGCTAAAATGGTGAAAAAACCTACAACCTTAGTCATTGTGAACAAGTTTTTCTTGCCCTGCATACAAGGTCATTAGAGACACCTGAGAGTGAAACAACAGATGCTTGTAACCTGTGCTTGTAAGACACATGCACTCTTTTTTTTATTGTACACACACAGGAGTCTGTGTTCACAAACAGAGCTCATATTTTCATGAGGTGGCGCCCCCCTAGTTTAGTGAGTTTCTCTGTTACATCAAAGTCAGAGAAGGACCTACAGCCAGACAACAGTGACCCTTAACAGGCTTGCTGGGGACGAGAGAGAAAGCTAAAAGCCTAACCTCAAATGGTTGTGGAGAATAATAACCTCTGGATGTTATTTTCAGCTGATAGTCAAGTAGTTTTCTAGGAAATGTAGAGTGAGTAAAAACTCTACATTTTCTACATCAAACTTTCAGAGTTTTCTTTGAGTTAAATTGAAAGTGAGACGATTGGCAGCGTACTTGAGGCTGTGGATTGGGGTTTTATTGGAACCTCTGGATCCGTCCTTTTATTTTTGTGTGTCCGCGCACTCGTGCGATGGTATGCGTATGTGCGTCTGCATATGTTGGAGGATTAGGGAGTGGGACCCCAGAATACACTCGCTGGAATGTGAAGTGTGTGTTTTGAGCAGCCTGGGGCTAAAGAATGTCTCCCAAACTCACTGTAACAACTTTAAGTGGCATGACCAGTGCGTGTGTTATGAGTGACAGCAGGTGATGGGTGCGTTCTCCTGCAGGGTGCGCCCCCAGGGCCTATCGGTCACCACCACATGTTTTCACGAATGCACACCAAAACACACACATACAGCGACCTCACTGTCACCCCCCCCCAACCCAACCCAACCCACAGCATGGGAGTAATGTGTGTGTTTTCATAGTTGTCTGCTTTATCTCCGCCAGAAGAAGTGAAAGACTACCTCTGCTTCAGTCAATGGGTCTTTCATTCGTTTTCTTGTTCAGGTGGTGTTTGGACAACCTTTGGCAGGTGCTTAGTGTAGTTCTACTCGGATCTGTAGCCTCTTTGATTTGATTTAAACAAAAGCTATGCAATCACATTTGAATCACACGTTTTTGCATTTTCTATTTTTCTTTCTGTCTTTTCCTTTTTGTCCATCTCAGGGTATGCACTCTTTATTTACCCCAAAACTGACTCTTAAGTTCCCTCAGCCGACAATCCACTGATCCACTCCAGTCAGCACATTAAACATCCCACACCAATGTGCAACTGACTGATGTTTCTGTACTAATCTGGGAGATTAACACATAATCAAGTGGTGGCATTAGTTGCGTAGCTGTCGTCATTAGAAGATGCAGCACTGACCAATGAAGGAAGAGGAGGGAAAATAAATATTTATGTCGGCTCAGGATGCCTCCCTGAAATGTTATTTATTTACGGAGCTGTACCAGTTGTTGTGAGTGAAGCATTTGGTAACCATGTTGAGCAACTGAACACCGCTCACATCATGCTGACATCGTAGTTCCCCAATCGGCTATATGTGCAGGCATATGTGTGTATTACAGTGTGTGTGTTAAAGGGAGATAGTTCCCTATTGTGTTGCATTTGACAGCACTGTAAACACCGACAGCATCCTCATTACTGGAAATGAACACCATCCTATAAAATTTTTATCTCTCATTTAATAACGGTCCGTGCAACATTTGACCTTCCCAAAACCCAACAGGTTAGCTGTGTCGTATTTCAACTCTGTGCTGTTGTCGTTGACATGTCTGGAGGGAGACCAGAGGAAATTCTACCCCGGGATTCAACCCCTGCCCTGGGCCTCTGCTTGCCGGGGTTCCCCCTGTTAGCTCCTCCTCAGTTCTTAGGCCTTGAGTTGTGGCTGGGAAGCGCTCCACACTGCACCCCACACTGAACTACTTATGGAGGTGATTTAAAAGGCTGTTCCACCTTGTCCCAGGAGTGCTGTCCCTCTTTTTGCTTCCTGCTCTCTTGTAGAGAAGAAAAAGACCTTGGAAGAAGCTCAGAGTACTTTGGGGGTCAAGGGTTATTGGGTCATAGGAGAGCTCTGCTGGTCACCACCTATCACACTGGGACAATTGAATGTCTTCTGAAATCACACATGCTTTGACCTGAAGTTGTCATGCTCTTTACACTGAGGGCATAAAATCAGTTGAAGAGTGACGTAGAGAGAGAAAGTTTTCTTCCATTTGTATTTAGTGACGCTTTCATATATGCAAAATAAATTCCAAAGGCATTGTTTGTATTGTGGCTGCATTCCAAGCCCTGCGTCAGTTGTTTAAACTGAGGGGCAGTAACCTTTAAACTTTGACCCTATTTGAGCTGAGTATGAAGAAGACAACACAAAAACAAAAATCTTCTGCACAACTCTTCCAGCTCCTACTGTTTGCCTTATTGGGACTTAAAATATTAGAAGCTCAAGATGGCCTGGATGGCGTCAACGTGATCAACAGTCTTTCAATTTTTGGTTCCAAGAGTATTTCAACACTTGAAGTTCCTTATATGAAGCTTGTAGACTTCCACTGCTTCTTCTGTCCTGTTTCATTTCACGGGGATGAAGTAGTTCAGAGCCAAGTCTGCTCTCAGCTGTGACGTGTTGAACTCTGAGCAAACTTAGTCACTCCACCCTGGAGAGATCAGGAGGAGAGATGAGATTCAGAGATAAATTTGCTGTCCGGGGAGAATTTTGCTTTAGCAGTTTTTTTCTATTCTTAAGCTGTACAGTTTTCACACATCTCTCTCCACCTCCCCCACACAAAAAAACATTTCACTGACCAGGATTCCTGATGCATCTGAGTGCCTTTTCAGTGCTTGAACTTTCCATCCAGAAAGCTTCAAGCTTTGCAAGGAAACTTTGGAAGAATGATGTACCTAAATATTCTTCTGCACACAGACATTCACCTCAAAGTCGGAAATACACAGCCCGGCTGGCTTAGTGTAACCCTCAGCGGAGCAGTTAGTTGAGCAAAGCCAGCCAGCCAATCACATCACACACTTCTGACTGCTTATTCGAGCTTCACTCCAGGGGACAATAGCAATTTAGTGCCTTGGGTGTGTTTTTGAGTGTATATGTGTGTGTGTATTTGTGTCTTAAACCCCCAGGCCATAGCTGTCAGGGATATGCCTGTCAAAGGCACACCAGCGTTTCTCCTTTGTGATGGCCATTTAGGGATGTGACCTCCTATTTCCCTCCATGGACTCACACTCACACGCACACACCACACCCGTATACACGCTTACAGGACCGCTAGCTGAGGCCCCTGGTCCGCTCAGAGCCTGTTGGCAGATGGAATTAGCAGTAATTACGAGCTCATTAATTCCAGCCTTTTCTGTAATCCCCTGTAATGCCTAAATACTGCTGCGTGTGGCATGTGTGCATGTGTGTGTGTACAAAGACTGTCCAAGCAGCCTTTACACATTGTTCCATTCCACATCATGGAAATGGGACAGGGAGGAAATCATAAATACCACTAAAGAGGAATTAATTTCTCTGTTTAGTGTGTACCCAACTGCTGGCTGATTGCTAAATATAGTTTTTAATTGGGTCTTGTCAGTGATTAACTGTAAGTGTTATACAATACAACTCAGCAGAGAACCTGTATTGGGTGGCTAATTAAAACCCATTGTTAACAACAGATTTGTTGCTAATTACTCTACATGTGCCCCAAGTGCCCAGAAAACAACACGTCATAATTAAAAAGTTATAATTTATGAGTTAAGCTAAGGGTCAGCACAGGATGTATAGCAGGGTTTCTCTTATAACAACATATCGTGACTCCAGCGCAGCAGATGGCTGATACTTTATGGAAACAAGCAGCTGACATGACACTTGTTATCAATCTGCCTGCATCTGAAGTACAATCACAGATATGTGATGTATAACATGATCATCGTAGATACAGTTTTGCCTTGTCTGTCAGAGTTTGAGGCTTTCAAGATATATAAAGGGCTTATATATCATTTAAAGGGCCGTATATGGTGCAGCAGTGATGGAAAATCAATGCCTTTAAAAATAATCAACCTACAGAACGATTTAAATGCTCATCCAGCCAGGAAGAATATTTCAATAAAGTCCCAACCGCTCCTATTTTTTGCTCTTCATTTGATTGGAAAATAATGATTTTGTTAGAAAATCTGCAATGAGTTTATAAGCCACCGAGGTGTGTGTTAGTCTTTTTCCTGACGATAAGCTGCTGAAGTGGTCCAGGGACCCATATTGTTAGCCATCTGTGCACATAAACCAGATTCACACTCTCTTTCGATCTTATCAGGTGAATGCCCATCCAAGCATACTGATGGAGGTTTATGCAAATAGTGTGGATTATGGAATTTCTGAATGTCTGAATCCATTCTTCTGCATTTTTAAATCTCAGTCTCTCAGATGGTCAGTGCAGCCATGAATGTTGGAGAGAAGATGCATCACATGATGATGGGTGGGGCAGTCATGCTTCTCCCCCCTGCAAATGAGTCATTTAGTTTTGCGAGTGTGGATGTGTGATTACACCAGTGTCATTTTTGGTATTTGTGAGAAAACTGTCACATCCTGTTTTATGCCTCCAGGCTGAAACCTGTAGAGGATGTTGAAGCAGACAGCGAGTCCTAATTGTTGCTGTTGGATTTCTCATTTTCATTTTATAGTTGATCTCTTAGTTCATATTTTTTCTTGAGATTCTGTCTGTCAAACGAAACAACATTATTCATGCATCTTTACACTCGCTGTAGGGTGAATTAGGATTTTTTTTGTGGTGGTGCGATGGTTGAGAAGTGTATTTAAGTATTGTAAAGGCAGATGTTTCCTCTCGGTGTCCCTAACATTACTTATAGACCAATTGTCCTGCAGTTTTCTGCCGCTTCAATCGGATCTGAGATCTATCTCCAAATACTGAATTGTACAGACAGATACACAAGCACCGACAATGCATCTCACCTTATTGTCATCTCTAGCACCAGTCACAGTCCCACATATTTTTGTCTTTAAAGAATCTAATGACTTCAGCAGCTCTTTCATGCGTGCCCCCTCCGGTTTCTGAGCCGACTGCCCCGTGCCAGTCTGGCAGTGCCCTACTTTCCATTTGCCTGAAAAGGCATCACTTCAACCAGGAACCCGTCTGATTTAGCCATTTTGGGTTCTGCCATGTGACACTGTGGATTTTAATAGGAATGGAAAGTTCCTGTCCTTTGTAGGACTGCAGAAACACTTTCCATGCTTTTACGCAAGTGAGAGAGACTGTGTCCAAATATCACCCTGTATAAAATGTGTTTAACCCCATGAGGGTACAAAGAGTTGAACCCATTTACTCATCTCACCATTATATATTTGTTCTATTTCACGCTTCGTTCCTGTATTATTGCATCCTTTACTTAAATTCTGTACATTACCTAACACCTTGAGACTGTCCTCTATATCCTCATCTTATCTGCTCCACTATGGTCAAACAGGTCGAATAGTAAAGTCTGCCAGACTGGCCCGATAGCATAAGCACTGACGTTACCTTCAAATGTTTTCTGGCAAACAAGCAAAAATTATGCTCCACTCTCTGTTACTCACCAAGCGAGTGTGTATCCTTGAGAATAAAGAATGGCATTACTCAACATAATTTCACCTTGCTGGCCCGCTGGAATATTCTGACATTGTTGCAAAGTGAGCTATAATTAGATAACAAGATTGATAATGACATTTTGTTCCTCCTCGATATTGATCTGTTGTTCACCAGCACGCTTTGCACAAGTGCACTTACATTATTTTTAATGTGCATTGACTATTGATCAGGTAATTACTTAATTGTTTTCTTTATAAATCATTTCTGTGCAGGACAGTAAGTCTGTCTTCTTCCACATTCACTACCCATCTTCTGATCATGCAGCAGAGTATAAATATTCTAGTCGCCCAAACACACGAGAGCTACAGCATCGCATTCCTCCAAATGGCCTTCATGCAGTTTTAACAAATGTTTGTTTAGATGGAAGAGCTTATCAACCAATACTTTTAAGTCTGCTCCCTGAGGCTGGCAAGACTCCAACTCCCAGCAAGCACTGTTCCCACAAACCGCAGGCAAAGCTGCTTTGTCTCTGCTGTGGCTTTTTCTTCCTTCTGGATCTAGTGTATTTCTCTCACTTTCTGTCTCCCATCCCTCAACCTCGAAGAGGTCAGGAGAGAAGAGGAGACGGAGAGAGAAGGCAGTGCAGAGCTCTCATAATGAGCAGCAAGAAAAGACCATTCACACTGAGATCAGGGCAATTAGCTCCATGGTCTGAATAGTAGAGGAACACAGACGTCTGTTAATAAAAGCTGACAATTAAGCTCAACAGCGTCTATTCAAATATCCTCTTGATAGTGTGTGGGGCACAGTGTTTGGGTGGGTGTGCCGGTCCTCTCTGCAGTCCACAAGGAACAAAGAAACCATGTCTCTGTGAAAGGAGGATGTTGTTTGTATTGACCACCATGACCTTTATCAATCTGAAAAATTAAAATAAACTATTCAAACCATTTGAGAAATTCTGCAGCTTGTGTTAAACAGTCTCACTCTCTGAGAGATGACGTACTTTAAGTTTTCTCTGGACTCGTTGGGGCTTTTCTTAGAGTACAAAACTGCTTGTGTGCCGCTGGCATTGGATGATAGAATACAGTGTGTCCATGTGGCATATTCTCAGCTCAGCGGGAGGGCGCATATTGCACAAAAAGAAATCATCGGTCAGGTGGAGGTGAAGGATGAGTTTAATCAAGCACCACTCAGATTAATGGACATTTATGGGATCCTAAATTGAATCAACATTGATATTCATTTTGCTTATGAAATTACAGTCATAGGGTTCCATTTTTCAGTGTCCTGATCCTTTCCCTCCAGCTGTGTTCTTTAGCTTGAGATCGGGTCTAAAGTCACAATAGACCATTGACATTTAACATCCATAGGGCATACAGATGTGGTTTATTTGCACTCTGTACTTTGATAACATCTTAGAATGATGTATGTGTTAAAGTACTCTAGCTTACGTTTTATGTTGTTGTTGAGGAAATGATAATGTAGGCATGGCTGATTAACATGACTATAAATGTGACAAGGAAGTGGCTTTACTAAAGTGGTGCTCGCTGTGAGACACTTGCTAATCTATGAAAGGGGGGGATGTAGATGAATTGGGTGCTAATATTATCCCTCGGTCTCTGCAGCTGCTGCTAAAGAATGAATAAGGCGAGGCGGAGTGAGGAGAGATTATAACAGGAGATTTCAAAAGCTGCTGTTAAAGGGTGGAAGGGTGGAGCCGGTTGAGGTAGAGCACGTAAGTCTGTCGAAGTTTTGAAGGAGAGTTAAGAGAGGATCCTTTTGACAGAGTTCATTGTGTCCTGAGATGTTGAGGAGGTTTTCCCTGTGTCATCAACAGCACTTCTCTTTCCACTATAGCACTCTCTTTTTCATGCTTCACATTTCAGTTCTTTCTTCTCTCCCCACACGCCACTTCACCCACTTCTCTTGAGTATCCTCATGTTTCATCACCCTCTTTTGAAGCTTCACTTTATCTCACCCAGTGGTGTTGATGGAGGACTGTTATAGATGGCAAAGAGGAACTGGACGACATGACAGTGGATCTGGTGCAGCCGTATATTGGCAGACACTGATTGAGGAGATCAGGTTTTGGCCTAGAAATAAGAAAGTTATTTTTCAGCCAGAAAACCTTTGGACTGACTTGGACAGACAGTGTTTTACAAAAAAAATAAAAAAAATCATGTTTTGGAACTTGCGTAAAGAATTCCTACTCAAAGAACTGAGAAGCGTGGGTCATTGAAGTCTGATTGAAAATAATTTCTGCGAATCAAAGCAGAAGGAAGATCACGTCATTGCCAAGACAGTCGGACTGAAATTCACACACAGACACATAGATGAACTGTACAAAACATTACGTTCCTTTTTCCTTTTACCCTTTTCATATCCAGTATAAGAGACTCTCAACGATAAATCAGATAAAGTCGTCTGTTTAATATTTTATTCACTCATTTAGCTTGTGCTGTCCATGAAGTTTGACCGTTAACCTCTTTTCTCTCCTCTGCGGGTTTCTGTCTTTTACTTCTGTAGACTGAGTGACACCAAATCCAGCAGCCACTGTTTGTTCTGTTTCCTATCAGGTCTGAATTATTCATCAGAGAGAATGTTATCATTCTCGAAAGCTCTGGTGGACACCCAGATAGCTTTGAAGTGTATAACAGGATATGAAGGGAAAGGTGTTGCTTCAGAGAGGTGCTGATAAAAAACCACAGCTGTGTTAAGGCAGTTTATCTCCCAGAATTAAGTTTATGCGTTTTTCTTATGTTTAATTATTGTGCTCAAATACATCCACTCTGCATGAGTTTATTAGTTCCTTTGTGCACATTTGTCCTAAGGAGTAAATAGAACCTCTAATTTGGTCTTAAAATTGCATTTTTTTCATTGCAATTATTGATTTTTTTATGAGCTTATGTTGTATCAAAAATGTGTAAACATTTATTTCAAAATTGGAATTGCCAGAAATATTTCAGTTTTGCTTTTTTGGCATTCTCCATAGTTTTGAGAATAAAAACAATACCGTAGTTATTGAAAATCCACCAGAATCCAGTGGAAGTATAACAACCTAGTTCAAGAAAGTGTAGATCGGCTCTCTGGATATGTCTGACCTAATCTTAAATCTGCCCTCAATCCTACTCTGGCATATAGAAAAGGCAGCATGACAACCACTTGAGACGTAAAATCTTGTCTGCTCTTTTTTTGTGTCTACATATCCACCGGCTAGACAGCGAGGTCTTCCCCTTTGCCTCTCTCCCCCTGATCCCCACCCTCAATACCCCCAGGGTACAGTGTGACCCATACAGTCATCCAACCGGAAGGCCCACCGCTGTCCTCCTACAGTCCTCCACAGTATACATGACCTCATTAGGCAAGCCCCCCCTCTGAACTTGTTTTACAGTATAGTACGTTATCCGTCTAACCTATTGACCCTAATAAGACAGAAAAAACCCAACCCCCTAACTTCCTGAGCATGACCTACTTAACGTATTCAAGCACATGTGGATTTGCACCCACAAACCCAAGCACATCTCTCAGTTGTGCTTTTTTCTTCCCCAATCTACCCCTTTGTCATTCCTACAAGCCATTGTGTTGTGCCAGATGACACATATGCTCCAATTAGGTTTATGTGCTTGATAGGTCTTAATACTGAAGATATAGTATTCCATGTATGTTATCACTACACAGATAATTGTCAAACATCACTCACAGCTAATTGGTTAAATTTAAATCCCCAAATGAATCTCTTGAATTGTGCCATTCAACAATCATACAAATAATGGAGAAATATATTGGTAATGAGGTAAAAATACCATCTTCTCCACTGACAATAGACACAGAAGACAATTATACAATCAGCCACTAGATACAAGTGTTATAAAATAAATGTCAGAACTCCCTTTTTCTCAGCTGGAAAACCCATCCAAATAAATGTTACAAGTGCAGCCTCATTCTTACTAAACAGGAATGTTTTAAAAAATCTTAAAAGCCACAAGTGAATCATTTGCCTTTGACAGACATAAAACTGGAGTAATGTGATCTCTTCTGGTTGGGGTTCAGAATCTAGCAGCGAAGTAGACCACACAAGAGAGTATGACCTTAGTCCAATCTAGTTAACACAATACATGTACTGTATGATCTCCGGCTGTCAAATATCAGAAATGACAAGATTAAGGTGAATAATTAACATTAAATAGTTTTTAGAAAACATGGAAAATCATAGTTTGCTTGTAATCCGAGTGTGATTCTGCTTTAAGTATGATGTCTATCAATACGATTGCTTAAGATATTCGGAGTTAACCACAGTAGAGACATCCCCACCCTGTTTATCACACAAGGATTTTAAGAACAATTGCTCTTTTAGGGAAAAAGTAAGTTGGCTAGGCTTCACAGTCCTGGCACAGACTGCATGCACTCGGGGGCGCATGCATCAGTGTATATGTTCTTCAGTGCTATTTTTGTGTGTGTGCGTGGGTTAAGATGATGTCGAGAGCACTCCAAATTTCAGTTTGCCAAGTGTTCGCATTGCATGCAGTGTGAAAGTAAAGTATATAGAGCAGGCAGAGTTTTAAATTAGGTCTATGTCTATGAATTTTTAATCAAAAGAGAAACGGGAAGACATGGAGCCAAGTGAGGCAACCGCTGATGTTACTGAGCTGGTGGAGCTTTCATAGTTCATGCTGTGTATAACCTCGGGGAGATATCCAGTTAATTGTCACAGATTGTTTTATTTTTATCAAATATTCTTGGGTAAGAGAGCGTGAGCTGGTAGGTGATACTTCTTCATATTTGCAGGGAAACAGAATTAGCTTCTCTCCGCCCTTCGGGTGTGAAAGGATTCAGGGTCTTGATAAAGAACCCTTTCAGAAAGGTGGATGCTTGATGGCAATGGGGCTTAAACTCAGGTTTACCAACCTCAGCCACTATGCTAAATTGGTTCACCCTGAAAATAGGACCACAGCTCTACCATCTGTCTGGATTTAACCTAATTACTGCAGTATACAAACAGTCCAACACACTGATGTAGGCTATGAAATGACCCTTTTGAATACTGATGATTTGCGAATTTGTTAGGCAGGACATTACATCTTTCTCCTAACTACAAGATGTGGTAAATTAATTCAGTTGTTCCCTAACAATTTTAAGACTTACCCTTACAACTGTATCAGGTTTGCAGTAGCTTTCTATGGTAACCATTTATTCATTGCTTACTATTTGACTGCATGTTTTTTACTTTTAGCAAACTATTTTGACTATTTATATATAACTTTAAGCAATCTATGTCAACCATTTATCTATTACTTTGAACTGTTTTATCGCTTCCCCTTGACTTTAAGCCAATGAATTGAATTGCATAGTCATTACTTTTACCTACCTGACTTCTTATTTTGCTTGCTAATACATTTTCAAACGCTCTTTACTCTATGAACGCAACTCGATACTGCTGACTCAATCTGCAGATTTGTATTTTATTTTTTATCATGTTTTTTTTTTCTTCTTCAAATTAGGTGATCTACACCACTGTATGTCTATGATAACTGCAGAAGCAGATTCCTTTGATATATGAATATTATCTGACTTTTGCTGACTATTCTGTGTCATTGTGTCTTTTAGTTGGGATGAGAGCAGTTCCATCAGCAGTGGTTTGAGTGACGGCTCAGACAACCTCAGCTCTGAAGAGTTCAACACGAGTCCCACTCTCAACTCCCTTCCTACCACACCCATCGGCTCCCGCAGAAACTCAGCCATAGTGGTAAGTAATGTACACACAAGCATTCACACAACATACACACACATTTGCAGTGTTTGTAGGTTTCGTAGTATTGATTAAGCTGTTAATCCAGTGAGCTATTGATGAGGTACTGAATGATGTGTCATACAATCTGTCAGTGTAAAGGACACACACATACACACGACGGGCAGCAGGACATGGGCTTCAGAGACAAAGCCTGATTAAGTATTCTGTGCACACCCATTATATTTATCACAACTGCAGCAATCAATGTTCACCACAACACACACACACACACACACACACACACACACACACACACACACACACACACACACACACACACACACACACACACACACACACACACACACACACACACACACACACACACACACACACACACACACACACACACACACACACACACACACACACACACACACACTGCTTGCTGGCTAGCTGCATTGTTCAGCAAGGCTCCATTTTGGTCTTTTGTTGGGGTTTTAAAGCTGCATTAAGAGCTGAACTTTTTAATAGTAATCAGGTTTATTCTGGATTTTTTATAGTCTAAAACGTTTGAAAATGATCAACTAGTGTGGCCATAGACATAGTTGTTGGTCAATGATCTACAATGATACATACAAACCATAATATCTTGTTGCTGCTGCTTAAGAGGTTTTGTTTTACTATACCAGTTCAGGCTCTGATTGAGTCAAACATTTTTTTAATTCCACCCACCTGACCTAGCCGATCCAGAGCCTATAGTTTTTGTCCCAGTTCAGTATTATAATTAGCATGGCTAAAACAACTAAGGAGGATTTGGGACTCATGACCTCAGTGCTTTTAAAATCCTGTCTTCAGTTCAGCTTGAGGTTCTTTAATGTCCATCTCTACCTGTATGGGTTCCAGACGTGTGTGTTTCCCAGAGTGTCTGATGTAGGTCACACCTCCGCAATGTGGTTTATGCGACGGATGTAGTGGGCTCTCAGAGAAAGAGAGACAACGAGACGGAGGGAGTTAGAGAGAGCAAGGGAATAAGCGTAGCCATGGCAACCGAAGTGCAGGGATGCTGAGAGTGCGGGTCTTTGTCTTCTCCTGTATATTGAAGGACAGGTCTAGAACAGCCATCTGCACACGTACACATACACACCCACACACAGCCATCTGCAGTCCTGCATCCGGGCCAGCGAACCGCAAGAACAGTGTGACTCCCTCCACGCCTAGTTGCAGGAGTCATAGCAACCATTACCCACCCCCTCCCACCCCATGGCATAATTTCTATGGCAACCAACCATCACCTCATCATACACCCTAATACACATGGCTCCCTCCTCTCTCGCCATTCTCAACCAATGCTTTATCTTTATCGGTTTCTCTTTGTCTTTTTGTCCTGCAGCCATTTCTTTGTCTCCATTTCCTCCTCTGTATCACTCCACCGTCTCCATTTGACTCCTGTTGATTTTAATTCCCTCAAAGGAAGCTCTGAATTTACATGAGTTCCTCATGTCTCCCACATATTGCATAATCTACTTAACAAAGATATGAGGGTGGAGGATAAGACATGGTTGAGAGAGGGAGAGAATCAAAGCCAGAAAGTGGTGTGTGTACAGGTGGTACAAAAAAACAGATTTCCCTCATTTCCACATGGAGGTAGACCAAGTAATCAAGGTAATACACCTTGTTTCCCAATACATTTAGTTTGTGTGTGTGTGTGTGTGTGCGCCCCTATCTGTCTATATGTTTGTGTTATTATCTTGTTTTGCTACAGCTATCTGGACAAATATGTATCAGGTCCGCGCCTGTTTCAATAATCAGGGAATGTGTGTGAGGAAATGACAATGTTTTATCTGGTCAGACAGGACACACACACACACACACACACACACACACACACACACACACACACACACACACACACACACACACACACACACACACACACACACACTCCCCCTCATGTGATGTGAACCTGTCCATGGGGTCTATTGGTTTTAATAAAAAAGGAATTCAGCATATGAGTCCTCATGAGAACTGCTGGGTGCAATGTCCTGAACTGGCAGATACACACACACACACACACACACACACACACACACACTTCACACACCCTGATGCATTGTGTAACTGTCAGTCTCCTACAGGGGAGAGAATAATCTGTCTCTGTTAAAACTTGCCTTATCTGTCATCATGAAGGCTCCTATAAACACTCTCACACACTTACACTGGGATTGTGCATTATGTGTTGACTCGAAGACTGAGTAGCGCCTGATATAATTTGGTGCTCTCTCAAATCTTTTGTTGTAGTTGTGTCAGTTCACCTCCATATTTGTTCACCACACACACACACACACACACACACACACACACACACACACACACACACACACACACACACACACACACACACACACACACACACACACACACACACACACACATACAGAAGACCATGTCTAAGTTATGATCTTACATTTCCTTTAATTTACCATTTGACATTCATTCTTCATCATGGGATTTTATTAAGGCTGTGTTGTCTTTTTTCTCTAATGTAGCTCAGTGTGTGTTAGTCTTTGTGTCTAAGCTGTGTGTGTACATGCATACTTACAGTACGTGTGTGTGTTGGGCAGTTTCTTCTCTCTCTTTTGAAGTGTTCAAATGGAACAGCATTCGAAGACTCGGGAGATGAGACATCAGAGAGAGTGTTTTTGGGTTGACTGAGTTAGACATGTTTTTCTGCTCAGAAGGCATCGAGATGAGGCAAGACTCTGAGGCTCTGTCTGAGGACACACACCTCATCAAATGCCTTTTTTTCAAACTGGCCAATGATGAACAAAAGTACAGATTTCAAGGGATACACAATGTTTTTGCATTTAAATGACCCAATGAGTTGTTCCATTGGCTCATTCTTCCCAATGTCCTAAGCTAACTCTGTAACACGGATAATGCTAAGGGATGTCATGAAAAATAATTATCCAAGAGAAAGTAGCAAAACGTTCAAGTATTTTGGAGGATTACATAAATGGAGTACAGTTCTTAAAGTTTTCATTATGCTATAATATTACTAGTGGCACACAAAAAGGCACATTGCTTACCCGTATCATGCTATATATACAGTACCTGAGTTTTTAATATCTACCAAAACTGCAGTAGGTGTCTGGAGCTCTTTATTGTGAGTGTTAAAAGTGGCTAAAATGTCTAAACACCCGGTTAGCTCACCTGGTAGAGCTGGTGCGCCATGCATCAAGGCTGAGTCCTTACTGTGGCGGCCGGGGTTGGGGCACTTTGCTGCAGTTGACCCCTCTCTACCTTTCGTGACTATTACTATATAATAAAGGCAAAAAGACCCCAAAAATCGTCTTTAACAAAATCCCAACACAAGAGCCTCTTACCAACTTTTTTCAAAACTTTTAACCATATCACACGGTCTTCCTCAGGGCAGGGAGTTTGTTCAGATGTTACAGAGATAAATCTGTTGACACACATGCCTAAAAGCTGTTAGGATTTAATCCATAGCACTTCTACAAATTTAGAATTAGGCTCGTTTATCTAAGGTACGCCTATCACTCAAGCATTCAGGTACTCTGCTTTACTTCCACCAACACCTCATTGGGACAAGTGCTGGATATAAAGATCAATATAAATGTCTAGTCCTCCATTTTGAACAAAAGGTCACTAATAAAGCCTTATCTTAAAGCTCAGATTCTAGTACGTAGGAGTCTTTCCATTTCACTAACTTAACAATAAGAGCCAAATACACTTTTTATGTGAGATTGGAAAAGCTTACTTTCTCTCTCATTACTTTTTAGCAGCACTTTGCTGCCATGATTCTTTCTATGTCGGTTTCTTTGCTTTTAAGGCAGTCAAAACATACTTTAGATTTAGATAGACTAGTAAAACCATGCCTAGTAAAACCATGCCTAGAAAGCAAACAAACTACCATAGGCATACAAATCAATTTTGGCTGGATTTTTTGTAACTCAGATCTCACACACTCAATGCTTAAACATTTTCTTGACAGAGTGTCTCTAAGCTTGTGTCTGTCTTTCTTATTCCAGATGCGTACGGATGCAGAGAAGAGATCTCTGGTGGAGAGTGGTCTGTCATGGGACAGTGAGGATACCAAACCCAGCCGCAAGAGCCAGGGCAGCGGCGTCTACGATACAGGAAGTCTTAAGTCCGAATCAGCCAATAAATGGAAAAAGACGCGGACACAGGGGGTGGGGCTAGAAGGAGGGAAGGGCGAACTGAAGAAACCTCAGACCCTGGGTCAAGGAAACGTTTTGAAGAAAGGAAGGAACCCACCTGTAGGAGTCACCTCGCCGATAACACACACCTCTCAGAGTGGGCTGAAAGTGGCAGGTGAGAGGAGAAAACACACACACAGTGAGAGATAATATATAGCAACACTTGAATTGGTTTCATAACCTGAGCAGACTGACACATCGGCTGTCTTTTAATATTCCCTTCTCTTTGGCCGTCTCACACCCACGCACAGTCACAGACACACTCTCTGTCTTTGTCCCACACATTCATCCACAGCTGCAGCCCACCCTCCGGCCTTTAGAAAGTGGTGCCATGTATCAAACGCCCATCACCACCCACTCCCTTCCTGCCAGCCAGCCAACCACACACTCACACACACACACACACACACACACACACACACATACACTCACGCACACACACATGCACACACAGACTAACAGTGTTTTTTTTTTCTTCCTATTGGTCCAGCCTTTCCTATGCAAGCTTTATTTTTGTGCCGGACAGAGAGAATTTATAGCCCTTAAATAATGGCCTTGTACCCAAAACAACTGGACCAGAGACAGTGTGTGTGTTTGCAATAGTGTGCGTTTGTGAGTGCAGACACGTCTGAGATTGTGCCAGCCTTACAGAGTGTCACCCATCTCACTTAACACGCACACACACTCTCACTCACACACAAAGAGCACAATAGTGCCGATTGTGCAGCTGCTTTTTAAGCACACCATCTGTGTGCCGTTTACGTAAGCACACACACACACACACACACACACACACACACACACACACACACACACACACATACACATACACACACACACACATACACAAATATAGACAACCAAAACAACAGGATATTGGTTGTGCTGTTGTGTGCCAGTCTAGATTTGCAGTGTCTGTGTAAACAGTCCACTTTCTGTGGGACTGTCCTGTGTTTGCATTGCCAGCTGTTGAAATGACAGATATGCCAAACAAGTGTGTTGAACCAGCCTGTGATCTCTGTGCCAGGCTGTTATTGTTATTGATGTGAACAGTATGAATCTGCTATCAAGGCTATTCAATCTGCCACAGAGATTGAATCAGATTCTAAATAATCAAATGATCATCAGTGTGGAGGAGCTCATGAATTTACATTCATCTTTACTTAGTGTTGCCTATTCAAAAAAGTATTACTTTATTTGGTATATTTTTTAAAGATGTTGGTGGAGCTTTGCAACTAACATCCATCATTTGTTTAAAAAATGTTCAGCCATCAGCACAGCCTCAGTTGTCATTATGGGACAACAGTGTCCATTTACAGTGCAGTAAAACATCTAACTGATTTAGTTTTACTTTCTGAATTATCCACTTGGTGTTAACACATTGCACACCTGCTGGAAGCAGAATGTAGTTTGTAAGTGTGACACAGTGCAGGTATTCATCATTCTGTCATCAGTACTGAAGTATTATGTATCTCTCTCAGTTTCCTTTCTGTCACGTGCACTCATGCAGTCACACACCTGCAGATACATTTTGTCACCTTTCTGCAACAAATGTTTAAATACCTCTCACATACACACAATTAAACACTGACACTGTATCCTAACGACCACAAATACAAGCACATGCATGTTTATGGTGCGATGGTTGATGGGAGTCACTGTGGGGTCTTGGAATGAGGCGGCTAGTCTGCCTTTGAAACTGTCGGGAAGGATAGGACAGGAATACGAGGTGTGTGTGTGGATATGTGTGTTGATACATCATTTTATAATTCTCTCCCTTCTGCCACAGTGGCCTTAAATAAAAGAAGACTTAGGAAAGGATAATATAAATGAGTATTTTCATCAACATCCAGAGACGGCAGTGTTAGAAATGTTTTGGAAAGGCTTTCCCTGTCTGCCTTTGTCTTCAGATGTCTACCTCTCTTTAGACATGCAGGCCTTCTTGCGTCGAGACATGTTGTGATTCACGGAGTCTTCTACACACACCACTTTTTCAAGCTGTTAGCTCTACTGTCTCCACAGCCGGTGTTAGAAAATCTGGCTTTATTTATGTCAAAATTAATATGCACGCCTGGATTCCGGCAGTGTGTGTGGGTTTTCTTCTCACTGCCTTGTCTGCAGTGTGTGTTTCTGCAGCTTAATAGTCTTGGAACGTGCAATGTTGCGGTTATACGATGAACTGACTTTATGACTTGACATGTAAACCCAATTTTCACATTTACAAAAGAACTACAAGCATAATGTGTTGTCAGTGTCACATTCCAATAAGATCCAATCACTGAGAACCGTGAGTGTGTGTGGTATATATATATATATATATGTCTGGCCCTATGCGTGTGTATTTAGCAAGCTTTTTCAATACCCTTAAGTGGCTCCAGATGTCCCACGGCAGCACGCCGGTGGGTCCCATTCAACAGCAGTTCTTTGACTCCGTTAATGCCTTGTATATAAACCTCCCGTAAGAACTCCCATTAGATACAAATTAAGGGTGTTGGTAGTGTGGGCTCGCACTTGGGTGGGTGGTGCATACAGTGCACATGTGTCTAATAGTTTTGTTCTCATAATAACTTCCAAACAAGTCTAGTTAATTTGCCAACTGGGAAATGTGCAGATGGGAACAAAATCACATCATTTTCCTTTAACCTCCGTTCACCCAAGCCATCTCTCACTCTGCCTTCTTTCCCCAAAGAGGTTTCAAGAGTGGATAAACTCAGTTATACTGGGTGTTTCATGCACTTTTGTACCCGCAGACACACTCTGTGAATGTGAACACCAGTTTTCCAAAGCCATGCCGCATATGTTAATCTCAGAACTCTGCACTGTGTACTTACTGGAAAGCCAGAGAAAACTGTTTTTAGTTCATCAGGATGGAAAAGAGGAGTAACCGCATGATAGCAGTGTGTATGCGGGTGAAGCTGGCTGAGAGTCTGGTCTACTCACTGTCTGTCTGCTCAGACAGGGATTTTTCTTTATCAGCAGTCAGACAGTCAGACCTTGTAGGTGGTCAGATAAGATATCATGTCCTAATATGGCTTGGTTAGTCTCACTCACCAACAGAAACTGTTCAAGCTACTCATCAGTGATTCTTTTTCTTTTTTTCCCCTCTCTACCTCTTTAGGAACAGTAAAGTCAGATGGCAAGCTAATGGATAAGTCTCGGTTAGCACTGAAGACCTCCGGCCTTCAGCGCTCCTCTTCAGATGCCGGTAAAGACCTAAGAAATGGCAGCTGTGCTGGGGATCAACGTAAACCTCCGTCCGGCCTCGTCAGGCCCTCAACTGGTGGAAGCTTTGGCTTCAAGAAGCCTACCACAGCTACCAATAATGGCACAAACAATTCCAGTATGCCCATATCCTGCGGCTCTGCAAATGTAGGAAAAAATCCCAAAACTTCAGGTATTCCTGTCAAACCAGGGGCTGGTGGTGGCGGTGGAGGACGTAAGACTAGTCTTGATGTTTCCAACAGCGACCATAGTGGTTTTCTATCTCCTAATGCCAGAACGTCTCTCCAGTACCGCTCTCTGCCTCGGCCAGCAAAGACGAGCACCCTGACTCTAACCCGGCCGAGCTCAGCACGCCCAATGAGCACTACCATGGACACAGGCTCAGGGCTGATCAAACCACCACAGGGCTCGAGACTCAAAGAGCCCGCCTTAGGGCTTGGGTCTGGGTTGAGTAAGGCAGGTGGTCGTGGGATCCCAAGTCCCAGTCCTGTCAATCAGACAGACAGAGAGAAAGAGAGGGCCAAAGCCAAAGCTGTAGTATCTGACTCCGAGTGTGGAGGCGGGTCTCTGAAGGGCAGCCCTGCTCAGACCCCCTCAGAGAATGGAGGGAAGCTACAGGGGCTGAAACCTCCCAGCAGTGGCAAGGGCATGGATCTGCCCTCACCCAACACACACAGGTACCAGGGTTCAAATACTACTACAAAAAAAAATACATCGTGAAATTCTCAGTACTTTTCAACACTCTTTCACAAACAAAATAAAGTATTGATATGCATTTGCCTTAACATTGTTCTTGTCTTTAGGTTATCAGGAATGCGCAGCCTGGCAAAACCTCCATCCATGGCTCAGCTTGACAAGCTGAACTCAAACAGCCTAGACGTGGGAGTTCAGGACTCCCTGCCACCTAAGATTCCTCCCTACTCCAAGCTCCAGGACCTGGCCAGCTCAGCAGGCAGCACCACCGGCCCCTGCCTGACCCCAAGCCCCGCCCCTTTACTCAATGTGAACTCTTCGAGCTGCTTCTCAAGCTCAGGGACAGGTTTGGGGTCAAGGCAGGTCTCTTCCCTCGGGGTTCAAGGAAGCGGAGGTAGCACCTCTCCCCTGCTCTACCCTCGTCTGTCTGGGCTGCATCGCAGCATGGAGTCGCTGCCACTCCAGATGAGTCTGGCCCCAGAGCCCCAAGAGAGGGAGAAGGCCAGGGAGAGGGAGCATTTGGTGAGAGGCTACACCACCTTAGAGTCCCGCCACAAAGATAGACAGGAAGACAGAGGCCCTCCTGCCAGCTGGAGCTCTGGAAGTAAAGTCTCATTGTCTCTCACAGACAGGTGAGATTCAATTATCTTCAACTGTGCATATATTTAAACCCAATCGAATCACACCGTTCTGCACGGCTAAAGCAGATGTTTTGTCATTCCTGTTTTGTAATGCTGCTATGTACCTCCACCTACTGGTCCGCTTATGAACTGCAACACCATTATTCAGGGTAGGCAGGAGATCAGGGAAGTTCTTCATATATTGTTCTTTTTTTCCTACAAGACAATCATGCATTACCCTCCCATTATTGAGTCAGGACATGGAAAGGTTATTTGATTGGTATTTGATGACAAAATGCTGCTCATACTGGAAAAGGTATTGAGCCATTTTGTTTGCAGAGAAACAACACTTATTCAGAGATAATAATAATATTCCTCCCAAAATTAAAACATAGCCTTACAGCCTTGTAAGGATATTCTCAGAATATCAGAAAATACTTAAGAAAATCACTTCACACAGTCTGAATATGACTTTAACAGCTTTTACTTTGAGATGTAATCAGAAATCCAGAGTCTTGCAAAAAGTAAGTATATGAGATAAATGTTGAGTTGGTAAATATTTCCCAAATTATATAATATGGTTTAATGAGAAGGCTAAAAGTCATATTTAACAAATGCATCAAGTAAGGGCCACCACATGAATGCATGACCACCTACACACACACACACACACACACACACACACACACACACACACACACACACACACACACACACACACACACACACACAACACACACACACACACACACACACACACACACACACACACACACACACACACACACACACACAGAGTGTGTGATTATCAGGCTATTATTACTACAGGCCTATTATCGGTGTTATATGGGCCCCAGTGACTGAAGTTATAATTACTGGCTGACACCAGCTGCCTGCCAGTCGTGCTGTGCTTCTTTGTGCCTGCTGCCTGTTCTTGAGAGTTTAATAACTCCCTGCAGCAATGCTTAAATATTGTCTTTGTTTAATCTCCACAGTTCTCAGAGAGACAGAAACACACTGCCAAAGAAAGGTTTAAGGTAGGTGGACACACACATCACACACTGCCATGCACTGATAGTTTAACGCAATATGGCAGGATGGTTTAATTGCACCTACACAGAGATCCCATTGATAAGATCCTCAGTGATGGACATATTTTGTTAATTCTCATTGTCCCTGTCACTTGTATTCTAAAAGTCCTGCTTTAATCCCCTCAAAAATGTACAGTATCTCATTGTGTCCCACTGACAACATTTTGTATGTCTTTCCACATATTGAAAGATATTGGCACTTGGTTATACTTTATTTTTCACTCCCCATTAAGCATTTAAGAGCAGTATATAAACATTTAAGAAATATAAGGTCTTCTTTAAGTTAAACAACTTAACTCCTTGAGTAAAGCGTCCATTACTAGATGCTGGTAATATATATATAGATAATAAATTATCATGTTTACATTTTAGCAAACACACGTTATACTAAAAAATATTCATGGGAAAGTCTTAACTGTTGAAAATAATAAATTTATAATAAATAAATTGTAAAAAATGACCTCATATCTGCTCATAACTACATATGAATGTGTTATTAAAATGTATTATATGTTTATATCCCGATTATAGATAACACAGGGTTTAAAATAAAGCAGTTTTTTTTATTTATTATTCTTACAAACTTATTTCCATAACTCGTTATTTTGACTTTGGGTACTTTTTGTATGTTCACTGTAGAGTAGCATTTAACATGATGTTCCTTAATGCCCTCAGACTCTTAAACACTGTACATGAATTTAAATATGTTACAAGAGATTTCAATACATGACAACAGATCTACAATGACTGAACGTTTTTTTTATTTACTATTAGTGACCCTGACTTTGCCTTCTGTTTGTGTAGTTTAAACTGTGCTTCCCAGGTTGAGGAGGAAGGGAATGAGAAAGGAGAGAGGAGACACTCTCATTCTATTCTTAGTATGACCGACTCGCTCACTCTTCCCCTGCTGTCCTCACCTACCTCCTTACCCCGCACCTCTAAGACCAGTATGGGTGAGTTTAAACACATGGACACACACTCAAAATAGTACTGACTAGAATAGTACTACACTAATTATATATTTCATATATAACATCGCTAACTCTCTTTCCTTTGACCCCTCTGCTCTCTTTCTAGTACCCAGCCCTGTTGGCGGACCTCCGAGGATGACTCGTTCCAACAGTATCCCAACACAGGATGTCTCTCTGGAGCTGTACGGAGCATCTCCGCTGGGCAGCACACTCTCGCTGGCTGAGCGGCCCCGCAGTATGGGAATGCTTCGCTCTGGATCCTTCAGGGACAAGGACCCCGACGAGGGTAAGCCCACTGAATTATTTAGATATATGTTGTATGACGTTCTGTCCGGTGTTGTTGTGCAACTCTGTTTCTAATTGGTTTATTTTGTTGCTCTTAATTGTTCTCTTTTTAGTTCATGGGTCTGTTCTCTCTCTGGCGTCCAACGCCTCGTCAAGCTACTCCTCGGTGAGTGTGGGCGGCATGCAGACTCAGGTAGCTACACTTCAGTGTGTGATGTGGTGCATTTGTGTTTGAGTGGGTGTAGATGTTTGTCTGTACAGTTATGCTTTACTCTCATTTCAAACTTTAAAGAGAGACAAGACTTTCTCCCTAGGTATCCCAGATATATCTTATTAGTCTCCTCTCCTCTCTACTCCTCTCCTTTTGTCTTATCTAACATCTTGACTTTTATCCCCACTGCTTCCAAAGGCTGAGGAAAGGATTCAGGGAGAAGTAAGTGTGGTCTTTCCTGCTCTTTCTTCTTTTCTCTCTCTGTTTCTGACCTTTCATCCATCACTCTCATCTCTGTTGTCTGTGCGAGAACAAGTCAGTCATGTATTTCATGAACAACATCCTCTCCAAGTCACTTGTGTAATGTCAGATATTGTAAGCTTAAGTAACTCTATTTTCTTTCTAGTGTAACCTATTTGTTTTTCATCGCAGCAAATCCGAAAGCTGAGGAGGGAGCTGGAATCGTCACAGGAGAAGGTGTCAAATCTGACGACACAGCTGACAGCAAACGTATGTAGTGTTTGTCTTCTATCTTACTAACCAATAATAAATGGCAGTGCCCCTGGCATATGATCCCAAATAACGTATTTTCCTTTGTAGCAGTCTCAAAATTTCCTCTTAAAATATGAAATTTAATTAAATGTCTTTAAGAAATATTCTTACATAAATAACATTTATCCCCAAGTGGATGTCAGAAAAAGAGTCAAATCAAAAAATAATAATGATAAGAAATCATAAGGATAAAAACGTTGCTTCCAACCACACTCTATAATCTATTTGAATGACATTTGCCATAATTAAAAACTACAATATGCAGCCTTCCACCTCGAGGCAATACATTTGTAGTAGACCCTCCCTCCATTTTTACACCCTAATACTTGTCATCCATCTAGATGAACTGTCCACCTAATAACATCTACCCTGAGGCAGATGTAACTCATACTAATAAAAGACAGACAAAGACATCATGTGTGTTGAACAAGTGACAGCAGTCAGTCTGCTCTCAAAATTTTCTTTTCTTTTATTTCTTACTGCTTAATATAAATCTAAATTGCATAATACATTAAACTTTATTCGTATTATGTTAGTGTGCCAGTTTATTACTGCTGGGGTTGAGATAATTTTTCTTCATGTCAGAGGATCCAGACCTTTTAAGGAAAAGTCTGGCGGCATTCTATATTTTTCTAATTCAACTAATCCAATTCAAAGACCAACAACAACAATGAATTGATCCTACTAAAATGTATCTGTGCCCAAAGCCTAATATACCTCATTCCCCTGTTGAGTAAAGCTCTATTGTTGTCAAAAAAATTATAACACAACAATGAGCCACACTGGAATTGGGTGACATTTTCTGTTACTACGATAAACTGCGGAAAATACTCACTATTACACCAAAATCTGAAGATGAAAATAGTCAACTTTGAGTATTGTTTGTCAATAGTTACAGTGCCCAGCTGTTACAGGAAAATATTCAGCCTTTTTATAAAAACCACACTGTATATTCATGAACCTTTTTCAAGATTTGAGTATCGCCAGCCAATCAAATCCTCACTCAGCCCTCCTTTACAAACACTTTATTTCTAGCACAAGGCAAGATATGAACCCTTCTGATAAAATCGTAAGGAGACACATAGAGCTTTATAATCCAAGCTGTGGTATGTCAGTCATAGATCATTTCTGTGCGGCCTCAGCACATTTCTTATCCATGTGCGGCCTGAATAATGCTAACCTTCTCCTGAACCTCTCCCCAAGCCATTCTAGCTTTGGCACACACACACACACACACACACACACACACACACACACACACACACACACACACACACACACACACACACACACACACACACACACACATACAGGTACCTTGCCCTTTCTCTCCACTATACAAGGTTGTATCTGCACGACCACCATGTCAGCATTTCCATTAGTAAAAGTGCAGCAATACAGCTCACCCATTATGCATGGTTTCATACAGCACACATCAATCAAGTGTTACCTTCTTTGTGTGTGCGTGCATTATTCATACTGTTTGACCTTATTATGCGAGGGCAGTGAATAGGCGAAACAGATGCATGGATCACAACCTGATTATGTGCTGGATTAATGACTGTGCTGTATGCAGTATCATACTGTATTTTACATTATATATAAAAGGAGGGGGGAAGCAATTTTCCCTTCCAGCTCAGGTGTGTGAGAGATTAGGGAGGAGGAGAATTTTCCGCAGGGGACATTCTGGTCAGCCTTTGTGTGTTTTTCGTCCTTTTAGCATCTGGTATAGGAGTGATAAATGGGCCGAGGAAATCTATTGAATCTGTTCCCTGTAATTTCATTAGACTTTCATTAGTTAGTGTCTACATGTAAACGATGCTGTCACAAACCAGTAATATGGATACAAAAATAATTTGTATAAATAAATAACTTCCTTTCATAGTACTACTTTAATATAAAAATTGGGGGAAAATTATTTATTGTTTTTTGTTTGTTTCGTCTTTTGGAAACAGGCAAATCTGGTGGCCGCCTTTGAGCAAAGTTTGCAACTGATGACAACTCGGCTGCAGAGTCTGTCAATGACCCAGGAACAGAAGGTAACGTCACATCCACTCTTTCAAACACAAACAATCTTTAACATGAATTCCAGCTGCATTGCAGTCTCATGAGCAGTCTGCTAGGAGCAGGCAGCGTTGTGCTATCATGGAGTGAGACGTCTTTCATCCCAGCCTGCGGTGAGGAGCTGAATTTAGGTTAGAGGCCAAAGGCTGCAGTCCCACAGGGTGACTATCTGTGAAAAGAGGACAGAGGATCTATGAAAAACAACTTCGCTTTAGGCTGAATGAAATGTGCAAACAGTTTGCATGTGCACTCACACAAAACACGAAATTCCTGCATTCTCAGGCCTTTGTATCTGTTTTGCTGCGTATAAATTGATCAGCGCCCTAGGCAGTGTTCAGTGTGTGCATAAATGTTAGGAGTCTCTCTCAGCGCTTCATGCCTTGCTGCTCTCACTGAAAGGTCCGTCTAGACCACTCCAGAAAAAGTCTTTGTTGTTTGTGCCAGTGCACTGACCTGTGCAGCTCAGCCTGGAGCACAGGCTCTTTAACCTTGAGGAGATGGGCCAGGCGGCTCTATTTAGAGTGGAGTGGGATCGACTTTAGCAGACAATATGCAGCACAGAGAGGCTCTGTTGTTCTGAACTCTTCGTACTTTTGAACTGTTAACACCGTGAGTGGGAACAAGCCCACCAGGTGTATGAGCTCGTACTGTGGGTTTGAGTTGTAGTGCTTAAATAAAACATCAGACAATACTACTGCTCCCCAAAAATATAGGAAAATATCAGTTATTATTTTAGATATTAAAAAATGTACCAAACCATTCATTATTTGCAAATCATTATCATAATCATCTTTATTTGCATCATATGTCATTATACAATGTGAAATGTAATGCTACATTGTCATTGTCCGAATGCATTAGAAATTATTTTCAAAATGTATAAAATGTGAAAAAAGAGCAAGATAGAAAAATATAATAATATTGGTGTTAAGAAAATGTAAAAAAGTTTAAATAGAGGTAAGTTACAGTTCAAATATGTTCAAAAAAAGAACTGAACTGTAATAGGTATAAATTAGGTAATGATGGGTGAAGTACTATTACTGTTACCATTACTTTGGGGAATAATTAGCAGGTCATTAAAACAAAAATGTGTATTATTATTATTACCAGAAGCTTTTTCTGAGCTGTTTATCTTGGAAGACCTCATTCAATGGAAATGATACAGTAAATAGACAAACAACAACGTTTTGACGATGAAAGGCTGCTTTTAAAAAACTAAAAAACAAATATAATCCGATTTATCCAAACCCAACTCGCTGACATTTATTGAATTTGTTTGTGTAGGACTCAGAGCTGTTGGAGTTGAGGGAGACCATCGAGGCTCTGAAGGTCAGGAATGACGAAGCCCAGGCTGTCATACATGGAGCCTTGAACACCCCAGATAACATGAAAGGTTTGGAGATGGACCGACCACTTGATCTTTCTGTTTTCTTCTGTCTTCTCTGCACACTGTCTCTGCACATTTGCCTTTTAGTGATTTTGAGTTTTCTTGTTTACCAGACATGCGGATTCGACGTCAGAACTCGTGTGAGAGCATCTCCAGTCTCAACAGCCTGACCAGTATGTCGAGTATGGGCAGCCTGAAGGACCAAGATGCCAAGAAGAAGAAGAAAAAGAGCTGGGTAAGAACGCACGCTGCATGTGAGGCAATGTTCTACTCTCATAACCTGGTGTTTGTCTATGACATAGTAGTACGTATGAACAGCCTCTCCCTCCTCTGTGTTGTGTTATTTGTTTCTGTTTTAGGTCTGTGAGGTGAGTGCAATCATTTTGTCCCTGTAAAGCCTCTATAAATCTAATCCTGCAACGCAATCCTCAAGTACCCTTGATCTCTGCTCATTGACCTCTCTAGACTGCTGATTGGCACCCTGTCTATGAATATTAAATTTGAACGGATGTAAATCAGTTCGAGTGGTAATCAGCAGACATGACGCTCCATAAAAAGTTCTCAGTTTAATCACCAGAGTTTATAAATTACAGTTCTCAAAGAGTTTCTGCTTTGTTTTTAATACATTAATATCATTTACGTTTTGTACAACTTTACCAAGTAAACTGACCCGAAATCAGGTACTTAATCTACAAAAACATGCTCTGACTATTCTTTGATCTATTTGCAAAAAATAACTGGAAGCTTAAAGGAAAAGTTTCTCATTTTGGGAAATACACTTATATCTTCCCAAAGTCACTCTCATATCTGTCTGTTATAATGAAGCCTCTTAGCTTAGCTTAGCTTAGCTTAGCTTATCCTAGCATGAAGACTACAAACAAGGGGAAACAGCAAGCCTGGCGCAGTCCTAGCAACCTCACAGTTATGACAAATCACCAGAAAGGGTGTTGGTGAGTTTAAGAGGTGCTGATGGGCAGATTTTATTTTATCTGGGCTCGCTGTTCCCCTCTAATGCTGAGCTAAACTAATATTTTATAGACAGACATGATAGAGTGGTATTAATCTGCTCATCTTACTCATGACAAGACATTTAATAAGTGTTACCCAAGATGACGAATCACACTTTTAATTTTTGACATTTGTGATATTGATTAACAATAATGCAGCATTTTGTCTTTACCTCTTTTATTAATTAATGCAGTAACCCACTGAATATTGGTTTAATCTCAGTCTCTCCATCTTTCTCCCTGATCCTCTCTATCTGTGTAGCTGAGGAGCTCCTTCAACAAGGCGTTCAGCATTAAGAAAGGCGCCAAAACATATTCAGACATTGAGGAAATTGCCACCCCCGACTCCTCAGCTCCCAACTCCCCAAAGATGCTCCATGAGGGGGCAGAAGATGTAGAAAACCAGTCCACATCCCTCAAAACATCGGCCTCTGCTACCTCTTCTGTGTAAGTACACAAACACCTTACTCCACCTCTTAGCTCAATAGTGAGATAGCCAGTTTAGCCTTCATGGGGGCCTTGGTCTGATAAATGCATCGTGTCTCCTCCAGGATCATGGAGACTACAGAAGAGGGAGACAATGAGGAAGAGGCGGTATCTGACTTACGCTCAGAACTCTGGGTGAAAGAGAGAGAACTGACAGACATCCGATTGGAGGCCTTAAGCTCTGCACATCAGCTGGAGCAGCTCCGAGAAGCCATGAACAGCATGCAGGTTTGTTTTGCCTGTGAATATTCAGTAAAGTCAATACCTGAAGCATAAGTATAAATGATAACTAAAATAACTTGAATTTAAAAATGTTTACCATCTTATGACCTAGTCAACGGTGGAGAACCTCAAGGCGGAGAATGACCATTTAAAAACAGGCTCCAGTCCCACCTCTTCCACTTCCCAGCCTTCAGGTCTGGCCTCTCTCCTGGGACCCTCAATGAGGCAGCCGATGAGCATGTCCCTCACCAAGTCCTTCAGTCTCAGTCTGAATGATTGTAAAGATCCAGGTAAGGGTCACACATGGAAATCCACCTATTTTCAGTCTACACACATGCACAGTTTATATAAATGTTATATTTCTATACTCATTTCAATCCATTTTTTTCCCTTCAATCTTTTCAGAGGTGTCTCCAGTTGACACGTTAAGTGTGTCTTCCCAGCGGGATGAGGAATGTGTACGCGTGTTTGTCCGCATTGGAGATCAAGCAGAGGTAAACACAGAACACCTTTAATAGACACAATATCCAATAATAATGTAAACGGCATTAAAACAAGCAGCTGGGAGTTTGTGCACTGATTCCCTCTCTCTGTCTCTGTAGGACAGTAAACAGCAACAGGAGTTCTACCTTGGCTCAGTGCTGGTCAATGCCAGAACTGACTGGTCCTGTCTCGACTCTCTGATATCTAAAACTTTCAAGGTAAGTCAGTGCTTGTCTTCTCTCACTGCATGGACATTTGTGGTTCTGACAAATAGTATAGCTGTGTCTTTGATGGATCAGTCCCTAATTTCTTTTGTTTTTCTTCAGGACTACCTAACTCAAGTGGACCCGACTGCCAGCCTGGGTCTGACCTGTGATTCGCTGCACATGTTCCAGCTGACCCCGGGAGTGCAGAGGGTGATAGGAGGGGAAAAACCTCAAGCCTCACCTTATCGTTGTTTGGGCAGTGGTTCAGCTCAAATACTTGTCACTTTAAAAGGTTAGTGATTGTCTTTGACTGATATTAGCAACAATATTAGTAACTTAAAATTGCGTGTAATCCACTCTCATTTGGATTGATTTTCTTATCTTCTAAGCAGCCACTGGTCTCTGGTTTATTTTAGTAGTTCAGTACTCTGTAAGAGTGCTTTTCAAAGCTTTTTTTTTGCCCTCATTTTACATTTTCACATTTTCTTATCTCCTAGTAGTGCAGTTTATTAAAGATGTTCTGAGAAATTATAATCACAACTGGAGTTCCTGTTGAAAACCCTGAAATGTTGAATGACATGAATGCAACAATAGGGAGAGTTTTCAAAACAGTCCTTTGCCGCTCAACACTGTACTGCCTTGTATTGATTACTTAATTATTCGACTTTGACAAGAAAATAAAGGCAACACAATCTAGATTGTGATGGATGCCTCACTTAAGAGACTCAATATAATTTTTCCACTATAGAAGAATTAAAAGAAACCAGTTTGTGTCTAGACAGTAAGAAATTGTAAAACAACTGCTCTGCTTTTGGTATGAAAGTACACGCAATTTGTAAATGACATGAAACATGAAAGAGCATCATTATTTCCATGTTATTCAAATACCATGGCACAATTATTTAATAATAAATATTATATAAATCGAATTGCTTCTTTGCTCTCTCTCGCCCCTGTGTCTGCCTCTCTCTAGGTATCAGAGAAAAATGTGTTGACTCACTGGTGTTTGAGACTCTGATTCCTAAGCCGATGATGCTGCACTACATCAGCTTGCTGCTGAAGCACAGACGTTTGGTTCTGTCTGGGCCCAGCGGGACAGGAAAGACTTATCTGGCTCAGCGTCTGGCCCACTTCCTTCTCCAGCGCAGCCGGACTGACTCGTCTGAGGCCGACCATGAGACCTGTCTCTCCGGTCGCAGCGCCGCTGTCACCTTCAACATGCATCGGCAGTCCCAGAAGGTAGCACATTACGCTGGATTTTTGTCAGTCCTTTTTTCTATACAAATGTGGATCTGTGCACACAGAACATGTAAACTCACCTGTCCTTTCTTTAACAGGAGTTGCAGTTGTATCTGTCCGATCTAGCCAATCAGATTGACAGAGAGAGTGGAGGAGAATTGCCGCTGGTGGTTATTATAGATGACATCAGTGATTCAGCAGCCATCACTGAGCTTGTTAATGGAGCACTCACCTGCAAGTATCACAGATGGTGAGTCTCTTCAAACAGTTACGGTAGTTCACTCAAGACTTGAATACGATTTCATGAAAGTACATAATATCCTCTGTTGATGTTTCAGTCCTTACATCATTGGGACAACCAATCAGCCTGTGAAGATGTCATCTAACCACAGTCTACACCTTAGCTTCAGGTGAGGGCAAAGAAAATGTGTACCTTGCCCCCTTTTATTTTGGTACACTATTAAATACAAAATAAAGCGATCAAAAGTAACGTTTTCTTGCATACGACAACAGGATGGTGATGTTCTCCAACAACGTGGAACCGGCTAACGGGTTCCTGCTGAGGTACCTGCACCGTAAAGCTGTGGAAGCCTACCAGCAGAAGGAGCAGGACTCGGCACGCCACCAGGCTCTTCTCAGAGTGTTGGACTGGATCCCTCAGCTCTGGTACCACCTCCACACTTTCCTGGAGAAACATGGCACTTCAGACTTCCTCATAGGTGAGAGACAGTTGGCCGGGTTAAAGAAAAAAAAAACAGGGAACATGGGGTGATAATTGGATCAGCAAGAGGTTTACTTGAATTCTTTCCTCCTTTCAGGTCCCTGCTTCTTCCTGTCATGCCCAGTATCAGTGGCAGAGTTCAGGCAGTGGTTCATTGACCTGTGGAACCACTCCATCATACCGTACCTACAGGAGGGAGCCAAAGATGGCATTAAGGTGAGAACACACACACAGATATCCTCCGTAGTGTGACAATAGTGCAACAGACATTCAGTAGTACAACAAGACATTCATTTCATTACCTCTGTGTCTATATTTTATCTCAGGTGCACGGGCACAAGGCAGTATGGGAGGATCCAGTGGAGTGGGTGAGGGGGACTCTCCCATGGCCCAACGCACAGCAGGACCAGTCAAAGCTCTTTCACCTACCTCCCCCCAGTATAGGTCCACTCAATGAGGAGAAGAAGCCCCCCAAAGATACACCTCCAGCCAGCACACTGGAGTCCGATCCACTGGTAAGAGTGAAGGTTTCTGTTGAGATGGGGGACTAGTTCAGGGCAGAGAGGATGCATGGTGGGAATGCAGGTATGAGGTGTCAGATGTTAATCAGTCTATCAATAGAAAATGATTTGGGAAATATTTTGATAATAGACTAAGGGGATATTTATAGAAAATACACCACTGAGGTTTTGCACAGTAAAATGAAATAAAAGCGACACAGTTCTTTTTTTCCCCCAGACACTAACACTCAGCATGCGACAAATTAATAATGCATCTTATTAGCAGCACTTAATGCAAAACATATGAACTTTGCATCTGCAGTCTTAATACCCTGCTAGGTTGAGATGAAAAGTGTAGTGCCCATGGCAGTTATTTGCAACAGTTGTCATTAATACTCCACCAGACATTGACAGGTAACAGACACTCAAATGTGAAGATTTATCACTTTTCTCGGTTTTCTATCAGTTTGAATTTAATATTGTTTTGTTGTTGGGGCTCTAGTAAATTGTGATTGGAGTTCACTATTTTCTGACATTTCATAAGCCAAACAATTATCACAATTATCATAGAAATGTTTCATCAAGTTAAGTTTCTAAGTTTTAAAAATGCTTAAAATGCATTTTAAAAAATAGTTCATATATGCCATGCTAAATCTAACCCTGTTAAACTAAGCATGTCTGTTAATCTTTCTCTCTGTCTTTTCCTGCTTCCCAGATGGCCATGCTGCTGAAGCTGCAGGAGTCGGCCAACTACATAGAGTCTCCAGAGCGGGAAGGATGTCTGGATCCCACTCTGCAGACTACACTCTGAGAATAACATGCGGCTGTCAGTCAATCTATGGAACTATGGAGTCTTTATTAAGACTGACACAGCGGGTGCATTTCCAATGAGACTTCAGAGACTCAATAATTAACTTAACTGTGTGCTCAGTGAGCAGCTACAAAGCAAAATGTAAATGTTCTATAGGAATAGTGATTATGGAGGAAGGGTTTGCTCTGCCCTGCTATCAGAAAGACGAGCAAACTGCTTTCGTAGGAAGCTGTGATGATCATGTCAGCGAATGACGTCGACTTGTCTCTTCTCTGCCCTCAATTTGTTCCCGATGGGTTGTTGTTGAATCTGCAAGTGCATGGTAACCGGAATAGTATGATGCAAAATATTACCTATAATCCCATTGATCAAAGCCCATTTGTTTTCTTTTCTTTTTCTTCTTGGCTACCACAACTGTCACCATAAATTTCTGGTGCTTCATTTCATAAGGAAATTCACCTCAGAAGTAACTCTGATTCCTCAAAAGTAGGTTCATCACTTGACGACAGCCAAAAATGCACTTTATTTTCTACTTGTGGTAATTGGATTTTAGGAGGCTGTGTCAGTGACTGTGTATCGAACGGGAATCATGCAGTTCATCAGTAATTCCTCTAGATGGCAGCATCGAATCCTGCCTCAGTGCTCTCCTGGTGTGCTTTCTGACTTATCAAAGGTGCTCAGTAGAGCGTAACACACACTTTAAAACAGAGCTATGAAAGTGGACTTGAAGGTTTTTCTCTTCAGTTCAGCCATTGTGTCATTCATGATTTGAATATCAGAACAACAAAACTGTAAGAGGAGCATGCATGGTGAATAATGAATGGAAATCAATGAATCGGTTTAAGGGTCAATCTGTAAAGAAATTCTCTTAATCGGTGTGATCAGTAGCCACTGGTTTCCTCCAGTTAAACTGATATAACCACAGAAACTGAGATTGAACCTACTCAACATACTGTATTGTAAACACACAGAAAGAACTGCTTGTTTGTGTAATCTGCCCAGACGTTCTAACATTTTGGGCTATGCTTGCATATATTCTGTATTTAGATATCAGTTTCAAAACACAAAATTCTCTTGTGATAGATGAGGATACAGCTTTGAAAATCTTGATTTTGTAGGTTTTTATACTGAGTCATCTTCAGCGATCATCTGCATACAGCAGCTATCACCTATGTATACCTATGCCATTATCGTCAGAAGCAGGAAACACTTCTGTCTTCGCTGTCTTAATCATAACACATCATTGAAGTGGAGAACATCAGTTAAAAAAAAAATACCAATAAGTGATAAGAATCTGTATAACAAAAACTGTTTACTTCCTTGTTGCATTTGCTCCTTCTCACGCATTGTTTAAAGAGTAACTGTAAGAGTAAGGGCTGGGGGATAAGAAAGGTTGAAATTCATTTTTAAGTAGCTTCCTCCTATTCCTTTCCTTTATTTGATTGCACATAATATATGTTAGAGTACTAGATTACAGAGAGTATTTATTGCTCACATCTTGACTGTCCTTGTGATAAAGGAAGAAAGCAAGAAAAGACGTATAAGAGGAGGAAACTTTTACCCTGAAGTACCTCAGACTGCCATATTCTGTCCAGATTCTGTCCTCTAATGTCCAAACAGGGTGCTGGTGTAAAGTAGAAACATGATGCCTAAATCTATCTGTGCCTGAAACACAATTGGCCTGAAGCTGCTTTCAAGCTGTTTTAATCTACCACACGGAGGCCTCGATTAGAGGAAATGTCATCACTTCCTCTCGCCTACTCTGATGTCACTTTAATGTCATCACCTTTGATGCCCAGATTTAGGTGGATAGTGGGTTATCAATTATGACCTTTGACTGGTAGTCATGGGGATAAGATGTTAGCTAAGATGTTGTGTCTGCCAGTTAACTCTGACATAGATGATAATGCGTATCATGGCTGGGCTGCCTGTGTGCGATTTGACACCATTTAAAATGTAAGTGTGAAAGACTTGACATCTTTGTGGAGTTGCCTGAGAGTTGGAAGCAGTGTAAGAACAGATAGTGGCCTGGAGATGTAATGTAGATGCATGTATCCCTGCTGTTTTCCCAAAGCTCCTTTTCATTGGACCTACCACACTTAACCTTACCATAGGAGAGATTTTTATTAACTGGATATCTTCCTCTTTCCACATTGTTTTTATTAAGAGCAGACATTTGTTTTTATTATGCAAATATTTGTAAAGGTTTCTCTCTCTCTTTTGTACATGACATCACTATTGTAAACACTGTAAATAGTCAGTGCATCTGCGACAACAATCACTGAAACATGTAGAGATCTAAGACGAGACATGGCCCCTGTATGCAGAAAACGGGCGTCCTTGGTGGTTTTATTGTCTTCCTCATGTGGGAAGGAGCACTTGGCTTAAAAAGGGGGCCTAATAATGGTTGTACGGCATGTCTATAAACACATCAAATCCCATATGTCAAACATTGAGTAATGGACACAATAAAGTCATGCCATTCTTCACATTACTACCTGTCTTGGCTGTGTTTACATTCTGTTATCCACGAGGGGGCGCTAATACTCCTGTATATAATAGTATTTTAGGCTCTATGAACCTAATTTGGATATGGTGTTTTTTGTCATAACAACATGTTATTTGCATTACTTAAATGTTGATGTCATTGTTTGTACAAGTTACAAAACTGTGTTTATTATAATAACAAGCCCGGGTAGTCCTGCCTGCGTATGCCACAGGTCCTCCTAACATGGATGAGGATGTGGCTGAAATAAGGAGGGGAGTATTAATGTCAGGGGATGGGTGGAGTTGTCTACAAGCCCAGCAACCCTCACGCTATATATATTACTTAAGATCCCTCCCGGGTCTCTCATCTGGAGGACTAGCCGTCTGTCAGCACGATGCCAGGCAAAGCTGCGCCCATCAAGATGTCCTCAGCCAAGAAAGCTGTCAAGAAGGCGCCTGAGCCCGCCCCGAAGCCTGAACCGGTCCTCGAGGCTCCACCTGTGGATGCTCCACCTGTGGAAGTTGCTCCGGCTGAAGCAGCTCCCGCACCCGAGGGAGAAGTAGTCCCCGCAGCCCCGGCAGAAGACACCCCGTCTGCGGAAGGAGGCACCCCAGGTACCCTGGGACTAAAGGCACCTAAAAAATCTATCCTGGGAATGACATGCGGTGCTAACTGTTGAACCAAGATTACTAATCTGAAATAGATCTTGAACAGGTTGGATTTGGGCTTTCTGTTGCCAGTTTATTAGGTACACTTAGCTGAAACTAATTAAAATAAACAATAGGCTAAGTATTAAACACCTGTCAGTAGGATCAAACTTACTAACATAGACTAAGCTACTCAGTTTTACTGGAAATTGATAAAGTCGATGAGTGCATGTGCAAACACAGGGTTACAACTCCTCAACACAAATCCTTAATCCTATTCTATAGTCCACTGACTCCAACACACTACACATGCAGCAAAGGAAACACCAGCTACAACTCTTGAACCAGGTGGCTCATGCAGCAACTTTCAACCTCATCAGTCTTAAACCAAAATTGAACTGTAGCCTTCATTCAAGATGCAGCTTTAATATCCTCTGATGCCTTGCATCTCAAGAAATAGTATAAAACCATATGTGTGTACTCGTGATGCTGGTAATCAGAGGTAATTGAGGCTTTGAATCTGTGAAAATTAGGACAATTTTGAAACTATAGAAGACTGGAAGTTGTAGTACCCAGAAGTCATTATACTTCCCAATCTTAGTTTGGAGAAAAACAACAATAACTACATTAGTTAAATACATTTTATTCACCCTTTTCTCCTGGATCTACAGTAGACCTCTCCACTTGCCAACATACATCGAACATCTAATACACGTCAGTTCAGTATGTTACCAGTGATTGTTAAAGTCCCTGTATCCTGGAGCACCAGTTCTTGTTTGAAGCAGTACAAAATGCATAGGACTGGAAGTAGTTGAGGGACTGGTATTGTTTTTGTCTGCTAACCTCAACACGTAACCCCTAACTTCAGCTGATGCCACAGCCAGGGAGGGAGCTGAGTTTCCGACTCTTACTGAGTTTAAACACACAACACAGGCGGTTCACACGAACAAGCTGTGATGCATGATTTGTGTTTGTGTCCCACTGTGCACGATTCACAGTGTGCGTTTGTGTTTTACTTGTTCATGATCTGTTGTGTTTACTGGTATTTCTATTTGTAAAATTCATCCTGTGAAAGTTTTCATCTATGAGCTCTTTGTCTTTTTAACCAACCCAAGAGTTTTAACTTTGTGGTCATGTGATGGTCTTTTGCTGTGTGCAAATGTGTTACAGTGTCTCCAAGATATGTCAGTTTTTGGTTCATAAAACCGTTCTTGTCCCTGTGAATATTGGATGTTTCGTCCCCATTGCTCCATTCTGCTGCTTGCTTCAGCGTATCTGTATGAGTGTATCATGATCAAATTAGCTTGAAACTGATTGAATCCCTGCATGAGCAATGTCATAATGTAAGTCACTAATTGGCTTTCATAATGGCATTTTAACACTAGCTGCTGCTCCCGCTGCTGACGACGATGCTGCTGCTCCCGCTGCAGATGCTCCCGCTGACGGTAAACATAAACCACCACAGAGACAAAAACATGACAACTCAACCACAAAATACAAACAATCTTGCTTTATGCTTTATGGAAAATCTCATCGAACAAGTGCCATCCATCATTCTTCCCCTGATGTGAGGAATATTGGATTCTTAACAAAACTTTGAACCTTTTTCAGTGAAAATCCATATTGATTGGGCAGGAAGAAATGTCACTTTACATAAAAGATGCTCGAGATATTTTTAATCACTAAAACATTAATCTCCTGCTTGTTTGATGCTAGCTGCTGCAGCAGAAGCTGCTGTCGTTGAAGAGCCGCCAAAGGCCCCCACGCCCCCACCTCCTGCAGGTAACACCAACATTTACAGCTTGCTGTTACCTTGGTCGTAGCAGGACTTCCGTTTTAGTATCAAATCTTCACTTTTTAGAAGTTGGAAGTAGCAAATATTTGATATTTCGGCTTCAATGACAACTAAAACCATGATTTTCATAGCCAAATAGCTGCAGATAATTATCTGGGAATCATTACTAATCTACACTGTTTGAACCACCTTCAGTCCCCACCAGCGCTCCTCTGGACGTATCTGTGGATGATGTGGACGACTCCAGCCTCACCATTAAATGGAACCCGCCAGAGACCATCGGAGACTCCGGCCTGGACGGATACGCCATCGAGTACTGCAAGGATGGAAGTAAGTCTATGTATGTGTGCGTATGTATGTGAGGCTGCACCTGTCCCCAGAGTGTCAGAGGGCAGATGGACTCATAGCTGTGTCCAGGCCGTATACGGCAGGCAACATTTCACCGGCTGTCACTGTGCTGTATCTCCTCACACCCCTTTTAGAAGCACTCGTTTGCTCAGATGACAGCATGCCTTCTGAGATTTCAACATAAAGGCCAAAGCGGGCTCCTTATGTTCAGGTTGTTTGTAAACTTGTGTCGACAGGCAATAAACCACTTAACATGTCCCATTAGAGGATGTTTTACACTTTTCAAAATGGAAGAAAAGGTTTCAGGAGGAACGTGTATGTAAATAAATGTGTTGCAGCCTTAACAAGCTATTATGAAATGTATTCTGCAAAGTTAAAACTGCACTGAAAGCTACATACAGAACTTTACAGTACTTTAGTAACACAAAAACTGTGTTCCCCGCAGCAACAGACTGGGTTGTAGCTGAAGAGGAGCTGACCCCAACTAACCGCTACTGCATCAAGAATCTCACAGCCGGTGACCTGCTGCATGTGCGTGTGGTGGCTGTAAACCGGGGTGGACGCAGTGAACCTGGTACCCTTGCTGAGCCTGTGCTCATCCGGGAGATTGGTGGTGAGTAGCAGCCAATGTTTCACAAACTGACCAATTACGAGGGGAAGTCCAAACAGCCCAAGCAGCAATTGTATCTGTAGCAATCTTCTATCTGTGCAGCTGTACATGAGTGTAATGGTATGCAAAAGTGTGCAAGATGTCCATTTATCTGCAGAAGTGCCTGCAAGAGAGTTTTTCACTGATGTAAGGACAACTCATAAAAAGTAATTTCTCCAACTTCTTCATCAGGAGCTCGCTGGTGGTTGTACTGTAACTTATGACCTATCTGAAAAATGCTCAAGTTGCAAACAGGGAGGAGGAGGAGGAGGAGGAATTAACTGCCGGCCGGCTAAGATGGACTGCACAGATGTATGCACATAAATCCTATAGGTGCAGACAAGACCTTTCATTAGCTGTAAATCATGCTTACACTTGTCCACACATTTTCAGTCCTTCAAATAACGAGGTGAAGCATTCACACATTTTCTTCCTCACTGAATATTTTACTTTAATGAGATGAACATTGTTTTTGTCTGGCAGTGCAGGAAAGGACTAAAATAGATGTAACGCTTACAAGAACACATAACACAAACATTAAGAAATGATAAGTGAACATAGAAAACCAATATGTAAAAATACCAATATGAATATACATACTTCTTTAAGCACTGACGGTTGGACAACGGTCTGAACAATCATCTGCATTTATTAGAGACAGGTTGCACATTCATTGACAGTTAAAATGTTTAACTGCAGAATCACTTGCAGTTAAAATACATATTTGGAACAGAAAGTCTCTCCTCTCCTAGTATTCAGGATCATATACTTTCAAACATGTCTACTTCAGTGGTTAACTGCACTAAATTAGCTTCTGCTGCATCCGTCTTCAAGATGATTTAATGGAAGACTGAGTCGGGCAAAGGAAAACGTTTGGCTAATGAGCCATCTGGCAGCCATATTTTTTACTGACTTCAACCCTGTCAGTGTGACTTCACTGTCACTCTCTCTGCAAAATGTATGGCTGTGGTTCTCTAGCTTTTCCTGTCGTGTAGCACAGGTATCACATGTCTTGCAATAAATAAACACTCAATAATATAACATGTCTTCATTATGCCCAAATCAGATTCACTTCAAAGTCACTTTTATGTGATTAGATAGATTAGATTTCCTAAACTGACGTTGGTTTCATTACTGAAGCTGGGAATTTCCATCAGGGCTCACACTGAGTCACATTGACGTAGTTCAGACCTGAGCTGACATGACCCAGTTATCCACTTTCAGAAGGACAGCTTAATGTCTCTGAGTGTATTTCCTGGTCCGGGTTCAGACTGCAGCGAACAAACAGGAAACAAGTAAGTGGATAAATGCAGTCATGCCATAAGAACTGCTGGTCAACTGAGGGTAGTGACACATGAGCCTAATTGATGGATTCTGGGTGGCTTGTTGAGGGGTAAATTCAGCTGTGTGTCGGTCACACGCTGTCCCGACCAGTCACCCATCTACATACAAGCTTCACACTGTCATGCATATGCTGAAAGCCCCCCACAAAGACACTTTATCCAGAGACAAAGACAGATTAGAAATTGTTTGCAGGAAGACCTGCTGGCTGCTGGATGCTGTAATGCCAGCAACTCTTCTGGGCATTGCTGGGAAGGGGGCTGATTAGCAGGGATTACTGTTTGAGCCAAATCTGGAGGCAGACCTGATCCTCATAGGGATGGTTGGTTCCAGGGGGCCATATCTCAGCCTCTGCAGCAATGATATTGATACAAATGTTAGGACAAAGAGGATGACACACACTGGGCAAGAAACCTGGTCAGAAGCGGAGCAAAACGATGTACAGAAGGTCGGAGGGGAGTTAAATGAGAGGACATTTTGAGTGGAGGAGGAGAAACAGAGGCTGCTGCAAGGGGAGAGAGGTGATGGAGGGAAGCAGGTTTGACGTATCCTGTAAGCCCAGAGAGCTTTTCAGACATTTGCTGCCTATGCAGAAAACATGCAAGTGATGCTGTTCCTGATATTTAGCACGCGGCCATCCAACATAGTTGTTAAGTAAATGTCCATATCCTTTCATCCACAGCTAGAGCATACAAGCATTTATCACTATTGATATGGGTGTGTTCAGTTACCAATCTTTAGTCCTTCATGGTTTCTACATGTGATGTTTGACCACTCCAATTAGTTAAAAAGTGGTGACAACGTCCTGCTTCTTTGTGCCTTGCAGAAGGGAACACATGTCGGTATTTGTCCAAGTATCTCATCACCAGAAGCTATTTTAAGAGCTGCTGGATGCAGGGTCTTCCTCTTTTGCCTCTCTGCCCAGATACTGTACTTTTCCTCTTTCTTTAGCTATATTTCCTCTGTATGACTACTCATAATCATCAATGAGACTGTGACATTGATTGATTTTTGACTTTGATAACCACACAGATGGTGGACAGACTCTTAGTGGATTATTGTTTTTTTGTTAGCAAATGCTTTGTTTAGTATTTTTACGTGTATTGTATCTAATATTCTGTTCTTTATTCGTGTGTTTGTCTTTGTGTTAGTATGATAAATTGAACAAACTGTAATGTTAATGCTAATAATATTTAATTTTACAAGCAATGATTATTTGGATTCAGTTTTTGATTATCGATAAATCGATAGAAATGGTCATCTAGAAATTCTCAGAGCCCACAGTGATGTCTTAAATTAGCTTGTTTTTCTGATCCAGAAGATATTTTAATAGGCAAATTGTCCTATTTTAAAAGCTGAAAGCCAAGAGTGTTTGCTATTTTTGCTTGATTGAAACACTTAAACGGTTATCGTAATAGTTGCAGATTAATTTTCTGTCGATGAATCAGCTAATTCATGCAGGTTCCATGGTAAATTGTAATCATCATCCTTTATAAAAGGCTAAAAAAGTTTATTATCAGAAGTATTAAAATAGAATTTAGTGAGAAGTTTGGATGTTGGTCGCTCCGAACTAACTTGGGGGTTAATTTTAGCTCCTTAAGTCATGTTCTCTTGTCAGCCTTGCTGGTGGCTGGTCTATTTAGGTCTCGATGACCTGTCCTTTTGAGCAAACATAACCCCACTTTGAAGATATAAACGGGAAGTTTGTACAGAATTTGTACACTGCTGGCTGGTAATGCTAGAAAATGTTGTCAATTGGGGGATTTGTTTACGTAAGTGTCCAGGTTATGTCATTATAAAAAAATAGCCAAAGCAGATGATCGATGAGGCGGAAGATAGAAATGGCTGACTTTACTTATTGTTTTTCAGAGCGTCCAAGGATCCGCATTCCCCGCATTCTCAAAGCCTGTTATGTCAAGACGGTTGGAGAGCAGATCAATCTGGTCATCCCTTTTCTTGTAAGCTGCACGTTTACTCAGTCTGTATAGTCAATGAATAACATGTGCAGTTGGCAAAGAAAACTTTACAGACTACATCTCTTGTCTTTTTTTTTGCAACACGTCAGGGAAAGCCCAAACCTGTGGTGTCCTGGCTTAAGGACGGTCAGCTTGTGGATACAAGGGTCAACATCAGGAACAGTGACAAGGACAGCATCATATTTATCCGCCACGCTCAGAGGGAGGACTCTGGTGTTTATGAGATTACTGTTAAAGTGGATAGCTTTGAGGACAAAGCCACCGTCACCCTTCAAATTGTGGGTAAGTCGCAGGGGCTTATGTTTACACACAAACAACACACTTGGATGCACATGTGTGTGTGTGACAGGTGTGAAGGTGGACTTTTTTCAGTTGAATCTGCTCAGCTGGTTGTGCAGCTGGTTTGATGAATTGTTGGCTCTGAGGCTTGTGACTTTCTCCGGCAGAAATTCAAAAACCTTTGACCTGCTGTCAGCTGCTGCTGTTAAAATGTTTAGCCTCATGTTAGAGGCATTAGCATACAAATATATGGTTCACTTTTGATCTCCGGAGCAGACACATTTTATGCTGTGAGGAAAACACTGGTTATGATTTTAATCCTCTATAAATACTTACAGTAATGTGTCTCCTCAGACCGGCCCGGCAGTCCTGCCAGTTTGAAGCTGGTGGACACCTGGGGCTTCAACGCTGCTCTGGAATGGACCCCTCCCAAGGATAATGGCAACACAGAGATAACTGGATACACTGTCCAGAAGGCCGACAGGAAGACAGGGGTATGGTAGATGTACACCAGGCTAATCACAATGTCAGACTGTGTGAAGTTGCAGACATAACTTTTTGATTTGTTTATTATTAGTTAAAAGTCACTTCATTGACTAGGTTTACATCTAACAACAACAGAATACTGGGAATAATAACAGTAACATACAAACTGTGAGTTTAAACTTAAACGTGGATCTTCTTTGGACTAAATGCTGTATTTAAACATCAAATCCTCCCCACCCCCTTTTCTCCCAGTTACAATATGGATAAAATGGTCTCTAATCAGACGGTGTGGATTAGATTGCCATGTTTTTTCTAGGGTTTGCTTAACAGTCTATGAAAATGGCAATCTGTCTTTTTTTAAGTTGTGACTCGTAGTTGATGAGGGGAACTGGCAGAGATGTAACAGGATACTGCTGCCAGGGAGAAATGAAATATTTAACAACTACCAGCATAGAACCTATAATACCGCCCAGGCTACATTTGTAGGCGAGGACATACATATTGCTCAGACTGCATCCTAACCATCATCTAACTGCCAACCTGAAGATATCAGGCGAATGATGGGTTGATTGATAGCCCACTGGTGATGACCAATCCAATGGGGTCACATCACGGTTTTCTAACAATCTGTTGCGTCTCCACCTGCAGGAATGGTTCTCGGTGCTGGAACACTACCACAGGCTAACTGCCACCATCTCAGATCTCATCATGGGCAACTCATACTCCTTCAGAGTCTTCGCTGAGAACCAAGTGGGCAGAAGTGAGCAGAGCAATGTCACCAAGGGGGTGGCCACCATCCAGAAGACAGGTGACCTCCTTGATTAATTTTTTTAATTCTTCTAAGGTCAATGTGTTGATTATGATGAAGAGTTTATTGGCAGTGCTGCACTACAAGTGTGCACTACTTTAATGAGCTGCAGTAAGTGTATGAGAGTCTTGAATGTGTGATTGTGTGTGGTAATAAAGCGACGACTTGAGGAGTGGAAATGGCTTTGGCATTGCTTCAATCTTAAGTGGGTAGCTCTCTTGGCTACTGCTCAGCTACTTATGATATCATTTTAAAGAGGCTCGACAACAGCTGGCAGAGCAAATGTTGCTCTTTCTGTGTGTTTGTGCGTGTGTGTGTGTGTGTGTGTGTGTGTGTGTGTGTGTGTCCTGTGTGTGTGTTCCTGTGTGCGTTTATACAGTATTTATTTGATAAAGGGAGAGCTGTGTCAATTAATTTCTGTAACTCTCCCACTTACTCACTTCACACTGTAATTGGCCAGTGAAAGAGTAAGCTGGGTTTGACCTTCTCGCTATGTCCCTTTTCCTTCTTGACACAACTACTCTGTTATCACTTCCCATGTGAACAACCATATGCAACACTATGAATGCTTCCTAGGAGAGACCGAGTTAGATGTGTGCCATTATCCCCGTATTTAAACATCTCCCTCTTCTCTATGAAGGCCGGCCTCACTCCTTCCAATGAACAACAATGAACGAAAGATTACTAGTCAGATATAGTGATGTCAGAATTGTGAATGAAAGAAATTATGATAGCATGGGGAAGCGGAAGTTACGGAGTCAATTTTAGTGAGAAAATATAAAGAAATCCCAACAGAAAGAAAGTAAGTGGTGGAAGATCATTTCCCCTGAACTTTCTCCGAAGCTTTTACCATTTTAGTTAAAGCAATACTGTCACTTGAAGCCACACTGTGCAGCAAAAGTAACTTACTTTCACTTTCACTTTTATCCTTTGAATAGGTATAGACAGGTATTGTGAGAACAAGAAGTTCTTAATGAGTACTTGTTCCATATGTCCACAGGTATTGTCTACAAGCCTCCCGAGTACCCGGAGCGTGACTTTAGCGAGGCACCCAAGTTCACAACACCCCTCAATGACCGCGCTGCCACTGTGGGATACACCACCAAGCTGCTGTGCTCTGTCCGTGGAAGCCCTAAGGTCAGACACTCTTAACTATAGACTTTATATAATGATAATTATTATTATTAAAATAATTACAAAATATAAAATTAAAGCTGTTGATACACACACTGCACTTTGCATAAAAGCTCATGGATCATTATAAAGTTTCATGTGTCATGCCCATCCCCCCTTACTTTACCGTTTTTAGGCAAATGTGCAGTTTGTGCTCATATTTCCACCAACTATAGTGTATGTTATCAGAATATTGTGTCCAGGATCACAATAGTGTTCCTATTATGCTTCACTAATAGGAAATGCTAACAGCTAGCTTTTTGACCACATGCTCACTTATAACAAGGAGGGGCTGGGGAAATCTCTAGAATAGGGTCATGTCTAGTTGATATTTTTCAAATTGTGGAAGCTGAATGTTGCGGTACATTTGGTTTTCTATATTTTCAGCCTAGGGACCCTCAATAAATCATTTCAGTGTATGATACACTACTTTGAATGAGGTTTCAATGTCACTGCTATAAACATCCACTGTTGAAGTGCTTGCACTGGAATGTTTATGAGAAGTTTCAGTATGTCTCTCACTGTTCTTGTCGGCTGCTGCTCTGGTTAAACATATCTTTACAGTAGTCTGGCTGTCGCAGACGGCTTAGGGGGCAAGTCATGGTGGAAATGTGGCTGATTATGCGTCCTAGCTGTCCTTGACTACTCAGCAGGGACAGCAGTGGTTGAACAGTCTGCACATTAAAGTGTATTGGAGACAAATCAGACAGGAACTAATGTAGGCTCCGGGCCAACACAAGGACTCAAGTAAATAAGGACTGGTACCAGTAGATATAGGGCAATTCCCAGAACTGTGAGTACTGTATGTTTATGGTTCATACAGTGAAACCCTGGCTCATCACAGGCGTCTGAGTAGAGTAGACCCACTATGTCTAATTGAGTCTTTAGTGCCTGTCCCTGTGGACCAGCAGGCAACTGAGTGGTAGCAGCTGTGTGCAAACACATCCACTGATCATCTGTAGGGGACCACAGACAGAAAGACATTCATTCTTTGTAAGTGTACTTACATATGAAACTGCTTTCATATGTAAGTATTTACATTTACACACACTCAAATGTAACTCCTAACACATTTCTATAGGCCACATAATTCAAAAATAATTATGAACAGTCAAATAACATAACATACAGTTTGGGTTTATTTTATCTATAAAACACTCCCTCTGTCCCTTTCACCAAGTTGTGCATGCTCTTCCTCTCTCTTTCTCTCTCTTGCATTTTTTAATCTCTCTCTTTATACAACTTCTATAAATTAAATTATTCACACTGGGCACTTGTGTTGGAGCATATGTGTGTATATGGGCTCTGGCTCGGAGTCCAAAGTCACTGAGGACTGCTGAGTGAGGTCCAGCAGAAAAGCCTTTAGTGTGATAAGTTGTCCTGCTGTGTCTGATAAAGAGCTGTCACAAACAATGTCAGGGACTACATGGGTAGCTGTTAGAGAGAATGTGGAGATAAGCAGGGAAGACAAAGAAGAGACAATGATAAGGACTATGGTCTGCTGTCCTGTCATGGCTAAGTGGAGATTAGGCTGTAACACAGAAGGTACTATTTTTGCCAGCTGTCCAGACAGCAGCAAAGTTATCAGTGTGACTAACATCCCCACACATTGATGCCCAAAGACAGAAATGTGTATGGGTGTGGATGGGTTAACATTGTCTTACCCGCTGTCTGTCAATTAAACGAAAATAAACATGTTGGTGCATACGGCAGTGTCACACCTGGTATTTTCATTTGGATTCATCCTCTGGGGACCATGAAGATTTGTAACCAAAAGAAAAATCTTTTTTTCCATAAATCCATCATGCCTTTTCAGACTGATTCCTAAATTCACGCATTGATGCACCGATCCAAACTATGATGTCATTTGATCATATATATTTTGGAGTGATACACCAGACTGTTCCACTCATTTAGGACTTGCAGTTCTACCAAGATAAAGAGTACTGGCAGCATTACCATGTGTTTGCGGTGTTGGTTTGCAACAACATCATAAGCATCGGCAGCATCTCCCCGCTGCCAAAGGCTCAAATATGCAGTATGTGGTCTGCTGCCCAGGATTAAAACATCATCATCGTCTACCTCATCTATCAGAGAGGGCAATAGTGATGGGGAAGATTCAACAGATGACATTTCTTTACACTTCTAAGTGTTTGCCCAGCTTAAGTAACCAAGTTAAAGTTAAGTAAGTTTTAAATTAAACAAATCCTTTTAGATGTTAGACCCTGCACCTCCACATCCTGGTGCTTACATGAAAATATCAAACTTGCACAATCATTTTTCAAAAGTCAATTCAATTAGTATTATGCCGTGCATCTAAGAACAGTTTCCAGTTTTTACTTTATGAAAGAATAACCTACATGCAAAATGTTTGACCTTCTTTACCAATCTAAACTCGTGCAAATTCAAGAACTTCCTAAAATAGAAGAAAGATCTATTTAGAAAACTTGTCGTAAGCAGCAACTCAGAACTAAATATGTTTCACACATGAGGAAGTGTTGTACAAACTCTTCTGAAATGTCTCAGCTTAGCTGAAATTCAATAACCAGAGTCACCTTGCATGAAGAAAATCCATGCAGGGAGAGTGTCACTGAAGCCCAGAGCAGCACATACTTAAGGAGACTTGTATTACTCCCACTCTACCCAACTGTCACGCTCAGCACGGATTGTCTGAGCTCACTGGGTTGACAAGTACTTTTGATGTCCAATGCGAAATTGGAAAGACTGAAAGTCAATGTCGTAATGGTAAATAGATATCACTTTAGAGACCACCGCTCAAATAGAAATAAGTGAAATGCCAGAAGCTTAAACTGTTCAATAACATCAATAGTCAGAGCTTAGAGCTTTAAAAATAAGCATGTTTTTTTGGTTTTGTAAATTGCTGAAGTTAATACTTAAATGATATACTTGAAAAAGTTCTCAGTTAATGTACCATGTAATGTTTCACACCGCTGCACTGGAAAGTGACAAATCAAAAGTTCACTCTATATCACTGCTTATGTTTTAAAAATCAGAACAGCTGACACTTTTTTTCTTAACATCAGCATGTACGGGGAGGAAATGTTTGGGAGTTGGATTTAGGAGTGGCACCTCTACAAAACATAGGTGTACATAGGTATATTTGAGGTATACTGTAATTTATAAATGTCTCCCCTCGCCCTTTCAGCCTAAGATCGAGTGGTTGAAGAATCAGGTGATCATTGGAAACGACCCCAAGTATCGTCAGATCTCGACCCAGGGCATTTGCTCTCTCGAGATCCGTAAGCCCTGCTGCTTCGACGGCGGTGTGTACACCTGCAGAGCCAAGAACCAGCAGGGAGAAGCCGTGGTCTCCTGCAAGCTGGAGGTCAAACGTACGTATCTAAACGCAAATGGAGGATAACGTTTTTAAAATCTATTGAGGTTGCAAAATCTCTCCAAAGACATTGTTCATCATTTTAGGATATACACGTATTTACTTTCTTGCCAAGAGTTAGATGAGAGATCGATTCCACTTTAATGTGTGCTAAATATGATTCTCAAACCAGCAGCTGGTTAGCTTTGCATTTAAGACTGGAGGCAGGTCCAAAGTTCACTAATTGACAAGTTATATGTTGTCGTTTTTTAATCTGTATAAAAAAAAATAATAGACATGTTGTGGTTATATGGGGGGTTAAGTTTATGGATTAAACAAGATAAGACATGTCAAACAGTGAGCTTTAGAGGTAGACTGTCTTTGTTTCCTTTGGACAGAGTCAGTCGGATTGTTTCACACGGTTTACAGTCTTTATGCGAAGCTAAATAGCCGTTGACTATTGTTTGATATTTTCCTTACAGACAGGAAAGTGGAATTGATTTTTTCATGATCTCTCAGCAAGAAAACAAATGAGCGCATTTACCAAAATGTCAAAGTAATCAATTATATTTGGGACATTCTGAGAACCTGTTATTGGTCCCAGTTGATGATTACAGCTTCCATGTCTGCAAATTTTAACTAATAATGTACCAGAACTTTATTCCATTAAAACAACATATTTATACTATTTATTCATCTCCTGACAGAGGTTATTCTTCCAGGTGCTGACAAGGAGAAGGGCAAATAAACCAACACCCAGAGGTAAGAAACACAGAGAAATATCCACTGCTGTGCAAGACAGTATGAAAAAAAAAAACATATCACCAGTTGGTGCACATTTCATTTCTATATATCTTTCTCCATTGTCTCATAAACAAAATATCCTTTAATGTCTGGCTACTAACAATAACACTGCTCATTTCTGCTTTGACATATGTATAAGATACTGACACAGTTGTTTGAGATACAGATTGGAACACTGATAATACTCTTGCCCTGCATTGCAGTTCTCTTAAATTAAAACCAATCAAAGCTCATTTGTCCTTCCCTCTTGCCCTCTTCTCGCCTTCTCATCTGTGCAGCCCACTTCTGCTCCCTCCTCATTTCTGCTTTTGGATGTGGTAATGTGGCAAAGATTAATGTCAGTCAAATAGAAATACCAATTTTTTTGTTTTTACAGCGTTAACATTTCTATTTATACCTCCACTATTAGGCAGACACATTTGGGTTTGGGTATTGGCACTTTCATATAAGCTTTTCAAATGCCCAAGTGGTGTAGCCTTTCACGAAGGGCCAGGAGGATTTACTCACAATGTAATTTCAACTGCTGACAAGAGAAGCCTCATTAATGCATTTTAAAAAAGTGAAGTGACGAAAGAAGGTGGTAAGAGATTGAAAACGTGACATTTAAGAAGGGATGAATGGTTAGACAGATCACTTAATATGTTGTTGGTGAAGAGATGTAAAGAATAGTTGAAGGTTGTAAAAGATTTAGAGTGAATGATAATGGTTTTATCTTACTGTGAAAGACATGCCACTGCTTCTTTTTACGGCACTTTGAAACACTATCCCTCTTCTCCCTGCTGTACATTCAAAACATTTGAGCGAGGGGCCAATTAGATTATTTAATACCTTTTTTAGATTGCAGGTCTCTCATATATCTCCCCTCCCCTCTTAACCTTGTTTCTCCTCCCACTTACTGACCACTTTCTTAGCATTAATTGGTCTTGACTAATATCTGTGTTGGCCTACACTTCATTAAAACAGGAGATAGGGCCGTCGCAGAAGCATAGCACCCACTCTCAGGTTCTCCCTCAGATAAACACCGTCAGCACATTCGCAATTATGAACCTGAATATGAGCACTTGTCCCCTTTAAGATTTTGCTCTCAGGTGTACACTTTGAAAAAAATTGTGCTGCATTTCGTACCTAAAGGAATAATAATAATAATAATAATACTTTAATTTTATATAGCGCTTTTCTAGATACCCAAAGACGCTTTACATAGGGTGAAGACAAACAAAAACAAAAAAAAGAACACAAAGGAGCAAACAAAACAAACAAACAGAACATTTAAAAAAAAAAGAAAACTGGAGAAGCTGTGCGGAATGAGTCATGTAGTGGAGGGTCTGCTAAATGACTGTAATGTAATGTAATGTAATGGGTAGGGAGGGAAAGGGAGCAGGGTAGGCGAGTTTGAAGAGGTGGGTTTTGAGGGCTTGTTTGAATGATGATAGGGTGGGAGCCTGACGGATGTGGATGGGGAGGGCGTTCCAGAGGGAGGGTGCAGCAACTGAGAAGGCCCTGTCACCCCAGGTCCGGCCTGAGGCAACGGGTTGGGGCGTGGAGGGGGAGGAGGTCTGAAAGGTAGGGAGGGGCCAGGTTGTTTAGGGCTTTGTAGGTGGTGAGTAATATTTTAAACAATGTTTCACTAATTACTCAACCCCTGTTACCTTGAACTCTTGAAGAAAACTCTTGTTTTTCTTGCATGCTACACGGTGAAGGACGAATTTAAAAAAAATCCTGATGAATGTGGGCCATGTCTAACAAAACCAAAGCTATATTAAAACTTTTGTTTACCAACTGACACAATTGTGCAGTAAAATCCAAGTCTCATTTATCCAGTTATCTTTGCTAAAAGCTTACTATTTGAAAGACTTTTGACTTGTCTGGACTCACACGGACGAGTAGCTCACCTGAGACTGTTGTTATGGCAGCATTTTTTATAGTAAGATTTTAGCAAAGATGCATATGTTTGGGAAGTACTGAGCATACAACTGAATAAATTAGTCTTTGATTATTCTGGACGAGTGGTGTCAGACTTTGTATACAGATGTTTTGATATAGTTTTGCAGTTGTTAATCGTTGCCCTTATTAACTTCAATTCATCAAGACTTCTTCAACTTCATTATTATAAGGAATCACAGGGTGTGTAATAAATATACAAATGGTCATTTTGTGAGTGAAGTATTCATTTGACCTTGAAAATAGGGTTTGACTGTAGCAAATAAACAGGATGCAGTTGTTACGCTACATGCACACAACAAAGCTGACCTTCAGTACGTTCAGGGACAAGTGGGTGTTCACACTATACAGCAAATGGGGTCACATGCCTGCCTGACCAACCGCCCAGTGTGGCTCAAGTGATCCCATCTTAATGCATCCTTGATGTGCTTGGATGCATTCACACCTGTATTTACAGCTATCCAATTGTGATCACATTACCAAAGATGCATCTTCATGCCAAGTGTAAACTGCGCTGAATAAATGACGTAATCATGCCTGTGAGTTTTGGGATGCTGTCCAATAAGGCACAGGGATGTCAATGCGGCACTCCACACCTACCTAAAGTTACTCCAGATGATTTGACACTAAGCCAAACTCCTCACATTACCACAAGTCAACAGGCAGCGTGGAGGGCTTTGAGAAGAAGGGAGAATTGGCTAAGAGGGCAGAAACCGAGCCTGATAATCTTTGATGGAAAATACGCAGTGGATATCTCTGTCTCTCACACACGCACATAAAATAAAACCCTCAAACAAATCCACACGCTCTCTCACAGCATATTCCTGTCTGAAGTGATCCTCAACACCTCATGACCCCATTTAACTATCTTCTTGCTTTAAATATCTTTCCACTAGTGAGTAATCCAGGTCTTATATTTTATGGTAAATTTGCGTGTGTGTGGTATGTGCGTTTTACCCATCTTGTGGGGACATAAATCTGTTTACACAGTCACATTGTGGGGACTCCCTTTCCTTATGGGAACAAATGCAGGTCCCAATAACATAAGTCATTACCTCTAGGGTGAAGACTTGGTTTAGGGTTAGTTTAAGTTTAGGTTAGGGTAAGGATTAGGCTGGTAGCCGTTATGGTAAGGGTGAGTCTCCAGGAAATGTATTGTGAAATGTAAGTCAATGTAATGTCCCCAAAGTCAACGACCATGTGTTTATAATTAATCCTTCCAACACTTTCTGTTTGTCTCTCTTATCTTGTCCAGAGTGTTTGAAGAGGTGAGAGAAAAAGTAATTGCTGTCTGTGCAGCAGGGTGTACATAATGAAGAAAGGGAAAGAACAAACCAACATCTCTATATCTATTTCCATCCTTACTCACCCACTCCTCCCAGTTTGCAGGGAAGACCAAAGCCTCCCAATCCATCCCAGTTTGTCAAATGCTGTATGCTATTTAAGTTGGATACATGTATGTAAGGATATATTTACAATGTTTTCTTTCTGCCTGTGTCCATGTGCTGTTTGTTACAGTATATTACATTACATTACAGTCATTTAGCAGACGCTTTTGTCCAAAGCGACTTACAGTAAGTATATATATGTACTACTCAATAAAACCGTGAAACCTTGGACATGCTTTTGCTATGACTGTATGGATGTTTAATAAAATGCTATTTTATTACATATGTGGATTTTTACACACATTTTAAACATTGCTACACGTAGTTTTAGGATAGATTACATTTTTTAGGTTAGGTTAGATGCAAGTTTTTGTCATTACTGAATACAAGTACACAAATCTGCTGTACTGTGGGAGATTGCAAGGTGTCACTGTGATAAAAGAGTTGGTTTGTCGGAATTACAAACAAATGTTATTCAGCAAGGCAGATAGTTTTGGATTCATATTCTAATGTTTTAAGATATCTGTATTAGATATTTGTGAGTGGATTTTTTGTTTTGTTTTGCTCAAATCATTGACAAATAACATACGAAAACCGACAAGTGTTATTCTTCTCAAGAAATATTAAGGGTGGTAGAATGTGTTAGATATCTCTAAACCTCTGTACATATTATTCCAAAAGTATCTGCATGATTAAATACCACCAGCGCCTCGTGATGTTTTTTGGGCAATTTGGGTGAACGGACCCTTTAAATTAATACTCAATACCACCTTTCTAACTTGCTCTTTCACAAAAGATGGCAGCCAACATTAGCTTTGATTCTTTATAAATCTCTTGTTCTGTCCATGTTGTTGTTGCCAATCAGACATGGTGTGTCCTTACCTGCCAGTTTTTAGCTCATGGATTCATCCCAAGGCTTGGGACGAATCTACGTTTATTTTGGTGGACAGAAAATGACACCCATATGTTTATTTACCCTTATTGATAAGAATGTGCTAAGAAGTCATAATAAATAACGAATAATAAATTGGCATAACATTTCTGTGTTTGCATACTAATACGATCTCACTGCTTTTTTTACATAGATTTTGGTGTGTAGAGTACAGGTGATTTATCCAGTTATAGTCAGTATTATATTAGTATTTATATTAATCTTTTTTAATGTGTTTTGACAGAGATACATAATGCAGGGTGCCTCGGGTCAGAGCCGTGACCGTAGATAATCAGATTTTCTGTGTAATACTGACACCTTATGGTGAATATTATGAGACAAAACCAGTGACGGAGAAACAGAGAGGCGTTTCATCTTGACACACAACATCTCAACCATACAGGAAGTTATACTTTACCACAAAGGGCATGACAACGTCAGCACTTACTTTGTTCCGAAGTAATCACTCTTGATGACTACTTGAAAAGATGCAAAAAACATTTAGATTAAACAGTGAGTATATAGGTGATTCAGTGGGATTATGTTTATTCTATTTGCATGTCTAGAAAGTTAGTTTGAGCTAAAGACTGAAGGTTGTGTAGGCTGGGTTTACTGAAGTATAAAAAAGAAGAAACGTTTATGTTCACACCCACAGGTTAAAATAGGTCTAAAATAAACTAAGATTTGAATTTATAGTTTTGGTTTTGGTTCTGCTTCTTTTTAATTCTGTCTCAGCTGAAAAAAAAAATCGCTTCATCAACTTAAATGGAAAATTTTAAATAATCTTGACTAAACCTCTTTCTTGGCCTTTTTATGCTGATGAAGGCCAATAGTCGAAATGCGATGGTCTTACAATATAGTTGTTATATACTACAAAGTGTTGCTGGGGTTTTGACCAGCTTTGATGAACTTCTTATCTCTTTCTTTGACACAAAGTACACAATGAACACATTGTTCCTTTGGTAAGCTGTTCAACACAACTGCAAGTCACTTCAACACATTCTTGCATGTCGTTTCATTTCCCTAAACCCTTCCTGTCACTTCTCAGCAGAAATCTAAAATTTTAATTCATATTGAGAACACAAACATCTGAATGTGGTTGACCAACATATTTCCTGTTGCTTCAACAAAAATGAAAAGCAGATGTCAGAGACAGGAAAGCTGCTGTATTGAGGTGAGTGTGGAAATAAAGTTGTTGCACACGCCCATCTACTGTGCAGTCTGTTTCCTCTACTGAATTACACAGCAGATAAGTGACTCAACTCAGCAGCACAGCACAGTCAATGGAAAATGTGGCTTGTCAAGGTCTTCAGTATCATATGTAAGTTTTTACTATTACTATTGCATTTACTTTATGTGATTTTTGTTATACAAAGAATATTTCCATGTACATTGAAATGTGATTCCCACTGAAAATTTATTGTAATTTTTCTTTTTACAGATTTCACTGCATGTGCAGCTGAGGATCCTCAACATGGTAAGGAAACATGTTGCACATTGCAACGTTTTTATTGCATTGATTTAAAATGAGCTAGTTTTGATTTTTACATTATCAATAAAGACATCTCACATTTTCTTGTTGACCTAAAACACAGAAATAAATGAATTATTAGAATATAATACATATATATTCGGTTTTGATTGTAAACTAAATTACTTGTTATTAAATGTTTTGATTGCCTGTTTTGATTGCATTTTGCTTTGACTGAGGCAAGCAAAATGTTTAGGAAGTAAAACATGAGGACAGTTAGCATGAGGAACATGAAGTACTTTGTTGTCATGAGGCTGGTGCTTCCTACAATTGGATACCTATGACTGCAAGTTCATGTTTCAATATTCTTCTATCTTAACGCTCTTACACGGTAATGTTTTCTAAACTCTATCGTCCATCCAATGTCCCTGTTCTTGTGTCATCCAGTAGTATGGCGTTGGATAAAATAACACCTGACAATATACTGTTATAATCACATGCAATGTGTGTTATCGCTTAGAGATTTACAGTTTGTTGCGTTCTATTAAACTGCATTTTACTATCACCTAATCTTGTTATATGCCTTTTGTCCCTATCTTTTGTAGAATGACAGTGTAGTATATTTCAATCTATATGTCAACTTGATTTAAATTATATTAACTTTAACTTAATTAGATTTCAGTGTCCTTTTGTAGGTTTCATACAGGACCACAGCAGATCATTTAGGGCTGCATTAATGGTTGTTTTCATTATTAATTAATTTGCAGATTATATTTTTCTGCAGATTTATTGTCCTAGTTAATGGATTGATTGTTTTGTATTTAAAAATGTAAATATAATGTTATTTCCCACAACTGAGGGGGGTGTATTCAAGTTGCTTGTCCACCAACTACCCATACCCAAATATATTCAGTTTGCTGTCATATAAGACAAAGAAAAGAAATAAATCTTTACATTTGAGAAGCTTGAACCAGTGAATAATTGGCATTTTTGCTCGAAAGATGGCTGGAACAATTAATAGATTATCAAAGTAGTTGCAGAATAATTATCTGTTGATTGTTTCATTGATTCATTGTTGCAGCTCTAAGTTTATTATTGCTACTGTTGCTGTTTAAATCTCCATAGATGTAGGTAGAGAACATATGCTGGCTGTTCTGATCCAAATTCTGTTCTCTCCTGTCATCAACCAGTCTCCTCCACGTTCAGATATGTTTCTCCAACCATTCCTATGCCGATGTCAACAGAGATTTCAACTCCCTATGGTAAGATTTTAACCTCAGTTTTGCCATAAACGTAAATTTCAAAGAATAAGCATGTTCATGCAACCCTGTAGATTTAAATTGGAACGATGTAACTTCCTGAAATCAAGTCAGTATTTACAAAAGCATGAGTAGTAGTTTTTGTTAGGAGAAAGGTCACCCATCATTATGCACATCGGGTATGACATTGATTTTGGACAGTAAATTCTACAAACACAGATGAATGAGAGAGCAGAGTTAAAATGATGAAATGTCTTTGACAGGAAGGCTTGAAAAAGAAATCAGCCAATGTTACCAGTGAAATCACCATGGGCGTTACTCTAACACTTATTACATTTTTTCCGTATGTGGTGGTTTGCAACTCTATGAAATCATAATCAGCATTTGTCTCTCCACCTTTTAGAAGAAGTCTGTTACAATTTTAAACTAACCTGTTTAACTGCTGAATTAATATATTATATTATTCAAGTATTCATTCTATTTAATTTCATGCTTAGATTTTTTGTTTGGAAGCATGTATTCTGAAATACTTTAACTGCGGTCCGTAATGTTATGTATTTTTTAAATAACTATTTTCTAAGGGATGCCATAAATTGTATCATCAATTGTTTCAATTTGAGGGATTCATGTCATCATTTTTTAACTGCACTTAAGAACAAAAGTCAGATGAACAACCTTACTGTGGACTAAAACCTTCATAGTAAGGCTCCTGATTCCAATAGACCTAAATGTCCATGGCTATTTTAGGAATATGTTATTTGTCGATGATATAATCAATAATATTTTTAATACACTTCCAGAGCGTCCTGTACCATCTCTGCAGCTACATTCAGAGTGGTTTGATGTGTTCCCTTCTGAGAAAGTGGAGTTAAGTTGTAATGTCAATGGCAACTCTGACTGGACCTTCACCTGGTACCAAAATACACAACAAGTACAAGATTCAGATCCAAATGTGTCTTTGTCTGTGGAGGGATCAAAGCTTACAATCACAGCAGCAACACAAACATATTCTGGAAGTTATTCCTGTAAAGCTCATCACAAAACAAAGGGATTTACCACTGAAAGCAGTAATTCAGTAAAACTCACAGTTCATGGTAAGTTTCATCACCCATATTTGAGCTGAATTTTGAGACAGCATGTAATATAAGATAATTAAAAAGGTACATTTTTCTTTCTCCTTTCTGATTAGCAAACAGGCCCAAACCCACTTTGACCCGAAGTTCAAACTTTGACCAGATGTTCCCCGGAGAGTCTGTCACCTTCACATGCAAGGTTGATGTGTCCTCTGGATGGGTTTATCTTTGGTACTCTAAGGGAACAAATGAAATTCAAGCTCCTGATAATAATACTTACACCATAGAATCTGTAGATCATTCGAACAGTGGACAATACCACTGCAAAGCCAAGAGAGGCAAAGACCCCTTCTTCACAGAAGAGAGTGATACAACAGCTCTGCAGGTCTCTGGTAAGTTTACCTTAACCCACCTCCTTTATTTCTATATACATGAGCCTTTATGCACACATCTACAGTACTTTTATCTGTGAAACTGGAAGTTTAAATAACTAATGATGCACTCAACATCTCTGTGTTCCTGTCTCCCATTCTTTTCTGATGCAGTAAGTCATTTTAATTGTTTTTGTCTTAAATTCTGTACAAGATTTTAAAAGATTTCTTTGGTACATGACTTTTTAGACCCACCTAAACCATCTCTGAAACTGCTGAGTTCCTGGTCGGATGTGTTTGAAAATGAGACGGTGAAGTTTAGTTGTGGAGTCAACAGCCCTGACTGGACTTTCACCTGGTACAGAGATCAAAAAGAGCTCCTTGATGAGGTGGACATTATAGATATAATGGACTCATCTCTAAACATCACCTTGGTCACTCTAGACCATCAAGGAGTCTATGCCTGCAAAGTTCACCTCAATTCAAGGAGAGTCAGCTCTGAATTCAGCAACACAGTCAGTGTCACAGTTTATGGTGAGCTTACACTCCTAACATTACATTAACTTTACATTAATTCAGCTATCCTAAAGAAATGGTTTGGGAGACAAGATAATTAGCTTTTTTGCAGATCGATACCATTCTCATGTCTGTATGCAAAATATGAAGATACCACCAACAGCCAGTTAGCTTAGTTTAGTATATCTAGTTGATATGCTATATCTGTGTTTAATCCACACAAACCCAAACTGTAAATATGTTGTGAACTGCCTTTCTGTTTTAGAAAACATACCAACTCCAACGGTGAACAAGGTTCCTGGTTTTAACCCGATGTATGTTGGAGAAACAGTGACCTTAAACTGCAAAGTAGATGTGTCCTCTGGCTGGGAGTATCAGTGGTACAAATATGGAATTGAGCTCCCTTCCACCAACGAAACCAACAGCATCTATCTTGCTCTTTCTGATCGGGGGAAATATTCGTGCAAGGCAACCAGAAGTGAAATAATATTAACAGACTTCAGTGAGGAAATACAACAAAATGTACTTGGTAGGTAAAGACAGCAAAGTCTTATTATTTAAAGTAGTGTGTTTAATACAATGTGAAGTTGTTTGTGGTAAATATGTTAAATACTGTCAGTAAAGGCTTACAAAACCTCCAGGCTGCTACTGAATTTTGAACAACATTTTGAGAGCATCTTGCTTCCGTTATTTTGTGCATTTTCTGTTGAAACAGGATGTTGTGGTGTACCATGATGCTGGGTGGGATGGATCAGAATTACGTATATATACATACAGTACACTAGCAATGTAATATCACTACTCCTTTTAATAGTTCTCTCATGCCACCATTTGATTTTTCGCAATGTTTACTAACCTGCTGATTATGAGCTCAGTCCAGAGTTATACATTTTAAGGGACTTTTGTTTTGCTAAGAGACTGGTCCCTTCTTCCCTCATGTTAATACTTGATTAAGTCAGTGCTAATTTATTTTCTAAATCGTGAATATTGTGGTTGGGTCAACATCATCAACATCATCGTACCTTTGAGGTTTGCTGGCCTGTCTTCACACATTGAAGTTTTAATAATCTAATTTGAATTTTTGATCTACAAGGCCTGTTGATATGTTACTTGTTGTATCATTAAGGTTGGTCAGGCTTTGGTCATTAATAAATTCAATGAGGCTCTGTTTAAAAAATAGGTTATATAAACAAGGTTATCTCTTAGGATATGAAAAGTGGCTGATGTGTCTCTCTCCCTTTAGAAATTCCCATTCCATTGTTAAAGCTGATCACACAGTGGTCCGATGTGTTCCCCACTGAGAGTGTGAAGTTAACCTGCGGGATGGAAGGCAGCCTTGGCTGGATTTACACGTGGTACAAGCACGGACTGGAGGTCCAAGCTGATGATGTTGCGTCTGTTGACTCAAATGGAGCTACTCTTTCCATCCACTCTGCTTCAGCTGAACATACAGGAGAATATAACTGCAAGGGACACCTGAGCGACAGGTCTGTCAGCAGCCACTTTAGCTCTGGACTTACTCTCAATGTATATGGTGAGTTTTCTTAATTCAATTTGATATAAAAATACATATTTTGGCAGCGATTTATAAATAAGATTTGTTTTCTTAATTTTAGTTACAATTACACATTTTCTGGGATTAGGGCAGGGGGTTGGGATGGGATGCATATCTGTTACAATGCAATGCAATGGCATGTTTTCTTACCCTCAGATGAGAAACCCAGAGTAACACTGACGCAAGATCCAGAGTACAAGGTCATGTTCCCTGGAGAGTCAGTCACCTTTAGCTGTCACATTAATGTCTCTTCTGGATGGGAGTACCTGTGGCTCAAAGATCGCGCTCTACTAAGCGAGTCTGGAAACAAGTATTTAATCAAATCTCTTGATACAACAAAAACAGGGTCATATGTTTGCCAAGCAAAAAGAGGCAGTGATCAAGCCTTCTTCACTGACTCCAGCCAGGCTATACTCCTTAAAGTTGAAGGTAAGTTTCTGTTAACTTCCATGAAACTTGTATTTATTGTATGCAGGCATTGAAAGAGTATTCCAGTTTTTCATTGTTTCTGCAGTGCATCTTTAGTCACTTATAATGCTATTATCTGGCTTGTCAGGCAATTTATAAACAGTTTAATCGTAACAACTGTTGATACTCCTTCTTTGTGTATTTAGGAAACAAGCCTAAGCCCGTAGTGACTCAACAGCCAGATGTTGAAAAGGTGTACACTGGAGAGTCAGTGTCCTTCGAATGTAAAGTTGGACTCTCATCTGGTTGGGGGTATCACTGGTACAAAGACGAAACACCACTTTCGATCAACGACAGTAGTTTAACCATCCATGACGCCAATTCATCAAACAGTGGGATTTATAAGTGTAAAGCCATAAGAGACAAAACAAGCAATACACAGCACAGTGATGGACGCATCTTACGTGTATCAGGTGAGCAAAATAACATTACTTTGTGTTGATGTATATGTATATAGGTGTGTTTAGGGTTAATCTTACCTTGACCTGTTTCTATGAATTTCGTTCTATAAAATGTTAATCGTAAAAATCAGTTTAAAAGAGGATATATTTAAGGATATTAGAAATAAAGCTAATGTGTCTATTTCTCTCCAGAAATCCCTGTTCCATCTTTAAACTTAAGCACACCATGGTTGGATGTGTTCCCTACTGAGAGAGTGAAGTTAATCTGTCGGATGGACGGCACCACTGACTGGAAATATACGTGGTTCAAAGACAAACAGCCTGTTCAGGCAGATAATACTGCATCCTTTGATTTAGATGCAGCTACTCTCTCCATCAGTTCTGCTTCAGCCTCACGTCGTGGACAATACAGCTGCTCAGGAAAACTCAAGAGCCGGTCTGTAAGCAGCATCCTCAGTTCTGGGCTTACTCTGGATGTTTATGGTGAGGGTTTTTTTTATTATTATTTGGAGTTCTTTAACAGAAAAGTTTTATTTTAAATCTTTTCACACTTATGAGACTTCTATATGAAGCAAAAACAGTAATTTGAAAGGAATATTAAGAAATTTGGGGAAATACATCTTTTCACTTTCTTACCAAAAGTTAGATAATACCACTCTATTATCTGTCCTGACTAACATATTATACTAGACTATATATAGACTATACTATGACTTTTCTATGACAGTTATCAATTTTTTTTTTGCCCTACTATACTAAAGCGGCCATAGTAAACAGGAATTTTATAACAACTTACAAATATTTTTAGGTACGACTTGGTTACTATATATACTCAAAATTCAATGATTTATTGATGACAAATAATCCATTTTAGCAGAACAGTTGCCAAGCAACACACAATCACAGCAACACAAACAAGCAATGCAATGCTTCATTCAGGATTTGGGTTATTATTAACATGTATCTGGATAACACCATTAATTGTGCAATTGTTGAATTAGCATCATTGAGCCAGTTTGGCTCTTCACATAGGCCAATGTATTTGCTGAAACCATAGATTTCACCTCTACCCTTTTTTCACTGTGGTATAAAACTGCTCCATTTGTGATTGTTTTAAAATCAATAGCTAGATCTTTCTCAGCACAGCATGACTGAAAAGAGTGAACACAAAATAGTCTCTTTCACTTTAAGAAAGTTATTAATCGGCTTAAATTAGGTCTTAAATCAGAGTATAGTATGTCATAAGATATTGTAAAAAAAGGTATAGTATAGTACATCAAAAATAAAAAAGTAATTGTATAGTATTTTGAAAAAGATGTCATGTCAACATGTTACAGTATATTATAACGACAAATGTCATGATAAAAGTCATAGTTTAGTACGTCGAAATATTGTGAAAAAAGTCATAGTATAGCATGTCAAAATAATTAATTAACAAAGTCTAAGTATATTTAGTCAAAAATAGGATAAGTTAAACAAAAAAAGAGTAAAACTATACTTTGTCACAAAATGTAAAATAAATAAGAAAGTATAGTATAAAGTCATTATAGTACAAAAGTCAGAGCATAGTGTGTCATAAAATATAAAAGTCATAGTATAGTACTTTGAAATAATACCAATGAAAAGGCCTTAGTATAGTATTCTGAGAACTGTCATTAAACTGTCTTAGAACATCTACAAATGTAAAGCCATAGCCATAGTACGGTATGTCACAAAATGTCATAAAATAGTACATAGTATAGTTTGTCAAAAAATGTAATGAAAAGTCATAATTTAGTAACTCGATAAATGCCATTCTATAGAATGTCAAAAAGTTTATTGTAAAAGGTAGCTTACAATGTCACAACATTTTTAAAACGAAAGTCTGGATAGTATGTTGAAAGTTTTCAAAAAAAAATGTAAAAGTGTGGTATGTCCTATAATATTATGACAAAACTAGTATATAATGTCCAAACCTTTTATTAAAAAGTCATAATATATAGTATGTCAAAAAAGTAAAAACTATTTTGTAGAAAAATGTCAATAAAAACGTCATAGTATAGTATGTCAATATTATGTCAGAATATGTCATAAAAAAATCATAGTCAAGTATGTGGAAAATGTCATGAAAAATTATTTGTCTAAAAAGGCTCTAATAGGTCATGGAAAAATTTCATAGCAAAGTAAGTCCTAAATCATAAAATGTCATGCTATAGTTTATCACAAAAAAGTCATGTTATGTTATTAAAAAGTCATAGTATATCATAAAAAGTCATGAAAAAAGTCATAGTATTAATGTCCTAAAAAAACGCCATTAAAAGTCATAGTATAGTTTATCATAAACAAATGTTATAGAATAGATTGCAAGATTGTCTTTCAAGCTCTTGTGTATTACTGATGTCACCCTTGATAAACGTTGCAATGGGATAGTCACTTCATTAATTCTCTTCTCCATTTTGTTCCCATGCCACCCATCTGAATTATGTTGCATTGATTCAGTGGTTCAACAGGCTACCAGAAACTAAGGCTGTTTAGTTGTGCTATCCTCCAATCAATGTTAATGAAAGTGATGTAACTTTTTAGAATGCGATGAGGTCTAGACAAGGTCTTAAAATGTATGGAAGGGTTTTTAAAAAAGGTCTTAGAGGGATTACATTTAATATAAAGACTTGTGCATATACCTTGTTTGAAAAAGATCCAAGCTAGCTGGTTGCCCCTGTTTTTAGTCTTTATGCTAAGGTTAGACAACCAAGTCATCGATGCAGCTTCATTTTCTTCTTCGGGAGAAATACTGGTAAGGCTGAAGAGGTTCAGCACATCAAAAAAGCCATTTCAAAGAATATAGTTTCTCATTATTCTCGGTTGTGCGGTGTGATATACATTAAAATGCTGTCACACTTATAGCAATGGCATTATTTTTCCACAGATACAAAACCCAGAGTCACACTGGTGCAGGACCCTAAACACAATGTGATGCATACCGAAGATTCAGTCTCCTTTAGCTGTCACATTAATGTCTCTTCTGGATGGGAGTACCTGTGGCTCAAAGATGGTGTACCACTCGTCGAATCTAGAAACAATCACACCATTAAATCTGTTGTGAGAACAAACACTGGATCATATCAATGCCAGGCTAAAAGAAAAGGAGATACAGTCTTCAGCTCAGACCAGAGTCAGGCAGTGAGACTTGACATTGAGGGTAAGTTTTTGTTGACTTCCCTTTAACATTTTTTCTGTGTGTGTTTAATGTGTTCATCACAGTTCTGATTGTGTTTTTACAGAGCGCCCACAGACTGATATAATCCTTTTAACTGGCTGGTCCGAGGTCTTCTCCACTGACAGCTTGGTGCTCAGGTGTAGGGTGCAAGAAAGTCAGGATATGTGGAACTTCACATGGTAATACAAATCAAAAACACCAATTAATACTATAGTAATAATACTAATACTAAGTATCATTCTCTAAATACATTCATATGTGCACTGTGTTGATTCTTACCTTCTCACAGGTTCAAAGAGGGGCAACCAATCGATCGTCCTCCCTCTGAGAAACATGCAGTCACACCCCAGAATGACCCTGAGCAGAGCCTGTACACCTGCCAGGGCATTCGCACTGGTAGACCATCTTATTCAAGACGCAGTGATTCTTTCAAGACTAAGAACCTTCGTGAGTAAAACTGAGGTGTGGAAGTTATGAGTTTTTACCCTGCAAATATTCTGTCTCACTTAAGATCTCTGTTTTTATTTTTTATTTTTTCAGTTTTGAAGAGGAGGGTGCTTCTTTCCATCTCTGGCTGTATCTTCTTTGGCATCATTGCGGTCTTCCTTGGATGCATTGTCCTCAGAGTCTTTCGCAAACCAGGTTTTTGTTTAGTTTTCGGGACTTTTTGAGTGCATGGATTTAGAAAATCTTCATTAAATCCGTCATAATCAATATGATAGAATAGAATTATCTCCCAAATCTGCTGCTACCCTCAGCTTTATGGACCATTTTTAGCGAGTTCAGCCCATTGTTGATCTCTCCGGCCAGCAATGTTACTGTTTTTGTTCACTCTCACTGCTCTCCTACCGTTGTTTAAGGCAGCAGCAGGAAGTTGTTTTAAGCAAAAAAAAAGCTATTAAAATCCACAGTGCTCTACCTGGTCCGCACCTAATGTCCAGTCCAGTACGGTTAGCGACTGGCTGGTGAACAAGTGGAGCATTTATTAACCAAAGAGCAGATATTTTCCTCAGGAGTTAATGAAGACCAAGAGACAAAAAAAAAAAGTTAAAAGAAATGCTATAAAATAAAAAAAAGTGATCAAATGTCGCACCGAGTGTTATGGCAGGTTTAATGGGACATTCTGACTGCTTCATACTATATATTTCATCTCAAATTAACAAACAAAAACAACAAGGAGGTAACCTTTTTTCTTTTTTTTTTTTTTTTTACAACATAGCGGATGGTGAAGAGAGGCCAGAAGAGCCTGAGCTGTTTCTCACCATGGCTCAGCTTAAGGACCGTGATGGTACGTTGACACCAGCCCTTATGGCTTGTGGTTTTGGTTGCCGTTTCAGCATATGCTGCAGATACAGCCCAACAAGTGATTCATTTCTGAGCTATTTTAGAAATTACCATTTGTGAAACTACCTACTGACATTTAAGTCTGACTTTCATAGTTTTCCTGTAGCTGTTGGTGCTCTTGTGTTAAAGTTCCTTCCTCCCTCCTACAGATGCACCCTGTCCACTGGTTCAGTACATCACCGATGGGGAACTGAATGCTTCCTCTAAAGGTAGTAAGAACCAACAAATGAGTAAAGCAGAGGAAACAAAAGCTGTACTAAAATGCAAGTGATTGAGGTTTACCCCTCACTGACATCATTTTTTTAAAACAATCTGACCAACAGAAGCTGAAGAGGATGTCACAAGTTGCAGTGAAACAACACCGTTACCAATAACCTCACTTGCGGACCAAGGTAATAAAGTGATTTTAAAAATGCACTTTTCCAATTAAATATTTTCTCTGTGATGAAAGGCTATGTGCCATAACTGAGACACAATGTATTTATAATCTATCCTTCCACTTCTCGCCCTTCATGTCTTTCTAGATGTGACCAATGAGAGCGAAGATGCCTCAGAAAAGAACGGTGGGCTGGTTTCCTTTAAATAATGAGTCACTTAAGCCTTTTTTGCACCAATTTAGCAGAAAAGTCTATAGACTGCTTCAGCCCTGTGGGGCTTTAATGGACATTTGGATGTATTGAAACTTGAGAGAATATTGGTTTTGTGCGATACTTAGCACAACTGGGGCAGCAAATTCAAAGTTTTGAATTGTCGGCAGTGATAGATAAAAGCAAATGAATTAGGATACATCCTCTTGGGATTGTACATTTTTGTACCAAATTTAATGGAAAAAAAAGAACTAGAAATTGCACCATGGAACAACAGACATATGCCATATATATGTGTACATATTTGTTCTGCACTGATCTTTACTTAGTAGTATTATACTGTTTTGTACATATTTTAAATCACATAATTTAATTGTTAAAACGCACAATTAAAATAGGAAACATTTTATTTTTGTGATAAAAATCAATCATATACAATGTTAGCTTCTTTTGTTTCTCAATTTTTATAAGCACTGTACATATGTGTTGATTTGCATGAGAATTTATCAGTACTCCTTTAGTAAGTGTTTTAATTCTTAAGCAAACAACTTGGGCCATATGAATAAACCATGTGTACTCACAAAAAACATGTGTACGTCTTTTCCTAAATATAGATAGAATTTCAATGATTGTGTTATCATTTTGTGGTCTACACAGCCTTCTGTAAAATTTAAATTAAAAGTGCATTTATGAACCTAATTTCAAACTATTCATGAGTTATTATTGCTCTATCAATGATCTTTTGATTTAATCCTAAATAATGAAGCACTTTGTTAAGTCTGTCAAAATGAGTGCTATAAACGAATCATTAATAATCTCTCACATTAATAATGATGATTGAGATATTACTGGGATTATGATTTACAGGTACATGTGGTGAATTAGTGGTATGGGTGCTACAAATAGCCACAGCCGTGAGAAACCGTCATGCATAATAACAGCTGTTGTTGGGCCATTGGAGAATGGCGCAGATGCAACGATAGAAATCAAATTGCTCTTTTTCTTTGCCATTCCTTTTCACTTACTAATGTCCAACAAGTGGTGGAGCGGCCACAAGTATCGACATGCAAACGTTTGTTAAAGGGTGTTTCTACATCCATTAATGAGTAACTGGGAGTGGATATGAAGCTCATGCATGTGCACCCAATTCCTTTATGACTTAGACTTATAAAACAGAGTCAACCATACATGCAGATTCTTAAATCTGAAGAAAAGAATGCATACGCATATTACTGTCTTTGTGCGTACTATTAGTCGTAAATTTTATGCATCTGGCCCCAGATGTGAGTAAATGTAAGTTACTGTTCTCCAAAGCTTATTTAATATTAAATGTTTCAGCAAATAAAGTTATTGCTTTTTTTCTTCTAAATGATCATATTTATCTACAGTACATGATGCTACAGATATACCAGTCAAGCATTTTGTGTCTACCTAGGAAGTTATCAGAATAAAAAATACAAAATGATGCCATGAAGGTTCATTCTAGCCAATACTGATCTCCGCTTCAAATGTGACTGCAAGAAACACAAATTCAACCGATGTGGATTTAATAAAAAGGCCCATTTTTGGTTCAGTCAATGGGAAGATCTTGTCCATCATGTGCACCTATAGCAAAAGACAGCCAGGAAAGATGGTTATTATCCAGACAAACCTTAAAATCCAAAGTTTCTTTTTTTTTTCTTTACCAAAAAGAAGTATATAGGCCATATAGAAAATACAAAATACTTACCAACTCACATCTACTTGAGGATATCAGCCAGTTTCTCTACATAGTAGTTGTAGTTCTCCTGACAATCCTCCCAGGGTTCAAAGGTCTGGTCCTCCTTCTCGACATACGTTTCCCAAACATGTACGAAGTCAGACGGCTTCATCATGCGCAGTTTGCAACCGGCGCTCACCAAAGCCCGGAGCCCTTCTACTATCTCCGGCTCCTCCCACTCAAAGAGACGGGAGCAGAACATGCAAAGCCGGACCTTCTTGCGCTGCTGGAGGATATTAGCCAACTTGGCTGCACAAGCCACACAGGGACTGGATGAAACATACCATGTGACTTCATACTCTTGGGAAGCATTAGGGAGCACCTGAAAAAATATCATATTACATATACCATTATCAAAAGAGGAATTGTTAAAGACTAATGGAAATCAGACCTCCAATAGGGTTCGTGTAAGTGTTACCTGATACTAAAGTAAGAAAGTAGGAGTGTGAGAGTGTATTTACCTGTTGAAAGAAGGCCTCTTCCGCATGAGCTGTGGCATGTTCATCCTCCATATAACCTTTCAGAGGCTCTGTGCTGCCTCCTGGTGTATCCACCCTGAAACACAGCAGGGTCTTGTTCCTCCCGGAGGAGTACTCCACATTCCTGAACTGAAACTTGAAGTAGAACGGGCTCATCTGTTCACTGATAGAGATTGAAAGAAAGAGTTTCCAAAACTCTGTTGTAAAGCTTTATAAAACACAGCACTAACTGTCACCCATTGGGGCTTTTTAGTGCATGAAGGTTGACTTAGCAGGAGAGAGCAAAAAACACATTCGGTATGATTTATCTGTCAGCAGTGCTTTCAAAGTTATTTGTAACCTTTAATCGTTGTGCATGACAGTGTAGCTGACATTCACTTCCTCGCCTAACACGGAGCACATTTTGGGATAAATTTGTCAACCATCCAAGACACAAAACAAGAGTGATTATAGGGAGTCTTTGAAATAGACTATGGTGACACAGTGAGTAGAATATTAATGAGGCTACTGCTGAGTAAACTGATGTTTCTATAAATATTTTTGGCTTTCACATCATCCGATGATCTGTAGATGTGCCAGGCCCATCATGAGTCAACTGTACAAGAAACATACCCGTCATGTCTTTCATTATTAATCCATTGTTATACTGCGTATGAAAAGCCAGATTGATTTCGCAAATAGATCCCATATCAAACAGCTAATACTCAAAGGACAGAAACTGGGGAACAGATGCCAGGCAGAGTGATATAGCAAGGGCCTGCATCCGTGTCAGCTCTATGACTCATCCCTATTCTTACCGCGGGGTTAGTAAGGATGGCAGGGTTAGCACAAGTCATTATTGTAATTCTTCACTGAAATCAACTATTAAGCGTTTGGAACAATATCCCTAACATAAGGACATGAAAACCTACTTCATATAGAAAAGAAAAGAAAAAATAATCCAAAAAGTGAATTGTTAAAGTGCAAAACAGGTATATAAGTGACGTGGCTGACCCACAATTCTTGTGGTGTATGTATTAAATCTTACTCACCCAGTCACAATCTCAAACGGTGGCAGTTCTATGGGCTGAAACTCTCCATTTTCTTCACTGTTTGTTGCCTCTTCTCCTGTTGCGCCTTCACTTCCCCCATTCTTCTTCTCTTCATCCGTCTTGGGCTGCTCAGGGGTCTTCTCTGGCTTTTTCAAAAGTTTGTCGGATTTATTCCCAGTCTTTTCTTTCCCCTTATCCTTTTCTTTCCCCTTCTCCTTCTCACCATTTGTTTTGTTTTCCAACTTCTTCTCTTTCCTCTTAACAGTGACTCGGCTGTTTCTGTCAGCCATGATTCAGAGTAGGGTGGTGAGAGGGTTAGAGAGAGGAAGGGAGAACGAGAGAGAGAGAGAGATAGCTCAGGGCAAGTAGAGTGATAACCCTAGTGCATTTACAGAAATAGATCCTATTGTGTGCTGTTGTTGGAGTCACAACATGTGCATGTCTGGCCGGGGCAGGGGTAATTTAACACACTCCCCCTCTTTCCATGCCCTGGCTGTCAAAACGCCAAAGGGCAACACAAGAGTGAATATCCATGTGTTGCATGATGGAAGTCGGGGCAATACTGAAAATATCTCTAACAGGCTTTATACAGATCCCCAATGAAGCAAAAAAACTAACATATTCTGTATATAAATGTACAACCTCAAACAAAACGAGTGGCCTCTTTAATCCAAAAGGCTTTAACTGTCAACAGACCAGCAACAGGCAGGTTATTAATAACGATACTTGGCTATGTGTGTCTGTGTGTACGGGGCAACCAGGGTTCACTTGATACTGAACGCCACTTTTGTTTGTGCCAACTCCAGAAGTCCTGGGACACGGTAGATGTAAGCAATACATAAAGGCCAGTAAATGGGGGAGGAAGCAGTACACACAAATAAACACACACACACACCAATGTGTAAGTATATGTCTCTGTGCTTTGAATAAGAGTGCAAGAGTGTGGCCCTGTGTGCCTGTGCCTGAGAACAATCAATCTATGAAATCACCCTGCATCAATATGGTCCTCTGCTGGGGCCATTGTGTGGGGGAGGGGAAAAATTGGTTTAGTAAGAGTGTGTGTCTATGTGCAGACAGAAACGGCTTTCTGCACTGCAGATGTAATAACTTGAGGCATAAGGGAGAGGGTTGGGGGGGGGGGCAGTCCAATTACAATTTCCTTTCCTCCCTCAGTCTCCCTCTCTGCCAAGTAATTCATTTCAGAGGCAATTACCAATAGGATCGCAGCCCAGCATGCTGAACTAACTCGAATGGATGAGCTGTCACAGCCAGGGGTAGGAAGGGAGAGACACTTCAAGCTGCTCCACATACACTCAAAAACAACAACACCCGTGGGGATGAGCAAAAACACTTTTCAAAGCTTAATGCACGAACACATCCACACTGATGTCTAGCATCACATATAAATCCACAGGGACATCCTGCAGTGATAATAATCATTAAGATCACAGCAAGCTTTAAAGATTATTATCTATAAGTTAAATCCCATTGTATCTCGCTCAGATAAACACACTTCATCAGAAGTGTGTTTCAACTATATCAAGAACAGTAACACTGAGATGAAGCTGTTTTGAAGTGAAAAAAGAGGCTTAATCATTGTGAGAGTCTTTATAATAAGAGCTATAACAAATCCGTCACAGACGCTCATTTACAAATTGATTTTTATACCAAAACATTATAAAATGCATTGAAGCAGTTTGTGCCTTCTCATGTAGCATTAGAAAATAATTGTATGGTAGCTACATTTAGTTTCCTACCATTAATTTTTAAGTACTTTAGTAATAGTAAGGTTTTGTGGGCCTAGCTGGATTTAAGATAAGGGCTGCGTAGGATGCAACTGCTGATTGCCCGCTGACTCAAATATAACTGAAGTGGAATTACATGCAATTACCCAGCATGCCCTCCCACTGGCCCAGCCAAGAGCAACAGAGTCCCTGAATTAAGGCAAATGCACACTGACAAGTTCAAAGTTTCTCCTTCAAAGTTGTGCCCTGCAAAGTGGTTTAAAAATATTTCAGTGAGGTCAGACACAGCGAAAGCCAATATTATGTCACATGCACACATCCTCTGCTAGTTTTCCGGGGCAGAAGCAGGTTCAAGCCAATTTCAATTCCTAAAAGTTCAGAAGTATTGGACATCGATTGAAAAAGCAAGAAAAGAAAATGAAATTGACCTCCACTCTGACAGGGCACACATGGAGTTATAAAGGCTGGCAGAGAAAAAATATAAATTAATTAGGGGGAAAAAAAAAGATATGATATATTTCAGCTTTTCTCCATTGGAAAAATAAGTTTGCAACGTATATGAATGAGTGCACCTCTGCATTAGCAAGTGAAACTTGTTTATTACGATGTCCCAGTGATAAGGCATACATACAGAAATAGAAAAGAATAAGTGGATGATGCACTGATATATGGTTTAGCAGCTGATGCCTTCCTCAAAAACAACATCAAATAAATTGGTCACAACCTCTAGGGTTATTATATATCAGTGAGAATAAATCAGATGCTACAGTATGCAATAATTGACCATTTGGTTATTGTTGGCATATCAGTACACAGACATAAGCTCTGTTTGAATTTGAGAGTTGGGGCTTTGTGGTCTTGCAGTTATCTGAAGACCAGGTAAAATAATGTCAAAGTAAATGCTTTAGTATTGATCTGCCTTTAGTCCCCTCTGTGCACAGCATGTGTTATGATACTCTGTATACAGGCTACATGGTAAACAGACAGCAATCCACACCTACTGCAGTCTGGAAACCCCTTCTTAAGAAGGGGAACTGAGAAATTCTGGGTAATTCATTCCATCTTACATCTAATGATGTGTAGTATGAGTACTATGTTATGTTTCTAGCCCAGTTCCTAAGAGAAGAAAATAGGTTAGTATCCAAGAAGTAACCTTTCTGCAGGTATAAAGCCTTAGTTGCTATTTAGGTCAAATAAATGCTTGACTCCTAGCTTTAAGTCCATAATAATCTATAGTTCGCTTTGAGGTAGATGAGCGTCTCCAGGTTTTTTGGCAGGACGCGGCCTCTCTCTGGTCGCAGACAGCGCCATGCAGCAGTAAAAATGCTCTCGACTACAGTGCCACAAGCAGGTATGGTAAACGCCCTCTTGGCCACCTGAGCAAGCAGAGGAAAGTCAATTGCTTTACGCCGCCAGTAATGCAAAGCCTCCTCGTCTGTGGGTTCCTCTCGTAGGTAGACGGACAACTCCTGCTCTAGGCTCTTGGCCTGTGTTGTGGGTCTCTGCTTGATGAAAGAGAACAGCTTGCAGGGCCGGGAAAGCGAGGAGACCGGCGATGGAGCTGGGGCAGGAGGGGTCTGGGATTGATGATGTAGGTCTGTGTTGGGGTCTATGGGGCTGGAGGCTGTGGAATGTTTGGACAACTCCTCTATGAGAACTTGTCTGTGCCAGTCAGGGTTGCTGCTCCAAGTGAGCTTGAACTGGGGGTCCAGGGTGGTGGCTGTGATGTATAGAGGGTCCTCCAGGACAGGCGCCAGCCGACGCTCTACAGCCTGGCTGAGGCCCACCAGGAGAGAGGGGCAGTGGGGGGTTGAGGTCTCAGAGAGATGCTTACGAAGGCCGAGAACACAAGGCAGAGCCAGGCTGATGGACACATGTCTGTCTGTCTGTATGTCTGCCTGTCTGTCCCCTTGCACCATGTCCCAGGCCTCAGTGAAGGGCTCCAAAGTGTCAGTGAGCTCCCTGAGCAGGGCTCTCTCTGAACCACCCAGCGCCACCTCCCCCGGACCACTCAACTCCTCCAAGAACTCCACTGAGTCAAGCAGCCGCCGAAGCACCTGCATCAAAAATGAAACAAAAAAAATGAACTGTACTATTTAAAACTATGGAAACATACTCTTGATTTTTGTCATCATAGAAAATCTTGCATTTCTCAGAGTCAAATTATAAATCTTGCTAAAACAGCTACATAATCAGGCTATGCAATTAATGTTATTATGGACACATACTGCATACTGGTGACAATATTTAATAACCTCTCTTTTAAGCATTTATAAGGAGTATAAAAAACTAATAAGTGGCTTATAACATATAATAATGTAGTTGCATGCAGATATTGGGACATTTTAAGTGTTTATTGATGTATGTGTCACTAAAAGCCCTCATCGGAACCCTACATAATTGCTGCAACTAGTGACTGATAATATAATGCAATATAACATGGTTTTAATAATATAAAATATGATATTATAAAATTGTTGACATGCATAAAAAAAGAGTAAGAAAGTCCTTATATTGTATTATAAATGATTTATCCTAAATGCAAAGCATGGGAGAATAACATAAAGCTTGTATATTATTCATACCTTAAGCTGAGTAGCCCAGACTCTTGCTACAGGAGGGGTATTTCCTGGTGCCCCCGTGCTCAACCCGGGACCATCAAACACCTGGCTAAGTTTCTCAGGTGGGACAGCAGAGGTTATGTAGTTGTAGAAACAGGCAGCCTTGGCCAGTGTGGAAGTGACCTGTGGACAGGAGCGTAACCCCTCTCTGACACACTGTTCAAGAGAGCGAGAGAAACAGTCCACTCGACAAACACCCACACCCTGCTCCCACAAGTCCTCCCACTCTCCTTCCTCTCCTCCATCACCGTGGCCGTTCCTGGTCCCTTCCTCCACATTGTTACCATTGTCCACCTCTTCCACATCATCTTCGTCTTGGCTGTAAGCGAGAGAAGGTTCAACCAGGAAACCAGGAAGACAACATGGCTTTGCGGTTGTTGTTGCTGCTAGAAAATGGTCCGCAACCACCCGAAATGCTCTCCCTGACACGCCATGAGAGTGACATACATCATCAAAATCTGAGAGCACACGATTCCCAGAGCTGCCTCCAGTCAGGGGGAGGCACGCCAGGAGAGCTGAGCGCATCTGCCAATCAGACGTGAGAAAATGACAGGTGACACCGACGTACCTACACACACGGATAGAGACAAAGAGAGAGAGAGAGTGAGAGTGAGAGTGAGAGAGAGAGAGAGAGAGAGAGAGAGAGAGAGAGAAGGGGACTCATCAGTTAGCAAATCAAACCAAGAGGGAATCATGTTGTTTTTCGGTTGATTTTACCTCCTTACCCTGAAGTGGCTCCAGTTAAGCCTCTCCAGAGATCTAGGCTGAGACTGAGGGCGTGCGCTGAGGCCAGGGCCTGTCGCGTTGCTAGCTGAGCCTGGTAGACGTAGGCTGGGAGGAGCTGGCTCTGGATATAGTGCTGTGGCTCAGGAGTGTACCGTGGCTCCAGGAGCTGAAGCAGCTCTCTGAAGCCTTGATTTTCCACTATGGATACCGGCTGCAGATCACGCACAATCATTTTAGCTATAGCCTCAGAGATCAGAACCTGGGGTGACAAAAAAGCTTTGTAAATTACGCTTATCATCGCAAATGGTTTCATCGCAATGCCACAATAAATAATGCATCACCTATAGGATTTCATTAATAGTAGCTTGGTTATTTGCATATCAAGCGATGATGGATTATAACACACACCTGACGTGGGTCATGTCTGTCAAACCTGGTCAACCCTCCACCCGAGCCTCCTCCCTCAAGAGTTCCCAATCCTCCAGCTCCTCCAGCACCTCCTCCTCCTCCTCCTCCTCCAACTCGAGCATTGATGGGGAGAGTGTAGCGAGTATTCCCTCCATTTGTGGTGAAACCGTGCAGGGAACCAGAGGAGTAACCCTCTCTCTTCATATCCTTCCTTTTCACAAAGTCATCATACATAGCCTGGTGCTTCCGCTGAATGGGAGAGACACAGAGAGGGGACATCAATGTTATTGGTTGGCAGGTAGAAAAGTAGATGTACAGCTTACATCTTTACCCCATAATGCCTTATTTTGACATCTGTGGAAGAGGGTACAGTATGGATACAGAAGCAACAGATTTGTCTTTACAGTCAGGTTTATATAGCTGACACTGTGTGGTAGCATGGACATTAAAGGATACTGTAGGGCCAGCTGTTTCAGCTGATGCTGCCAGAAATATGATAAGACGAATAAAAACATTTTATTTTGAAATGTTTACCTTGAGATGCGTTACGAAGTTGGACGTGACACTCCGCTTTGCCTGGATCCTCGTACCACAAGCCTTGCAGTTGGACTCGATTTTGCCATTTTCACCTTCAAACACAATATTAAAGTAATCCAGAATAGACACCTTCGAAACTGACGCCATTGGAGCACACAGTTGCTCTGCTCCGAAGTAAAAATCAACTTGCGATCAAGGACAATCCGAGTCTGAGGTATCAATCCCACCTCGCCGCTGATCATGAGCGCAGGCCAGCGTGTTTACTTTTCAATCCCTGATCACACATTAATAAAAAAATGAATAAATGTTGATGCCAATTGCGCAGACAAAATAAAATGTTATTCCAGGCAGGAGTTGCGTGGCTTGCACGTCCAAAATCGGCCACAATCTGACAACATTGGCTGCTGTGGATGTCTGGAAACATCAATAATATGATAGGGAAGCTCTGCATCCGTTGTCTCTGCGCTCCCATCCGTCGTTAGGACGCAAGTGAAGAGGAGGCAGAGCTGAGCTTCATGGAGGCACACAGCCAGTATATCATTGTACCAGGAAGTAATACACAAGAACGGGAGTCTCGTTTCCCGTTTCGGCAGTTCTCGGTAATGTTCGGTTGTCCCCAGACAAGAGGAGGCCGTTTTCCTCTGATATCATACTTGCAATACAAATTGAAATGAAGATTGAATTTCTGTATTACAAATTAAATTAAATAAAAAAAAACCATCATTCAACATTCAACTGAACTGCATTTTTTAATAATTATTTTTTTTGGGGGAAAGGGAATACAAATATGAAATTAAAGACAATTTGGTGCCACTCTCTAAAATGGACACCCCTTGTAAAGGGATAAGAAGTTGTAAATAATGGTCATTAAGTCGTTAACTATTGCTTAACAAATCCGTTTTTGCAGCATTTTTTAAAACACAAACAATAAGAACAAATGGAGAGGAATACAATCAACAGGCAGAAACAAACTAACATATGACATCTATTGATCAATTATTATTGAAAGTATTGTTATGCTGATAAATATGTTTTCTGGGTAATGGCTGCAGAGGACCTGGAACACAGTATATTAATTAACAACTTTTTAGGATGTATTATTGTATTACCAAAAACGTATCACTGCATTATTACCAAATAAAAAACAATATTCAACACCATTCAAAGGCTTTTCTCAATCTGGCAACAAACAACTGGTTCTTATTATCGTCTTATAATTGATTTATTAAGTATTAGTAAATGATTAATTAATCATTCTAATAATTGCAATGGATACATCCTTTACAAAGAGTGCTATTAATTAAATAAATAAAAAAACATCAAACAGGTTCTGTTTATATTCATAAAATATTTTCTAAGTATACTACTCAAAATGTATTTCAAATACTAAAAGACAGCATTCACAAACAGATCCATCTCTAACAGGCCACACATTTATGAGGTAGACAGTAAAACGCACAGGATCAAACATAATCTATTACTAGACATTGAGTCATTAAATAATCATCTGTAACTTGACACTTGAGAATTCAGAAGATCGCTGTTGAGTTCAGTTGGCCCTTAAGCATAATCTACTGACTGTACCCTGTCACTGCCTGTGGCCACACGCTCTTCTCAGATCATCTCCAGATTTAACTTAAAGTTAATTAGTCTGCCATCTTGTCCAACTGGGTTGCTGAAGCTTCCTCCAGGTGAATGCGTTTGTCCTTCATGCTGTGCTTCAGCTCCCGTCTGGTGTTCAAAACTGCAGTCTGAAGGGTTGCAATCTCAGCTGACAGCTCTACAACTGTTATATGACAGAAAAAGAGAAGAGTAGATGAAAGATGATGAAAAAGGAGATCGCAGTAGTACACTTACAACTGTGGCAGAGGTTTTATCTTGCACATAAAAATACTGATCACCAAAACAATTACGATGTTCTCCCTATATGCCTAATTAGGAGAGTTATGTCATTTGCAGGTTGGGTTTTTTGTACTTATAATAGTTGCTCAAAAATAAATTCATCAATGTTATTTTTTTTATAGAAAATGTCACATTCCTAAATTCAGACTTCGGTTGAAATGATTATATCTGTGGCATCAGGAGAATAAGATCTTTAATTTCTCCACCCTTTATCCAAATGTATTCATCCACCCATACTAATATGGCATTGAGGCTATTGTTGTGCATTTACATATATGCATACAACAAATATAGGCTAAATTAACCTGTAACCCTGGCAAACTAATAAACTGTTTGTATTTTGTCCGTGTATTTGAAAGTGGAGGCTAATAAGGTTATCACATACCGAATATCTTTAATATCTAGATTCTGCAGTCAGTGTTAAAACTGAAAGAAATTGTTAGCTCATTACATCTCTAAATTACATAATTTAAAGGGAATCAACAATTGTGTTGAGTTTTCTGTATCTGCATGTTTTTTGTAATGTACTGCCTATTTGTTATCAAATTGCAGAATGTGCATCACAATTAGCCTGCGTTTCATTTCTTTGGAGCTTTTTTGTAAATGTTCCATATTTTTTGTTAAATTGGTGAAGCATGTGTTTTCTTAAGTCATAATAAGTGTAGTTCCCAGAGCCGGCTTAAGAATCTCAGGGGAAATAACTATAGAAACATGGTTATTTTGGTACATTGTGGAAATTAAGATTTTGGTACATTATTTACACAATGTACCAAAATCATTTGGATTTGATATGTACACAATAGATACTGTTATCAGTATCTAGTGTGCACAAATCAAATCAAAATTATGACCTAATATTTGCTTTTCTCTAAAGAAATGACATGTTAGCAGAACAAACGCTTGACTGCTTTAAATCAAAACCAAAAGAAGTATATAATATCTGGGCAATGTAACATCATACCTTGCTGAAATGACGACTGTGCATGTTTAAGAGATTGTGGAACCAGAATCCCAAACCATTTCAGTGGATCTTGCTGAGGATTCTGGTCGCTTTTTCTGACTGGAGTTACTTCAGGAGCTTTCTCACTGCTTGTTTCTTCACTTGCCTCTTTCTCTGTCATATCCTTTTTTGGTTTGATTCTTCTCCTGACTCCTATGAAACCACATCATTGAATGAATCAAAAATGTATTTGTTTTTGGTAAATGTAAACACGCTTTCTATCACAACATGGCATGTGGCAGACTCACCTTCTTCTTGAGGTCCAATATCCTCTATCTTATCTTTTCCAACCTCATTACACTTTTGTTTCACCCTTTCTGTGCAGAAATCCACCTCACCATTGTCCAATGTTCTGTAAAACATAAATAAAAGTCACAAATATTGATAGTCATGATACTCCAGTGAACAAAAATAAAGTGGGAGCATTCATTCTGTGAAACATGACTAATTCCTCACTTGGCATGAACACAGACCAGTGGCTCTATCTCACTCGCATACTGAAGTGGAGAGACGTGTTTGTTTCCCATGGAATATCTAGCCTTGGACATAGAAAACCATCCCTGTGGGGGAACATAACAGTGAAATAGTATCAAGGGTAAAGTAAAGCATTCAGTAAAAATTAAAAATCTAAATATTTATGAGTACATACAGTTTTCTTCATAATTATTATCTGACACTTATTTTCTCAATTACTCAGGCAATCGTTTGGTAGATAACAGTAAAACATTGCCAGTCACAATTTCCAGGAGCCCAAGCTGAAATAGTATAATTTATTTTGTTTGTTTAACAGTAGAAAACACAAAGATATTCAGGTTGCTACATTAGTAGAATGCAAACACTTAATACATTACCCAAAATTGCTGTTTTAGCTTGATTTCAAAGGGCTTAACGTTTCACCTTCAAAACATTTGTTTTGCAGTTATATCATTCATGAACACATACATTAAGACAGAGATGGGATGGATGTCTGAAAGTGGCAAACTTGACATTACAAGCAGACTCTTGCTACATGGGTTTCTGTGTGCTAGGCTCACGTTACCTGCTCTATGAGAGAGTTGAGAGCGGCTCGTTTCTCCTCCAGTAACTCCAGCTGCTCCATGAAACAGAGCAGCTTTTCGTCCAGTAACACAGAAGATTTATCCAAGTCTGACACAACCATTTCGGCTTTTTGTACTCACTCAACTACTTTATAATACAGTCTTTAGAGAGGACGCTTCGACTAGGAATCAGTCGTTCAAAAAGACTGCTTCGACCCACTTCCGTGTATCACTTCCGTGTAGCGTCATGTGACATATAGCGTCAAGTGATACCCATCGCTATATCCCTAGAAATAAACACAATACAGTAAAACAACGAAATGATGTAGCCTTATCTGAACTTATCAGTATAACACTTTTGAGGGTATGTCATTACAACGTTTGTTTATCTTATATTCTAATATTTTCATGACAACGATCATTATTGATAACCAAGCCAGCTATTATATGACGAAAACGATCAAACGCTACACGATCAATAGGTCATATAACTTTATTTAGCCAGCTGTTATTAACTCTGACTTGTAACGCTATAAAATAATAATATATAGTTCAATATATAGAATAAAAGGTATGTTCCCATACCGGGAGTCGAACCCGGGCCGCCTGGGTGAAAACCAGGAATCCTAACCGCTAGACCATATGGGAAGCCGAACTTCTGCCAGGCTAACTAAATTTATGAAAACAAGACTGCAATGAAATACGTTTATTATTAATGGGACATGAAGAAACGTTTCTTACATTTATTTCTTCCTTTTCGTTCAATACATGCGTTGGAGGCCGTAACCTCTATATCAGTGGTTCTCAACCTTTTTTCAGTGATGTACCCCCTGTGAAATACTTCTTTAGCCAAGTACCCCCTAACCAGCGCAAAGCATTTTTGGTTGGAAAAAAAGATGTAATACACAGCACTGTGCATTCAGTGTCTGATTTATTAAACTGTCAACATTGAAGATTGCATTGTTGCATTGAATTCAGTTTATGAACTTACACTTAGATTTTATTGAATATTTATTAGAAAACTATTTCTAAAGGATTTTTGAATGGATGCTAATTTAAATATATATTTTTTAAATCTCACGTACCCCCATTTGAGAACCACTGCTCTATATAATGCGGCATTCGTTACAGGAGTGTGAGTAATCTGGATGTAGATTTCGTGTTCAGTAACGTTGAAATTATATAATCTCGCGAGAAAACAACACTTTGACACTTTAATTGTAGAAACGTACTCTTATTTGTATATGTGTAACCATAGTTTATTGTACGTTTTCATATTTCTATTTTTAAATGATGTCTTATACTTGCACTGTCTACTCACCTAACGTTATTTGCTGTGTAATAGAGATCTCGTTGAATCTAAAGAGCGCTAGTTGAAACATGAGGTATCTCGCGGAAGACAGCTTTCCACGGTGGCACACATTATGGACCCCAGCCAGATGAGCCCCAGCGAGAAAAAGCCCACCAACCACGCCGTCATCACAACTCCCAGTAGCTCGCCGTGATCGTATAGTGGTTAGTACTCTGCGTTGTGGCCGCAGCAACCCCGGTTCGAATCCGGGTCACGGCAGGGATAATACCCTGACACGGCTTGGGAGGACAACATTTTAACTTTAATACAGGATTTCCTTTTTAAACAGATTTACAGCGACCAACTCAAATAGCTAATAAAATGACAATGAGAAAATGCACAGTTATCAATTAGTGTATCACCCAGTTAATTTCTCATTTTGAGTGAGTTGCATGTGTATTTTAATTCGTGTGTTTTCAGGTCGTTTGGACAATTTCAATTGAGCAGAAATCACATAAATGTTGCTTTTAGTGATCTGTAGTCTTGAACAACCACGTCAATAGTCAACTTTGTCCATGAAGAGAGGGGGCGGTATTAGGGAGTAAACGACTCATTTCTATTGGTCGTTGCCAAGGACAACGTCCATGTTCCGAGATGACAAGCCAATCAATGGACCAGCAGATCGCATGTGCTGCTAGCTCTATGAATACAGCCATATGATTGGTCTTTGTAATCACAAGTAGCCGCCCCCCTGCTCTAGTGACTTCCGCGTTTGAGTGTGTCCGCGCTGATATGGCATGTAGTTAGACAGATTTGGACTATTGGATCTCCAAGATATTCATATTTTTTAATACAGAGGTTACACTCTGTGCGTCTGGACACACATAACTGGTAAGGTCAAAATACACATGCATTATTGCTTTTGTCTGGTTTTGAGCTCCTTGACTTTATAACATATTTACTCTAATAACATAGGTTGTAAATTTGTGATTTATGATTGACGTTTATAGACTCATTGCAAGTGCTGTAGGCTACAAAGCAGAAAGTGCTCATTTGTCAATTTAACTAACTTATGTGTGTGCATAATCTTTAATATCACAATGTTAAATTCATTCAATTTTAAAGTGTACTGTGGATGAAGAGTGTTTACCATCCCTTCTTGAAACAGAGGATGGATGCCACATCAGCAGCTGGAGTTCTTCATCCCTACTGGCCACGGGACCTTTTGATCCCCACCTATGTGGCCAATGACAGATCCATGTCAGAGATTCTTGTGTTCCTGTTTTCTGTGTCTGGGGTGTTTCTGCTTGTGACCTGGCTGATCAGCGGACAGAAAGGGACCAGTGGCAGGCTGGGGGCATGGAGGCGCCTGGCTGTGTGCTGGTTTGCCGTTTGTGGTTTCATCCACGGCGTCATTGAGGGATGGTTCTCGCTCTATTATGATATTATTCCAGGAGACCAGAGCTTCCTGTCACAGCTCTGTGAGTACAAACAGAAAAAAACATATCAAGAAAAGTGTAGAAACTGTGCTGATGATGCAGTTTACATGAGTCAATATGTTTTATATTTTCTCTCACAGGGAAAGAGTACTCCAAAGGAGACAGTCGATATGTGATGTGAGTTCATCTTTGCAAAGAACTATGTTGAACTTTTGTATAAAAAAAACAAGGAATAAAGCTGTAACTAATTGCCTGCATACCCTTCATATTTCTAGAGCTGATAACTTCACCGTCTGTATGGAGACTGTGACTGCATGGTTATGGGGACCTTTCAGCTTTTGGGCTGTGTATGCATTCTTAACTAAGAAGTCCTACAGATTTGTTCTGCAACTCATCATTTCGTTAGGTAAGAAGGTGTACTTACAACAATTCTCATCACTTGCAAGTTCTCAGAATCAAATTACTTGTTGCTTTCACATTACATGATGGGTCTTATAACATAATCTGATTTCAGGTCAGCTGTATGGAGCGGTGCTTTACTTCTACACAGAGCACAGAGATGGTTATGCGCACAGTGAGTTGGGACACCCAGTCTACTTCTGGTTCTACTTTGTGTTCATGAACGTACTGTGGATCATCATACCGCTTGTGCTCATTGTGGATGCATGGAGACAGCTGTCAGCAGCCCAGACACACGCTGATAACACAAAATCTAAGAGGAAGTGACAACAGGAGGAATTGACTGTGGGACTGTAGGACAATTACTACATGAGGCACAAGGGGAAAGTAAACTTGGGAAAGCACTACGTTCAAAGATGGAATATAGTAAATGAATTATTGTTTGGAGTTGGATATATCTATGGTTGTTATGTTGTGCCTGTAAACTTACCACTTAATTTTAAAGTGCATCTTGTTCCTTTTGTGTACAACAATAAAGAATTCAAATTTGTATAATAATAAAGCTTTGCGTTTTGTTTGTGGGGCCTTGGGTAGAGAGGCAATGTCATCTGTTTTATCTGCATTTTTGGAAACATTTTACACAACTTCTTGAATGTACTGAACACTGCCTTAGGTGTTATACAGTGCCTTGTTGACATTGAACCTATATTTGTTTTTGTAAAAAAAAAAATCGCTCGAGGATACTTTGACTTTGGGATAGGAGGATGCGGGGATCGAACCAAAAGTTCAAAAGGCGATCCCGCTCTACCCACTGCTTGCATGAGAAAACTAAGACTATCATAATTCACTTACATGGTTGTCTCCATTTATGTATTATGATCATTAATTTGATTGTGTTTAATCTGTTTTTAAAATATCAATTGGTGATATGCTTTTAGACTACGTTTCCATTTCCAGCACAATATATGATAAAGAAAATATGTTCCGTCTTAATACATACATTATAAGGAAGTAGGCGCAAAAGTAAGTTACTGGCTGTTACATTGTTTCACACATCGGAAATATAAAGAAAACAAAGATTTCAATGTATTCAGGTGGCAGAACCCGTAGTTACGTTTTAGCTATTATGAAATTGAAATGTTAAGAACTACAAACATTAGTGAGTGAGTCTCCTCACTTGTGAGGTCATAATCATAGTCTCTACATGCGTGTTTTTTGCACTACAAAAACGGATCATTGCCATAAATAATGGTCGCCGTCTGATACGGACAGTAAATGTGCTCCGTGTGCCGAAATAGCTCAGTTGGGAGAGCGTTAGACTGAAGATCTAAAGGTCCCTGGTTCGATCCCGGGTTTCGGCATTTTGACTCACCGCAATATTGACCATTACAAGTTTGTCAGGACGTGACAATGACCGGCCCCTTGTGGTCCATTAGAAGAACTGAATTCATATCGGGGTTTCTTCAATTATTGCACTGACAAAATACTACAATCTCATTCAACCATCACTCTTGGTAAATTATATGAATTACTAAAATAAATAACTTTTTTTGACATGTGGTTTTTACTTTTAAGTTGCATTCAGGCATCTCATATACAGGCAGCAATGTGTTGGAAGAAAAATGTGCATTCACAGATGAATAGCTTCACTTTTGAGCTGATGCAGTTGCTCTACATACACTTTCATTTAATGGCGAATCATGAGAAGAAATGTACCATTCTACACATTACATATGATAATAAATGGAAAATATTTCATCATCAGCTGAACATTTTGCTGAGTCTAAGGCCCAACTGTGCATTTATCTCTTTCTCTCTACTTGCTATGTCTTTAAGTGCCTTCAGAGCAGCAGGTGATTCTGGCTGTAGCTCCAACAGTTTTCTAAATGCCTGCCTGGCCTCCTCCAGCTCATTCAACATCAGGCAGGCTTGGCCCATCCGGTACCAGGCTTTAGCCCCACCCGTTTCCAGATGAGTGGCTTTAGTCGCACTGGCCTTGGCCAGCTGTGGTTGGTTCAATTTGAGCTGGCACAAGGACATGTTTGAGTAGAGCTCTGCTTTAAGGGTTTTGAATTCATTAGCTGAAGGAAGTTGCTGTATTTTATCACCAGTGTTTGTGTCTCTCTGCTCTTCTGCTTCTTGCTCTAGTCCTTTCTTCTCCACATCTTTAACATGCCAATGTAGAGTGATGAGAAGTTTGAGGGCCCGGCTGTAGCTGTCTGCTGCTCCCCAAACATCCCCGCTCCTGAATCTCACTCCGCCCCTATCTTTGTGTGACTTCACCCACTGACACTTTTCGACAGGAGACAACTCCCAGGATTCCTTGCCTGGTGTGAAAGCGTTGAGTTCGACTGTGGCACATAAAGACAGGTTTTCCTCAGCAGGATGTGGGACAGAGACATCTGGTCCATTTCGCAGTGGAGAAATCTGTATCTGAGAAGCAAAACACAATGATAAGAGCCAGTGTGTACTTTCACATGATTGAAAACAGCATGTATAACTTATAAGCCTGCAATTCATATTCAACAAAAAAGGCATAAATGTCAGGGAGCACTGGCAAAGTGGGACCCAACTGATAGTGAAACAAAACATTTCAAGTTGGGTTAACCCTTTTTTTTGTAAGAAACTCCTACTAAGCCTTGTTTTTTAGGCACCTGGTCTACACAACAACCTTTGCTGGTAACATTAAAATCCCAACAAGGTTTATTTTTTACAGTTTACTGCCCTTCATATCAAAGCCAAACAGTGTACTGAAAATGTTGAGTGCACATAAGTAAAAAAATAAATAAAAACATATAGTCGTTCAATGTTTTAATTTCCAGGCGTTGAGGGTGACCTGATGGCATCATCTGACATAACCACCTCATAACAAGGCTTACGCCAGTGCACCAACTTGGATCATATACCCCAAGCAAGTATTATTCAGAGGGAAAACTCTCTTCCACCAGTGCCTCTAAACTGTCAGTTTATGTCAGGATATTATAAATATATACTCTTTCCATATGTAAAATAAACACCTAAAGATCATAGTGATGGATTTCTCTCACCTTTTACTTTTAATTTGCATAGAATGTGTGCAACTAAAAGGTGACAAACAATGACATTGGATTATAATTTCAGTTCTAGTTAGACTCTTACCTCACACTTCTCTCCTGCTTTCATCCCCTCCAAACATGCCTCTGTGATATCGCACTGACCCTCTCCTAGCCTCAACGTTGTCCAGTCACTCAGTGGGATCTGCAGCACAGAGTCCTGGCATCTTGGGAAGGCTGTGGCCTCTGTCTCCGTGACCCATTGGTCAGGTTGGACTGACTGACACTCACTTCCCCTCTCAGCTTCATCCTGACCGGCTTTGAGCCGCACTCGGACTTGACACAGTGAACCCAACCTTGGACAGTAACTGGATGAACAATCTAGAAGAGACAAAGACAAATGATTTGTGCTAGAATACAGGATACTTAATACATTTCTATTCTTCAAATGTCGATTTAAGATTGATAATTTACTTTTATAGGAAGAAGGTAATAGAAAAGCGTCCTACATGCACCATCTCCAGAATTAGAAACAGTCTGTTGACTCCCTTTGTGGGTCTGCTTTTGCTGGACTTTCCAGAGGCCTCTGGGACACACAGACACCCAAGAGGTGACATTGTTGCCATGCTGTGTTTCAGAAGGGGGACGAGGATCCATCTACAGGTCACAAAAAAAATGTTAAAAAACATTGATGATCATCATATATTTAGTTCAGACATCTATTTAAACGCATTGCTCCATCAATTGAATGTTTCCCAAGAGACCACTCTGTTTTGTCGGTAGCCTATGAATACAAAGTGGTGACCAGAAACAGCTTAGAATCAGACCACGTTAACTAGCGTTACTGCAATCACCAATAACTGACTTTCTCTACATAACCTGAGCGGTAACATAGTTAAGTGCCAAGCGTAACTTTAAGGCACATATCTTACCTCATACACACTTCTAGTATAAATAATCCCCTTTATCAGAAACGTATACACCGTCAGATAGTCACGATACAAACAAAAGCAAGGTACTTCTCGCCTTCTTCTTCGTCTCCTTCTGCTTTAACGCTTCTTCTTCGTTGGTTATGACGGGTGCGACGCCAGCTCGTAGCATTACCGCCATCCACCGTACCGGAGGGTAATCATAATAATAATAATACATTTTATTTATAGAGCGCTTTTCAGAGTCATTTAAAAACAGCATTAAAAGATACACACTAAAAACTTAAAACTTAAAACACACAGCATTAGTCAGACATTAAAAGCAGTTTTGAAGAGGTGAGTTTTGATTTCTGATTTTAACATTGAAAGATCATTACAGTCTCGGATGTGTTTGGGGAGAAAGTTTCAGGGGTATTTTTTTTTTCTTTTTCTGTCTCGTAAAATATCTATGATATTACTCCATATAAATTGCATCCCACCCATTAACAGTATCGTGTCTGTCTGTATGCTACTGCTCTTGTCTTCCAGCAGGTGGAGGCAAAGATCATTGTGAAAAGGCAGCAAAAGAGGAGGAAGTTTAAATTTAGGCTTAAGTTAAACTTCAAGTTGCACTAAAAACAGCCTGAAACGGAGAGTATGTTATAGTTTTTTGAATCTTTTATCAGGAAAGTTGATTTCTGCCCAAATAATGTTTTCCTTTGGCCCACATACATTTTCTCAACGGATTTATGCCTACAGTAGCATCGGCGCATTAAGCATTTTGTGTGCGTGTTCAATGATCTTTGACACAGTTTATATCCTCAACGCTCAAACATAAAGGATCTTTTAAAAGAAAAAAAAAATGCTGAGGTGTTTTTGTTTTTTTTATGCTTGGTTTTATGCTTGGTTAAATTATAGGCCAAAGTGCAGGCTTGTCAAATGAAGTGTTCAACAAAATATTCACATATCTTATCTGTTAAATTAAAACACAGGATTTAGAAGATGGTTTCGCTCCTCGAGCTTTGACACGCGAACACATGTGGACACACAACCTAAACACACACACAGTTTACTCTATCAGTGTATTGACCTTTGACTTGTTCCACTTGTGTTTAAGGCCTGTGTGTTAATCTGTCCTTTCAGTATGAGTTAGGGCTCTATCTTTTGAACACTAGAGACCATTAGTTCTATCATAAGAAAACGGGCAACCAACATATGTTGTATATGTGTGTGTGTGTGTGTGTGTGTGTGTGTGTGTGTGTGTGTGTGTGTGTGTGTGTGTGTGTGTGTGTGTGTGTGAACCATGATGGTTTATAGTATTATGTGTACAGAGGTGAATCTCATAGAAGGTTCACAGAGTTCCAAGTTTATCTTTACATCATGAAACAATGAATTAAAGGAATAACTACTCTTCCATACATTAACAACTACCATGATGAAAATCATATCAGGAATAAAACATAAATGCTCATAAAATGCTTGACAGAAAGTTAATGGCTTTGTAATCCAGATGTGTTGTTGTCCAGAGTATTGCAGATGTATCATTGTCAGTGTATATGTTGCCTGATCAGTTACAAGACATTGCGGAACAGAAAAGCCAAATGAGGATTAGATCAATTATAAAACGTCTCTGTGATGGTCACAAAAATGGAATTTTAGGGAGTTCACAAGTTATTCCTATTTGTTTATAGAACTAAACACATTTGCGATGACATTATTATTTCCTAGGTTGTCCATTTTATGTCCTGTTGTGGTACTTTATGTCAGTAGGTGGCAGTATTTAACCTTCATCTAAAGTTGCTGTTCTGACTCATAAAGCAAACTGTTGCTGAAAAATAACATACCCAGAGTATGATGATTTTTAATGGCTGCAGCTTGCAAAATGATCTTAAAAAGATGTTTGTACTGTGTGTATGTGAATGTACTTCAAACCAATAACTTTCAGCCCCTATAGTTATCTGATTTTTTTAAATTCCCAAATAGTGATATCAGTATTGGCCTCACAAATCCTAAATCTTTCGGTCTATAGCTCAGTGTTCGTTGAAAACATTTCTGATAGTAAAATAAAACAGACCATATGATATGAGACAATAGAAGTGCTGCAGTGAAACATCTTAAATGTAATTTGCAGACACCAAGGCCTTCTCAGTCACCATCATTGTCTTACATCAAAGAGAGGCTCTTTGTAGAGACTTCACCAAGAAAAACTAGATAACGAGGAAGAAAGGTGCAGCTACAAATGGATTTAAATGTGAAGAGATTTGACCTGCAGTACTCTGTATAGAGCAAATGAGCTGCAGTCACTCACATGAATAAACAGGTGCACAAAGATGGTAAATAAAGGACGAACTACTACATTTCAACAGGCACTCTATGAGGAACCAGTAATTTTGTGATGGTAAATTATATATATATATTTCTATTGGAGCCTGCTGTACGCCAATTTAGTTGTTTCATTACTTATTATAAGAACACAACTTTCAGTAGTGGTCTCTGGCTTCCCAGTAATATGAACATGACATCACTTGGGCAGCTTCAGTTCATAGATTGTGCAAAGTAGTCAGTATCACTGGCTGGCTGATGTAACCCAATTTCAGTTATTTTGCAATAAGAGGTATTTCAAATGTTCATAAGCTCTAACAGATTTGCAGCATGTGTATCATAACGTTTGCAGCAAACACTTACTCCCAAATGTCCTGTGAGCACATGCACTCAGCTCCAGCCAAAGATGGACAAAAAGGGAATAAGTGAGGATAAAAGGTTAGTCCTCAACTGTGTTTTACTGCTCTTGAATAAATTAACGTAAGAGATAATGCTTTTTTAAAAAAAAAAAAGCATTTCAACGTTTGGACGTGTGAAGGATAGCACTAAAGTAAATAAATGGGAAAATGTCAAGCTTTCACATTCTAATCACAGTCCTTATAAAAGCTTTATTAAAAGCAGATGTACTGAAAAGGTCGATCAATTAAGGATATACTGTATGAAAATAAATTGTTTTCCTATCAAATATGTTGTCTGTTACAGCTGTTTCGTATAGGTATAGTGATACAGTAATTGTCAATTTTTTTAATTCACTCTTTCCAAGTGCTTATATTTTCAAATTGTACCGCAATTCAAATTACTTTTTCAATCAAGTTTCTAGAGCTTCAAATACTTCTGACTGACATTATACATTTATGAAACAAAGGTAAGGAAAGAGTGTATCTGTATGTCTTTTTCCATCCTTTCTTACACACAGGCCAGAACCTTCCCTTGTTTAATCCTCCTCCATGTGTTACCCATATCATCTCTTTCTCCTCTGCGTCTCCTATCTACCCTCTCCTTCAACCCCCTTCACCTTCCTCTTGGCTCCGTCTGACTTCCCAGCTGGCCTATTGTGAAACATCCCAGTGGGTAAGATCAGAACCATGTATCCCATGGCTCGTGGACCGCTTAATGTTCGCCAGAATGGCGTTGCACCCTGCCAGTAGTTGGTTCCAACATGCGTCATTCAGGGAGTATGACAGGTGAACAAAATAGAGAATTGTTCCAGCAGAAGAGGAGATGAAAGATCAGAACAAAGGAAACAATGTAGATAGATAGATAGATAGATAGATAGATAGATAGATAGATAGATAGATAGATAGATAGATAGATAGATAGATAGATAGATAGATAGATAGATAGATAGATAGATAGATAGATAGATAGATGTGGATTTGGGTGGAGACTTTTCCCACATGGATAAGGATCCACCGACCACCAGCAAGTTCACACAGCGGAACTAACCGAGAATGTCAATCCCACTACAGAGACTATCAACACAATTTAATGGCTGACAGAGAGAGAGAGAGAGAGAGAGAGAGAGAGAGAGAGAGAGAGAGAGAGAGAGAGAGAGAACAAGAGACAGGGTGATAAGATGGTCTTTCCTTTTTATCAATGATATGGTCGCCATCTTCTTAACAGGAACAGACAGCAGGATACTTTGAAGACAAACGTATTGCTCCACAACAAGCACTAAACATTGAAGCTTGTCTAACATTCTGCCTGTGTTTGTGTTTTTCCTCATGAAAGCGGCAGCCAGTTTGCATATAATCCCTTCATCACACATTCCGAAACACTCACAGACACACACACACACACACACACACACACACACACACACACACACACACACACACACACACACACACACACACACACACACACACACACACACACACACACACACACACACACACACACATCGAGAGGGACCGCTGCACATAATGTTGTCCGTGCATGTAGGTGTGAGTGTGTCGAGCACTTTAACTGTAGCCAGTTATACTCCCTCTGGGCTGTTTGTTGTTTATAGTGAGAGACACTGACAACAGGCTCAAACTTCACTATGTAAACTCAGAGTGAAGGCAGAGGCTTTATGCTAAGTGGTTCCCACCGTCAGCATTAGTAGATTAGACAAACTAGATAAACTAAAGGATCATTATACCTCATCAAGACTCATCCTCAAGACTGTGCTCAAAAAATGAAATGTCAAATTTTAGCCAAAGAAGAGCTGACATCTGGATTTGTCCACCATTTCTTGGTGTATTGTGATGCATTCGGCTGAATGCTGTAAAACTGTACCAATGAGCTGACAGTCCAGAGGTGTTTGATTTATGGAGGTTTTCAAGGTCAAGTGGGGATCAAGGCTGATCCGGAGGCTGATTAGAGCCACTGAAACAATAGGGTCAAGAGAGACGGATCTAAGAAGGGTGAACATTATCACTCTAACATTTGCTGCACCAACACATATGGGATATTATATCTATCATTGTCATGGGAGTATTGCATTCAGACAGATCAATAAAAAAACAAAGCCTGTTTTACTGCACAGCCTTGTAATTCAGACTGATTTGCAAGCTGAGTTGAACAAGCAGTGAAGTATGACTTTTCTCCTCCATAAGCAACGATGGAGCACAGTCTGCCAGGTCAGGGTCATTCATCTACATTATAATGTCATGATGAGATTGCTCCAACTGCAAGTGAAAAAACAGCCTCTCAGTCCAACTCCCAGGGTAACAAGACATCATAGTATTGCATCCCTCAAGTGGCAGATGCAGTGTAACATGCACAAGGGCTGCACATTTAAGTCACGCTCTTCTGAAACTGTTAAGCCTACGATTAACTGTTTGACTGCTTTTAAAAGATGATGAAAATTATGCTTTTTTTTTCTATGACTGAGGAATATGGCGCTACTACTATTGTGCGCCACCGAATGCCACAGGAGATCTTTCCTTGTGGCCATAAGTCTGTACAATCCCTGTCTCAATGCTCGACACTGACAAGGATAATTCATGCCCTTTTGTCATATACCTCAAACTCAATCCAGTGTTGCTATCTGCTGTTCCAATCTCATCTACTACTTGCAGTGTGATGCACCTTTTAATAATGATCATACTGTTTCATTTTAAACATTCAAGGAACTTTTCTATTTTGTGTTTTTTTTAATAGCAAAATAGTAATATTGTAACTTCCAGTACATGGATGCACCTTTCTGTACAGTGTTTTCATTGGTTGTTATTCGTAACATAGTAACAGGTGCCCTGCACTTTCAGGCATGCAATTTTCTTGTTTTACATTCTTGTATTTTCCACTTCCCTTTATATTATGATCTCGCTAGTTTACATCACCAGTAACGTTGTAAAAAATGCAAATGCAACAGTAGAATTTGCACAAATTCACTGAACACATTTAAAACAAAGCATGCTAATATGCATGTGCCCACTGGCATTATGGGGAATCTGGAATTAAGTCAGGGTACATTTGTATTATCTGGAGCATACACAGAGTCCTTAACTCCATTATGTTGTTTCTCGTGGGGCCAATTATACAGTCGGACCTGTGCAGCCTGAGTAGGAACCCACTGAGGGGAGGAGATGGCTATCGGAAGCCACAGGGCAGATAGGGGACCGTTTTTATCGATGCACACGCTGTAATGGGGTCTTCCTGTGAGGGAGCCTGAGGAGTTTCTTTTGACAGAGCTTTCATGTGCTCTTTTGCTGTCTTGTGTGTTCTGTGATCAGAGAAAGTCACTGTGGGCCATTAGGCCTCCGCACGCATGCATACTAGCACACATCTGGATATGCTTCTCCTCATACCTACATCCAGTCTGGCAGTCCATGTGATCTTTTAATACTATCTAAGCACTTTTAGATAAAGCCAGTTAGACCTTTTGGCTGGTATATACCACCACCAGTGAGTGACTACTATATGAACACACATACACACACACATGCCACCTGCTCATGTCATGTCAAACTGCTTGCACGCTATTATGTCCATGATTTGCCATAGATCATAAATCTGTGCTCACTCTTTTCTGTAGATATCTGCAGAAGATTATCAGATAAATATTAAGCAAGTTATCTCTTTACAGCTGATCTATTGTCAGCTGACACAGCCTTTGAGCGTTTTGTTGTTAAAGTTTGGTTGACATATCCATAAAGATTTTACAGCTGCGTTTAGGGGAGAGCTGTCTGTGAGGCCTGGAGGCTTACCTTAAAGATGTATGAGCTGCTCAGAGGTAATTCTGCACAGGTGAGGCAAACCCACACTCGCATCTCTTCTTAAAATGTGAGTTAACTCACCTTGGTTTGATAGAGAGCAGGAGAGGCAGAGATCGGGAGAATGAGTGAGAGATAGGCTAAGTTGGCCAGAGAAAAGAAACAAATGTCAGAATCTAGAAATCAACTGGCCGGCTGTGATTTATACAGGAGTTAGGTTTGGATCAAGGTCTGAGGTCCACGAAGGGGGCGAGGGGCTCTAATTCAGACCAGCCTCCTCTCAAAGTAGCAGTTAGCAGCACCGTGGTCTGTTAGCTTTCATGTGTGTCTGTCAGTTGCACTTGGTGGTTTCATGCAGTGATCTCAACAAGCTGTACGTTGTGGGACAACCGCATCCATTAGACAAAGGCTGTATTTGGGTGATGGTAAGTTGCCCACTGGCCAGTGGCTCAAGGAAATAGCATGCCAGCACTGGAATGTCTTGGATATAGTTAGCCAGCCAGGATACTGGCTTTTATTATATAATGTGGATATTGGCCACTATTGTTGTCCAACAAAATATGATGAAGAAGCTATTGAGCAAAGCTTATGCATTGAGCTTTATGGGCATATTCTATTCATTTACGTAGTTACATTTTTTTGTGAAGCCTGATGTTCATCTCCCAGAGACGTCTCGTATGGTAGTACTCCAGGGCTTTGATGTGTCTACTATAAGTGGTCGAGTAGCGTGTGAAGAACAACCTTGTAAACAAGTAGTTTTCTTCTGAAATGTATGTCAAAAACTTTCCTCCTGAGTTTTGTAAAGGCCCCACTGGCACAGCTGATATGATGACATATTTCTCAATGTCAGTTCTGGAGGAGAGAAAGCTGCCAAGGTAGAGATCCAAGTTCTGGAGACTAATTTTGTCAATGTGTATAACCGGAGGGGAGGCAGATTCATAGGGCAGCAGCTGACGGATGTTCTTGATGTTCAGGGCCCAGGACCCTATATGCTTGATCAAATACATCAAGAAAGCTGCAGATTTTCTTCTGAATGGGCAAACTAGGTTACCCCAAAGCAATTTAATTCCCTCAGTACGACTTTTATTGGGGATTTTTTTGTGCCTTGTGTTGCTGTTTAAGAATAAAATTCTGAAGGGAATCATCTATTAAATCAGGAGTATCAGAATCAATACATTCCTTGAAACTAACATTACAATTTGGGTATATACAGAGTTGTCTGACCAAAGACATAGGGCACCTTGAGGGAAAGACAGAGAAGGGCAGCCCATCCATTGCTGTCCAACATGCGGAGGGCAGATGTACAGACGGGCGCACAGGGCTCCTTTCACCGGTTACAAACGGTTGATCTAAATAAGACCCAGCTGATGTTTTTTCCTGATGTTGCTGTTTTCACCTCAGATCCAGCCCACTCTCTCTCTGGTCCTCAATCTCTCACTCATCTTTGTAGGCCTTTTTTACTAACCCTCTCACACTGTTTGACCTATAACTTGGTTCTTTTTCATATCTCTCCCCCCTCTTTTGTTCCGCTTGAAGCGGGTGTATGTGTGGCAGATCTCAGGGGAGCAGGTAAAGTATAAATCTATAGTATTTCTGACATCTCACAGTCTCTGGTTCCCATTTGGTCTGATGCCCTGCAATCAGTCACTCCTCTGCTCTCCTCCTTCACTTTCTTGCCTGTTCATTGCTCTTATTCTGGAGTTCCTGACAAAAACCTTGTGAAATTCTCCGTGTTAAAAACAGTATTCATATAATGTGCTTCACAAACACCCATGTCCAAATCAACATTATCTCTCCTTTGTATTTCATTATGTCAAATTGACATACAGTTTTAATGCCAACATTAGAAGACCAAGTAAGTATTGTTGCCGACACCTCCCAGCAGCAAGACTGGGATGTGGGGGGGTAGGGTTGGGGGGACGAGTTCCCGCTCTGTTCTTTCATGCCCAGTCATATCAGCTTGATCAGTGAAACTGCTTAATGTGGACATGTGTTTCCCCTGCTAACATTCTGCTAAAGGGCACAAATGCACACATACACACTCCACGAGCGAGCAAACGTCTGTTTCAAATCCCGAGTGTAGGCAGATTCAGCAGGATTTACAAGACCTTTAATTTGTCGCTCATGCAACACCATTTAAATTCTGTCGCAGTCTGTTATTAAGGCTCATGTGTAGTGAAAAAACTCCTCTTGTGACTCCATTTGACTACATGAAGATACCACTAAATGAAAAGGAAAAACCACAGTAAATAGGTGAACTGAAGCATTTAACTTTATACTAAGTCACTGGCCTGGCCAGTAAAGGGACCAACCAATAACCCAGGATAAGACTACAATTGGTTGTGTTTACACTTCGGTTCAAGATTAAATAAACAAGATATATTATTTTAATTAGTTGACTTTAGAGGTGCTGATAGGCAGATCTGTTTTACCTTGGGACAGACAGAGACAGGCTATCTGTCCAACTGTATACAGTCGATTAATTGATAAGCCAATTGACCAATTTTTTTTTAACAATTTTAATAATTGACTGATCAAGTTATTTCTTCAACAAAAAAGCCAAACATTTGCTAGTTCCAGCTTTGATGTGATATGCTAGATTATACGTAAAATGACATATGATAGTAAACTGAATATCTTTGAGTTTAGAATGTAAATGTCATCTTTGGCTCTGAGAAATTGTGATGGGCAATCTTCACTTTTCTATGACATTTTACTGACTTTGATTAATATAATAATCGTAAAAATAAACATCATGAAAATAACTGCTAACTGCAGCCTAAGCTAGCTGTTTTCAGGGTTTGTGCTCAACATACAGTCATGAGGGTGGTATTGTTCTTCTTATACTTCACAACAAGAAAGAAAAAAGAAAAGCATATTCCTCAAAAGTATTCCTTTAGACAACCGCAATTCCTTCCCTCACTGGCATTTTTTTAAATCATTATAGAAAAAAACATCTTTACAGCAAATATTAAATCAAATGTAGAGTTTATATCAACAAACTGACAGGGATTAGCAATGTTATTTCTGGGTGAGAGAAGAAAGAGATGAATTGTTGTTAGGTGCAATAAGGGTTAAATGGGATCAGGGTGGGGGTTAAGTGAAGAGAGCACGATGCTAAAGGACTTTGTCTGAGAGATCTGTAGGAGAATGGGGAGACACCACCAAAGAGGACCTTGGAGCTGGATTAGAAGCACATGGTGAGGTCTAGACATTGCAACATTTCTCTGTGAGGAGCAGGGTTTGTGGGGAAGGTCAGATGTGCTTTACAGGGGGGGTGGGCTTAGATATCTGCTGCAGAAATTAAAGGGCTGCCTGTTTATACAGGACTTATTTCAACCTGTAAAGTACAATTTTGAGGTAGTTTATTCTACAACACCACAACATTTCAGAGGGAAATATTGTACTTTAGACTAAAATACATTAAAGTTGGGAAACACTGTACTTAACTAACAGTATATCAAATACTTAAAATGAAAATTAAGCTTAATGCTGTGTGTATTGATCTATCAATATTTGTAGTAATATAATATACTATTATATATATTATTTCTGTAGAACGAATACTTTACCTTTAAATATAAAAAAATAAACATTTAGTTGAATACTTTTACTGTAGTTGGAGTTAAAATGTAGGACTTTTACTTGTAATGGAGTATTTTTAAATTGTTGTTTTGCTACTTTTTCTTACAATAAAGATCTGAGTGCTTCATCCACCACTGCAACATGACAACAGATAAAAACTCTATGATCCTCAGCATCTACTGAAACCTGGCAGGAACAAACCAGGAGACGCTTCCAGGCCTTAAAAGCAGTCCAGAGGCTGATCTCACCCTCTATGTATCTCAGCGTGAGTTACAGAGTTCTCAGAGTGATCTCCAGAGACCATGAGAGGGCCTGTCCATCATAGTCAGAGATAGTACACTTCACTGAGAGCTGACATAAGGGCAACATTTCACTCTGACAGTCCAGGAAAAGTGCCAATCTGCAGCCAAGGATATGCCAGCTTTTACTGGACTGCTTCAATCGGCCACAACACAACTATTGTAAGAACATGGAGTGAAATCTGTTGCTCTTAACCGAGAAAATGTTTTCATCTGGATGCGGACAGTTTCTTGCAGCTTTTCTGATGGGCTTGGCTGTCAAAAAGACTCTCATATAGAGCTGGTAAACTGGTGTCACTATTTCACACAGGGCAGTGTGTGCAACAAAGGCTTTAGATTATGCCAGTGCTCAAACATTAAGCTTTGAACTAATACACTTTGGTACTGGTGGTATAACTCTGACATTACATGCTAATATCAGTACCACAAAAGTTATTGAGGAGTTGTACATCCCACCGTAGCCGAAATCAAGATCCTTCGGTTGTCCAGGATTTAACATGGCAGGAAATTGAAGGCCAGAGACAGACTCGCTGGGCTGCAGAGTCTTTCTGACATTCCTGCTGGGCTTGGAGGAGCACACAGGATGAGCTGTCTTTGACCTCAGTGGCATTTAGACATGACCAGAAAATTGTAGAAATTACAGTAAACTTCAGTCTCTAACGAGGTGAAAAGTCTGATAGCCTTAGAAATGAACTTACTTCTCAGTTTGCTTGCCTGAACATCACAAACATTTTCTTTCTAATGATGTCAACCACCAATTACTCACTTATTATTCATGCAGACACCAAAGCACATGCTTCAAGTGTGTGTTGGCGATTTCACTATCAGAAGCAACGATGACGAGGCGGATGACTGTCCAATCTATGTCACAATTTCATCGCACGGCCATGTGTCACAGAGAGTTCACAGATTTGTTTGGACATCTGGGGTGTGGAGCTAGTCTGGTTACTTGTTTGTCCCTGAGTAATCGTTTATGTCGAATAAACTATCTCTTGCATCCTGTTTTATTTGACCAAACATATTCCTTTTGCTATCGTATATGTTAAAGAAAAACATAAAATCCTCACATTATAGAAACTGGAAATAAAGAACATTCCCATTATAGTCATGCTAGCATTATGGCTCTGGGGATGTCGGTCTCTCCCACACTTTGGCCCAGACTGAAATATCTATATATATTTATGTATATGTATTTGTAGAAAATGCTTTGAAATGCTAGAAAAACTACTGAAATAATGAGTTAATCATAGAAATAGTTCTTAGTTAATTTGCTGATACAGTAAATCAGATAAATGTTCCAGCTCTAGTGTTATTATTTAGGATGGAATAATCTTGGTAAATTTTCCTAATTCACATATATATAAATCTAATTGGAACATTTTAATTCTACTAGTGTCCCACTTTGACGGTACCCCAAAAAAATGCATGCAAAATATTTTGTGCTAAATATTTTTCCTGTTTGTCCGAATACAGTATGCTACCATCGACCTAACAGCGAGTTTCAACGTTTTTATAACTCTTTATTATTGACACCCCCCACTCTCACTCAGACATATTAGCAGAGGCCCGGCAGACGGGTATCCACAAGGTTTAAGGTTTTAATATTTTGTATCAAGACTGTGTATGGGATGTTGTTACTATTTGTGCCAAGAGTACTAGTCCATGTCTGAGCCCCTTGATGTCTGCTGAATTCACTAAGGTTGGTACTGGACGGACTGGGACTGCTGGGGGTGACCACCATGCCGGAGTCCTACCTCCCAGAGTGTGTGTGTGTGTCTCTGTGTGTCTGGGACTAAACCACATTTGATTTTTATACGCTTGTGGCTAACAGGAGCCAGATGTAGCTGCCTCCAGGGAGCTTACCATCGAAACCGCCATTTATTTCCCTTTTTCACTCTCTTTAATGAGATGTGTGCATGCTTACATACATACTTGAGTGTGTATATATGTTCAAATAAAAGCAGCCAATAAGCCACAGGAGCGTTTGCAATATTTCTCTGTGAGGTAATAAAGCTGGTATGACTGAGCTGCTAAACAAGCAGTGTCAAAGACAGGATGTGTCCTGTTCAAATGACAGAGCATGAGAGTGAGGAGATCCCTGATTTCATCGCATAAAGATAAATCAGAAACAATAAATCAGGCTGTCAGAGCACTGAGGACCCACAGTTTTCTATGAGATGAACCTGACCCTGAGAAAGAAGAAAATTCATGAAGCCTAAGTGAGAGGTGAAGTAAGAACAAAGCACACTTTCACACAAACACAGACAAGTAACAGATAATTAGATGATCAGAACAGTTATTAATTTAGTAACAATAAAAAATGCCTGCATCTGAGTTTTTAGACTGTTCTCTTCTGAGCATATAGTAGTGAAAGAGAGAGCAGAAAGCAAAAGAGCAATGATCGAGAAAGAAGGGAGAGTGTTAACTGAAAGCGAATGTGTCTGTGCTGGCTGCTGGTCAGAGATGGGCTGGGGTCCCAGTTGGCGTCCACTTCAAAGGCCCTACCCGCCTGTCTCCAGCGCACCTGCAGCCGGTTAAACCCTGCTCTCATCACTCAGGGCGTGGAGGGACCTCTCCTACAACTCAGAGCCCTCACCACAAAGCCTTTTGCCAAAGGGCCGTGATGGCCCGCACTCAAGAGTTCAACCTAATACACAAGCCCATACAACTTTCACTAGAGAACTGAATGTCCATCACGCGGTGTGAGTGCTCACACACACATCCACAGCAGGGTTCCTGCAGCCCCAACCACAAGGTCTTTGCCAACCCCTGTCAAAGGTCACCCAGGTCTCGTAAAACCACCACAGTACAATCTGAACTGGGGGTTTCACAGACCCCAAAATATATATGAATTAGTGACAGCGATAGCCAATATAAAAGTGTTTTTGCTCTGTTCTGTTTAAGTTACATTACAAATTTGTAGAGCTACAGAAACTGTATGTGGCAAACTTTTTGGGGAAATGTTCTTGTACAGAAATATCTTACATCCAGACATATATCTATATCATGTCTGCCACTGATTTAGTTTCACCTGGAATAAACATCTGGCTCTCTTATGACCATGAATGATTGTTTTTTTTCTTCTCTCTCAATATGCAAACAAACATGTACCTCACTACCTCCATCCCTCTTCCTTCATACACTGTGAAGGAGAGCAATGTAAGGTAAGGTTTACAAGACTAAACAAAAACCAAAGAGGTTTAGGACTTAATCTGGATCCCAGTTTCTTGTATGTGCTATAAAAACTAATGAAGCACGAGTATGCACATGCAGAAAAGTCCTTTTAAGCCCTCTTTAATAAGATAGCCAACAAGATACCTCTCTGTTTTTACCTTTTGGAAACAATCCAAACCCTTTTTTCTCTGATGTGTTTGATATGCTGCGAAAGGTAAAAAAAAAAAAGAATACTGTTAACTTTGGCTAAACATGCATTCAAATATGTTTTGACCATGTGGGTGCAGCGCAAGCTGTAATCACAACCGTGACAGGTTAGTTGTGATTGCAACCATGTTAGGAAACTATAAAAAAAACTATAAAATATTGAAAAGCAGCTTCAAAGTTGAACCCAAAAATATATGTATATATATTTTTTAAATACCTAGCTTTTTAATTTAAATGTTTTGAGTTTGAATGGACAAACAATTGGCGAGAGGCAACATGAACTGACTTATTCTCTATTTTTTTTGTCCGTCAACAGTTTTTAAATGTCAGTATTTTGCTGACTGTATTTAAAACAGTCAGTCACCCTGACAAAAATAAGTCAAATTTTTGCTTGCATATGCACACACTTATAAACACAACTGTGCACACACAAGATCCTCACCCCATGTCATAGTCCCAAAAAATAAAATGGTTAACCTTGTGGGGATCCAGTTTTTGACCCCAAATTACAGACTCCAATATGAGAAACATACCTGGGATGCACTAATTATAATGTGTTCATTGCACTTGTCTCTCAACTCCTGCATAAACAAATGAAAAACACAAACTGCCACCAATAAAAACGTTTGTAGCTGCTGTACTAAGGACTTCAGTCTTTGAGTGACTCACTCCCTATCCTGTGTGGACACGTGAAAAAAGAAACACTGTTTCAGAGTTCAATTTACTGATTCACTGTTAACTCTGTTACCTTAGATAGCCATGTGACCAGCTGCCCATAACCTGCAGTGTACGTCACACAGTAAGTTCCCTACTAAAACAGTAAAACCACTCAGCACAAACTCAGTTCCACAAAGAGGGAGCAAGGAGGCACTGTGCTGTCAAAATGACCACCATCTATAAAGGTAAATTTCAAGTTGATCTCAGTCCATCCCATTTAATATGAATGATTTATGCCTGATTATCTGTTTTTCTATCATTTTCCCAGTGTATGTATTGCCAGTGCATCGTGCCTGTTTTCTCCTGATAAGTGTCTTAGGATATCCCTTTAATGTCATCTGTATCACCTGCTGTACAGCCAGTCTGTGTGTGTCTATGTGTGCGTGTTCATGTGTGTGCATGCTCCCAATCTGTCCAGCATGACGGCATCCTCCAGCAACCTAGTAAACATTCTATTATAGAGTTATCACCATCACATCTACAGACACTTATTGTGTTCACAGGGGCTATAAAATCTATTAATGCCAGGCTACCCTGGGGATAAAGTAGGGCCCCAAGTATGGAGAGCTTATCCCTGTAGAGGCCAACCGTGATGGGTACATACTATGGCAGCAGTTACGGATATTTCTATGTGAGTATTTGTTTTGCATCTGTGCAAGCACAAATTTTCTCTCAATGTACATGCCTTTCGAGAACTCTTGAGTTCCAGCGCCTCTGTGTTTGTTCAAAGCAGTTCATCTCTGTCAGCAGATCTAAATTTACAAGACAATAAATTATCACAGATCTGGTTCTCTGGCACACTCATGCACACACACATTATGGCTCGTCTGTCTCTGGAGGACGTGTTATATTTAGGGTCTGTGATGTATTCTGACCTTTCATTAGCTTTATAGATAATGCTACTGGATCCTCAGCTGATTATTATCCAAACAGCCAGTCAGGCCGGTTCCTTTTATCCTCACGGCTGTTTAACACAAAGAAATTATGACAGCATTAAATCAATCTACAATGAATCATCCTGCAAGGATTAAAATAAAATATTTAGAATGGAAAATCTCCTTGTTAGAAAAATGACAGCATTGGTCCTGTGTTCAAACTCTTAAAACAACCTCTGAATACTTTTTCCATACAAGCCAACTCTTGGGGCCATGTGAGTAATAACAGTTGTCTCTGAGAAGCAAAAAATTGAAGTAGCGCAATGTATCCTCAAACAACATATGATATCAGACGAAAAGTTACTTTTGTGCCTTTCCCTTCTGAAAGCAGGCAAAACGTTTCAATTTTACCGCTTGTTATCTGCATACGGTCTTAACAAAATAAACTTCCTTCCCCACAGGAATCTACTCAGTTAGGTTTAGTCAACAAAACTACTTTAGGAAGAAATCTTGAAATAATAAATTAGGTTTAAACAACAAAACTACTTAGTTAGGTTTAGGAATATATTGTTGTTGCAATGTCCGTTTCCAGAAATCATGAGGTGGTTTGACCTGTGTATTACTCAAGATAATACACAGGTCATCTTGAGTAACCAGGTCCTACTTTCTAGAGAGTGACATTGCTGTAGAGTTTTTCATATGTATTTTTTGCCGCTTTGAGCACCACAAGCCGAGTGCCATGTGGTCCCATTATATATGAGAGAGGGCTGAGTTGCTATCTCCAAAACTAGGCAGCTCAGATAAAACAATCTAGATTGATAAATATCACTAAAGGTAAGAGGAAATATATATTTTTGATTGGGGGGGTGAACTGTCCCTTTAAGGGCTTATCAGTAATTAAATGACAAATGAGTTCCTAAAATTGCTTCAGTTGATCACCTTTTTGTCTTTGTCCTTCTTCCACCTGTCCCTTATTCATGTTCCATCGGACCTGCCCAGTGTTGAGTTTACCCCTGTGTGTCCAATCGTTATGGGTACTCTGCCAGGTCTGACGACAGGCTGTCCTCCCTGCTCCAGCCTGCCAGGGGATGGGAATACACGCTGAGCTCATCCCTGGACTGCTGGAATAGTGACAGCCCACAGCATAAGCCCCCCAGGGGACACATTACTGGGATATTAGTCCAACTCTTCCACCTACAGTGCATGCCTCTGGCTTGCCCTTGGTTCACTCAGCCCGTTCTCTTTTCTCCCTGCAAGTTCCTTATCAGAAATAATCCCAAGTGTTTATTTTGTATCAACACAGAAATCAATTGGATTATTCCAAAACCGCTGCCTCTGTAAAATCTTACCTTTATCCCTTGTTCACACCATGTGCACTGTCTAAACATTGCAAATCCCCGTCAGTACTTTTCCTCTGAGGAGGTTGTTGCAAGATTAAACCTCGTACATCAGGGCAAACTTTTTCTTCTCCGACTGAAAGGAAGGCGTTCGACTCTGTTATTGTTTATGGGGAGAAAGCTGGGGTCAAGTTCACAGGCTGGGAGAGAGACAGAGAGAGAGAGCGAAAGTCTGTTCCAGCTCCAGCCCCAAGAGAGAGAAGCATAACTCAGCCGTGTTTGTGCTTCGCTAATTCCTTTTGATTTAGCAGAAAATTGTGAGCTCAGCTGCAACGCACAACTATTCACCAGAGCAGCCTCTCAAAAACCTGTACCCACTCTATGTCTGTGTGTTTGTGAATGTGCATGTCTCCAAAAACATTTAAAAGTGTGTGTGTCCCAGTCTGACAGCAGCCTGCCTGTCGAGCTCTAAGTAGAAATACAAATGTCTCTAAAAGGAGCTTAGCTTTAACTGCAGCTTTGGCATAAACACTTGAGCTTTTTTCTGAAGCTTTCGATGAAAAAGCAGTTTGCGACAGCTATAGCTAATTTGTTTCAATTCCAACAAGGATTTTCCTGATTTGTTTACTTGTTTGTTAGCATTACTGGGTCAGCTGAATCTACTGTGGTATTCTTAATCCAATGTCACAAACTCCCCAGACAAGTTCAAGTCTACACTGATAAGAACAGTGTGAAATAGTGTATACAAGTAGAGCAAGTTGTTTGTTAGTTTGTGAAAGATTTTTGGATACCTAAAATTAGGTTTTAATTTGTTAGAAGTCATTCAAGGACAAAGAGAGATTTGAGGATGGATGACAGCACGCTGAAAAGCCTGAGAACAACCTGAAGATGCACACACGCATGGGAAAAAAGGTAAGGATGGTTACTCTACAGTGTGTGTGTGTGTGTGTGTGTGTGTGTGTGTGTGTGTGTGTGTGTGTGTGTGTGTGTGTGTGTGTGTGTGTGTGTGTGTGTATGTGTGTGTGTACTTTATTCGAGCGCTGTCTCAGCACTCTTTTTTACACATGTGGTTCATATTTAAGCCATAGTACTGTTCCACTGGACGATTTGGCTCTGTTCTCCAAGTCACATTCCCTTCCCTTTCCTTTTTTCTCTAACTTTCATTTCTGCTGTGCTTTAGGTGGTGCATGGGTGCAGGCATAAAACATATTTAAATTAGTATTTGTAAATAATAACCGTAATAATAACTTAACCAATGTCAAACACTTATTACTTTTTTATCAGGGACAGCACTCATTACTTGATATTAATATGATGAAACTGCGCCAAATTTAGCCAAAAGGCTTAGTTTTATCTTCAACCAATGGGAAGGTTGATATTAACATTATCGTCTTTGTGAAAGCTGTATGTGCGGAACAGCATGAGGAGTGGAAATATAATCATATACATATCCAGTGAATATGATTATGATAATTATAATAATTATTAATTGACAATAACAATTGATGTAAATCTGGGTGAAAACCATAGTCACTAAAATAACTCTGGGGCTGCAATTAACAATTGCATTTCCAACATACTGTAGGGTATTTATTTTTCTGCACCCAGTGATTGCATAATAAATCAAGAACAGGGTATTTTCCCATTCTTGATTTTTCCTTTTAAAATATGAAAAAAAAACACATTTTGGTGTGATTTAATTATCCAGTTTTACTGGGTTGTAAAATGAAGGCGCCATCATCAATTATAACAACGTTACAGGTGAACTTCTCACATTCGGACCGTCTCGACTCGAACTCAGCAGCATCATCGCCCCCTAACCCCAGCACTCACACACACACACACACACACACACACACACACACACACACACACACACACACACACACACACACACACCTCTCCATCCATCCCTCTTTAATATCTCCTTCCTAGTCAAACTCTGTAACCCCTGCATCTGCCCAATGGGCGAGAGGAACAGCAGCGAGCCCTCCCCTCCCCTCATCTCTCTCTCTCTCTCTCTCTCTCTCTCTCTCCCCCCCCCCCTCCCAGCTCTGACTCTGTCCACAGCGCACTGATAAAGGAGAGGTCCGGTGTAAGCATCCAACCCAGCACAGAGTCAAAAAGCCGACAGAACTGCTGCGAGTCTCGCCACTCCAAACCTTTGGCTCCAGCTGTGATTCGGATAATATTTCTGCCTCTGAACTAATCCAAAGTCAAGGATACATATTGGGAAGCTGACTGGAGAAGTAAAAAAAAAAAAAAAAAAAAAAAAAAAGAAACTGGTCGACTGGTCAGGTAAACCCCCTGTCGGCAGCCAGAAGCGCTCAGTGGAGAGTCTGGTGCGCACATGGCACCGAAAACGCGCTCCTCACACTCCTGACAGTCGCGCTATTAATATGGAGCTACACACTGGATAATGAGGCCTACCTTCTGAATGGGTGCATAACCTACTTCACACCAAACGTTGTCTGTTAAAGCCGGGCTTCCCCCCCATGAAATCTTATATTTTTTTGTAACTGTTCGTGGTTAAAAAAAAACACCGCCGCGTAGAGTCATGTTGGGTTTAAACAGAATTCTGAGCCTCCGGGCTGCCCGGGTTCGGAGCTGTGGTTCGCCGGGAGCCAAACTTTCACACCGGTCTTCTTCATGCCAAAACCCCGGTGCCAGTTCGAGGATTTACTGTGCGTGTCTGTTGCTGCTGCTACTGGTGACGCCTCGGGTGGATTCATCATGGTGGTGAGTACTGTCTGCATACATCACACCTACAGGCCTACCTGCCTGCATTAAGGGAGACGCATCTGTTCTTGGAAGAAACTGCTAAGTTTATAATGATGATTATAATGATGGTTATTATTATTGTTATTATTACTATTAGTTTTACTATTATTATTATTATTATTATTATTATTATTATTATTATTATTATTATTATTATTATTAATTACATTTAAGCAGGATCCTTACTGTAGAAGGAGAATAAATGGCACATTATTTGAACATCAATCATTGATCTTAATCATTTGAAATGGAGCTGGGACTTCTGCCTTATAGTCTTTCGATAGAAATTCAGAGATTCAAATTGCCACTGACTTACACTTATTCTGACCATGTTAATCACGCAAAAGCAAAACCCGTCCCAAATCATTTAAAGCAGCGATTTGCAGACAGACAAGGCCATTATGAGGTTTGATAGTTTACTCCTCGCCGAGGTACTGTATATGCCGACAGAGCTTTTTCTCATCAGTTTGGCAAAATGTTAAACTTTAGAATTCATGGTGTTATTTGTAAATTGTTGCAGCAAATCATCAAAACGCATTGGGGTTTATAAAAAAAATATAAATTCATACACTATTATTTGTCACGAATGAATTGATTGCATCGTGTTTTTATTCATGGGGAAACGACTGCAAATATAAACTTACTCAATTTAAATCAAAATGATTTGCTCCCTTAAAAAAAAAAAAAAAAGATTAAGAAACACGATGGAGCATTAATAGTGAAAATAACCTAAATTACAAGATTGAGAACTATTCAAGTGTCTTTAAGATTTAGTTGCTGAAATTCATTTTCTCTTCGTGTCAGTTTGTTGGCCTGCCACATTGTGCAATAATAATAATAATAGAGCGATAAATGTAATTTATGCCGGCGCTGTTGGCTGAGCGCGTGTTCAGCTCAGCTGGGGCCGGCATTCAACAAGGCTGAGCAGTCATTAATTCACCTGGTACCACACACCCGCAAATTACTTCACTAAAATACCCCAAAACCAGCCATCTAGAGCATAGGTGAGGGGTGAACAAAATATCTCGTTGCCTGTGCAATAACACACGTGAAAATGTCCATGTGTGTGAGTGTGTTTATGGGAGAAGTGTCTGTGTGTGGGCGGGCATGGGGGGAGATGGAATGCCTAATATTTTGTGTAGATTAAAAGCAGTTATGGGTAGTAGTGAGACCAGTGTGTGTGTAGGAGCTTTGGTTGGGCATTATTGGCTTTGAGGGGAATTTAGTGCAGGGGATACAGTCTCTGTTTATCACTTTTCTATGGGTGTACAATAAGTGATGATATGGACATATCCGGGGCTTTAACACAAAAATGTTTGTGGGATGTTCAAGCCATTTGAGAAAGGTGAAAAAGAATAGTAATGTACTACAAAGACATCATCATACATATATTCTCATAATTAGATTTTTTTTTTTTGTAAAATTTATAAAAAGTTATTGATAACATTTAAGAAAATGATCAGATTATTAGTCTTTTTTAGTGTTTCTTGTGAGCCAACAGGGCTTGAGAAGATGACATGGCAGCAGGAGGCCGACGTAATATCAGCAGTGTCATCAGAAGTCAATAAAAGCCCTTAATTTGTGTCCCACTTGTCTTTCTTCTCTGATTCACAGTATAGTCGCAGGATTTTACAGCATGTTGTTTTAGACCTGTGGATAATGATTTACTATCCTATTAAATCCACAAGTCCTCCTGACTCTCAGAGAGTAAATTAAGTGTGAATTGCGGCTCTGGCTCTTTCCTTTGATGAGCACTCTGTTCTTATTCCTCCTCTCTAATCCCACTCTGGGGAGCAGAGAGCCCTTCAGTCTCCATCCTCTCACCCGACCTCGTAAAACCCGACCACACAGCTACACGCTCCCTGACCTCCACTCTCTGACCCGCCAAAATCCCGCAGCCACCTGAGCTGCAAGAGGTGCCATGCACACACAATTAGGTTTGAAGTAATATTTTCGGGTAATCTCAATGCAGCATTGATCTTGATAAGATGCTGTAGGAGTCTCTTTAATCAGGTCCGGTTGGATTGGACGCATGTAAGAGAACTGTGAGTATGGTGAGCATGAGAGCGAACGGGCAGAAGACAGAGGGACTTAGTTTGACAGGGTTATTGGAGGCCCCAGATACGTGCTGTGATTTGTGACGACATGATTTCAACTGTTCCACTGGGAAACATTTGAACACACATACACACCCAGGTCTTGTGGGGAGAGGTTAAGTGCTTATTTATTTGGAGAACGGAGTAAATGGTTTCCACTCCCCTCCTGCTCGCAAACCTTAAACTGTTAAGTGTAGTGAACTCTGACTCACAGAGGACTGTTACTGCAGCTCTCTTTCATGCCACTCAACACCATTGAGTGTGTTTGTATCCATATGTGTAAATCCCTAGCATATGAGTGCGCCTATGTGTTCTTATTAATTATAACATACTATCAATCGCTGCTGTGACTTTGAATAATTTTTAAATGAAGTTGGTGGGGATTCAGTTCACGAACACCTATAGATTTCTTGTATCTATTGCGTCTTCAGGTACATTGGTGCGCTGGGGGCCCGTGTGATCTGCGACAACATCCCAGGCCTGGTGAATAAGCAGCGGCAACTCTGTCAGCGCCACCCAGACATCATGCAGGCCATTGGCGAGGGCACCAAAGAGTGGATCAGAGAGTGCCAGCACCAATTCAGACACCACCGCTGGAACTGCAGCACGCTGGACCGCGACCACACCGTGTTTGGACGTGTCTTGCTACGGAGTAAGTCAATGGGTGTGTCAACATATCTTCCGGTCTAATAACTGATTGTGGCCTTAGAGTAGAGATACTGATTCTGAACCTGAGCCTCATCTGCCACTATCTCACTCCTCGTTCTATTCCATCTTCTTCATTTTTACTGCCTCTCCCTCCTTCTCTCCGTCCATCTCTGCTCACTATGTCCTTTCTCCGATCTTTCGCTCTCACGTATGCTGGTGCTCCGTGTTTATAGACGCTAATGGACTGTTGTAATGCCTAACGCCTCGTCAATAAACACACGGGCTTCGAGACGCGCGCTTGTCGTCATTTTGTTTTTCCACTCCTGCCAGACCTCTCTGCTGTGCAACAGATTTATGCCTTTACACATATGCATATGGGGGGATGCATGTTACAACATACATCTTTTTCAACTCTCTTTGTTACTAGCGCATGTATACTTCCTCCTTATGAAGGGTTTTATAACTGCACACACTCTGAATCATGAATATTTGTTGAATAATAGAGCGACAGGGGCTCTTCAATAAAAACACCTGATAGGAAAGGTGTCATCAGCCAGCTGGCTATTTTTGCACAAAAGATTAAATAATGACTGTTCTATAAATTGTCAATCACGCATGATTTTGCAATAATACTGCAGTAGCCATTATCATTACTGCATTAGCTGCATTCTGAATGCAGGGCATGGACGCAGTGATGCACCTGTAAGTCACTGTTGCATTCAGTGCAACTAATAAAAAGAGTGACTCTCTAATGCTACATCTTTGGGGTTATGGATGTAGAGTATGCTTTCTTTTGACTTTGTTGCTTTTGGAGCAAGGCATAAAAGTAAAAGCTTAAATTACAGCAGTTCATTGTAGTGAATCTGGATTCAGGTTTCATAAAATAAGGTGCTTGTCTCCACAGACTTAGTATCAAACGTGCTACTGTCCCTCTTTCAGCCAAACATAAGCATGTGTGGGGGTTGACAATGCATGAAAAAAAACCAGGAGATATGGAGATACAAGCTGCGTGTGTGGACAGGAATAAACAGTAATGTAGATGTAAATATTTAGAGAGATATTCTCACTGTCAGACAAACAGCGCAGATTTAAAAGATGACCAGCAATACACTCCTCCATCCTCCCCCACAAACCCCGCCTCAACAGCCACCACTGCCCCCTTCTCCTCAACCCAGAGATGAATTGGGACATTCCAGTGTATATAGAGCAAGTAGGTTGGACAACACAAACTCATAGAACCTAGGCTGGTTCAGATTGTTTTCAGGTACAAAAGTATCAGTAACATATCAGTTAGTTTTGTGATGTTATTTTAAAGTGCTGGTACTTTAGCACTTCCTAATTCATAAAAAAAATGGAAATATTGCTTCACTCAAACTTAAAACCAGTATGTGTGTGAGCATGGTTAAAAACAGAGACAGTTGTGTCCATGCATGTTTCGGAGCACTCAGAGACAAGAACATAGACTCTTTGCGTCATATTGCGTTTATGAAGCCCAAGTGAAACACCAGCTATTATGCACCTTGTGTAGATAACTGAATTGATTAAAATAGAAACTGAGGCTGGCCGTTGTTACCAAAAAGAGACATATTGATTCAAGCTAGACATGTCAGATGCGCATGAGATGGATGACTGGAAAACACGGCTGAAAGGCATTCTATGTTGACAGGGTCTAAAAATGATTTATCCTCTTGGGAGCTGAATGTCTTCACAGCAACCTGCTGATTACATAGGTATAGGAGGTATTGTGTATTAAAAGTTGTGTTAAAGGAAACCTCAAGTGTGGTCCAACATAGAAAGAGTTCATCATCTGAGGAGCATGAATATGAGTTTTGTCAGATACTGATGTTTGTTGTGTTTAAGTAAAAAGAAATGGCTTGCTGATGAAAAGCTTGCATGGTCACCAAGAAAACCACAGCATGTACTTTTTGTAGTTCATCTTCAAAAAAGGCCAGCATTTGGGCACATTTTTGATTTAATATTTTTAATAATTAGCACTGCAAAACAAAAGTGGAAAGTATTTTGTGGATGCTTTGTACCCCCTCACCCACAAACTACTAGCTAATATTAGTGGAGTAGAGCACTAACACATGAGACCAGCTGATCAACTCACACTGCAGCGTTTGAGTTGTTTCAACTTTGAGTACAGTGGCACCAAGTGAGAACCACATATGACTGTTAGGCTGTGACTAAAGATGGACAAGCTCTTCTGCCTCTGGCTGTTGTCTTTTGAGGTATTCACTCCCAGGGGCGCTGCAAAAAGCAACAAAATCGAATTATCTATGTGTCTTTGGCCACACAATAGATGACTCATATTCTAAGAAACTAAAGAGACCAGGAAAGCACAGCAATGGTAGAAAATGCTGTCATGACATCACCCTGGTGCTGATTAATGGGGTATCACTGTGTCTGTATTTAAACAATTTATGTGAGCAGAGGAGAGCCCGCAGCTGGGATTATTTCCATGCTAATATTTAAACAGAGCTGTCCTATACTCCACATCAGGCCTGATATGCCCCCGTCAGCTGCAACCTTGTGTCCTGATGGCTCACATCCAGGCCTGGTTATGGCATTAAGTGTGTCCGTGTATGCATGTGGGGTGCACAGTTTTATGTCTTTAGGTAGTACAAAATCTATTGTATTGCATGATATCAAGTAACTACAATTTCTGTATTTAATAATAGATTGTGGCATTTCAACCTCTACCTCAGTCTATACTCTGGGTTTATTTTTTGCTTTTGTGCTTTCTCTCTCTGTCTCTCTTTCTCAGGCAGTCGTGAAGCAGCATTCGTCTACGCCATCTCCTCAGCAGGAGTGGTGTATGCGCTTACTCGTGCCTGCAGCCAGGGGGAGCTGAAAACGTGTAACTGCGACCCGCACAAGCGGGGACGGGCTAGCGATGAGAGAGGAGAGTTTGACTGGGGTGGCTGTAGTGATAATATCAACTATGGCATAAAGTTTGCCAAAGCCTTCATAGATGCCAAAGAGAGGACAGTTCGAGATGCACGGGCACTCATGAACCTACACAACAACCGCTGTGGCAGAACAGTAAGTGTTACATCTAGTAATATATATGTAGCTATGCAGGTTTTTGTTTTATTTGCTCAATATTTGATATATCTGTACTTTGGACCCCATTTACACCTGGTATTAACATGCAATCCTTTTCTGACAACGTTATGTTGGTAATGATAATAGGTGTTTGCATGTTATCAAGGTTCCATCTGCACTGCGATCGAATTTCTAAAATGACGTTGTTGGAGCAGACAAACTAGTGGATGCAGAGTTAGGTGACCTATCAACTTGTTGGAGAGATTTTTTCTTAACAACGCAGAAAACGGTACAGAGCGCATTCACACCGTGCTGGGATCCAGTTTCAATACAATGCCATTCCAAATTACAACGCATTCTGAGTGCATTTAAGGATTGTCCGTTTTTATTTGAATTTCAAACTACAGTTTAAACTTGGGAAAAGATTAAACATTTGATCTGTACCTCTTGGTTTTCAAAATAGTCTGTGTATAAGTGTTCACAGGTCGCCCCTGCAGGGGGGTTCTTACAATGCACTGTTATCAGATAGGATAAGCTACCTAGGGTTACATTCAGATTTGTTTGAACACAATTTTTTTTTTGCAAAGGTGACAGACTTGTATTTACAGCTTAAGTTGACATGTGTTTTAAGTAACAGATCACATGTTAATACAAAGTTTAAATTGGCTCTGAGTTTTTTGTGGCAACCCCAGTGTAGATAAAAGGAATTTCTCTGTGGTGCTCACAGTGTTAAAAAAACCCAAAAAACATTTATTTCCAGAGGACTTCACTGTCAACAGTTTAGGAACTATTAGTATCTTAGATGTTACCTTTCACTGGGATCTGTGGATCATCCAGTGAATCCTTTTACCTCCATTGTCTTGCAGAGGAGGCAGAAATCTGAGAGGTGGATATCAATGTTGAAACCTCGGCAGATGAAACCAAATATTATCTACTAAGACTAGAAACGAGCATTAGGTGTGAAATATGTTTTTATGAATTTTTCTGTCTTAACGCTGCATTTACAGAACATGTAAAACCAAATGTCAAGATGGCTAAATACAAACAAACTATCCCCACGTCTCTCTGTTTTTAGGCAGTGAAGCGTTTCATGAAGTTGGAGTGTAAATGTCACGGTGTGAGCGGCTCTTGCACACTCCGGACGTGTTGGATGGCCATGTCAGACTTCAGGAAGACTGGTGACTACCTGAGGAGGAAATACAACGGGGCCATCGAGGTGACGATGAATCAGGATGGGACAGGCTTCGCTGTAGCTAACAAAGCCTTCAGGAAGGCCACCAAGAACGACCTGGTCTACTTTGAGAACTCTCCGGATTACTGCTTACAAGACAAAACAGCAGGTAAGACGGCAAAAAGGGAGAAGAAGAAGGTGGACTGGATTGAAAGACGAAGAAAGGCAGTTTCTCATGAGTGTTAATGGATTGTCTCGACTGTGTTATGTTTTAGGGGTGTTAAGTGTATGTTGTGTGTACGTTCATGCATGACTAGTGTGTTTGTGTGTGTGTGAATGTCAATGTGTGTGTGTGTGTGTGTGTGTGTGTGTGTGTGTGTGTGTGTGTGTGTGTGTGTGTGTGTGTGTGTGTGTGTGTGTAATGGTAGTCAGATAACACAGCAGGACTCCTGTGTGATGTCAGTGGAAGCTAATATCCTTCTACCCTGGGGACATGGTCGTTTTGTGACCACCTGACCTCTATCAGTCTCTGTCAACACACACACATACATATATATACACACACACATTTCTATGCTCAGTGGAAGCGTTGATCAATCTCTGTAAAATACACCCAATTAGTTATGACTGTTTCTGATTGGCCGGTTGATGAATGAAACACTGTCAGACCAACTTTTACAATAGATGACAAGAACACCTCCATCACTCAGAAGCTCTGTCCAGTTCTTCCTCGCTCCCTTTGTTTGCCCTCTCTCTTCATCCCTTCGTCCATCCTCCCCCTCTTTCTCACCTTCCCAGTGGAATCCACAGCCTAGGGACACAAGCAGCTAATTCAAAAAAAAAAAAAAAAAAAAATCACTTCTTTCTGTCTGTCACAGTCTCTCCCTCTCAATCTGTCTGAACTAAGCGTAGCTGGAGGGCAGAGTGGGCCTCAGAGTGTGAGAGCCTGTCTGTCTGTCACGCTCCACTGTCCATTTAACCCTCACACGCACACACGCACGCACACACACACACACGCATGCACACACACACGCACACACACACACACACACACACACACACACACACACACACACACACACACACACACACACACACACACACAGTGGCTTCAAAGGGAGCAGTGGCTTGGGAAAGGCAGTGTAACTATAGGCCACTCTACCAACACTGCATAGTTGTGTGTGTGGGTCTGTTGTTCTACGGGCAGCTTGTTGTGATAGGTAGCAGTTCAAACAGGGAGCTTCTCACACGAAACACCCGCACTAATCTCTGTGGGGATGACATTCACATAAGACACAGACAATATGTCCCTGAATTAAGTAATATCCATAGTTCTAAACACTACAAAATACAATCAACAACGGTCTTATATCGAACCAAATGGAGAGCTAAAGTGAAACTATGACATTTGTCATAACGCAATTACTGAAGGTCCAGCCTGAAACTTAAACTTGTTTATTGTATACCCTTAGCTTAACTCCATTTGTCTAGACAGAGATGGTGATGTGTAATTTAGTTCTATTTAGCATTAATGTTTTAAGTTGCCTTTGACAACACCATTTTTCAGACTAAGGCTGATAAGGATTAATGCTGTCGCATTATATCTCTCAAACCATAATAATGAGTAGCTGAGCTGTAATTCTAAGGCAGAGATATCTACGATATCTCTCGCTTGATAAAAAGAACTACAGAAGTGTCAACAAAATGCTGGCAACACGGCGTGATAAACACACACACAAATTTTGGTGTAAGCACACAGATATAAAAGCCGATGACCTTCATCACTCCCACACAGTTTATACTGTCTATGGTTACGTACAGGCTGCTGCAGTTCAGTCTCACAGAATCTCAAAATGACCCACCAGTTGTTGACCAAAAACTAGCTTCAGATAACTTTAAGCTTTTATTCACTAACTCTTTTGTACTCTTTTGTGCAGGCTCCCTGGGCACGGCTGGGCGGGTCTGCAATAAGACATCACGCGGCACGGATGGCTGTGAGGTCATGTGCTGTGGGCGGGGCTACGACACCACGAGAGTCAAGCAAATCACCAAGTGCGAGTGCAAGTTCAAATGGTGCTGCGCTGTGGAGTGTAAGGACTGTGAGGAAGCTGTGGACATACACACGTGTAAAGCTCCCAAGCGAGCTGAATGGTTGGACCAGAGCTGAGGATGCACCCCCTCTGCCCCCTGTAATGCAACCCCACCCCTTTCCCCTTTACGGGACATCCTGTGGAACATGGCATTCTGGGAAAGTTTGTCCGAAAGTGCTCTGCCCTCCCCTGCCACAACCTCAGTTCATCATTGCATGGCTTTTCTACCTGTCTCCATGAAAGCACTATAGTTCAGTACCCATTAATATGAATTAACACCCATTAGCCCCTGTATGTGAATGGCCCTGTGACTGAACTGCTGGGATCAGATCAACAGTGAAACCAGTGAAAACTTTGGGGTTTGGGTGGATTGGACTTTTATTGAAGATTCAGTCCAGAAGGCCTTCTTTCTAGCGTGTGGTACTGAGTTAAAAATGGTTTGCTGCTTTCCTGTTGCTTTAAAGACACATTTTTACATTAATTGAGCCTTAAAATGTATCCAGTATTATTACAACAACATCGTATACTCACATAATGTTCTTTTTTGTGGGGGAGGAATAGACTTTTATCTACCAAATACTTGGTTGGACTTTGGGAAGTAGCTTGACAAGTGCACTTTGAGAAGTGGACATCTAAGTGGAGTTTGGCCCTGTGTGGCCAAACAGAAGTCCAGGCAGAGGACTACCAGAGGACAAGGAGATTGACACTAGATGAATAAATGGACGGATGCGTCATTGGGACTTTGAATGCAACTGTTAAAAAAAAAAAGAGAGAGAGAGAGAGAAAAAAAACAGGTGTTTGAAATGATTTATTTAAAATGTAAAGTGTTGTTTCATTTCTCATCTGCGGATGAGACTGCACTACATTGGCTGACACGAGAAGAGAGAAGAGCACTCCCATTATTATGATTATACAGTGTACTCTAGTTTTCAGTGTGTAAGATGACAAACTGCCACCACAACATCAGACAAATTTCACTTCTCTGCTCTCCAGCTTGCTTGTATAACATTGTGTATATTGCCTTATCTAAACAGATGTTCATATGAAATATATGGTGCATTAGTATGACACTGGAATCTTTGTTTTTTGTTCAGACGGACAAACATAGAGGTTGAAGGCAAGAAAGAGACTAGATGCAGACAGAGCAGAACTAATCAGTGTGACCGAGCAGGATAGTGAGTAAGTTTCCGTTGTACTGCTGTCATAACCTGCCATGTTATTCCCATCACACACACATGTACACACACGTACATGCGCGCGCACACACACAAACACACACACACACACACACACACACACACACACACACACGCACACGCACACGCACACGCACACACACACACACCGTTGCTCCTCACCAGCATGAGTTTAGAGACACTGGGGCAGTAATAATAATACAATCTATGTCGGTAACAAAGGCTGATTCTATGTGAGTTGGGGTGGGGTGTGTTATATCAGTCAAGGGGAGGGAAGTGTTTGATTAAAGGCCCAACCTAAACCCCAACCCCTGCTGGCCTCATCCAACCCCTCGCTATGTGGAATTCCAGGTGGGTCCCAGGCTAATGACTAGATGGCTATAATTACCCAGGGCTGTTGATAGCTGGTGATTGGACATGGTCTTGCCACAGAGGACCTAGTGTGGGCTCCTGCTGGGACCACATTTAATCAAAGGCTTCTTGGCCGGCTTATCAAAGGGAATACTTTCCAGCAATCTTCTCTGCCTCGGCCCCTCTGCTATCCAGACTCTCAGTCCAGTTCAGCCTCTGTTACATTAGAGACCAGAGACTCCTGTTAACGTGAATTCAAAGGGATATTACACACATTTAAGACGAAAAGTAGTACCGGTATGTAAACGAAAATGATAAATTATTAATTCATTGCTATTTTACTCAGCAAACCATATTTTTCTCTGTAAGGCTCTAATCCTGTGTGCTGTTTTGATCAATATGTGCCCCAGTGGTAAGATCACCTCTCATTGCCCAGGCTCGGGACAGAATGCAGCCATGTTCAGGCTTGATTAGACACAACAATGCCATGACACAGGAAATGCAAGGCATCTGCCCTGGAGAAACCTTGATGCAGTAAGCAGACACAAGCGAAGATACTCCATCTGACATGAAAACACAAAATTGCTCCTCTGTGTCTCTTCAATTAATACAATCTCATCCAGTGTTGATCCTTTTCAATCAATGTTTTTAATGATCTAATATTATGATTCACACTTCAGTCTACCAACTGCCCCAAATAAGAGTCCTCAACATCCCAGGTCTTTTAATAAGCTTTTTGTCCCTCAGGGTAATATTATGAAGCAACTATTCTAGTGCCAATTTCCCGTGGCACAGTCTATCTGTGTCCTGGATGCCATGCTGACAGCATTCCCACTGCAGTTTCAAAGGCAAACCAGTCTTCACAGCTGGGAGGTAGCGCTATAGGAACAGAAATGCCATCAAGCAACACAGGAGGACTGATTGCGATGTTATTACTGGCTATGATAATACTGCACTCACCAAGTTCATTACTGAGACCTTGGAATGGAAGTGGGGATATTTCTAAAAAAGATGATCTTACAGGTTTTAAACAAACCCCGGGCAAACTTAAGTTATTTGGAAGAGAAAATAATGGCTTACCAAAAAATGGTCACCTTACCTTTGTCACCATAAATCGCAGTTTATAGACCGACTTAGTGGTTCAATTTGACCTGCATCCCTTAAATCATCCTTTAATAACACAGCTAGGCCAAGTAATTTGAGTGAGACCAAATCACGGGCACAAGTAGTTCAGGTCAAACTGTGGCCAAGCTGAACTTAAATAGGTCTAGTTTAAATGAAATATAAAGGTTGGCACCCAGGTTGTTTGACACAAGCCTTGTTGTGTTCAATGTTTGTTACGGTTACATTACACTTCAGTCTTATAAAGATACACTCCATCTCTTATTCAATAATATTGAAGTAAGTACAGACAAATTTAAACTTGCGTTTCCTGTTTCAGTGTGATCTCCAGCTGGCTCTGGCAGTTTTGCAGGATGTGCTCGATAGGCCAACAGAAACACTACTGCACAGTATTTGACGATGGAAAAGTTATTAACTTAGTACATCAACTCTCAAACACTGCTTTTAGTTTTTGGTCGCTCTGATCAATATATACATATTACCTGCATCCTATCAGTGCCGTCATGTCCTTTTTCTGTACTGAGTGTGAGGCCATGTCGTGGAATGGAAACGTTATGTGACCGTACCTTCACACTGACACACACATTGCTGCAGTATCTTTAGACTGTTAGTTATTCATGCAGCCCAATCATTTTGTTAACCTCATCACAGCTATTCTCAACCTTTTTTTAACACTTCTATATTCTCTCTCACTCTTGACTCCCCCCGTGTCTCGGTAGTGACAGGTAGACAGATTAGTTCAGGCTTATGTCCAGGCTGTAATGCATGTCAGCCTGAGATCTGGTTGCCAAATGACAACAACCCTGAGAAACCACACTCCGATTACATACACAAACATGCATGCCACTGCACACACACACACACACACACACACACACACACACACACATGCACACACACACACACACACACACACACACACACACACACACACACACACACACACACACACACACACACACACACACACACACACACACACACACACACACACACACACACACATAGCCTGGAGGTACATGGACAGAACAGAGCCCACCACATAGACTGTGACTAGACTTTAACATTTAAAATCCATCACTGACTGAGAAATAGAAAAAAGAAAGAGGTGTAAGACAGTGAGAAGCAAGAGTCACATAGATGGATGAAGGGGAGAGAGAAATGTATCGGGTTACCTAGAGACCTGGCGGGCATGTTTATCAGCAGATTTTAATCTAAGCCCAAAGAACCGCGTTCCCCACAATTCATCATCATTACTCGCCTCTGATACAGGCTTCTGTCTGTGGGAATCCAGCCAGAGACCCCACCAACAATTGCCCTATAACATTCACCTTGGGGTGGTGTTGTCAGCCATGCGATCTGTTTCGCACACATATTCACATGTACATACCTGCAGGCTAGGATGGGACCCCCTCAGTGCCCCCTGAGCTCAGCTATCACCTGGTCTGGTATGTAACCCGGTCTTTCTACTCTGTCAGTCACTGTTTGTGATCAGAAAGTGCATGCAAACAAACAAGTGTCTGTGTGGGATGAGTTTACCCCTCGGGCCCAGTAGAACTTGGGTCATTTTTTTTTCCGGAGGCTGGAGGGGGAGTCTGGTTGAGGTCAGGGGTCATAAAGTTTAGGTGTATCAACAGAGAACCTTCGGCACTATGAACGACCAACACTGATCCATTGCCTGTTGACACCTCCTAAACATTAACGGCTTGCTCATGTAGCTAAGGTCCTCTCTGGCTGGCCAGCGAAGAGGTGAATTCATTCAAAAGAACACCTGCTCTGCTGGATTAAAATCTGGCCTACAGTGTAGCTGCCTACAGGGTCAACTCTTCCATTCATCTTTCATCCTTTCACTCTGCTGAGTCTGATGAGTAGGGTGTCAGCCACAAGGTTTGGGTTGGAAGGTTGTGGGAGCAGTAGGAGGTGCAGATTTATTAGGGAGCTCAGACTAATATTTACATGACCTGCCAGGTACCGAGGGGTGTACAGACAGAGAGGGAGAGAAAGTATAGGTATGAGGGAAAAAGAGGATTATCACACAAAACACTTATCTCCTGAGACCTACAGCAAGACTGCCCCCTTTACTCAAGCATTTCCTATAATGGTTCACAGCAACTCATTTCGATGGCAATCCCCCCTATATTATCACAGCAGCAGACCCCAGTTCTCTTTTCCAAGTAACTCTAAACATTGGTCCAACATGTAACTGAAAACAGAAAAACTGAACTGGAGTTTTCCCAACAATTCCCCCTCATTGGTGGAGGAGTATTTCAGAACTCACTCACCGTTGCATGTAAAACATCTCCGGTGCATTCTACAATTGCTCCAACTACTAACACACATAATCTCATGCAGGTTGACCTCTATGAATTTTCCGTGAGTAAAAAGCCTGTGTGACCTCACACAGCACCAATTTGTCATCCCCAATTTATCTGTGATATAACTCACTTGCTGTTAGGCCACAACTCAAGCTTAGCGCTGGATAGCCGACTGCACGTCTGGCTCACAGACAGCCACCATGAGGGTTAAAGGTGCCGGTGCTGAGCATGAGTCGGACATTTAAGACAGTTAGTTAGGGTGAATTCTTAACTGTACAAGGTGTGGGCTCCCATGTGACGAGGTTTGCATATGCGCGTGACAGTGTGAGTGTGTTTATCTCCCTCCCTGTATAGGAATTTACAGACACACCTCGCAAGGCACAAACAACAGTGACCTGGATAAATAGTCGAAATTCCACCAACATACCAAGGAATCTGGGGGTTTGGGCTGACAATACACACTGACACACACAGACAACGAGAGACAGAGGTGTGGGAAACAGGAGAGATACAGGGTCAGGGTCAAATTGTGTAGGCCTCACAGACATAGATACCAGTGAGTGATACCAGCTGACACACACTGATGCTGACACTAACAGTGATACCATGGCTACCTGAGTGACATTGATAGATAGCGGTCAGCGATCCTAGTGTGCACACACAATCAAACCAAAACTCAGCTCATCCCTGTTAATTTTACTCAGCATATGCTGTGTCACCTCAAACATCTGCCAAAGGGGAGGAAATCGGGGTACCAGGTGCAACTATAAAGTCAAAAAAATAACCTAAAGTCAAAGCTTCTTAAGTGGCAAATTTGGTGAAAGCAACTACTGGAGTGTCTACCTGTATTCAAACATGTTCACAACTATGTGTTTATTGTTGCTTAGAGTGGAGAAGACGTGTTTACCTCATCACTGGAGCCAGCGTCGCACTCCAAGTCTCCGAGACTCTTCACCTTTAAAAACACAAACCATTAAAGATACATACAAATTCACTCATACAACGAATCTCAAACTCACACCACACAAACAAACACTCTCCTTGTGGAATGTGGAATGTCTTGTTTGTGTTTTGAGTTGCAGTTTTCTCCAATGTTCAATTTTCCTGCTCATCTTCCCAGTATATACTGTTTGCTCCTGTTGGCACTTTGGACTTTATATGTGTCGTTTTCACAACCGTCTGTTGATGTCTGCAGGCCAGTGCAGCAGTTAAAAGCCTCCACACTACCAACAACTGGGGTTCACCTTCTACCAGCACTGAGACAGCTGATCGAGAGCAAGGACACAGTACAGTAGCCTCAGTCGCTCAGTAAACAGTGGTAAACAGAGTGGGCGCTCGACATGAAATGGAGGAATACTGTGCACAAAACATTTACACAAAGCTGCCATGGGAACAATATCATTTCAGTTTTACAATAAAGTGCTTGTGTAACAAAAACAACAGAAGGAAACTAATCTGTTCCTCTCTCCATTCAGAGTGACTTGTTTATGCTGCAGCCTCCAACTCTCTGTAAGGATATAATTCAATCAAGTATAAGTATGAGTCCTGATGGGCAGGTGGCACCTTGCATGGTAGCCCCTGCCATCAGTGTATGAATGGGTGTCAATGGGTGAATGATGACATGCAGTGTTAAAGCGCTTTGAGTGGTCAGAAGACTAGATAGGCTCTACACAAGTACAGTCCATTTACCATATATATTGTTTTGGCAATACCATGCTGTGTCCACATCCTCCTCCAGTAACTAAAGCCGACTCAGACTTAGACTGGAAAACTGCTTCTCTTGTGCAGACTGTGAGGCCAGGCAGCAACTACAACTTTACTGTACTAGGTGTACATTACAGCTGATACATCCAACACATGAACATTATGTGAAAGGATATACAATCACCCATTTATACCAGGTTATCACATACACACAGAGGGTTTAAACTCATAAACTACTCTTATTTGTTTAATAGTCATACGAAGAACCCTTGTGCAGGGAAAATCGACGCCACTATGCACATATATATACTGTATACAGTATATATATGATATACTGTGTGTGTGTGTGTGTGTGTGTGTGTGTGTGTGTGTGTGTGTGTGTGTGTGTGTGTGTGTGTGTGTGCTCGGGCAGCATGATTTTGTTCTCACTAGTCACAGTACTATAACGATGCTCACATCTTCATTATTGGCTTGGAGCTCCGTCTCTATCAAGTGTTTGAACCAGGATAGTTTAGGGGAGAGTAAACAACAGTCTAATGTGTTTATCAGACACTAAAGCACAAACCAACAGCTGTTTACCACACAGAGAGCCAAGCCGCATACAACAGCACGATGAACATAACATAATATTATCTGATGGAGATATACACTGAAGGTGATGTTGAAGGCGGTCTGTGTCTTGGATAAATTGGTGAATTGGGCCACCCTGAAAGTGATAATCCACCTGCTGCAACACACTATCTCACCCTATAGTTTAGAGTCAAAGAGGGAGAGTGAAGGGGGGAGAACAAAAGCTGCTTAAAAAGCCTCCTACTACTACTAGTAAAACAAATCAATAAACATGATTCCATTTCACAACAATAAGAACCACACTAGACTAAACTACATGCAGATATATATGTAGGAAAACCTACAGAAACAATAAATCATCGTGATTATGCATAATGTGCACACACAAACACACAAACACAGATGATGTTATCACCAGGACTGTCCAGCACAGTCACAGACTCCATTCCTGAGATTTATTAGATTATCTATTCATTTGGTATAGCGATGCAATGTTCCTCTTCCAAAGAGAGTTTAGGAAAGAGACTTTCGTTCGTTTTGTAGATCAATTACTAAAACCAATGTAAAATAAAAATGAGAGACCAATTACAGGCAATATACTTTATATTAAGATGAAAACAACAGCTACGTGTGAAGTCCTTTCCCAAACACAAATAGATGATAAACTGCAACTCGGCTATTTGTCCTGACAAAGACAAAGCAAGGAGCGTCAGCAAATGTGGACTGGCTGACTTTGTATGCTACATTGGATGGCTCTTGCATTAACTATTTAGGTTTGTACATCTTCAATGTCAACATTGTTTGTGTGTCTTGGCCAAATTTGAATGTGTATCAAAATTCTTACTTCATGCATCCTTGTGTCCACATTTCCTCGTCCTCCAAGTCAAGATCTGTAAATAATGAAAAATACAAGATTTTTAAAGAAATAGGTATACATTTAAAGAAAAAGGCTTATTTTCTGTCTTATTGAGTTATATGAGATTGTTGATAGTATACCACTGTCATGTCCGTGCGGTAAATACAAAGCTCTTGGCAGCAGCCTGTTAGCTTCGCTGAACACAAAGGTTGGAAACATAGGGAAACATCTAGCCTGTCTTTGTCCTAACATTATCTACCCACCAGTAGCTCCAATTCTCAATAATTAACACCATCAGTAACATCCTGGAGTCTCTGCTGGTTGCCTGGCAACCTCATGGTGACAACAAGACCACTTAAAATTTCTAACATCTTTCCACTTCATTTTCTTTACAGATTAAACAAACACGATTAGCATACATTTAATATACTATTTTATCTCATTTGTTAAATCTGATGTGCTACATTTAGTGTTATATATTATGTGTGTGTCCTCAGTGTAGCTGGACAGTTGCAGTATTTGAAACATCTTTGTCTCATGGGCAGACCTCACACATTTCTGCTTGCAGATGAATATATTTTTCAATGTTGTTTTCAACCTTGTTTGAAATTTTACTCGTATTTGTTTAAATGATTGACTTTGATTTTATCAAAGCTAGAATCAACTGCCAGTTTAGAGAAATGTTATGGTACTATGAATAGGGACAATGCCATTTCACTGAAACCCCTGTATGTATTTAGTGTTACATCCCTTAAAACTGCTGTGTCACAGCCACAACTGTACCAATGTGAAGCCATGGCTACCACCACACCACGACAGCAACAGCCAAAGTTTTAGTATAACATGTTTATAGTTATAATAATCACAGATGCAGTCTGTCAGAATCAGCCACGGCAGAAACCAGTTATAGTAACACAGCGTAGAAGATCCGGTTATGGACCCAATGTTAAGAGATATCAGGCAAAAAGAAAACTGCAGCGATAACCTCACAGACAAAACAGCATCCATACATCACATTATCTGAACAACATCAAGCTCAATATCAACACACTCATTAAAAAACAACAAGTCTAGTGGAAGGTGATACATCTGTCCAACACATCATGAGGAAATTATTCAAAATGCCACCTTAAATATGTGACAATATGTGCCCTATTTGATAGATAGGTGTTATGTGGATTTCTCATGTCCTCAGTGCAAAGTGCGGGAAAAGAAGATTAATTAAATGAAAGGAATATTGGTTGCCATAACAGCAAGCCTTAAGAATTCATGCCTCTCTTCCTGATTGTGGTTTTTCTGTCCTATCAGAATCAGCAGTATTTCTGGCGTTGGCATCAATATTTCTGTCAACATCATCACCATCACCATCGCCATCAACTGTCAAGTCTTCACACACTAGATCATTACCTTGAGTATCATGCAGCACTCTGTCAACTGTAAGGAGGTTGTGTGGTTGAGGGGGTCTGAGTTTGGGACTGAGCCCAGAAGAGAGAGGCTTTCTCTGGTGTGAGGAGGGCTCGATGAGTGTGGCGCTCAGTCCTGTCTGGACCCAGGAACGAGTGAGCTGCGAGAAGGGGTGGTAGGAGATAAGTCCACTTCAGGAAACTCAATGGGACACTTCAGTACAGGCGCAGCTCTCACCCTGAGCACCGTCTGTCTACCTGTCATGACGGAGAAATAAAGGGACTTTCTAAATTCAATTTCGATCAAGATTCCTAATTTGATTAAAACCGAATCTGCTCACTTCAGTCGTTAATTATTAAGGAGTCATTTTAGGTCTGGCTAGTACCAAATACACAATAACGTGGCACTGACGCGATATCAGCATCTAACAAAGGTAACGCTGCTGACTCCAGTTCATCAATGTCTGTGTCAGTGTGTATGTGTGTGCGCAGGCTGCAGGCACAGCGACAGAGACAGATTGGGTGTCTGAGAGGGACAGATAGCCTTATAGCCAACCTCCACTCACTCATTGAGAGAGATAAAGAGGAACATTCTCACACACACACACATACACGCACACACACACACACACACACACACACACACACACACACACACACACACACACACACACACGCACACACACACGCACACACACACACACACCTCCGTTGGCATTCAACCAATCGTGTTGAGAAATAACTCAACCCTTAACATGGACAAATAGGTGTGGATAAGGCCCTGTGTCTGCTAAGAAACTGCCGATTCATCACAAATTTCAAACAAACAGATTAGAAGAAGACTGTTGTGGTATTCAAATGGACTTATAGGATTTGGTCGTGTATACACTCCGCCGTGCTGTGTGAGATTTGCAAGAGTATGCGAGTACTAGAGTGTATAATGGGTGCCAAAAAAGTGACAGGCCATTCTTTTGCAAACAGGTTTTTTAACAAACTCTTATCTCTCTTCTGCTCTCTCCTCATCCATTCTCTTGTTTCTTCCTCTCCTAGAAGAAATTCCCATTGATTACATTTCCCTCACAAATAGGTCCAATTGTCACAAAAGGCAGTGTTATAACAGGACCCTTTAACCAGCTGTGACTGCCTCACCAGAAAACTGGACACAGTTTTGTGCTTAGGCTTATGTGGAAAGGCAGCGCTATGGCTTTGTCTTTGTGCCAATGTGTGTGTGTGTGTGTGTGTGTGTGTGTGTGTGTGTGTGTGTGTGTGTGTGTGTGTGTGTGTGTGTGTGTGTGTGTGTGTGTGTGTGTGTGTGGTGTGTGTGTGTGTGGGGGGGTGGTCCTGTGTTTCTGAGTGACCTCAGTGGCCCAGGCCGCCTGTCTATTAGAGCAGGGGCTATTAGACCATCAGAAAGTAGGAGCATCCCCTCTCGCCATGGTGATAAGATCAAGGCATTCCGACGGCCAGAGCGGTCATTACCCTGCTCTCTAGCCCATAATGTCCCTCCATTAAAACACCCTGTTGCCATGGATATGCAGCTGTGGCCGTTTAAGTCATTTCTTGGCCCTGCTGTCTCACTGGGTCATTGACACACAAACGCATCGACATTTGGTCAGATAAACAGTTACACATGCACATTGCTATCAGGGCCACTATGTTTCTCTCACACGCGCAGAAACACACAAGCTCTGGTGTCTGAGTATGATGTGACTCATGTGGGGTCGTAGCCGCCAGGACAGCGGGATAATCACTGAGTCACTTGTTGCTGCAGCAGGACTGAGAGAGCGGTGATCGTACAGTAAGACAATCAGGACATCAGAGTCATCATGCAATCTAACAGCATTCAGCTTCAAACACAAACATGTGTAGGCAAACAGATATGAGGCTGACAGGAACACACACACAAACAGACACATGCAAATGACTTACACTGATCAGGATAAACAAACACCTCTGGTTGTTCTGAGGATTTTGTGTCAAACAAACCCGACCCCCTGTTCCACTAACCCTCATTTGGCCATTTTCAAACTTTCTTCAGAGTCATCAGTAGACACCTCCTACGCTCAGATACACACACACAAACTAACCCTTCCCGAACACTGAAACTTACAACAACCATAATGACCAACATTGCTCCTGAGGAATTATTGCGCACATTTTTTTCACTTTTGTCACTGTCTATACTTAGTATTATTTCATTTTTAATTTTATGCACCTGAACACTTGGTTTGATGTACAATGACAATTAAAAAAATTGAATGAAAAGTATGAAAGTATGAGCTTAACATAAGAAGTTATCATTATAACTATCATGGTAATAATCCTGTCCCCATGAGCTCAGGCCTAAGCTTACTGTTTTAGATCACAATAAAACACGTCTAACCTAAGACTGACTTTACTACTGACTGTACAGAAGTTATATAAGCATCCAATGATTAGGCATGGATCATTATAATAAACATGATCATTATAATAAATGGCATCAAAACAAATTTAAATACATACAGGAATATTATAGTTTTACCATAAATATTGTGATACAGTCACCCAAGAATATTTAATCAAATGAAATTAATCTTAATTTATAATGCAAACAAATAAGTCAAAAAAGTGATAGAGCAGGCTGACACTTTGTACAGCTTGCTAAAATTGTAGACCTATTTCTATTTAAAAAAAATACATCGAATTGTGTCTGCTTAAACAGGCAGACCATTCATTTGTCTGCGTTGCCCCCTGGTGGCCAAACTTAAAACGTCAATAAAAAACTGAAACATGAGTCCAACATAAACCTGATGGGTTTTTTTTTTTTATCAATGGGGGAAACACACGTCAGCAGAACTGTTGATATTCTACAACCTGCATCACCAGCAATTGCTAGGATACACTCAAAATGTTATTCTGTTTATCTTCAAATCAAAACTTATCTTTAAATTCACTCCCCCCCCCAGTCTCAGGTCAGTGCTGCTACGTACCTGTTGTCCGCCTCTAAAGTAAGTTACTATAACGTTATATGTTTGCTACATTTCTATATTCCTGGTGGTTGAGATCAAGGCTGTTTCTTCCGGGTGTTCCACTGCCGCCTAGCGGATACATGTCAGTCAGCAACAGCTAACGCTAGCTGACATGAGATCAATTTGTACATTTATAGTTAGTGTTCAAGTGTCTGTCAACCATGGCCATTATAATAATGCCATAATTATTTCATAATTATTCGGGTATCAAAGAGTAGATTAGAAACTTAAATGCATAAATGTATGTATAGCTAAGGTTAATACTTGAGCCTACTTAATTCTACAGTATTATGTTTTGTAATTTTATTATTTTAATGTGTTACCTGTCCTGGAGCTAGGTGCACTGACTGCAGGGTCAGAGAAACCTGTGTGTAAATGGACAACATTTCGTTGGGGGTATTGACTGCTTGTTGCTTGCACTAGTATTATTATTATTGAGCTTAGGCCTTATTTTTTTTTTGGGGGGGGGGTACCCGAGGCTCTTATCTGTTGTTATGATAAAATGTTTAACATCATATTCAACACAAGCCAGAACCTAGGGGTTCACATGACTAGTTAAATGTTAAATTAAGCATATCGGGCTCAGGGGGTTTGCAATAATCACAATTTATAGTATACTCAAACTGCAGACAGTGGGTTTAAAATCCTTTCTGTTTCTTTTTCAGTACCATCAGGACCAAATGAGCTTATTCAATCAGCAGCAACGGCAGCCACTGCAGGCAACACCGCCTGCAGTGCGGTCTGTCCAGGTGACAGGACTGGGAACATCTGGTTACCTGAAAGGGCCACAAAACACATTCGATGTTGAAGCACTGATGGCTAAGCAGGCCCGCCAAAAGATTGGAGCTCGTCTGAAAATGGCAAAGTTATTTCAGCAATACAGGTAAGAAAAACTTAAAAAAGAAACAATAATAATTCCAAAGCTCAGACAAATGCAAAATTGTTATAACCAAAGGTTCCATACTATTCAGGTATCATAACTTTTTGAAACCATTAAATAACTGCAGTTAAAAGTCATAGTTCATTTAAGTTTAGTTCAAATTATCTTTTTCTAAATGTATGTGAGGTGCGCACAGGCAGATCATTGCAGCGCTGAAACCTGATTGGTGTGATGTGAATTCAAACTTTCCCTGATTTTATCCTTAACTTCACAATTTACATTTACCCTGATGAAGGACAGTGAAACAATTTAATTACTATCATAATAAGCTCTGCAATACCAAGCCTCCTGATTTCTTACAGTGCAGAGTCAGACGCTTTGCTGCTTGCTCTCTGCTTTGCTTAAATTATTTTGCTGATATTCAATTTTTTTAATTAAAAGTTATTGACAGCAGATCCAGGGTACAATCAGTGGGACTTTAATTAATGAAAGACACAGAAGGCTACAACCAATTTTTTTTATGGGAACAAACGATACATCTTTACCATGGACTTAAAACAGCGGACAAGACAATGCTAACACATCGCTAAATAACACCTACAATGCAAAAACAGGTGCTAAACCTAAGAACAAATCATTTCCCTGGGAAAGGGGAGAACAAATGACACCCATAGCCCAGCCTGCACTACCACCCAGGCAGTGCGCCTCATCAACCCCTGTGTGTAGCAGGACACATCTGTGAACAGTTGCAACAGAAAGAGTTGGCAACAAACCAGCAAGTGTACTACTTGAAAACAGATTTGAACCACGGCTGCAGAACCCTGGTTCTCAGATGACCTGTATATCCTCTTATCCTGACACAACAGAGTGAGAGAAATCCTTAAAGCAAAAAGCTACAGGTAAAGCTAATGACTGGGTATCAAACTGTGAGATGTAAAAGCCTGAGCATGAAGAACTGTGACATGGCAGAAAGAATCCCACTTATTCTGGCTGCGTATCAGAACGTGGAAAACCTCATAATGTACATGGGGGCCAATGACACTTGGACAAAGCAATCAGAAGTACGGAAACGAGAGTGATCTATTGACCACACTCAGCTCCTAGAACACTGGGGTTTTTAACAGCGGCCCTCCACCACCAGTCAGAAGCATGTACCTTCAATACAGTGCACTTTATTGAGAATTAAAAATTCTGGGATTATAGACATTTTTTTTAGGATGGATGGAATTTGTCTTAACAAATCAGGAATATAAATAAGATAAGATAAAATAAGATAATCCTTTATTAGTCCCACAGCGGGGAAATTTGCAGGATTACAGCAGCATAGTGGATAGTGCAAACAAACAAATAAGAAACATAAGTAGAAAACTAGAACAAGTACAATAAATTAGTAATCACACAGTAAAGTATAATAAATAGGTAAAAAAAAATATATATTTTACTTACTTATATAAATTATTTAAATGGACAGAATGATATTAATATTAATAATTTGTTGCTTTATAACTATTCATCTTCAAGCCTCATTTTACCTCCTGCGTCAACCATCTGCTCCACCAAGGACAAGAGAAGAGAGGAATCAATACAACGACAAGACATAACACAACAAGCCAGAAACCTTGAAGGGGAGCAAACCCCAGCCCCCAAACTGAAGAGAGTTAACATCCCTCCTCGACAGCATCAGAATCATCCTCTGGTTGTGCGAGAAAATGTAGCAAACTCTTACTGATATCTGTTGAGTCGAGGACACAAAGATGATAGCACTCTTAAATGTTCCCAGGACAAGCCAGGACCCAGTGTTTCTCTATTTCTGTCTTGGTATGCAATAGAAAGTGAAAGGTGCACTCTGCTCAGTCATCAAATACAGTTAATCTCCCATTCAATGTCTTACCAAAAGTACATTTTTAATTAATGATCTTCTCATTAATTGGTGGTGGTGTTGCTGCTATTTAAAGACTAATTTCAGCGCAAACCAGTTATCATGTGGGGACTTCCTTTGAAAGTCTTTGCACTGTGTTGAAAAGCACATTAAAAATCCTACTGTTTACAATTTACAGACCTCCAAGGTCCTCTACTAGGTGTATTGATTATTTAACTAAACTGATTTGTCTAAAAGAAACCAAACAGCAGGAATTCTGTCTGTCTATTCATAACTTTTTTGTTCTGTTGCAGCATGTGAGTGGGCCCATACACAATCATCCTTTTCTTTATAACTTCTAACCTGTCTCAAAGCACCTTTACTACTTGTTAGAGAGCAGATACGAGTTATTTTCTACATAAAAATATTTGGGTCTATAAAAAATTTGCAACAGCTCTAAGTTACTGCTCCAAATAACTGTCACGCACTGATAAAGTAGACTAAAAATATTGTAAAGCCCTCAAACCTTCCTCCGATCATGTGGTCAAGGGCTGTGAAGAAAGGGGCCCTGAATAATAATAATAATAATAATAATAATAATAATAATAATAATAATAATAATAATAATAATAATAATAACTTTATTTATATAGCACCTTTTAAAAACAAGGTTTACAAAGTGCTTTGACAGACCAGCCAGCAAGACAGTGCATAAGAAACAAAATGAAATAACAAGTGACAATCAAATAAACAAATAAACAAATAAACAAATAAAATAAATAAAATAAATAAAATAAATAAAATAAATAAAATAAATAAAATAAATAAAAAATAAATGGTTTCTTTCTCTAACTTTATTGTGCATCTGCTCATCTTGTGTGATTTTCTTCTGGGAACATCGTTTAACAAAAGCCTTGTTGTATTACTTGTCGTCCAACAACACAGGGCTCAGCTGATCTCGAATAAACATGATGTGACCTTGACCTCAGACCCTCTCTCAATGGAAGAGAAGATCTGCCTCACTGTGTATGAAAACAAGGTGAGACAAAGAGGACTAATAAGCCATGCTTTTTAATGACCAAGCTGAGGACAACACACAACATTTCAAACAGAAGAGCTTACTGACTTGATACAATGCTGATTGTATTGTTTGACCTTCAACACCCCTATGATCCTTCACAGACTCAATGTTCTGATTTGAATGCACTTTGATGAATATGAAACTTTATTATGGTATTAATTAGTAGACGCAGCATTTTCTTTAATGGCAACAAGAATGTGTGAGTTTTTTGTGTGTGGATATGCATTTGTTCATGACTGCAATTATAATACTGACAATTTTGAATGAATGAATTTCTCGCCCAACAGACAGTTGTTCCGCTTGCTGTAAAAAACTCTGGGGTGAAAATGGTCTTTTTAACCTTTCGGGCTTCTGACCTAGTCAAGAAAATTTTCACAGTCACAGACTGTCATGGAAACATTATCAAGACTATCAAGCAACTCCCTCTTGGACCAGGTATGACAAAAACACACACTCAATTACATTCCCCACACAGGTGGTCAGTGGCTGTTTGATATTGACACCAATGACAAACAAGCAATTTTACAGCAATAGTCCATGTCATGCATACAATTATACCGGGTGATTCACAATGAGTAGAAACAAAAACAGCACAGGTAGTGATGTGACAAAACAATTACTCAAACAATGTGGATAGTACATAAAAAATGAAGAAAAGAAAACGGAATTCAACAACTGTTATAGAACGAGAGACAACAATTTTGAGCTGGAGTCATAACAGAAACAGGAGGCTTCACCGACTGGTCATAGTGAAGTCCTTTTTGCCATTTTCCATAATTAAAGTATTTGTCATTTTCTATCCAGCTGAGACAAGTGACTGTTCATAATCCTGTTGCAAAGTCCTCATGTGTTGGATTAGTCTCAGCAAAAGGCAACTGTTACAACACAATAAGTGGTTTGACAATGAAAATGCTTAATCCAACATGTAAGAAAATGATTTACAATACATAGATGTATTATTTTGTATTAAATGACCAAAGCCACATTTTTTGATTTTTTCCATCTTTGAAATATTTACTATCTTAATCCACATTTAATTAAGTAACATACTGCATGTATTTATACCTAATATCTTTCCCTGTCTCTGATGCTTTTCTAGGGGAGGCATATAAAATCAAGGTCAATTTCTGCTCTGAGCATGCAGGCTTCTATGAACATTTGCTGGTCTTTAAATTCAAAACATGCCAGCAGCACTCAGATAAATTTGAGATCATGCGCCTCTTGGAAGTAATACGTCGAACATCTTGTAGAGAAGAGCCCCTCCCTACAGCCACAGAGTCAACGTGTGATCCCCAAACTGTATTATGGACACCTGCTGAAGGGTATGACAAGTCAAGTTACTGTGTTGATTATGCTGTACAGTATTACCCATGTAATCATCCAAAATTGATATATTAAGATATTTAATTATACATTATACCTTAATACCTTCTTGCATGGCCTTTTTCAGAGCGAAATCAAACCTACATAGATAACCATGAAAGGTTGAATGTGAAAGAGTTTTATATTGTCTTCTGGTTCCCCCTGACAGCCTCCATTCACATAGAACACTGTGTCACCCATCCCAATCTATATATAGCAGATTGCACGAGCATTGTTCACTGTTATTATAATTAGTCATCTAAGTTATTAATATCCTGTGTTCCGTCTTTGGTTTTCCACCCCAGTGTTAAAATGAACTGGCTTAAAACGTTGGTGCCTTTGAGGTTTTATCCGATGCCCGACAGTATCAAAGACCTCAAGAAATCCGACATGTATGTATTATCACTGGCCCACACACACACACACACACACGCTTTATAAGAAGGTGAACATATTTTGTATCACATTTCATTTATTGTATTAAAGTAAACCAATTCAAGTGTTTATCCAGCATTGTGTCATATAATAAATACTGAGCTCATTTAACACATCAGGGCAATATATTACTTAAAACGTATTTTCAAAGTTAAGGACAATGAGTCACACTAAATAATCTAATCGTTGAAGTAGTATCACTCCACCCTGGGCAAAGGGCTATTAACATTACATAAGATTATGTAATGTTAATAGGGGTACTGGTTTGTAGGACAAATGCAACAATATAAACTCCAATGGAGAAAGTTTCAGATTGAATGTGCCCAGACTGATATGTGAGTAATATGCAATAGAAAATGCCATAATGACCCAAACCTGTTCAAGGCAGGAAACACATATATGGCATATGTGTTTCCTGCCTTGAACAGTAGTCTAGAAATGGCACTAATGTTAATTTCATTGGCATCTATTTAGGGACCTGGAGAAGATACCTCTGAACTGGAAGAACTACTGCCAGAGGTTCCAATTGCTGCTGCATCTGGAGGAGCTCCAGATGAAGACAGAGATAGAGAAATTCAACCAGGATGTGCCAATGTTCAAACACAAAAGCAACGCAGGCCTTCTCTTACTGCAGGTGATGCGCCTCTCTCACACACACACACACACACACACACACACACACACACACACACACACACACACACACACACACACACACACACACACACACACACACACACACACACACACACACACACACACACACACACACACAATAAGACATAAAGACTGACAACTACTATTGTTTTTCAGATTGAAACCCCTTACTTAAACATACACATTTTGTGTCATCAGGTTACAGGTGTCTCTATGAAGTCAACAATGATTCTGTCCGGGAACAATGTTCTGGTGACTCCTTTAGACCAGACAGGAGTTTTCAAAAAAAAAGTCTACAAAGGCTGGATCCATCATGTGGATGCAGAGCAGGTCTTCCTGCAATTCTCTGAAAAGTAAGAACTGACAATTGTCTAAAAACAAAAATGGGTTCGATGGGAGTTAATGTTGAATCCTCAAAGAGTCTGACACAGAGATTGTTTTATTGTTTTGTGGTGTATTAGTCCATTTCGATTAAATCTCCTTTTTTAAAATCTTTTTTTTCCTTCACAATGCTCAACAATTGAATTTGTGAAGCTGTTCAGTCCATAACACCACACAGGACTAATGTTTGAATTTTAATGCAGGTTCCTGAGTTGTTTCAAGGACGGCATGAGGTTCAATTTACAATTTGCTATCAATCGTATGCCCATGCGTACCCAGCATAGAGCAGCAGAGCTGGTGTACAAGAACAGACTGAAGGAGGTGCTGTTCCCCACTGGACAATTTTCTTCCCACCGTTCACATCTACACAGGTCAGACTACCTTAAGCCCGAGAATCCATAGAAAACATCCAAAACATGTGATACAGTCAAGGATATATATCAGTACTGTTTTGTGCCTTTTATCCCATCCGTCCCTAAAATTAAGTTTTCCCTGTACGTGTTAACATACCTGCATGTGGCCGCTGTCTGTCTTAACGTCTTTGCACCTCTTTCTCTCTGTCATTAGGGTGTTGGAGCTTGGGCACAACCTGGAGCAACGCACGGCTGTTGAACACATTGTAGCTGCTTCGGCAAAACCTGCCCCATATCTGGTATTTGGTCCACCTGGCACAGGTATGGTGCATGAATGTGTGTGTGAAAGCCTCCTGATGTATTAATAAGTATTATTGCTTTAAGTATTAATTTACATATTGAATAATGTATTTTTACATGTATTGGTTAGGCAAAACAGTGACTTTGGTGGAAGCCATCAAGCAGATAGTGAAAACGCAGCCGTCATGCAACATCCTGGCTTGTGCCCCTTCCAACAGTGCAACTGATCACCTCTGTGAGAAGATGCTGGAAGAAAATATAGACAATGTCTATCGCTTCTATGCCTTAAGCTTCCCTGTGATAAATATTCCCCAAAATATAAAGGTCTGTATTTTTTTATACTCTGTTCCTCAAAAATAAACAAACCTCATCCTTAGCCTCAAGAAAACACAAATATTTGGCTAGAAGTCACATATACCAGAATTTTAAACAAGGATTGTTTATGAAGATCCACAAAGACATACCAGAACATTTATGAAGAGTTCTGCTACAACCCCTCGATTAAATATCTTTCACCCTCTGATATTTTATTGGTTTTAACTTTTTAAGTAAATACTGACAAACTTTATTTGGCCTGTGCATGTGGATGTGTACTATATCAACGTATGTACTTTGTGGTTTTCTATAGTTATGCTGCAACCTGAAGCAACAAAAAGAAACACTTGTGATTCCCTCTAAAAAGGAGCTTATGAGGCATAAGATCATGGTCACCAGCCTGCAAACTGCAGGAAGGTACAGTACATTCTTATATTTCTCTTTAAATTGCCAATAAGGATTTTTCACAATTGATGCATATTTTGACATTTCACCGGAGGAAAAGCACAGGTGTAATTAATAACATAATTAATGGCTGCATTCAGGTGTGTCAGTTACAGGTATTTTGGTACATGCCATGCTGTCTCAATGGAGTGACTCACTGAGAACAGTCATGAGTTACACCTATGATTCAACAACATACCAATTACAGTGTTCCCTGTTTTGTCCTCCTGGGTAACACGAACACACTGATACTATAGTTAACATGCAAAACATAACATAATGGCAGAAATGTTTCAAAAAGTGTCATTTTTATACATTGAATGTTTTCAAAATTACGATAACTTCCAATTCACTCGAAGTAGGATGGCCAAGTAAATGTGAAGTACTTTTCTTACTAAATTTTCTTAGCAAGCCTGTTTCATGTGAACATGTCATTCCCTATTTCACATTTACATTTACTTTACACCTGAGATTGCTTTGTTTGTGGTCTGTTATGCTAACACACACAACCTTACATTACATTGAGGTCATAGTTTAACCTTAAGTCAGTTGCTGTTCCCTAAATAATAAAAAAAAAAATCAGTTCTCACTTATATCAAAAAGATGCACATAGGTGAGAAGTTAAGTGTAGAGGAAAAATGATCATTTAATGTATGACCTTTGTATTAAGAATGACTCTCTGTGTTATACTGTTATTTGTGGCCTGCGTGAAGGCATGACCGGCTGCCTTTCCGCTTGAACTATGCTCGAACCCCTGACGTCTGGCTGTCTTTCAGTTGAACTGTACTTGAACCTCTGATGACTGGCTAACGAACTGTCTTTCTTAATACAAATGCCTGATCTGTATACCACGCTGGCGTGCCAAATGCTGTCTGAGACATGTCCTTCATCTTAAGAAATCCCCTTCCTTTACTAAGTATTGACTCTCTGTTCCATATTAAGTATGTCCATCCCTTCATTGAATGTAACTATTGATGTCTATCCCTTCAGTTGAATGTAACTATTGACTCTTTGAGCTTATAAAATATATACAAAGATACATTTCTCTTTGTTGGTCTCCCTTATTCGGTCAACTTCCACCACATTAAGAAAGTTAAAGAAATGCAAGAAAGTTACACATCCGCCATGTCTTTTTTCTCCCTGTCTGTCGTCAGGCTAGTGACGGGAGGGATTCCAGCAGATCATTACACTTATCTAATTGTGGACGAGGCAGGCCATGCGGCAGAAACCGAGTGTCTCATCCCTTTAGCAGGTGACGAGCAAGCAAGCTTCTTCTACAACATGCAGCATTTAATATTCCGTATGGGACCGATAACACCGAGATGCGTCGCCAGAAACGCGTCGGCCGCAAAACCATTGTTTCCCTATGGTACGGCCCGTTTCTTGCGCCGCGTTTTTCAGGCGGTCATGAGACGCGCATAGAAGTTTGAAAAGTGCGAACTTTTCAGGACCAGGCGCACCGATCGTCAATGTCATATTTGACCGAGGCAGCCTATCAAATCAAGCAAGAGGCGGGCTTTACCACTTTATCACTGACTTCCTGTTTTGATGCCGGTAAATGTGGTAGGAACGGACATCGATATTAGCGAGTTAATTATGATGACCTATATTATTTGCCCCTCTTTCTACTCCAATAGCAGAGCAACAACAAGGGCTCGATTCCTGCATTGACTCATCCCCCCCGTTGTTTACATCTGATCGCCTGGTTGCTCACGTCTTCCTGTTCCACCGGCTCATCAGCTGTTTTGCCCGACTCGCTTTGCCAAGGGGGGCGTTTCCGACGCGGCCGTGCCTGTTGCGACGCGTCTCGGTGTGCTTGGCCCCATAGGTGTGCCCTTAACGATTCTGGGTTTGTTCCAAAGGTCTACTGAAACCAGATAAATGCCAAGTAGTGCTGGCTGGAGACCCTAAACAGTTAGGCCCGATCATCTCGTCCAGAGTGGCAGAGAAACATGGCATGGGTGAGAACTCTTTTGAGCATAGGTCAAGTGTTTGATGTATCTTAGGGTAACGTTTGTTTAATGCAAAACCTGGAAATAATAGTGAAAGTTGAAGCTTCTTACTGAACAGATCAAAACTTCTACTTAAGTGCTATCTGAATTCTGTTTATTATTGCCTGAGCCTAAGGAAGTTTCAAGACATTTACTCTGTGCAGGTGTGTCCATGTTGGAGCGTCTGATGAATGACATCGACCTTTACAAGTCACATGAGACCCAGGGGTTCAACAACCGCTTTGTATCCAAATTACTGAGGAACTACAGGTGTGAGAAGGATGATTTTTAAATGTGTTGCTTTGTTGTCTCACAATTTTACTTTGAAACCACTCTTTGATACTTTCGTCCCCTTGCCAATGCTTTGTCATTACTTGTCCCTGGTTTACATTTTTTGATGGTTTTCTTTTCCTATTCACTCTCTCTCAGGTCCCATCCTGCCATTCTGAAAATTCCCAATGAGCTTTTTTATAATGGAGAACTTCTACCTTATGCTAATAAAGTGAAATGCAGTTCATTCTGCAAATGGGAACACCTGCCCAAGAAAGTAATTCAGACACACACACATAAACACACACTCACCAAGTCTCCCTCTTCCTCCACCCCTTTTCTCATTTTTCTCTCCTTGTTTCAGGGTTTCCCTCTCATCTTCCACGGAGTGGCAGGTACTGATGAACGTGATGACAACAGTCCCTCTGTTTACAACATGGCAGAGGTGGAAGTGTTGAAGGAATACCTAAAAGCCCTTGTGGATCATTTTCACAAAAAGGGTGTGACCAAAATTGAGCCAAGAGAAATTGGCATCATTGCCCCATACAGAAAACAAGTGAGTATGTTATTACAATCATCCATGTATTAGGGTGGGTATATATCACATAGAAAGAGAGAGTCCATGTTACCAGTGTCAATGGAGAACCTCCTTTTCTTTACGATCATCAGTCGCCTCTCAACTTCACTCCATTCACAAAGAGAAACAGATCTCAGTCAGATATACAGCAGCTAGAAAAGTTTTTTTAACACGCCAGTGACTGTAAGTCAGCTTTGCTGTTAGTTCTTCTCTCGGGTTGAGTAATATACAACACAAAAATAATCCCTTTATCGCCCAAAGTACATTTTCCCCATAGACTGCCATTATAAAAAAACATCTGTAAAATTGGTTACATGATACCTCAAATGTAATATTTCGAAGACTTTTCCTGAACCTTGAAAAGCTCTTTTTATGTTCATGATATCACCACAGACTAAAGTCTACGGGACAAGACTCGCCTTTTGTCGTATATGATTGGTGAGCAACTTTGATAGAATGGGTGTCATCTTGGAGCCGAGTATTTAGTTCCCCCTAAAATAAATACCCGTGCAATCTTTCACTTGTCGCATATAAGTTTGAGTTTGATCAAACACTGTAATGACCAACACCACATCTGTTTCCTGTAATCCTGTTAATGTCATCCTATTTCTGTGTCCTGACAGGTGGAGAAAATCAAGGACGCCCTTAAGATGGACAAAGATCTCAGGAAGGAGAACTTGGAAAACGTTTTGGTATGGAGACAGAAAGTGATTTGTTGCAAAACATGTTTGAGATAACTGCATTAACTGAGCTTGCATTTATATTTTTCATAGGTTGGTTCAGTGGAGCAGTTTCAGGGTAAAGAGTTCAACGTGACTCTGGTGTCTACGGTGCGCAGCAATCCCAAACTGACTGCGCCAAAGCAACGATTCACTATAGGCTTTGTTGATAATGAGAAGGTGAGAAACGTTACACAAACGCACAATAACTGTAGAGCAAAATACGATGTTTGTGCAAGATCGTCTTAATCAATGAGATGCTCCTGTTAGAATTTTGATCATCTTGCTGCAAACACATTTCTATATTAATGAGACAAAATTGATTTCCATGAAACTACTAATGTCCACAATGGTCGTACTAAACATTTTAATCCTACACTCAATAATACCTGCATGCTAACTGAAACTATCTTCCCAGAGGTTCAACGTGGCAATGACCCGAGCACGAGCCTTGCTGATTGTGGTTGGAGACCCGAGAGTCTTGAAAACTGACCAAATCTGGAACAAGTAAGGCTACAGCTCCTCATCGGCCTAACTCTCTTTCCATGGGGGTGGGGGGATTGGTTGGATGAATACATATCTAATTTAGACATGCCTCATACACTGACTTCTCTTTTTAGATTCATCCATTACTGCTTCAGAAAAGGGGGCTACCGTGGCATCACAGTCTCTGATGCAGAGGAAGATCTGACTAATCTACACTTCCCGATCCTGCGGTAATATTCACTCATACTCACACACACTTCATACTATATGTCTTTCTTTTGTCTGACAATCGTCTTGAAGACTAAAGGATGTTTGTGTTGTCTGTCCACCTTTATTCTACACCCAACAGTAGAGAGTGATGCAGCAACAGCTGGACCTCTGCTGGACCAACAGACCTCACACACTCATCTGAAGCTCCAGTATTTAACATAAAACAGCAAAAATAAAGAACTGGTTGAGAAGCTGATAACTAAGTGTGTAGTTCACTTAGGACAGACACAAGACAGACTTGTAGCCTGTTTCTAGATTTTCTGAATCACTGCCTTCATCTCAGATTTCTCGCAAAAATGAAACTTATTAATGAAGTGAAAACGTAGTGGCAATCTGATCTAATTATCAGGTTTGCTTTGGTTGTAACAAACGGTGTCACCTGCTGAAAACTGACAGTAGAAAATATTGACTCACTTTATGGATTGAAGGAAATTGTGTGGAACAAGAAATTATTTGTGCCATAGCTCTTTTCTACAATGGAGAAATGTATCTAAGACCGAAGAAATGTTTATTGAATTACTTGGAGCACTTCCTGGATGATAAGCCTGCTTTTGATGCCAACACAGATTTTTTTCTGTAAAGAGGAAAATCAAAACCTGAAATAAGTTAACAATATAAAATATTATATTATATTTAATAATGTTAACAAATATTTATTTTAAAAGTTTTACCTTTCAAACTTACCTAAAGGTTTTAATAAAGTTGCTAAGGCAATCTCAGACTAAATAAAATAAAAAAAATACTTGGTCAAAGTGTGAAACTGTTTTACTTTACACAATCTGTCACACAGTTTGTCACAAAGTCTGTTAGAATTCAGAATTTAAGGCCCATTTAGTGCTCAGTTAATCAACATTCACATTGCCGCATGCTCATGTCACAAAATGTCATGAAGTGTCATTTAAGTTTTAAAGAGTGAATCAGTAATGAATGGTTAACGGTGGAGACTCGTACCCCATATGCACACTCTCCAGGTTTGGCAGTGTGATTATGTCCTGTGCTGTTTGTGTTGTACCAGACAAGTCATTATAATTAGAATCCTCTTTTTCAATTGTAATGTTATTTTTTATTATTATTATTATTATTATTATTATTATTATTATTAATATTGTTATTCTTAGTGGTAGAAGAAGTAGTAGGCAGCAGCAATATGAGGATATTCTGGTAATCTACTCCCGTTGAACCCTATGTTTTTAATATGTTATCAGTTTCGTTTTGCTCATTTCGGCTTTACGGGATCAGCGCCTTAAGTTTCGTTTCTCATGACAGGCTTGCTATCTGGGTGCACTGGCTTTATGTAACCGAGATGGACCGCCTTAGTATAACAGATATGTCACATGAGAAACAGAGTAGCACCGCCCCTGTGGACTGTCCAGGCATTCAAATAAAAGCGCAGTCTCCCTTATTTCATTTGAGACGCACATAGAAACTGGGTTGATGAACGACCCGGTGTATCCCATTTAATATTTTGATCATCATATCAATCTGCCATAATGGTTAAACTTAAAATGTCCGTGCTCCGCCAAATTGGACTCGACTTCTTTGAGTTCCTGAATGAGAGTGATCAAGCATCCATCACTGACAGAATAGAACTGAGAGACATTTACAACAGAGACTTCAGGAGCAGGTGAGTTATTCTACATTACTGAGACATTAAAGCAGACCTCTATGTGTGTTTGACAGTTCTGTAAATTAAATGTGTTTATGTTTATTTTAGGAATGAAGGGATCAGGGATCCAAACTTCAGTTCAGTCCTCTATGCCCTGAAGGCGTCCAACAAAATAACAAGACGAGGAGACATTATTCGCTTCAAATCCACGGTCAGCACTTCCGCATTATGTTTTTAGGCATTTAAGCTTATTTCAAATGTATGCAAAGGTATCTGCATTTACAGCTTTTAAAATGATAAAGCAGTATCAGTGTGATATATTTGGTTTTCATCAGCTTTTTAATCGAGATCAACCCTTGAGGCACATTTATCAATACAATGTGAACACCTGATAAAGTGGAAATACAAAGCTAATCTTCATCTGTATTTTATGGTTTTACGCAACATTGTTTAAGTTAGTTAGTACACAATATATGTAGTATTTTAATAATTTTAAATCACTTTATTATGAGTTAATTACTTGCTGTAAATCAAATTAGTCGTTTACAAATGTAATCTAAGTTTAAATGCTCTAAATGACGGGTCAAGTCTATTACACATCTGAGCACACAATAAGTTGGTCAAGTTGCACCACAGATCACTGCTACAATGTAAAGTTTAAATACATGTTTATTTATTTTTTAATCTTGGCTCTAAAACAACGCTATTCTGGTGGATGAGTTATTAATAATGATTTAATATTATGGAAACATATGAAATGGGAGTTTCAGGGCTTTAATGTCAAACCGAAAACAGCAATGTGTAAATTCTTATGAAAAAGTGTTGCCTCCTAAAACCGGATGACTTGCAAAATCGCTGTTTGTGTCACTTCCTCAGAAACAAAACTTACGGTCCTAGAAAAATCCTGTTTGAATGTCTTAAGACAAAGCTTGCTTGTTATACTAACTTGCATTTGTAAAGATTATTTTTATATGCAGATTAAATTACTTTAAAAGCAGGCAGGGATACCATTAGGTCGATTCTGTAAACAAAAAATCATAACAGGAAACTTAGTTACGTGATTGAGGAATTTTTAGGAATTCTCCATCTGAAGATAAAATTTACACTAAGTGACCCTCTGAACAGGTCACAGCTCTTTTTATGGACCAATGGCATTCACCAAGGGGCCGTCGGCCAGAACCAGTCGAGAGTGGAACAGCCAGTCCCGGGACATTACAGGCCTATACCTCTGAAGATCAGGCACAGACGGGAGTTAGAGCCAGGAGGAAACTGGCTAGCCTTCTGATGAACAAACTCAAGACAGACCGGTAACATGAATAACCACGCACTGTTTACATTTTTGACACAGTTTCGTTCACTATTTCGTTCTACACTGCAATCAACAAACAAAGTGTCTTCTTTGGAGTCCAGGCCACAATAACAGGCTCAAAGTGGAAATCTCTATGATATTCATTTAAACAAAATTCTGTTGAGTCATTATCTATATCTATATATATATATATATATATATATATATATATATATATAATAGATATAGCTGCGTCAGTGATGACATTCCCGGAAAAAAATGCTGGACTACAGTTTTTCTCCATTGTGTACACATAAAAAATGTAACTATGCAAACAACTCTTTAACATGTGAAAAGCTCATGTATCAAGAAAACAGATTCTAGACTGCTAAACTTTAACTAAGTTCCATTGTTTTCACTGAAATAGAAATTCTAAAACAACCAGGACTGATTTATTTTGATTGGTGTGGCAAAAAGCAGTTGTGAAAATAGCGAGGGTAATGTTGTCAACATAAACTGCAGAAGCTAGGATGGCTAGCAGGCTAAAAAAGCAGTCCACAAAGTTGCGAATTAAACAGCTTCTCATCAAATATGTGACTGTCATTAACTTCTTGCGCTGACCCTGCATTAACTACCTTCTCTTCTGCCTGTATTATTTCGCCACACAGCAATAAAAGAACAATAAATATGAAACTACATTTTAAATTTGGCTCTGCAATGTCCAAAGTCACACACACCGCTCCTCTGACTTTAATACAGTGGATCATAACCTGCTCTTTTTCGCCTCACAGGGCTCAGTTCATCTGTGACAAAAATGGTATTTGCATCGACTCCGACAATCAGTTTGAGGATGGGAAACTTTGCTTGCATTATGATGGCTCATGTGAGGTAATTATGTTATGACTGCCACATTCTCTGATGATCATCTGATGATCATCTGATGAAACGCTTACGTGCATTTGGTGGAGGTACAAATGTGAAGGTCCACTGCATAGACCTGTTTTTTTTTTTAAACAGTGCGTGGTAAATCTGAACGTGAAGAACACTGGAACAGGACCTGTGTATTTCACCTACTACACCCCACTGCACTGGCTCAGGGACTTCATGATGAAGGATGAGTGCAACGTGACCAAGACAAACCCTCTGTGTTTACAACCAGGTAATGCAAACATCATAAACAAGTTTCATTTGATATGAACTCATGATGATAGAAGAGATAGCTGCACGCTTAGATCTATGCAGAGTACACTTTATTTAATAAATTAATTAATAAAGTAAATTAAAGTGTACTCTTATCTCTTGGTCCCTTTGATACTTCCAGCACCTTAGTGAAGATTGAGCCAGGTGGAGCGGTGGTTATTGTGCATTTCCATACCAATTCACGATGCCATATTTGCTACCCTGAGAGAGAATTTATTGACACAGTAAAGCCCTATGTCTACACTTAACATTATTACCATTTATGTCTTGTTCTCAGGTGACACATATAAAGTCCAGGTCAGCTTCCGCTGCAGTTTGGTTGGTTTCTATCCGGCTACATTGGCCTTTGAATTCAAACCAGACCTGCAGCCCTCCACCGCTGCGTTCCACATTGTGCGCTACATTGAGGCTCAGTGTATAACTGCCTTAGGGCTGGAGCTGGCACCTGAAGCCCCCTACAAACCCCGCTCCCTCCCTGCCTGGACCCCTGAGGTCAATTACACGATTGTGGATGGACAGCGACCTGAAGGGTATGAGCGCTCACTCAAAACACTGTTCAATATACAGCAGATGTTAAAAAATGGAATGTTGTAAGTCTCCTAGTGATGTATCCAACCTTTTTCATTTTGTCTCCTCTTACCAGGCTGTCAGTGCTCCATCTAAAAAATGTGATTGAGCTAAAAAAGTATCAAATACCAGCATACATGAACCAGCTCGTCCAGTCTCTGAAGCAGCCTACTTACTTCTGTGACAAAAGGTAAATTCATTTAAGTTGTTGATGTGTTTGCCTGATGTGTTTTCGATTTGATGTGGTTTATAAATCAGTGTAGTCATTAGAAAAGAAGTTTACATACAAATAACTTGCAACAGCATTTACCATTTTGAGGGAAACATAATGCCGTACAGTTTCTGTTTACCATCAACATGATGAGGAATTGTTGTTTATTTAAGTTGCAAAAATGTTGATGCTATGTCATCAGTAAAATGTTAATTGGCAATACTCATCCTTTGTTTTTTTCGCCCAAATATCTGATCTTGCCATACAATATCCACCTGTATTGACTACCACTTTATGAACCTGTTTATGGTTATGTTTAGACACGGGTAAGGGAAAGATTGTGGTCTTGGTTTACACTGAAAATTCTGCAGTGTCTTTAATCACGAGACACAACGTGTTAAAAAACATTCAACTGAAAACCAACGTTTTTTGTTGTTGTTTAAACTTAACTATAGACAAGACTCAGGATGATAACCTGGTTTCTGGTCTTACAGTCCCGCACTATCCCCCCTTACATATTAAAAACAACCTATCTTCTTTTGTATAATATATACACTGCCATACATCGTTTCTTTCTATTTGATCTGTTTAGAAGGGCCTTGCTGGAAGGTTCCCTGAGCTGGGAAAACTACACTGAGAAGTTTCAGCTGCTGCTGTATCTGGAGGAGCTTCAGATGGAGGTGGACATCAAGAGATACAACATCCCCAACAGTGATAACGAGCATGCCGTCATGCAGAGAGATCACTATAACAAGAAACTTCTCATTCTGGAGGTTATTATGAGCTCTCACTCATTCACTTTCAGTACTCACATCATCTCTCATTCCCTCACATTTCCTCTGTTAATAGTTTTTTTAAGAGGAGCTATCTAGCTCTAGCTAGCTACCTAAATAGTATATATAATGCCTGTAGAGGAGGAATAAATAAAACAGCCATTGCATATTATCAATGGAATTCTGACATGAAACAGACAGGCAGTTGTTAAGGTTTAAAAGATAATTCCTGTAACTTTTTTACACAGCCATTATACTGGCTAAAGTGAAATTAGCATTCCGGTTGTGATGCATTATGATCAAAGAAAAAGGAAATGTAGGATGAAGAAAACCAAAAGACAAAATTTGTCATATATATATTTTAAATTATTTTACATAGCAACATATCCACCGCCATATTCACTGAGATAAAATTAATTTACTTGTTTCCTTGTTTTTTGTTCACGTGCCAGGTACCTGGTGTGTCTGAGAACCGCCCATCTGTGCTACGAGGGGATTCGCTGCTGGCGTATCCTGCAGGAGAAAAAGGGGTGAAGTACCGCGGCTACGTCCACAGTGTGCAGCTGGACAGTGTCAAACTCGGCTTTGGGTCAAAGTAAGACATTACAATAACACACAATTGGTTGATGCCTTTTTGGCAACATTTTTTATACAGTTTTATCTACTGTTCTGTTTTATCTGTTTACCTTAGTTTTGTCTTGCTTTTTTCTGTGGCCTCACTGTTTGGCTTTCTGTTGTTATATTGCCTTGTATCCTCTTTTACCTTTGCTTTGTCAGTCAAAGCACTTTGTGACTGTTTTTAAAAGTGCTATAGGATTAAAGCTATTATTATAATTAAGAAATAAGATGATTCATTTATTTGACTCATATTTAACAATGTTTATTAATACTAAAGATACACGCATCTTTGTTTGCAGATTGCTGGATTACTTTCTAGATGGCATGAAGTTCAATGTTGAGTTCATTGTCAACCGCCTGACTGTGCGCGTTCAGCACCGAGCAGCAGAGCTGGCAACTGCATTCGGACTGGGAGAGGTGTTGTTCCCCGCTGCATCTGCCGACTCCTCTCAGCAAACTGAGCCTCCCCGACTCAGGTTAGGAATGCTAGCATGTAGACTGCATATCCTGGTGCAATGAGCTGGCTGGCTGTTTTACAGCACAGATGTCTGGAGTATCCCTCCCTGTACATACCGAATAAATAATGTAAGAGACTGAGCTGCAATATGATCACATTAGAAACATTATACTTAAAATCCATGCCGAAAGTCACGTGCACAGTCACCCAAGTGCACATAAAGGAAACCTGTTCCAGGCTTTAAACAGCATCAAAAAAAAAACAGGAGGCAGGTGGGACCAGAGCAATACCCTAACTACAGCTTCAAATATGGAGGGAAAAATTAAGATCCCCATGGTGATAACAGAAAAAAATGCTTAAATCCGAGTAAACACTAAAAGATGCCGCTGTACTGCAATAAATATCGTGTTAATGGAGACATTTTAAAGAGCTTTCTCATAGTCATATAACAAGACAAACCCCTTACTTGTGTAATCTGATAAGAGTATGTGATTCACTGTGCATTTAAACATGACGGCTGACTCTCTCTACCCATTACTCTGCTCTGACATCATACCTCTGTTCCTGTGTCTTACTGTCAATAGGCTGTTTGACTCAAAGCTGGAAAAAAACCCAGAGCAGTATCAGGCTGTACAACACATTGTCGCTGGCTCATCCAAACCTGCCCCTTACCTGGTGTTTGGCCCACCTGGAACAGGTACAGCGAGTACCAGCATATTACTGTGTTATTGTCTTCAATAGAGCTGTACTGTTTAGCAATTTAGGGTATCTTGTCTGTTCAGGCAAAACTGTGACTCTGGTGGAGGCCATAAAGCAGATAGAGAAGACCCAGGCGTCCTGCCACATCCTGGCCTGCGCTCCCTCCAACAGCGCTGCCGATCTGCTCTGCAAAAAGATTCTGGAACACGTGGACAAGTGTAAGGTGTTCCGCATGTACGCCAGCAGCCGGGACCCAAAATATGTCACTGAGGAACTAAAGGTCAGTGTCTATGAATTCGATGCATGCGGTTTGTTTTCGAGGTGAAGCATCTCTTTGATGCAGAAAGTAACTGACATTCATTCACTCTCATTCAATTGGTCACAGTTAGATAATCTACTTACAAGTGGGCTCTATGATGCAAAGCAGTGTCTATAGAAGACACAAAAATACTGCTACACTTCCTGCTGCTTTATGTGCTTGATTATGTTTTCCATCCTCATTAAGACTTTTGTACACGGACATTGTGGTACCTTCACAGGAATGCTCTAACCTGGTAGGGGAGTGTTACGTTTTTCCTGCTAAAGAGAAGCTGATGGAGTATAGGATCATGGTCACCACCCTGTTAACCGCTGGAAGGTAGTGAATGACTGACAGTGCAGTTTGCTCACCTGCATGACACCATAAAAAAAATTGCATTTCACTGTTGCATACTGCAGTATTTACATTCTGTTTGTATTCTCTGTCATCCAAACAGTCAAGTCCACAGATGAACTTCTGAGAGTTTTCTATCATATATGTTCTCTCTGATCTCTTCAGGCTGGTTACAGGAGACATTCCTAATGGTCATTACACTCACGTGTTTGTGGACGAGGCAGGACATGCTGTGGAGACTGAATGTTTGGTCCCATTGGCAGGTAAAAAAAAAAGGCAGTCAGTTTTCTGTAAATCTATTGAACTTGCTTTATGTGTTGATTGATTTTTGTTATCTGTTGGACAAAGGGTGCTCAATACATTTGTTGGATAAAATGTGTGATAACATTAAGGCAACAGCCTTTTGTTTTTATCTATCATATCCTATTGCTCACAAAGTCAAGGAAACCTATTTTAAAATAGTATCAGCAATTTAGTGCTTTTCTTAGTTAGTGATTTTCTATCCTAAATATTTAAATTTGAAGTGCATCTTTTGTTCATCAGGAGCTGAAACCATTGACCATTTCAAAAATGTTCTTACACTAGTTGGTTTTAGACTGATATCCATAATTGGTTGTCATTAAAAATGTAGAACTTTGAAAACTTGGATGCAAGAATTCGGATATGGTTAATCTTGTGATTATTTTGGGTAAATATAATTGAATACAGTACAGTACTCATTTTTATGTTTCATGTATAGTTTTGCCAAGTTCTACAAGTCATTTCAATTAATGTTAAAAATGAATAGAAAGTTTTTTTTAAATTATAATGAAAAAAATATCTCTTGTAGTTTAATAATACCTTTTTTGTTTACTGTTTGTGCCCAATTGCGTTGCAGCATAATTTCCACCATTGTTGATTGTACTGGTTTTGTACATTTTCCTTGTGCCAAAAAAATACAAAAAACAAAACGAAGGGCTGCTCGATGCAGAGTCGGGTCAGGTTGTTCTGGCTGGAGACCCCAAGCAGCTCGGACCCATTCTCAGATCACCTTTTGCTGTCAAATTTGGCATGGGTAAGTACAGATACACTCACATACACACTGTCTTGTTTATAACACTGTAGTTTGAATAAATGAGGATACATAGTTCTGCAACAGTTTTTGTTAGCTGAAACACAGACTTACACTTATTAACGTTGAGTTGCTCTACTTGTGTGTCTATTTCTGGAGTTAAAGTCTCTTGTATCTGCAGGAGTGTCCCTCTTGGAGCGCCTGATGACTGATTTCCCTCTGTACCAGAAGGACGAGGGCGTGTTCAACAATCGCTTTGTCACCAAACTGCTGCGCAACTACAGGTTCGGTGCTAGAGAGTGTTATAGGCATTCCTCGACAGAAATTATGTGCTTGATTTTGATTTGATTTTGTTTATACAATTAAGGTCCCATCCTGCCATTCTGAAGGTTCCCAATGAGCTCTTCTATGACAACGAGCTGCAGTATTGCGCAAATGAAATTTTGCGCAGCTCCTACTGCGGATGGGAACACCTCAAGAACAAGGTAATGCTTTTTATTTTATTTTATTTTAACAGTATCACGTTCATACTGTTAAGAACATGTGCAAACAGAAATGCACATTTAGAAATAAAATAATTATGATAAATAAAAAATGACCACCAGTACACCTGGACCTCATGACTTAATTTATTTATTTTTTTATTCAATATTAAATGCAGCCATTCATTCTCATTCTAGAGCTAAAACAATTAGTTTCTTAATCTATTAGTTAAGTCAATAGCATTTCCATTAAGTGTTGTTTTCCCATCCATCCAAAGATGCACTTTATGGTTCCCTCTGTAAATAAATATCAACTAACAAACTTAGTTGTAGTGTTTGATGTCAATTCTAACCAAATTTCTTTTTAGTTTAGAGGGTATAATGTCAAAAAAAGAGTTTCTTCAAAGACTAAACGATTCAAATTATTGAGAAAAAAGTTGCAGTCTAATTGATAATGAAAACATTTTTTCGAACTAATACTGTGTTATTTTCTACCTTTTTGATAGGAGATTGTCATTGAATGAAATTACATTTAACATCTTATTTAATATAATGATTTTACGGAATAACATTTTTTTTTATAAAATGTTTTCATAGGGAATGACAGAGAATTCAGATTGATATACATTTCATCATTGATGATTGTTAGTGACAGTAGGGAGGCCAACTGATTTGTCTGCTCAGTATTCAAAATAAATTCTCCCAAAACATTTTCTTTTTAATGTTTACTTTAAAAAAAACTTACTTATATCTCACATACCTCTCAGGCCTTCCCGGTGATCTTCCGAGGTGTGAATGGTATTGACCTGCGTGAGAAAAGCAGTCCTTCCTTCTTCAACGTAGCAGAGGTGGAGGTGCTCATGGACTATGTGAAGAAACTGCTGCAGACAGGTGGCAGGAAGGGCTTGGCTACCATCTCACCCAGTGACATAGGCATCATCGCTCCCTACAGGAAACAGGTCTGAAATAATTCAACACACACAACACAAAAATGTATCTTATTGTTGTTAAAGACTACTCTTGCCCAAGTCCAAAAGAACACAGGTTAAAGTGGAAAAAATGTAATTATGTATTGTTTAAAAGCTGGATTTGTTCCCCCCCCCCCTGTGTGTCACATAGGTGCAGAAAATCCGCAAGGCCCTGGAAAAAGTTGGGAAAGACTGTCATTTTAAGGACTTGAACGGCCTAAAGGTAACAAAATATTTCACACTTAAGTAATGTGAAACAAACAGCAGAGGAAGTGTCTTCAGTGTGTATAACACGTGTGTCAGGTTGGTTCGGTGGAGGAGTTCCAAGGTCAGGAGAGGAGAGTGATCATGGTGTCTACAGTCCGGAGCAGCCCCAATTACGTAGAGATAGACAAACGGTTCAACCTGGGCTTTGTCAAGAACGAGAAGGTATGCAAAGCAAACACATTCATACACGGTGGATGTACACACAAAACATGATTGTGACTTGCTCTTTTCTTTCCCAGAGATTCAACGTGGCTGTGACTCGGGCTAAAGCCCTGCTGATCGTGGTGGGAAACCCCACTGTGCTGAACACAGATCCTACCTGGGCCCGGTATGTGCCATATGTCTGCTTCTGATTTCTGCTCTCAGCAAACATATCAACACATCATTTTAAATTCACAAATTCAATACATTATTTTCTCCTTCCATGCTCGTCTGCAGATTCATCCAGTACTGTCAAGATGAAGGAGGCTACGAGGGTTATGTGCACGTAGAGGAAGAGGATGACGTGGTGGAGAGACTCGCTGCCCTCTACATCAACATTGATATTGAAGGTGACAGACACATCTTTGTTTTTATTAGCACCACCACTCAAATATGAACATTTTGGAATTGATGTTAAAATTGTGCACCTGTTTTCTTTCTGTGGATCTTTTCTTGCCAGTGGAGACAGCAGAGAGCGCTGTTCAGCAGCATTTGGACCCCGAGTGGAGGAGCGACCTGTGAGGGAAACTACAGTACAACCTTCCATCCTGATTCTTTTTGCAACAAGGTTCCAAGACAAGATTTTATATTTTTACTTAAATTCTTAAAAAAAAAAAAAGGGCTTAGTGTTGCCTTTCTTCGTTATTTCCAAACAAATAAAGCATTAATTTAGACCTTAATGTCAACTATATGCACTTGACCAAAGACCCTTAATGACAGGGAGCGGATTCATATTTGGAGCAGTTTGTCTTCAGCTACCTCATTGGACTGAACAAACACCCGTTTACTTCAGAACAGCTGCAAACTCTCCTTTTTACCTGGTTTAAGTTACAAAAAAGTATGTAAGAGACTTGATTCTTCAATTTAAAATCATTGATATTGGAGTTTTATTTAATTTTACCAAAAATGTCAATCTCAGGGTCATTAAACTTATTTAATTTATTCAATCATCGCCACTCTTTTATAATCATAGTATATGTCCATGTGTCCAATCCATTTTGGGGGGAAATCAATATTACAAAGCTTTGTAAGAGAGTATTGACAATAAAAATTGTTTGTGGTCCATTTTGAACTGTTTTGCATTTTCTGAAATATCTAAGCAGTTTTAAAACATAAAATATATTATGTCATCCAAACAAATCCCTATTGCTAATGGGAAAGTTATGATATGAAAGTCAATGCATTTATAAGGAGATTTTAGACGCACTGCTAAATTTTAAGTTTTGATTTAGCAAACAAAGTCAAGTTAGTTTGTATAAAAAAAAAAAACAAGCAAGCACGCTAAACCAAACCAGTTAAGATAACGTAGTATTTAAAAAATACTTTAATAGCATGGTTTTCTCATCCACACATTCAACACATCCCACTCCTGTTTGTAAAGCGTCATCACAATCAACATTTCTCTGGAACTATGGTGTTTAACATAAACAGACTGAGGCCCTGTCCGGAGACTAGCCCAATCTGGCAACATTCTGATCCACGTGGATCTGACTGTACTGGATAACAAAATCACCACAATTCTAACTTATGACGTTGGTAAGATCAATATACCATTAAATATACTTAGTGTTTTAAGGGCTCTTTTATTACAGCACCGCTATGCAATATGTTCGGCATTCATCTCTTTGCATCAGAGGGCTGCCTGTAAGAAGATGAGGTGGTTTTATGATCATGTCACTTAGCGATAAGGACAATGCACTTGTGGAGAAAATTATTATTATATTGTGGTTGCTACCACTGATAGTTTTTCACCACAATTCTGTTGCAATTTCTTCTGTGAACGGCACTTTCATGATGCATTAATGCAGCTCTGAGCCCAAACACACCACCGTTGTTCTCAGACATAATCTGTTTATCAGTTGGTCCTACTTCAATGACCGGACACTGGCCACACACTCAGATATGCTTGTTACTCCAATCACATTTCGTGCTATGTCCCTTTTGTGTAGTGTCAAATAAAGGCCTATTACACACCAACAAAGCCCCAATTTCAAATATTCTAGAGAGATACTGATCTGTTGAGCCAAACTGAGGAGATATCAAATTGGTGATGACAAAATTTGAGCTGTCAACTGGAAATTTTATTAAAACTTTTATGCACAGAATATACCTATAATATGTCTGAATTGTATACATTGTGCATCCATTGTGTGTCAAGACGAGAAACCTGTAGATTCAGTATAAAGTGATGCATAATGACTGTATACTGGATCTCATTTTACTCTCAGTGCAGCGTTCAGACAGAAGGCTCGTTTGGGAACGGAGTTGACGTCTTGGTAGAGGCAGGTCTGTCAGACTCAGAGCCAGAGTGAGCGTGACTGAGTACTGTGTCCATGACAATAGACCACTGTCTCCAGTGCCGGTTTAAGCCATCACCATGGAAGAAAGACACAGCAAGGTGCAGTCCAAAACCTCTCCACACAAATAGTTGCTGCTGCTTCGGTTTAGGAAAGGTGTCAGTGGATAAATGAAGAGTGCTCTAAAGGCTCTAAATTTAATCCTTAATGCCAGAAGACAATGCTGAGGAACATAGACCTGTGCTGACCAAACACAAATGAATAGTGGTGTGACATATAGGGGGATCGTGAGCTAAGCTGATGTATAAGGAGACAGTGGGACATGCAGGTTGAAGAGAGGCAGGGGTTCCATACTATTGAAGCAAATCTTAAAACTGTCTTGCCATTCAGGAGGCATGTGAGCTACAAGACCCTTCTCTGTAAACAATAACACAGTAATGATATATTTGTAAAGTATATGCACATATAAATACAAACACACATTAATATAAGAGGGGGGACAGGTCCTTCACACCAACAGGCTGGTCTGCTGGTGGAAGAAAACAGAACAGCAGACAAACAGAAACAAAGGTGTGTGAGTAGCAGAGGAAATAGAGTTAAAAAAAAAAAAGGCTGATTTGTTTTGCTTCTAAACAGGTGTGTCAGTCTTTCATATTCTCCTGTGGCATATCTGCATCTGTGAAGTAAGTATAGTCCACGGAAGCCATTGATTTAAGGTTTCTCTAGGTTTGCTCTGTGTGCAAGGAGGGGGGATCCTCCCTCGGGTGCTGATTGGCCAACAGACTCCGTCCCTTCACAGAAGCTGGCAGCCGCCCCTCTTCTTGCGCTTGCGGACCTGCAGCGCTGCTCTGGTGGCCATCTCAAACACCTCCCGCACACCGTCCTTGGTCTTGGCGGAGCACTCCAGGTAGCCAAAGGCACTGATGCGGTTGGCCATGTCTCTGCCCTCCTCAGACTTCACAGGCTCCTGGAGGTTTAATGTAAAGATGGCGGGTTAAAGTGACTGTAGGTGTTCATTCTACAGGGTGAACAGGGATTAGTGATGCACAGTGGTAGAATTTTATAATACATTTACTCAAGTACTGACGTTTTAGACAGGGCAGGGACTCTAAAACCAGATGATGATCGAATTGAATATGATGCATTGCTGCGGATTAAACTACCCAACAGTATATAAAAGAGTTAAACTGAGCACAACCTTAAACATAGGCAGGAGTAAATGCACATTTACATAAAGCAGCTTTAGCTTTACTTTTGAAACATCGTATATAATAGCAAAAACACTGACAGGGAACATTTTACTACACAATTAGTACTTTTCCTTTTAAACTTAAAGTACATTATGCTGATAATACTTGCATAGTTTGACTTAAGTAAGGTTTCGAATGCAGGGGTTTTACTTGTGTTGGAGTATTTTCAGGGAGTGCTATAAGTACTTTTACTTAGGTAATCTGAATCAGAATACTTCTTCCACTACTAGTGTTGGGATAGTGTTGGGATACAGTAATATAAAAGGACATAGTGACAGACACACACCTGTTTCATCTTGGCCAGCTCCCTGCGTGTGTGTTCATCATTCCTCAGGTCCTTCTTGTTACCCACGAGAATGATCGGGACGTTGGGACAAAAGTGTTTGACTTCAGGCGTCCATTTCTCGGGAATGTTCTCTGCAAGGATGAAAATATAAATAAATATAAAAACAAGTCAAGTCACTGCAAAGCAAATTCCCATCTTATTTCCCTACAAGGACAGTTGGGAGGGGGCCATGCAGTTTCCCTTGAGAGTGTACAGACATAAATATCAAGAGGTCACTGACCGCTCCCTGACACATGGCCAAGCATGCTAGCTAAACTCTGCGCTGTCTGGAGGGAGACGCCATACTGTGATGGAGTACGCATGCTAACCGTGTCATAGTCCATAACAACAACACTGTGGGAGAAAGCCCCAGGAAATGTGCTTGTTTATCTTGATCCCTTTTAATATGTAAACAACTGAATTAAAATGCATCTATGAAGAGCCACTGTCTTAAGGATGCATTGATCTGAATCAATCTACAATAGTTTCATCTTGGATTCTGTTCATCAACTTCTAATTGACCTCAAGATGTACTTTTGTACTGCATTTTAAGGTGCTTAATAGGAGATTGGGAACATTCCGAATGCCTCTCAACGGCTCTCAACATTGCGACTCCTGAGCCAGCGAGTTGTAGCCTACAGTTCTAGCAGTACCAGCTACAGCAAACGTCCTGACGGAGCCAACAGTGTTAACCTGACGGGGGAATCGGATGTTGGACGCTGTGCTTCCGCAACGACGCTGTGGTTGTAGACGGCGTTCTCAGCTCTGAGCAGTGCAGAGCTGCGGCTGGGAGCTAGCCAGTGGGGCACGCTCACATGCACAAATATGCAGAGTGGGTCTGATATGATCACACACAGAGGGAGAGGGAGGGACTTCCTTCTCCACTCAGGTAGGAATTACTCCACTGTATCTTTACATAGCTAATAGTTGTTTGCCGTTATATCTTTAATGTTCTGAATGCCGTACATTGCTCCTTTAAGATACATTTTCCCCAATTATTTATTCAAATTGCTGTAGCTGAGAAACCGTCATGTCCAAAGTGTGCAATTGACTAAACCAGAACAGGAAAGCTGACTAACAGTTAACAGTGATGCTTGTCTTGACAGCATCAGCAGGATTAATTACAACACCAATAAGGTAATCATACTCATGAATAGACGCCATCTAAATAAGCATTACATTTTCATAAAATGGATCATTAACGAGGCAGACAAAAATGTGGACATTTAATGGAGCATTTGTCAAAATGCCTTCCTGCATCTGTATGAAATATTATCATTTTTTCTATGCAAATAGTTATAACCAGGTTATTATTCGCCTGTATTTCCCTTGAATCTTCTATTTTGTGGATTGAATCCATATATGCACTTTGTCTCGCTTCTTTGAGATTGCTAAAAAACTATTCAAAATAAAAATAAATTAAATTCTGTATAAACGTCTGAAGAAACATAACCAGCTGCCTTGACTCACTGAGGTAGCACAACAAAGATCAAAAACATTTGTTTTATTTATATCACTATTTTATTCCTTCTGTGTCACTGAAACTCTGCTGTGATGCCAAAGAGTTCTTACATTACTTTCATGGGACGGATCAATTTTTTCTAAAACGTTACTTGAGGTTCTGCTAAGTGGGTAAACAATTTGTGTGCAGCCTTACCTAAACTGTCGGGGCTATCTATGGAGAAGCACATGAGGATAACGTCTGTGTCGGGGTAGGAGAGAGGCCTCAGTCGGTCATAGTCTTCCTGACCTGCTGTGTCCCACAACGCCAACTCCACCTGAGAGAGAGGAGAGAGGGGAACATAAGTGAAGCAACTGGCTGCTAGCAAATAGCACAATTCAAGAAACATTATTAGGGTAGAAAATATCCCCCTTCATCTACAGCAGGATGAAGAAGGGAAAAGTGAACATAGAAAAAGAGAATATGAGAGATGAAGGAGAAATAGGATTTATAACAATTCATTCCTTTCATGCCTAAAAAGCATCTCCCCAGAGCTGGAGATTATTCCCACAGGATATTCTTAGGCTGTTAATCAAACCGTTAGCAGACTCAGCGTGTTACCTGACCTGCTCTAGATAAAACAAATGCCAAGCAAAAAAACATTTGTGCTCAGCCAGGTCTGTAGCACATGATACAATACAACCCAAAAGCACCATATAGGAATGGCTTCTACAATTAGCCTACAAGTGTCATTGCATGAATACATCGTGTGGCTTTTTTCTGTAAACATCTCCTAAACGATCTATATATATTATCTTAAACTGTAATCTAGACCTAGTTTATCCTGATTATTTAATCCTGTAGTATCCTCGCCCACATTGCAATCACAGTTGGAGAACTGTGCCTGATACAGCTGAGGACTGGGGAAAAAACAAGAGAGCAATTACAGCATGTAAGCAGTCACTCTGGACTTGTCTCAGGTCTGCACTCATGTCTTGCCAAGTCCTGCTTGTTGGCCGACAAAGTGCCAGACTGGATGGTTACACTGCTCTCTGGCATTTTCCATAGTATGTGAGACGGTGGGCTGACGTTGACTATGACAAACCTGTGTCCATTTATGCTGCCTTCTATTAGTTTACCACTAGATGTCTCTCAGGAGACAGCCTCAGATATGTATTTTACAGAAGGCTTCCTGTCTGAACTCCTCTTTTCAGCCCTCTTCTTGGTTGTTGTAACCACAACTAAATTTAATCAAAGAATGATAAGTAGAGGGAAGCTGTAAATTGAACTGTGACACTGACTTACAATATTGCACTACACCAAATACCTTTTTTTTTTTTTTTTTATCTGTCTACCACAGTTGAGGGACTTGGAGTACAGTCAACTTTGTATTATACCGCACGGGAAACGGGAACAGGAAATGGGAGATTAGTCATGATGCATGAGGAGAGGGGTTTCAACACTGGGCAGGAAGGTGGCACTGATCCATTTCCTGTTGTTGGCTGGACGTCTGCTGCTTTATAACAATGAAAAGACCAAAGGATTTGTTTACAATACGCGATTATCCCCATCGGTCTTGATAGCACATGGTTCTCAACCAGCAGGGCCAACAGGGTCACATTTTTAGCACTACAGCAGCAGTTTTAGTGTCACATAAACTTGCCTGTTCTGAGGAAGGTCTCAGATTATCAGTGGCGGAAGAAGTACTGATCCAAGTATAAGTACTCCATTTAAGGTAAAAGTACTCCATTTAACATCCAACTTAAGTGGAAACACAGAAGTATCACCAGCTAAATGTACAGTATTGGAAGTAGAAGTACTTATTCTTCAGTAAAATGATGTTAATGATATATTATTATATATAATATATATGATTAGACTGTCAATACTGGTGGAACGATGTGTGAGCAGCTGGTGCTGTTGTAGCTGGTCGAGGTGCAACTAGTTTGAGCTACTTAATATTACAACCAGATAGTGATCCAGTGGTGTCCAACCTAGGGGGTTGGGCCCCAACATCAGGTCACAAGATAAATCTGTATTTCAGGTCGTGAGATGATTTTGTCTCTAATCTTTGCTTCTTTGTTAAATATTGGATAATTTCACATCTGTTGGGCCTCAAACAGTTATTCTGATTAATCCCATTTTAGTTTAGAGGGTAAATAGTTCTTTGGTGGAATTTCTATCATGTCTGACATCATACATATGACATAAGCCCCAACCAGACTGTTTGTAAGAGGTCCCAAGGTAAACGTTTGCAAACTACTGTTTTTTGTTAACAATAAGTTATATTTTATCAGCATATCCTTTTTTTGTGTGTGTTATTTTGAAAAACAACTAGTCAGCAAAATGTAGTGGAGTAGAAAGTACAATATTTCCCTCTAAAATAAAAAGTAAGCTCATAATTTGACCTAAATACTGTACTTAGTTCATTTTCAACACTGTTCATTATTCATAATCATCGAACCAAAACAAATAAAAAAATGTACATTTCAAGTATAAAGTACCTGTTTGCCATCAACTTCAATGTCAGCGATGTAGTTCTCAAACACAGTGGGGACGTAGACCTCTGGGAACTGGTCCTTACTGAAGACGATGAGCAGACAGGTCTTCCCATGCTCCATCACCAACTATCACCAACTTCTTCCTGATGGCTGCCATCTACAAACAGGAAACACGTTGGTTAGTCTTTATATTAAGAATTGAGAGATGGATGATGGTTAACCATATACTCAGTAAACTGGTGAGAACGGAATCTCTTTAAAAGACAGGAAGGAGGTGAAACAATCCAACCAGAAATAGTAAGAGTTAGAGAACAAGGGTGGAAAAAAAGAGATGATCCAAGTCTGTTTCAGAGCCGCACCCTCTTCCCTTTCCTGGACTGCGTCCTGTGTGTGAGGTGAAAAACAGAGTCAGGCTGAGGGTTCAGCACTGGTCTGGAAGAGTTGTGGGAGGGAAGGGAACAGGAGGAGAGCAACAGTGTTTGCAAAGCTGCCGACTCAGAGCTCTAACACACTACTGCACATGCACCACCTCTGACACGGTCACATTAAAAATGATCCTAAATGTGTCACTTCTTCATCCCTGTGGCCTTGTGATCTACAGTTATTTGTTGACACCTCTGTATTGCATACAACATTCTCCCATTCTCTTTGCTTGTAGCCCTGAAAGGTGTGTATATGTGAGTGAAATGTGGCTTGCCAGAGAAAGATATGGCCACACACACACGGATCAATAACCATCTCCCACAAGCTGACAATAATGGAGAGGAGGCAGTAGGTGATGAGACAAAGTACTGGCTGCCTGCAGCATCAGCTTTCAACAAACTAAGACTTTCTGAACCAAAAGGTCTACACCTCTGCCATCACACATGCAGCGTCCAAATCACAGCTGATGAATAGTGGAGAAATATACACAGATTATTTAAAGCAGCTATAATAAATAGTTTTATATTATTAATGGATCGTATGATTATTTGTATGTGGATTCCTCAGCTCTACACAGCTTTTTAGCACATTTCAGCTTATTGTTTTGGTTTTAAGACCCATCATTTTTACTGTTTTGAATGTATTCTCACCGCTCTCAGTGTTGCTTTTGGCTACAGCAGGCAGCTATTTTCAGTAAAAAAAAGTAAGATCCCCACTTTCCACTACCTGCGCAGCACCAACGGCAGAGCCCAGCTGGCGAACATAGTGGAGCGTTTAGCAACTAAAGAGTCAGTTAGTGGAGCAAACACAGAGCTAATAAAGGAGAGAGACGGATTGCTTTTACATTCATCCGTTAGCCGTAAACAACTCCAAATGAATAACGTTGTTCTGTATTTACTGGGTGTGTAAATAAGCAACTGCTTGCTGAGATGGTTGCCATATCAACTTAACAGGTAATATATGTCAGCGTTGTGTTTACAGCTTGTTTTTCCTGCAAAGTGGTCAACAAGTAATTAATTATAGCTTTAGAAAACAAGAAGTAACCCAAGAAAGCAAAACATCTGAGCACTTGTTAAAGTAGCCATTTCATCAGCATTAGATCCACAAGCTCCTACAGGTGTACTAATAACTGTAATATGTCCAACATTAATTTTGCGTTATTTATTGGTAAACAGAGTTTTGCTGCACTTGCGTGGATTAACAGTAATTTCCTCTGAAATGGTCAGTGGGTGGGCTGGAAAGGTCCTGTTGATACCAAATATTAACAGAAACTAAAGCCAATCCAATCCTTACAGGCAGTTTGGTGGTTCCTCTACACAGAGTGACCTAATCTATGTATTATGTCATTAACTGCATGAATTACATTTTCTTCAGCTTTATTAAAAAAATAAAATAAAAAAAAAAACCTTTCTTCGCAATTGTTCAACAATGAAATGTGCATCTCCTCGCCCTTCATCTGGATTCGACCCAACTACCATTTTCAGCACAAGAATCAAAAGACAGTTGTTCAGTTTGCTTTTTCTCTCCCACACATTAAATCAGACCAGTTTGTCTCTGGAGGGAGCCACCTGTTCTCAGTGATAGCAGGCTGCTGTTACTCCATTCATCATACTGTCACTAACAGAAGGAAGGACACAAACACACACACTCTCTCCTGGTAGCTACCATGCACACACAAAGCTTCCGAGATGCGTTGATACTGCAGATCTTGTGCCGTTACAAAATAATGCTGCTTATTGAGGACGATAGCTCTCACAGCTTGCCGCCTACGGTGCCAGTGGCAACACATGGTGCTTAGTGGGGATGATGGCCCCGTACCTTTGCACTAATGCGAGTGCACACTGTGCCAGTACAAGTATGGGACGAGGCACATCAAGGACTTCTTCCCTAAATCAGTGCTGGTGTTGAGGCGTGTTCTGCTACCATCTAAATGAGGCATGATACAATTCACTTTAACAGTTATATCGTACGAAGTGGCGATGCCTACATTTACTATGGAATTTGAATAAATCAAAGAAAAAAAAATAAATTACAATTATAAACCAATCATTGTCAATTCATGGATTCATCATTAATACAAACTCTGTGATATTTATGTGTAAGCAAAATGTGCCAGACAGCATAGCAGTTAGAAGCCAGTTTTTAAGTTGCCAATTGTGGACCTGTGAATCCTTTTTTAAAGAATTTTAAGTGTTATGGTTTCCATTAATCATTAACTCATGAAATATCATTTTCTATGCTCTTCCTGCTGGAAGCTCAGGTTCACCTAACATCAGTCATTCTCTGTTGTTAGGTGAACATCTCAAGGTGCTTAATGTGCTTTGTGGATTTTCCCCATGACATTTCTTTCCCCACTTACTTCCTTTCTTTAAGTGAGTCCCCGGTATGACATAAACAGTAAAGAGGGAGCAGAGAAAATGAGCCAAAAGGAAAGACGTCACGAATTCAACCATTTTGTCATTTGCTCTCATTCTCTCTCTCATCGGATTTCTCCTCTCAGGTCAGATCAAATAAGCTCTGTTAGAACAAGTAGGAGTCCCACACAACTGGTCCTGCCTCTTCCTTTACCTTAGAGCTAAATCCAACCTGGTACGTTTTAGTTTAAACCGGGGTTTTAAAGCAAAGACGATCTCCGTCCACAAGGGCGTTTCAGCATCGTTTGAGAAATGATTTCTGTCCATACTAGCAAGCCTGAAAATGAATATCACATGACCATACGAGTAAAGAACATCATCCCAAAGTACCTTTTCATTATTTTGCCTTCTGCTTTGGTATTATGACACTCTACTTTTGAGTTATATTCAACAATCAACAAGTGTGGCCTGGATTTTATGTTGGAATAATTAGCCTTCAGGGTTAGGATAGAAATGGAGAAAAAAAAAAAACAGTCCAAACAGACTCATTAATATATAAAAAGATCTGTGTGATGTTAAATGCGCTTGTACAAGCAGCAGTGAATTGAAAAGAACAAGCTAGACATGTGATAACACAGCTGCATTATTCTCACAGTGTTACAAAAGTAGTAAGAACCCAAAAACGCACTGAAGCCATACTCTTAGTGGTGTCTCACTCACACACACACACACACACACACACACACACACACACACACACACACACACACACACACACACACACACACACACACACACACACACACACACACACACACACACACACACACACACACACAGAGAGAGAGAGAGAGCGAGAGAGCGAGAGAGAGAGAATAAACTATAAGCGCGGTCACACGTTTCTCAGAATGAATGATCCCATCTTGCATAATGTTTGTCCCTGTGTGGGATAGCAAAGGTCAAAGTTCTCATTCCTTGCACACGCAGCAAGGACACTTATTTCTACCTGGTAGTTGTTGTTTTTTTTAACTCACCCCTGCAGTCGTAACACATTAGCCAGTACTGTTCAGCAGAAGGTGTGTGTGTGTGTGGGGTGGGTGGGGGGGGGGGGCAACGATAGCAAAACAAATATTCCTTCAAAGACTCCCCGTTTCTTATTAAAAACAACAAAAATTTAGGTATTGTTGTATTTAAGTAAAACCATTCAAAACACTAGAACCACACAGAGTTGAGAGGGGGAACTGTGTGGCAAACAGTGTGCAGCAGAGAACAAAGCAATCAAAGCTGAGTGGTGTAAAAAAAGACCTGTTTCAGTGGAATGTTGCAGGTGAACCACACCTTTAAAATGCTGCTGATTGTTGACAGCTGAACAGAATGATGTAATCTGACAAGACACTGCTGTGTAATAGATTTAATACATGCAAGCGCAAATTCCTGGTGGATTATGTTGTAACATGGACGGCATATTTCTCCTTTACACCTCGTGATAGTTGTAAAATCCTGTCTCACAGTATGATAAACTTGTGCTGCATTTTGGCGTCTGTAAAGTCTTCAAACTCAATGGCTCAGTTAACTTTACTTGCTGGATTGTGTGTGTGTGTGTGTGTGTGTATGTATATGTATATGTATATATATATATATATATATATATATATATATATATATATATATATATATATATAATCTCACCAGCATAACATAATTTATGATAAAGCCTGGTAAAGGCATGTAATGCAGATGCCTCTGAGCCAAATTAACTGATGGAGGTCAAGAGGAGATGACATACAGAGTCAAACAGGTCAAGACCTGACGGTGTTGCTTTACCTTCTCATCCAGCTTGCAAGCACAATAGAAAGAAACTGTTGTGGTGACTTCTGTACTGTACTGAATGAAGAGTCTGGAGAAAAAAATGGTTATTTGGCCAAATACTAAACGCAGTAGATACAACATATCGGACCTTAGCAAAATATATTACCAGAAGTTACTGAATAAGGACAGATAAATGTAAACGTAGACTCAAAAGATGATGAACAAACTGCATTTCAGCTGCTCAGCAGACCATAAAATAATTAAGTTCCCCCTGATTTCCTTGGAAAGTGCAAGGTCACCCCGTCAGATCTACACTAACTGTATACTTGCAGGTGATGTTTGAATAAAGAGTTTGAGCTGTTACAGACAAATATAAACTTAGAGTTAACATTTCAGATATTGACACAGTGATCGGTCAAAGCAGGAAAAAGCTTTCCACGTGATGATTTATAACGGCTCACTGAATCCTCACAATCAAACCCTGCCTGACTGTGTAAAAAATGTGGGAGGACGTAAGCTTTGAGGAATGTCTCACCCACTTTCAACACCCCTCACCCCTTTCTTCTAAACACACAAGATCTCTCCCTCCACCAGTACCTCTCCCTCTCTTACAGACATGGAGCAAAACAACTACACTTCCACCTAACACTGTAACGGGTGGTGCAACTTTTCTCCACCTGCTTTACGTGTTGCTTCTGGTTGAAGACTGCATTTCAGGGCAGTGTTTTGAACAGGCTGGGGACAAATAGGCTGTCTGCATCCTGTCCGAACCGTTCTGCTATAACAGATTCACACTGACACTCTTATTACACAAAAGATGACAAACATTTTCAAAAGATTAGAGCTAGAATTATTAATAACCATTAAACAGAAAATAAGTAATTCAAATGTTTAATCAGAAATGCCCCCCCAAAAAAATCCCTGGTGTACAGATGTGGATGATGATGTGTATATTTGACGGTTTTCTTTAACTTTAAACGGAATTTTGGGGTTTGGTCGGACAAAAAAAAGCAATTTGAATATCTTGACTTTTTCCCCGATTTCTGACGCTGTGTGCGGCCACTTAATGAGAATAGGACAGATAATGGGGAATACAGTACAAACAGCGTGGGAAACAAGCGCCATGCACAGTCGGTATGCTTGTAATGTGTACAGTCCATGCAGACGTAGATGACAAAATGTACGACTATGTAGACTTCAGACAGGACGCTCACATGCAGTAACACTCTGCTGTAAAACCTGGAACAGACGTAAAATCAATGGAGAACCTGTTTAGGGAGTTGCCGGATGTACTTTCTTAATGCAGAGCTATTTAGTTGACAAACATACTCAGACTGCTTTATTCATTTTAATGTAGACTTACTTAAGGCCAAGTTTGCGCTGTGGAGATATATATAATGTAGGGAAATATAAACTAAATACAATTTAAAATACAGTACCAGTCAAAAGTTTGGACACACCTTCTCATTCAACTACTTTGAAGAATCTAAAATATAAAACATATTCTGGTTTGTTGAGCATTTGTTTGTTTACCACATAATTCCATATGTGTTCCTTCATAGTTTGGATGTCTGCAATATTAATCTACAATGTAGAAAAAAATAGAAATAAAAATAAAGAAAAACCATTGAATGAGAAGGTGTGTCCAAACTTTTGACTGGTACTGTAGATACAAGGACGATCAAACTCTGGGACTTGGGGCACAGAGCGCGCACACACACGCACGCACGCCAAGAAGTGGCTGCTCAGGATCCAGGCCGGGGGAAGCAGCTAAAGTCAGAGAACCTAGCTGGAGACCGAACTAGGACAGAGCCATTGAGACTAACCCGACCCAATTTATCGCACAGCTCAGATATCAGAGCGGAGGACGAAAGAGAAAAATAGTACACAGAATTATCCTTTCATCTGCCACGGAGTTTTGCTTGCCGCACAAACAGACAGAAAAGTCAGAAAGATAGAGGGAAGGAAGGAAGGAAGGAAGGAAGGAGAGGCGTGGTGGTCAGAACATGAGCATGTTATACGCAAGAAAGAGATTTGGAGAAACTTTAAACAGACCAAAACGTTGGATTAATATTCCATGAGTGCAAAATAAATAAATGGATGAATTAGTCATGGAGCGGATAGGGAACAGAGCTAATCAGGATTTGGTTAGAGATCATGAACGTGTTCCTGTTTTCGTACTCTGCTTTCTACCCTCTCATAATTTGTTCCTGTATCTCCCTCCTTCTACTCATCCTCCTCCAGTCTCTTGTTCTCACTCTGTCCTTGTCTCATCCTTTTCTCTCTCCCTCTCTCTCTGTGTTGCAGTGTGATGTCACCATCAGGGAGCTAATGCTCCGTATCCTTAGGTTGCTGCATTCCTCCTATCACACTTTCATACACAGCACAAATGAAAGGCAAAGCCTACACACATGAACGCACCCCACCCAACACCACAACAGTTTATCTCATCCGTCCTGTTCATCTGTGCCTCATGCAAAATGCAGTAAGGATTTCCAAATCATTTCAAATCCCTTATTTTATTAGGTTTACCTTTCAACTTTGGCTGCAACTAAATGCTTAAATACCTGAAACTCAGTGATGTGTATTTACCATTTCTTGGCTGAGAAGGCATTCGGACACATTCAATTAATTGCTGTAGCCTACTTACTCCAAATACTGAGGGTCCTGTCTCAGAACTATTAGTTTGATCTGATACTGTCAAATATTGATACGATATGAATAAAGGTTTAACAGGGAGATTCTCAAAGTGACTAAGGTGATGAGCTGGACTATTTCGCTAGAGAAAAGCCACTTTGTTGATCTGTGCTAAACTAAAAAAATAAACACTGAGCTCACAGTCATCGTACATAGACACAACAGAGTGATGCATCCTTTAACAAACAATCTTTGGCTGAATACAGACACCAGCTGCAGGGAGCCACAAAACAGCCAATCTTTTCACTGTAGTTGTACAGAATTAATGCTACAGCTGATCGGGATGTCATTTTAACGGTCGGCTATATAAAATTAAGCCTGCTGCCAATATGATTTCAATTTCTCTTTGCCAAAAAAAAAGTGAGGAGGGATAAAAGATATAAAAAGATTTGTTAGCATCTCTTATCTGAACTAATCTTGGTATTTTACCAATAGCCAACTTTATCCAAAATGGACCCAGCTACCAGTTCCCATCCCTAAGAGCTCTGTTGCTAATGTAACTCAGAAGAAATGTTTGGCTTTCCAAATTGCCCTTTAAAGGGACTTCCCGAAACTGCAAGCACAAAGCAAAAGGCCTCCGGACAAGATTTTCCCCAGAGGATTTTCTCATCTGCTTACTCTCTGTACATGATACACCCAGCAGCCTACAGACACAATTCTCCATGCAGACATGTTTGACAGTCACCGTCGGATGATTAGAAAGCAGATACAGATTAGTTTAAACTCAGCATTTTCCTGTGTTCTGTTAAGAAACTGCACTGAAGTTCACTTTCAGTATGATACCGGCCTCCTGAGAAAATAGTGTTGATGGAAAGTTGTCCTGACAAATCTAAGACTTGATACGTTGGAACATTGTGTTTGAGCAGCTCGACTGATAAGCACCTATGGCCTAAAACACACAAACCAGCAGCTCCCCATTGACTACGAGCATGAGCTGGAAGGGTGGAATAACGGCCATCTGGGAAATCCCCTTCTGTCCATGCACCACTTCCTAAATCTTTGCTTGGGAGAACTTCCTGCATTCGCCATCCCTTAGGCTCGGGCTGGCATGTACAATAGGTGACAAGTAAAACACTAGTAGTGGGTCAGTGGTGGAGAGCATGTTGAGGGGAACATAATGAGGTCCAGAACCAGGGTGAAATAGCCTCTGGAGATCCTGGCAAATATAGAGCTTTTGATCCATAATTGTTCTCCATGAAGGCTTGGTACTGACCTACTCAGCTGTCGTCTGAGATGACCTCAATATGATAAGAAGAAAAGAATAAGAGGGTACATGCTAGAGATGTCACGTCTGTCCTTATGACACATCATATCTTATTATATTAGAAATTTAGGATATTTACATTATTGTAGGGAGGTCCTTATCAGATTTTTTTTGGGCCAAATCTTGATCCGAGTGCTTTAATGCTGATACTGAGTGTAATCTGATACTAATTACATTTACCTAAATTATGAATAAATATGTATCCGACACATCTGAATTCCAACAACCTACCTGATCCACATAATCGGGGTCCTGATTAAAAAAAAAGCTTAAATTATTGGTATGCTATGAGTTAAATACTTTTAATTTGGGCAATCTTGTTCATGCACTTCAACCCAAGAAAACCTTGCTAAACATTTATATTTAAGTTCTTCATTTCTCCAATTACATTTTTGCAAGGATTCCTGTGTATGCGAGCTGTTTCGCTTTTCGGCATATTAGCATAACCAATCCAATCAACCATCGACATACATTTCTATTTGCAACTTATACCACTCATACTCTACTTTTACAAGCCAAATACAGCCAACCTCACACGGAGAGGCTCTGGATTACATCACTTAATAGAGTGACAGTCAAAACCACACTGATGCTGCTGAAGACATCCGCAGACATCATGACTTCTGCTTTCACATCAACGTAATAGATAGGGGATCTCCACAACATTTTTCTTCGACTGCATTGGCACTGATTTGTGTGTGTGTGTGTGTGGGTGTGTGTGTAACACTTCCACTTCTGACCACTACCTTGGTCAGCTGTTCAGCTACAATGACATCATACTTTCTCCTGTAGTAGCCACACAAACACAATCATTTGACATACACACACAAACACAAACACACACACACGTCAGTGAGTTATCTTTAAGCATTCTTCTTCTTCTTGGTATGTGTGTGCCCTTTAACGTCCTGCGTGAGAGTGTAGAAACACAACAGGGTAGTAGTCTAGTTGATGGATGACATTAGTTTTGCAGGGCTCAGATACCGGTGGTAGCGTCTTTATTATGGGGGACACGCCAAAGACACTTAAGGGAGCGATCCTGCTCGAGGAATGAGGGTCCGCGCTACGGCAGCCGAGCAGCACAACAAGGGTGTGGTGACTGGGAGAGAGGAATGTCCTCGGGACAGGCAAATGTTTTAACATGGGCGAGAGGGAGAGACTTTTTGAGGATACGACATAACAAAATAAAAAAGGTGTTTAACTCGGTAGCCCGTGCGTATAATTGATATTTTGCTTAATAAAAATAAAAAAAAAGGAAAAAAACATCCGAAACCAACTCAACATTTACTGGCCAAACTGGTTTCCTAAGAGAAAAAGGCGATACGTTTTTTTGTTTCTTCTTTAAAGCAAGACCAAGCTGGAGTCCATATAATTAAATGACGTAATAAAGCACATTATGGGTGCAGACAGGAATGCTGATATGATCCATATCTCCGACTGGAGGGAACAAACAGGTGTGTCCCACAGTTAATTATACTTTTCCTTTATATTTAATTTATCTAAACTAACACGTGAGCCAGTCAGCTGGTAAAAAAAACTAAAAACTTCTAAACAAGTAACAGGTTTCAACTCGCGCTGCTGCTCGTGCTCGTGGTATCTCGACTCATTGACGCGTCGTCTCGAGCTACTTTTCCTTCACACCTCCAACTCGCTCTGCAGACTCGAGGCGCTCCTCGAAATGAAATGAAATGAAACGAGTCTAACACAAAGAAAGCACATATTTTATTACCTTTCCCAGAGTATGTTTTCAGATATCAAAGACCTCCGTGTTTCCGTCCCGCTGTCTTCTGTCCGTGGAGCAGCTGTAAAGTAAAACGTCCGAGGAGGAAGCGACCGAGCCGAGACTCACAAGACCCTCCCATAACAATGCGTTCACGGCCCCCTCGGAAACTTGAATTTTCTAATCATCCAGCTTGGAAGCTCCTGAAGAAATAAAGCAACATCTTTGCATCTTTTTAGGACGCGCAATTTAAGAAGATAAAGATGAACAGTTATGTGCAATATATGTTATATTATTAATTTATATTTATAGCTATAATAGTTTTTCTGTCTGTACATATACTATTTCAGTTATTGTGGATTTTTGTTTTACTGTTTTTTATTGCTTATTTATAATACTTGTTTTTTTATTTCATTTTATTTTTATCTTGTTTTTCTTTTACTATGTCTCTTGTTTTGCACTATACTCTATGCTGCTGTAATCCCGTAAAGTTCAACCGCTGCGGGACTAATAAAGGATTATCTTATTTTATCTTATCTTATCTCTTATTGTCGTCATCATGTTTGACGTGGTTTGCTCTCAAACAAATCCATCACACTGAATATCACAGCTGATTTCTATTAAAGAATTAGAGATTTGCATACAGTGAGTTAATGTACTTTGTGCTTATTCTAAAGGTCATACTGATAGCTATGATTTGCACCTATATTTCTTAAATTGCCTTTCAATGTATGACTCTGTAACTATATTTTCCGGAAGGATGTTATCAAACAAATACATTCTATTTTGTATCCCAATTCCATATTTATATCTACTTTGTGATGAGGTTTACACTGTGTACCAATTGTAACAGTGCACTATTGTTACTGATACTGATATCAATCAACTTTGACTCTTGTCCTGCCAATTTAAAATGTGAAAACATCAAAAATAGTGCAACGTTTTAAGCTAAAACTGGTTCAATCGATACTCCTTTTCCTGATGAAGGGCCAATCTAGGTTGTGTCTTTTTGAATGAACTTCCAGTATTTAATGATATGTTAAACAGTGTTCTCAAGTACTTGACAGGCACGAATCATTGCAGTTTTTTGGACTCAGCACAGAGACAAAAATGTCTGGTGTTTGTGTGTGTTTTGCACAGTGAGAGTGTTTTTCAAAGAATATATTAATTTATATCTCATTTTTGAGATCTGTTTTCAGAACTAAAACATCAACATTTTTTTTCAGATGTGAAAGGCTCCGGCAATCCCATTGTGGGTAAAATCCAGTGACAAAATAGTCCATCAATGCAACACTCAAAAATTGAACGACTTAATTCAATTATTTTTTTTTCCTTTTACAATGCCACACTGAAAAACAGAGAATATGTACATTTGGGACGGAGGGTCAGCTGCTTACAACATTATAAAATAAAGAATTCCCGACTGCACCTGAATGCAGCACGGTGTCTTCACTGTTTAAGATTCCAGCGTCTGCACGCTATTGGCTGAAAGGATTTAACCGTTACAAGGTCCCCTCCCCTTTACGGTTAGAGAATAATGACATCATTTATATAAAGAGGGGTCTGTCATAACAATTGTCACCATTAGTTGGGTTTTCAGTTATCTCACAAGCATGGTTGAATATTTTTCAGAGTTTTGTAAAATCTGAGATGAATACTTCTATTCTTATCTATTATATATATATATATATATATATATATATAAATGTATGAATCTTATGTTAATTTAATCATTATTATTATTATTATTATAATAATTGTTCCTCTTATCAGTATTATTATTCCTTGTTGTGTAAGGAAATGGACTTTAACCGGATTGTTTTTTCCCCCCACAGTGCTACAGGAAATTACACAGCAGGGATTTGAGCTTTTTGTGGTCGCCCTAGGGTGCAGCACACTGTAAAAACAAAACAGCTCCAGGGTAAGGGGAACATTTCATGGCATACAGTAGGCATATTATTAACCAATAGTGGTCTTTTATCAAGACAGAGTTTGGGAAGTTTTATTGTACCCAAAGAAAAACACCTAGTGACAAATTTCTAGTGCATCTGTTTTGATTCTCATGTGGACAGAAAAAAAAACAAAGACGTAGTTGTTGAGAGGCTTAAACCACAAGCTTCCAAAACAAACTGAATGTATCTTACTCCTCTGTATCCTGGCTCTTTGACAGTAATTTGGACAGTTTTCTGCAGTTTCCATGGTAATAACCACCTACTGTAGTTTAAAATAAAACAGTGCACAGTGGCACCTCCCAGTCCCATAGAATACTGACGGTGTTTCTGTAAGCTGTCTGGGAGGGGGAGCCGCAGGATGATGTGTGCTGACCAGGGAAAGATGAGCGTTTGTAATGCAGCTGCAATTCAGAGAGCTTCCATAAAAACACCCCTATGCTTGTTATCATTCTTGCACTGTCCCTCTATAAACTGCTATTTTGACACTATGCTACATGGTGCATCAGCTGATTCTGTAAATGTAGACAGTTGAATTATCTGGAGACATCTATAGGGCTGGGGACTTTTCATATTTACTGATCAGTGAACACAGTCAATTTTTAGTAAAATTAAATTTAAACTTTTGAGTTTGAGGCTAACTTTCAGATGTTAATTCATGTCATTGACCAATAATAATTAATATTGATGGTGCAGGCTTTTAATAAAGAGAGAGACCTGGTCCAAGATGGAGAGAAAGCTATCACATTAGCACCAACCAATCTAAATAGTAATATAAACTCCTCCACTGAGAGATGTTGCATGCTTTTACTTTCCACAACTGAGAGCCAGTACCCCACCAAGTTTCAAGCACAGTTTATTTTCCAAGGAGGCATCATTTGCTACTTTACTAAATCTATCTTTTATTATCATGAGAATCGCATAAATAAAAAGATAAGGATAATTAAAGCATTATTTTCACCAATACAGGAAACATGTTAGCATTTAGCACCACTGCTAAGCCAGTGAGCCTGACTGAATTTAAGTCAAGTGCTATTATTCAGTGCCTCCAATAGCTGGAAGAGTGAGTAGAGTTTCCAGTGTGGGCTCAGTAATATACAGTACAACAAGTTTGTACAGCCTAAAGGGGAAACTCCTACACTGCTACTGGATAGTGAGGCCTTTTCACAGTAATTAAGATGAATGGAATGAGTGAGTTAGTTTTTCTTTTCTTTTTTTACAGTATAAATATAAGGGTAAGTTATCGAGAAAAGCTGTTGTGTGATTTACCGTAGTGAGGGAGGCTGATTGATTGGAAGAAATAGACAAGTTCAGAAAGGAATTGGTGAAAACATGTTGTTTGATGTCATGGCACAATCATGAATTTTATATAAATGTTATGAGTAGATAGTTGGATCACCATCCACTCGACCCCTTTGGATTGTTACACTACTATCATGGGTATCTTATGAGGCTGAATGAGAATGCAGATTTCTGTCTTTACACTGTTGAAGACCAACCAGAGCTTGGCCATAAACAATCCCCCTATTTAACTTTAACATTGTTTGAATGCTAAGAGAGATCTCTAAAAATGGTAATGTTAAATGTCAAGTGTCACAAGGAAAAAATAAATCGGGGAAGAAATCCATCCATAGATAGCTAGACAAGATAAATAAACTGTGAAAATGGACTGCAAGCTGTACACACAAACTGGCAATATGTATAAAGGCCTGTCGCAATGTGTCAGACATTTATGCATTGTCATCCAAAAATAATTATATAGTTGTACAGTGGACTCTAGTGTCAACATGTCACCACTACACAGTGTACTGCTGTGTTTAAAGGCTGCATTTTTATTCTTACACCACAACAATTCAGATGGTAGTTTAACGATAGAGTAAGTCAAACCTTTCATATTACTTTGTTGTGAAAAAATAAATAACAGTATTACAGACTATGCTGACATTGCATCACAGTGTCCAGTGTGGCATATAAACCTTTTCAGAGGACAGCTTGTGCATCAAACGTTTCACATACAATGACCGAGGCCTTTCATTGATTTATAGAAGCTTATATTATTCAGCATTGGGCTTACACAGTGTTTCCCCCTGGACACAACACCAAAATATCAATAGTATCTCTGTGAAACCCATTTCTGGCATTACTCACCTTTTTCCAGCACTGGTTCAGTAACACAGAAAACAAGAGGACAAGCTTGAGGCTGCGGTGAACCACTGAGTCACCCTTCAAGTCCCTGAGGAAGTTTACTCTTGAGAGAGAAGTTGGACTAGATGTCCTCACTTCACCCTTACGGCATTTACACAGCTAGAATGTGAGGATGCAGTGACCCTTAGTGGTGTAACACACATAGTACAACCTGCATGCATGTCATTGTTTATGCAAGGTAATCTGTTTGAGTAGTGAGAAAGGCTGATGACAGAAAAACTGAAGGAAATTGACCTCATCAACATCATTTGGTGAAAAAAAGGGAATCAAAAGGTCCTCATACTCCGTCAGCACAGAATTTATTAGAAATGCTATATTTTGGCCATGGACCTTCATCTGGCATCAAATTCACTATGTGAACCCAAACATCTGTATACTAATGCCATAGGCTGTAATAACAAACACCTGACACCTGAATTAACACACCAGGAACTGATAAAAAAAAAGTGAACTGATATCCTTTGGGTTCAGACAAAACAAGATGTAAAAACTATGGCTCTGGGTACTTGGGATGGGCATTTTACGGGCAGATAAGAAAATATTAAGTCTATGTCTCATATTTTAACTGTCTTCATAATCTCCATAAACTGGAAGAAAAACAAATCACATCTGCTGATTATATTAGGAAAACCTAAAGTAATATTCCTCACAATATCCATCAATATTTCAATTAAACAGTTTAATATTATACAACACATTGCCAACATTTGAATGCTCCGATGTACAAGGCAAATAGTGGAAACGACTGTTTCTCAATAAAACAAAGAACCTAACAAATATTTGAACCCAAGATATTGTCAAAGTACCAAACAAGAAAAAGTTAATAATTGATGTGTTAACTTTCTCAGGTGTTCAATTGTATAGGTTGTTTAAGCCTGTGGCTTTACTATAAGGACATTTTGGTTAGCATTGTGTTAAAAGTCTATGACCAAAACATGATTATATCTTTATTTTTTTCTACATACCTGTCTACCAGACATGTTAACAAAGCATGACAAATGTTTTGAAATTACCATATTATCTATCTGTTAGAATGTAAATTAACAAGCTTATTTTTTAACTTTTTCCATTACTGGTCCAACAACATACAACAGACCTGGCCACTAGAGGGCGCTAGAATCACACAAATAGTGACAGTAAACCAACTCATCTGTTTGCTTTTCTTTCTTAATGGTTGCGAAACAATTCATTTTCTTTAATTAAGGTATTTAAAGAGACTAATTTGACTAGTGTTGACATTCCATGAACTACCCCTGTCTACTGTTCACCCCTTCAACTGCAACATTTACGTTTGAACAAGGCCAAAACCAAACGAAAAAAAACATGTTTCTCCACAAGATGACATTTATAACCACCGACCTCGTCTGCCTCCTCCTACTCATGCTCAGAGCTTATTTTTCTTCAAAATAGTGCTATTAGTAGCAGAGAATGTGGGCTCACTGGTTTTCTCCTCTCCAAAGTGTCTTTCATCTTGGCTCCCTCTGGTGTCTTTTTCCTCAGTAAGCTTGAGTCAGTTGAGTAAAAGACACAACTGGGAACAGAGAAAGAGTGAGTGAAAATCATCCCTGCTGCCTCATATAAAAGGCTCCCACATCGCAGTCATTGGCCGTCATGGATTATCATTAATCATGTGTAGGTATTGTCATCAGGGGGAAATGAGGAGGTCGGAGGAAAGAAATTAGGGGGACAGGGGGAAGCAGGTGGGAAAGAAGGGGTGAGGGAGGGGTGAGACGGATGAATGAATGCAGTGTAGTCCCACTGGCAGTATATACAAACAGACTGAATTGCTTTCAGTGGCTGTGCTTTGCACAGGGATGCCTCTATGGGGTTATAGACACACATCTGTATGGATGGGATGTTGTGTGACTATCAGGCAATTCTAACCTGTATGAATGTGAATCCAGGCTGAACAGACTTTTGTTGAGCAGACCAAGTTCACAAGAGGTTTTAAAATCAATTGCCTCATTCTTGTAAGGCTTTACAGGGATGAGCCAGCCATGCAAACATGAAAACCAGGAATTGAGGAGAGTGTAAAAGATTTATCTCGTTTCACTTGGGTCAAATTCCCAGCGTTGCTGTTCTAATATGCAAAGCTAAAGGCGTGCTTGTGTTTGTGTCAGACCTTCTAATCCAGTTTATGTACAGTGAGCCAAAGTGTAGCAGGGTGGTGGATGCAGGGATGAGTTAAAGGCACAACATCTACTAATACTTCCCAAGAGAGTCTCTAAACCCTAAAAACTATACACTCTCTGCCTCTCTCTCTTAACTGTACTATAGTACAGTATAAAGCTGACAAAGGCATTAGACAATGCAACTTTGCTCTTCAGCCTCCAAATAGACCCTTATCTGTCTGATTCCATCCTACTTAAGCTGTTTACGAGATTGAGAGAATGAAAGAGAGGGAGAGAGAGAAAGAGAGAGAGAGAAAAAGAGAAACGCTGGAGGAAAGGAATACAAAACAAACTGAGAGTGAGAGAGGATTAAAAAAAGAAAGACAGAAGGAGCGATAGACATTCCTGTCCCTGAACCGATAGCGTGGAACAACATAATCCCAGATTTTTATGGTGCTCAGGAGATTATCTAATGGGACCTCCCAAACCTGCTGCTCAGATGAGGGGAGATGAGAGGTGAAGAAACAAGGCAAGGAACCTTTTCCTTTTTTTCCTTTTTTTTTTTTTTCGTATTGGTTTAAAAACAAAAAGCAATTCTGGCTCTTTTTTTCTCCAAGGTACCAAGACCTTTTCTTTGTTACTCTCTATTGTTCCCCTGTTACTGCAAAAAACATAAAGAAATAGAGCTTTTATTTGCACTGCCTCATTTAGCTGTGCCATCATCTTCACCACTTCACCACTGAATATTTTAAAAAGCCATGGAAACAAGTCTCTCGTTGCACTGAGAGAGCTCTCCAGTTGGTGTGCATATCATCCTCCATGTATGGGTTTACTGCCTCCCATCACACATGGGTATCTGATAAGTTAAAGGATCATCACTTTCTGCCCTCTTCTTGTTCCAGAGCATCACATATGATATTTTACGAATCTACTTTCTTCTATGCTTAATTAATGCATATATTATTTGAAAACACAACACTAGTTCCGTGTTTGGCACTGAATGCAAACACTGGTCAAACGGCCTACTGTATAAAGAGCTAAAAAACAATTTTGGTCTATTCTGTTGAGGACAGTCTATTCCTGTAGAGAGGTCCCCGGTGCACTCCTGTTGTGTCTACATTAGTGTAAAGCCAGACGAAGCGTAAAGGACTGACATTTTGAGAACACAGCAGAACAGAACATCAAGTAGTGATACTTTTGTCTTCATTTCCTCCTTGCTGTGTTTATCAAAGTCAACTGGATGTGATGAAGCTGCGATACAGCATGTCCTCAAGCCTACGTGTGTGACCACTGAGTTTATATTTCAAAAAGATTGTTGGATATGTTGACACTCAGTTCTTTGACATTGAGCTGGATAATAGATGAAGATAAGGGATGTAATTACATCATCACATCATTGTATGGATTGTATTGTAACCCAGTGTACTTACAATGGACTGACTGAGCCACAGGTCCATGGTGTGTTTAAAGGTACAGTGTGTACGATTTAGTGGCAGTTGTGTGTTGCAGATTGCAACCAACTCAATACCCCTCCACTCACCCCTCCCTTTCCAGACCTGAAATTTTAAAAAACAAATACATGCAGAACAGGATTAGAATTTATTTATATTTTAAATATAACTAAATATTGTGTTTAGAGCAGCAACAGTAATGCTTACAACAGCAAAGTCACAATTTTAAAGTAACTAATATTTCACTGGAAACAAATATAAAATGTTAATTCAATTATTAACACATTTATAAAGAACAATAAACACAGACATCCATTAGTATCAGTCAGTATTGTCAGCTTGGTTATAAAAAATGCTTTTGGCCAAGCATTTATGATGCGCTTGTGTAAACATATCAGCAGTGGATTAGAGACCATGGACTAATGGGTTGAATTAGGTTTTGCTTTCGTTTACATTTTCGTGCTTGTAGAACAGGTGTATTGATAAAGTATTGGCTTTTCAATCGCAAATATATTATCGCAGCCACATCAGGCAGCTGTTTTCATTTAAAAAAGCTCTAAAAGTACTACCTGCCCAGCACCAAATATCAGACATAGTTAGCGACTAGCAGGTGAACACAGTGGAGACTTTAGCAGCTAAAGAGAGAAAACAGAGCTTAAGAAGAGTGAATATTGTGCTTACATTTTCCAAGTGTATGCTGGATGTATAAACACAAGTTTTTGTTAACATTTTTGTGACAATGTTGGATTTACAGCTTGAATGAATTAATACTGCCTTAAAAGAGGTTAGAGTTATCTTACAAAAACTACTGCATGCATCTTCACCTGCATTCATTCATCCATTCGCTTTTCCTGGTCAACGGTGCAGTGGCAACAGAGCAAGCAGAGCATCATAGCTGTTCTTTTCTAAAGAAGCAGCATCCTCCAAGCTCTCCCTGGAGGATCTCCATGTGCTGCCATACCAGCTGGGAAATGTTGTCAGTCAATCTGTCATGTTGCTCTTCTGTCTGAGGTTCAACAACTGCCTTGGGTCACCTGCCACACCGGCTTTCCCAGAGGGAAAGCTGAAACAGAAGCATGTACCTGTGGTTTGACAAGACACAAAGAAAGGTGAGGAAGAGAGCAACATTAGTCTGACTATCTGAATAACAGTGGGGGTATCCTGCCTCTATTTTTGGCAATGAGATCATTCAGCTCATTTCCATGTGCTGTAAATGACATTTAACGTGAAAGAAAGTTGAAGAGCACAAGGTGTGTCTAGGATGTCTGTCATGTAATTTTAATGCGGTTAACTCTAGTGTAGTTAACGCTAATGAGAGTCTCACGCAAGGCTCAAGTAGCTTTCATGCTGCGATGCAAGACCATCAATTAGCAATGAGGGCGGAGACTGGTCTTTCATGCTCATCTGAGATTTGAAGGAATTAGTCTGTTTGAACATTTACATCTTTGAGTGAGAGAAAGAAAGACACAGACAAGAGGAGAGAGAGCTCGGTTGGTAGGTTGCACCCTGCTGCTATTTGAGAAAAAGTGTTCTTTGCAGAGGGCAGCTCTGTCTTTCAACTCCGCTAACAGCCTGTGATAAGCGATCTACTGTAACTTTTTTTAACGCTGTAAATCACATTTTTCTAAAAAGCACTGCTCGAGTAGAAAAAAAGCTTATTCAGCCTTTTAAAGTTACAAATTAATGTGGAGATTTCTAGATTAGTGGGAACTTTTAGTTAATACGTGTTAGGATTTTCAGAGAGTCAGCATATGTTGAGTTTTGACCAAGAGAAATTACACAAAATATGATGAACAATGCATGATTACACCAATCTGTCCGAGCTGTCAGTAATGTAGTGTCCACCCTTTGTACAAGCATGTTCTGTATATGTCCTGTGTTCCCCGAGAGATATGACACATTGGGGAGAAAAAAAAGGAGCATGACTGACAGACAGAAGGAGGCACACAAAAAGTGGGGAGGGAATGCAACAGTGGCGAGGGTTAGCAAGAACAGAGGAGCTGCCATCCAAATGGATAACACAACAAGCAACAAGAAACAACAACGGTGACAGCTACACCTTCCAGCTGCCGTCTTTCATATGCAAATGCTGGTACTACTGCCTGCCAATGCAACACAGAACACAAAGTGTGTGTTTCTGTGTGTTTATCTCACATGAAGCTATATACTCAGCGCTCGGTGCCACATGGTTTTGCTAATAAGAGTCATCTGGCAAGGCTTTTAAACACACGCAAATGTGCACACATAATACTGTGTAAAATGCTTTCATCTTTACGTTGATGTTTTTTTTTTACATGCCAATCAAATGTCATGCAGTATTGCCCTGCGTGCGTAGGATGTCAGTTAGAATATATTGTAACAGATGACGGCAGTTGGAATTTTTTCTTAAAGGATAGGTCTGATATTATTCTATAATTTTCTTATGGCAGCAAAAACCCATGAAAAGACCCAAAACCAACAATTAACTGTTGAACTGTCGAGCATTGTATGTGGAGCAAAATCTCTGATATACAGTAGCTTATTCCTTTGTAACTTCATTGTTGTCCAAAAACAATAAAAAAACAAACTTAAATGAGCCACAATGTTGAACTGGGTCACATGTTCCTTTCCAATTAACATGGGCCCCGATGTTTGATTTGAGTCAATGCTGCAGCTGTATATGCTAGATAGATATAAATATTGACTATAGCTGCTTAAAAGATCTACTTCAGGAACAGATGGACTAATGGCTGAGAAGAACAGACAGGCAGAGGAAGAAGTTAAAATCATGAAATATTGCTTTTTAAATTTTCTCTTTGAGATTTTGCATGTGACTGCAGGTCCATGGTGCAAAGTCTCCACTCATTAACAGCTCAGATTATTATACGAAAGGCCATGTGGCAAACTCATGCCTGTAAGGATTATCTCATGATCCGGCAGCATTTTTCTCCATTTCAGTTGTTGCGTTGAACTGATTTCACTTCAGGGATTGAAGGAAATGTGTGACAAGCAAATGTGATTAGATTATTTTGAGCTGCTCTATTAATATGTCCACGTGGCTGTGTTTGTGTATGTGCTATAGCATGTGCCTCTCCATGTACACACAACATGCCTCTCGTGGGCTGTCATGTGGTCTGTAAAGCTTCCCTCTGTGGGAATTGACTATTCTGTGACAGAAATGCACCAAGCACTCTGATTGGCACATGTTAAACTCCCCCCGTGTGTGACTGGGAGGCCACCTATCGGAGTGCGTGCATGTGCGTGAGTATACATGTGTCTGGGTGAGGAAGTATTTGTGCAAATGCCACAGATCCCAAAGGAATTGGGTTGATTTTGAGGTCTTAGAAGCAGCCCAGGGATCTTGCATTCATGTGTGTCTCTATTTGTTATCTTGCAATCCACATGCTGAGTTTAACTGTGCTGCCAGAGAACAGTGTAGAAGACAAATCCGATGGTTAGGTTATCCATGATTCACCCGTGTTACTTGAATAGAGAGGAAAAGCAATGGAGAGACAGACAGAGAGAGACAGAGAGGGAGAATGCTTTGGTATATTGGAAAGATGGTATGGATGGATCAAAGAATGAGAAATAAAACACAGAGTGGGAAAAAAAGAGAGAAAAAGTGTGAAAGAGGAGAGTGTTGAAGGCTCGAGAAGGGGGAAGGAAAAAGGAGAGGAGAGAACAGTAATCTGAACTCTTTGTCAGAGTAACAGATTAGCTCACTGGGTGAAATGATATATGACTGGCACTGGGCCTCCTCACATGCACACGCGCACAATCACGCCCCCACTATGGATCAATTACCCTGTCATCCATGTGTGCAACCATACATCATCACCTCGATTACATCTCACACACACACAAACTCTGGCACTGGCCTGCTAACTCCTATATAGGCTATACTATACACACACCCCTAGAGCTTCAACTGTATTTTATTTTGCTGTGTTTGTGTGTCTAGTGTTTTATGACCAGTTGTCTCGACTGCCCGACTTCCGTGGCCTTGATAAGTATAACTATTACCTGTTTCTCTTGCAGACAGACAACACACACACACACACACACACACACACACACACACACACACACACACACACACACACACACACACACACACACACACACACACACACACACACACACACACACACACACACACAGTTACACTCCAGAGCCAGTGGGGCTGCTTCCTCAAATGAACTGCAGAGTCACAGAGTCTGGACAAAGTCATTTGTTGTGAGTAAACTTCTTTGGGCAGGTCATTCAAGGCAGTGGAAGCCCGAGACCACACACACACACACACACACACACACACACACACACACACACACACACACACACACACACACACACACACACACACACACAACACTAACACTCACACACAGGTCAATTTGGTTGGGCATGGTGTCGATCACCCCTCTGCTCCTATTGGTCTAGTCTACCGGGAAATGCCCATAGCTCAGCTAAAGTGAGTTCAATTTAATTTGAACTTCACACAGCTGCAAGGCAATGAGAGGGAGAGGGAGAGGGAGAGATGAGGGGGAGGGAGTGGGAGATCCATATTGTTTTGTCCTTCTTGAAGTGACACAAACATTTCAGACTTTCACCATGTCCTGCATCCATTCCCCAGAGAGCCATTGCTGACGCATTTGGAACTGTGTGACTGTTTGTGTACCTGTGTGTGTGTGTGTGTGTGTGTGTGTGTGTGTGTGTGTGTGTGTGTGTGTGTGTGTGTGTGTGTGTGTGTGTGTGTGTGTGTGTGTGTGACTCTTACTGTTTGTCTGCCAGTCTATGTTGACAAGAGAGGACACATGTCATCAGGGGCGCCGAAAAGGGGGGTAAAGGAGACGGATTCTAGGGGCCCATGATGGAGGGGGCCCAGACATTAAATCATGACTCTTACTGTTTGTCTGCCAGTCTATGTTGACAAGAGAGGACACATGTCATATATCCAACAGGTCCTGGCGCAGCCCATATTGTCTTCTCCACATTGGCGCAGCCCATATTGTCTTCTCCACATTACTGTACAGTATCATTTACATTTATTGCATGCGCCTCTCTAGTCAGCTGTTCCCTCTTCAGGCCGCTAGAGAGCGCTGCTCCGCTTCACAGCTGACAGTGAAGCAGCGCTCTCTGTCTTCCAGGCGGACAGGAGCTGCCTGCCTGGCTCCCCGACCGCATCGCACCTCTGTCCCGTCACACTCGGCTACTTTCCCCGTCGCTTCCCCCGAAAAAGGATAAACAGGGGATTCTTGGCCCAAAACAAAAGGCTTATTGGGGAGGTTTAAAGTTGGATCATTCCTCCATGTTGGTATGTTTCAATAACTAAGTTTCCCGTCTCATCCGTTGTGCCAAAGCGCAGGCGAGGAGCGGAACTTTCAGGGGACCCCTTTTTTCTTGCTCCGGACTAACCGCTGCTTTTAACCCAGGAGGTCATATCTGCCACCGGCTTCGTTGCTCTCTGGCCCGGCTGCGGAGGTGGTGGGAGGGTATGTTGTAACTTTTACGCGCCAGTCGAACCTACGCGGCCGGCGTGAGAGAGGAGCCGTTTTATGGTACCGGAGAAGGGGATGCGAGCCTCTCCTCCGTCTCGGATAGCGGAGCGGCTATGAGGAGAGAGGATCACCTGCTGGGCTAACGGATCAAGACCACACCGCACCAACAGGTATGGATCACTGCCTTTACACCTGCACAGAACAGCCCGGTGCAGCCCAAAGTGAATTAGTGGGCACACCTGCCGCGCATGATGAATATGCTCTGTAACAATCCACTCATTATCTCGCCTTTGAAAAGCAGTTACGCACAGGATGGATTACACTTCATCTGTTCCATTTTAGGGGATGTACAAGGAATTGATTTTTATGAAGCCATGAGAGTTATGCAAAAAGATTGCCTCGAGGTAGTATCCCAGCAGCCTGCTCTGGAATGGTATGAGTTTTATTATCGCAGTGGTGATTTTTTTTTTTTTATAGCAAAGACAAATGATTGCGGTTGTTTCAGGTGTTGCAGAGCCTATCTAGGCTTGCTTCTCCCTCTCCCTTTTTTGTTCTCTCTCTCTCTCTCTCTCTCTCTCTCACACACACACACACACACACACACACACACACACACACACACACACACACACACACACACACACACACACACAGGGGGCACGTAGGTCTTAGCTGTGCGTATACAGGCATATGGCACCGGGTTCAGTGCTGTTTTATTCAGATCTTTAGCGGGGGCAAACAGCTGCTCACCTCTTTTTGACTAATTCCATGAGCTGTGCTGTCTCCAGAGGTGCTCAATGATAAGTATGTTGTTGCCTTATTTTATGGTAAAAGAACAGATAAGGAACCTTAATGTTTCCTTTGCACTTGTCTACCATTAAAAAAAAAAAAAAAAAAGTGTTGCACTCAGCAGTGGTTTGTATAGTCTTTACATGACATGAACATAATGCTTGTACACATAAAAAATGTGGAGCATGTATAGGGAAACTCATCAACCCTGACAGCAGCGGTGGGCGTCTTCTGCAGCAGCATCATGGATCACCTGATGTACTGTAGATGGTGATTCATAAGGATGGCCTTTATTTGCGACGGTGGCCACATTGCAGTGCATCAATTTGGTGGCAGGTTTGAGGCTGTGAGTTGATACTGAAGTCGTGTTAGTTATGTAGCTTAAGTATGTAGTTTACCGGACAAATAAGTCAGTGTTGAGGGTTAGTAATTACTGAAGTGGCGTTACTTGACTACAAAAGTTAAGTGACAAATAAGTCAACGTTTAATTCTGGTTTCACACGATCATGAACAGCGGTTTCCTGAATGGAATTTCAGTGTTTATAGACTTGATCATCCATCCTGAGTCCTACTACCTCTCTTTACTACGTCCCCTGTCCTGGCATATGATTACGTCCATTGATTAAGTGAGATATATACCAATTATAGTGCATCACTTTTCGTGGGTATACTGAAGAACAATGTACGAGAACAGCCTGCATGGTAACTTTCTTCTGGCTGTTTCTGGCCTTTTAATGACCATGACTTGTTTTTAAAATATTTGTGTGCATACAAGGTGAATTGATTTAAACAAAGTTTGGCCATCCAAAGTGTGAATACATTTTTAAAATGCTCCAGCTCCATCCGTCTCTGTCTCTTACTCTCTGCCTGTTTTCATGAGCCTCTGTGAGGAACGTGAAAGAGACAAGGCTGAGAAGTGGAGTGAGGGAGTAACAAAATAAGAAGGAAGAGAACTGACAGTGAGACATGATTGACAAGAGAGCAGAGCTACAGGGAGGTGGAAGGTAGAGGGGGGACCAAGATTAGGTGCTGAGGTGTATGTGGAAAAAAAGAGGAATGCATTTAAAAAAATAAATAAATGTGTGGTCCCTGGCTCCTAGAAAGGTTCTCAAATGTATTTTTAATATGGCCACAGGCTGATGAATACCATCATGAAATGTTAAAACATCACCAGTTCATTCAATACACACTTTTTCTGCTCACATTTCTAATCACAGATAGGCAACATAGATGTGAGAAAGAGAGTATAGATGGAGAGTTAGAAAAGATAGAAAAATAAGTGCAGAGGAAGGAAGAATGGAAATTACTTTCAAGTGAGCAGGAGATAGCAGTATTTAGGCTTACATGCATTTATGTAACCTCTATATCTTCTTTTGTGCCATGTCATTTAGGAAACATTAAGTATTCGCAGCCTTTTTTCTCAGACAGGCTGCACAACCGGTCCAATAAACAAAACACAACAGAATAGTACATCTCCTCATGTGTTCTTAATTAAAAATGAATTGCCATGTTGGCTTGCTCACATTATATCTCCTTCAAAACCAGGCAAACTATTTAACTGGAATAACATGAGCGATGGAGATGATAATGTGGTAATAAAGAACTACCTAAGTTGCCTTTATTACATAGTGATTAGTGGAAAGGTGACAGGAAATAAGGGAGAGAGATGCAACAAAGGTCAAAGTGGGCGTCTTAATCCATGTGCCACGGGGACGCCCCAGTGCATGTTTGCTTTTGGATAATGAATTTCTGTATGTGAACAGCAATGTAGGGGATACACTGATTTGCAAACCAGCAGAGTCCACAGGGCTTGTTAAAATTGGACAATTTTACCGTGCCTCCTTATGGCAACATGACCAAAAGCACATGCGAGTCATCCTCAGAGTACAGCAAGCTTTCATGTTTCCGTAATCCACAATTTCCTTATGTGTCCCTGTGCACTTTTAACACTCACGTGCCCTCTTCCTACATGTCTCTCTCTCACCTCCTTTATCCTTCTCTTCTACCAATAAGCCCTCTGGGTCATGGGAATACTGTCAAAGCTGCTGTCCAGAGGGACAGAAAAAGAGACGGAGAAAGAGAGAGACAGAACTAGGACAAGAAGAGCACCAAGGAAGAAATAAAAAGTATAGTATGTGTAAAAGGTTATATGTTTTTATTTGGCACCTCCTGTAACTGTGCATGATGAGAAAAGAATAGGCGAGAATGAAAAAAACAAATGAGAAGCAGGCGCAAGTGAGACAGAGACCTAAGCATAGAGAGAGAGGGAAAGAAAGGGGGGAAAAGGAAAGAAAGCTACAGGGGATAAATAAAAAGCATGTGTCCTATAAAAGGTGTTCTGTATTTCATTGGCCATCTCCAGTAGCTGTGTGTGGTGTGCCAAGGCCCAGGGGGGACGAGTAGCCACTCTAAATGTGTGTAACCCACATAAAGAAATTGTTTCTGGGAGATCGGGCCCCGTAAATTCATTCCTAGCCGCCAGCCCTGTTCTTATCCCACCTCCCAAAGGTGAGCTATCACATCCAAACATATATTTTTTAGATTCTTTCTCTCCGCACACATACACACACACACACACACACACACACACACACACACACACACACACACACACACACACACACACACACACACACACACACACACACACACACACACACACACACACACACACACAGACTGCCTCCCTCCCCCACAGACACACATTTTCTGTATGCAATCTTTGCTCAGGATGCACACAGACATATACACAAACATATTTTTTTGACACACTTTTTTTGTTGCAGGAAATACACATTCACACAAACACATTGCTTTGCTCCCAAACGGCTTGTGTGGGACAGTAACGGTGACAGCTACAACAGCATCAGTACCTGCTGTGGAACAGAGCAGCGTCGGAGGGAAACAGCAGCAGATGCTGTGCTCACAGCTCCAGGATTACCTTAGCCTGAACAAACTCCATTACTGCCTCTATTACCCTGGTATACAGAGCCCGGGAAAAAGCACTTTGCAGAACCACTGTTTACCCAGCACCTTTGTACCCCACACACTGTTTCCCTTGTACACAGAGCAAGAAAGTGGTGAAGACCAGAGCGAGATGAGAGGAGAGAGAAGTTGCATCGGGGGAGAAACATCAAGCTTTCCTATATTTAATACCTCCACCATTTCATTTTTTCTTTTTAATTTGTTGGACAAATGGATGATTAATCCAGAATAATGATTAATCCAGAATAAAAAAGAATTCGTAGTTGCAGCCCTAATTAAATTGTTTATGTTATTCTTTGAAAGAAAACTGCTTCTGCCAGTTATTTCCATATTGTATTCACTTGATTAGCAATTTTCTTGTTGAACTCTTCCAACAATTTAGATAACTGCGTAACCATTGAGTTAATCATTGAGTATCTTTGGGTTTTGGACAATTTGTTGGAAATAACAAGCAATTTAAAGATTTTAACCAATTCGTCTAAAAAAAAAAAAGCTACCCTTAAAGAAAAATAAGAATTTACAGAAAATATCAAGCAATTGGTTATAGATAATGGTAATTATTTGTGGCAAGGAAAAAGACAGAGAAGACAAGGGAATACTGTGGCAGTGCTTTCCTTCTTTGACTAATGATGGTATGTAATAGGGCAATCTCTCTCTGTGTGTGTGTGTGTGTGTGTGTGTGTGTGTGTGTGTGTGTGTGTGTGTGTGTGTGTGTGTGTGTGTGTGTGTGTGTGTGTGTGTGTGTGTGTGTGTGTGTGTGTGTGTGTCCGTGCATACATGAGTGTTTTTTCAAAGGTATTGATGTGATTGCAGGGCCAACAAGACAATGCAGAATAGCATGTGTGAGGCAGTATAAGTGGATGAGAAGAAGGTTAATAAAGGAGAGAATGAGAGAGAGCATGAGTGAGTGTGCGATTCTGTGTGCGAAAAAAATGCGCCGTGTGCTCGTGCCTAAGTCTGCGGTGAGTGATGACCTGCCATATATTTGAGTTGAAAGCCATCCATCACCCTCATCAGTGACTCTAGGGCTCTGTCATTACATGTTTCCCGTCATTTACACTGTTAATGGGCATTTCTCTTGACCAAACTCTCTGTTTGTGCTGTCTCACTGCCAGTCTCTCACTCTCAGACTCTTATTTTCATTTCAAAATAGAGGTGGACATTTTGATTGATTAGTTCAATTCAGTTAAAAGATTCGTTGTCACTAACTATAACGTTTTTTGACTTTTTTCCTAAGCTAAGCATCAACAGCAAGTGAACGCAGGTACTGCATCTGAGTTGAACCCGATGCTCTCAGTCACCATGGAGAGGAGCTCCACTTCTAAAAGCTAGTGTTTCAGTCAGTGCCAATGGTGGTTCAGTATGGTCAGTTCACTTGGAAGATTTGGTATTAAGCATTTGTTTGTACATGTACTGAACACCTCTGTTTTAAATTTTGCATTCATGGCATGACTATTATACAAAAGTGCATTTCTGCTTAAGCAGCTTGTATGAGATTTATGATGCAAGGATAACAATTACAAAAATGTTACATAATAAAGAAAGCTTGTTATGCAATGTACAAACTTGTTATGGTGATTGCCTTGATTGACACATTTCAATGTTGCAGAACTGTAAAACCTGCAGGTACCTTTGAGGCATAATTGACAATATTTCAAAAAACATTAGATTGCAGTGAATGTTGCAGTACCATGGAAGATAAATTATTGGTGTGCAGGATAACAACTATAGTGTTATAGTATATAGTGACTATAGTCAACTGTGCTGTGACGCATTGCAACTTATTAAGAAAGCAATTTGATTTGTTGATTTTGGCACAGCTGTAGCTTCTGCTAATGAGTCTGCAGTGACAGGAGTCTCCACCAGTGTGTGGGCTGTAGATGGTGTATCACTTTCAGCAGCGGTAATAATCGGACCGACACAAACACTGAAGGTTTGGCAGCGTCACGGCTGACTCATTATGGCCGACGGCAACGATGAGCCGTTATCCAGAAGTCAGAGCTACTCCGCACATACAACCCTAATTTCAGCTCAGGGCCTATCCTACTGGCTGCCTGTGTTTGCCTGTGTATGCCCTTTTATCTTGTGGTATTTCATTATGTTCTTATAAGTGGAACCACTAGCTTTATGGCTGCCTCATTAGGTTGTTAGGCAAGCCCACAGCACATGCAATTACAACTAATTATGCAATTGTGAATTCAGTATGAAGCTTTATATGCTGTAGATTGGTATGTTTAAGCTGGAGCACAAACACAGCAGTTATTACTGCAGGTTTTTTCATTTAAATTTATGCAACACGCCACATACATTTTCAGACAAATCTTTCATAAACATATTGTCTTGATTTGGTTGTTATAATTCTGCTTATTGCTTAAAGGCTTTCTGCTTCTGTTATTGCAATTTCAATGTGCAATAATGCATTTAAAAAAACTTTCTACAGTTTAGCCTACCATGCTATCTTGCAATTGAAAGCTGGCTGGACCAGTGGAGCTGGAAATGTATGATAAAGTGTTAATAGGTAAATATTGGTAAATTGTGCTCCATCATCAAAAAAACACTGTACACTACATGTCAACATTCACCCACTCACACACACACACACACACACACACACACACACACACACACACACACACACACACACACACACACACACACACACACACACACACACACACACACACACACACACACACACGTACATTGACACACACAGTGTTGGTACAGCCTTTGGGAGCATTTTGGCGTTCAGTATCTTGCCCAAGGACACTTCTACAGACTGTAGGTGCTAGGGATCGAACCGCCGATCTTCCTATTTGATCCTATGGAAGCTGTTGACAATGAATAAGCTTTGTGGCTAGTGGACCGCTGCATGTGGGCCCTCAACCTTGTATCAACACTACATTTTCAGAATTCAGAAACATACTGTTACATAAGTCATACACTAAAGTCACTGAGAAGTCACTTGGGCTTCAACTATAAATTACACAGTCTGCCTAGTAAGAGGGAACACCTTGTTAAGAAGCTCAAGAGCGTAGGTCTTGTTTTCCTAATCTTTATACTTCAACCTTCCTACATAGCCGGAGCATTTCTCTTTTTCTACGAGACATGTTTCACACCAGCACTCCAATGAATGAGATAAAAACCAAACACAGTGGTAGAGGGGAATGAGCTACAGTAGATGGTGCGCTTCGGTGTGACATGTTTCTCTACAGATCCTATTGAGGAGAGCAGGCGAGGCTTGCTAGGCTCCCAGTGTGTGTGCGAGACAGGGTTGACAGTAATACAAGCAGTATCTGACACCCCCTCCCAGGGATCACATCCTTAAGACGGTTTCTCTTACTAATCCCCTCCTAATATGACTAATATTATGACACTGCTATTAGCCAGAGCTCTCTGAGGGCACACACAGGAAAATAACTAGAGCCATGCACATATGCATGAACACAAACATGGTGTTTGAGTTGGTTTTAATATGCAACGTTTAATACAAATAAACATCTGATTTAATGCTGTTTATACCTGAACACAAAATGTATGTGGCTTTTACATTTGCTATTCGTTATTTTAAATATCCAGTACTGGTTTGGTCTTTTAGGGAGAAAAAAACATATGGCGGACAGATAATGAAGCCCAATGTGTCCTGCCAGCAGCAACAGTTGTTCATTAAAGGAATGTGTTGCTTAGCTGGCTTTGGTGATAAGCCCTGAGGCTGAGGAGACAAAGATGTGTGTCAGAGCTGCCAGAAAACAGGACTTAATGAACAAATGGCATGAGGAATAAGCAAAAGTGACTACAAAAAGATGATATCTACTCTGAGGAATGGAACATCAGCAGATTCTGTTTAGCACCATAGATCATGTTACATTAAGAAAAGAGGATTTCACTCATAACCACTTTAAGATCATTTATAATCATAGTATTTATTTAGGTGTTTACGTCTGTGTACAATTAAAGTGACAAAGTAGTAGATAACACAACATTCCATCAGTTCCAGTCAGGATAAGACTCAGGCTCTGTGGGATTGCTAGAGAGAGGCTCTGAATGCAGAACAAAAAATCAAATTTTAAAGCCATGAATTACCAAAAGACTGCTTTCAATTTGATTGAATCCAACTTTATTAGCATTCCGCCTGCCTTTATGTGATGAGGCTAAGCCGGCCTTGTGTCCTCCCCCGGACTGCAGCTGTGGCAGAAAAGGGCACAAATAGGAGCTTTATTTGTGATGCCGATGGCTTAAGGGCTTTTGGTCACAAGGAATTACATTGTCAATTATTTTTTGTCAATATGTTTTTTACACGTTTTGTTGCTCTTTTCTCAAAACTAAATCATTTGGCTTTGACTTATCAAGACTCTCTGTACTATTATGTGAAAATTAGACAGCAGCAGGTTAAATTTGTAGCCATGATAGCGGTATGGCTCTATAGATGGCAACGTTGGTCTGTTGGTCGGTCTGTTGGTCCACCACAGACAAAATGCTACACGAAGTACATCTTCAAAGTTTTAGTCTTGTTTGAAGATTCCTGATTTGATTATAGCCCTGCATGTTGTTGGTTTTTTTCTTTACTGAAGAAAAATATCGATGACATGTGATTTGCATTTTACATTAAACTCAGGAAACCAGAATCGGTTAAATGTCATCACGAACATGCAACATGATGACTATCAGTGAGACTTAAAGTAGGATTTCACCATCTGTGTTTTACACTGTAGGAATGAGTGGCAGACAGAGCTGTGAGTATCCTTTATATTGTCTGTTTAGAGGTGGGAATGATCTGCACAACCTGCATACCCCTGACTTTACTTATAAGGCTCTTGAAGGGCCTCCCAAACACTCTTTCTAAGTATTTCTGTCCTGTGTCATCCAGACTGCACCCTATACAGTGGGAGCTGTCTGTGGTGCTGACCAGAGCAGATGGATTTAATGAGGGAGCTGTCCGTGGTGCTGCAGGAACAAAAAACAGGATCCATGTTAGCAGTGATCAGTGTAGCCCACTAGATCACAATCATTTCTTAATAATGAGAGTGCTGCCCTGTGCTGTCCCAGGTGTGGTTGCTCCCCTGCTTTAAGAAAAAATGTGTTCAAAGGAGACACTCCCCAGAATGGGGAGATCTAAAGAATCTCCTTGACATAGCCTGGTCCTCCTGTCTGTCCTCTCACCCCGAAAGGGATTTGGAAAAGAGGAGATAATGCAATGAGGCATGGTGGAGAGAAAATCTATCTGACGTGTAGTTGTTTGTTCATGGGGACAAAGAGGAGAGATGAGGGCAACGGGTCGCTGCAAAGCAAGAACAAACTGAAAAAACAAAAAAGAAAGAAATTCTACAAATTGAGCAAATAGAGGAAAATCAAAAGATAGACATTTGTGAAATAAGCTTTGTTTGCCTGCATTTTGAGTTTTATGCAGTATGATATTTGTAGAATGTACAAGTTTTTAATAGTTTTTTGGGGGAACACAGTGTCTCCTTGTGTCACCCTTCAATTCAATTTAGACTTTAAAGCATCCTGTTTAAATATTAATCGACCCCTCTCCAACTTTCCCTCTCACACTGTGAATGTGTGTTTGCTAGTTTAAGTGAGTGCATATGTGCATATATGTGCATGCTGTCTGAACCTGCACCTCATTAATAGATAATAACCCCGGCTGGTCAGACCTGTGCTAATGCACTTGTTGTCCATCCCTCTTTTCTTGTCTCTCCATGTCCATCTTTCCCAAATCAACTACAGCTCCAATGGACTTCAGAGAACTGTGACGACTGCAATGGGAGTTGGGGATAGGGTTGATATGAGGATCCTGTGTGCGTACGTGTGTGTGTGTGTGTGTGTGTGTGTGCTTGTATGTGTGCGCAGGGTAAGCCTAAGGGGTAAGCTTTTAGTGGTCTGAGCAGAAGAGTGTGAGTGAGAAGGAGAGGACAGATTTGCGCAGTTATCTCTCCCAGCAGGCCTCCTGTCCTGCCGGCCCACATTCCCACAAACACACATACATAGACGGACACACACACACACACACACACAGACGCAGACACACACAGATACACACATAAACAAAAAATACACACATACACACACATCCACCACTCCCATCTGTAATCATGTTTTGCATGGCTTTCTCGCGAACATAGACAGTCCAGTCTGAATGCATGCCTACGTGGATGGAGTCTGGCTGCTCTGTATTTGTTGTACAGCAACAGCAAAATCTCTCCAATGTACCTCCTATTGCTCACCAGAAACCAGCCCTGAGCTGGAAGCAGAGAGAACATTGCCCGGGATTGTGGGGTTGATGCTATTTTTACAGCCAGTGTGATGAGGGTTTGGGCTGAAAAAAAGGCTCTGCTCTCTTCCCTTCCCAGATACTTTAATGAGAACGACTGCAGTTCTTGCTGTCTCACCTATCTCTTTGTTACCACAAAATGATTACATGTTAGGGTGATACCCGTAAATGGATAAATGGATGGATAAATTGAGTGAAAATACAATTTGCAGTTGCTTTGTTTCTTGCGAAGGCAGACTTGCACAGGGAGTTGGCGACTGTGTATGCATGCGTGTATGTGTGTGTGTGTGTGCGCTCATGTGCATGGCACAGAGCGTTGCCGTCGGAGTGGAAATCAATGCAGGGAATATAGTGGCAATTACTACAGCAGCGGGCAAGTGAACCTAGTGGAACAAACTAACTAATACATGAATAAATAAGCACAGTGAAATGGAGATGTGTATCTGTATATGTGTGTGTTTGTGTGTGATTGTGTGATTGTGTGATTGTGTGCGCAGACTGGCCTGTAGATCTTGGACGGTCCTTTGCTGTGCCAGCCAATTAACGAAGTGTGTAAACTGAGCTCATTAAAGAAACACAGCATGGCCACACACTTCACATCAACACACGCACACACTCTTACACACATACACACACACACACACACACACACACACGCACGCACGCACGCACGCACGCACGCACGCACGCACGCACGCACGCACGCACGCACGCACGCACACACACACACACACACACACACACACACACACAGTCTCAGTATCAAGCCAGACTCTCCTATTTCAAGCATACCATGCATAGGAGGTGAAAAAGTGAAAACTTGTTTTTCCTCAGCACAGGTTTACTACAAAGTGTCTGCTTGTTTGTGGTTGCTACAATGTGTATGTCCTTTCTTGTGTCAGTGTGTGCATGTCTGTGTGGGTCTGTTTGGACAAGGTGTACAAAATTGATTTAGAGTTTGTTGCTTTGAACCAACTGCCAAGTGATGCCTCACTAACCCTCTGTGTTAAGAGAACAAAAGCTTTTCAAGGTCCCCACCTACGAACCATTCCTCTCTATTTTTCTGTCTGTCTTCCTCTCTCCGTGTCCCGGTGCCTCTCAGATTCTTTTCTTGCCTTGCACTCATCTATTTCAATCTTGGTGCTCTATTTCTCACACTCTGCCCCTCTATTTTCAAGTGGCGGCTGAGTGCAGAACAAATATAAGCTCTTCATTTGCTTAACTGCGTTAAAATGTTGAGTCATGGAGATGCTGTTTGTTGGTATCGTGAGTGATTGCTCGGTGTCTGCATCTCTGAACTTTCTTTGCTCAATGAGACCGTGAGAAATAAACAGCCAGGGGACTTTGGTGAAAATATTTTCTCTTACTGTGCTTGATAACCATGATTTATGAAACTCTGTGGACTTATTAGACACCCAAATGGGTCTGGGTGTTGAAAGACAAGCCTGTCTCTCGTTTCATGAACAGCACATGTGTGTAATCAACTCTATTTACTTGAATTCAGTTCAGTTGGACTTATTGACATCAATGTTAATGTGTTTCCAAGCTTCAAAATAACATCACTTTTACAGATAATATTTTCTAAAATATTACATTTCAAACATTGAACCATAGCGATTTTTGCTAATATAGCCATCTATTATTCTTTTGAGTCAGTAAAGTGAAATACTAACAAAATATCATAGTGTGGGTCTGTATGCATGTCTTATATTTTATTTGTGTATGTGTGTGTGTGTGTGTGTGTGTGTGTGTGTGTGTGTGTGTGTGTGTGTGTGTGTGTGTGTGTGTGTGTGTGTGTGTGTGTGTGTGTGTGTAGAATGGCTGATAATGTGCTGAGCGGCGGATTTAGAGGATAGGGAAATTAATCTGCTGTGTCCAAATTGTGTCGCAAATTCTGGTTGGTTATGCAATCTAGTGCAGCCGGTTATACCTTTGATGCAAAATACTGTATACCCCTCTTGATTACTCTGTAAAACTAAAACAAGCATTTCTTTGGCCTCCTTTTGGAGCTAAGCCATACATGGTTAACCTCACACTGCATTTAGAGGCATAAAACAATTCTGCAGCACACATTTATAACAAAGACGGGGACAGCCAAACCAAAATACTAAATCCTCATCCAACAGATGAGAGATTTAAGAACAAGCCACATGCTATATTGCTGAAGGGGAATCTAAGAATTGTGTCATTTTGAAAAGCCTGACTGCAAACTGGTAATCAAAGACCCAAGAGCAAATCCTCCCCCGAGGCAAACGTTCATGAATTCACAAACACTTATGCAGCAGTATAGCCTGCGGGCCACCCATGGCTCCAACTGTACTGAACGCACAGCAGGACTGATCAGTGGAATACAGAAGATGGCGGGTTCAAACCGTTTTCTTTAAGAGATGGAGGTTTAAATGTAAGCTGCATGCCCTGGCTGGGCTTATGTGCTTTGTCTATCTATTCATCCGTCCATCCATTTCTGTTGAACCCTGTGCAAAATGACAGTAGGAGTTGCCAGATTGGAGGGCTGCAGGGCTTGGTGCGATGCCAGTAGAGCCAGGTGGTGGGAATCTGTTGGAGATTAAACTGCCTGGTGACCAGCTACCCGGCTCACCCTGGCCCTAACAGACATGGCACCCCTGGCTGATTGACCCAAGTGCCAGGTGTCCTGGGTACGGGTGGCAGGTCAAAGCCTGCCCTTGTCTCCCTTCTCCCGGCGGGGGAGTTCTGTGGATGTGGGAGGTCGTTCGGTGATGGTGATGATTAACACTTGGCGTCATGCCAAGCCACATTAAAGCAACCTTACTAGACTAAAGCCTTATTGCCATCCTATTTAAAGACTTGAGGATATTGGTCAATGTGGCATAATACCGAATTTCGGCACTCAATGCCCATATTTTTTATTAATATCTTTAATTTCTACAATATCCATGCATGGCAAGTACAGTAGGGTTAAGGTATAATTGAAGGAATAGTTTTTGGAAAGTGGTGCAGAGTGATGAAATCGGTGCTACTAATATGTCTATACAGTACATATGAAGCCACAGACAGCAGGCAGTCAGCTTAGCTTAGCACAAAGCCTGTAAAATGGGGAAACAGCTAGCCATTCTCTGTCCAAGCATAACAAAATCGGCCTGCAGCACATATAAAGGTCACTAATTCACAAGTGTAAAAATGCCAAGTTGTGGTTTATGACGGGGGTTGTGTTTCGGACTATTTCTTGGCTGGAGACATTAACAGTAACAGTAGCCAATAGTCTAAAGCTTCAAATTTAAAGGACAGATATGAGAGTTGTATTAAGCTTCCTCTTCTGGTATCCATTTGCATCTAACTCTCTGTAAGAAAGCAAATAAGCACATGCCTATGTTGAACAATACTTTTTAACATAGCCATTAGATTTAATTACGGCACAAAATAATGAGTGCATTTCTTCATTCCTGTATTTTTCTTAGAATTACTAAAAGGAACCTTCATTTTGAGTTGATTTTGGCAGTCCATGTGGACAAAAGTGGTAGTGTTTCCGAGCACCAGATTCCCTGGTTCTCTTGTGCCTCCCTTCCGTCGAGAAGTTCTTATAGAGGCATCAGTATTAAAATGAGACTTTTAACTTTTGACGTTTAATAACCTGTTAAAAGTTCCCCACAGTAACGTTAATAACAGATGTTTCATCACGTGAGATAGCTAGTAAGTACGACTCCATTTTGCCCAGAATCATGTAGGGGCGGCTGTGGCATAGTGGAGAGCAAGGTAGTTCTCCAATCAGAAGGTCGGTGGTTCGATACCCGGCTTCAGCAGTCGATGTGTCCTTGGGCAAGACACTTAACCCCAAGTTGCTCCCGAAGGCTTGCCATCGGTGTGGACTGGATGTTGCATGAATGTTAGTTAGAGCCTGATGGTGGCACCTTGCATGGTAGCCTGTCATCGGTGTGTGAATGGGTGAATGATATGTAATATACTACTGATTGTAAGTCGTTTTGGATAAAAACACTGGACGTAAATTGCATGTTCTGCACTGCCGAATTGTACAATTTGAACCTAATTCATAGAGATAGAGTTGTTTTTTCACAATGATTCTGTATTAATGATGATCACATGATGTGTTGAGAATGTGGTTTAAACGGGGCCTTAAGTAAGGTCACCTATTCAACCCACTGAGGATCCTATTCTGTGTTTAGGAATATAAATTAAAACCAGACATGCACAGAATACTCCAATTAATATGTCCATGCTCCATCACACCATTTCAATCTTTTGCTAATATCATCTCATGAGCACAATAGCCTATTGAGATAAAAAAAAAAAAAAAGGAATCTGAATGAATGATCTTGAAAAGAAAGGGGAAGTAACCTATTTTTTTTTTTCAAGGTCTATCAATTTGTCCCAGTACTCTCTCTCTTTCCCCTCTCTCTCTCTCTTGCTTTTGCTCTGGAGTGCAGTATCAAATCTATGCAAGTCACTGGGGAGTTGTAGACCTTTACCTGCTCTGGTCTGGTTGTGTTAAAGGTCAGATATGAGAGGATCCAACACACTGGTCTCAGATGTCAACACTGCCCGCCTCCCACAGCCTGGATTAAGAGGCGAGGAGACGATGGCTGCCAGGAAATCATTTGTCCTCCAGCCTGTCAGTAACAGTCTGTATCCCTGTCGGTGTGTGTGTGTGTGTGTGTGTGTGTGTGTGTGTGTGTGTGTGTGTGTGTGTGTGTGTGTGTGTGTGTGTGTGTGTGTGTGTGTGTGTGTGTGTGTGTGTGTGTGTGTGTGTGTTTGAGAGGGATAGAGGTAGAGAGAAAGAGTGCACAGGTGTATGAATGTTTATTTGCAATATCAATATCCCACTGATCCTCTTCTCCCTGCTGTGTGTTTCTGCATATCTCTGATTGCCAGATGTGTTTATTGAGTGTGTGTGTGCACGGATTTGTATTTGTGTAGGTGTGTGTGTGCTACGACCAGGTGTTTGTATGAGTCTCTCACTCGCAGTGAGAGATCTTTGTGTTGACAGGACTGATGCTGTTTATTTTGACAATATGCTGCCAGGGTCGATGGGACACCGGCTGTGTGTGTGTGTGTTTGTGTTTGCAAGAAATGTTGTGCGATGTGTGTGCCGAGCTGTACATCTGAATTGCTGTCACACCCAGAAGACAGCAGACTGTAATCAGGCATAATCAGGTGGTGTGAATGGGCATGCGTGCATGTAGTGTATGTGTAAATGTGTGTTGTTCTGGTGAAGCTCAGGTTTAATTATGGACTCACACTCACTCACACACTCACACACCCTCATGCATGCACACCATACACACACACACAAGACAACAAACTCTCGTAAGCTGTGTTAAAATATCCATCCGAACATTTTAACAGACTGCTCTTGTCATTCTTATACCTCTGTGACCACTTAATTGTTTGTCCGCTGTTGTTTTTGATGTAGCCTTGTCTGTGAGATAGCACCCTACAGCTAACTACAGCTGCTGGATAGTAAAACCAGTGAGGGGGCAAATGCAGCACTATCATTTATTGGCACCACAGGGAATTCCTTTAGGTGTCTGGTGTCTAACTTTGGTCCTTAGCCACAAACACAACACATATGGTGTTGTAGAGAGAAAAAAAACATTTCTCTCTTTAACCCATTAATAGCCATCTCTGTTTTTAGGTAAGGGTTTGCTTAATTTAAATTAAATGGACTATATATGATCACCAGATTGCAAACATTTGTTTAGACTTTTTAAAGCTCTGTATGTATGTTTCATCAGCCAGACATAAATGTGAACGGCCTGATACATATGTCCTATGACTTATGTTGACTATTTACGTGTTAATTTTTCTCAAAATACACAAAGTGAGTCTATTCCGGTGTCTGGATCCTCTCTTTTCATGGAACTTCAGTTCCACAGTCTTAAAAAAAGATTTTGTAATTTGAGGTCAATTTTGATGCATATTAATAAGATGGTGGCAGCCTAATAAATAATAATAGCTAATGTCAAAATTTGTCAAAAGTTTGACTTTTTTTATACTTTCGTATGTTGTAAGTAATCTAGCAACATCTTGTGACTTTTTGAGCAGGTTTTAGCTACTTTCCATTGAAAATTGATGGCAACACTGTCCGGAAAATAGCCAGAGCCTCGCGTCCACGTTGAAAAAAAGCTCTCATCTTTTTCTGCAGACTAAAATTCAAATGTTTTAACTGTAAGAATAATGCAAGTACAATCCAGACAACTGTCAAACTAAGTAAAGTAAAACAATCAATAATATAATTAAGAAATTGTCAACTTCATAACATTTGTAACCCACAACTTGGAAAGACAATGAAGTATAAATTGCTTTACGTTGGTGTTAAATTTAGAGGTACTGACTGAAAAAGGAGGCAAAATCACAAACTTGAAAGCAATACTTTGCAATGATATTGGATGTAAAGTTTAGACTGCTTTACATTTTTGGGAGACACCATATTGTTTTATGTTTCAGTTCCGCTATATTTTCTGAAATATTTCTGTAACTTTTAATTGTTCTAGTAGTCAATCAAAAGCCTGCATGGTTCTAGCTTCCTGCGGACAGAACAGTGGGTGGTTATAGGTTAAATTCATGCTCACTTTTATGTATCCCAGGATTCCCAATGTAAGGCATTGACTGAACTGAAGAGGAGGTTTCAAACAGAAATGTTGGCACCAGCTTTTTACTTTATGTTTTGTGTTAGCTGACATTAGTGATGATGATCTATCCTCTCTTTTTCCCTTTCTCTCTATTCTCTATTTCTGTGACACACTTCTGCATGCACCAGATTCATCGTCTTCCGCCTCCTTATGAAACATAACTGTGACCTGCAACACAAGCTAAGAAATAGTTGTTTGAATTACCACACGTATCACAACAATACAATGTTAAACTAAGACGCAAGTGTATCTCTCGGTCTTTAATCGGATTTCTGAGCTATCTATCGGCGAGAGACTCGATGCTTTAAACATTTTGCAAATCAAACCATGTAAATTTTATTAAAAGGATGTGAAACAAATATTTGAATAAGAGGGGTTGTGTATGTCAAGCGTGAAGACGGATAACATGAATACATTACGGAGGATTAGCGCGTTTCAAATAGCCTGTGATGTTTGAGAATTACAGATTCATTTGTTCATCCAATTTGCAGATGCAGAGGTGACAGCTCAGTCACTTACAAGATGTGTCATACTGACATGTGTTAATGTATTCAGTGACTGACGATTACCTCATATAGCTGTGTGTGTGTGTGTGTGTGTGTGTGTGTGTGTGTGTGTGTGTGTGTGTGTGTGTGTGTGTGTGTGTGTGTGTGTGTGTGTGTGTGTGTGTTATGTGGGATAGGTCACAAAGTGTATCTCATTCCTTTTGAATTGTTTTTCGGAAAAATGCTTTGTCATTCTGCGTATTATTCGTGTATGCGTGTGTTTGGGTTCACACAACTCGCCGGTCTGAGTTTGTATGAGTGACACACGTCAAGTGTCTAAACCCTGGAGGGTAGAAGTTGTCATGGGAATGCGGAAGGGAGGGGAGGAGGGATAGAGGGATGTAGTGAAGGTAGAGCGAAAGAGACATAAGGAGAGATATTCCAAATGAGTAAGCAGCCTGTTCATTAGCAGCATAGGAACATGTTGGTGTGTGTGCATGTATGTGTTGTTACAACCCATCTCGTAACAGTGTGTACACTGAGCAGCAGGATGCTAACTAGGACACATTTCCCAGAATGAAGCAGACAGATTTTGAACAAGATCTTAGTATTTATTCACTTTTTTACCTCTGCATGAACTGCTGTGTGTGATGCATTCCTCAGCATATCAGCAAGCAGATGTAGCTCGCTACTGAAGTGCTGCGTTGCTTTAACGCGAGTACACAGCTTATGCACTTTGAGTTACTCGACTACATCACTGGGTTGCCAATTAGACAATTTCTAGATACAAAAGGGAGTGTTTCAATTTCAGGAAATAAAGTACAGGGTGAAAGAGACTAACTCAAGTACAACCTGGCAGCCATTTGCTTTCCCCCCCCCATCAGTCCTCAAAATGTCAAACTCTTTACTTTTCCCACTGAATATTACATGGCTTCTTCTCCCTGGTACGTTGTATTTGGCGAAGCATTTTTTCCCCTTTGTTTTCACGTTTTTTAAGCAACTGTTTTATCTTCTGAACAGGAAATAAAAAAATATTTCAAATTCATAAGACAGACATACATACCTCAGATTATTCATGTTTTGGCTACGCGTGTTTCTGCGACAGGTTATAAGTTGAAGATTGAATTATACTCGAGGAATTGAATTACAAACAGAGAAACATAGGGATGACTGTTTGTATGTGTGCACGACTGTGCTTGTGTGTGTGTGTGTGTGTGTGTGTGTGTGTGTGTGTGTGTGTGTGTGTGTGTGTGTGTGTGTGTGTGTGTGTGTGTGTGTGTGTGTGTGTGTGTGTGTGTGTGTGCGTCCCTGAAAGGGAGGGATGTGTTCCATTTGAGGAGACCAGTTTTCTGTGATCACATTCTGATAAGAATTGTGGGAAACCACACTCACAACAAGCCACCATGGAATACCAACTAGACACACACAGGCTCTCTCTCTGTTTCTCTGTCTCTGTCTTTCTTTCTGACATACACACATACAGATGCAAACACACTCAGAGGCATACACACACATGGCAGTGAATGCGTATCCACGTTTCCTCTTCCTCTAGATGCAGTTCTTGAATTTGATTAGATGACTTGCCTCTGCAATGTTAATATTTTCTCGTTGTGCGTATAACGCATCCATGGAAACAAAGGCATGCTTGTGTAAGTGTTTTGCAGGAACATGGATTCCTGAGACCAAGCAGTGTGAATGATTTACTCAATTTACATTGACAGCAAAGGAAAATGTCCACCCAGAATAACCAAATGTATAAAACAAATCACTCTAAAACCCAAGATGAAGAAATATCTCTGCCGGCTTATTTCTGACTCTAATGCACACTTATTGACAGAGAGCAGAGTTTAAAGCAACTATAATCACTATACTTTTATAATAAAAATGTATCAGTGACAATGTAAAAACAATGCAACAATGTGAAAGTGGTTGCTCCTAGTAATGAGGTTTATATTGAGTTTTCAGCTCATTGTTCAGCTGTTTAATGTTTGGTTCATTCTCACCGCTTGTATAACAGCATTTTCAGCCACAAGATGCAGTTGTTTTCAATGAAAGAGCTCTAAAGAAAGAAAAACACTGTACACTACCTGCTCAGCACCAAACAGCAGACAGACACAGTTAGTGACCATGTGGTGAACAAAATGGAGAGTTTAGCAGCTAAAGAGCCAAATATTTCCCCAAGGAGTTGGTAGAGACCAAAAACAGAGTCAAAAGAGAGTGAAATTTGATAAACATTTATCAAGTGGAGCGAAACATGACTCCAAATGAATGATAATGTTGCTCCATACCTGCTGGATGTAAAATAAGCAATTGTATGCTAAGTTTGCAGATCAATGTAAAAGGTGATAAGTAGTGATGGTGTGTCGATGGTGTGTTCACAAAAAATCACGAACTGCAGGTTTGATAAAATGATCCTATATTGATCAATAAAAGCCTTACATAAGTCTTAGACCTAAGCTATCATTTATGTAAACAAAATTCTAATTTGACAAGACTCAAGAGTAGATTGGACCAGCTTCAACAGCCTCTTTTCTGTCTCTTGCCCCTCGATGAGTGAGACAGAAACAAAAAAGAGACATAATTCCACCCAACAGAAAAACTAAACTCTCTGTTTGTCCGTCTGTCCGCCTCAGAATCTTGCCAGCCCAGCTGCTGATCTGCCTGCCCCAGTGGCTTCAGCTCTCAATTATCATGTCTGGTGGAGAGATGTGCGTAGAAGTCAATAGCTCACCCTGATCTGTTGGTTATAACGTTGGAGTTTTGGTGTGTGTGTGGGTGTGTGTGTGTATGATTGTGTGTGCCAAAACTCTACATCTGCCAGACTGTTAAAGGGTCCTGATGAGTTTAATCTGCAAGGACAGGATGTATTGTGGTTAAGTGTTTATATACAAACTTGTCTGTTCCTGTATGAGCCGGAACAGAAACGTAAAACGGGATGAAGACAAAAGCGCCATGCTCTCCATTCACGAACACAAACACGCATACAGTTATAAATAATGTAATTGAACATGCTACTTTTATTTTTTTACTTCAGACTATGAGAAATGATACGTGAGAAAATAGTTTTTTTGCGTGTGTGTGTGAGTGTGTGTGTGTCTGTGTGTGTGTGTGGGTTTGGGTGTGTAACTGGAGCCCATCTGTTGTTGTGTATGCTGATAAGGCAGCTGCATCTGTGGGGAGCTGACTAGCACATTAGGAGATGAACACATACAGACACACAGACACAGACACACACACACACACACACACACACACACACACACACACACACACACACACACACACACACACACACACACACACACACACACACACACACACACACACACACACACACTGAACCTGCACATACTGGACAGCTAACAGTTCATTTGACACTGTAATTACAGCCAGTGATCATGGATCTATTCATCAACCCTCTTCCTCAGGGCGTCAACTGACCTCCAACAATATCACCATGAGACAGAGGGATGGAGGGAGGGAGTGAGTGGAGGAGGAGGGATGAAGGGCCGAGGGAAGAGAGGAGCAGGGATGGAGAGACGAGAAAGGGCAGGCTGAAAATAAATGGGTTGCAGGCAAATATGGGAGAAAGGGGATGGGGAGTGATATAGAGATTGGCAGGGTACATGTTTATGGGCCTGGAGGTGTGTTTGTTGGGGATTGATTCATTCATAAGTCTGTGCATGTGTGTGTGTGTGTGTTTGTCCAGGCAGTTCACCTTCCACCACAGTCTCTTGTGTTGACCTTACCTGCTGTTTTACTGTGCATCATTAGGATGAGTTATACAGCATTATTGCTCTGCTGCTATGGCTGCTGGTTAAACACACACACGCACACATACACACACCCACACACACACACACACGTATGAACATACTCACAGGCACACACCAAATCATGGCAACCAGTATGAAAACAGCATGCATAAGTTACGTGCACCAGGCTGCAAGGTGAAATAGCAAGGCATGAGGAGCAATCTGGGGAGGAGAGACAAACGAAAAGAAATGGGTAAGTTTGTGTTATGCACAACACAACACACCGCACTGCCTGTGTGCTGCCCGATCAGCTTTTTTTTTCAGTTTTCTGAGTCCTGTTGTTATTGTTGATACACCGAATGAGGGCGAATCTTAGCTTAACAAAACCATAAACTGCTCGCTACCTAATAGTCAACAGTACAGTTTAAATGGATGAAAACATTGTACCCGTGATTTCATGTACAGCAGTAATTTTCCCTCAGGCCTGCTGTTTTCTATTCAGATCATGGTCACTATGGTTGGTAAAGTCACCACAATGAGCAAAACACGCTAATGATGCAGGGCGATTTTCTCTCCAAGTTGTTGTTTTTTTTCAATTTCAGGCTTTGAGAGAGCTCTTGCAAAAATGCAAAGCTCATAAAGTGGAAAAACTGTAATTCTGTTGTCATTCGGATACGCCAAGAATTATGTTACTATAGAAACACTGACATCATGCTAACAATGACTTTGCACAGGTTCATATTGAGAGCTCCTTCTTGGCTTTTCACTGCAGTAACTCCAGCACATTATTTGTCTGAAAGCTTCCAGTGCATTGCTTTATCCGTGCGGCTCCAGTACCAGCCACAGAACAAACGTGCTCTTGATAAAAGGCCTGTCCTAATTTAGGAAAACCTAAATACAGACTTTGTTTCGGTTGACAGAGCAACCCACCTTTTTAGTGTCATGATTCATCGCCTCTGCAGTAATCAGCATCTGCTCTCACATTTTATGTTATAATATTTCTTTGCACACACTCCACTGCTTCTTGTTATTGCTTCAGTAATATTTAACAAACTGAAACACTAAGGTATGAATACATAGCTGTCATTCCAAAGATACTTCGTAGATGCTACATGTTTTTGGGGACTGTTAGCAAAACTATTTTTGAGTGATGGTGTGTGTCAGCCCCAGTCTGATACACAGGGGCCTACTGGGACCACACAAGCAGATGCTTCATTTACAAAAATTATGCATTTAGGGCAGAGAAATAGGTCTGAAACGGGGGAGTTTAGTAGAGTTACAGAATGAGACCAGAGAGGACAGAAGCCATTAGCGAGATGCACCATTGTGATCTCCACATTGTTCATTAGAAACTCCTTCCCTGTATGTTAATCTGTCAGAGAAGGAGAGACAAAAAAAGGAGGGAAAGGGAGGGAGAAAGGATGCACCAGAGCTCTTTCACCGTCTCCAAAGTTCTTTGCCCCTCTTTAGGTGTTGATTTAAGTGAGGCAAGCTGCTCTCCCACACCAAGCATTACCGCCATCACCTACTCACCGATCATCATCTCTTTGTCTCTAAAATGGAAAAAATAATAACGGGGAAAGTGGGTTGTTGACTTCCCTAATCTACTTTAACCCCGCTCCATCGCTTTCTCTCTCTCAACCACATCTTTTTCTACATGAACTATAACCAGCAGCGTTGGCAGTCCTCCACTGACATACATGGATGAATCTAGTTCTGGATGTAGTTTTTCACACACAGATTGAAAATGTTTGAGTTTCCAAGCAGCAGAGTGCTGTCCTGCAGGGACGAGCTCTGTCTGTCTGTCTGTCTATGTGTGTGTGTGTGTGTGTGTGTGTGTGTGTGTGTGTGTGTGTGTGTGTGTGTGTGTGTGTGTGTGTGTGTGTGTGTGTGTGTGTGTGTGTGTGTGTGTGTGTGTGTGTGTGTGTGTGTGTGTGTGGGCATCTTCAAATCGTAAATTCCAGTGAGTAACATGAGAGGCTTCCTCTAACAGGACCTTTGATTGTTTTTTTTCTGGTAGTGTGCGTTTTTAAACCCAATTGAGGCATTTTCATCAAAAATGACATTGCTTCTTCACAGTCATGACTTAGGGGAAATTGAACAGTACTTTCTGAAGTTTCAAAATTTATTTTTGAACATGAAATAACAACATAGGGCATGCCTAGCTTGACACGTAGTGACAATGCCATAAGGGAATTATAACCCACTTAACTGAGAAAGAAAAAACAGGTTACAAAGTATTAAAATAAATCACGGATCATTTTGATGATTTGAATAATTTTGTTCAGTTCAGCTCAAAGATTTGTAATCACTGACTATAGTTGGCTCCCTTTTTTCCACCAAGCTAAGAAGTCGCATCACTTGTCAAATGCACTTCAGTGTGTACAATAGTAAGTTTCAGCACTTCATCGTTAATAGCAATGTCCAGTGTTCAGTTCAGTGGTACGTTCAGTCCAAGCAGCCACGTGACGTTCAGTACAAAAGTAGCCTGCACAAGCTCTGAATATAAGATCAATAGTTCAGCAGCCTATTATCGCATTATGGTTGTTTCCGTGGCTTTCGCAGGCTTTTAATTAGCTTTTAACAAGGAAGTAACATTCTGTGTAATGTATCACAGCTGAGCTGACAAAGCACTCTCAACCAACAGTGATGAGCTCCACTGATACAAACTACTCATTCGTTCAGTGACATAACGATTCACTAAAGTCAGTTTACATAAGAAATTTGAGATTTAAATCGCAGTTTTCAAGCCCAAGGTAACGTCCAATCCTGAATAAAATTTGATATGCATCAAATTAATATTTGATGCATATTAATAAAATATCAATCCATCAACAAATCATAACACTAATAGAAACACACATTTTGGAAAGTGATCTGAAAAGCATTCATATCAACAATGAAGCAAGTAATGATGACAGAGAGACAGAAATGGGAGGGGAGGAGAGACACAATCTAAATATACCAGCTGAGGGCAGTGGAGAGGAGAAAAAGCCACGGCCCTCTGAAAACCACAGTGTGATAAAAAATTAAGTTGGGAGGCGCAAGAGAGAGAAGAGCAGAGAGAGAAAGAGAGAGGAGTGGAAGGGAGAGAGAGAAAATGCTTTTACTGCCGGTCACTTTCACCTGCCTGTCTGGGTGATGGACGGATGAAATCAGACTCTTATTAAAGTGCGCCGGGAAGTAGAACCTACATTCTTCATCCGTTAGTGAGTTCAGAAACAAGGGAATAGCTGCAGCCTTTTTCCCTCCCAGTCCAGGAAGTTATCCTAGAGAATGTGAGGCTCAGTATTTCTTATTTGTTTTATATTCTTTGATGAGACTCCTGCTGAACTGCCTCAATTCCTAATGTTGCTTGTTCAGCAAAAAAAAAGTGTTCTTGCTCTGCAGAACAACTGTTACATTCGGCAACAAAGACTGATATCATTGGATGGATTTCCACTTTGCTAGCAGTTAGTTAATCCCAGCCAAGAGGCTACAAAGTTCTAAAAACCTGGATTGAAATCGAATTGAAGAAACTATTTCTTCCCCCCTGGATTATTTTTCCATCCGTGCTCTCCCATGCCTGACGGTACCCTCTCGCCCCACGTTAGGGACCACACAGTGGAGGCCATTTGCATTTCGCTTTAATATATTTCCTAAATTCCAAAGCTTCAAGAGATCCCTACTTTGCATTTGTTTATTTAGTTCAAAGTGTTTTTTTCTGTTATTGCCCAAGAACCTTGCAGAAATTTGAAGTGTAGTCAAAATGTGATAGATACATATGAAAGTGGTGCACTGTGTATTCTATGGAGAGAGAGACTTTGATGTTATTTTTGCAGTGTTAAGCCAGTTTATAGCTATGGTGCAGCTCGCGCCTGTAGGTGAGGGCTGGCAATTCCCTTTTTCTTTTATTGTCTGATGCTGTTGGACTTGTGGATGATAGAAAGGCTCAGACAACATAACTGCGTTTACCACCTGGATCTGCACTGTCAGCAGACACACTCTCCAGCTGTGTGTACTTGATGTACGTGTGTGTGCGTGCATGCGTGTCTTTGTGCATGTTTGACCTGGGGATGTTTTAGGGGTGGCTGTGTTGTGTGTGGACGATGGATTTGTAGTGACATCAGGATTTTTACCTAGCGGTGCAGCGAGTTCTCCGGGTTAGCACAGCGAGCAGCAGACACATGCAGGCAGAGCCAAAGAGAGAGGGGGAGGATGGATAGAGCGTGACACCCTGGGGTTGAATCAAGCTTTAGGGATGCGTTGGGGACACACATGTAGTAAAAGGGAAAAGCTTAATTTGAAAGATGCGAATGTCAAGTGTGTTATGAGCACTCTGAATTCATAGAATACAGTTAACTAGTGATCGAGTGTTAAGACGCTGAGGATTGGAGGATGAGAAGGCCAAAAGCTTCCCAATCCTCATTTCCTCTCTCCTTCCGAACACACACGCACACATGTGCACACACACTCACACACACAGTATTGAGTTTCCAGAATGCTTGTTAAATAGGAGGCTTAATTTGGAGCCTCTGGTTTTTCTCCACAGGTCACATGGAGTGAATTTATCCACAAAGGCCAAACTGTGGATTTCATTAATGAAACACACACACACACACACACACACACACACACACACACACACACACACACACACACACACACACACACACACACACACACACACACACACACACACACACACACACACACACACACACACACACACACACACACACACACACACACACACACACACACACACACCCCTGGCTGGATCAAGGAGGCCTAATCAAGCCTAAACCTCCCGAGGTTGCAATTAGGATTGGAGAGCCACAGTCCTGGCTCTGGCTACAAAACAAACCCATCCATTAAGTCACAAGAATACACAGATTTCCTCTGACAAATCGTCATACTACTGTGGTCCATCCATTCGCATTCATCCACTGTTGTGTGCTAACTGAGCCACTTCATATTTACTGTACAGTAGAACTACCTAAATAAAAAAGTACAGGGGATAGACTCACATACACCTTCAACTCTTCATAGCTTTTTTTCATCTAATATAGCAAAAACTATTTCACCCTAAAAACTTCTGTTTAGCACAGCTAGTTATGTTGTTAATATGTGTGTTTGCCTCGCCAAGTTTGAGATAGGTATGGATGGGCAAATTGAACTTTAATTAAAACAACATTTACAAGCTTAGAAATAGATCAGTTTGTCTACAACCATGCTAGTATTTTTCCCTGGTTCAAACTTACTATCGGGTTGGGTTTTCACCAGCTTAAGTACATTCACATAATATAATATTGACTCGGAAAAGTTGTTGTTCATTAAAATTTGTATTGCATTGCAATTTACATAAAATTTGAATGCATTAAATGTATGTAACACATTTTATTTTAACTGTGAGTTAAGTATGATTCACATACAAGCAGGTGTAGGAGTGCAAATTGCTATGGCAACTTTTTGAATGTTTAGAAAATCTTTAACAAATCAAGTCATTTTCAACTAGTAAGTAGGTTTGGCCTAAATTAGTTAATAAGTATTAAGATAATTTCAAAGAATGGCATATTGACAACTCCATCATAAGGTTTTTAAAGGGAATAATTGAAATAAAAGTGCAACAACTGGGGAGAGAAATAAATAGCTAACGATTTGCTATGGTTACCTGGTTACCATGCAAAAAACAGCTTTTTGCAGCCATCCCAACACGGCCGGGAGAACATTCTCAATAACATATTTATATGGATTGTAGGTGGATTGGTAACATCAGCCTGATATCCTCTGAGTGAGTTATATTGATACCCATATTTGATGAGATCGGTCCAAACTCTTATGAGAACCTCTGCGTTGCCTTCCCTCTCCTCCATCCTTGTACAGTTCTCTTTGGTGCTTCACCTCCCTTGTATGCACTCGTTTCCTTACCTTTCATCTTTCCTTTCTTTCATCTATGTCCTTTCCATTCCTCCCTGCTGGCTCTTGACAATATCACACAATATCTTCCATTTCTTTTGATACTGTTACTTTGAATAGCATAACAAGCTGCAGTCAGCATCCTGATGACCTTAGCCTTGGTATCACTCCACAGGAGACTGATATAGTCATCTCTCTTTTAAATACTCAGGAAGAAAAGGATCCATATCTACTGTACCTAATTCATAGTCATGCACATGCTAGTTTGTGTGAGGGAAAGCACATGTCCATCCCTTGAACAAAGACTGAAAAACATTCACAAACATGTAACAGCTTGTGGGGATTACCAATTTGGCCTATACTTGGTGCAGCAGTCTTTTTTTTACATTTGATGATAAAATTAGATAGAGTGGGAAATACAAGCTGCTGTTTTGACTGATCAGGGTAAATCCCTGCAGTTACTTGTTGACGTGCATATGTGTTACCATGGCTACCAACAGTATAACTATACAGTGTATTGCTTCTGCAGATTGCAATCAGCAGATGAATTTAAAAGTAGTTTTTAGCTTTTGAAGTAATACGAAAATCATTTTTTTTTTTTTTTTAAAAACACTGCGGTTGGTTTGTTTCCTATCAGACCCTAAATGCAGAGCAACCTGAGTCTGCTTATCAAGTGGTCTGGGTCTGATTGTTTGGTCCGCCGAAGAATTTGATTGACAGTTTTTACGCAGCCCAAAATTAACCACACTAAATAGGCAAATATGTTTTTTTTGTTACAAAAATTAGAACAAACACACAAAAAAGATACAAAGCAACCTACACCATTTTACAAAGTGACTGACCCTTCTGCCAGGAGGGTCAAGGTAGAAAAGAAAGACACACATAGGAGGAAGATTGCGAGAAAGTCAGTCTGCAGGATATTTGAACAGAATAAAGATACAACATAATAGCAGAGTTCATGGGTTATACAGTAATATCTCATAAAGAAATGTCAGAAACCGCTTTCAATCTTCAGGAAATAGTTTTGTGAATTCCACTTGCTAAAACGGATCTATTCCATCTTAGCAATAGAAAACATTTAAGTGAGCCACCTCCTGAAACATGGGGACGATCATGACTTCATGTTAATTGCCACAGTAAAAAGATGTAGAGTTTACGGGCATTCAATTTTCCAAGTGGCGCATATTTCAGTGAATGGAAACTCCTTGAATATTAATGCATTTCCACTACAGTTTTTTTCATTGACCGTTGGGAGATCAACCATAGCTCACATGCCTGTGAGATGTCTGTCCAGCTCTAGCTAAGATGCATACAAACACACACGCCCACGTGCACATGCACACAAATCCACACTGGAGATATAGAGGGGAAGCTGATCTGCCACATGGAGCTAGGAGGCCATTCCAATGGGACTAATTAAAGGGATAGAACAGACCGCAGAACTCATCGGAGACCACCATTCTCTCTCCAACTCTATCTCTTTCTCCCTTCGCTCTTCCTTTCCCTCTTGCTCCAATGTGTTCGGTAACTGAGGCTACATCATCCAGGGTTATAGAATCCAATGATGCTTTCTGGCCAATATTTATAACGGCAGATATGATCATCCACCTGATGTCTACAGTATCTGAAGACATTTTCTTAACATATATGCATGGCAAAATCATGCAAACAGATTCAGTGTAAACAAGCAGTAAGCATATAATCAGATTTCAAAACACAAAAACAGACAAACAGAACTTTTGTCCCAACCCAGGCTGTTTGTGTCCTCTGTGAACCTAAAAGTCTGTTGACTATTTTTGTCACGTCAGTCATCAGTCGTCAGTCGTTAGTCAGTCAAGTTAAGGTCAACCATGAACGTTTCCTAACCCTAAAAAAGTGAAAAAATATAAAAATATATATGTATTTAGCGAGTTGACACAGTGCCCCAGACACTTCCTAAACTGATGCTAGAGGGGTACCTGGACAATGCCGAGTGAGATTGTGTTGCACAGCATTCTCCTCCACCTTCTCTCTCTCTCGTTGTCTCTCTATTTTCCTGCTACTTTCTGAATCCATTTCTACATCACCCACCCACTCATTTCTGCGGCAGACAGACCAAACAACCAGCCAAAATAAAGTGACACTGCATCATCACAAACACTGCTGTGTGTCTAAATAAGCTGAAGAGGAAGCATGCAGGGTCTCTGTTTTGTCTCCAAATAATTTACTACTAGCAGAACAGAGGTGTAAACAAGAGGAAGGGGGGACGAGGGGGAAGGAGAAGATGATATAGGAATGAGGGTAAATGGAAGAAAAGACAAAAAAGGACAATATATATGTGTTTGATTCTCTCCGTGTATGTGTGATGCCCTCTAACCAGAGAAAGCCTTGGCTCAGCCTGTCTGGCTTTTCAGCTTCTCACAGCTCTAGAAATGCATGGCTGCATAGTCAGATGACTCACACACCCAGCTCAGAAAGCAAGCCAGGGCTTAACACACACCACACACACACACACACACACACACACACACACACACACACACACACACACACACACACACACACACACACACACACACACACACACACACACATACAGACACACACTTCCTCACGGCAAAGGCGCTCAGACACACATGCACGCAGATATATGTCCAAATACATGTGCACAAGAAAGCACATCAGCAGATACTGTGACCCAACCAGGCACGTGTATAATCTCATCTTCACTGAGGTAATCTGCACAGACTCTCACACAAACCTGGAAAGTTTGGTTTGTTTTACTCATATCATCACATAGTTGCTCAAAAGTATTTTACATTCTTTTTTTATGATCGGCCACACCTTTGCTGCCTTACTAGAAGAGTAAATCAACCACTATAAAGTATTTAGAGAGAGACTTGAAGCTGGGGTTGGAAATCTTGAGAATCTAGCAAAGTTTTAGATTATCCAACCTAAAACCCAGCCCAGTTCATCCAGCTCTGAATTTAACTCAAGTTGGCAAGACTGACATCCCGTCCCTTCAGGCCTCCATCCAAAGCCACTCCCCCTAAATTATGATAATGAACGTAAACAACGAACATGGATATTGTTAGTACTCAAAGGCAACAAAGGAAGGCCGACCAACCATTTCATTTGGGCCGATTGAAAACTTTGGACGGGTTGATTACAGTTCTGCGAAAGCCAGAAATACTGGAATTTTTCCCTTCTTTTTTTGGTCAGGGCATTTGATTTATTTATTGCTGCCAACAGACTTTAAATGTAGATATCAAAGATGTTTTTCAAGAAATTTGATTTCGCTTTGCAAGCATGAACGTAAATATGTTGCAAAATGCAAGAGCTTGTAGACTCGACTTGAGAAGTTGTAGAAAACAATGTGGGAACTTGTAGAGCAAATATCTGAATTTCTATGTTTAAATTTTTTAAATATTCATACATGTGAGCTGAATTTGAAACTAGAGACGAAGATCTCCTTTGCTCTGCTGTGCATTATCTGCTATCCTCTGTCTGCAGTGTTAGATCCGCTATGACACACAGCCAGGGAAAGTTTCTTCCAAAAGCATTGTTTTGGTAGGTTAGTACTGTGATTAAGGAGTAAATAAATGCTAAACATGCCACTAAAACTTAATATTCCCGAAGAACGCTTGGTCAGAGCAAAGGGTCATCTTGAGAACAGGAATCGTTTGGACATTTCAGCTAACCTTACAAAGGTTTTAATGACAGGTCAAAGAAGATTATTTGATGATATTTTACCTCTGGCTTTAGCTCACAAAAAGTGTTGTAAAAGTGAAGGCGAGAAAGCAGTGACCGATTTGAGAGGTTTTAATCACCGTGTTGTGGTTGGACTGGAAAATAGACTCAGCTTTCATTTGATTTATTTAAATATCTACACATTTGTAATTTTTTCTGTAACTTTACAGTCAGAACACGCATGTTTTAATATTTTAGATTTTCGAAAATATTTATCATACAAGTTTGCATTTTTTCTATGAGGTCTGGTGTTTTGTTTTTTTCAGCTCACGTGTGTGAATACTTCATACAGTTGAAAATGTAAACATGCTCTCAAATCAAGTCTACACACTTTTGCAACATATTGTTGACTAATAATAAAACACAATTAATGGTTGGATTTGTTTTTGTTACATTTTTGTAATAAATTTTAATTTCATTAGAAGGTTTGTGAGATTTTGTGTGCATCAGACAGACATTTGTCAGACCTGAGGAGGCTGTAAAAGCTTTGCACTGCTTTGGTGTGGAATACAGTACTCTTAAGTGCCTTTATTTGCAACCATTTAAATAAACAAAAACATACACATAGTTCATCACTGGAGAGCAAAAATGTAGACTGCATCAACAGAACTTGGCCAATCTCTTTCTTTGACGTTGTTCTCCCGATTTTAAACCTATACATACTGATAATCTCCAACTTCTGTCCATTATCCCTTTGTTTCTCTCTCCTCACATCTCTCTCTCTCTCTCTCTCTCTCTGAGTCACTACCCTTCTGTTTGAATTTGATTGCAGTAAACATTCAATTTCAATGGGTAAATATTTGTTTTCTCTACTGTAGGGAGTCTGTGAGAGCTGGTTGTGTCTGTATGTTTTACAGTTATCTTTGAAAGTTGTCCAATTTTTTTAAAGCAATTGTGATTTAACAAAGCTGTATTATCTAAATGCCCAGATGCCCAACAATGACAATATCGTTAACATAATGTTTACATGTTAACTATCTTAGTTCTTTGTATTACCATTGTTAAAATTTTCTAATTAGCATTAACACAAAGTTCAGCCAAAGGCTGATCGGAATATTAATAGTTTTGCAGGTAATTTGTCATAAACAAAAGAGATGGTTAAAATTGCAATTTTTACCTGATGATAGCGCTATATTAGAAGTCAGGGGAGGCTTAAATTATTAGAATTCATTGTTTGGAAATCATGAATGTCTGTTCAAAATGTTGTCCTCATCCATGAAGTAGATGTTGGCATATTTCCCTGGATAATTAAAAACTTTAACCTGCTGGTAGTGCTAGAATAGTCAACAGATCACAGAAGAATTGTTACTGCTAACATGGCTAAAAAGGCAGTAATGCAGAATATATCTGCAGTTACATACCACCAACGGTTGAACAAAGTCATGTAATTCACAGTATGATTCGTTGTTTATGTGTTTTCTAATGGAGCATGTTTGTTTTCGTTTCTCTCTGGCAGAATGCGGGAACGGGGTCCTTGCATTTGTGGAGTAGGTGTGTGGAGCCTACTGCTGTCTCTCTGTCTGGCCTCCCTCACACAGGCACACAGGAGCCACATAGGTAGGTAGATGCATGCCCGATCATGTGTGTTTGTTTGTGTGTGTGTGTGTGTGTGTGTGTGTGTACAGTACATATTCCTGTCCCTTGGTCAGCGTCTGTGTGCAGAATACACAGCATTGGATCTATCGTGGTTTGCCACCGCAGGCATCCTCTGCAGCCAATTTATTTTCAAGTGTTGTAAAGTTTGAGTGAATATGCCGTGTGCCACCCGAAGTAATGCAGAGGTTGGATTCACAACGAAATACGAGACCACAGAGGCTGGTTGCCAGGAAGAACTATATTAAAAAAAAAATGTAATAAAAGGAAGGGGAATCCGAGTAATCGAACAAGAAAGGTCTTCTCAGTTCAGGGGCTTTCAGGTCTTTGCAGTCCCCATCAGAAAGGGGTGTCTTTCCAGAATGCCCGTAGATAACATTACACATAGTGACCAATGAGCCTTATGGATTAGAAATCCCTGGCTGCGTGATACCCTTCCCATGTGAGCCAAGTGGCTGAGTCACTAGCATGATTGAGCCCAGAGGCCCCTTACTACTTTCCAGTTCGTTTCTCATGTGAAGGTTGGGTATCTTAGCCTCTCTGCTTTACAATGATCACCTGTGTGTGCAATTAAAAATTACCTTCCTCTGGATAAAAAAAGCTTCAATAGAGAGCACGACATACCTGCTACCTGTATATGAGAGCTTATATAAGAGCTTCTCATGTGTCGAGGTCGGGATGTTCTTACATACAATTGTGGGATGGAAATATGAATATGAACTCCTCTGTGTGTCTTTGTGAAGCTTTTAATGTTTAGAATTTGTTGAAAATGTGTCAGACAGGTGAAACTCCATGTTGATCTTATTGGCTGTTTTGTAATGAATTTCATAACAATGAGATCATTTTGTCGCTGTATATGTTGATTATGGTTATTAGGTTCACCTACCTACATCAAATTTCAGCAACAAACCTAGAATAAATAGTAACTTGCACTCAGTGGACACTTAGGTACACATGAATAGAGTCTAATTCAATTAAATGAGACTGCTGTGTAGTAAAGTCATCTTCAATGATGCTTATTATGTCCAGGTTGTTTGACATGATATTCAGCCCCCCCAAAATGTATGATAATAGGGAAGACAAAACATTGTAGTTCATTGTAGTTGTAAATAAAGAGAAGGAGTATTAATTAAAACTGTTGTGGGACACTGGTGATTACTTTATACTAAAATATGTTTCTAATATTTTGTCCAACCATATCATGTCAATGGGGGTGGATACAATCAATCTCTCTGTCTATTGATGAATGAACACTAAAGCAAACATGTGGTTTATACTGTAGGCCCCAAATGGCACCTGAGTACATGCAGATCTTTTGTACACTAATGGTTGCAAGACAAGTTTTAGAGATTGATGTCTAAGTTACAGACATGGTCAATAAGCCACCAAATTTTATTTCAACACTACTCCAGACTCGTGGAACAAAAAGAAGACAAAACGAGGGATGTGACTAACATGCTAAAAACCATATCTGACTGAAATAAGCATTAGACAAATACAAAACGCCAAGAAGTGATGATAGTGGATCTTGTCTTAGGTTTTACTAAAGATATTTATACTGCAGCCAGTTTATTGTGTGTCTCAACATCTGCCTTTTACGGATGTTCCATTAGCGGATGAATGAAAAGGAAAAATGATTCATGAGTCTGAGTCTCTTTTCCTTTTCGATTCTTTAAAAAGAATGCAGCATCTCAGACAGTCCTTTGGCCTTCTGTGTGGGCATTTCTCATAGTTTTATCACTTTTAAGAGATGTGAAGAGGTTTTTTTTGTGTGAATTTGTGTGAAGGCAGTATTTTTGTGCCCTTGCTGTAATGCGAGTACCTATAACCACTGCTTTGTGTGTTGTTTCTGTTTGTGTGTAAGACTGACCCTGCTGAGCATTATATTCTCAGAAAGATTTTTCCTCAAGTCAAGGGCAAACATTTTCATGAATAGAAGGATGATGAAAAGAAAAAGAGAGGATGGATATGCTCCCTTATTGTGGTGCATTACCAGGCTTTCAGTGAAGTGCTGAGGTCTGCAAAAAGCCACAAAAACACTGAAACCACCATGAGAGTCACAATATGAGAATAAGGTTTAGCAGTTTTGGCTTTGTGTCGTTGAAGATTCAGTCATGGGTATTTCATCAAACTATCCTCTGATAAAGTGGCAGTAATGGTGGTGTCGGTATATTAGTCTGACACGGCTGTATATATATGTGTGTGTGTGTGTATTTATGTGTGTGTATGTGTGTGCGTGTGATTGGGCATGTGCACCGCTTGTGTGCTCCCGTTAATGGGTGATTGATTGTAGAGTAAGTTGTAATCAGGGAGTTAAAGCGTTATCCAGTTGCTGGATGTCTGAGTGGGGAAAAACAGAAGAGTAGTCAGATAATTACTAAATACAACCCCTTAGGTCACTGCAAGGTTGACACTCTCACACAAACGGTGCAAGCGTACACTGTCTCTTTCTCCTACACACTAATACACACACACACACACATATATGCAGGCCTGTAAAGCAAAAAGCTGAGGAAGTGATTAGTTGCTGCGTTAACATCCCCCTCTCCTATTTTCCCTCATATAACTTACTCTATTTTGTTACCTTTAATATACCAAAAACAGAGTATGTGTTTTTGCAGGGTTTTTAACTGTCTATATGTTCATGTGTGCATCCTCATTTCCTTGTAAAATAACCTGATGAAGGTCTACGTACCGAAACGTCGTGACTAAAATACATTTATACGCAAGTGAAGAAGACAGTGTGCGGGAGTTTTTTGTTCTATATTGTCTACCTAAGGTATTCTCCTACGCACCTGTCGTCCTACTGGAGTGCAAAAGCTTTGCTCTTTTTAACTGTCTATATGTTGAAAATCAAAATCTAACAACATGCACAAAAATGTAATTTAATTTAATCAAAAAGTGATGTAGGTGATAGCTGGCTACATTAGCCGTCCTGAGTCACGACAGTCCCTTAAGCTGTGACATGAATAGTTTAACTCTTTGCACACCTGCCTCAGATTACCAAACTGTCTTGACTCATGGTGTCTAGTCGATAGAAATACACTGGAAAAAAAGGCAGAGATCTGAGCTTGGTTTGTGTTTGTTGACCAGTTGTTATCCCTGGTAACAGAGATGAAGCCATCGGAACAGAGGTCTGTTTTGGCTAAAATTAGCCTAAACGCCGTCTTCAGATATCAGCCAGGTGTCATGTAAAGCAACATAAACAGAAAGGGCAAATTAATAAGTGTGTGAGGACTTTTAGTCTCTGACTGTGTTGAAACCTGTCTTGAAGGTGGTTAAAGTCTTTCTTATAAAATATATAACATTTTAGTTTCCCTGTCCTAAATCGTTAATTGCCCCAAAGCTTATGATTTTTTACATTTTTTCTTTTTTGGCCTTATTGCCCAGCCCTTATGTTTATATTTGTGTTCTTTCCACCACCATTAAGAGGCATGTGCTGACAAGACAGCTGTGGCAACCTCAGGGGGAAGGTCGAGCGGGCTGAGAAGTGGAAAAAGAAGTCTCAGCATGTGTGTGTGTATGCATGTATGTGTGTGTGTGTGTGTGCTTTCCTAGCTTCTGCTCAGCTTTTATTCTCCAGACTTCCTATCTCTGAGGCCAGAACAGAAAAAGATGCCTCTCTTTTGCCATCAGTGCCTCTCCTTCTGTTAATCCATCCATCCTCCTGTCATTTTTTCTTATTCACACGCTTTATCATACACATAACTACAGAACTGTAGAGAAATTACAGGTTTTATACCCAGACCACAGAGCTCTAGCACACTGAGTGGACTACAGATCCTCAGCAATGAAGATAGGCCTTGGTTAAACGTCTCAGTGGCTTTGCCAATAGTCTTGGAGAAACAGCTCGGCTTGGATTTTGAAGTAAAGCGGAACGCAATTATGCTGATCACTTCACCACACACTGTCAAGTCATTGATTCTCACACTATAGGCTGCAATCTCCATACATCGCCACTGATTAGAGGCTGCTGAGAATTTAACTTACCCTGAAAGACATTCTCACTGCCAAGAAGGGGAAATAGAGATGTAAGGACAAAAATGTATAGGTATGCCAAGATGCATGTGCTAAACAACTCTCACACACGCTCAGATGGACAAGTGCATTCAGTCAGGCATGCACACAGGCCTGCAGTAAATGCACATGGAAAAGACACACACAGACCCATGCAAACATGCTTACATGTATGCACACTCAAAGAGGCTCTCTAATGCGATGAGTGGAGACAGGCTGTCTGCCCTCCTTAAAGGCTGCTGCACAGTAAAGCTGCACTCCATGCTCTGTCTACAACACAGCTCCATATGTGCTTGTGAAAAATTCAAGCTGAAAATGACAAATGTGTTATTTTTAATTCTGACAAACATCCCAGCATTTCCTACCACTTTTAATGCACTGCTAGAGAGAAGGAGAGAGTGTATTTATGTTCATACATGTGAAAGAAAAAGAGTGGCCAAATTATAGAAATCAACTGATTATTAGAAGTGTGACAGATAATCAAGATGGCAAATAATTGTCATTGTCATGTAAAAACTTTGGCAAATAATAAAACAACGCAAACTAAGGTTTCCAGATTATCAATGTTCTTGTCCGGTGATTGGGATGTGATAAAGAGGCACAGCAATCTGGATATGTTATTTTGTGGTACTGAGAAGCAGAGGTTACCCCTCTCACTGCTGACATTTGAAATGTTCTGCTTAATGGCATTCAGATTTTGGAACGCTAAAAAATGCTAAGACTCGATGCATGTGGGTACTTATGACAAATGTGTCAAGTAAACTCTGTGAAGCTTTTCATAAGAGAGTTTATAAATAAAGTATGTCATAGATTCTTGTTTTAAAGAAAAACTAAAATTCAGCTTTACTAAAATTGAGTATTTGTTGGTGTGTGACAATATAAAGATAAGCTATCACTATTCACACACTAAAGCAGTTCATAAAAACCGATAGAACAGAAATTGCCTTCATTGAATGTCGTAAACCTCAATACAATATGACGAGCATTACAGAAGATAAGAATTACAGCTAGGATGTTAAAGTGCCAGTAAAATTGCAGTTAGAGCCTGTGAGTAGAGTAAAATATGGAGAAGGGTTTGATTTGATCACTCAGAAGTAAGAACCACATTTGTCAAGATACTTCCTGCTTTAAAGACTGTTCACCTCCATCCACTTCTCCCTCACTGAGTTTCTAGAATAGGTGACGGGGACAGTGGGAAAATTACACACAAAGACATGTTTTAACCAACTGAAGAGATTTTTGATACATTTTATGGAATTACAAAATAATTTTTTAAACACATATTTAACATAAACCGAGAGATAGTAGAAATTACACAGGGAGATAAATAACACAGGGAGAGAACCCTAACCTAACTGTGTATTTAAAAAATAGTGCTTATACCAAAGTGCTGGGCTGAGAAATCTTATACTCAAGACATTAATTGTGCAGTTTGAAAAACATTTCACCATATAAAAAAAGATACAGGCGACATTAACTACATTTCATGTTACATTTGTCCAATTGCCATTTTAACACCCCAGGTAAATATATATAACATATATATCTATATATCAGTCACAAATTTGTGTATTTGGTACTTTTACTTGTGTAGTATTAGGATTGCGGGACTGCTATAAAGATAAAGAGATAAAGAGGTTTTTATTGTCATTGTAGTGATACAACGAGATTCCGTTTGGTAGCCCTCAGCCAGCCAGCTATATATATGTTATATATATTGGTATATTGGTACTTTTACCAAAGTAAAATATCTGAATGCTTCCTACACCAATGCTACTGTGGTTAGAAGAAGCACTGTTATACACTTACAAGTACATCTTCAAAGTAATTCACAACTACACAATGGATACACCGCGGTGTGAGAAAAAATGTATCTGAGTTTTTCCTTATTTGAATTGAGGGTCAAGGACAGAGGGTGTCGTATGCTGTACAGATTGTAAGGCCCCTTGAGGCAAATTTGTAAGTTGTGATATTGGGCCATATAAATAAAATTGATCTGACTTGAAGAATATTGAAGGTAGTCTGAACACCTTTTGTAGTCCAAACAGGTCATGGCAAATCTAAAAAATACCATTATGCTCATATCAAAACTGTGCTCATCATCAAAATACAATTACATAACATTACATTTTGTCACACAGGTTTCCTCTGAAGAGTCATGATGTTTGTCCCATTGTTTTACAGAAACCAAGGTTGTGTTAATTATTATCTGCCCATTTGTTCATAATTATGGGTGATATACAGCCCCTGGCTCGCTCCCTCCCTCTGCTTTCTCCTTCGCTCCACTTCAATTGGTGTTGACAAATTCCAAGGAACTAAATTTGCATTAACTCACCTTCTCCAATCAGTCTGTCCTTGGAAAAGCATGTGTTGTTTTAACCATGGTTTGTTCAGTTATTAAGGTGCCAGGAGTGTATTTGATAACTGACTCCAAGCACTTTGGCCTTTTGTAGTCGATCACAAGATAATCCTCTGTGTTTATTCTTAGTCAGACACGTTTCCATCACATATTCAAGGGATGAAGAGGTGAGAAATATATTCTAATTTCTGTCAAGCAGATGGCCTGTTTGCAAAAATATTGAACAAGAGGATCACAAAGCAGCCAAAATGGCTACTCTACCAGAGGGAATGGTGTTTATAGCCGTTATTTTCCACCAATTGCAGAAAATGAATATCTATGAAAGTAGATGCCAGACAGCGAGATGCACTCAGCTAGGAGTCAGAATGATTCATGGCGTTTGCCCGAAGAATCAGGTCAACAGATAAACAAAAGCAGAATGCGAGGGTGTGATTGGTTTACTAACGACCAGCCATGTGCTGTGAATATATCTAACTACGTCTATGTGTCATCTACGTTTGGCATGCATGTTTGTGTTTCACTGAATTGGGGCTTTGGTTATAGATGATACATAGGTTTGTTTGATCAAAGGGTTGAAGTGTTTCATTGATCTCCTATACATCAAAGATCAAGGATCTAAGAATAATAATTATAATATCAAGTAATGGAAATGGGACATTTCTTAATGGTTAGGAATCCATTGTCACATTACATATTTTTCCATTGCTTCCATAAAAGACAATGATCAACCGCATCAGAAGTTTAGCTGGTATAATGCTACTTATATTCACCATCTTAGTTTGTCATCTTAGTATGCTCATATTTGCTAATTAGCACCAACCACAAAGTAAACGTTTGAGGCTGATGGGAATGTCAATTTTGCAGGTATTTAGCCATGAACAAATGAAAATTTTGAGTTGATGATGACACTAGAAGAAAAGTCAGGGGATCAACACAGTTACAATTCAATTCATCCCAAGAGGGAAAGGAATGTGTGAACCAAAATGTAGAATGGACATCCATTCAAAGGTTGTCGAGATATTTCACTGTAAAAAACCTCAAATGTCAATGTCATTCTTGTATTAGAGGAAAAGTCATGGTAGCACCAAAGTTTGTAGGAATCATTCATGTTTTCCATGAATGTCATTTTATGGCAATCCATCACATATCTCACGCATGAAAAGTGCAAACTTCGACTTTCTGGTGGTGTTAAATGAAAAATCAAGGGATCAGGGGAAAATGCAGAACAAGGGATTCGTGCTATACCATCACAAAATGCCAAACACTCAAGGGTTAAAAATAAAGCATTTACGGTAAGTGTCTGGGTGCTATGGCCACCGTCTGATTATGTGTTTGCACTGATTTTAGTAAATGGAGAGTTTCCTCTGGCTGCACAGTGAGATTACCTCATTGGGGCCCTCTCAGTGCATTCATTAGTGCTAATCGTTACCTGTTAGCTCACCAGCCAATCCCACATAGACCCGGCCTGGTACATCTGGCTGTTTTCTTAAGTAAAACTTAAGCCGGTATTGACTCTATGCCTTTAGTTAAGCTTCTACGTGGAACTACGATGGTTACAACAGTAGTGTGGATTAACATTTGGGCTGAGAAACTATGGGAGACATTTAAAACAGTAATGACTAATTAGCCTTGATTGCAGTTTTAATAAGTCATAAAGTAATTCACTTTCCATTAAATCCATATACCTTTAAGTCTTTGAGTTTCCAAGTCTGTCTATCCGTCCTCGGTCCGCTAACGCGCCATTCCTATCTTTTGCCCTCTGTTTCATATTCCCTCTTTCCTCCTCTTCCCAACTTTTACTATTTCACAGCTATTAAACCAGGAAATTTCAATCAGGTAGCACAGCGTGAATTTCTGCAGGGGCAGAAGAGAAAGAGTGAACTCTTATTTAATGCAGCCTTTCTTTCTTTTCTCCTCTCCACCTCCATCTCAACTCTTTTTTCTTCTGCTGCTGAACTCAACCTTGGCTCTTTATAGTTTATGATTCAATTTCCAATTTGTCCTCCAGAGGAATTTGCCTGGTGGGTGGTGCAGCAGTTTTGTTCTTATGTGTTTGTACAATGCTCGCCTTTGGTATTCATAGTAACACAGTCTTACGGATACACTCATTTGAATTTTCAATTCTCTGTCTGCAATTCTTTTGGCTTTATTTTACATGAAAGTCACATTGAGATAGGTATCGCTCTCTCAAGTAAGCTCTTGGCAAGAAAGGGGAGATGCTCTGAAATATGTATAACCAATACATACCATTTCCCTTTTATTAGAGTCAAGGATGACCAGAGGACCTTACTTTGGGACTTGAAGGTTGTTAGTTCATCTCAACCCTCAGACAGAAAGCTACAGTGTTGAGCTCAAACTACAAAGGATTACAATTTCCTAGCTGCAGGATGTAAATAACAGAGGGGTTAAACCCCCAGAAAAGAAAATACAAATGAAAATCATAATAATATTTTTTTTTAGATTGTTCTTTTGGAGTGTTTATTAGAAAGTGTGACAGTGTCAAGAAATGTATCACAGTGTTAAATGCTTTTGTGCTGTTGTGACTTGAAAACATTTTGCTTTGTTGTAAATTGACTGCATTATTGTTTTCTACAGTAGGCCGGCTTACTGTGGTCTTGCCTGTGTAAAGTGGTAAGAGGTCTTTTGGTTCATATTCACAATCTTAGACAGCCTTATATGGAAGTGATCAGTATTTTCCAAGTAAACTGAAAATTGCTACATATTTGGCTCAATGGGCATAACAATCTGTTCAGGACAGGAGAGAGAGTATATTGCATTATAGAGCTCACTTATATTGCGCCCATTTATGTTCAGATGCAATCCCACAGGCAATATTATATTAAAACCAATAAGAATTGTAAAAAATTGTAGAGGTGTATATTTCATTGAGTGAGTTATTGTTTATTATTTGTATTGTAAAATGCATCGAAAAACATGGCTCCCTCAACGTTATTGTATAATTTGCAAACAGTTCTAAGTTCTAAGCACATCAAAGCCTTTTGCTCTGCTTCCTTGGGGCCATTTGACCCCATTTTCCTCCTATTTCATTCCCCATGTACACAGATCCAGATTCACAGTCTCAGGAGATTCTGCAAATGGCCAGATGTTTGGCAAGGAAACAAATGTCTGGATGTTACCTTTTTGAACCATTTAAGATATTTTAGACAGGCTTTCAGGAGAAGCAGGAATCCATCCAAAGCTTTTGTTTTCTCGGCCAATGTATATTTGTACACAAGAATAATTTGGACGGATTAGTGCCATTACATTGTGTATCATAACCCAGCAACAACATTCTTCTTTAGGGATCCAAAGTGTTGCCTGTCTTCTGCTGGCTGGATCTAAAGCAGAATAGCCTGTTTCCAGGGTTTTCCCAGTAGAGCTGGCACACTTGGCGCTATGCAAATAATGCATGGAACATATTATCCCGTATAGAAGCTTCATATATACAGCATGTCGGCAGGGATTTTTTTGCCATAAATGTTCATACCTACAAAAGATCCATTAGAAGCAGACTTTAACTGGTGTTTCCATTAGGTTCATGCAGAGATAATAGACCATCACTTTCTCATTTTCTAGCTTTTCTATTTTACAAAAATGGGTAAAGTAGAAAAGCTAGAAAATACAATAAAATAAAAAAAAATCTGAGCACACACAGTTCAATGAAAAATTGGCACCAGTAGTGATTGCTTGAATAAAAATATGATTGGGGCAACATTTTGCTATTTGATTAGGCATCGTGAACAATCCCAGAGTGTGGTCTCTAATGTAGCAGTGTTTTAGTGGATTAACAGGGCCTCTATTGTGGTGTATTTACTGCTTATGTTAAAATAGCATACAGTATGCATATGATTGTGCTTCTGTGTGCATGCACTGTGGAGAGCAGCTTTAGTATTCTTCACAGCAGCTCCAGAGCCATGCACTGATGGATGGGGTGCTCTTTACTTTACTGATGTACTGTGATCAATGCTGATGCAAGGGAAGCGAGTGTGGGACAGAGAGAGGTAGGGAAAGATAGAGAGAGAGAGGTAATGTGCTGCCTCTGCAAATCTCTCTTTCACCATCTCCCTCTCTTTGCCAGTCTTTTTGCATTAATCCTCTCCTCTCTCAGTGAGTTTCCCGCTCAGTTGATCCTGCCAGTATCTGCATATGCTGCATTCTCACCAGCATCATCGCCTTAACTGATATGACACAGTGTTTCCTTGCGTAGCATATGCTGCACAGGGCAACTTTCAGCAGATTACTAGATTAAAGATTAAGCACAGGAAGTTAAGTGTGTGAGAAAGTGTGTGTTTATGTACATCCAGCACAGGTCTTTAAAGATGACACAAACATGTTTGTCTAACTGTCCGGCCTAGCCTCTCATGTTGCCTAAATGTGGTTAAGAGGCTTTTATTTTTAGTCTTTTGCTGTTGTGAGTTAAATAAAACAGCAGTAATGCAGCTTCACTAATCCTCTCACACAACTAATCCTTGCAGAACACCACTGTAAATACTCTGTGGGCTGCATTAAAGTACAAATCACTCAATCCCTCACTGAGCGTTTTATGCCTATTTTGGTTCAGATTAATAGAAATTCTTCTATTTTTCATCTACGAGAGAGATGTTCCGGAAATAACTGGGATTCCTCTTGGACTTTTAACATTTTCTGTGTTGCTTGTGTTTGTGTATTTTTGTAATAAAGTGTGCTTTAGCCAGCACATACAGTACTCACTGTGACAATGAATACTTGAGATAGACGGTCATGGAAATTAATTTGACATGACCTGTACAGCTACCTCTTTACAAAATATCACAATACTTTAGATAACATTCCTTTGAGGAATGTGTGGGCTGTTTTAACTGCGCGTTGTATCATAAAAGAGGATGGTCATGATTAACGTCCGCACTCCTCTCAAAGCAGAGGAAGAGCAGCTCTGCTCTTCAGATCCTCACTTGATTTTACCAATACCCACCACTCACATTTTATTTAGCTCAATTTATGTTTCACTGTAATAAACCTTAATTAAGTCCTTTATCTTCTCTTCTGCTTGTTGTACCTTGCTCTCTAACAACAAGTGTGCTTCATTGTTATTCTACTAGACAAACAAATATGTCCTGAAAAACTAAGTCGGCTCAAGTTGGGTTGTGTGCCAACTGTGTACAAAAATGTAATTATGAGGACATGTGAAGTGCAAGGTAACGTAATTAATCAGGGAACGCATTCTTTATAATTAAGGAAAAGCTTAATCTTTGATATTACAATAAACAAATAGCTTTGTGTAATGTTAAATTACTAAAAAAATCTAATTCCTTGGATCTCCTTAAGCAAAGTTTGCTAATTGTACCTTACAGAAAGATAAGACAAATATTGTTGTTAAGAAAACAGAAGAAACTGTGAAATGTGTATCAAATAAGTGCTTTTGTATTTATTCATTTTTTGGTCTGAAAATGAAACTCCGCCACTGAGTTCTTTAATATCTCTCCTCTGTGGCTCTGCAGTGAATTATACAAGCTGCCTGAAGCAAATACAGGATATTTGCTGTGCTTCTACAGCTTTGGTGTGATTTCCTTAAGCAAAAAACAAAACGTTTCCATCCATTGTGTGAGCCTGAGAGAACCACAGGGATATGAACAAACAGAAAGTAATTTAGCCAATGTCCTGCCTATTGTAAAGGCTGTGCACGCCCACACAGGTGTTTTCAGTTAGTCTGCTGATTAGACCTCTGCTCCTGTTGATGTTGGGTTGAGCTACACTTGAATTATAGAGTTGCCTCATCTTAGAGTGTAGCAAAATAGTCAGGGGATGTCAGTCAACCAATATGTATGCCCACACAGTCCTGAGGAGAAGTCTTATCAGAAACTGGTAAGTGAAAAGGTTTGTGTGTAAAATGGGCATACTGGGCAATTTAAAGCCCCTGCACATCTACAGGAGTTGGAGGTGTTTTCAATTACCCTGGCTAATTAGACCTCTAATTAGAGGTGTGTATGAAACCCAGGACCAAAATAGTCATACATTCTGCCATTGTGATCCTTATGGATGTAATAGTGAAATCATATCATTCCCTTTTTTTGCTGGGAACCCACTGGAGCGACCTCAAGGAAACCTGGGGGTCCACAGACCGCACTTTGAAAACCACTGAGCTAGCACAAACAAAACACCAGTACCCTTGAACTGGCACAACTAAACGGAATGCAGCCATTTTAATTTGATCACCTGTGCTTTTTCTGCTATGACCGATCAAAATGCCTGCTGTGAAAAAGGTCTATGGGTGCAACAAAAACAACTGGAGAATGAGTGAGTTGTCAATCAAGTGCAATTTGTACGCGCCAGAACATTCCTAAAAAGAGTTCTAATCAGGGAACATAAGTGAAAACTGAGTGGTGGATCGTGAGTGTGAGGAGGTTTACGGCCAATGGAAAGAAGATTGAAAATGGTGCTGCTTAATGGACGAAACAAGCCAATCACTGAAAGTGTTGACAATATAACCACTAATGAAAAAAACGTTATTAATGGGAGGTCAGATCAGATTTGCTTGACAAAATCTACTTGCATTGTGGCAAAGTTACCGTATAACCCAAACCATGATCTTTTCCTAAATCAAATGCTTTTATTTCAAATAAAAACCTTTTTTTTAATTGGGAACAGCAGGTAGGGACCCATTTTGCCCCGTCTGAGGCAATATAATGGTAGTGATAACAGTTGATAAAAGCCATTAATGGGCTGTTAACATTCAAAAGTGGTTGGAGGGTGGAAAGCCTCATGATTTTGTTTGTAAAAAGTTCAATCAGCTTGAACTGAAAGTGAATGATTTGGGTCAATTCGTGACTGGAAGCAAAACAGTGTCATTAAAATGAATGTGGAAAATAAAAAAAAATGTGTGGGTGCTTTTCAAATCCACTGATGTCAACGTTAACATTCAAAGCATGTGAAGGTGGAGAAAATTAGGGCAAAATATCATGATTTGGATTTCTGTAATTAACAATGACCTCCTAAAAAAAGTCATTAAAAAATCTAGTCTTGTAACCAGGCCAGTTGAATGAAAATATGTTTCGGAATGTCAAAACAATGGGTTTCAGGGGAATAAGGCAAAAATCAAAACCTGAACATGCAATATGCAGAACAGAGATGCCCAACTGAATTTTTCAAAATGACTCCGATGCCCATTTGGTGCTTCTCTAAACTCACTGTTTTCACCCAAACAGAGACTTATCATCCCTCCAACACAAACTCTCCTCTTCTCTATCACCATTTACAGTCAGAGCAGGCTGTGCTTTTTTTTCCTTCTCTCTCTCTTTTCTCATTCCATCTCTTTGCCTTCATCTTCGCTCCGTCTCTCTTTGCATCTTTCCACCTCTGGCTCCACTGCCAGCCAGCCTCAGACACACCAGGGTGTTCCTTTCATTTGGTAGTGAGGGATGGGATGAGAGAGAGAGGCAGGAGAGGAGAGGAGTGGAAGGATGTAATGATCTGTCCTGATGAATGCAGTTAGAGAGAAAGTGCTGACGCAAAGGAAAAGAGGCATTTAGAAGAGTGGGCTTAATGCACCAATCACAGCGCTCATCAGATCACCTGTCAATGTTCAATAGCCAATAAAGCCATTTGAAATATAAACTAAGCATCTTTATCAACAACATTATTAAGGATAAGCATTCAGGTGTTTGTTGCTCATGTCAGGTATTAAACATTAAAGTTCTAAGAACTTATCTTTTGAACAGGATAATACATTGATACCTGTGTATCTACAGTGAAAGCTTACATTAGTTTTACTAATGCTGTCAAATGTGCTCCATCTTTACAAGTCTGAGTAAACATGAGAGACAGAAATTGGCAATCGATTGTTAAGGTGCAGATTCAATGCGCACAACAGTTAATATACACACAATTTTTTCTCCTGTAAGATGCCAGTAAGGGCGGTTTTATTCTTTTTGGTCACATACTAGTAGAATAAGTTATTTCAAAATAAGTTCCAAATATGAGAAAAGAGGAAAAAAAACAAAAACTCATGGCATTGAGTAATCAATGATGAAAATATCAAAAAATGGAAAATGGAAAAATGTTGCAGCAGCAGTATTTGTGCATCCCAGAGATATCAGTTCCATCCTTGAGAAGATTGTCAGCAGCTGTCTAGGAAAGGGATCTGCCATATTTTCCTCTTTTTTTAAGTGCTGAGTCACATCAGAAAGTGGCACGGTGAAGGCCTTTCATGCACCCTCGTTAAACATCAGATGCTGGAGGTTTGGTGACTGCACGTTGGGCGTGAAGAGGCTACCTTTGGTCAAGGCTGGTTTTGTTCACGGAAAACGATTTGCAAATGACAGTGGCATTGTGGGCTCTGAGTTGACAGCTCGCTTTCATTCCCAGGGCAACAAATACCGACACTAGGTCACGCCCCCTGGCGTCTGATACGCACGCACAAGGCACCCTTTAGCGTCTGTATGACGTACAGGGGCTTTCGAGTTTTACAATGTAAAGCAAAACAACAAAGGACTTTTCATCCAGGACGCAGGTGTAAGAGACCGGTGTCCTAAGTTAAGTGAGTGATGTCTGCGACGTGTTATCCGTACTTATGTCACCTTGTTTAGGTGTTACAAGTGTCAGTATGTATTGGCATGAGAACGTGTTGCAGTTAACTGTTGGTGTGCGATGTAACATATGGGACTGTACAGTCTCTCAAAGAGAGTAAACAGCACTGTAGCAAGCGATTAATCTCGATCTGTGAAACGACACCTCTACAACAGAGTGACATAAACAACAACCATGACTCACACACACGCACACATACAGTATGCAGTCAAGCACACAGACACACGGCGACCTGTTAAAGTGAAATACACAGAGCTTGACGTTTACGAGTGTCCGTCCTCATTCATTTGACAGGCAAAGAATTCAGACAGAATGAAATCATCATCAACATGGCTGCGGTGCTATAGATCTCTCCTCCACTCTCTGTTTGCTGACTGACAAAGAGAAAAAACGGAGGAGGGGGGGGTTGTTTGGACTGAACTCAATCATTGTGTTTCTGTGTCTATACTGGTTTGCCAGGATGACACAGAGAAGGAGAGAACAGAGACTGAAAGGCAGAGAAAGAAAGAGAGAGAGACACCAGCTTCAGTCAGAGAAATGAAAAGAGGCATGACTCTGAGCTCCCCCACAACTATGCACATTAGAAACTGTAGGAGGGGATAGAAGATGTAAATACTCCTTTGGCTGGATGGGTTTATGAATTCAGAGAGAGCATGGGGGGGGGAAAAGGAAGACCGAAATACAGATAAAGGAGACCTGGACATCCCCATAGGGCTTGTGAAAAGTCACCTCTAGTCAGCAGTTAACAATTAACACGGCTTAAAACATTAGGTCCTCACGCTGGGCACACACACACACACACACACACACACACACACACACACACACACACACACACACACACACACACACACACACACACACACACACACACACACACACACACACATATGCCGCTACAGGTTAATGGCTGAGTGGTAATGCTGTGTTAATACGTCTGAGCATATTAACAATTTATACCCAATTCACTGCCCTAATATCTCGCCTGAAGCACAGATTAGTATAAATCGTCTGCTGTGGGGTGGTAGCGATGGTGGTGGCGAGGTTACTGCTATGTCATGACACGCCATGTGTCACCGGGCCCGTCCAGTCGCATGAACTAAAATCTTGTATGATGTAGCAGGAGGACTGTGGTGGTGGTGTGGGAGAGATAATTCCCTTGTCAATGCTGCATTAAAACTGCACGGAGATCAGTGACAGAGAACCAGGGGCGTGGTTATAGGAAGGAGACAATCTAGGACAAGCTGGTCTCATGCCAGTGTAGATGACTTGTACTGGGATGGGTGCGTGGTGGTGGATGGAGCGTGTTATAGATGGAGTGGTTCAGCAGGCAGCTTATCACATTCTTAGTGAAACAATTGTCCCGTTGTTAAGGTGAAAGAGTGACAGGAACTATGACAGGGGAGTAAATGCAATTAGAACGATGAGTATTTGAAGCTGACGAGTGATTCTAAATGTGTAGGGTGATTTCTGGCGAGGCATATTCTCTGACAGCGATGATCCCCTCTGTGTGGATGTCCACGGCTTTTATTTGTGTCTTTCAGACCTCAATTCCGATGAGCCAGATACCAGTGTTTCTTTTCTCTGTTTCGCTCCCTATTTATGTCACATTGTGGGCAGGAACCGCCACAGTGAGCAAACAGTTTCCAATTGTGGTCAGTCACACATTTTGGGTCGCTGAGCTGAGGAAAGGAGTGTGATAGGACAGCGTGTGTGAGTGTGCTGTAGAGCGCTGTTTCAGCTCATTGTCTATCGGTTTTACAAATACAATATTTTGTGGTTTTACATATGAAAAGACAGCCAGCAAATATCTGCTGACCACCAAGGCAACAATTTAAGAATGACCAGCACAGAAAATTAAAGACCTAGTGAATTTAGTTCACTATTTTTAAGTTTCAGCTGTTGCAATGTTGTGTCATATTGTTTATTTCATTGGAAATAATATGGAAAATAAGCCATGTGATGCAACTTTGCTGTGTTGCTGAGGGGGACATGCTGAGTTCAGTTTATTTTTCTGTTGTCAGACACGCCTGCCGTGGTAGTTAATGCCATTGTGTATTGTTGTGCTTTGGGAGGGAGGAAAAATAAGGGCAATTTAAACAATTAAATATGCTATATTGGCATTATTGTACCAAGGAAAATGTTGTCAAAGCATCAAGTAAAAATGACGAGTCTGAGAAAAAAAAGATAAACTTGGCTTTACAAAAAGATAAACCCTTTTGTAAAACCAAGAAAAAAAGCTTCAAGGATGAAGGTATATTGCAGTACATTCTTAGCTGTACTAAGCCTGGAATAAACCATTAAATATGCACAAGTTTGTCATGGCTCTGGACGAGTTCCAATGCTTCTCTTCCTCTCCCTTCTTGTGTTTTTTTACCCTGCTGGTCTCAAGGGTTATTATAACAGAGAGGGACATTAGTGTGGGAGAGGAGTCAAGCTTCTCCAGGGGTTGCCATTGATCAGTCTGGCCATCCATACATCAACACACACACACACACACACACACACACACACACACACACGCACACACACACGCACACGCACACACACACACACGCACACACACACACACAATATGAGAGACACAGCATAGGGGGTACAATGTCAATATTAGTTCATAACCATAAGTAATTCATGGAGTAAAGAAAATAAAATGACGTTCTTCCAGCTTTAATACCTTTACTTATGTCCCAAGAGAGAGAGAGAGAAAATATTTGTTTATACTTGTTGTGTATTTTTAACATTTAAAGAATAACTGTTAAAAGATGTGTGGCAGTAGATGAGAAGAGAGGTGGGATGGAGTTGTAAAGATGCCGAAAGCTTTCAGGGAGAATAGAAAACAGGGTCGAGGAAAAAGAAAAAAGCAGTAGTGGTCGAGTGTGTGTGAGTCCCTTCCTCTCAATGCTAATTTTCTTGGCAGGCTCTTAAACGGAATTTTAATTTGCTCTGTGTTTACGATTCATAACGAATGGTGCCATCTCAGAGGCCAATGTAATCTAATTATTAACACAAATGTATGGACGTACATGCACTGATAAGCACACACACACATGCACTGGGAATCCTACATTGTAATCTAATTCATTTGGCAGTCTGAAGTGAATTTCCATTTCTAAATATGCTCTTTGTGAAAAGAACACGATGGGCCTTGGGGAATTACTTAAATATTTATACATACTAAATATGTGATTAATATAGTGTATCTATATGCACCATGGATACATTAGGTAATTTGAAGCAGTCATTTTTTATTGTATATTTTCACTCACCAGACAGGCAAATGCTTTTTTTAAATATGCAATCTATAAATGCATAAACAACAAATAATAACTTAAAATGGGTGATTTAGTCAATTAAGCTGAAACATATTCAGTTTCTTCAAAAATATGAGACCTACAACAAAAAGCATTTATCTCACTGGTAAGTTCATTCACGCATCAGGCCAATACTTTAATAAGACCCGATAAAGGATAATCAGCTCCCGCAGCTGCTTTGCTTACATATTCTCTTGGCGTCAAGTGTGCCTCTACAGAGATTTAATTTTATTTATTTTGTATTATAAAGAGCCAACTTGAACTGTGAAGACTTTGTACAATCAGTACAGAATGCATTCATTGTCTACAATCCCATGAGACGGTCACCTCCACAATAGCTGCTTTTGTTTCCATAACAGTAATTTTAGGTACTGGCTGCCTTATACGTTCAATATAATAAAGCAATGTATTAAATAGTGATGAATCCAAACATGACAGCTCATTCATTCTCATGAAAGACGCTCCCACAGAACACATGACCAAACGTCTCTCCACCTTCCTACAGTGAGTTCCCATAACACTTAAATATTCTGTCTCAGTCTCCACCTGCTTAACTGCCCATAGACATGAATCACACAAAAGAATCAAGATAGCATTATCTTAATATGAGTCTTTGTGGCTTTTAAACATATTCTGGATGAAATAGATCAATGGATTGTGCTCATTCATAGAGTCATTTGTAGATATTTGTGATGCTGAGGAAATGTTATCTTGTGGATCTGTGTGGCAAAAACTATTTCTGGGTAACAAGGTGTCCCAAACCTGGAAGCTTGACATAGAGAACATTTTGGGGATCTTTCTTATTGTCCGAAACAAACTGGCGGGAGAAAACAAAACGAGGAGAGGAGCAGGCTGCTGGCAGAGCTGTGAGCAAATATGTGGAACTGTCAGCTCGGTGACATAATGGCTACTTGCAGGCTACTTGCAGGCTGTCCAATTTCTACCATTGGTTGTGGCTAATCATGGATGTGAAGAGTAAAGCTCTACTGGAGAGGCGTCTTATTTGGCAAAGGAGGTTTATATACAGTATAGGTGGATGGCACAACGTGTGTGTGTGTGTGTGTGTGTGTGTGTGTGTGTGTGTGTGTGTGTGTGTGTGTGTGTGTGTGTGTGTGTGTGTGTGTGTGTGTGTGTGTGTGTGTGTGTGTGTGTGTGTGTGTGTGTGTGTGTGTGTGTGTGTGTGTGTGTGTGTGTGTGTGTGTGTGTGAGACAGTCTCTCCTAGCGAGAGAGAGAGGCCCCCAGTGGTAGGAATGGCATTTGAAAGAAGTACCCGCCGCTGGGACCAAGAGACCTATCTCAAAGCTTTGTGTGTGTCAGCAAAACCGTGCAACACACACATGCACACGCGCACACACACACACACACACACACACACGCACACACACACGCACACACGCACAAACACAGGGCAATCTGCCCATCTGTTAGTCTGTCAGTAGCTTGTCATCATTAGTAAATGGGGTTAACAGCCACTGCTGTGTTAAGAGAGGCAGGGATAACAAGTCCCCATGCCATGGAGAGAGATGGGAGGGGGCTTACAGAGGGGGAGAGACATCGACAGTGTGAGAGAGAGAGACAAGGCAAGAGAGGGAGAACACATAGAAGGTGTAAAATTCTCTGATTTAAGGCCTGTGATTGAGGATAATGGTTTGCTACCCTGCTGAGTTTGCTGTGTGAAAATGGGGTGCTGGAGTGGCTAAGAGAGATTGAGAAAAGGAGCGGTCATTTATGAAATCGCAGTAGGATGAGGTGAGATAGATGGAGAAGATAAGGAGGAGGAGGAAAAGGAAGAAAATGGAGTAGAGCAAAAATGGATAGCTGAAGTATAAGAGAGATTGCTAAGTTAGATAATCGCCATTTAGAAAATAAGAAGAGGGTTGCACTCACCTATTAAAAATGAACTGGATGTTTTTTAAGTGTAGTTTAGCATCATTAGTCTTCTCTCTCTCTCTCTTTCTCTCTCTCTCTCTCTCTCTCTCTCTCTCTCTCTCACTAAACACTGTATGCACTTATTTCTGGGAGTATTGATCAGTTTTCTATCATATCTTTAATGTATTTTACCCTGGAATCCCTTTATGCTCCATGTAAAAGAGTTTGGTTTTTTTTATATCACAAATATAAAAGATTCTATGATCATAAATCTTGGGTCCATCCAACCAACATAAAGCCAAAATATAAAGCCTTCAGGTCTACCAGGCTAAACAACAACAAAAGCAGCAACAAAAGCAGCAGTAGCATGTGCAACAGCCGGTGTGACCATGGCATGATGCTGGTAAAAACATGTCCTTCCTTATTTTTTTACTTTCTCCGTAAGTGAGAATGATGAATGAGGTGAGTGATCGTCAACAAAGGAGTCACAAGAAAACATTAGGGTCCATGTTTTCTGCTCTTGCCTGATAACTTTTAAAGTCATGATGTCCCACTTCTACCTTCTGTTGTGGGAACATGTCAAACCAAGATGAGAAATTACAGTCTGAAATAATGCACTGTCTCGATTATGCCCTCCATTATGTTATTGCAAACCAGAGAGGTCTGAAAAAAAATACTTAAAATGCACTTTAAATATTTAACATATTCAGCACAAATCCATCGCAAAAAAGAACTGTTTTGATTGTTGAAAAATGGAACGTATTGAGATTGATGTTGAGGCACAGTAAAACTACATGACCTCACACTAAGAGCCGAACAGAAGCAGAGACTGCCAGTTTCCCTTTTATCAAATGTGAAATCATTGCTGTTAAAACAGCCTTTTTGACACATTGAGCACTGCATTCTTTTAAAAAAGCCATCGTCCCCAGAATGTGTTTTTGCAATTTTCATATTTTAAAGGTTGATTTGGAGGGTTAAAACCACAACGAGAGCGCAGACAGGATGATTACAGTTCCACTGGGCTTTTCTTTAAAACATGAACAGCAGCAATCAAAACAATTATAATAATCAAACAGTTTTGGACCGGGGGTCTTCGGCGCTCAGTTTCGCACTTCTTCAGTGTTTTTGTCTGTGATTTTAAGACTGTTACTGCCACCTGGCAGCAGTAATGGTTTTTAAAAGTAATAAAAGTTGTCAAATTAACTTTATAGAGTAATACCATGAACAGGCAACGATTCAGCTGACAATTAGAGAATGTGTTAAATAAAGTATGACAGTCTGTTGTAGACATTTACATATCGAGCAGTGCCAAAATAATCACTCAAACATCATAACTCATATTTAGCACATATTTAGTTAACCATATGGTACATATTAAAGAAATGTATTGCCATCTATTAACATAATTTGCTTAATCAAGCGTCAATGAACTTTTATATCCCTCCAGTAAAGTCATCACACCCCAATCTCCTCATTATTCCTCTATGCTCGGCTTAGTGCACTGCCGCTCCTACTAATGCTGAGTCAATTACTGATGCAGGTGATGAACCTAATAAGGGCCGGGAGGTGTGTTCACTCTCTGTGTGTTGATTTTCCTAAGCTGATTGTTGGTCAACAAGATTGCCAAACTTTATACTTAAAAAAACAAAACGAAGCAAGTCAATTAGAGTTGAACAAAGATAGATAGAGGGCGAGGGCAAAAGGAAAAATGAGAGGTATTAGTATCAAACAAAACTAAAACTCTGAAGCCCAATAGCAATCTGTAGAGGCTCCAATTTCAGACTAGGACATGAAAGTGTTGGATGGCATGAATGGCATACTGTTTTTGGATATTCTTCCAGCTTTGCCACATAAAAATGTCACAGTGATCTAGAGAAATTGCACATTTCAAAAAGGTTCTCCCTCTGAGGGAGGAAAAATGTAATCAGCTTGCTATATTATTCAAAATATAGTTTACAAGCAGTTATTGGGGGTTAAAAGTGTAACAGTTAGCAGGTTAGATTATGACATATCTTCCTGAAAGTAAAATGTCGGTTTAAGAGAGGCACAAAGAAAGTCAGAGTATTATCAAATCAAAAACAATTAATTCTCTCAGGGAGAGACACAAATTTCAATTTCATGGCAAACTGGCCATTTATTTGTCACGAGTACAAACTGGACAATTCGGCCTGAAGTTGTTGTTTGCGTAAATGATATGTAAAACCAAAACGGACAGAGATCTTGTTTGGATCATAAAAGTGTGACCTGAGGTGTGGGAATAGAAAAAAGGTTGAAGGGTCACTACGGTGAGTAGATACAGTTCAAGCTGCGGTCACGTGTGGATATTTCTTGTATACAAATGAAAGTCTCTGTCTGATAATGAAGATAAAGCAATGGTGAGGTGATCACCAATTCCTTGTGGGAGTCATTCTCTGGGGCCCATTAATATTGACACCAAATGTTGTTGTAATTTGTGTGATGAGATATCTTTCTGTGGACCAAAGTGTTGGACTGATGGACAGACAGATGGACAGATCAGTCAACCACCATCACAATCCACTGCTAGTGGATCAAAAAGAGAAATAAGAGGACATGAAAAAGAACGATGAGAGGCAGACACACAGTGGGTGAGATATTAGACTGTGCTTTTCACCGAGATGATAATTGGACTGGGCTTTGCAGGATTGCAGCTTTGTCTTTTTCTCATTAACGGAGCAAATTAAGAACTTTTCAAATCTCTGTTAGCCTGTTTAATATATTCAAACTCTGTTTTTCAGTTTGGCTTGACAGTTTGGCTTGACTTTTAAATACTCTTCGGTCAGAGTAGAGTCATTGTTTTCTGCCTTGGTTTTCATTGCCACGCAGTGTGCACCCTTTGTTGTATTATGGGCGGCTCTTTTGTAATGGAAATAGCAGTAACTTCCAACAACTGTGTGTAAAATCAAAAAGCACCCACCAGGCTTTGACTTTTGCAACCATAAGACTTTACAAACATGCACACGTATACTGACAAACACACACAACAACGCAGCAAATTCTACACAAGTGCAAATGCAAGCAAAGCTGGTAGACAGATCGTACCAAATAGGCGCGCACACACGCAGTATTCTTGCACACAGTGCTCTTGACAAGACGTATTGTTTGTCCTTGACATTTTAATGTATTTGATGAAAGGCTGGTATGAAAGGGCCATGTGTTGACATCATCACAAATCTTCAAAAGTCATTTCTTTGTTCCTTCTCTCTTAGTTGACTCAAGGGACTTCTGTGCTCGGGGTGGACTTGTTGTTAATTAACCACACAGCTGTCTGATTGAAGTGTGTGTATATAAATGTGCATACAAAGAGGTAGCTATAGAAGAAGTGAAGGGGCTTCCTACATCTACCCTTCATTAGTATTAAAGCTAATTCTCTCTTGGAATTGCTATATCGTACAGTCAAATCAGTTTATTCAATACGAACATTGGTTGTTTTTCTCTCTTTCAATTACTGAGTTACCATTCTATTCCCTGTGTATTACAGAAGGGCCACAAGAGACTTTACATGCATTTTCTATACAGATCCTCTTCGTGAAGAAAAAGCTGTGGGTCATTAGCAATGCAGTAAGAAACTGGGACTTCCAGATTTGCTATATTTGTGTTGTGCGATGTGTGAGTGTTAGTAAGTAAGCCAAATATGTGTTTTTACAGGGGTGCATGGTTTTGTTTGTGCCAACGTCAGTATGTAAATAAAGACTCTTAATTTGATAGATCTGATTATAAAGTGGTATTTTGTGGCTTATGGCTAGCTGATAATGGTCTCATAATCATGAATTGCTCTTTCATTCATGTTGCCACTTTTTGTTTGTTAATGGGATGGTTGTTTTCTTGGAATCCTTTGGCCGTGACTTACACTTCTGTCCTATCAAGTTTCATTTAAGTGTTATTACTTCTGTAGGGTTAATTATAACAAGCTGTATAGCTGCATTGGTCTACACGTGTTGCCATTTTTGTGACAATTTTCCTGAAACATGCGCAGGTAGATAATCACATCAACAAAGCTCTGATTGTTTTTTGGTTTTTTTTAAACAACACCACAACTATTTGAAAAAACTGAGACTTGGGCAGCAATTCATTGGTCTGGAACCAAGCTAATCTGATAACAAAATGTCCGTCCTTCTCTCTGTCTGTCTGCACACATAATGTTAATGTTTTATACAAGATCACTTGTTGGATTAAATGAGCCTGGTATACTGAAAACAGTATTTCTGTCTCTGTATTCCAGTGCAGGTGAAGGCAGGGACGTGTGAGGTGATCGCTGCCCATCGCTGCTGCAACAAGAACAAGATCGAGGAGAGATCTCAGACAGTCAAATGTTCCTGCTTCCCTGGACAGGTCGCTGGCACCACCCGGGCCATGCCCTCTTGTGTTGATGGTATGTACTACTGTTTGTGTGTACGTATTTGCACCCTCCCACACCTGGTCTAAGTAGTGTGATAAAAAGCCTTTTAAAATGTTTTCATGTTGATTAATACTTTTTCAGTGTATGATGCTGGAGTATAGTGTTAATTCAGGCAAAACACTAATTTTGTCACTTGGATTACCCAGTTGGTACCTACTAGGGGTGTAAAGATTAACCGCCATGTATTGTAAATCCAATACAAACTCTTTCACCAACCGACAAGCAGTTCTGATGGGGTAAACTGTCCCTTTAACTAATTTATGACCTTAACCCAGGTAAACAAGTTAGAAGCATTTTAGCGAAAAAAAAAGGGACTGGCTAAAAAAGAAATCATCAAATCTCATTTATGCAAGTACATAGCGCAACTATTATAACCTGATTGTTTTTCACCATTACTCTCCTGATATGCTCCCAACCTCCTCATATGCTTCATCTTTTGGTATTCCTTATCTGATGTACATGTATGTGTTTGTTAGGGACCAATGGATTAGCTCCCCCTGTCTTGTTGCTGCCTGAATTCTTTAAAAGCTACCTCAAAGAGCGGAGCCTTTTCTGCCAAATTTCATTTTACAACCATTTGCTATAAAAGGTCGATTCCCTCACAAAAGTGTCTCGAACTAGAATATAATTTATACCGCCTGGCCGATCCTGACGCAATAATCCTCACAAATGTGGCACTCAAAAACATAACTAAGTGTTATTAGACCCAGAATTTCTGTAGGAAATTTTTCATTAGATCATACTTCATACATCTGACCATTTTAAACATTTGTTCTGGTGTGTGCCACTCCCCTCTGAAAATTGACATGAAAATTATTAAATGACTGTCGTAAACTTTGATTTGACAGTGAATACACAGTTGTCAATACTCTCTTGGCAGTATGTTTGTATACTGGTAGAGAAAATACTGGTTGCCAGTGTCCTTGTAGCCGCTGAACAGAAGAGAATGGAACCATATTGCAACCGCCGTGTCGGAAAAGATAAACCACTGTGGACGTCCTTAAACTTAAACTAACATTATTTGAACATAAACAGACTCCCAACATGAAACCTGTAGAGAATATCAGAATCTGCTGGAACAGTTTTCTTTCTGGAGCTGCTTTGTTGACAACGAATGAAAGCTTGATTCTGCAGACCAAAATGTGTATTTATGCTTTTACACAGAAATGAGCTTTGTTTCACGGAAGTGCTAACAATTATTCTAGGCTAGAAAATGAACCCGTATACCCAGAAATCCCCCTGGCTACTGTTCCTGTGTCCACAAAATCAGTGTCCTGCACCCGCTGCAGCTATGAGTGGCATTTGATGAAATCACAGACTGCAGTCTCTCTGGCTCTCTTGTTTCTTGCCTTTAGGTTTCATGCTAAAACTCGAAATAATTTAAAAACCATGGTTGTCAGAGATTTATCACCAGTTTAGTTAAGTACAGAAGTATATACAAATAGCACTTGAATACATTTTAAATGCTCACGTCTCTCTCCACTTAGAAAGGGTTTATAAACCATAAAAACTCTTAAATTGCCTGAGGGTATGACATCAATATTGAGCTGACACAAATTCTGACAGACAAAATAATGATGTCTTGATGAAAGTCGGCCTGAGCTTTGTATACTGGGACTGGGACTGGGATCTGCAATATCTCATTACTACGAAATCCCCCTGAATATTCCTCAGACACTACTGCAAAGTTGGACTGTTCAAGAAAAATATCTCAAAGTGTCTCTAATCCCCTGGGAATTATGTCACAGAGCACAGGCTGTTTTCTGCCTAAGTATTTAGTTTCTAAGTTTGAGTGTCAATTACTGAAATCCTTACATGCTAAACATGTTATTACATCTTAGTCTTATTTAGTCTTAAGAGTGACAAATAATTAAAGGATATTAATGAGAACATTGCTCATATATTTTCACATTCAGTCTGTTAGCCTTTACTAAGGTGAGTGTTATTTGCATTTTTTTTCTTTTTGTTGATATTTAATCAGCTTGTTCTTGATGTGTCTGGTCTTTCTAAGCCTTCTACTCTTTTGTGTTTCCTAAAGAAAAAATCTATTAGTTTTTGGGTTTGAATTGTTGTAAACGGATATACTCTAAACCCAAATAGATTACGTCATATCCCAGCTGTCTCACGCATATCTTTGCTCTATTTTTGTCCTTTTTTCCCACATTATTTGAAAATGTAAAGGAACCCTTCTGTGCTGATTAAATCCACATAATCCAATGCCCACACATACAGTAATAACTGTATGTAGTAATGAGCAAAATGAGACAATGTGCAATGGAATCAGACTTAGCAAATAAATCGTGGCATGGAGAATGTGATTTCAACTGAAGCTGCCACTCCACTGAAGAGACGAAGAGTGTTGCAGATGAAAACAGAGATACCATATTTACCTCAAGTTATCCACAGCGTTTCCATTTGTTTGAGATTTGACTGGCAGTCTTTTAATTCCATCATCTGGTTGCAGCCTATTCTTCAGCAATGGTTTAATGGCACCAAAATGGAGAATAAGTGCTTCCGACTAGAGCTTTTAAATCAAGGCTGATCGATCTACAAGAATGATGCTAGTCTCTTCCACACAGTTAGGCATGCGGCTTATTATTAAACAGTGGTATCAGATCGGTACTTGGTATCGGCCGACACCTTAAGCCCAGGTATCACTTTCAGGACCGGGGTTGAAAAAGTCGGATGGGTACAACCTTGTATTAAACAGAAATGAGTGATTAAAGCTCTACTAACAACGGTTTAACTTGATGCGCCCAACTCCAATATTAATTCACATTTTGGTGAAATTCCCAAATACACAGTGTTGAAACACATTAAAGCACTGAAGGAAAACACACCCACAAACATCGAGTCCCTTCTTTACCAAACTAAATATTTTCCGCCCTCTTCTCTCTTCCCCCCCAGCCTCCATTGTAGCTCAGAAGTGGTGGTGTCAGATGCAGCCGTGTATGGATGGTGAAGAGTGTAAGGTTCTCCCAGACCTCACAGGATGGAGCTGCAGCACAGGCAACAAAGTCAAGACCACAAAGGTTGGTATTCACACAATCTCTCCCTCTGTAATATCTCAAATGATCTCTCTCACACTAAGAACACTTTTCTCATCCCTCTCCCACATACATGCATGCACGTACAAGGTCAGACCAACCACCAAGTGACCCACTTCCACCTCGGTCGTGCTATATGTCTCCATCCCCTACTCTTTTCTCTCTTTCCCTCCATATCATTATGTTTCTCACCCAATTTCTCTCCCTTTACTTTCTCATCCTGCCCATCTTGGATCTAACATCAAACCGTCTCTAAAGTAAAACAAGGCCAACAGGAACACTCACACACACACACACACACACACACACACACACACACACACACACACACACACACACACACACACACACACACACACACACACACACACACACACACACACACACAGGCAGAGAGCACATCACAATTCCCTTCACTCCCACTTGCCCTGTTTCCTGGCGTCTGACTGGTATGCCATCTGACTTGATGCAAAAACAACTCACCAAGCAGATACACTAGAGTGGTAATTGTCCTTGGATAGTTTTTACGCTCCTTTTCGCCCATAATACAGTATGTGCGCTTTGTGAATGTGTGTGGTCATACTTGTATTTTCTCACTTTTCAAGTATTTTCAAGTAAGTCCATTTATCTGTGTCTTTATGTGTGTGTGTGTGTGTGTGTGTGTGTGTGTGTGTGTGTGTGTGTGTGTGTGTGTGTGTGTGTGTGTGTGTGTGTGTGTGTGTGTGTAGGTGTGATTGTACATTATAGCCTATATCTCTCTGCTCAGCCCCGGCATGTGTTGGCTTCTCTTCAGTGACTCGACCTGAGCAGACTCTCGGCTGCCTGTCATAGGAGGGAATTTGTGCGGACTCACCTCTTGTCACTGTATGCTTCTGTTTGCTAACCTCCATCCTTCTCTCTGCCTTTTCATCTTCCATTATTCATGGCGGGAGCAGACCTTTGTTTTCTGCCTAAATAATTGATTGAAGGCGTGGTCAGAGGAGGGAGAGTGCATCTCCTTGGGAAAAGAGAGGGATGAGTAAAGCGCAATACAAGCGTGGGCTCCTCTCTTCGCCAATCTCTCTTTCTTTAAAAACCCTTGGAGAATTTGTCCTATACACCTGGCTGATTAAGAATTCCTTCCCGGCTTTTTCATCCACTCACCTCTCATCTAGCAAAGTGGATCTCACACCCTCAAGTTACACTCTCTCCTTCTCAACAGCCCCTTCTCACTTTTTAAAATACTTTTTCTGCTGTGCTGGCCCAAACTCAAATTTGTGTTAGGCTCTTCATAAATGTTACTGAACTTTACACATTAATTTCTCACACCACAGCCAGATAAACAGACAAAGAGATGGAAATAGAAAACGACAGAGTGGTCTTGGAGATTGCAGCGGGCATAATTGAAGAGAGAGGCACACGAGGGTTGATCAGTTATGAAGATGATGTAATTTCTGAATATGTGAGTGCCGTTCTGAAGTTGAATCATATATCTGATCTCATGCATTTAGTCTTATCAAACCAAAAGAGTGCATTCATAATTTCTTGAACGGGATCAAAGCAAACCAGATTCTGTTGAGCATCACTTTATCATTGACTCTGTCGTGGTTTGAAAGAGCACAAATATTTGCTGTCTCTTGCTTTCAGGTCTTTGATCAATGATCTGTGTGTGTGTGTGTGTGTGTGTGTGTGTGTGTGTGTGTGTGTGTGTGTGTGTGTGTGTGTGTGTGTGTGTGTGTGTGTGTGTGTGTGTGTGTGTGTGTTGTGTGTGTGTGTATGTTTACAGTATTTGAGTGTTTTAGCTGATGTGTTTGCCTGATGATAAAAAAAGTGTGATTTTTTTTCTCCTCTGTTGTGGTACGTTGAGGTCAAGATGCGCAAGCATCCAGATCAATAGCATCGAACATTCTCTTATAGTCCCATTAAGACTCGCTCGTAAATTGAAATTGACGCTCGAGTGAGAGAGAATGAGGATGAGAGAGAGAGAGAAGGCAGGGAAAAAGGAAGAAAGAGCTAGAGGGAGATGGATGAGAAAGAAAAAATAACACGTGGAGGCAGGGGCGAAAGGAAGATAAAAGAATATTGGTACTGGTTAGCTGATAAGGAGCTTATGCTTGTGTGTCTGGGTACACAGAGCAGGCAAAAAACACAAAAAAGGGTTTGGCACTCTCCCTCCTTTCCTCCATCCATTCCTGGCTGGGAGAAGAGGAGAGGAGGAGAGGAGGAGGGCAGAGGGAGGAGAGAGGGAGGGAATGGATGACAGCTCGATCAATACCAAATAATATCATATGGATGAGCAGACAGACACGGCCGGGCTGCCAAACCACTGAGCTGTCATACACGGCAAGGCATGTGTGTGTGTGTGTCTGTGTTTGTGTGTGTTTGTGTGTGTGTATGTGTTCATTTGCATACAGTAGATGCACATGCACTGACACATTAACAAAGAGTTAACAAAGGTGTATGTTTGATTTCCTACATAGAAAACTTACGTCAACACTAAACCTATGCAACACACTACAAGCAAAATCAACCTGAAGAGGTCTTTACGCAACATATTCTGAAAGCACTTTCGATAGAAACAATACAAACAGGGAATCAAGACCTGTGTTAAGGTAAATCGATGCAGCTTTTAGATTATCGAAGAATATTTAAATAATAGCTTTCCATAATCTTACTTTGTGTGACTGAGTGAGTCATAAAGAGTGTTTACAATGGAGGACTGTAGGGGACATCTGCCTTTTGGCCATCTGAGCAGCCACTTGTGTAGACTGTTCAAAGTTGTGAAATGATGAAACCGTGGCACTAATGGACCTGGAAAGGCCTCTAGATGTGACACTTGAGCACTGCTTGCGTATTTTTATATTGAGATCTAACTACCTAAATCCGCTTTCTAATTGGGCACAGAAACTGCCACCTACAGGCATATTAAACAGGCAAGGGGATGAACACCTAAAGGGACTTTGAAACACCTTAGAGCATGGAAGCCACAGTGAAGTGCGTGTGTATAGTGAACTGGCATGACAACAAACGCCTGCAGTCTCTTTGATCAGGCACAGGAGTAGATGCCTGAAAGCAATGGGATTGGGCACAGGAAAGGTGGCCTGGAGCCATCGGAGGCAGATACAGTAGAACAGTTTCAGCTCCCAGCTTGGAGGAAACGCTCCTCTGAGCTCTCTCAGTGATTGCTGGCCTTCACACTTTGTTAGCTGGCACCTGGGCCGGACAAAAGACTGAGTCCCTCAACAGGAAATACAGCGGGGATAGCATGTGTTGGAGCTAAGAGGGGAGCCGCTGGGAAACTCAATGAGAAAGAAAGGCAAAAAAAAAGTAGACTTGGGGAGACTGGTGTATTACATGCAGAATGCACTGGCAGTTAGACAGCAATTTGTGTATGTTTGGTCATTGGTTGGTTGAAAATGTCTCCTATTAGCTTGGAATAAACCAAAAGTGATTCCATGAGCAAAGAAAATGGAAAGATGGATAGACGAGATAAAGAAACCATGTGATTAGAGAAGCCGTCTCGACAAAGAGACGAAATTACATGGCAGTGAGCCAGGTGCTGAGAGTGAGGCATTGTGGGCCGACTGCCATAATTCAAGCTGTGTCTAGTTTAGTTTCTTGCCAGAAGAGACAGACACCGTGCTAGCCACGATGTCGGTGCTCCACCAACATGAATCACTTCCCATTATTTCCAAATAGCAGACTGTTCAGCATGGCACTGTGTCATTTCATATGTTCTACCAAAAATTGGCTTTCTGTTTCAGGCTTCATCCTAAATTTGTTTTTTAGGACTATTTTAAGTGACCCACTTTCTTTTCTCCCTGTTTCAGGTGACCCGATAGTCCTGTCCTTCTCAAGAAGAGCAGAAATGGCGTTGGAGTTACTTAAATAGCACAAAGGACCAATCAGTGGTGAGGAAACACACTCAGACAGACTTCTATGAGGAACCAGTAATTGTTAAATTTTTTCTGAGGATATCCAAGATGTGGAGGCTGAAGAGACAGGACTCTAACACCGTCTTCCATCAACTTAAACACTACTGAGTGTCCTTGGTCCCTTACCGCACAGGACCGTATCACCCACAATCCTTTACTGCTTCTACAAACAACAACTTCAACCGAGTGAACAATGTCTGAACAGCACTTGATTAAATGACAAAAAACAACTTTATTTACAACAATCAGTATTCTTCATCTTTCTTCTATGGCTTAGTTGTGTTCCATACGCATACTTGGAATAAAGGGGATCTGGACTTTAGACGGCTATCCTGCATTATGAACGGCACAACAAAAATTGGGGGCTTGAATCCACAATGGCTGTCTCATGTAGTCGGGATGGCACGTTTAAATTTAACTGTGCCACATATGACACACCTGATGCTGTCAAAAAGTTTCTCAGATCTGATACCGAACCTCTCTTTCTTTCAGATCTCACCTCCATAAGAATATTTTACCTTGAATAGTTTGTGGCTTACCACATGCCATTTTTTAAAATGGGGAGACAGTTTGTCAGTCTTCTTCTTTCTTTTGTTTTTTGACAGAGGTCAAAATCCTTTCAGGGTGAGGTTAGACTAATACCAAGTAGATGTTACGGTATATTGAAACATGTAAACGTGTAAAAAATGGTCCATGGAATCAACGGGGCTAAAAATAAAGTGACGCTCTAATGGTTTTAATATCTGTGTTTTTAAACGCCTGTTAACCGCTATTGAGTACATGTGTCAGTATTATATGAAATGAATAAAACCTTTCAAAAGAAAAGATAAATCTTTGCCTTTTGTTTTAGCCCTGAAAATAAATGTTTGTGAAGATTCAACCAACCATTGGAGGTGTAGAGCGATAAGCATGATTGATAACGTAAGTATGAGTTGATTTCCAAGAAACCTTGAGGCATCAGAAAACACAAAATCATGAATTGTAACTACTGGTGTAATTATGTTGGCTCAAAGAAATGTCATCAATATCTGGTAATTGCTTTCCTGTTATTTTTTTAATAAAAATGTGTCATCTTTAGTTCCTGCTACAAACAAACAGCTCTGAACACTGTCAACTGTTCTGTAACAGATGGAAAAAGCTCCTAACAACGAATGCTGTTCTTCCTTGGTCATTTTTTGTGGAGTCGACATTGGTTGGACTATAATAATAGGCGTGGGTGGTAAAAATTAAATTTGGAGGATCGCTGAACCTGCTTTTGATTTTGAAGATCGCAACTTTGTTTGTTGTTTTATTTCTTCCAGGAAAGTCTAAATAAATGTTTTACACATCAGGCAGATAACGTACTTTGAGGTATTTTATTTTATAAAACGTTGGCATCACATATCAGTTTAACGCACAGCACAGATTACTCTCTGTGCTGAGGAGGGCAATAACACTTTTATAGTGCAAATCTCGGTCATAATCCTTTAATTAAGGTGTTATTAGTTTATGTGTTACAAAAAATAATATGACTTCTACATTTTTGTGATTTTTTTGTGCACTTTAAAATTATATTTTCATTGGCATTGTTGGGTTTCTTATGCATATAGATGGAAAAAAAGACCAAGTTTCTTTTAGCTGTAAAAAAAACCTCATGAGTTCTGAAACTAGTCACATTAAATCACATATATATGGTTCCTTGTCAAAACAAATTTCCTCACATCCACATCAACTGGACCAGGTTGAAGTCACTGACAACAGTGTGATGGATCAGCAGCATATTTTAACGACTCGTGCCTACTAGTAAAACACTACGTCCTGTACTTCCAATCAGGTTTTTTTTTTCCATTTCCCATTCCTGCTATCTCTGCAAGTCATTGATTTTGACAGGTAGATGGGAAATTCTACTCAGTCTGAAGCCAGGAGACAAGTTCTGTCATTAAGTATTGCAGATGAGATGACATTGATGTAGGTTTAAATATAGAACCATTAAAAGACAGTACAGTACCATGTGGAAAAATGTAATAAAAACAGCAGGATTAATTGTAGTGTACGCATGCAACTGCCAGTGATGGATGTTGATTTTGAGTGGCAGGATGCAACGGTTGTAAACTTGATAAAGGTGATGAAACAAGAGGGCTCAGGCTGAGACAGTTGCCAACATAATATTCGGTTAGAAGCTGTGGGCATCTATCCCTTCTCTCCATGACACACATACACTATCTGTGTTGTGTTGCATTAAAGCCGCCTTTCTCTAAAACGCTTTTCTCATTTGGCTAATCTCCCAGTGGATCCTTCCACTGAGCCTCAGTCATTCTGCGTGTGTTTCATGGCCTGGGCTCTCTCTGAGCCTCAACGCGTCGTTAGTGCATGTCATTAAAAGATTACAGAGAATAAACCATCATAGTGATTCTCACATATACATGCACAAGAGGCGAGAAACGGAGACTGAGCATGGAACAGACTGTTATTATTACAGAGAGAGAAAAATGTGTTAAAGGGTTTTGACATCAGAATATGACAGCTTCAATTTTTGAGTATTCTTGTTAAGTTAACTTGAGGTGTTTCACAAGTTTTGCGTGAATCAAATCATGAGTCAACCATGTGACACTCTGAGATTCTTCCACTGCAACCTTAATACCAACCCACACCTACAGGAAATATTTAACACTGGTGCTGAATGGAAGTTGAATCAGGTGAAGCTCTAACAGTCTCCTACCTGTCTGGCAGTTCTGAACATCAACTCTTGTCACAGACCGGGCGGCATGGCCATGACAAAAGAGGGAGATGCACCCAATCAAGCCAATTCACAAATTATGTATTAACTTAAAGGCAACATAAGAGGAAAGCTTAAACTAACAGCAGCATGTGGAGTCAGTAAGTTCAGAAGTGTAGAAGTGTGAATGCAATGTTGTATGGTGTAGAAACATATAATGTCAACCCCAAATCAAATGGATCTTAGGGAGGAGAGAGAGCCAGTCACTGAGCTCAAAGAGGTTTTTTTTTATAGAGTGTGTTGCCAGTGTTGCTGATGAGCTCAGGTGTTTCCACTCTACTGAGGACCTTCTGCCACGCCCATCTCTAATACCTGCAAAGAAAGCATCCACAGTAACAAATAAACAGGCAAAGAGGGTCATAACACACTGCTGCTATGCACTAATCGTTATTTGTGGCGTTACTCTGAACGTCCAGACGATGCTGACAAGTATGCTCTCTGGCTAACGGTGTTAACAACAGATGCCACAGTGGATGCTTCATCCAGCAAAACACTGAGATAGGCCATCATAGATGCTGACATGTCCCTACTAGGATGATGTGAGGGAAGGTGACACATCAAGGGATGAATAGCACCTACAAACATTCTTAATCCTTTCTATATGTTTCTAGAATGTTGAGAGCTGAAGAGAAACCCGAACTTCCATGTTGGTGAATTTTATGGTTTTTGGACAAAACCAAGTAACGATGATGTAAGTATATGCGTTGCCACGCAGAGACACCAGGACTTTGGCTCTGTATAACTGCCATAATAACCAGTTCAGTGAGATTTTTCAGAGTGTCACTCTTCCTGGCCTTGCAGTGGTCCAAGTAGCTGAGACACTCCTTGATCAGTGTTGGAGTGAATACATTTCCAAAAATAAGTATAACCAGCCAGGTTGCCTCCCTTTGAGGGGATGTCTTTATTTCAATTCCTACTCCACAATAATACACTCACTTAAATCTGGTGAGAACAACATGCACTTCAGGCCTGAAATTTACAGAACACAAGACCTGTTTTTGCAAAGTTTTAGCACCAAAGGACTGATTTTTTTTTTTTTTACCAAAAGTTATCATTTGTAAAATTTTAAATGTGGACCATACTTTTTTCAGCTCATGCTCGTTGATAATTTAACTAATTTAGTTAGTGGGTAAAGTATCCAGCTTTCAGGATCTTCCTCTCTTTAGTCCCGAGGTAAAGTGGACTTTCCCCCACCCACGTATTAATGTAATTGTGTTGGTTCCTCTATGCATTTAAATATTTATGTTGTTCTCCTCTTCCTCCTGCATCGCCTCCGCTATCTCATCCAAACACCTTTGCACACTCCAGAAACAAGCTGCTCTTGGTACAGGCTCCTGGCTTCTCATGACAATAAAAACTTATTTTTCTCTGACTTCATTGGACTTATCTTGTGTACTTTATTATACTGGACCCCACTAAACCAAAACTGAACTCAATCCTATGATCCTTTTGTTGAACATTTTGACTTGTCAATCACAGGTGAACTTACAATGAATCATTAACAGTGGCTCGATATCAGTAAGGTGTGCCTCATAAGCTAATTAAACTTCACTTGGAAAATGATGTCATAATTAAGAATGTAATTATGTAATATTTAATCATCATTGAAGTCATACTAATTATCTGCATAATTTGGTGACAATTAAAAGGACAGGCATGTCATTTTGTAAATAGAAATATGTGGATAACTTGACATGTTTGACAAGCATGAATATTAAGCCCAATCATTTATTTCAAGTGTGATGCATCATGTGCCAACAGTGTTGCCATTCACAGTATACAGCACAGTGCCAGTTGAAACAGATGAGAAAATGAACAGCTGTTATTGTCCCCTTTTCCAATATGAATCAAGCTGTCTATCACAAACTGTAATGACGCTCCCCTCTGCTTTTTTTTTTGGAGTTCATATTTAGCAACAGTTTGCTTATTTCAGCGCTAGTTATCATAGCTTACCTTGGCAACACATTGTTGGCAAGGAGAACTAGAAGTATTACAAACAGCATAATTACGACAGAAGCACTCACGTCTTAATTGGTCAGTGCATTCAATGTTATTTTGAAGTAAGAGAGCTATCAGTCGAGAAGGCTGGTTAATTATGTTCATTTCCAATAATAATAAATAAATGGTGATTATGTTACAATTTGATTAAATTGTACCTACCGTCAATGCAAATGGCACTGCATTTATATGGTGCTTTTGACCAAATCACACTGAGGTGCCTCCAATGGATACCATGCAAGGAGCTGGCCTGACCATTGGGATCAATTTTGTGTTCAGTGTTTTGCCCATGGAAACTTTGACATCCGAACAAAAGAAGCTGGAGATGAAATACTCATCCCAGTGATCCTCGTACAGCAGGAAAGAAATACCTTTGTGCCTGTAAAGGGTGTAAAACACAGCTAGTCTCTGTTTTGACAAACATAACACGCTACACTTTACAGTTAAATTCTAATTGCTGTCAACTGAAAAGATAGATCTGGGTTGTTGTGTTTTTGCTACAGCAATTTAAAAATAATTTATATATAGTCCATGTACACAACTTTAACCTATTAAGGCTCCATGTCACTCACATAACACATGTAAACAGAATCAGACAGTGAAGGTGTCCCACAAGCCTACATGCCTTGTATCCTAAAACAAATATATCATTTTTGAAAAGTTTTCCATATTCACCCAAGTTCACGGCAACATCCAGTTGGTGTAATACACTGGCACACAGCTATAACCCTTCTCCCCTCTGATTCTGACATATAGATAAAGACATGAGAGGACGGCGAGGAAGTGGAAAGTGGAAGTGGAAAGACAGCAGTAATGGTGGGGGAGTCTTGTGATGTTAGTGCGAAGTGACGGCCTAAAAATAATATGGCTTCTTTCGTGAGACTTGGAGAACAGAGCAAATCTGAGCAGGTTACAAATGAACTCAACAGATCAGCGTGACATATAATTCAGCTGAGAGAGATTGTGTATGTGTGTGTGTCTTTGTGTGTGCAAGGTGGATAGCATGCAAGAAATAAAGAAGGAATGTGTGTGGGACTGATAAGCAGCACAGGCCCAAAGGGTTCTCTACATGGCGGTCTCAAACTGTCACTTTCCTCAAACACACCTCCTGATATCCACACTAACACACACACACAAAAAGGCAGATAACCCCAACCCTGACTGTGTCATTCATGTCATTGGAAGCATAAAAGGAGGTGTATGCTTCCTTTATATTCCCTGAGTTGCTCCTGAATGAGCTTTAAATATGAGTCACAGTGATTAAGGCTGTGCTGATGACTCGCACAGAAAAGATGACCCCTCATTTCCTCTGCATAATGTGTGTGTACGTGTGCAGTCTTTTAGTATTCATTTCCATGACATCTAGACTCACTAGCAGGCTGTTGACACATTCTGTCAACAGAGACAAACATAGCCAGCCCACACATTTTGTTTATTGTGGTCAGGCAAGGCTCAAGAGGCACTTCTAAGGGACAGGAAATTGTCACCCATTGTCATCTGTTGCTGTCACAGCCTTCAAAAGTAACTCCCAAGCGCTCTCTTTCACTCAGACATCAGTATGAACCCTACCTACACCTGCATAATGCATCTCTAACTGGGATGTGATAAGTAAACACTGTGGCCATGGAGCTGGTGAATCAGCTGAGAACTCATGAGATTCAGACAGTGAACTAATTATTATATACAAACTGCATCCATCATCTCCCTAAAGCTTTGCAAATTATCATTTATTCTATCTAGTCTTTAAGGCAGACGTGTCACACTTTAGAACCAGATGTGAACATTTGTCCTGGGTAATTCCTTAAGTCAAGATTAAATAAAGAAATGCATTTTTAAAAGTGGTGCAACGGATCATAAAACTCAATTCAGATTCCCTGCTGGGATTTGCTTTACTGTGTCCGCTTATGTGATAAATTAGGAGGTAACCACTATGGTGGGCCTTGATAAAGAAGGGCTACTTGTCATGCTGTGATTCATGGGTGGAAAAAGTAGCTCTGTTCTTTTTTCTGTATTAATATGTACAATATCTGTGCCAATATTCTATTAGCTCACCATTTTCCTACCACTCCACATTTGCAATTCGTAGTTCTGCACATGCATGTTTTGTGTGTTTAAATGTACAGTAACAATGTAGAACCCTAGTTGTATACATCCAAAGTCAAACAAATGAAAGCAGGGAATCATAAAATACTGTTACAGAAAATTCCCTGAAATTAGACTAACAAGGAGAAAAAGCTCTGAGCTCTTTGAATAATAAGAAGGTTTGAGAAGCAGAATATTGCAATTGCAAAAAAATTACTATTCTAATATTGGTAATTGGTAATATTCAAAACTGCCACTTATCAGTCTGTGGAGAGAGAGAGAAAGGGAGAGAGAGAGAGAGAGAGAGAGAGAGAAAGAGAGAGAGAGAGAGAGAAAACATTCCGTGTCAGGATAAGATTTAGAGAGACAGAGGGGAGGGGTGTCAGCGTTGTGATGAATATTCAGTTGTTGACATTTAGCATGGAGCACTGAGGATGTGAGGGTGGGATGATGCCAAGTTAAATAAGAGCATTACAGAACATGGAAAAGATAGGGGGGTGACCAGGACAACAATGAGAGATATCACTCACACACACATAGACAAACAGACACACACACACACACACGCAGCAGACACAGGGAGTTAATTTGGGTCGATTTTGAGATTGGAGGCCATGAGTGTCGCAACTGTAATAATGAGAATTGTTGTTGATGACTGTTGTTGTCAGTTTGGATTTCGTAGGCAGCTCAGTGACAGTCTCAAAACTAGATCTGGGTCACACTGCCATAGTCTACTAATTAAGCCTATTCAGCTCCCATGCTGCACCATCAGCTGTTTATTCAGCTATTGAGATAGTGCGAATGCTTTCTTCTGTCGACTTCAGAAGCTTCATCTCAAATTCAGACGCCAAGACTGAAAAACCCCTGTGTTAAATTTGGATGGGATAAAGGGAGCGAGGTAATGGATAGAGAAACAGAGATAGTAAATTGAGTGAGAGATAAAGGTAGAAAAAGAAAAAGGAGGACACCAGCAAACTGTCTTTGTGCTGTTGTTTACAGACACTGTTTATTAAGTTAATGACCTCTTTTGCACGGTTACAGTCACCTACTGTTTGTGGTGAATCCAAAACTCAGGAATGTTTCCGCTCTTTGTAGGCTCAATCAAATAACATGTCTGTGTTTCTAACGGAGAGACGTATAATGGAGTGAAATAGGTAAGGAAAGATGTGCACAGCTGAATTCATGCGCGTTACAGCATTGCTTACGTTAATAGCCGAGTTTGACCAAAGCTAACATACACTTCCTCAAAAAATTTGGGGTTATCAGTTTATTTTTCCAAAGAATGTTGAGATTTAGTGAATTAAATTCCACCTCCTCATGCAACAACACTGGTGAGGAAAAGTGTGGGTGTGCGGCTAGTCCTCTACAGCTCAAATTCTCTCTACAGCTCTGTATTGCACCGTAAGTCACCTCCACTTTGAAGCGATCCAATAAAATCTGAAGAATGTGATTTCATTCCGCTTCGTAATTATACCCCACCCACATGATTCATTTATGTATTAGGGAACCTAAAAACACTTTAACTTTTGTTTAACCGCACTTTAAAGAGTTAATCCGGAACAAGAACACACACATTGTAAATACAGCTTTACATAAACACATTCACACACACACACACACACACACACACACACACACACACACACACACACACACACACACACACACACACACACACACACACACACACACACACACACACACACACACACACTCCGTTGAATGCATTGTACACTTGCACCTATAAAAAAGGGAGCATGCAAAATTGTACACACTTGACTACCCATCGACGAACACTCTCCCAGCTCTACACACCGACTAATGAAAGCATTCCACAACACTTTAGAGTCACTGCAGATAATGAAGTCTATTTGCATAATAAAAGGGGATGAATCAAAAGGTAATTTACAGTACCCTCTTGTCCCCTGTTAAAATGTAGGCTGGAGAGGAGGAAGGGAAGGAGTGTGGGAGGTGTTGCATACACTAACGTCCTTGCCCTCGGGAGCCTTTTTGAAGTCGTGAGGAAGGTGGAGTTTTTTTAATCAGGCATTAGAAGAAAATTAACCTTTGTATCATCGCGTGTCACACTTAATATCGATGGCATCACCCTATGAGTATTCACGCACACACACACACAGACACACACACAAACATGCAAAACCCTGTGGAAGCAGGGGGGGGGGGGGGGGGGGGCAATTCTTCAAATGCATGAACATATAACAGTCCACCTTTTTTCCGTCAATCAATTTTTCCCACCTTTCCACCTACCTCTCCTCTCATTTCTCTCTCCATCCATCCATTTCTCCATCCATCCCCCTCCAAAGCCTCCAGTCAGCAGTCAGCTATAGAATTCCATTACAGTCTAGTGATGCAGCAATTCAAAGGGGGGGGGGGGGGCTGCTGCTTGTGTGTATAACTGTGGGAGTTTGTACAAATGCAATACAGTGTAAGTGAGAGCTTTTTCTTGCTTTGTGGAGGGAATCTCATCATCAGGCACACAACAACACAACAGTTATGTCCCCAGCCGATATTTATCCTGCAGTGTGTGCAAACAGTTTTTTCCTGGAATATACTGTAAGCATCTTGGGTTTTGCTCAAAAGTTTGATGTTCTGCAACAATGTTCAACCACATGCAAATTTTTGTAAATTACCAATCAAGTTATCAAAGGTAATTATTCACCTGTACCTCTGCTGCATCCTGCCTGATGTAGTGTTCATGTTTATGTTATGTTTTCCTCTATGTGCTTGTTGTTTTTGTGCTTGTTAATTTTTTGGTCCGTCAGATGGGGGAGAAATGGGATCTGGCTGAAGAGTGGTGAATCAGCATCCATGCCCGAAATAAAATAAAAAGAACCAGCTCCCTCCTTTGTCATTGTTCAGTCACTATTCAACACTATTTGGATTAGCCTTTTCTGCATCTTATCTTTAATGATAAACAACTCCACCACTATATTAAAGCCTTTTTGGGGTCACATTTCTGTAATTTTCATGCAGGTTCTTCTCATGGTTGAAAACGTTCTTGCTGTTGTTGAGACTGAACTGAATACTGCAAAGAATAATTAACATATGATTGATTTTCATTTCAGAGCTTTCCTTCAAAGGCATGTTTGTTTGAAATCTTTCTAGCAGCGTGCTCTCTTAGAAGTCATCTAGAGAGGTGTGAAAATCAATATATCTCCTAGTTTATCCTTTAACACACACCAGTGTTAATTGGCCAGATGTTAATTGTGAGTTAGACAACATTTGCCTCGCACTGCTTCAGACTGCATTAGTGATGCAAAGAGCCCATGAAGCAGACTGAAACCACTGTACAGATTTAAGGGTACGATTCCGATATGTTGCTCACAGAGGAGAAGTCATTAGCGTTGTGGTAATTGCGAACAGCTGCAGACAGCGAGCTTTGAAAATACTAAACTGCACAGACAACAGCAACAGAATCTGACCGCATCAACTGGCAAGCATTTATCTTGTGAGAAAAAGAAAAATAGTTTTATCTCCAATGCAGTTCCCTTCTCTTCAATTAGATTGTTCCTGCATTTCCACTGGTAAATAATTCACAGGCAGAACCATCAGCAGACAGGCATCGCAGTATAAATGTTTTAGTGTGTGCATGGGGAGGGCAGTGAGTGACGTTGGAGATGATGGTGTGGAGTCTAACGATGGAAATAGTTTTTAACTGTGTTTCCTGTGCTTTTAAACATTCCCTGCTCAGTCTATCGTCCTGTCTCTCCCTCTGATGGCCTAGATGATGTTGACAAGGTTCTCTTTCCATGTTTTCCTGAATGTAAATGGAAGAAGTCAGCTCCAATGCATGTCAACTTAAAAGAGTAGAAAACAGGCGGTTGAAAATACAGTAAAATATGGGGTTAGGCACTCTGCACTCTCTGCTTTTCTTAACATTTTCTCACACCTTATGCCAGAAGCACATTTGTTGTTTGTGTCTGTATGTGTAAACAGCTGTAGTGAGAGACAACTCTGACTTATTTTATGACTTGCTGGTCAACAACAGAATTACTGTGAAGCAGGGAATAATTATAATTGTATAAATCGAAGCAATAAAGCAATAATGCTAACAAAATATATTTTTTTATCTCCGTCAATATCAATATATTGTATATCATGATATGAGTTGCGTCGTGACTTCTCTGTATAGCTTATATACGTTTATTAGTGTATTGGGAAACACAGCACACTTTCAAAATCCTGGAGGAACGAACAAGTGCACGCACTGACATTTGTTTACACTGACTTTTTTTTCATGTTAATTTAAATTCAGTTTCGCAATATGCTATTATGCATTATTCTATACAGATTTGCTATCACTCAAAATGTGCAATATTAATATTGCTAATGGGCTACCATTTATCAAGGGAAGCAATGATTAGTTTTAAGGCCATAAAAAATAAAATTGTTTCTTATCTTTATCTTGAAAAACAAGTACAAGTTTTGGCTGCGGCCGCTGCATATTGACCCCGGTGGGTGGAATTGTGTGAGAACTTGCACTCTGTTTGCATTATCAAATGGTGACACATCAGGTGATAAACTTATAATTTCCTATCTTTGATGGCACAGCTTTTTCAGCTTTGTTAACATTATCACATATCTGTTTTGTGTCTGACACCAAGTAGCACCCTGCTTGATACTTCCTCACCCGCTCCACTGGTTAAACAGACTCAAATCCTCTTTTTCTTTGTATTTGATATTCAATTTTGTCTTTATACATTTTATGTTGTCGGATTAGTTGTATGACTGTCTTTGAAACATTTGATCAAATTCGTGTTGAAAATATCAATTGATTAATCCGGTTAATATGATATTAATAAACAACAATTTATTTGCTTAAATAGTTTATTAAGCAAATATACTAAACAATAAGTTCCAGCTTCCAATACTGTACATGGAAAATAATGTTTGTATTTATATAAGTCTTAATGTACTATCTCGGGCGGACAAAACCATAAACTTTTTTCAAAATGTTTTGGCTACATGTAGTTTTTTCTTCTTAATCAGGAATGAATGGTTCTTAATCTGGATTTTTTTTTTAACAAAACAGTTCATCGATCAATTGAAAATATAATTTAAGTAACAATCAATCATGAAAATGATTACACAATGATTGAAATCATATCATCAGTGCTGTTTGCTTCAGTCAAACAGCACAAAACACAGAGGACTACGAGATAGTGAGAAGCTGAAATGTGCGAGCAAAGATGTCTGCCCGAATGCTGCTTTTCTTGTGAGGCAGAAGGCAAAGCAAGCCAGACCAGGGTTTGGCTGTAAACGGGGTCTGACTCACGCATTGACAGGAACAACAAAAGCCAACACCATTCTTGTCAGCTGTAGCCATAGGAACCTTACAAGGGGAAGTTTTCTGAAGTTTGCAAAGTAACACATATATAGGTTTGAAAACTAGGTGTTTTCCACAGAGACACCCCAGTATAGCAGAATAAAATAGTTTATTTTTTCATATTTACATTAGGGATGTGAAACATTACACTTTAGGGATATTCTTGCGAGTCGTATGGATACAATATAAATAAAAGTTTATTACAAAACTTCTAATTTTCCTCAAATCCCTGTGTGTTTGTCAAACGACTTCCTCCTCCGCTCTTGTATATATTGCCGCCTAATGCCTCCTAAGCTGAGGCCAGGGACCTCCTGACCCGTCACATGATCCGGCCAATATCACAACATGGCGGAACAGAAACGTGCATTGCAAAAAACACACGAGCGCCTTCAGCTTTCAGAGCCAATGTTTGGGCCATATGGAGTGTGTTTGTAAACCCCCGGCTTCAGACATATGGTGAACACTATGGAGCCGTGCTGTGAGATCTCGACTCGCCGACACATGACGGATGTAGCTGTACCAAGGATCTCCGAAGAGACGAAGAAACGTGTCAAAACATTTCTCCCCCCTGCAGAGACATTAGCCTTGACGAGTGATAGGTGGACGTCTCGAACCACTGAGTCCTATGTCATGATTATGTCACACCACATCTCGGAGTGGGAACTAGTTTTACTTGTTTTGAAGAAAATGCACGAGAGCCGTACAGGCTGTAACAGCCCAGAGTTACTAAAAAACTGAACCTGGAGGAATGGGAAATAAATGGGAAGGACCCGGCCATAGTGACTGACAATTTTACTAAATGCACTTTATTTCTTTCAATGTTTATGGCATCTACACGTAAGTTAAGAGTGCACAGTGACACAATAGGAAAATAATACACTATGCTTGAGGCTAGCAGCTCAAGTCTACAGTACATTAGCCGCGACTAACATACCACACCTGAATCCCAGCCGAACTGTCTGCGTTTCAGTTGCATCGTGGGTAATGTGTGTGCCAGATTTTGACAAGGCAGAAGAATGTGGGAAGTTAATAAGAGAGATGTTTTCTCTGGTTCTACTCCATCGATATCCATTTTAAGTTTGACGATGTTATAGGAGTGCAGTGCTTATCACCAGAGTACTATTACAAAGCATGATACCTTATTATCATCCATCTTGAGTACCAGTGGTACTATCTGCAGGAGAAAACCAACCCTGAAATACGGAATCCATCAAAAACATACGCGATATAGGTATCTATGGTGGGACTCCTGTTAACCACTTGCATCAACTGTGAATTTGCCTTTAAATCATGTCACAACATTTTTTCCTAAATCTATTCAAAATGCAGGTAACACCAGTGCATGATCAGACCAAACTTAGTAGAATCAGTGGTGGGAACACTCTTTCTCTTGAATCTAATAAAGAGATTAGTGCCAACAATAAATTCAAAGACAGCTGAATTGGGATGAGGATATAAGACATAGCATAGAGTGGATACCTCCAATCAAAAGACTGCAAAATGTCATTGCAGGACACAAAGTAACTGTGATACTGGATACATACATTACTAGACAGAAAAGTGTACAACCAATGAACTGCATGAGCATTATAGGCATGTATATTCCAGGTAAAAAATGTTTTGTCATTTTAGCTCTTATTGACTTTGTACCAACCATGATCAATACATTGTCTCTGCAAAGTGACGGACACCTGCCCAGTGCTTTAGCTGTTTGAGACATGTCCATTTGTTTCAGCTGACAGGAGCCAAGGGCAGCAGAGACAGAAAAAAAAGAACAGAAAGTGAAAAGAGAGAGGACAGAGCGAAAGTGAGGAAAGGACAGGTGGATTTCAACCACATCATACACAAAATGTACACAGTTACCCATCATTCGTGCAAAGGGAGGTTAACCAAAAAATTAAAAAGAAAATTGTGTCAGCCTGCTACAAATGTGTATAACACTAGAGCATTGTCAAATCCACTCCCTGTAGTAGCTCTTTCCTTATAACAGAGCACAACCAGAGCCCTTAATCAGGCAGATAGTAAAGTCAGTCTGTGTATTGATGCAGCGTAATTAGAACAGACAGTTAAGGTGCCAGAGTTTGATTAGTCAGAAGCATGAGATGGAGGCACAAACGGCTGCAAACTCCCATTTTCTCCCCATGAATTCAACATCGTAATGCCTGCTATTAAATGAATAACACTAAAACGAGCTATGAAAAAGATTTTAGTCCTTTTTTAATTGCATTGTCATAAGTTAGCATTATGACTACATACCATAGATTTTTAAGAATTACTGGTTGTGGTTAGAGTGCATCTTCCAATCGTTAATTGTGACGGATGGTTGATTCGTTTTAGGATATGGAGGACGACACACAGTATGAGCTTAATTGTATATTTTTTTCTTCCTTTTAAAAAACAGCAGTTAATCATGAACGATCGGTCTGCGAGTGTGTTAGTAACTGTCAGTGTGTGTAGATCGAAGACATTGATCGGAACAGCTATCTCACCTCACTGCATGTCAGCTACCTGTCAAATGGAGATGGAGGGTATCTAGTGCTGAATGAATGAGAGACCAGTTTAACGCACAGAGACACACACAAGCCAGAAGGAGGCTGAGTCACACACATTTCTTCAATCACCTCTTGCACCTTCTTGTCTTATTTTACATTTATTTCTCACATGTAATTATATTCTATAAAAGACACATAGAACACTGCTGTCTATCCCCTGTGTATTTATATCATATAACACTATATATGTAGTTGCTGCCTTTATCTTTTTTTTCCATATTTGCCTCAACTCATTTTCACCCATCAGTTTTCCTGTCGCTGATTGAACACAGCTGTCAGACGTGCCGCTCAACGCCTCACACAAACAATTGTCCTCTGTGTGTCAACTATGCGAGTGCAACAACCTTGAGATGGGCTGAATATGTAACCCGTCATCTGACAGCTGAAGAACTTTCCGCCCTTCTTTCTACCTCTCACACAAACACACAAACTCATGAGCATCTGTCTGCCTTCTCCCTCTCAACTTGTGATCTGTGCTAAAACCCTGGGGGTGGTAGGTGAGGTGTCAGCAGTGATCTGATAGTGCTGAGGTGGTCCAAATGAGTGATTCCTCTTAAGCCTGATCCTCTCACTGCATCCAACTTGAAAATCCTTCCCTGTTTTGTGGCATCTGTGGAGGTTGAGCATTTAGTCTCCAGGCCAGGGACTTAAACGTATTATCTTTTTTTTTTAACTTTTGAGTAATTTAGCAATTTATAGCTAGATGGCATAACTTTAAACTTTAAATACAGCAGTTGAACTGGACGACCTTCTGGAAATAGGTTTTAAAAACTTCAATTATTTCTAATTATCATTCTTGCTGGGACATTATTGGTCGGGTTGGCCGGAGCTGCAGGCATGGTCTGCTAGGCTTGAAGAGGAAGTTCCAGTTGGGAACAGAGCCTGTCAGGTGAACTCTGAGACGTTGCCGCTGTAAGTTTTAATGAGGAGGTAATCATGCGGAAATTACAGATGAGTAATCACTGATTAATAACTACATGTTTTACAAGGAGGTCAGAGATTGGTGAGGCTACAGTGGATCCCTCAGATTAACTGCTTTGATTGGTTCAGTAAAAACCCAGCCGACTGAGTGTGCAATGACTGGCGTTAGATAAATGGGCTCATAACTTCCCTAAAGTTCCTTCCTTTTTTCTCCAACCCTCCCAACCCCTTTTCTTCATTTGTATGCAAAGTCCAATCCCTTAGGCTCCCTTTCCTTCTCTTTAATTTTCAGCCATCTTTTTTTAATCAATTTTCTTTTATCTCGGGGAAGTTATTTTAATACTCCTACATCTTATTTCATTCTCAGCAAGACTGTGTGGGGATATCAATTATTCAATGGAGAGGGAGCTGAGGAATATGTTAATATTGATTAAGCTTTCGCCACACCTAAGAAGATTACACTCTCTTATCACTATGCTAGAGTGCTGCATTAGCCGGGCAAATTAAAGGACACATAGATACACTGTGTTAGGTATACAGGGATGTTAGAACATTTGTGTGTCTTCCATGTTTGGATCAGAGATTAAGAGCCTTCATGTATTAACGCTACGCAACGAGCAGTAAAAAGAAAACATGCCCTGCATTTGTAATGACTTATACAATGCTTTGAAGCTTAACCCCTTAATTGCACCAAAGACATAGATTTGCAGATTAGCCTCTGGGCCACAGAAAGTTAAATACATTACACCAGGCTAAATGAGAGAGTTAGAATCAACGCAGGCCTGTTCGACATCCAGTTCTGCTGTGTGTCCAGAATCCTCCTGGTTTATGGTGTGTTATGTTGTTTCATCCCAACCATTGTGGTGTCAGTGTCCTAGCTGCTGTTTTATTGCCATGGGCTACAGCATTGGTTTTGGGCAGTGATACCGCAGATACTGTGGCATTTGTATCTCATTTCCCCAGAGTCCTGTAGGGCAGCCAGGAGCTGTGTATCTGTCAGGGTACAAAGCAGCCAGTCAGAGGGCCAAGGGAAAAGGGAATGGAACAGAGGTGGGCGTTAAGGGGACAGGATGTCATTGTGTGTTCCAACAGGGCTGTGAGATATGCAAGTGTTTAAGCTACGGCTGAAGGAGGCTTTAGAAGTCAAAGAGCTGTTTGTGATTCATATAAGCAGGCATACATGTTTCCATCCACACCAACGTACAATATGTCCACACAGCACACACGTACACAAATACCAACCGGAATGTAAATACGTTTACCCTTCAGCTCTTTGCATCAACCCCTTCTGCCGAACCTTTTTCCCCACTCACTCCCCCTTTATTCTGAACATATTTGCTCAGCCTGCACCATTTCATTTATTTAGCCAAACATGCGCTCTCTGTACAGACCTCTCTTTCATTTGTTCTCTTTCCCTTGACCACGCACACTCTCATAAACACAGACACACACACCTCATGCATAGTGGATATTAGACTGCTCTGCTGCAGGGTACTCTCTCTGCCAGTTTGTTCCACCAGCTATTAGTCTGCTTAGTCATTAAATGTGTGTGCATTTGTGTATTCATGTGTCTGTGTGTGTTCAGAATGAAGAAGCACCTGTTTATTCCTCTTATAGTTATTACAATAGACGTGAGAGATTTGCTATTTGATCAAAATTCTGGGAACATCCTGGGATTTTCGCTGAGACCATCAGTCTGCTGGATGTGATTCAACCAGCCTGTCTGCAGACTGCGTGCAGATGTTGTTTTGTTGTTTTCCACAAAAAGAAACGCTTGAAAAGGAGAAAGAAAAGAGGTGAGGGGAGGAGAAGGACATGAGAGAGACAGATAAGTAAAGATTGAGACAGGAGGAGGGAGAGGGGAGGAGAGCCCCCCTGCTCTGCATTAATTCTCTGGTTGCCAGTCAGAGCATGCTCATTCCTATGAGATTAGACTGATAAGATGCATGTGTGTGTCCACACACATGCATTTGTGTGTGCCTGTGCCTGTGTGTACACACACTCACACCCTCCCTTGTGAGATTAGGCTGATTTGTCAGTGATGCAGGAGTTCATCCATGATTAATAGCCCAGCGTGCTGGAAACAATGTTATTCTCTATTAGCTACCTGTGGGACGCCCCCATACAACTTCATGTGTGTTTCGGTGTATGAGCGTGAAACAGCATGAATATCAATCCTGACATCTTGTTCCAGACGCATCGATGTTGTAAGTCTGTTGGTACACGAGTCGTCTGTGTGTCAGTGGTACTGTGTGTTGCGTACTGCTGGTGTGTATTATTCAGTTATGAGTAACCCGATCCAGTTATGCAACCCTGATCATAAAAGCTTTGTATATGTTTTGTTATCACCTTTCGATGAATAGTAGAAAGTGGTTACAATTTTCATCACTACAGCGCCTTGCAAAAGTATTCACTCCCCTTGGCGTGTTTACTATTTTGTTGGATGACAACTAGAATTCAAATGGATTTTTAGTAATGTGTTTTGTAAGGGAAGTACAGTACACAAAATAGTCAAAAACTTGTGAAGTGAGATGAATAAACAGCTTCAAGTGGTCCTATGGAAAGATACTCCAACTTACAATGTGGAGCTTTCCAGCTCCTTCAGGGTTATCATTGGTCTCTGTGTTGCCTCTCTGAGGAATATCCTCCCTGCCTGGTCTGAGTTTTGGTCTCCATTGGCAAGTTTGCTGTGGTGCCATATTCTTTCCATTTTGTTGTAGTGACTTTAATAGTGCACAGTTAGATCATGTGACACTTAAATTGCACACAGGTGGAATTTATTTAACTAATTATGTGATTTCTGAAGTGCATTAGTAGCACAGAGCTTATCAAAGGGCTTCACAGCAAAGGGGGCGAATACATAAACAAACACCACTTTTACATTTTTGAAACATGTTTTTTTTTTTTTATTTAATTTCACCTATTTTGACTATTTTGTGAAGGTCCATTACATCAATTCAAAATGAAATACCACTTTAATTCCAAGTTGTATTGCAAATCTAAAAGGGGGATGCATGCTTTTGCAAGGCACCTTATAATATTAAATATAGGTCTTCCTATGCCACTCAAGGCTTGTACAGCTTTTGGCCCCTTCTATGGAAAATGGGCCACATTGTAAAAACAGTCCAATTGACAAAGATGAGCGTGAATAGCCACACGCAGTTACAGTGAAACTGTTAGCATCTTCAAAGAGTTGATGGTTACTGAAGCACATCATAAGGGGAGTCACGCTCAGATTCATGTATCCTGAGAAGCATTGACAGGATGCAATGACAGTTGTTTCATGAAAAATCAATAAATTAAGCTCCCTACATTTGATTCTTGAAAATATATGAGAAAAAAAAATGAGAGAAAAATGAATGAAAAATAATATAATATATATATATTATATAAACAAATAAACAAATGCTCTCTTCCCTCTCCCTCCTTTCCCAAATCCTGGGCTTACATTTTTCCATTCTCCTCCCTCATAATTGCCTTTGGGAGGTTTGGATTCAAGTGGCACTCTAGCAAGCCCCTCCTGACAAGACCTCTGGCTCAGGCAGGCTCTCACACGTCACAAACCAACGCATTGTCTTCAAGCGTATTTATACTTTGCCACATGCATAATTACCATCCGACACAAAATAAGGGTTAATTTAGGTGCAAAACTTTATTGGCGTGTTTGCCCTGTTATATCATTGGATCAATATCTTTGGGAAATCTGACTTTGAGACTAGGAAGATTGCAGTTGCAAGTGACAATCAGTTTCATGACAGCAATTTGCAGCATAAAAACAAGAATGATGCAGAAATAGTAAAGCAATTCAGATTTTTTCCAAATAAAACACTAGATATCTATATCACACACACCACTTTTAAAGGTCAGTGTTTGGGAGCATGGTTACATTCCTCACCCATATTTAAAGTGTCCAAAGTAAAATAGTTAATGGATTTTAGCTGGGTATGTTTTTAAATTATTTTCATAAGATGCACCACTCATAGTGATGTTATTGACTGTTGATGGTTCTAGTGGGCTGGTAATCCAGACTAGTGAGTTGCAGGTCAACTAAACTGCATAGTAAAGGGGGACACTAGTCATACACCTACTGGCTATGTGACATTACATAACACATGCAAACATACATTCTTGCTTATTTTACTATTTGACTTTACAATGATATCACACCAGAGCTAATTGCAAAGTGGAGTAATTTGAAAAAATAACAAAGTCTAAAAGTTAAGACCTATAAAATTGTCTGTGACAAACTCTGCCCAATTTAATTTCCCAAGGCCTCACATAAGAGTTCATAAAGAGGCACTATTTAAGAGTTTGTGTTATTTAGGGTGTGTGTGTGTGTGTGTGTGTGTGTGTGTGTGTGTGTGTGTGTGTGTGTGTGTGTGTGTGTGTGTGTGTGTGTGTGTGCGTGTGCGTGCATGTGTGTTCGTGTGTATGTGAGAGGACAACTGATAAAGACACCAGCAGTAGATGGGATAACTATGGGAAGCAGAGTCTGTGAAGCCAAGGAAAGAGGATCAATACGAAATGTACTTTGTGGAGACTGAAAGCCAAGAAACTCTGCAGCCAATTAAATAGAAAGATCACAGGGGGAGAGGGAGGGAGAGAAAGAGAGTGAGAGAGAGAGGGAGAGAGGGAGAGGGATAGAGAAAAAGAGAGGGAGAAGTATTAGTAGTAGTGGTAGAGACCCTCTGATGGAGGTCCATTATTTTAACTATGTACAATGCACTGAGGCGAACACGCCCAGCCTCACCCTGTTGTTACTGTGTACGTGTACTGAACTAGAATCCTGAGGTCAAATAAAGCAGAGCTCATCTTTCATTCATTCATGAAGTAAGTCTTCAGATCTCTCTCTATCTCTCTCATTTATTCATTCTTACATTTTATTTATATTTATATATAGGTACATACACAAAATTTGACTTCATGCATTAAACCCATCCGAACATTTAGGAGCAGTGGGCTGCTGTGAAGCACCAAGGAAGCAACTCACTGTCTCACTCATGTGGACAGGAACAGTCGGGGATCAAACTGCCAACCTTGTGGTTAACCAACAACCCGTTTATTCATTCTCTTAGAAGGACACAGTGACTCTCACAATCAACTTTAATTTATTTTAGCCTGCCTCACCTAAAATGGCATTAACCTTGATTTTTTTCACATATTCACAAGCAAATATGACGCACATACACACATTGAATGTACACAAACAACGACTTCAACAGCAACCATCACGTCATCCACATTTCCTGAAGCAGCGGCTTGACTCAAAGCCCTCTGTCACTTTCATCATGAGAGAGTATCTATCGAAATGACTAACTTCTCTCTCTTCAACTTCTGCTCCTTTCGGCAGATGCATTCATTTTTCAGAGCCTGGCATGAATATTTCAGGGCTGAGTGACAGATCCAGTGAAGAATGAAAAGAGAGAAGGAGTAGGGGGGATGGGCAGGGAGGTCCAGGGAGGTATGGGTAATCACATTTGGTTTTGCAGATCTCATAAATGACTTAAGCCCCTGCAGATTTCAATCAGACTACCTAAATCTTCGTCATCTTCATCGATTTCCATCTGCGATTGCTCTCTCTCTATGCATTTTCCTCTCCCCTCTTGTTCGTCTGATATCTTACCAGTCTTTGATGGACCAAAAAAAAACTTTGCTGGTTATTGGGCCTATCTTTACTGTTGGTGTGCAAGGGTAGGAATTGGGATAAGCAACATTTGAGGAGTCCTGATGTTTTATCCCGCAGCTCCCATTTTATCAGCGAACAGGGATCAGCATTTTCAAACTGTCTGCAACAAGTGAAGGCATGCAAAATTAAACTTAATTCAGTCAGCATTGCCTGATCTGACTTCCCTCCAGTAACTTATCAGTCTATATGCAAATTATATACTGTATTTCTTAACTTTGTGTTGGGAGATTTGGTTCAAAGAGAGTGATAACGAATCAAGAAAGATCTGGGAACAAGGTTAAAAATAAATCTATTTGCAAATATGGCAGGAAATATGTTGATGATTCTCTTTTCTTTCTTTGTTGCACTTCAATTGATTTATTCCATTGCAGATATACCAGCTGTAACAGGAAAATCATGTTCCCAAGGCAGGCAGGTGGGAAATCTGAGAATTTGTAACCTATATTGTTGAGCTTTTAAAAATACAGTCAAGGAGATAAGAGTAATACCCCCTGCCTTCTTGGAAATGGGTCTGATTTACAAACACACAACTGATATAAAATCCATTTCCCTAGAAATAGGGGGAATGATCTCTTCCCCTTTAAGGCTGCAACGAAGGAAGCTGTGTCTGGGGGAAGGCAAATAGAATTGTTTGTTGGCTGTTAGCAATGGTTGTGAGCGTGTTTGTGGATGCGATGGTGGAGCCCCAGAGAGTTTAACTGATATTTGGCCCTGGAGATTCTCAAGGTAGAAAAACACTGCGAGGCTGATGTACACATCCACTAACATATCCACTGCACATTTGAAAAATTGTTTGTACGGATTAGTCTTTTGGGTCAGTGTTAACTGCAGGCAGTGCTCCACTTTAATGGACATATAACTTTGGGGATCCACTGCTTACAACTAAAGTTAACTCTGTCTAAACTAGCTTTCATTAATACATTTAAGAATCCAATACAGGGGCAGGGCTCTAAGGATGGCAAAGTCAGTCTAATCTAAACAACTACTAGGTGAACTGCTATTACATCTTGTCATGTTTATGGTCCCCACTGGATGAAGCCTGCTTACCACGCTGATTTCCGACTTTTCCTTTAGGGCCACATCACTCTGGTCCAGCTTTTCCTCTTACCACTAACTCTAACATAGATCCTGTCACTGCAGCTGCCCATTCATTTAATGAACCTTTACCTTATTCTCTGAGTTGCTAGTTTTCCAGGTACCCATTGCCACCTCAGCTACACCTTCCAAGAGAGGACTAAGGACTCCTCCAGCAGAACACTCTGCAAGGATCTGCTCTACCCTCTATCACATGTCTATTAAGTTTGTATTAAAACTCAACATGATAAACATGTGCATCTCATATTCCAACCATGTCTCCAGCAAATTAATATATTTTTTAGTTGTCTGCCAAATGGGTACAATGACGATATAATAAATCCCTGGATTATGCTCGCAACTTTTTCTTTTTTAAAAGGGAGACACTACAGATTACTACGGTAAGAAAAAGTTAATTCATTACTTACAGTCACGTTATGTCTGAAATGTCATGTTTAAATATGCAAATGAGGAATTATCTTGTGTTAATTATTGTTATTAAAAATGATGCTAATTTGCCTGAATTTCCAGAACACTGATCTGAAAATTGGATAAAGCCAGTTTTTTAATTCTTGTTTAATTTTGATGAAATATTGTGGTCAAAGGTTTTTTACAAATGGATTTTGGATATCTGTTTTCATCATAGCATAAATAAATAAAACATACTGCCAACTGCCATTAAAAAAAAACTATTTTCCCCAGGAATAAATGTTAACCCAATCAGGCTATAAATGATACATGAACACAACCCCCACTGTAATACCTTCAGAATATAAATAGATAGACATGAAAATGTAAAGTGTGGTATTTGTAAGTGTTACTAAGTGAAGATTTCTGGCAAATTTTTACATTTTTCTGATTTTCTTTTTCAGAAATAGGCTCATTTTCTAATTATCTTATTAGGACTATATTGAGAGTATAAATAGTAGGAATAGAAGTACTGTATGTTGTTCAACTCAGGTCATGTGGTGTACAATACAGTTGTGCCTATGATGTCCATGATGACTCATACTGTATTTTAATCAGCCTAAATGCGGGATATTAGAATTGGCCTCTAATCAGTTTATGAAATGATTAGTATTTAGAAACTTGCCACAATAACAAAGTTCTTGCTACTGTCGGATTAGCAATTCAATGGGATCTGTCAAGTCAATTGTACGAACAGCACAGAGCCTGCAGAAGCATCCAGAGACCCTTTTTTCTCCACAGAAAAGATCTCAAGTGTACTCAGAGCTTTAGAACTATAGCTTGGATTCAGTTTTGGTCCTTTGATAGAAATGACAGATCTGAGTAAAATAACTGCTTACAAATCCAATTAATAATCAGATGAAATGTTCTGAGTTTGTCATTTCTCAGCTCTAATATATAAAAGCATGTCTTGCTGAGCTTTGAGTGCCTCAATTTAGATAAGAAAATATTTTGTTGGTTTTGATAGCTTTTCCAGTCCACTCATTTAAAAAAGATTGCTACTTTCAATGTCCACTGGTAATGAGTTTCGTGTGTAGTAATTGTAAGAATTTCAGTACTCTTGGTAAGTGAGAAAAATAATCTTATTTTTCATTTTGATTTAAACTCTCCAACGTCCATGATGAGCTTATCTTTGACACTTTCTCCAAGGATATGGATGTGTATGTGTATGAACATGAACTTCCATACAAGTACACAGTTCAGATAATATCTACCGCACTCAGTATATGTAGTTGTACAGCTATGCAAGCTAAACCCTTCCAAACAATGATTAGAAATCAGACCAAAAATGAAAATGAAATTTATACAGTACAAATGAAACTATAATCACAAAAGAAGAGTCTTGCTGTGTGGTCAGATAGGGATAGCGAAGAAAGCAAAAGATAGCAAAGCGAATTTCAGAAGCAAATGTTTCCCCTACTGTAGCCAAACAGGACCCACTGCCCCCATGACAGAAAGCAACAACATATTTTATTTACCTAATTTATCTGCACTTGTTTCATTTAAGCTAAGTTTGAGAGTCTTTACTGCGTATTTGCTTTAATTTACTGTTGTGATAGTTTCTCTCCTCTTCAATATTCAAACATTCGTCAGACTGCTAACTTGTTGCTATCGCTACCAGTATTAGCTGCTTTGTTTCAACAATGTTAAAAAGTGCATGTTGATTGAAATGCAACCGTGGTGTACTGTCAGGAGATGCAGTGACTTAAATTAAGTGGACGAGGAAAAGTCCCCGCTAGAAAATGTCCACCAACTGCATACATTTTAAAAATTGTAAAAAGTTAGCAAGGGGGTGAGAGATGAACCCACGCCCACAAAGCTACAGTAGCTTTTAAAATAGCTTAGTGATATTGTCATGGTGCACGGAATTTGGTGAATTTTCTGTTTATCAAATAAGACAAGAATTACACACTCCGGTCCCGCAGCCTCACTCCCAGCCGCAGGGAAACTACTTTGCCAAGAGGACAAAGGACGCCATCTCCAGGTGCTGACCGTTGTGGCCGTAGCAACTTGAAATTTAGCCATTGCTAATCACCACGCCTCCGTCTCTGGGGTGGCTGTCTGCTCTCCATCATGTTTCAGTCCCCTAGCGGTGAAGAGTAGGGACCCAGACCGCTTTTCTGCTAATTTGAAAATAAGTTTGAATATAACTAGAACTTTGACTTGTAACTGATTCACTGTATGCTGTAACACTGATTATCAATTATCAACATGAAACAATTGAGATGACTGATAGTGCCTTTAAATTCTAAAAGGCTTTCACTTAAACAGCAATTTACAAAGGGACCAAATCAATGTTGATAACATTGATAACAGTGGCAAAGCTGTCAAGTACTAGCAGGGCTGTCTCCATGGTAACTGCTGAGTGGAGCCGGCAGTGATTTCACTGACCAAAAAACCTGCCTTTGACATCATGCCCTATGTAGTTAACCCTTGATCTCAAAAACACACACAGAGGCACATTTCAAATGTATAATCACACACATCCCCCCACACACACACTGTGCAGGCTGAGTAGAGCTGGAGTTGACTATGAGCCATCATTAAGTCTCTGACATGTAGCATACAGCACAAGTATTCCCCTCAAGGGCCTGACTGAGGTTAACCAGGCTTTTCACACTTAGCCTTGCCCTTACAGAAAAGGATAAAAGAAAACTCTAGTGGTGCAGGAACACATACTTTGACCAAATTCAGTGTGGAAAGAGGAAAATAAAAATCTCTTAGAGATTTCCAGAGGATTGTCCTGTAAGCTAAAGTGCCATAGAAATGCACAAAGATATGAAACCAAATACTACTCACTCATTACCTGCTATGAAATCTCACTGAGGATCGTCTCACTTTTACACATATAGAAGTTGTGGTGGAAAAATCAAGCGTGCACAGCGGGAGCTGTTTTGTAGGCTGAATATGTCTCTGTGCATATCTTCTTCTCTGAAAATACTTTTATCCTGAGCTGTGGTGGCTGACTGATGAGAGAAAGGTTACCTCCATTCTTTTGTTCTAGCTGAGCTCATTGGCTAAAAGTGGCGTGTAAATTCAAAGTGGATTACCATATATTAGCATCTGGTTAGGTACTTGACCAGGAATTTGGTGAAGGCTTGGAGTGTATGCAGAGTGTCTAACTTGCTATGATAGGTTATATACGCCAACAGGATGTATTTCTACACTGTTGTTGTCCTCTCTGATGTCAGGAGTCCAGAGTGAAATTGAAAAGGATAAGCAGACTAAATATTATTACAATTTATTTAAATAGGTGGGTAAGTCAAGTATTTGTCTGATGTCAAGTAGCATTTCATAGCTGCTGCTGTGACAATAAACAATTGTTTTTTTTTGCTTCAGTCGTGTACTAATCATGCGTAGCGTTGTGGCTGGTAGTAGATTTAATAAAGAATAATTCATGTATATCAAAATATGTAACACATTTGTATTATTCAATTATGATCTATAAACTCATAAATTAGTATAAAAGAATGATGGTACTGAGCCTAGGCCATAAGACACCATTAGTTTAACTAATATAAAAACTAAATCAGCCTGATTTTTGACCTTTTCTCTCTGCAAAAAGGTCTAGTTCAATAGCATCACCCTCTCCCCTCCCTCCCTCCCCATCTCTCTCTCTCTATTTAGACACGCTGTCAGGGAACATTTTAGTCAAACTCCATCTTCACGTCAACACTATTAGGTGTTAGATGGCTGATGACCCATTAATATTGTCTCACTACTGCACTGAAAGCTATTGTGGACTTTGCTGTATTATAATGTGGGCTTCAAAGTGACAGCGGGCGCTGATTGTGAGCTGCTAGTCAGGCCAGCTGCTGTGTTGAGCTTATCCACGGGGAATTTAGCTGGAGAACAATTTAGCTAAAGGACTACAGTCAAGCAGCTCAAGTTCCTCGGACTCCCAGCATCCCCCTAGAGAAGGACCTCTCTCCTTTACTTTCTGTCTGTCTCATTCACTCCAATTAGTAATCGTCACTCAGGAAACAAGTGTCTGTGTTAAATTGCAGTGACATGATTATTCTTATTATTGTCTTTTGTCTGGTAAAGTGTGATTCACAGAACACAGAGTGCTGTGACTGCATGAGACAGAGCTAAATAATAATAACATTTTGTCCTCATCCGGGTTTACGCTATAGAGTAAGAAGAGGAGAGGAACTATGCACCAAGTTGGTCTTACAAACTGGTGGAATAATTACCAAATAAATAAAAAATAGCTCTAAATGTATCCAGCCTTTTTCAGGCTGTTTATTGCATATTAATGTACCACATGCCATTACTGTAACTGTTACATTATTATAATCATCATAACTCTGATCCACATGCAGCGGAGAGACTCCTCAGCCTGTTAAGAAACTCCATATACCACCATACTACACTCCCCATAAAAGACTTAATTTGTGGGACCACATACACAAACCCACACACAGCTTTTATGTGGTGAACATCCATCACTGGCAGTTTTACCACTACTGAGCAGTCGAGGCATCCAGGGAGGAGAAGGAGGTCGAACCTGGAACTTTCCCTACTGAGATAGCAAGTCTCTGGGGCAAAGAGGTGGAAATGTGGGGTAAGGATGTGGGTCATGAAGGGTGCATTAGTGCATCTGTTCCTGCTCAAATGTGTGGGGAGGAAAACTCTTAAGTATTAGCAAAGCACAGACATCTCTCAAATGTTGTAAAGAAGCAAAAAAATCAAAAATGATCAATGTTAGAGCAATTAATGTCAGTGAACAGGCCTTCATGTGGCAATAATACAAAAAAGTAAATGTCATGAAGCCACAAGGCTGAACAAACATAGATACACTCACACCCATAAAAGGGAGTAACTTCTCTCTGGGTGGGTAATATTCAGCTGACAACTTTATCACTGCATGACCTCTGAGGATGGGCTTGTAATTCTAGGAAAGAGTCAAGACAACAAAAATTCCCACAACGCCTTCTTATTAAAAGCTGTAACTCAAAAGCCCCATTAAGCAGTGAACATCAGCATGGTGTTGGACTAACAGACACACAGACACCACATGTAAACATTCTCAGAGATACCACAGTAAATATGTTTACTGTCAAACCTTATGAGATCATTAGCGTACATGGTGGAAAAAGTAACATTTTGGTTCAGCATAATGATGCTAAATCAAGCTGCATAACACAAGTGCAACAGGAATGCAGCTTTCAGTGTCTGTGTTTGTCTCAAGTGAGTCATGATAGCAGCCCTGGTTAAATGTGCTAAGTGTAAAATTTTAATATATTTTGAGAACTTTGTTTCCCCAGAGTGAAACCACTGTACTTCGATCCAGCTGTGTGCGAGTGAGCGTGTGCATTACTCCCAGCCATCAGCATTGTTTCTGAAGTCATCTGTTGGCCTTAGATAACCAATTCTTTATTGGGTCAGCATTTTAGCACCCTGTTATCAGCCACAATTCTGGGAGGATTTAAAAGGTCTCTTTCACCATTAAAAAGATTTATTTAAACAAATGCTTCAGGCTTTCTTCCACCAAAGGTAAAAACAAGCAAACATTTTAAAATGAAAGGAATCCTAGTCACTTCTGCACAAGTTTAAACGGTTAAACTTTTAGCTTCTCTGGATATTTGCCAAATAAATCCAATACTCAAACAGGTACAATGTAAAAGGTGCCATATGGTGAGTTAGGTAGCGAGTAAGATAACAAATGGAGAGAGGTACTTTGAAAATTTGAGCCAACATGTAGGCTGAGTGCAAACTTAGAGTTTAGAGTGAGCTGATTTATAAAAGAAATGTACGGGCACTTCTGCACTTTACTCTGTGGCAAACCATGACTTGTTCTTACGCACCAGCACTTCTCACATGCTGCTGGTACTCTTTTCTGGCAATATCAGGTTCTCAGGGTAATTCATAACAGCGCCTCAAGTATTTCTGCACCTTACTTCATAAGCCTTTTAAACAAAAACAAAAATGTGGAGAGATTCTGGACCGAGGGAATGGGATAAGTGCTGTTATTTACTTGGGAACAAATATGATCAATAAAACATGATTTAATGGTTTCTGAATCTGCTCTTTTTCAAAAATGTGCCCAGTAAAATTGTTCAGTTTAAGGCTCTATAAATAATAAAATAATTATTCAACTATAGCAAGTTTTGTCTTAAAGCTTTTTGGGCTTTATCGATAGTAATAATAATTGTCCAAAATTATGTAAAATTGCAAAGTTGTAAGTCAAAAACTTCAAAAAGTCAAATTTTCTTTGGCAAGGACCCCAGAACCCAATATCTTGACGATACAAATGTCAACATGTGAAATCAGGGAGTACTGGCATTATTTTTTTTCCACTTCGAGCACTGATCAAAACCTGAAAGCATCTAGTTCTTTGGCTCAGATGATGGGATGCTTGCAAATGATCTAGTTGTGAAGAAAGAGTGAGCTTCTGAATGCAGCAGTTCAACAATTCAATAAATGGAAATGATACCAACCAAAACATGCCATGAACCTGCCTAACCTAGTATTTTTTTTTTTTTATTGATGAAGATTTACCAACCTTTTGCAGCCGAAGATCTATCATTTATATAATTTATATTATAATATCAATAACTCATGAGGTCCCTGCATTATTAAGGAACCAATGAACACAATGTTGTTCCTAAGCATGTGCCAACCATCTGTTTGGATGTTCTTGTACCTGATAATACCCTTCAGGCTTAGTGAAGTTCAAACATGGTGCAAACTCAGTCATACCTCCATTCAATCAACTTTCATAACAAGTCCGTTTTTCTGTCTGCTAATGTTTTCTTTAAGGAAAATCGTTGCTTTATTTTTGTTTATTTGATCTAACTTCATGCATGCTTGATTTAACTTTAAGAGGCAGAGCAGATCCTGACCCACCACAGCCTCAAAGATGGTACATTAACTCCAGAGATTTTTTTAGGCTTGATGTGGATCTATTCAGGCTTGATGTGGATTCCATAGGGACTAGCAAATAGGTAAATGACCAAAGTCACTGGCGCTGTGTACAGTCATTCTGAACTCCCCACAGTCAGGAACCAGGTTATGCACTACTGAGTCACAGCTCTGGGACACATACTAAATAAAGCAGAGGGTAAAATATGTACATTATGTGTGTGGTCTGTGGAAGACAGACCACATTCGACAGGAAGTATTTGAACAGATTCTGTCCCTGAGTCTGATGGCAAAGAAAGGTGAACAAACTTTACTGTAATTTAACAATTTAGCCGGTTTCTTCCATCTGTTCATTTTGAGACAAAGGCTGCAGATACTGTGCAGTAACCTGCCACTGCAGACACACTCACACAAAGACACAATGGATGAGAGAGCAATATCTGTATAAAATGTGATATATTTCCAGGACTGTGATTGCTGCAATTGGTCTGATGTGGAAGAACAAATAGCATAAGCACTGACTTAAAACTAGTCAGATAAAAAATATGCCCATGTTACTGCAGATCTGTCATAACTATCTAGGAAACCTACAGATAACATAAGGCAATTGTTTCCAGCATTTTGATTTGCCCCCTTTAGTTTTCACCCTTAATACAAAATATCTTCTAGTGACCCTTCATTACAGGCTGCATGTCTATAAATTGTGAGCGGTTCAGTGAAAGAGTGATTGTCTCTTTTCACTTCTCAGTTTTGACACTTGTAGAGTCACAACTGTACACTATTTCTAATAAAGATCTTTCCTGGTCAAGAATTAAAGACACTGTGTTAGCAGTTTTAAACTTAAGTTTTGTCAACATTTAAGCTGCAAATTCAGAAAGGTTAATCTCGCTACACGGCACGGAGACCCATTCGCAGAAAGAGCAAGGTCAAATCCATGAAGTGTGAAATCTTGAAAGATGATACATTTTCTTAATCACCCTGGTAATGTAAGTCCCATGTGAATTGGAGGCCATCACACAGGGAGACCACCCCCAAAATGTCTCTGTATGTAAATGTAACATACACACCTCTATACACTAATTGAATAGTGCCTCATTAACACTAGCATGAAGTGAAATGTCTTCAGTGGGCACCAAAATCATTAGATGTAAATACTGCACCTTTGTGGGATATCTTAGAGTGAAAATTCTAATGATGAATAATGTTTTAACCTTCAACTTCTTCTCTCCCCAAAGTAGGTGCAGATATTTGATCATAAAAATGCTCCAATACATAAACTGTGTTAAGGAACCACATTAAAGCAACACTGAAGATATTTTAAAGTTAAAGGATGGGCCCAGCCGCTTTGAATTTGTTTGAAATGTCTTTATTCTCAAGTGTTTGTGTACCATCGATATACTGGGTGAAGGTAGGTTAAACGGAAGAAACAAACACAGAAAGAGAGGTGGAAATGTGAAAAAAGAGTTGTTTACTGTGCTTCAGTTCTAAAAACTGTCTAGGAGATAATGGAGAGCTACTTGTCCGTCTGAATGACGAACTGCAGCAAGCTTCATTAGCCACATCACCACTAACAGATGTGCATGAGTCTGTACATCGAAGTGACAATTCAACCACATACAGAACATGTGTGAGAGCATTTAAGAGGGTATTTTGCATCTAAGCATGTTTTAAAAAAACCCACTTATAGGCAGCTAGAAAATCACTGAATTGTGCTTTAGTGCTTTAGTAACTTCTGAAATGTGTGTTCATGAAGTGGAAATCTTGATGCTTGATGCTTATCATGAATCACTTCGTACCACATACATTATCAGATATGATTAAATGCAAACAAGTCGGAAGGAGGAGTCTATATTATGCTATTAAACATTCTTATAATGCCACTCTTATTGTTATGTGTAGGTTTGACTGGTGCCTCCAAACGATTTCAGTACATGATGTTCTTTTAAACTCAGCTGCTCTCCGTGTCATGCTGTTTGTACTCTCCTTATCAATCCCATGTTGCTGTGGGCACCCACAGAGGAGAAGAGGGTGATGAGAGGCAAATAAAGATGAGGTGGGGCTGCCCTTAACACATCTGTGTGACGATTTTTTTTTTTTATTTTACCCCAGGATACACATAAATTAATTCAAACACTTGCTGTCTACTAATGACTCTCTGGACAAAGGAAGTGTTGTGGGGTATGATGGATCTGAGCGGAATCTAAGCACTGATGGATATGAAATCATAAAGTCAATCTGGTTGCAGTAGGGAGCGAATATTTTCATATACGCAGAAAAAAATGTGCCAGCAAGACATATTGTACATAATAATGATGTACTACTACCAACACATGCAGTAATCACTCTCGGATACATACTTGGGGGCTAGGGTGCTGAGATTTGACCACCCACTGAAGAGGGAGAGGGGAGACGAGACAAGAATGACCTTTCTTATAACAAGAGAAATGGAAGACTTGGCAGACAGTGTGTGTGTGTGTGTGTGTGTGTGTGTGTGTGTGTGTGTGTGTGTGTGTGTGTGTGTGTGTGTGTGTGTGTGTGTGTGTGTGTGTGTGTGTGTGTGTGTGTGTGTGTGTGTGTGAGTGAGTGTCCGTATGTGTGTGTGACTGTGTTTGTTATGTGCGTGTGGCCTCTTACCATCAGTTAGCCGCCTGGTGCTTACAGTTCTGTACAGCTGAGCCGCAGCAGAGCGATCTGGGACCTGCTTTGACATTTTCAACTTGATTCATTAATTTATGGTTGGCAGTCCTGGTGACATGCATTAAACGAGCTACACGCCCTGGCTCTGCATCCACTTGAAATGCACAGTTTGTGTTTTATGAACTCATTCACAAATACCGGAAGTGTTTACATACTCATCTGGTCCATGATGCCAAGCTTTAGCGTAAACTATCAGCCATAAATACAAGCAGTCACCTCTTTTTTTTTCTCTTTTCAAAGGAGATTACTTATGTTGAGACCCTGTTATTGAGAAGCTCAGACAACCTTTCATAATCTTAAATGAAAAAATACATCCTTCTGCATATTAATGTGATTGAGACAAGCTGGTGCTTGATTCTTCTGTCTGGGGGTTGTTGGGGATAACTCCTCATGCTGCTCTGTTTACAATAGTATTATGAGAGTCTGCATAGAGGCCAGAATCAGTGGGTTTTTGATTAACAAAGAGGAGAAAGCTCATTTCAAGTTGATGACATGGTAAAGGGTTATGTCCAAATAATTAGCAACATCAGATATGTTTTGAAGGAAACGTGATGCCATCAAGAATGCATTTCTATGCTCTCAATGAGGAAATTATATTATTATACAGCATATTAAACAAACATGGCATGTCACAAAATCACTGAAACTGAATCTTTTAGTAAAGTGTTTAATTTGTTTTCCACCCAAATATCCAGTCTTCCAACACAATATCCAGCTACTGCATTTTCTTACTTTTTATTGTTATGTTTAGGCACTCACAGTACTTTGTTTAAAGTTGGAAAAGGTAATCCCACATGAAGGGAGGATTTATTGCAGCACTGTTGCATTAGACTGCATTAGTTTTAGCTTGGTGTACCTAATAAACTGTTAGCTGAGTCCGTTAATGTAATTTCAATGAGACAGGGATGGATTTCAATCATGACATGGTTGCAAAGAAAATAAATAAGTAATATCATTCTGAGATACTCCAAGAATTGTGTGCTGCAATTATTAATTGTAAAATATTGCAATATTGCAAACACTACACAGAGTAAGGGGATCAAATATCTCAAGGTAGTGGCTAGTATATGCATCACTTAGTATTCATACAGTATTTCCTGAAGCTGTCTCAATTTGGGTGCATTAGGCACAGCTCAATATGTTCTGTGCATGTATCATTCTGATGACATGAGGACACACACATGCCTTCTTTTTGTGTGGAACCAGCGTGTTGATACCAAAAGTGATTGTGGAGACAAGAGTCATAAATAATAAACATAAATCTACATCCCCTGGGTCCACATCAAAGAGACATATATAACCAGAGGCCATTACATTACGTATGTGCTACTGTACGTGTCAGTGTATTCATTTTTTTTATTAGATATATTTGTGCATCTGTGAGCGTGTGTCTGTGTGTAACTAGCTGGAAAATATACAGCTCAGTTTCATCTCTATATGCTCTCTCTTATCTAGACAGATCCATAAAAATAACAAAGGCAAGTTCTCACTGATTTAGTGCGTCCAATCTCTATTCTAGCCGCGGGAGGCTGCCGAGCTTCTCCTATGTTTGTTTGAAAGACAGGCAACGATGATTACTTAAATTACAGAGTGTTTGTACAGTATGAGAAGTGTGGAAACCTTCAGGTACAAAAAGTGAATGAGAAAGTTGGAGAGAGCATGTTCATGCATACACAAATATGCAGAACCAATCTTCTAGTTGGGTAAAAGATGTTTTCCAGCTTCAGGAATTAGTAATGCATCCCCTGTATTCTCATTCATTCCCTTTCACTTGGTTGGCTAATTGACTAAGTGGATGGACATGATGTAGCTAAATGTCACCTCGGTGCTGCATCCAATCCCATCAAATGAAAGACCTAATTAAGCAATGCTCTCTCTCCACCATTAGCCGGTTACCTCATTGGTTGCCAGTCAGCTAATAACAGCTTTATATAAGGCAGTATATGTGTGTGTGGGTCATCTGACAGGGCTTGTGTCAAAACAGTTTACCAGATGTACAGAGCTCCTGTAGTCACTTACAGCTAATGGGAGAGACACTACAGCAAAGCAGTGCCAGTTCCGCACGACATACATGTATCAGAGTTTAAGGACAATGGATAGAGCTCTTTGTCCATGTTGTTTAAACAATACAACAGTCCTGAAAATATTTGCTCAGAATATCCAAGAGCATGAGCTCATAATTGGTTAGGACTGTATGAAAAAGGTGAATCTTCCTGCAATTCTAAGTTATATAAAATGTACTAGCTTATTTTAAGAAATCACCCTAGAATGTGTGTTTCCAGTTGAAAACAAATCACTTTAATATACTGTAGTTATTGTGTGCTGCAAAGTTATATTTTGACTAGGGTTTCCTCCTGATCTGTACATATTAACAGGTACTATTAAGTAGCCTTTTCATAAATGGCAACCTGGATTATACTTTAGCTATTATAAACTGAGACAACAGATGTTTATTTGGGCTCACATTTAAGGGACGCTTTTATTCCTAATTTCACCTGCTTCCAAGATATTACAAATTCTAAACTATACAATGTATACCTGTTGACATGAATCATTTAGTATCGTGTACATTTTCACAGCACTAATTCCATCAGTTGGACATCAGTCATGTGCTATTTTTGTTTTCGGTCATTTCACCTATCGTTCAAATGGCTGTTAGGCTTTTCCTGTGAAAAATCTACAAGTGTTGAGTTTCATTGGGAGCCACTGCAAGTGTGAACTGATTTTGATTAAATTAGTGCATGGAAATGTACATTTTGCTGAATTTACCTTGTGAGCCATTTTAGTAGCCTCCAGTTCATTTCACGCCAATCCAATTGTATTTTTTACCCATCCTGCAGCAACCAGAAGCCTTTACTTGTCCATGCTCCATGCATGAGAATTTATAATGGATTCAATTAAACTTTACTGTCATTGTACACAGTAAGTACCATTACCACAAAATAAAACCAGTGCAAACAGATAAAAAATTGTACAAAGAGATATAACAATATGAATTAATATAAAGAATGAATAATAGGCCAAGCGTGTTATGAAAGTAAGAATGGATGTTACAATGACGTAACAATGAAATTAACATAACACTACACAATATGTAAAGCAGCTTGGATATGTCAGTATGTAACCTCTACTACAGTTTGAACAGAACCTAATATATAGCAGTATGTGCAGTAAAATGGGTCTGCTACAGCATGTCAAAAGCAATCTCAGTTGGAGGAATAAATAAAACTGAATTCAACTTTAAGGATGGCTTCATGGAAAAGGCATTTAGAAATTGTACCCCTTGCTTATTAATGACAGCAATGAGTGAGCCTCTTGAGTTCTCTGTTCTCCCATTTTTCTTTCCGAGAACTCTAGCTCAGTAATCATTTACTTCCATCTTCATCTCGCCAAACTGAAGTGAGTGAAAGTGTCAGTCAGAGGAGTTCTTCAATAACGTTGTGGCAGTCGAAGTGCAGCATTTAATCATCCCGATCTAATTTTGACGTGTTTGCCTTCTCTATCTTTAACGAGACCTGCAGGCCACTCGCACGGCCTGTGCAGGAAACAGAGAAATCATGGCCCTCCCATTCCCTCCGATATATGTGTCGGTGGCAGCGGGAGGGGGGGGGTTATTTTCATAATCCAAACTTTTTTCATTACCGTGCAAGCTGGAGGTGAGGGAGAACTTCTGCCCTTTGGACCACATAATCAGATAGATGATGGCAGGAGAATAAGATTTAAAAATCGCCCTGCTGACATTACGTCCGACCATCTGTTACTTCTTTCTATATATATATATATATATATATATATATATATATATACCGGTATATATATATATTTAATCACATTTACAACAAATAACTTGATGATGATGTATTATTAGCATTTAAGATAAGCCAGCAAAGACCCATCTTTACCAGCTTATTTCAGCTTTAAGTGATTTACTCATTAATGCATTCATAACTAGAATACAATGTTTTGATGATAATTCTGAATTGAGACGTTTTACTTTTGAAACCTTAAAAATATTTTTATGCTTATAGGATTGTTATACAACATTCTGTGAGAAAAAATTGGAATGAAGGAATTTAACTTGTATCAGAGTATTTCTACAAATTTCTAAACTGCTACTTTTACCTCTCAGTAAAATATCTCAGTACTTCCTTCACCACCGATCAAGTACCCCCTAATGAAACAAGCACACAAACACGCCGGCCTGGCGACATGGACGTTTTATGCACTTGCATGAATAAACAAACACACACACACACACACACACACACACACACACACACACACACACACACACACACACACACACACACACACACACACACACACACACACACACACACACACACACACACACACACACACTATAGAGCAAGATGAAGGTGGAATATCTTCCCATATAAGGACTAAAATGTCTAGCTCAATAATGTAGTCTGCAGAATGGAGACTGCTAGGGCTAGCAGAGTGATGCCTGGCAGTACAAGAGTATGAGCAGAAATACACACTTACTCAAACACACACATGCAGAAAAAACATGTGCGCACACACATGCATGCCAATGAGCATTAATGGGCAGTCCTCCTGTTTGATGAAAAGCAGCAGTAAAAAAGAAGAATAAGACAGTATATATCTGGCTCACAGTAGCTATGCAAGATCTAGATTTGATGGCTAAGGTTACAGGTAGGTGCACTTTCTGTCAACCCATATTTAAAATAAAATGGTAAAAAGTTTCATAAGGGAAAGAGCAGACAGAGAGAGAGGTGAAAAGTGGAAAGAGGAGAGTTCCTTTTAGGTCAGCTCTCAGTTGCCAGCAGCTCCCTGCATTAATTAGACAGGGTTGTGTATGTGAGAGATACAAAAAAAAAGCCGAAAGAGAGGTAGCAAAAGAGAAAGTGTGTTGTTGCACGTGTGAATATGTGTGCAAGTGTTTATGTGGGCATGCTAAAGTGTGTAGTTAAGGGCAAGGAAGCAATGTATGCGGAGGGCAGAATGAGGCCCTCTCCTCCTCACATGTCCCCTCTCTGCCAGACAATTGTCATAAATCCAGATAAGGGTTTACTTGACAACAGCAACTGACCTTTTCCTTCATTTAGTCCATACTATAGCACAGCTGAATACTGAGAGGAACTCACAAGCAACCAGATGGAAAGACAATATTTGACTGTATTGTATTGTTTTCACTGTATTTTTTTCCTTCTGCTTTATTTTGTTTTGTTGATTTTATTGATTTATTTCATAATTGTAATCGTTATTTTGAAACACATGTCTGATGTCATGCCAATAAAGCCTTTTGAAAGGATTTTGAATTAAAAGAAGTGACTGACGGACCGACAGACAGAATACAATAGCTCAATAGAATGTTCTGTTACTCAAGATAACTTCAAAGAAGATTAACAAATCATATCCTCCAACTGCATTCACAGAATCAAATTAGCTGGATGGGAATTAACAGGATGATTTCAGATTTATAAAGCATGTTAGCCTGGATTAGTTAAGCCATATTGGAAGAACAGGGCAATGGTGTTGAACATGGATATTCTTTTAAGGAACCAGCTACCACAGCAACCAGCTGAAAACACAGCCCCCATGTTAGCATTGTTTTTGTTTTTCACTTGTGACACCTTCTGGGACACAACATGCCTCCGAAAAACATGCAGTTTCTCAAATACAGCAAAAAGATGTCACAGAGAGTGGAAGGAAAGGTGAAGAAAAATTGTTACCCGTGTCATGCAATTTACAAGCACTTATCTCTCTGCACCTTGGGTACGCATGTATGAGATGTTTTCAAAGATATGCATGAGCAAAACACCAACTGGACGCATAACTAGTAGAGAAAGCAGCCAATCATGTCTTTTAATTTCCCTATAAACATAAAAATCGCCGTGTAGAATGTAGAATAGATGATACGCTCAGTAACAAAATATGATACTACAAATCAAAAGCTTTTCATTTAAGAATTTGTCACAATCTCTTGCAAACTCTGGCAAACAAATAAACTTTGTTTTGTTGGTGGACCAGTATCTTCATCACACAAACGGGGAGTGAGTGTGAATGTGTGCAGAAGGGGAACAAGGGTATTGATCTAGTCTCAGAAATGGAGTTTACCATCACAAGAGCTGACGCAGATATGAACATACACTAGAGATACTGAGACAAAGGACCACATACCCCTCTGTTGTGTGTGTATGTGTGAGTGTTTGTGTGCATGTGTATGTGTGTGTGTGTGAGAGAGAGAGAAACTGGCAGGGAGCATCTGGCACAGCTTTCTCGCCCGGCTTCAAATTAATCAGATTTTATGACAACTCATTACACAACCTATCATTGATAATCAAAAGCAGTGTGATGGGTTACACATATACGAGTGCAGGCACACATATCAACGCACACATATCAACGCACACATACGCGGTTGTAAAGGTGTACAGAGCCGGATCATCAAATGAGAAAAACACAAACAAGAGTTTGAAGGAAATGAACCACCTGTATTTCCTCAATGTTTGCAACATCATTAATCTAAGTCATTTACCCTTGTCAGCTTCTCATAGAAAGTGTGTGTGTCCATGTTTGAGTGAATGTGTGTGTGCATGTGTGTATGTGTGCGTCCAGTCCCAGACACTGTTGCCATTACTGAGTCCCATCAGTGCTTGAATGCCTCTGAATATTCCATCCAGATTCTGCATGGTAATAATATTCAAAACATGCATTATTCCATCTATCTGCTCTCCCAAAGGATCATCTCTCTCTCCTGCCAACAAACACACACACAAACACACACACACACACACACACACACACACACACACACACACACACACACACACACACACACACACACACACACACACACACACACACACACACACACACACACTACTGCAGTCACACTTACATCTACCTCACAGCAGTAAATAGGATGGTATCGAGGCATTAGTAAGAGTTATGGGGGCACCTGGCCACTGCAGCAAAATGTTATTGGGCCCATAGGCTGATGATACCACTGTCTCCCTATCTGTGATACAGTCCTGGACACACACACACACACACACACACACACACACACACACACACACACACACACACACACACACACACACACACACACACACACACACACACACACACACACACACACACACACACACACACACACACTCAAATAGGACCATTAGCCCTTGCTGCATCACCTCACTAAGCAAAGAGCGGAAACAAATGGCAGACCATTAGAGTTTCATTACAGGGAGTTGGCTCGAATGGAAGGTGGAAGAGAGTGAAGGGGGAGACAGACAGAAAGAAAGACAGTGATGTATTAAGAGAAACCTGATGAGAAGAGGGGAAGAGAGGGATAATGTGTGTGTTTGTGAAACAAGAGAGAAAACAAGACAGAGGAAAGTGGGATGATGGAGAGATATTCCGTACGGCATGGGGTCTGTGGATATGAGAGTTGTTGTCCATGACCTCCTCTCCTTATTTGCAGAGCAACAGTCAATTCTAATCCCTACGGCTGTTTTAATATGTCCCACCTGTTTACACACACACACACACACACACACACACACACACACACACACACACACACACACACACACACACACACACACACACACACACACACACACACACACACACACACACACACACACACAGAAATGAACACACATGCAAAGACATATCTCCAAACAACTGTCTTACTCTCTTCCTAAATCCATTTGACTCTCTCACACACACACACACACACACACACACACACACACACACACACACACACACACACACACACACACACACACACACACACACACACAGAACTGAACACTGAAAAACCAATGCATATGCACGCGCACACAGAAACACACATAGTCTATCTGTTGCTCAAGCGCAGTCTCCGCCACACACACACGCACACACTGGAGGGACACACACACACACACAAACACACGTACACTTCCAAGGTTAATAGTAGCTGTCATGGGCAGGGTGAGCAGTAATGGAACACACAAGTGCCCCGGGGAAAAAGCAGTCCGTGGATAGACAGAATGTGGGAATGATGAGGAGAAGGACTAAGAGGAGGAAGAGAGGATGAATGTGGGGGAGATGGGGGGAGGTGGAAGAGTATGGAAGAATGAGGTGGAAGTGAAAACTAGTCCTGTGAATCAGTTACCCCCCAACGCGAATGAGGAGATTATTTATCCCTCCATTAGCACTAAATTATTCACCCTCTCCCTGCATTTGTGTGTATTCATGTGCTTTAGGATCGCTAATTGTCGTGGGAGGAGGGGGTTAAAACCTGCACGAGAAAACTGGGTAGGCAAATTGAACAACAAGCTATTTACATCTTTCATCAGCCATGCTTGTTCCTCATTAGTTAACACTTTTCAATCAATATGCTACCCCATCTCTCACTCCCCTCGCAGTGATCTCCATTTTGTCTCGCACCTCTATTTTTGCGTGCCGTCACTGTCAGTGGGGACCAAAGTAGGCATATCTGTCTCAGGCTGCCTGAAGCTGTGACATACATGGCAATAAAGCAAACACTGGTGTGGGTCTTGTATAGGTCCCGGTCATTACAACAAAGCATGTATGCAACAGTTTTACATGTATGAAAAGTGAGAGGGCACAAGGAATGATCTGAAAACTACCTGCATGATTTTTTAAGTTAGCTAGCCTTTTGAGAAATAAGTTGCTCTCCTACTACAAATAATTACAGGCAAAAGTAGAATATGCAGATAAAAAATGGGACTTTGTTGATAGACTATTTACTGTTAAGAAAGGACCTCACTGGTCTCTGATACCATTGTGGCCTTTATGCCCTATCTGCCTTTGTATCTCATTAACACCTGTCTGACTGTGTGTTGCCAATGCCAGTCTCACCTTTCCTTGCATGCATTACCACTGAAATCATTATCTCACTGTTATATAAACATCTGTTTATGCTTACTTTTAAATTTGTGGGTGCTTCTAAGGTTAAAACTTACATTTAGGTGAATGGTAAGTTAAACTGCCTCAACTGTGCAATGCCCTTTCTCTCATTATGAGTAATTATGTTGGAAGGAAAGGGAGAAATAAGACAACGGTAACTAGAAAACCGCACTCAGTAGAGAGCAGATCTCTGCCACATGTGTCTCCTTCTCCCCTTTTAAACAAACAAGAATCACTCAATTGCCTCTTCAAGCTCCGTTTTAGGCAATATGGCAGCCAAGATAAAAAACAACAACAGGATTTTATTCATCTCGTCTCGAGCCTAAATATAGTGGATCATAACATATCAGGTATAGAATTATCTGCAGTTGCTTCAGTTGAAAATCAGCCAACATTTTCTATGGATGTATGAAGTTTTTGAGGCACGAGAAAGGCCCATTATGTGACCTGTACCAAACTAGGTAAGCTTGTTTTTTCAGTCTTGTAAATTGCAAGATAAGCCTTTTGCTTCTGAGGCATTCGTTGATCACTACTGGCTGGTTAAGAGGGTTGAGGAGTCAAGGTATATAAGAAGGCATAAACAGTCATTACAAAATTATTTTGTTAAAAAGTTGTGAATCATGGCGACCACCAGAGGCACATAAGCATACAGTCATAAATGAGCACAAACATTTTCAGGCAGATGGGTCCAGTAGTATGCAAAATTAGTGAGTGTATACAATATTATGTTGTATGGCTGTTATGAAGTCATGTGCCTGTCTGCAGGTGGTTGAGCACATGTTCAAGTTGCATCCAAGGACTCTTATGCTATAACTGTGGCTGTGTGGGTCTGTCTTTCTACAGATGATCTCTAGGAGGGCAGGTTGAGGCAGCAGATGATCAGCTGTGTACAGGCTAAACAGAGTGAGATTTGTGTGTTTATATCAGATCAAATTCATGTATATACAGTATAGTTACTAGTATACTTTAAATGCACACATTTTTAAATAAAAACTGAAAAATAAGTGACATCCCTCCAAGGTAAATCTCCCATTGACAAGATCAGGGTCAGGCCTGCAAAGTGTGGGCAAAGATTAACTTTTAATAACAACACTTTTGTGCCTGACAATGACTCTGTTGCAATGTTTCTGTCGAGTAGTTAACACGATACATTACACTTGGATGCTTTAGTTCACTGGCCTTAGCTTTGAAGTAAACTTAAGTTTTTATTTATACTCTCCATTGAGGGTTAAGGTCTTTTCAGTCAATACATGAGCGTAAACCAGCATGTGTCTGTTTATATCAACATCTGTTCAGTTAGTTAGAGCTGTCCCTCTGAGGTAATCCAATGCAGCCCACAGCTAGAGCTGTCACTACCGCATGCTGCTCTTCTTATCCTTTGAACAACTACAAACATTCACCCAATGCCAATTTAACTACGGATCATTATCATTTTCACAGGCCTGCTAGGGTTCATAGCAAAAGGGGTTATAGGGGTAAAATAATGAACATGATAATGACACACCTGATAAAGTATTCTTTTCAACAAAAAAGAGGTGGGGAGTACACATAACAAGAGAAAGAGAGAGAGGGAGGGATCAAAACAGAGATATTGTGGAAGCAGTTGATAGAGAGTAATTGAATCAAGAGGTACTGTCTTCCAGGCATCACAGGTAAATATTTCACTATATCCTGAACATCAGACACCGTGCCTTTGATATGCAAAATGAAAATGATGCCCCTCAACCCAAATAAAAAAAAGGACAGATTGAAGCCAGCAACATCCTAGCAAACAACTTTCTTCAATCACCATATTTTATCACAAAAAAATGCGTTGGCTTTCACTTCTCTTTGTGTCTCTTCTAGTGGTGAAATGATGATGATGATATGCCTAAAATGATAATGCCAAAAATTGTTCAGACTCTGACCCTTACCCTGATCGTGATAGTACAGACCTCTTATATGCTTTAATGTGTAACCTTTCAGTTACAGCAGTTCTAACCAGAGTATCCCAAAACATGCTAACTTTAATGTATCAGCACGCACACACACACATCAGTGGGTTAAATGGATATGATTAGTATTTGAGTATTTGATTATAGTTGAATAAAATAATGTGTCTATAAACTTCTTTTCTCGTTGAAAGAATATTAAACCCAATTTATCTACAATACACCACATCAATTCAGCATTGTAGAAAGTGGGGCGTCTGTATTTATGACAGTACTTTAATCATTCCTTCATAGCCTGGGATACTGTAATACTGCCCAAGCCTAATTTCTTCTTTAACTTGTCATTTGCTACAGCCTATAGTTGTCCTTTAATGGTTCACAATTACGCCATTGTCGAACACAGTAATCACAATATAGCCTTTTCCTCTGTGAGGTGCTGACATTTGAAACTGTTAATTTGTGCTTTGTCAAGCTTTTGTCCACCTCCATTAAGTTTGTGTTTGAATATTTTGTATTTGTGCTTTGACAACCCAAAAAAAGGCTTTAACTCAAGTCGCTTAAAGCAAAACACCTGAGGAAAACATTCTCTGCAGTGTTTGCCAAATCTCTTAATGCTCTCAAAATTGTATTAAAACATTAATTATACCAGCAATTGTGCTGACAAGTCTTCCTGGAAGTGGCCAACGGACAAACTGTTACTTTTATAATGACAATGTGCTTGAAGTAATGGGAGAGTGAGCCAAAGTTAATTACAGCCAAGTAAGGCAAGTCCAGCCAATTTCTGCTTTGTGACAAAGACCAACCAACAGTACTTTAAAAACACCACCTACATGTCTGATGAAGCCAGATTATTAGCGGAGGCCGCAATGAAATTCTAAATACAATAAATCAGAGGCAAACTGAAATACTAAATACTAATTATATATTGCTTTTATTGATAATTATTCCATTTCTTGAGTACTTTTAGTTACAATTCTGAACTGAGTATGAACGAGTGGGAACAAGAGAAGGAGATAGGTCTTCAAGCTAATTTGTGATTTTGGGCTGTTTGAATAAAATTCTCTTGACTTGACTTTGAGGACAGGGGTAGCCTGAAGCAGTGTCTGTCAAATGCACTATATACATTTTAAGTTTTAAATCTGAGTCTGGTTCAGAGCCAAAATCTTGCATTATTTCCCTAAAGGGTCCGGTTCTATTACCCAAATCTGATCCTAATCTTTTGGAATATCACAGCAGTGAAGAAGGAAGTTAACTTGCTCTGCCTGGGCATATACAGTAGAAGTGGCACCGACCAAACCCATTGAAAATTTTAAGATGGATGTGCATGTATTGCGCAACCTTGCCACCCCCTAGTCCAGCTGACTGAGGACATGAGTGAATGGCTTGGCACACAGTGAACAGGAGATTTTCTATTTATTGAATCAAGAATTGGTTTTGATTTGAGAATCAATTCTGACTTCACACCGGCTATTGTCCTCATTGCATTGCATGCTGCCCTTACTGGAGTCGAAAGAAAACTAAGAGCAACAAAATGCCCAGAGCCAAACAATTACCGTAATGTGAAATTCTGTGTAAAGTCAAATGAGAATCAGAATTGGAGACAATGTTAACAGGAATCTTAGAGTAACTTGTCACCTAATCATAATGCAATCTGTGCTATGGCATCGAATGGACTAGCAAGTGTTGTGAACACATACACAGTCCCAGACACAGGGACAATCGCAAGCACACACCCACAATACTGACTTCAGTAAGTAAACAGACTTAATGGGGAACAAGGGACCCGATCTAAACTGAGGGTGAACTGAGGAAGCGTTTGCTTGTGCAGCAGGAGAGCTGTTAGCCTGTGCTCATCCCTATAGCTCACCATGCTCTGCTAAGCCACAGTGGAAATACAGTCCTCACTCTCCTGCATCATTATCGTGGAACTAGGCAACTTTAGAGTCCACTGGGGCACAGGGAGGTGACTGCATATGTAGAGAATGTTAATTCGGTCCATTAAATGGAAACAATTTCTGTAGGTACAGTTGATACTAAACATTAGCTGTGACAAGGAGATACTTTCTGCAGAGGTAAATCAGAGACCAATAGTTTGCAGTGTATTGTAGCTTAGGGGAATATACAAGAGTCAAACTGAAGAAGAATGCAACTACTTTTAAAATAGCATGAGCGTAATTATAATGTAAGCACACTGTCCCCTTTAAACCACCAGCATACTGAGCTCACGGCTTCCTCAGACGACAGGAACATGTGAAGAAATGTAAAGAACACTACAATGTGGTATTTTAGGTATAAACATGACCAGCGGGGCTCATTGGGAATGTTCTCTCTAGCTGTGGAAATGGAGAAGTAGCATAATGGGTCCTTTGCTTTCAGACGTGACTTGCCTGCTTGTCGTTTCAGAATGTTAAGTGGCAATAGATGTAAGAAAGGAAAGGATTAAAAAGCCTTGCATAGTAACGTTCGTTTAAACAAGATTTCCCAGGGTCTCAGGGCGGAACTGTAGGTCACAGCAAGGCCAAGCACACAGATTACTATGAAGCCATGTAGTGAAGCAGCAGAAGTCTGTAACAAACACAGCTCTTTTTCCACATGGCTGCTCAGCCTGTCAGGGAGGCTGGAAAGGCTTGCTCCGCTTTACTCTTTCGCAATGGCCTGCTTGAAGACACACAGTTATCCAGTGAAAGCCCGCTGTTCACTCGACCAGAGCTTTCCAAAGTCAGAAGACTCCAGGGGTCTGCGTCACACGGGAGTTATTTCATTTCACGCTTTTTTCACATGTGGAGGTCAGCACAATGAGAGAATGCATAAGAAACAGGGCTGGGAATCACAGGGTAACTCACAATATGATGCTATCACAAAATGTAGACATTGTTAATGGTTAAACCACAGCATGACAACATATGTACTATAGTGCAAGAATATCAGTTATGGAAACACATCTAATAACAGACACTGGCTATATCCTCCACACTGATCTCTTATTTGATGAGAGGCTGTTCTCCCAAGGAAACAACAGCATCATGGCACTAAGAAGTGACGCTGTTATAGAGCAACACTGTGCGTTCTAAGACCCATAGGACGCATTTTGCATTATGTAAGCCAGCATGCTTTTCTGGCAATTCTGACCTACAATCCTCTAAGCAGCAGATATTGGAGCAAGAGGGTCAAAGTTCAAAGTGCAATGTTGTGATGAAGTAGTATGTTACAATTGAATGCATATGGCAAGCAACAGTACGTACTTTTTAAGGGCGGCTGCAGTACGTACTTGAAATAAAAATAAAAGGTATGTGACTTGGAAATGCAGCTACAAAATATTCAGAGGGAGGAGGTTGGGGTGGTTGGATTGGTCGAACAACAGTCCAACAATCTTAAAGCATCATTCCTAAACCTTGAACAAGTTTTTATTTGAACCAAACCATGATCTTTCCCTGAAGTTGAAACCTTATAGTTATTTGTTGCATTTTGACAAATGATGATATCCCGGCAATAATGGTGTCTGATCTGAATGCACTTACAAGTGTCATTCTGGAGGGAAATGACAAACCACCTTAGGCTTTCTTTTCTCTCCTTTGGTTTCTTCCTGTGACTTCATTTGTTTATTTGCATGTTAATTTCTTCCTTTCCTCACATGAATATTCTATGAAGAGAACTATAGGGAGTTGCTAAGTCCTTTTCTCCCCTCCCTAATACTCCCATAACCCTACATAACCCTGCAGCTTGCAGAGAGAGAGCAGGAAATCCTCCCTGTGCTTACCCTGAGCCCACAGACTTTCACCCTCCTCAAAACCGGCTCAGACAGAGGTCTTTATTACGGAGGAGGAGTGGGCACAGGAAAGAGGAGAAGAATGAATGAGGAGGTGGAGATGACATCTCTGTGACCTGAGCTGATTGTACAGGTTTTTGGAGCCTATGTTGTGTAAATTAACAGGATGCTACTCATCCAAGCCAGAGCCTTAAACTGATACCTAGTAAAAAATAAAAAGTTGTATTGGTATATTATTTTATGTGATCACCTCATAAGGTTGCATTTTCACAAAAGTGCATATGGAGGTTTTGTATTTTCATCCAGCAGATGGAAACTACAGGTTTCAAAATGGCAATCTACAAAACAATGATCAACGTCACAGTGACTAAATCCACTTCTTATACAGTCTATGAAATAGTAGATGCACCAAGCTTGTCATTTAAAAAAAACAAAAAAAAACAGTAGTTCAGCCTATACTGCCACAATTAGTAGGGAATTCATTGGTACAGTCGAGGAGAAGATTAAATTTGCATCATATTTATAGTTTGCTATCTTTAAAAATGCATTTGTATGGCTTATCAAAACCTCAGCAGATGCATCAAAGGTAAAACAAAGTATTAGATTGGCAATGTATTGGCAGATAATCAGTGTTTATTCTTTACAGAGCACAATCAGGGTTTCCCCCATGAAATGGTTTAGCTTTAGCAGTAAGCCCCCTTGATCCTGATGCATCCCGTCACATGATCAATTTAATTAGCAGAAGAAAGCATAACAAATGTAACACTACAATAAAAATATCCTGCAAATGTTTTTTGTTGTTATGAATAGTTAAGATAGTAGTGGAAGTGGCCTTGGTTTCAGGAAAAGTGGTCTCTGTAGACAATCATTGCAAACTAAGTACCATCAGCGTTAATGAAGCTACAAAAATAAAAAAAATAAAAAATGATTCATGTTCAATTTTATTCCCTATACTTTTGGTTTGCACTGCATTTACCTGCTGGTGTAATTACTTAATTTCCTCACAGCCATCATCTCATCTCATCTTATAAATGCCTTGTTTATTTGACAAATCTTAAAACATCTCAAGCAACATATACCCATGTTAGTTATCAGCACAATATTCTGGTTTGTTAAAAAAAACAAAAAACTGAAAACCAAGATGGGATGTCAGCAATCCTTCTGTTATACAGCAAATCATCTTCTCGTGAGAAACCCCAAGAACTGCTCAGAATGAGGAGAGGTTTGTGATGGAGAAAGGAGTAGCAAAAAAGTGAGAGGTGAGCGAGCTCATGTAATCACTGCTGGCATAATTTTTTGTACCATCTCTCTTATGCCTCGGCTGGATTCCTCAGCACGGATGTGATCAGTAGAGAGATAAATGGTAATCTCAGTAGGCATTCCCACACATGCAAGCTCATGAATAAGCACACACGCACACAATCTCATGCATACACATACACACAAACAGAATCACAGTTTGATGATAATCCCGAATGCATATGAAAGGGCACGCGAGCAGAAGTATGGAAAATAGAAATGAGGGGTAGAGAGGAGGGAATGGAAAAAAAAGAGAGGAGGGGAGAAAGTCGGGGCAGTGATGGAGTGAGAGCGAGAGGAAGGAGCCAGGCTTTATTTAATCTCAGCAGAAGTGTCGATAGAGCAGAGAGTTCAGCAAGCTGGATCGGTGGTTAAGCCTTGAGTTTTACTTTAACTGTTCAGCTCTTCTGGCAGAGCAGTGTGTGTGTGTGTGTGTGTGTGTGTGTGTGTGTGTGTGTGTGTGTGTGTGTGTGTGTGTGTGTGTGTGTGTGTGTGTGTGTGTGTGTGTGTGTGTGTGTCTGTTTGTGTGCATGTATGTGTGTGTAAAACTGTTGAAAAATTAAACATAGTGCAAAGAAGCAAGAACAGGGTGCTGCTGGAAGAAATGTATTTAATCAAGTCAGAACAAAGGAGTTGTGTAATTTTCTCCTGAGGGCAGAGAGAACACTAGCTCCCTCTGAAAGAGAATAGTCGACTTATGCAATGAAACACCATTGTGCTGTTTCTTTGAAAAATAGAGACATTTTCCCAATCACTTGACAGTATTTTTGTTTCTAGTCTATTCAACAATGTATCATAGCCATGATTGTGTTGAACACCATGTAATAACTCAAATAAATGTAATAAAAGTTCACTTCATTATGTAATAACAGACTGGTTTTCTAATCATCTTCTGCATTTTTTAATAAACTGTTTGAATTAAATATTTAACACATTTCCACATATTTTGAAATAAATGATACATATTGCAATGATTATTTCAAAATGCAGAAGTTAGTTTTTTTTAATGAAAATGTTATAATACATTCATTTTTAATAACCAACCACATTAGATGTCTTCATCTTGATGTACAGCAGTTTTGGCCAATAAAAGATAATCTAATAGTCTACTGAACTAATTGTATCTTCTAAAATATTATTTGAAAATCATAAAATATACATTGTTGTTGAAATATCATAACAAGTTTTATGAATGAACACATACATTTTGGTTGATACATTTTGTTATAACCAGTGCAATATGTAATGACCTTTTTAAAAATTCTGGGAAATTTATGATACATTGCGGTCAGGCTGTTTATTATTAAATGTGAAAAAGATTATTTCAAAATATGTGTGCTATTACATATAATGTGTTTTTACAACGTATATTTTTGAGTCCCATTTAAAACAGTGGTCTCGGGGGAGGGGTCAGACTAAGAGCGATTCACCAAACCTCAATGAATCGGACGATGCAAGGTTGTGGCACCTCGCCCGGAATAGGGAAACCGGGGCACCCTCCTGGAGCCAGACCTGGTAGGGGAGCTCGCCGGCGAGCGTCTGGTGGCCGGGCCTTGGCACATGGGGCCCGGCCGGGCCCAGCCCGAAAAAGCTACATCGTGCCGCCACCCTGTGGGCCCACCACCCGCAGGGATAGGCATTGGGGTCGGGTGCAATGTGAGCTGGGCGGCAGGCTGGGGCGGAAACCTGGGCGTGCTGACCCCCGGCATCACAGACTAGCTCTAGGGACGTGGAATGTCACCTCTCTGGCGGGGAAGGAACCGGAGCTGGTGCGGGAGGTGGAACGCTACCAGCTAGATATAGTTGGGCTCACCTCCACGCATAGCACCGGTTCTGGAACCAAACTCCTGGAGAGGGGCTGGACTTTTTCCTTTTCCGGAGTTGCCCAGGGTGAGAGGCGCCGGGCGGGTGTGGGGATACTCACAAGCCCCCGGCTGAGCGCCGCTGTTCTGGAGTTCTCCCCGGAGAACGAGAGGGTCGCCTCTCTGCGACTGGGAATCGCAGGAGGAAAGTCTCTGACTGTTGTTTGTGCCTATGCACCAAACGGCAGTTCGGAGTACGCGGCCTTCTTGGAGTCCTTGGGTGGTGTTCTGGAAAGGGCGCCGACTGGGGACTCCATAGTTCTTCTGGGAGACTTCAACGCTCACGTGGGTAACGACGGAGAAACCTGGAGGGGTGTGATTGGGAGGAACGGCCTGCCCGATCTGAACCCGAGTGGTGCTTTGTTGTTGGACTTCTGTGCTAGTCATGGACTGTCCATAACAAACACCATGTTTGAGCATAGGGAGGTTCATAAGTATACTTGGTACCAGAACACCCTAGGCCAAAGGTCTATGATCGACTTTGTAGTTGTGTCATCAGACCTGCGGCCGTATGTCTTGGACACTCGGGTGAAGAGAGGAGCAGAGCTGTCAACTGATCACCACCTGGTGGTGAGTTGGATCAGGTGGCGGGGGAGGCTGCCGGACAGACCCGGTAAACCCAAACGCGTAGTGAGGGTGAACTGGGAACGTCTGGCTGAGGATCCTGTCCGCAAGGTCTTCAACTCCCACCTCCGGAACAATTTCTCGTGCATCCCGGGGAGGCTGGGGACATGGAATCCGAGTGGGCCATGTTCAAATCCTCCATTGTGGAAGCTGCTGCTAGGAGTTGTGGTCGGAAGGCGATCGGTGCCTGTCGTGGCGGCAATCCAAGAACCCGCTGGTGGACACCAGCGGTGAAGGAGGCCGTCAAGCTGAAGAAGGAGGCCTTTCGGGCTTGGTTGGCCGAGGGGTCTCCTGAATCAGCAGGCAGGTACCGGTTGGCCAGAAGGGCTGCAGCTGCGGCGGTTGCTGAGGCAAAAACCCGGGTGTGGGAGGAGTTTGGCGAGGCCATGGAGAAGGACTTTCGAATGGCCTCAAGGAAGTTCTGGCAAACCGTGAGACGACTCAGAAAGGGGAAACAGGGCTTTTCTCAGGCTGTGCTCAGCAGGGGGAGAACTGCAGACCCGGACTGGGGATATTGTCGAGCGGTGGAAAGAACACTTTGAGGAACTCCTGAACCCGACCAACACGTCCTCTGTGGAAGAGGCAGAGTCTGAAGACTCAGGGGAAGTCTCGTCCATATGCCTGGCGGAGGTCGTTGAGGTAGTTAAAAAGCTCTTCAGCGGCAAAGCGCCAGGAGTGGATGAGATTCGACCGGAGATGCTAAAGGCTCTGGACATTGTTGGGCTGTCTTGGTTGACACGTCTCTTCACTGTCGCGTGGAAGTCGGGTACAGTGCCTGTGGAGTGGCAGACCGGGGTGGTGGTTCCCATTTTCAAAAGGGGGACCGGAGAGTGTGCTCCAATTATAGGGGTATCACACTGCTCAGCCTCCCCGGGAAAGTTTACTCCAGGGTGCTGGAAAGGAGGCTCCGTCCGATTGTCGAACCTCAGATTCAGGAGGAGCAATGCGGATTCCGTCCTGGACGTGGAACAGCGGACCAACTCTTCACCCTTGCAGGTCTGTTGGAGGGTGCATGGGAGTTTGCTCATCCAGTCTACATGTGTTTTGTGGACTTGGAGAAGGCCTTCGACCGTGTCCCTCGGGGAGTCCTGTGGGGGTACTGCGGGAATATGGGGTACCTGGTTCGTTACTACGAGCCATTCGGTCCTTGTATGACCAAAGTGAGAGCTGTGTCCAGATACTCGGCACAAAGTCGAGCTTGTTCCCAGTGCGTGTTGGCCTCCGCCAGGGCTGCCCATTGTCACCAATCCTGTTTGTGATTTTCATGGACAGGATTTCAAGGCGCAGCCGGGGGAGGAGAGTTTCCGGTTTGGGGACCTCAGAATCGCATCCCTGCTTTTCGCAGATGATGTGGTTCTGTTGGCTTCTTCAGAACGTGACCTTCAGCACGCACTGGGGCGGTTCACAGCCGAGTGTGAAGCGGTCGGGATGAGAGTCAGTACCTCCAAGTCTGAGGCCATGGTTCTCTTCCGGAAAACGGTGGATTGCACCCTCTGGGTTGGGAGTGAGTCACTGCCCCAAGCGAGGGAGTTCAAGTATCTCGGGATCTTATTCACGAGTGAGGGTAAAATGGAGCGGGAGATGGACAGGCGGTTTGGTGCAGCGTCAGCAGTGATGCGGGCGTTGTACCGGACCGTTTTGGTGAAGAAGGAGCTGAGCCGAAAGGCAAAGCTCTCGATTTACCAGTCCATCTACGTTCCAACCCTCACCTATGGTCATGAGCTTTGGGTAGTGACCGAAAGAATGAGATCGCGAATACAAGCGGCCGAAATGAGCTTCCTTCGTAGGGTGGCTGGGCTCAGCCTTAGAGATAGGGTGAGGAGCTCAGACATCCGGAGGGAGCTCGGAGTAGAGCCGCTGCTCCTTCGCGTCGAAAGGGGCCAGCTGAGGTGGCTCGGGCATCTGATCAGGATGCCTCCTGGACGCCTCCCTTTAGAGGTTTTCCAGGCACGTCCAACTGGTAAGAGGCCCCGGGGTAGACCCAGAACACGCTGGAGAGATTATATATCTCGTCTGGCCTGGGAACGCCTCGGGGTTCCCCAGGAGGAGCTGGAAAGTGTTGCTGGGGAGAAGGACGTCTGGAGGACCCTCCTTAGCTTGCTGCCCCCGCGACCCGGCCCCGGATAAGCGGAAGGAGATGGATGGATGGAGATGGATTTAAAAAAAGAAATGGTTTGTTGATATAAAAAATTTAAGCTGTATTTAATTTATCATTGAAAAAGGCAAATAATGCCGTCAAAAGATGGTTGAGCGTAAATGCTCATTAACAGCAAGGACATCATTTACATTTACAGTGCCAATGAAACAATCTCACAAGAACAGACACTAAAGGAACTGAATTAAAAACAGAGTGCCGTTAAGTATGGAACAGTGTTCCAGAAAAGCAAAGATGTAACAGACTATTATTAAGACTCTCAGCAAGGTACAATCAATCAACCTTCATGCATAGGACACGACAGTGAGTATTGTAATTATTCAAAGTAATTAATACTTAAGAGCTCAATTATAAACTGAATCGATAAGTCAATAGTGGCAAATATAATGGATGCCTTAAAGTGAGGCAGGGCTCAATGATTTTCTAGCCCTGCAGCTTTGACACAACAATAACTATTAATCTGACCTCTATTTTTGCTGTAGACAGTTCAGCTGTGCAGAAACTCCCCTCCTCTTCTGCAGTTGGACAGAAGTAAAAAAACGTGAGTGTTGGATGTTTTCAACCTGAGCAGAGTCTGACTGTAAAATTGCAAGGCACCAACAGCACATGAGCAGTGGCCTCCATGTCAGGTATGCATGTCTAAATTACACCCTGATTTTTTTTATTTAGGAGTCTTTCATTGAGTCAAATATTTAAAAATTCTGTGACCCTCTCTAAATCAAAGCCTGCTCACAGTGGAGCTATGCTAATTACTGTAATCTACATTATCTTGTCCTTAATAACAGCATGCAGTTTATTTTATTTGCATTAAGTACCAATTTAAGGCTAATGAGAGCATTTGGAGTGCATTAAACAAGAGTTGTAATTTCTCATTGACTAAATGAACAGAATCGGCAACACAATCTGTACACAGACACAGCTTTCCCTATAAAAACACAGATGCACTGATAAGACAATATCATTTGTATTAAATGAATAGATGACGATGAACTTACTCTTGCCTTTAGAGGATGACACACAGGTGTCAGGAAGTTAATCATGATTAAGTTAATCATCAATCTTAAAATCATAAAAAGGTTAATGTCTTCCTTTCTCTTTCTTTTTTAAACCTATATATTCTTATTAATTACATTAGACTGTGACAGAAGGCTGGACTCCACTTTACTGTTATGTCCATCACAGCTAAGATCCAGTCTGAGGTGAGTGAACATCAACATAGTATCTTTTTAGGTGTTGCACTTTCCTTATCTCTTGCAACAAACCTATTGCCTTTTGAAGCACTTTTTACCAGAAAATAAAGAATTATCAACAGAGATTTTGTGACTGACTTAAGAAGAATAGTCTAACAGGTAAAAACAGATAAGACAGTTTAAATTGTTTACTCATCACCTCCTTAATAACAGAATGGACCACGTTCCAAAATGTCTGGATGCAATCACATGACCAGAACAAGTGGATAATTGTACCTTAAGGAGCTTTACATTTACAACAGCGGTTTGAGCTGTTGAGGAATATTTTTGAGAGATTCCATTGCAAATCTTGATCCAATCTGCAGAACTAAATGTTACCCCCAGATCACGCTCCCACTTCACCGCTTCAGGGATTTATAAGATGAAGCGTCAGAGTACAGCAGTAGAGCATAAATCTCTGAGATTATTCCCTTGAGAGATTTGGCTGAGACCATAGCAATCTCCAATTCTGACAGTTTCAAGCAGATCGCGAAATCTCTGAAATCAAACATGATGAAGAAAATAGGAAACTTGTAAAAGTGTCATTTTTGTTGTTTTATGCTCATACTGTACATGAAAAATATTTTTTTTCAGTTCAATGTAATGTCAAATAATCTATCCCAAAATGAGATTTAACCATACAACTTAACAAATGTTATAACAGGCCTAACAATCATTATGACGTGATGATCTGATTTTAAATATACAATGTTGTGTTATTTATACTTGTGGTTGGATTTTATAAACTTGATGCTAAATCCTTTGTTTCTGCAAGGGTAAAGAGGGACGTTAATGTTCCCCGGAGAGAGAAAAAAGTCAAAGACTTTCTTGCAGCTGCATCTGACAAGGTTCAGACATTTTGTTTACGCATGCCAGCCAATGCCTCTCACAGGAGTGCAGACTGACCTTTTCCAACCTCCTCTGCAGATTAGATCTCCTCACAACAGCAGTGGATGGTATGTATCCACATGCCCACGTGTGTGCCCACGTGTGGTGTGTGTATATGTGTGTACCTAAATCTAAATATGAGATGGAGTGAGAGGCAGAGACAGGAATAAACAAAAAGAACAGTTAAAGTGACAACTTGTCTAGGTGCATCAATATCCTATTATCTGTGTGCTTTCTGTTGTATATGTAACTGAAGCTCAAGTCCCACATATATGTGTTGTTGACCACGTCAAAAGGTTGTGCATACTGCATTTTCAACTGCAGTACCTTCATCACAGTGAGACGAAGCTGAAGTTGATATCAATAGATCAATGAGCCTAATGTGAAAAATAAAATACTGCTTTTACAGGTAACACGCTTTAGCTTCATTTCCTGGTGTGTAAACAAGCATTTTCAGGAAGGGAAGGTACAACTCTAAGGCCATATGGTCAGATTAAAATGATTGATTAATAATGTAATAACTAATTATTTTACCAGTCATTTGTAATCATAGAGACAAATTAAAAGAAGAGCCACTAGATGAGAGAAGGTTTATTTACAACAACTGCCTGAATTTTCTCACCAATAAAGAGCCACCAGTATTGCCTAATGAGGTGTATGGTATCCGTGTGTTGCATAGCCTACAAACTAGAGGTGCCCAAATCCCCTTTTTGCTGCCGTTAATGATTGTAGATTGTTGCTGAGCTATTTTTCAGCTGATACCAACCGGATTTTTGTTTTTTTTATTATAGCAGCTGTTAAAGAGGCTCTGAACTTGTTTCAACCACTGTCCAAAAAATGATTGAAATAAGTATAAACCATCCAAATTCTAAATGTTAACCTTTTACTTTGTTATTGTCATCTAAAGTTGTTTTTTACATAAATAACAACTCAAGTGATAAGAAAATTAATAATTATAGTTGTATTTTACTATTTGCTTTGATTACTTTAATTATGTATTACAAGCTGCTTAGAACTTGAATAGAATATCTATTTAATATTGCTCTGTAAATATCTTCTTCAAACAACTGTATTTATTAAGTTTCTGGCCAAAAAACTATTAAGATTACGTATCTGAATTTGTCATGAAAATAATTATAAGTTGCAGCCACAATATTCTTATGATTATTCATACAAATACAGTCAATATGTTATCTTCTATCAAGGCTTTTCCTTTCCATCAGCGCTCTGTGTGTCACTTTTTCAGTACATCTCACAGCAGTTTCACCATTTAATTTGTTCTATGAGTGGGAGAGAGGGAGAAGAAGAGACAGTGAAAGATAAACAAAGAAAACAGGAGAGTGACCAAACCAGGGTGAGATGCTTTAGCCGCGGGGGAGACTGGATATTGACTTGACAAGCATTCTCTAATCCTCACTGCACTGTCTCTCTTTTCTGATTTTCAAACTTCTTCTTTCTCATACCTTCTCTACCTCTGTATATTTTCAAAATCACATCTGCTCACTGCTTACTTTTGAATTAATTTACATATGAACATAAACACACATTCATAAAAAACATGCCTTCTCTCCTCTTGGTTGGCCCCACTCTAAATAATCATCAAAGGCCTTTGAAGAACTTCCCCCCCAAAAAATGTGTCAATGCAGAAAATGTAAACCCAATTCTCTAGGGTATGATTGCCTGTGTTGTAAGAGTAGCTTAGCTCAATTGTAGAATAGCAGAGCTGTATGTTCCTTATGGCTGAACCAATTCAATGGTGAAACATAACGGACATTATGTGCATAGTTTTTAGCTAGGCTAATTCCTCTGTTTATTTCAAAGGTCCAGTGTGTGGCATTTTAAAAGATAATATAATATTCAGTAACTATGTAGTCATTAGTGTATAATCACCTGAAACCAAAATTGTTGTGTTTTTCACGATAACAAATACACTATTTTTAAGTAACGAGTAGCTGCACAGTGAAAAAATAAATAAGTTATGTATAGAAATCAAAATATTAATCGACAAGTTGCTTCAAGATGTATTGATAGTCGCTTTAGGATTACATCATAGCCCTCTGAGTTTGAATCAAATCACGAGGTGCCTAGAGATTCACAACACCAACTTTCACTGTATTCATCCACTCACAGTCTGTACACCTTTCATTGGAACAGCTGTATTACATTATTGAATGGCTGCCCTTGTCAGTGCCTCCTGTTGGCAAAAGTCAAATGCTGTGGAATACAAAATAGATATCCAATACTGAGGGTTTCATTCCTAATTAACAGGCTCCTCTGGTCCTATATTGTTTTGCAGTGACTGATAGATTAATTGATTAATTTTAAAAAAAGCAGCTATGCAACAAGGAAGAAATAAAGTTGCAGAATAACATCTTTAACAGGATGTTAAAGCAACAGAGAACCTCACTGATGGCCACCTGGGTAGATCTGAGTCTACCTGGCGGTCATGCCTGCTGAGTGCCGGGAGTGATCTGTTTAATATTGCAGCCACTTCCTCATATCTTCACCTTATCTTTGAAAATAGGTGTTGTACCAGAGGATTTAAAGATTGCCAAAGTTATCCCTTTGTTTAAAGCAGAAAATCCACGTTGTTTTAACAACTATAAACCCATATCTATTTTGCCATGTTTTTCAAAAATACTAGAAAAAATGATATACAAAAGGATTTTGTTTCATGTAGATTCTAATTCCATTCTTTACAAACACCAGTATGGTTTCTGGAAAAATCATTCCACCTATATGGCTTTACTTGACCTTGTTGATAAAGTTAGCTCTGCACTTGACAACAATGAATTTACTTGCAGTATTTTCATAGACCTTTCAAAAGCCTTTGATACAGTAAATCATAATATTTTATTGGAAAAGTTGTATAAATATGGTTTCAATGATATTACATACAAATGGTTAAGAAATTATGTGTCCAACAGAAGACAGTTTGTTTGTGTTAAGGGTTGCTATTCCAACCAAGCAAGACTAATATGTGGGGTTCCTCAGGGGTCCATTCTTGGACCATTATTGTTCCTCATCTATATTAATGATTTGTCTAATGTCTCAAAAAGCCGATGATGTTTGCAGATGACACAACCCTAGTTCTCTCTCATTCAAATTTAAACTCACTAATTATGGAAGCTAATGCTGGTTTAATTGCCTATGCTACATAGTTCAGTTTAAATAAATTATCTTTGAATATTAAAAAAATCTAACTTTATTATTTTCAGTGGTAAAAAATCATAACTAAAATTAAAATTGAGTCTGTTGAAATGCCTCAGGTGTCTTCTACAAAATTCCTGGGAATTATTGTTGATGAGAGTTTGAGTTGGAGGGAACATATTGAGTGGGTTAGTAGGAAAATAAATAAATCTACTGGAATAATTAGAAGGGTTAGCCATCTTGTCAATGCAAACTGTCTCCTTATTCTTTATTACAGTATGATTTATCCATATCTTTCATACTGTAGTGCAGTGTGGGCTAGTACTTTCCCTACAACTTTGCAGAAAATTTTGGTCCTTCAGAAACGTTTTGTTAGGATTGCTACATGATCGGAGTCACACACCCCATCTTCTCCTCTATTTCAGAAACTTCAGATTCTTACTATATATGACATCAATATTTTTCAAATTTGTGTTTTTATTTGAAGATTCTTTTAGGTGAAGGAAATATTCCTGAACATTTCAAGACCTTCTTCAAAGCAAATTCACAGGTTCATTCTTATTCAACTCGTCAATTTTTAGATCTTCATCTTCCTAAATTATTTACTTCTAGAGGTCAATTTTCGATAAGATTTAGGGGAACCAAATTATGGAATGGCTTTTCACACTTAACAAAAAAATGTTTGTCTATAAAAAGTTTTAAAAGATGCTTAAAAGACAACCTTACCCCTTTTTTGTAATTACTTTCCGTACGTATTATATGTATTCCATGTTTCACTTTGTATTTTTAATCTGTAGTTGTTGCATTCATAGGGACTTGTAGCATTACTTTTGTGTAGGAGTAAATGCAGGGGTACAAACCCAAATCCCCTTAATCAAAATCAAACCCGGCTTATTCTCACACCCACATAAATGCACACATATGAACTTACACACACACACACACACACACACACACACACACACACACACACACACACACACACACACACACACACACACACACACACACACACACACACACACTCATACTCATTCACATCTTGACTCATTGCATTTTTTTTTCTCTTTGTTTTCTTGTTGTTTATAATGTATTATTATTATTATAAATCATATTTTGTAAAAATGCTTTTTCAACAGTATTTCATACCATATGTATTTTCTTTTTGTATTCGGTATTGTATTGTGATTTTTTTTTAAATATTATATAGGTGGAGGCTTCAAATAAGCCCAGTGGGCTTTCTGCCTCTTCCTGCACTGTAATATCATTTATCAATGTTATGTTTTTTATATTTTTTCAATTGTGCAAATAAACTAAGCTAAACTAAACTAAACTAAACTAAACTAAACTAAACTAAACTAAACTAAACTAAACGGAGGCAATAAGCTTCTTTCAGCCTCTAGTAGTGAACATGAATGTGCTTTTTATTCTCAGCACAGAGTATTCAATTTTGCCTGACATAATACCAGAAAAAGTTTCCACTCTGTATACAATTTTGCTCTTTTGGTGCTCACATTTTATACTGAAAAGTGTATGACTTTTTTTGTACAATATGCTTAATACTCCACTAAGCTTAAGCTCCCAATATGATCCGAATATCAACATTTCAAGACCTCAACAAGTAAAATCTAATCATCCAGTTTTTTAATGCCTTTATGTGCGTGCTTATTAGGATGGTTTTGACAGGAATGTAAACATGCCCACTTAACCGTGTGGATTAAAGGTGTAAAGGCCTTTACGCACCAGGGGCTTGACAAATAAACAACACGTAAATGTTAGTTGCAGCACTATTTCAAAAAGAGTGTTAAGTTTTGCAGAGCCAGAGAAGAGTCCAGCAGTCTGTTTGAGGTAAATTGTTGTATAGCCTAGGCTGATCAGAGTTTGCCGCCTTTTTTTGAAGTACAGAGCCTCGCTGTTGTTGCACGCTATAGTGTACACTTTGAATATGTACACGTGGTGTGAAAGTCTTAAAAATATTCATGACAAAAACATGTTAAGAAATATATTGGCATGCAAATTAATCACACACAAAAATACCCCAGTGTGATAAGGCCTTAGGACAGCAAAGAGAGCAGGTTAAAATCACATGCAAAGATTTTACGGATATCAGTTTTTCCCCAGCAATGCCTACAAACTATCACGGAACATGACTTGTGAATTTGCCTTGCTATTTGAGATGGATTAAGGATATCTGCTGCAGTTAATTAATGCAAACCAAACCCTTCTTGCTGGAGCTTTAAATGAAAAGCCTTTCACCAGTGACCTACTGGAGGACTGCTCGCAACTTTGTAAATACTGACAGTAAAACAACTACAGGAAGTGCAGCCTTAGTCACCAAGGTTAGCGACTGTTCTTACTACTCATCATCAATATATGGACATTTATCAGTTTTTCTTTAAGTTGATTAGCTTATTGCGAGGGAGTAAAGGTAAAAGAAGATGCAGAGGATGCAGATACAGAGATTGAGTTCGATGGAACCTCCAAATCACGGAGAAATGAGCTTCACCTTTTGCCACGATGCCGTATGGCCACTCTGCTTGTTGCTCACACTATGGCATGGTGCACATATCACATACAGCTGAAGCAATTAGTTGATTAATATATTATTCAATTGAAAGAAATTGAATCAGCAGCAATTCTGATAATTGATTAAATGTCAGTTATTTAATCAAGCAAAAATGGCAAATAGTCAAATAGTATCTGTTTGAAATAAGTTATTTTCAATTGCATAGTGTGGGTTTTTGTCAAAACATCGACATTTGATGACACAACATTTGTGATGGGCTTTTTACGACTAAACCAATAAAAAAGTATCGACAACGAAAATACCATTAGTTGCAGTCCTAATCCCTACCTTATGAAATCTTATGAGATGTGCTTGCTAGGCAAGGCAATTGCAAACTATTCCGCAACTGCACTCCTGACACTTTTTATCCAGTATTACATTTTAAATCCAGTTAAATTTTTCATGGAAACAAAACACTCTTACAGGTTTTTAATAAGGTTTACTCCTTCTTTGGTCCACAAAAAAACATATGTATTAAAGATTTTATTTTTAAGACACCAATCAGAGCCAATGGAAGAATTTCCTCAAGAAATCTATACTCCCTGGCTCTCTTAGTAGAATTGAGCAGGGTTAGTAGCACCCTAGTTTTCTTGTCAAAGGTTGGACACGGGTGAGTCCATGGATCAGGCAACTGTTGAAGGCCAAAACGGAAAAACACTGAACCTTGGAAAACCACTTGAGACATAACCATATTGAACCATGTCCTTTTCATTTCAGCATCAGAGTGTACAACAACGAATGTTCCACCTGAACTACTGCTTCAACCTTCACACTATCATGGCTTACACTTTGTCTGCTAAATCATTTAGATAGCCTCATTCAGAACATATCTTCTCCCCAGCCGATATGCCTTCCAGTCGCTGGTGTAATGAGAGTTCGATGTAGACAAACTTCCTAGGTACACAGGGTGAAATACGGTAAGTTAGGCCCAGGGTAGCTCGACAAAACACAGAGGCAGCGTGCCCTGTAGGTGTATTTTAGACTCCTTTCCAATTAAAAATGAAAATATATAAATGAAGGGGAATAAAAAATATAAAGTAATTAGAGTTTATTAAAATGCACAGTGGTGTACTGGGATGAGTTTGGGCACGTAAGAACAAGAGCAGAAGTAGTTAGATTGTTTTTTGAAATAAATTCAGGCACAAGTAAGTGGAGTGCATAACACCTTCAGCTATTGCACAGACTATGCTTGAAGCATGATTCACAGCTGAATTAAGGCTGGTAAATGCACAGCACAGAGCGGGGAATGGGGGAATTAGATGCATTATATCAAGTATGCTTGCAGGGCAATTCATAAATTTGTGGGACCATCTTCTTGCAGAAATGGTTGGAGGGGAATACCTAATGAATATGAAATTACAAAGCAATGGTTCTCAAAAGAGCAAGCAGTGGGACTTGACCTCAACCTCACATTAATTGAGCAAGCACACATGTGAACACACATATGCAGACACACATTTTCACACTGTGCATATTATATAGATGTTTAAATATAAATGCATTTATGCATGCTTATGAATTTACATCATCTCTACGGGCACACAAACAGGTACATGATTGAAATAACAAGCATCAAAACACAGTGCAAAGAAGAAACGGTTGCGTTTTCTAAAATACGATTTGTGAACTGAGGTTGTCATGAATACTTGCACATAGAGTGCAAATATTACGCAGCAAAAAAGCAGCTTTACTGTTTTTTTGGCACCAGAAACAGGTTGCACCTATATTTATGAAAAAATAGCTCGCACCAAAAGTCAAACTGTATTACTTCTTTCAACCTTAACAAAGGCAGCCTAGAACAGATCCACTCCTTGTGTTCTTTCCTTTCACAATAAAAGCCCTAGACATATAATCTTCATAGGCAAATATATAAAATTGTTTTGTCATTTATTTGTCAAATCCACTGTGTGTAAAGGTTGTTAAGAGGTCTATCATGAAAAACAGCATAGACTACAGCCTGATTTTTAAGGTCAATACCAATAAAGTAATTTGGCTGAATTAATTTAATTTTTGATTAAAATATTTTTTTTTCATTTTCAAATTCTTTTCAATACTAAATGGTACCTTGATAGATACGTTTTTGAATCCACGCCACTAAATCCATATGTTAAAATTTAAATAAATAATTGAATATGTATCAACAATAACTTAGTTCATCAGTCAATTAGGATCAAACTACAGTGTTGAATACTGTTTTCTCTGCAGCCTCTTAATCTTCTGCAGCCTAAAAACTGTAGTTTTCTGTCAATGAAAGTTTTGCCACACCGTGACTTTAGGGCAGAAGGAAGATTTTCCAGTTTTGTTGTTTCTTAGTCATCTCCGACTCTGTCAGTGGCCATGGTGTGTCGAGGAGTGCAGCTGCAGCCTACCAGTAAGCTATGCTGTGTCTCCTGAAGGTGTTTTCCCTGTTCTGAAACTCCATCAATTAATACGGACCAGTGCTGTGAATTCCACTCTCCCAAGGGAAGGGCCTCCAACAGTGAAGACAAAAGCAGGGCAAAATACCCCATGGGGAAACCACACACACACACACACACACACACACACACACACACACACACACACACACACACACACACACACACACACACACACACACACACACACACACACACACACACACAAAGTAGCATACCCGTGTACAGAGAACTAGTGTGCAAATGTGTACACACAAATGCTCAAGTAAAACAGATAAATTCACACTGCAGGCTACAAAAAAATCATACAAAATTAAATAAACTTGCTTAACTTTGTTTACATCTATTTATCTCTGCAATGCCACATTATTCTTACATGAATCATCTGTCATTTTCTCTGTGGCTGTCATTCTTTGGTTGCCCTATCTATCAGGTAACACAGTCTGCAGACAGCTGTCCTGGGTATGAGCTATATCCTGTCATCATAATGTAGAAGATGGATGGGCAGAGAGCTTGCATCCAATAGAAAATGGCAGTAACTAACATGACACTAAACCTTCCACATGCCAGCGTCTACTGTTGACGTTTTGCGTCATAGCGCCGTGTCTTTCTTTCCCTTTATCCATCAATCCAATGCCATGCTACACACACTGTAGGCTTAAAGTGAAACACCAGTGCGATGTCGATAGCTCCAGTGGGGCTGTCATGGGACAGATCGACCTCAAAATGGGCGACATGTTCATCTGTCTGAGGTGCACACTAGCACTGGCCCAAAGGTCTACCACATATATTGAACAGCACCCTATAAAAACACACATGTCTGGTACATGCTGAATTACACACAACCACACAAGACACGATATGTGCTCCATCTACTGCTGTTTGGGTCATTTCCTGGGGCTGATAAAGTTTGTTCATTACCTTGACAGAGAGAGGAGATGTAATCACACCAGATTGTAAAATCTGTGCCAGACCAATCCCTTACGAATGACTATTAGTTGATTAGAAACCATTCTTTACTATCAGAAGCCAACTCCCACAGTGACGGCTTATATTGGATCCCTAATAAAGTCTCAGTCTAAAGTTCAGATAATATGCACTGCGCTGGGTTCTTGTATATTACACACCATTTCTCTTGATTGTTATTTTATTGGCATCCAATTAGAGGAATTAGGACAGTGCTATGGCTGGCTTATCAGATAGCAACACTGTAAAGTCAACCATGGAAACGTTCCTAATGGTAGTGTAATTGGGAAATTTCTATTGCGCGTATTTTATATTTCACACATAATGCGATTTGTGCAGCAATGTTCTGTAGGTGGATGTTGTGTAATTACTCAAGCATAGCCAATTAAGTGAAAAGCCACCATGCAGGACATGTTTCACTGATGAAAATGCCACAGTTTTTTGTCTTTTATCAGATATTGTTAGGATGTGAAATTACAGTTGTATGAACAATGAATGTTTGAATGTGTTTGCATTTATCGGTGAGTATTTGTGTTTGTCTTTTAACTGCACATACGCACACACGCACATATACACACACACTGATTTGTTTCCCTTCCTTCTTTCATAACTACTTTACTATGCCTGTCCAACCCATGTGGTTTTATAAAGGTAGAAAAGTGCCAGTGGAACCAATCACAAGACAAGCGCTTGTAATTGCTGATTGTATATTCCGTTCTTTTACCCCGCACCCTCGTTGTTTCATGAGAACACATGAGCTCCTTTCTCAGGAGCGTTAAGCTCCTAGACCAGCGCTCTGATTTAATGTATCTTATTCTTGCCAGCACACTGGCAGGAAATTAACATCTTTTAATTTTCCATATTAAATTTCACATGTTCAACCTTGAAGTTAATTAAAAACATTAGACACAAGAGAGCTATCCCACTTGCTATTGCTAGTGAAGCACTGTGAGGGGATACAGTAAGGCTACCTGACACATGCACAAACCTACACACTCTTAGATTTGATACAAGGGACCAACTGGCAGCATGCTGTTGCTTTAGGCAGGTAATAATTTCAACCAATGGCGTCACATAAGATATAGATTTAAAAAGGCAAGGCCTCTACTAGGAAGGTCTGAGTGCTGCTCTCCCAGGAGAATTGTTTCCAGGGCCATAAAATGGTTGTTGCTCATGAGTTTTAAAAGTGGCAATAGACCTAAAATCAATAAATAATTTGGCTTTGTTGTTGCAGGGACTATTGGTATGAATTGCTTATAAGTGAGCATGCAGTATACAGCGATTCTGTCCCTTTTTAATATAGAATATTCAATAGTTTTGATATTAAGAATTTAAAGACTTAGCGCACCGACTGCCAAACATCTAGATCAGGGATATTTAACTAAAATAAAAAGTCCAGTTAGAGAAAATATCCTCATGTAAAAGTCCAGAATAATCACAATAATATCTAGCTTGCCCTATAATTACTGCTGTATATACTGAAGTAGCTTAAATAATGTCTCAACAATATTTATTGCCAGTTTTCAAATTGAACTGGAATTATTAACAGTACATACTTTTATAATAAATAAATATTCTTCTCTCATTTCATGTAAAATAAGGGCTGGATAAAAATAAAAAAACATAACAGCTGCAGCTTTAAATTCAATTAATTCCGGTGTTAAGTGATTACAACAAAAAAAGCCACGATAATATATTCTTTACACAGTCTAAAAAGAGAAAAAATTGTGTGCAAGGAACATATCGGTGGTTATTGAAACCACTTGTGTCCAGCGCTATTCCCCTCTCCGTTATCATTGTTGTGAATCTCTTAGGATTCTGGTGTATCGATCACATTGGGCTCATATGTCGTTTATTTTCTGTGTATTCATTTCGGATGTGACGTTAACAGGATATAACATTAATCGAGGTGAAGAGCTTCTTGTTGGAGGGTTTATGTGAGCAGCAACATAAGTCTTAAAAGCCAAACGGGCTGAGCCTTAATTGTTTTAATCCCTCATCAGGTAGGCTGCTAGCCATTCTATACGTGTGTACTTCTCACTTAGTGCAACCTAATAAGAACATTGTTTTTGTACGTTTGCTCAAAACATTTGTGCTTTGAAGCGTAGTGGCTCTTCACACTCCCCCTTTCAATAATCGCCACGGTCTCTGATAACATGAGACATACTGGTGTTGAACAGCCTGTGGGGAAATTAAACATACAAGAGTCCGCGCATTCTTGGTTGAAGGCTCTGGTTTTGCTGACTAGACTTCTCTTCTAGGAGCACGCCATGTGAAATAACTTATCTGACTCACGTACTTCTCCCACTATTCAGTCTCTCGCCACATCTCTGCTCCAATCACATCAGCAGCCATCCGCAAAAAACCCTGGTAATAACTTTGAATGTTTACAGATAATTTTAAGGTTTTTGTTTATTAATGTTTATCAAGCACTGTTTGCTTTTAAATCTAAAAATAAACAAATTTTGTCATTTAAATCCAATTATCTTCTGTTGAACTACCCATACAGAACGGTAACTATTTTTCGGAGTTTATAATGAGACCACCTGAATTGAATACACATAAGACAGAAAACTGCCTTCGACCATTAGCATACCAGTTTAAAACGACACATGCTGATGGCAATTAGTGTGTCAGTGTAAAACCAGTGGCATGTTGCATATAACTGGCATAATGCTATGCATACAGTATAAAAATACGTAATGGCATATGCTCTGAAATCAAAACTCAAATACCCGGCAACATATTAAGAAGGCTTGAGACACTTTCTTGTTGATGTTTTTAAAATAGTTTCATTCAGTGAAAAAACAGAATTGTGGTAAAAAGCCAATATCAGTGACAATTTATCAGCATCAAAGAAGAAGCGACATTGTTCTAACTGATCTCTAATCCTTTACCGATACTATGAGTACCTGCCTTCATTCTTTGACCTGACACAATGACCATAACTGTTACATTAAGTTAAGTAATTTCCACACTACACACATTAGTGTGTATCCAGTTAGCTGCCTCTAAATTTGAGTCTCTATTTCATGGTATTAACCCGTGGACCTCTGTAGGCTATTGGTAATGTGCAGCCTCTGGCATGTAATGTGTAATTGTGGTGTGTGGAGAAACCCACTGACCTCAAGTAACAGCCCTATTAATGGCTTATCTCCAGCTGAGGCAGCCATAAGGGTAGACCTCAGCTAGCAGACCCATCCATGAATGCTTCTTAAGTAGGTCTGAAACACACACACAGATGTATGGGCAGGCATTACTCATGTGTGAAATCATGTAGAAATCTATGCCTGTACTCACATGCACACGTCCTGATTCAACCTCAACCATAAACAAAATCATACACACAAACAGCCTTCACATCACAGATCTTACCTTCTTATCGTTCTTCATTAGCAGCCATATTAAAACATGTCATGCCCAAACCCAAGTAATGAGCCATCACAGTAGAAATCGAGTTCATACTCCCCTGAACGATAAAAGAGAGATGCAGTCGTCAGGCCCTCAGTGAAAAAAGTTTTCTGCCAATAAATATTCATTGAATTATTTTTACTAATTGATTTCTAATTCAATTGCTGAGACCTCTGAAACAGCTTCTCCAGTGTAACTGCAATTCTTTCTGTAAGAACTAGCTGTTAATAAAAACCAGAGCACATTAGCGATTATCGTTGAGGAACTAAAGATGTGACTATCATTTTCCACAATTGACTAATAGCTCATTCCCCATAAAAGACCATTAAAAAAGATTAACAGACCAACTAATACCCTTATGACAGATTAGGTGCCAAATCGACTAAGACAGAGCAGGGGTATTACATTCAAAGCTTTGAGGAGTACAGGTATAAAGACAAAGAGAGAGGATGGATGTACTGTATTCACCATCTTTGGCTTTTAGTTGCTTTTATTTGACTATGACTCTGTGTAATTTGCATAAAGACCTGTGCTCTCAAGAGCTCCGACAGTCTGGCTTCAGGGCAGCTCATTTCATGAAGACTGCACTCCTGGAAGTCACAGAGGGACTCTGCTGAGCTGAGCTGAGAGCAACTTCATCCTCCTCCCTATTCTTCCCACACTGCAGGCTGTAAGCCAACAGGGTATGCTCCCGTTCACTGCAACATGGATGTCTTAGGGTCTTCATGCTTAGGGTTTGCCTCCTGTTGAGAGGGCTGTTGCTTGCAGCTAACAGAGAGCATGCCTTTCCACGGCACAGGACCTCTGCAATGGAGTCCCTCTAGGCTTTGCCGTATGCCTCCTTTTCTTTGCCCTTTTTATTTTTGCAAAAACACTTCAGATCTGTCATCACCTCTCATGGTTTATGCTCTGTTGCAATTCCTATTACAGTCAACCGTTCCCTTCTTTTCCTGCTCTGACATTCAGGTTAAGGCGTATCTCCTTTTACCTGGATGATGTCTAGTCCTGGATTCATGGCAGCTGGTTCCCCTTGAGTATTTGGTAAACATTGCTGTTCCCTCATGGCACATACTTCCTGTGTAAGACCTCTTTATTATCAATCCCTTCCTCCCCTTCCCTCCCTGCGAAACCGACTCCAGACAGTCAGCTGCCTTATAAGACCAACATCACAGCCAAAGTGCCATCCCGTCAATTTACTCTGTACAACATCTATCGATCCATTTCTCACAAAAGCACAGTTCCTTGTCCAAGCTCTTACTGTCTCCTTACTAGATTATACAGCTCCCTGCTGACAGGAAATCACCCACAATGTTGTAATTCCAAGTGTTGTAAATGCAAAAGATGTTCATAACCAACAAACAAGACAATAAGGGGACGATGACGCATTGTTGTTCTGATTTGTGTGTCAGCTGTGTGTGTGTGTATATATATATATGTTTTTTTTATTTTATTCTAATTAAAATATTTGTATGCTCTTTGTCTGTGTAGCGTGAATACAACACTGTGTTGTAAATTGACAAATAAAAGAACCTTGTAACCTTGTTAATGCTTGCATAACTAATGGCATTCCCATCAGTTTCATATGTACTTGATAATGAGATGGAGAACATGGTAAATATTATACCTGCTTAACATCAGCATGTTAGAACTGCCGATTATCATGCAAATATTACAATTTAGCTCAAATACTGCTGTTATTACAGCCTCACAGATCTGTCTTCTTCAATATTTAACAATCTTTCCCAAACCTTAACTAATTGATTTGAGTTGTCTAAACATAACCATACAAAAATGAATCAAGCTTGAGTTGCCAGGAATCATACTGTAAAATAAATAAAATACTTTGACAGTGAACACATTCTGTTCAATTTCCTTGTTTATGACCTTGTTATGAATATGTTGTGTATTTCCTAATGAAAGTATATGGAATATTTTTTTAAGTTGAAAATGTAGCTTTCTGGGCATGTAAAGATGAACATGTGTGTATGTCATCACTGGCTGTGGCTTCCCGTCACACTTCAGTAGGCTGGAGGCGACCAGCTCACCAGCTGACATCTTTTACATTGTGATTCATCATGTTGCATGCCACTAGCCTGCTCTGGCCCATCACAGTGCAGCAACCAGGCTGATGCGACGCTAACTACGACATTTGTTAGATAAAGAATGATGAACGATAGAGAAACAAAAACAGAGAGGCATTCTCAAACACACGCACACATGCATAGGACCTCTGCGACAGTATGACAAAACAAAGACATCGTGCGTAAACCCATACATAAAACATGCTGGGTTTTGGTTTATGATGAGTTGAATGTGAAAAGGTAGTTCACTTAGAAAGACAATGAATCGATATATTATTAAGTTTCCCCTCACCATCTCTGGGTGTCACACACACACACACACACACACACACACACACTGTGCGCTGACATTTCGATGAAGCAATAAAGCCTTGTTCCTCCAGCTGGCATCTGCAAACTCAGTGGGGAGGAGAGGTGTCTCATATCAGTTGTTAAGACCGATCATATGCACAGCACAGCACATACACACACACACACACACTCACACAGGCATGGGCATGTGTCACACATATGCAGCAGGCACATAGGTGCAAGTGCACATGCAGGAACACAAGTAAATATCACACATTGCTACACAGATAGCCAATTTACGCTGGATTTGAGCCAATGTTTTCATCTCACGTCTCCTTGAACTCGCCTACTGTTTTTGGAAAAGCATTTGGAGAGGAAGTGGGTATTTTTAGAAAGTCAATGTGCTGCATGTTTGTGTTTTCTCTCCCTGGTGGATAAATTTGCTTTCACTCCAACTATACATATGAAGAATGCTCACAGATGCGAGAATATGTGCATCTCTTAAGTGCACAAACAGAAGGAAAACAGACATGCACACACAGTTGCGCACACACACACAGAGAGACAACCTCACAAACACAGCAGGACACAACGCAACCTCTCCATCAAGCCACACTAAAGGGACATGTAGCTCTTTAGGCAAGGTCACTCATTCATCATCTAAATCTCTCCCCGAGTCACCCACACACTCAAGACCACACACACACACACACACACACACACACACACACACACACACACACACACACACACACACACACACACACACACACACACACACACACACACACACACACACACACACACAGACAAACACACACACACACCCTATTCCAAGTCTCCATGTTGTTATGTGCTGTTATCTTCATCAGCCCTAAGGAGCAGGGGCAGCGTAGAAAAGCTGCTCCACTCCTTTGGGTCAACTTTTCTAATGCTTTCACCAAAGCGACAGCTGTAGGTAGGGAGTTCGAGAGAAAACCGAGAGAGAGAGAGATAGAGAGAGAACACGGAGAGGGAGAGAGACTAATGCATGAGACAGATATTTCGCCCTGAGGACAGTAATATCAATTTAAAGTTCACCACAGCAGCGGCTCACTGTATTGTGTTGCAGATCTTCTCTGGCAATGCAATCTGTCAGCTCCTTTCAGGTGTCACTTTATGCTCTATACGATGATTTCAGTGTATTGGGAGTGCTGCTATATGTATTTATGTATGTATATATAATGTATGTATGTCATTTTTTAATCATATAGACCTTGTGACACCAAAAGCTTTCAAAGTGACATATATTTGTGTGTTTGACAGTCCTGCAGCAGAGACGAGTACAACAAAAATGAGCTCAGTAAGAGAATGGATTTAATTAATGTCTTTAATTGAAAATTAATTACCATTCATTGGAGTGGTACAATGCTCCCCCTTCCTCTCCCCCTCTGTACCATGAAAGGAGAGAAAATGAGATGCCACATTACAGCGGTTTAGCCATGCCCCCCCATTGATATGACAGGACTCATTAAAGCACGCAGCCATGTGTGTGTATGTGTGTGTGTGTGTGCGTGTGCATGTGCATGTGTGTGTGTGTCAGACAAATTGACCAGTATTATATTCTACTCCAACAATAGAGGAGGATGATCTCAATTTCTATTGAAGTTATTGTTTCCATGTTCATGTCATTGTTATAATTACTGGCATTATTGATTGGTATATTGATTTTGACCAGATTTTTAATAAAATTGCTTGTAATTTGATGTTAGCATCCAGAGAGTAACAAAGGTGCAACAAAGGTCCCTGGCTGGATTTGAACCACAGACATTGTGATTACATGATACAGAATTTTGACCCATATGGGCCCCCTGAAAAAAACTTGCTGCTGTTTGATTACTTATATAATTGATCGTTTTTCAATGAAATCATATTTCTAAATATCGTGATACACAATTATGTTGTCTAAATTGATAATAACAAGCACATAACTAAAATTTCAAACTATTTTCTTATTCTGATTACTTTGTATTTTTGGGCATGCATGTAAACATAATCAGTGTAACATTTATGCATTTTTTCTGGTTTACTTGAAGAAGTTATGTTCATTTTTCACTTAAGTTCTTAATACATGATAAAATACTCCTTACTTTTCATTGCCAAGTGTTAAATTTACACAGGAGACTTCATCAACAATCAATCTGCTGATTGTTTTCTTGGATAATCAATAATCCATTTGGTCCATACAACGCCAGAAAATAGTGAAAATGAAAAACAATTTGTCTTACATCTTCCAATGTCTTGTTTTGTCAGAGCATCAATTTAAAACTCAAAGTTCTTTTTTCTGCCGATCAACTAATTGATTAAACAAATAATAATTTATAATCAAAGTGTAACTTTGGGAGTAAATCTTTTTATCCAATAATCCTTTTCTCCGGAGAAAGTTCATTCTTAAGATGCCACAAAATGTGAGAACATATTTGGGAATATCGCTGAATACAGTAAGCACTTGCACAAAAAACATTATATCTTGTATAGTTAAGTTCAGTTGCCAACACAAACCAGAAGGTAACCCCACTTTATACACATTAAGATTCAAAGCAGTTGATCAAGATGTGACTCAGAGAGCTGAGATTATGATCCAATAAACTGATCATTATTTATACAGTCGTGTCTAAATACACCACAAGAGTGCAAAGAAATTATATTTGGAGGAATAAAAAATATGTCTCCTCTTGCTGTTAAAGCTTTATAAGACAGTTTTTTAAGAAAATACTGAATGATGATAACGCACACCACATACACCAATATCCCATTATATAATATATTGTTAGGAAACAGCATGTGGTGATTATTCGTCCCTGCTTAGTTTTGATGTATTTTATTCCATTTGACAATTTAATACATAGAACCAAATTACATTTGATTTGAAATGAAATTAGGTTGCATAACGCTCTGTATTTTTAAATTTGTAAATAGCTTTGGCACTGATGTCCAAATACTGAATGTTAAATGATGTTCTCCATGGATTAGATAGATTTGTTTAATCGCCCTAAACATGTAAATAAGCTTTAGCTGTTGACGTCTGTGGTTGAAGGCTCAGAGAGACATTTGATTCGCAAAATTAGAATGGATGCAGATTTTGCAGACTGAGAGACATCTCATGCTGTAGAGGCAATGGCCAAGTCTGTGACGCTAACATGTGGGGTTAGGTTTCTCTCAGTGGGAGGTAGGACTAATAGGATGATGATCTATGTAGGTGATATTGTCGGATGACAAACAAAGCATAATGAAACAATTAGATGCAGGTGCTTTGATGGAATGAAGAAAGGTAAAGGGAAAAAAAAAGACTCAAGGCTGGAATGTGAGAGAGAGAGAGATCATGGTAGACAAACAGACCTGGTGACATTAGTCAATATGTACTGTTTTCTCATTTTGATGTATGACTCTAAAGACTTTATGAAAACCCTGTTCAGTCCTTACTGGGTGTTACCCTCCATAAAAAAAAAATGCAGAGTTGTATGGTGGGAGAATATTGACAGTTTGAGTATAAATCCATGAGTTTGAAGGCAACAATCATTTCCTCCTCTATTGCAACAATTGACAGGCAAAGAATCCCAGTGTATTCACAACTTTCACATTTTAAAGTTATTTACCAGGAATATGAAGCAATGCAGCTCTGGATTACATCACATTTCACTGTAGAAGAAGTTGAGCTCAGTGCCAACACAGTTGTGTCATTTAAATGAAGGAGGGGGCTGCGTTTTTTCATTTTGACAATTTATTTGACATCAAAATTGCAACTTTAAAGCCACTGGCTGATGATGGCAAAAGTATAAATCTGCAATGCAGGTGCAGATCTACATTTAAACAAAATGTATATTCCGAAAAAATAAATAGTACATTTTGAAGCCCCTATTGCACCTTTCATCTTAAGTTGCAATACTGCAAGATCCACTCTGGGCTCAGCCCTGTATACAACAAAAATGTAATATTACTCCCAACTGCTTATCTCTACAAATATGTCAGGTACAATAAAGTCCCAGTCTGTCTTGTGAATGTTAACAAAAGGGTTGTCCCATCACCAAAACTATAAAGACAGGTTAAGGAACTGCTTTCACTCCCAAAATTAATGAATTATATAGTAACCAATGCTCCGCGAGAAAACAAGCTAGCAATATTTCCACCCAGGCCTACTTTACACTAAAATAATTTATGATAAATGCTTATTTTCCTGTTGCAAGTAAAACTTTTAATTGCATATACATATAATTGTTATTATGTGGTCAGAAAGTGACTTTCTATAGACATTCAGACCATTCGGGTAAGCTTGCATACTACAGCATTTTCCTTTTGAACAGAGGATCTCTAGAGTTATCCCTTCATCAGAACTCCTAGACCAACTTAGACAGGAGCAATTCAAATTAATGAGCAGTGTCATGCCCTAACATGAAACACTATGAAAAGAGATTTCATCATTTTACACAGCAGCCTTGCTGCCCTCACAGTCCATCATCGTCACTCGGCAGTCTGATAAAAAAGATGAAAAGAGTAAACTGTTTGAGTGATTAGGTTGTACCTGTCTTCAGGCTTGTACAGCAAACACCCTCTTTTACACAGTACACTGTATGTACACGCTCTCACACACACATGGACAATCACACACCCTGAGAGTGATGAACCTTGTCAAGTAAGACAATGACGTATTAGTATTTGTGAATTTGGAGAGCAGATATTAATACAACAGCAGTTTTAAAATACCACGTTTGTGGAACACAGGCCTTTAAAAAAAGCTCAAATGCACATTTTCACGTTTGTCAGTATGTCAATGTTAATCTTTTTCTTTAATTGTCAATTTTAGAAAATGTTTTTAATCCATGCAGCCATCCAGGATAACATCTTTTTATAGGATATGCTCATGATTAAAATGACATTTTACTTTGGTATGTTCTTGGCATACATATTCATGCTTACTCCCTGTGTGTACTGGATGTCCCAGTTATGCAAACTGTACAGTTGAAGTACATCTCACTTTTTTTGCAGTGCTTTAATTAGTCTGAAAATCATGTTTTTTATACAAAACGGAACCGAGGCAAGTCACCTGGGTTAATATGACATATTTTGGTCTCTTGTTTTGTCTCTGTGTTTTTTCAATCGGTAAAAGAGACTGAAATATGTGGGTGTAGGTATAGTCAGAGCCTGCCTCTTCCTGGACTCATTCTGGGGGTCTAAACATGGGAATATTCTGCAAAACGTGAAATAACACCTTTGGCCATTAAGGTATCTTCTCTCATATGAAGAGGTTCAACATTTGAGTGTGAGATGCAGAAAATCAGAAGGTCCATGCACACAGACACACAAACTCACACATTAGGGGCTGCAGCAGCAGCGGTGACAAGCTTGTTAGGGAGGCGGGTGACAAACGAGCCAGAGCACATTGTCCTGGCATTAGAGATGAGCAGAGGTGTGAAAATGTCACCACAAATAGCCCCTGGTCACCAAATGTCACCTTTCCATTCTACTCCACACCCCTCCCTTCCTCTTACTCTGTTCTTGTTTCACCTCCTTCTTATCTGCCTCTCCCTCTGTTTTCTTTTCACCTCTTTCACCAAACACTGTTCTTTTCCTCCGTGTCCTCTTCTGCTCCCTTCTCATCTGTCGACACTGCACTCCTTTTTCATCTCCTCAAAAGGGCAGAGAGGGGAAGAGTAACAAAGTAATATAGCAAATGTTTTCTTAACTCTGCTCCTCTCGTCTCTTCCCTTCCCTCATTTCTATCCTCCACTTATTTTCCCTTTTTCGCCCTTCTTTTCTCAAGTCCATCTATTCATCTGCACATGAATTTATCAATCCATCCATATTCTATCAGCTTATCTGGGTCTATTTTCAACTATTTCCTTTCTGTCTAGATATCTTCCAGACATCCCCAGTCCACCCAGGAGATGAAGTCCGGTGTCAGATCAGGGATTCCATTCTGTCCCTTAAAGCCCACCCCCCTAAAGCTACAATTAAATGTCTAAGAGCAAAGATCCAAACTGTCAATTACATAAATAACACTTGAATATATATACATATGACATACACATGACATATATATATATATGTATATATAATCTTTAATTATTACTGTCCATGGGAAATATCCTATGGACAGTAATAATTAAAGAATCCCAGAAAAACATTCAGCCCTGTTCTGCTATTCTTTGCTTTCAACAGAAGTCTCTCAATTAGGATTCAGGTGAGAAGGTGATTCCTTATCAAGCCCCATATCACGAGTTTGGCTCCAGAGCCAACACCTTAAATATATCTATCATGCTGTTAGCAGCCATACTTGGAGACAAGCAAAGTGAATGGGCACTGCACCATTAAGAACAATAAAAGGAATATACCTGGAATAAGACTGAGCTTGGAAGTAACAATGAAATCAAAAAAGACTACTTAGGCATTGTCATATACTGCTCATATCAAAAACTTTGACCTTGCCGCTGGTAACTGACATAGGGTGATGTAAAGCATGTTTTATGATCATGTCAGTGTTGGGGCTAAGTTTGATTTAGCATTTAAATGACACTATTGCACTAAGTGCATTTTGAAGTTGTTAAATGATGTAAGGTCATACCCACTGGATACCATGTGGTGCAGTACTCTAAAGTTAATAAACCATCTCAAAACATTACATTTGTGCCCCTCTAGCTATCTCAATACTAACCTAGCAGTATGTTTCTTGCCCCTGGCAGAGGTTTCAGGGTCCTTGATGTAACCCCAGTGACTGCTTGCTAAACTGAGCTTTTAATGAATATAGAATAATTTCTTTTTCCTCCCCTCACTTGTGGGTTTGCCTTGAGTGTCCCTACCAGGAACATTAAGGGGGATCCCAACAACATTGTCTCTAAGGTCACTGAGACTTGCTCACACATCCAGATTACATCTTATGGCTACAGTTTTATGCTATGAGATTTAAGTCTGGAAACCCTGGCACAAGCACTGAATCAACCTGGTAAGACACATACTGAACTAGTCAGCATATATTCAGATGAAAACATGACTTGCCGACTCTTCAGCCTCACAAAAACTGTTAAAACAACTAAGCCAAAAGGCAAAATTAAGCATAGCTGAATACCTTATTTCTCATCTCAGATCTCACCAGACACAAATCCTAATGAGCTCATCCGATCGAGAGGGGAACAGGTTCATTTTGATGGTTCTGTGCAAGAAGTAAGTGTGAATCATCTATTGCATGGCACATATGAAATGTCCTCTCTCCATTTTCCACACACCCCCCTGCAGAAAGGCAGCCATGAGATCAAACCCCTCCTGCAGTGTGTGAGGCCCGTGGCTAACAGGTCATCTTTCCTTGTGAAGCACTGATTACTGAATCTCCATATCTTTCCACTGAAATGATGAAAGGGGCTGTACTTTGCCATGATCAGATCACAGGAACGCTCATTATAGCCGCGGTAAGATAGGCTTGATTAATGACGGCATTGAGACAAACCGGCCTCAGTCATCAGACTGGAAGACCACATCCTCGAACACTGGGAGGGAGGAACTTACACCCCACTGCGTACATACATGCTGCAGTCATTTTTTCATTAAGCCTTTATTTTTCAAGATACAAGATTGATGTGATAGATTGTGAAAAATGGGGGAGAGAGCCCATAAAGCAACCATTAAAGGACTATATTTTCTGTGTTTTCCTCCACCAGAGCAGAGCAGAGAGCAGTCAAAAGAGACAGATGGTTGGCAAAACGCAAAGAGCGAGGAATGAGTGTGTCTTGATGTGAAATGGATGGAAGGATTGATCGAACGGACTGAAAAAACTTCCAGAAAAATGGGAAGGGAGTGATAATAACTTCATAGCTGGTAGACGTAACAGTTATTGGAGTGCATATGGCAGTATACGGCTGTGGGAGTGTGTGGGCCTGAATGCGTGTCCCTACATTTAAAAATACACTTTAGTACTCTCTTGTTACCACTTTCAAGAGACTAAACACTCTCTCATGCAGAATATTGTAGCCAGGATTATCAATAAGGCAATATTGATTGATTGGAGTTGGCAGGTTTATTCTCTACGACAAAACACACATCAAGCTGTCACATTCATCTTTCAGAATGAGCATGAGTGTTGTTTGTGCGTTTCTCCGTGTATTTATACGTACAGTGTTCTTGTATTAGCAGCACATTATGCAGAGCTTATCGGGGTTATTTGCTTAAAGAGTGTCAAATTGACTGATCAGCCATTGATGGACAGGATGGGAGCATACTGACTCGCCAGTGTCAGCTATCGATAAGTGGATCGATCATGTTGAGAGCAGCCTGAGAGAGCTTGTGTATTGACACATAACCTATCGAGTACTCTGATGAATTAGACTGTTTAAGCGCTGTTTTTATAGAAGGGAAGAGCAAAAAAAACACATTGACAGGCAACCACATGCATATGTTTGAAATACAATGTCAGAAATGTTTGGTATTTTGGATGAAAACACTTCTTGTTTTCACCAGAACTGATTAGCAAACTGCTGTCACCCTCAAGTGATGCTTTCACAGAGCTGCAGAGAGACAGCCTAATTATCAAATTTGGATTTAATTAAGCAACGGGTCTGAAAGTGTGGGTGTGAGTCTGTGGGTGAAAGGCCAAGAAAAAGACAGAAATGATGACCTTTAACTTTACTTTATTCTAAACTTGCACCAGTGGAGAGTAATTATAAATAAGAGTCGTGCAACTATGTGCAACTATTTAAGGAGATTACTCTTTTGACTATAAATGGCATTTTCAATATTTTGTGCTTGGTATCTTAATATATTTGATCTGCTTTAGTCAAATATTTATTCCTAATATGGCTAAGCTAATTGCGTCTTGCCAATAAACATTGTCTGCAAAGAACCCCATTCTAACAGGTTAGCAGGATATGTTAGTTTTAAGACATAATATTGAAAATCGTATTCTGAATATAACTTTGGGACTGGAAGTTCAATAATGAATTCAAAAGAAGAATTTAAAAAAACAGTGCATGCTTTTATTTTATTTTATTTAAATAATCCAGAACTGCTCTTAGATCTTGCCATTTCCATCTCAAATATATTGTATTACTGGAACCCCTGAGTGAAAGCCATAATTGTGTTAGTTTTGCATTATATCACAGAATAAATTTGATGTAAATGACATTTGGTGTTATGCTTTATATTGTTTCTCATGTTTGTTGAGCTTTACTGTTGGTGGCTTGTTTGACTCTTGGACAGTCTTAAAATCACCACTGTGCTCCTAATTATGGTAAAAGAGAGAAGGTATACACACATAGTCATGCATGTAGACCATGACCGCATACATCTTTATTGGGATGGACTGCTCGATAATGACTATTTTTTATGTGTGTTTGTCTGTACATTTTCTAGCCTGAATGGAATATTGAAAATGTTCCTTCGAGACAGTAAACTAAGATCAGATAGCACTACAACACAGTGTCCAAGGAATATCGTCAACCTCGTTCTTGCTTTCCTCTCTGACTCTACAGGACATAAAACAATCTTTTAAAATGAGCACTAGATTTGGTTGTGAGTTTGTCTATGTAATACTAGTATGAGCATGTAGATGCATTGGTTTGGGGTTTTTGGCTGGCAGCTATATGGTGGCTAATTCCAGCTTTAGATAAAGTGAATAACTATGGAGGCAATCAATAAAGAGCAGAGCAGGGAAGAGAAGGATGGGATATAAGCCGTTGGCTTATTGACTTGTCAAGTGTCGCCATCAACACATACAGCCTTTTGAGTGTAAGTGTGTGTGTGTGTGGGTGTGTGTGTGTGTGTGTGTGTGTGTGTGTGTGTGTGTGTGTGTGTGTGTGTGTGTGTGTGTGTGTGTGTGTGTGTGTGTGTGTGTGTGTGGGGGGGGGGGGGGGCTGAGTGTATGTAATTACTCTATAGTGTCTCTATCTCTTTGTCCTGGTCTGACAGCTAATTAGTTTTGCTGTCTCAAGAGTAAACTTAATAAAGGGGAAAATGAGGGAATCAGTGGATCCAGCTATTTTCATATTCAGCTGTTACAGCCCAACACTCTGTGTCTATAGCATGCTGTGCAGCAGTGGCAGAAAACAGAACTTGCTTCTTTACACACTGACTTTGTCTGCACAATATCAGCAATATGCCAGTTAGCATCATGAATCATGAAATACAGTAGATTAACACACAAGGATTTAAACATTCTGCTTTCATAGTTGGTTCTATGATCTTCTATCATTGAAAAACTCAAAATAAAGTTCATATTACAAAGAAACCCTCTTGGAGAAAGATGCACTGTGCAGTCTGAGGACTATAATAAAGAAGAATATAAATAATACACTAAATATAATACATTTACTTAGATAAAATAGTGTCATGATCTTGGTTTTGGTTTAGTTCCCTGCCTCCTGTGTGTACTGTTTTTTTCACTTCCAGTTTTTGCGGTCTTCCCTGCTTTTTTTCTGATCCCTGATTGGATCCACCTGTGTCTAATCACCCACACCTCCCCAGTGTATTGAGTCTTTGTTCGTCTTTGTCCCTCGTTTCAACTGTTGCAGTTATTTCCTTGCGTAAATGTTCCAGTTTTCTGTGAACTCTGCAGGATTCTCTCGACCCTGTTTTGCCACATCCCTGCCTGAATTGTTTTCCCTGACGTAACTCCTGTGTACCAAACCTGTTTCTGATAAGCCATTTTCCTGTGGTTCCTCCAGTCGGAAGAAATAGTCATTTTTTTGGCAATATTATTGTCAAAATAATGACTCCAGAATTGTTATTTTTAGCGAGGCATATTGGGTTGTTGTTTCTGTGTTCAAAGTAAGTGAAACAAGACTGAAGTAAAACCTTTAACTGAGTTTGTAGTAAATTCTGCTTTATTATTCAGAAACATACAGGCTAACAAAAAACACTGCCTCTACTTTTAGGCTTCTTACTCATGTCACTGAATATACTGACTAGAAACAGAAGCCCGATTAGGTTCACACTCTGGAGTCACGGTTCAGGGCAATCTGCTACAACCGAAAAAAGAAAAAAAAATGCATACGGATCCATTTATTTTCATTTATTTCGCACAGACAGTAGTGCAAAACAAAAGAGTGAGACAAACAAAGTAAAAGGTTAACTTCCCTGATGCTGTTACATAAGCTTTTGAAGCAAAAGAAAAAAACAGTTCTTTGGAGATAAATGCCTGGTATTTTGGGGTAATTCAAGTTTTCCAAATAGAAAGTTATGACATTATCTTGTCATTAGCAAAAGTTCAACCTCAAATGAAGCCATTGGTTTCTGACTGATGTATTGTCAGTCTGGTTTGCCTAATCTTTGTGAGGGGGGTCCACCACATAAATAATGCACCAGAGAGATATTTTATTTACCAATTACATCCTTTCCCGATTACAGTTTACTGATGTTTTGGTAAAAGAAAGGCCCATATATTTACAGTACAGTAAGTAGGTTATCTGTTAGTGTCAGCAAGCTGGCACAAGTTTCCTCTTCTTCCCTGGAGGTGATTGCACATTTTCATCCACTTAAATCCAACAGGAAATAGTAAGGAATAGCACACCTGCAAGACGGAGTCTCTAAAATATGTTTCCCTGAGTTTAAAGGCAATGAGATCGTGGAAAATGGTTATGCCCCGAGAGTGTGTATGTGTCTGATGGATCATCATAGCCTCAGGCACACGTACACATGAATGCATTCTCCCTCTCTCACACACAAAAATGCACACACAGAATAAATAGGATAGAAAGAATGAGCCATGAGAGGGACCCAGGGAGAGATATTAGCTGCATCCTTCCACCCCCTACCTGTCTCACCAAATATGATGTGGCCATATAAAGACAGTCTGCAGCAGCAGGAGAGGACTGCTGAAGTACAGACTTTTCATAGGCTGAAGTAATGGGCAGGAGAGAGGGAGCCGGAAAAACAGAAAGAGGGGAAAATCTAGATAGGGTGTTAGTGAGAGCAAGAAAGTGTTAGTGAAACCTTGTGTGCATGTGCAAGAAAGAGAGGTAATAATGGCATGATAGGACATAAGGAGAGAGAAAGAAGGAGTGCAAGAGATGAGGGAGAGAGAGAGCAGTCCTAATAGCTGAGGGTAAAACCTGCAATCTACCATTCTGTCTGATCTCAGCTATCCTATGAGTCAAGCCAGGAAAGCTTTGAGATGCTCCATGCACATTAACCTCTACTCATCCTCCACCCACACTCCTCCTTTGCTTCATCCCTCGTTCTCTTCCTACCCACATTAAAGTGAGCGCTCCAAACATGCTGACATCAAGAGCATAATAACTGACATTTAGGTTCATATTTTCTTCATTTATACATACATAACATATGATAACCATCTCCAAAGGCACATGTGAACACAAGAGGAACAACCAATGCCCAATTCTTAACCCATCTAGAAATATTAGTTTATTTTTAATACTTTTACATTTTTTGTAAAATATATACACAATTGCATAAACACAGGTTGACAGATACAACTATTTCTATTAACAATTGTAAATGTGTATGTTACAATAAAAAAGCAGCTCACAGCAGTATGAAATGTTTTAACTTCATCTTCCCCCTCATTCCTCTGACCTTCAGTTATTTTAAGTACTTCCCCTTCCAATGATAATATTTCTAATATTCAGACAACTGTTATTATTGTTACAATTTGTATACTATCATAAGTGAAAGCATTTTAAAGATAATTGGGCACTTTAAAAAGAATAAGGGGTTCAATTCAAGGTTTGTCTCTCACAGAGACAGGGCCAATCCCTGGTGGTACATGTTTTATTACTGAGTTCCATGTTTTGGTAGATTTTCTTCTTGTTGAAATATCTCTCAGTTGGAGGATGTGAATATTTCACTAATACTGTATGATGACTGTATGGGTGGCATTGCCTTGACCAATTTCAAGAACAGGCTTTAAGGCAGTTGACATTAACTTGTATTTTGATACTTCCTCATGCAGCTTTCATATGAAGAAGTGAATGTTAAACATTGATATTGCAAGTAAAAATTAGCCAACACATCAAACGTATCTCTGGTTCTGCTCAATGGATTTTATACCTTTTTTTATATATTGTCCATCACGAGTTTGACATGTTATTGGAGTGCAATGCTAAATGTTTGGAGTAATCTTTTTTAATGAGACGTAAGCTAGATGAAAAGACTTATAGCACTCTCATGGCTATATGCTAAACATGAAGCTATGGCCATCAGTCAGTGAGCTCTGATTACCACAAAGAGTGGAAACAAGCAGTAACAGCAAGCCAAGCTCTCTCCAAATGTAAAATCCACCAACTATGACCTTGAAAAATTGATTTCAAGTTTTTTCATTAGTGATATCTAGAAGGTAGTATGTAGTGTCACATATCTGCGCAATGAGGGTTGTGGAGGCCATTTGACTGTGTATTCTCTGGTTTTATTAAGACAGTGATCCTTCCAGAACATTCATTTGACCATAATCGTTCTATACCCTAACCAGGTGTTTTAGTTGCCTGACCTTAGCCATACCTCAACCACAGGGGCAGCAGCTCACAGAACACTGATATAAGTTGTTTTTTTTAAATAGGGCACTAACAAACAACCTGCTTTGTTGTTTGTTTTTCAAGAACTTGTTCATATAAAATGAAAGCATCTGTATTATGTACACAGATGGGGTAGTATGAAGATTTTATTATTTGGCTAATCCTAACACTTCATAAAAGGATCAAGATCAGCCTCCAGGGCTTTTAAGAGAGAGGTCATGATTAATTTATACAAGTCTGACATATCAGGAAAGACAGATCTGCCCAAAATGGAACAGCCATTACTTTGGCACTTAAATTGATCTAGTTTTAAGATACACTCATCACCAAATTGACAGAGGGGCATATCTTCTTATTTATCTCAAAAGCTGATAAAAAACAATATCCTGCTTCACTTCAAGGATGACAAGTATAGAGAATTTCAATTTAGAAACATATCAATTCAGATTAAAAATCGATCCTATGAATTGAAAGGGCCAGTTCATTCAAATACCCCCCAAGCCCAAAAAATTCTGACTGAAAGGTGCCCTCTGGAGTTTTCTTTTAAACAAGCAAAAGTTATTTTTACATTCAGTTTTCCTAACCGAAAAGCATTGCATGTATCCTTGAAGTCTAACAAATGTGCTTCCTTGTAAACTGCAAAGCCGTTTTTAAAAATATATCTTCAATCCAGAAACCATGTTTAGTAGATGGCACTCTTCTTCCCCTGTATGAACGTATACCAGGAGGAGCGAGGGGGCCGACGCCGAACACCAGGCCGAATACAGAGCGCCACAGAGCGGACTGATTTCACCTGCATGCGTCTTTGTGAACAAGACGAACTAAAAAGAAAGTGTAGGCTGGCCATCAGAAAAACAGCTCAATGGCACTGCTAGGAACCGAAAAACTCCACAGGGACCTTTAACCCTGGTGGTATTTAGCCATGGCCCTTGTTTTATTGAGCTGGGCTGAGTTTGAGATATCCATGTCTGAGATTAGGCCCATCATACCTAGGGATGCCCCCGAAACTCGATTCTAAAGGCAATAGTAAATACCCTGAGTATCGATGAGGTCCAGAGTTAACGGTTCTGCTGTTGGTACTTTAGAAGTTATGGAGTGAGATCTCTTTGCAAAAAAGCTGCGTTTCAAACCTCCTTTCTCAGTCACTCAGTCCTTGCACGAGGGGTGGAGCATGAGACACACATCATTGCAGACAGAAGAAAAAGATTGAAATTGTGGCTACATTTTACTCCAGTAGGCTGAGAACTCTCGTTGTCACAAATGCAATAAAACCGCTCACAAGTAAGGGAGGTAATGCCAGCAATTTATCACAACATTTGGCCAACAAGCAGAACATAAATGTGCACCGCCGGCCCCAGACCTAGTCCATTCACGCCAGCAGCTATAGGGCAGACGACACAGGAGAGGGTGACAGAGTGTCATAGGGCAGTTACCCAGTTTATTGTCAAAGGCCTGCACCTCTTCTCAACAGTGGAGTCAAAGGGATTTAGGTTACAACTATCAAGTCTGTCAGGGTATATTGAGTTGTTTAATACATAGTTATTCATAAGGGGAGCAGCTGTGTGGATTAATCAAAAGGAACCCAACCGATAAGAGTACTAGTACTGATTAATCCTAACGATATCCATCCCTATTCATACCAATACAATGGATGTAAATGGAAATTAGTTTGAGCTGCTCAAAGCATTGGAAGTTTACATTTGAAAAACTCCGCAGCAACTCATCTTTCCAGAAACAATGTCCTGATTATTCAGGATAATCTACAAAACTAGCTGCCAACAGTTTTCACTGGAAATATTTGAATAGAAAGTTAGTCACAGATTTTCTGCTCCTCCCTCAACTCCCAAACACTTAAACTGCAAGGTCAGATAATAGCGCATCACCACAATAATGCCAATTATACAACGCAAAGCGGAATAGAAAGGGAGAATCACTATCTGCACTTGTATATACCTGTACTCTTTTATTAGCCAAATATAATGTTCAAAACATTCAAGTAGCAGCATCTTATATTACGCCAGTGCTGATGGTCACTCTCACCGGTTAAAATAAAGAACACTATATTGGCTGCTCAGAAAACTAATGGGGGATTACAGTAAGAACTCGATGTGAGAACAGTAACTTTTGTGTTTCTGTAGACTTGTCCTTCACCGTCTCAACATCCCTCTCAGTCAAATATACTTGTGTACAAGGCCGAGCAATGACATTTGGTTTCTACAAACATTAAACAATTTAAAATGACATTGTGTCTGGGAGAAGATCAGCAGGTAAAAATGTTATCTGTAAACTGATCCACGTCTCCACCAGTCCTCTGGAGGGGCTGATTGTCTGTAATTCTGTCTGAACACCTTGTAATCAGGGTTAATATACAGTATACCAGGTATTGCTATACTGTACATTTCTTCTCTATAATAGCAGTGTGAGGGATTCCACTGTCCACTGTGAAGTGGAATTTGTGCTTGGACGTAAAAGCACAGGAAATATTTCACTTGTTTAATACTTTTCTTTTCCAGAGAATGAATATTCCAAGATTTAGTTACGGTTTATTTTCAAGGTTTGTAGAAACATAGCTCTTCATATTTACGATTGCTTAATTGTTACCGGTGTCAAACATGCTATCGGCTGATGACAAGAGCTGATCAGAAGACATGAAAGGAGGACAGATTTTATCATCCGATAGCATCACAACCATGCAAGATGCAGCCTCAAAACATAACAGATGTAGTTTTATGCATTGCACGATGGTCTCTAGTTATACTTAATATGCAATGTTGTTAAGAATAGTTAAAGTTACTGTGATGATCTTTTTACCATCAAAATCGACACAAAATGAAAGTGCTTTGTCGTAACTTTAAATAAAATATCTAAAATATAAATAGAAGGCTTCAAATAGACCTGATAACGATCACAGGCCCCCAAAAACCAGATCGGCAACCCTTCAATCATAGTGCTCAGGATATCAGTCAGTCCATTTCTAAACAGCGCGGTTGTCTATCATTTTTACAGGACTGCACTGGAAGCAGAGTCCTGCAAGGACATCAGACAAACCGAGGAAAATTTGGAATCATGAGTGGGAGAGTGAGTGGGAGCGGCCAAAGCACTTTGGTTAGTACAGGTTTGAATGTATGTAAGGAACAGCATATGCCACGTAATTATATTAAAATACTTATCAAGAAGAAGAGAAAAAAGCCCTGAGACAAAAAGATAAGGAAGGAAATCATCCAGCCAGCCTTTTTATCTCACAGAACTCACAGCTCCTTAACAATTACACTACGATTGCACCAACTGCTGGGTAAATACATCGGGGTCACTGATAAAAATAGGATACAGGGATGCACTGATTGGGAAATTTTACACTGATACCGATTTTTTGCAAACAATTTGACTGACAGTCGATGCTGTTGTAGTAATTGTTGTTTTTTATTTCCCTTTTATAAAAAGAAATCTTAAAAAAATAAATAAACTAGTTTTAAGTTATTCAGCATTTCATTCCACTATCTTTGAATGAGCACAAATTCAATCACACAATTTTATTAAACAACCTTTAATATAACCTTATTTAAAATGTAAAATATTATTTTTGGGGGGGAAAAAAGTTTCAAAAGCATTTTTAGCCTGCTATACAACTGCTACCCAATAGGGGGCATTTCAAATTTGGATAAAAAGGGAAAGGGAACAGACAAAAAAAAAATCACTTGATCACAAGATCCTGTCCTCATTTGCTATGGTGTGGAATGCAATTTAATGTCGAATAACAAAATAATGATAGCCACTCATATTTTGATATAAAACATATCCCTCCTTGCATCAATTCTGTTGGTTCCCACAAGTCCTGCAGACGTAATAGATAGCGAAAGAGGAAAACTGTTTTGTAATTGAAATGCTGAGCAGAGTGTTAACTGGATCTATAGAGTTTCATTTAATTTGTAATGTTTTTAAATGAATCTGAAAAGGTCAGGTAGCAAAAATCTCACAGCACTGTCCCGATTGATCCCCCTCTCAGTCCATCTATTGTGAAAGTGGAAAATACTTGTAGGTTGAACACCGAAACCTTAATTGACGTTTTTTCTGGCAGGAACACTTTGCCATAGTATTTTATGTTGTGATTGAGCGTGACCATAAGGTAGGCAGGGAGCTTTAAATGTATGGCTTTTCCATTATAGATAAGAGCCACAGAGAGACAGAGAGAAGCTGCATAGAGCATGTCCTTGATTTAGCGGCATCGATCCCTATCTGCTCTCTAGCCTCTTTCATTTGCTATGTGTAAACGTCTGTCTGTCTGTGTGTGTGTGTGTGTGTGTGTGTGTGTGTGTGGGGTTGGGGGGCAACCCTATGGCTATGCAGAACTCAGGCAGAGATAAGGTTATCAGAACACACCTAACTGATATGATTGGCATGGTGACAGGAGGCCCCTTAGGGGTTGATTTACCACAAACACACACACACACACACACACACACACACACACACACACACACACACACACACACACACACACACACACACACACACACACACTGACCTTAACTAAGTTTAATCTTTTGTTTATCCCCGTCACAAATGGAGGCAATATCTGCATGAAACACCACAGAGACGTCAAACAGCCAATGCAGACTTCAAAAGAAGCTGCTTATTATTTTCCAGCAAGTGAACTATCGCTTTTGATAACAATACTCCCAAGGGAGACAAAGACAGAAAAGGGAGGGGGGGAAGGAAACAAGGAAAGACAGAGAAAAATAAGGAGGAAAAGGATAAAGACATGGGTTTGAAAAGCAGGGGTGCCTCTGCCTCACCGAGATAGCTAAACCAGAGCAGCAAAAACAAAGTTGTGCAGACCGACAGTGCCACAGAGAGATGGATCTGTAAAGCAACGCTGGGACGAGAGATACAGGGAAGGCAACAAGATTGAGGAAGGGATGTGGAGACAAACAGATAGGAAGAAGCGAGAGAGAGAGAGTGAGAAGAAGGAAGGGAGAGATTGATAGGTCCTCGATAAACACAACCAGAGGCAGCCAGAAAAAATGTACAGTTAGAGAGAGAGTGAGGCTATGGACACACACGAAAACGCAAAGTTTACTCTCCACCGAGTTTCCTGCTGCGTCCTTCTGAAGTTGAGATAAAAGCACTGTATAAAAGTAGGTGGATCTGTATTGTTTAAATCAGAAGTAGAAGAGAAGAGAAGAAGAAGAAGCCACTGACGTTTTGTTGACTGATATAAATCTATCAGCGACTGCAAAGTCAGATGGTTTTACACACATACAGGAAAAATACAGTGAGGGCAATGAGATGAAGGCAACGATGAAGGGAGAAGGACAGATTATGGGACGGAGGAAGGCAGGATGGAGGGAGGGAGAGAGAGATGGATTGGTCTTACTTGAGGAGACTCGGAGGAACAGATGAATCTATGTGATGCATGATGGAAGCCGGTCGGATAAGACAACCAATCACAGGCTTTGGTCTAAATGGGATAACCAATCATGGGCCTTGGCCGGCATCATCATTCCCCATTTCAGATAAGTCCCCAGCACATCGTGTCTATCTTCTACCCCACAGCACGATGCAAGCTGTCCTGTGTGTATGTGTGTGTGTGTGTGTGCATTTTCATATGTGTGTTTTGTAATATATGTGTATCTGTGTGGTCGCCTCTGGCTTTTTTCTGATTCCAATGTATCCATCTTAGATATCCATATATGTGAGAGTCCTGGTGTGGCAGTGAATCTTTTTATTGCTCTGTTATTGCTACACAGAGAAGCACTGAGCAGGCAAAACACAGCAGTACATTGTTTAACTCAAGTTTGCAAAGTTTTGGATAATGCAACCGCAATCTCAGTCAAGTGCCCTGAGGGTGAGGGTCAAATAGATCGGCCACCGATCATTATCGGCCAATATTTGTTCAAAATAGTTTGATCGGTGGTCGCTATAAAGGTCGATCAGAAGAGCTGATCTGATGATGCAAAACATGCAAGCAGATTTCTCTACGTGCCACTAATAAAGCTTCACTGGTGTTGTGAGTTTCAGTACTGTTATGTATGAAAGGAACGGAAACAGAATTGGGGGACATTGGTAGTCGGAGAGACTGTCACTGAAAAAAACCCAGTATGTTGCACATGTTGCCTGCCAATAAACTGTTGTCAATTCATGATACTTTCCTATCTCTTAATTTTAATACTTTATATATGTTAGTAAGAATAGTTAAATAAATAAATGAGCAATGCTACAAGGTAATTAAAAAGCTTCAAATGGATCCTGTGATTGGTGATCGATATCAGTGGACACTGCTTTCAGCGATCAGCCCCAGAAATCCCCTTTCCCCGAAGCACACTTAAAATATAATGTCCTTTGATGCATTCAGCTGTCCATCTTAACAAGTAGATTAAGCTCCTAAATCTGCCAAAATGTTGGAATGTTTTGCGTCATTGTTGTTGTGAAGTCTCGTTCCCACATTGCTGCAAATAAGTTTGGTGATTTAATCTTTGCACAAAACGAATGATGGCAAAACTTTGAAAATAATATCCAAAATTGTAATTAACTGCTCTTACCGTTTAAGGTTCTTCTCTGCCAGCAGAAATATTTCACTGATTTTGTGATTCTTTATCACATTGACCTTCTTCTTTGATTTTTTTTCGGCCGTGGACACATTCCAACACAAATGTCAGGGAGTCATGCTAGTTTAAAAGTGATTTAAAATGACCTGGTATAAAATAATTATCAAAACAACATATCACTTTGCACACAAAACTGCAAAATTTCTAACTTGACAGCAATAGGGTATGTGTGTGTATGTGTGTGTTTGAGAGACAGAGAGAGATACATTGTATGACACTGTATTTATGGGAGGTGTGAAGGTCAAAGCATTGGGATTTGCTGTAATTGTGGGAGACGTTTTAATTAAAGCGTTTTGAGAAGGTTTGCGAGGGGTTACAGCCTGTGGGGTGCAGACTGATCCTACTGTCACAGAAACTAGCACAGACTGACGTGTGTGTTTGTGTGTGCGTGTGTGTGTGTACATGACTGTGTGTACTCACGCATATCAACGTGGGGAGACAGACAGCTAGAGTCCCCTGGCACTGTTGTGACAAGCTTGTTTGAAATTGTCCAAAATAGATTTTTTATTCTTTTGCCTCTCTATCTCCTAATTGCTTTTTTTGCCAGTATATTTTCCTGCTCTCCCTCCCTCCACCAAGACCTCCTTCCCCCTTCTAAAAAAAACAGCACGCTTAGTTTCCAGAAGACAAATTGCCTCTCATTTTAAGTCAGGTAAACATTTTGGTGGGGTTTGTTGTGCTATTTATAAGCCAACAGAGGGCTGTGGCATAAAGTCGTTTCAGAGAAAACTCAGCTTCCACAGCTCGACTTCAAAGTAAGCTAACTCTACAGGTAAGGTTCTGACTCCAAAAGCCAGAAAAGTGATTGCTTAAAATGTAAATAGAACTTCATGCATATAAAGGTGGAATAATATATATATATCTCAAATGGATGTAATTATATCATTTTTTGAAGAATCTATAGACTTGCAAACCCCTCTATGAGGCGTATCTTGGCACTACTGAACAAATGAAAAAATTGCAATGACGATGGAGATAGATGAAAAGTTAAGGTCGCATCAAAGTTATACAATTAATCCGTAAAGAAACTGTATTTAATGTAGATCTGATCATCTTAGTAATGACAGAATAGGCACTGATCCCTGCCCGACACACAGACATTGACATCCCTCGAGACATGTCGCTTAAGTGTGGCTAAAAAAGCATAATGGTTTATTACCATTTTCTTAGACCAGGCATCAGGTGTTGCAAATATTTCATTTTACAACTAATTATTCAACTTTTCCATTTCTTCTGGATGAATAAAGCGCTTTTTTATGAATGCAAACTACAGCTTTGCATCTTTTCCCAGTGTAAATGATATATGGTATTGATGCATCACAGTTTACTTTACCTTTCATATGTGCCTGATCTCTGGATCACTGGAGGCCAGGACTGAGTTTAGCTCCAAATGGTTCCCTTATCACAGTCACCAGCATTACAGCAATCATTCACTAGTCATGGCAGTAGAGTGTTTCAGTGTGTGTGTGTGTGTGTGTGTGTGTGTTTGCACCGTACTGTATGTGCAGGCAGGGTGTGTGCTCGTGTGTACTGTGTTGCAGCTTTGTTCTTGGCTTGTGTCCTCACTATGTGCTGCAGTATTGATTCTTGATGGCCAGAGGCTGGCTGCCTATTGATCCGACTGCTTCCATAAACATGTTGAGATGACTTATGGTGTGTGTATGGTGTGGTATGTTTGTGTGTGTTTGTGTATGTGCGCATGACATTAAAACAGTACGACAGTACCAGGATGATGGGATGATTGATCTTGAGGGTGGACAGGCTCATAAAATACCAGTCTAATTTTACTATCAAATAGTGTGGCATTGTACAAACAAGCTCAATGGCACACCAGGGAAATAAAAGCTTTGACCATTTAGCCAAAGCAGAGCATCTCATTAAGAGCATCAGTCAAAAGCCGGGGAGAGGAGACCGTCTTTATATCAGATAGTGCTGGCGTAAGCACTTCACTGCAGATTCCTTTCAACCACATCTGAAGGCCAAGGTGATGAATCTAAACCACTGAGCTGGATAGACAAAAAGATGTGTGTGTCTCTGTGTGTTGTTGTTTTTTTGTGATGTGTTTTCTGTATGTTGTCAGGCTGGCGACTACACCCTTATAAAGATGACATATGAGGAAGCAGTAAGGTTTTACTACTGCAATGTTTCCCCCACCATTATATTGGGGGAAGGACTTTTAGACCACACGTCAACAACACACAGAGACACACATCAATAATTACCAACAGGAAATTATTGATTTCATTCTTTATTCTTTAAAAAATGTATAAACATCTAGATATTAAGAAATCAGCTTTACATTTAAGGTTGAAATAATGTCTCTATCATGTTTTTCTGAATGTTGTGCTGTTATTTAAAAAAAGGTTTGGAGTTGCTGAAAAAGAGAATCCTGAAAACGATTGATACATTTCAATTAAGGACATCTATGACTACATACAGACTCAAAATCAAGCATTTAAGCACTGTATTAATTTGGAGAATTACATACGTTAAAATCACATATTTATACCTTGAAATAGCTATTCAGCTATGATAGTCAGAATAGAGTATAGAGGAAACTACAAAATACACAGAGTGGGTGTTGAGTTTGGGAGAAAAATAAAAAGGACACACATTAAAAACCTATCAAAAGAATTATCCCTGCCATATTTCCAGGGAATGGCTAAAATGGGTGCAAATTAATGTTTGAAAATGCCAATTTCCACCTTTAAATTAGAATCTAAGAAAAGCGAAATGACTGGAGATGTAGCCTAATGAACCTGCCTGGAAGAGGATATTAGCATACTGCTTTCACACATAGTAAGTAGGACATGAGTTAAAACACTTTTCCAAGGATCAAAGTTGCAGAGCTTCCGTGGATAGATGGGTCACCAAGTCTCCAATGAGCATGTAAAGTTTGCTTAACGACACTGAAACTTGGTCAGATGACACATATCGTAAATAGAGGTCACGACTGGTTCAAAAAAGAAGGAGGGCGCTCATCAAGCAAAGAACTTAATCCCCAGCGAAACACTGTGCTGGATATTTAAGATTGTAGGGAACTGTGACTCTTGTTTGCAGTTTGAACTAGGTTGAGGTTTATTCTTCCAGGAAAACAACAATTCGCACATAAAGTTTACTGGCAAGAGAATATTTCTTGTAATGAATTTCCCAGTTCTCATCAAACCAAAATCAAAGAGCGAAGACGAGATTATTTTAAAATAACAGTAATGCAGGAATAGTCTATGATGACATATTTATTCAATATAGCAAATCAATCTGCAGTGAAACTTTGGTTAATCCTTGAAGTTGAAACATTAAAGCAACAAAAAAAACAAATTCTTAAAATATTTGAAAAACTAAATCATTTTTATTCAGTATTTTTACACATTTTGAGTGCCTGTGTGAGTTTGTGCTTTAGTGTGTGTGTGTGTGTGTGTGTGTGTGTGTGTGTGTGTGTGTGTGTGTGTGTGTGTGTGTGTGTGTGTGTGTGTGTGTGTGTGTGTGTGTGTTGGTGTTTACCTGTTCGGGCCTCGGGTGGTAGGTACATATTTAAAGAGCTCCTCACAGGAGGGAGTATTGGGGAGAGATATGATCTGAGCAGGTCTCACAGTGTGACACCATTCTAGCTACTGCTCTGTGTGCATGCTGGGTATGTGCATATGCGCATGCATTTAGGCATATATGTGTGCTCGCATGTGGCTGTGTGTCTATGCGTTTGAATATTTATCTGAGTGTTAGTGTGTCACACCAAGGGAAATTATGCTGATTGCCTCAATGAAGGAGGCATAAATCATATCCTCCACTGTAATCATCTACAGCAGTTTATGTTTGCAATAAATCTTCTTATCACAACTGTGCTGTAGTATCTTACAAATCAGACTGTGACACCTGTTTCACTTCAAGGGGGACTACACATAATACAGCCGTGTTCAAACTGTGATATTTCACACTTAAATAATCATCTTTTTGTGGTTGACGTACTGTGTAGAGACTACAAGTATGTGGCTGCAGGGCCATTTTCAGCACTGGGGGAAAAAATCAATATAACAGTGAGAGTATTAATGAAAGTTTGAGCGTCTGCTTCAGACTATTGTTGATCAGATGGCCTAATCAGAAATGCTGGGTCTATCCAAGTAGAATAGTATTCCTCACACCAGGAAAATCTACCCAGATATTTACACATGGATAACTGACAGACTGAACATCTGTTCACGGATGCCAAGATTGAACTGGCTTAATACGAGAAGACAACTGTTCCCTTCCTAGTTGCAGGGGAAGCATGGATTTTGAACATAAGCTCACATCTTAAAAAAATACTAGTTTGGTTTATAGCAATGTTTATAATTGACTTGAAATGTATACTATAGACCCTTTTTTCCATTAGTCAACATGATGCTGTACTTTTGTAGGCAGAGTGTAGGTGGAGGCAGATAAATTGTCAGTTAAACACATCAGTTAACGCTGGCGAGCAAGTTTTGTTAGCTTGTTTTTTTTATAACGGCTGAAGGAAATACAAGTGGCTCACAATATGTACAGTCACTTACTCTCTGGCACCATAAGTGTAACTCAAGGAAGTTAACATCAACCAATGGTGTAATATTAGCTGACCCCTACGCCGCTGACAGACTACTTCACTGGGAGGAGAGCAGATGGATTTCCCGTCTACTCTCCTCCAGGCAAGATGGTCTCCCGGTGGAGAGGAGTGAGGCAGAAGGACGGAAACCCAGTGGTGCCGCTGGCCACCAGCCCATCGTTTGGCTCATTTACTGTTACCAGTGTAACCTTAGCATGAAAGCATGGTGTAATTAGCAAGGTAGCTGGCAAACTAGCCAGCCGCTAAATAAGTAAAATTAAACAACTTCATGCTTCATCAACACATTATTGTCACAGAAAAGGAAAGCACATAGCAGTCACTAGATAAATGACAACTTTTGTTTGGTGAATCATCTGTAACCAGTGGTGCATGACAGCATGGCGGAATTAGCAGGCTAGCTAAGTAGTCAGCCGTCCACTAGTTAGCTTGTTACTTCACCATGCTTTGATTTCAGTGAAATTATAGCAATGTTTGAGCTGTTACACACAGAGACAGCTTCAATGTGCTCCAGCCTTGAGAACATCCATGCATGTGTTCATACTGTACATGCATACATAAATATTATGGGTATACATATAAATAGATCCCATTCTCTCTGCTTCCATTTTCCACTCACCCCTTTGTCTCTTTATACTGTCTCCCTCATCCACTATTCATCCAGGATTGTTTCTCCAAGATACTCCAATCTCACAAATACAGAACTTTTCCAAAAAACAAAAACTTCTTTCTCCCCCTCCAGAAAGAGGAAAAGCCCTGTATCATGGGGATTGTAGTTGCCAATACCACACTGGTTGTGATGCACACAGTAGATGTAGGAGAACATTTGCACTTAGTGTGCGTAGGTTCTGTAAAAAACAGAGCTAGCCTTACTTGGGGCTCAGGGAGACAGTAAGCAAGTGATGCAATTATGGGATCTGACATTTAAACACCCACCCTTGTTTTAACATTCACACATACACACACCATTTGTATGCAATCTCTCTTTAAAACGAAGGATTGACATATTCGCCTGGAAGAGGAACAACAAAGACATGGAGTCATGCCTCTTCCCACACACACTCGTTGTATGGAAGCCATTTGTGCTTTACAACAATACAGAGTGTTTCTGAGTGAGCAGATTAGCCTGTCTGTGTGTGCTTGCGTGTGTGTGTACTGTATGTGTATACATGTGTGTCTAAAGCTGTCTGGAGCTCATCCATCTCTGTTTTGTTCCTGGTCTGTTTTAGCCAAACACAGATAGTGAAGCTGGCTGTGGTTAGCAGCTAAATCCTTGCTTTAGGCAACATTATTTCAACTTCACAAACTCTTTAAATGTTTTGCAAATGGCAAATGGATGTTTGCTTTGCATACATACTGAAACAGACTGTTAACTTTGAATAAACCAATCAACAAATAAACATATTTTTTGCAGCTGCAAGGACTCACTTCAAATTCAACCACTTCAACTCCTCAAGGACGCCCTCGTCCGCGGCCCCTTTCCCTTCTCTCAGTTTGACCATGCGCACTAAGTCACTAAACGGAAATATTTGTTTTTTCAGGATTCAGAAAGTCTTCTTTTTTCACAATAGCAGCCTTAACATATAATGGGTCTTGCAGCATTTTAACGGTGAAAGTTACAGGATTAAAAAATGGATAACACCCGACAGGATTAAAAAATGGATAACACCCGACCTTACTCATATATATATATATATATATATATATCCATGCATAACGGAGCACCTGCTTTACTCTGTAGTGCGTCATAACGAACAACAAGTCTCTGCTTCTAAGAAATACCGTTCACTATAGGTGATGAAAGGTCAATCATGAGACTATATTAAATTCAATGATGACCACTTTTTGCTTGCTAGTTTTATTGGTAGTTGCATAAACAATTTCTAACCTAACTGTTCTTTATCTCAGTCTTGATGAGGAAGATGATCATGCATTATGTCATTGCACTATTACTGTAATTTTACTGTACCGTCCCATGTAAATTTTAACTTGCATAAAGCTACAAGTTCAGCCTTTAATAGTGGGAGTAAAACTACATTAACGTCATGCTTTGATACTTGGATATTTAGGATTGAAAGATGGAGCTGTTAGAAAAGAGTAACGAAACCAGTTAGATAGGCTCCAGGCCTCATTCAAGATAAACACAGATGCTCAACATCATAACATCTTCTTCTCCATCCCACACTAGAGGCCTCTAGCTTAACGGCGGTAAACTTTAATGTTTATTGGCAATGCACAAGGTTAGTCTGCAAGTGGGACAGAGGAGCAGAATTAGTACAGCTGCAGCTAAATGACTAAAGGGGTAGGGCTAATTAAAAGTAATAAGTCTTGGTGGCTTGTATATGTTCCGGCCATGCAAGCTACAGATATAATGACCCCTATTTCACAGCTTAGTAGCCTTATTTCATATACTATAAATTAAACCATCATGGTCTTATTGAAACCCAGCTGCCTGAAGACAGATTGAATCACATCCACCTGAACCACAATTCATTTCAGCAGTTTGTTTTAAAACATCACTTTATAGTTTAAAATCCGGCATATATTAAAAGAATTACAGAGCAAGTAAAGTTGTCACCGAATGCTGAACTCTCTGAATTCATCAACCTTTATCCTTTTTTTTATTATACTGTAATTTCATATTCCTCCAGTGGTAACAGATCAGTATTAGAATAATATTAGTGAAGGAGCTGTTTGATTTGTACAGAGGCATATCCTCCTGGCATTTAGAGCCTTTTTTTTTGGCCAGCTCACCCTGTGGCTCCAAAGGTTCTCCACAATAAAGTTTATATTGGATATTTTTTTAAATGTTATAACCATATTCAGAAAACAATATGAAGTAAATGTTTAACCTATCCTGCTAAAAACAAAAACAGAAAAATTGTTCATGTTCTTTTTGTATGTACTTGGGACTTATAGAGCAGTGAATCCCAGTATTCCTTACTGAAAACCATTTATAGGAACAGAAACAGACTACTTAGCTTATCTGCATGGCTTCCGATTATTAGCCTCAAATTACATTTCACCCTGAGTCACCTCTTGGTACTTGTTTATCTCTTCCTTTTCTAAAAGCTGGTTCCTCCTAATTCATTTGCTAGTAATGAAACGAAAGATGGATGAATAGCTCATGCTGAATGTCTGATGGCAGCAGTGATTACATATGAGAAACGACAGGATTTGAAGCTTTTAGACTAATCTAACATTCGTCATATTGCCAAAACAACTCTTTATATGATGTTTAATCCATGTCATGGCTTCATGGACATATTAGAGTTAATAGCACATATGTGATACAGCTGGATCAGAAGATTGTAAATCCCAAATGCTTCACGTTTATAAACACGGTACTTGGTTGCAGCCCTGTCAGTTTATCCCGGCTCTCTAGCAGCAGATGTTCATCTCTTTATGCATGTATGTTTGTGTCCCTCCCTCTGGCTATAACACTCCATAGCAGTGACCCACAGCTCTGCCACCCCCGTCCCACAGTTCGTAAGCACACACTCTTTCGACACACTCACACCCCTTGCAGATTGTGTGACACCCGCACCAATGGCTTCTGACAGGAATGGGGTATAAATGGCCTAAAAGTCAATTGCTAGGTCACTGTCTTCCAGGGGTGTCAGATAACCCTAACTAACTCTCTCACTCTCTCTCTCTGACACACACAGACAAACACACACACTAACGAACTTACTAAAAAACAAGTATGTTCCATTATTCACACAGAATTTACTGTGAAAGTAACTTCTCACTAATATACAGTACAGTAAGCATCACTCCATTTCTACCCAGTCATAGCATTCACCACTTGGTCCAATAGCATCAAAGCACTGTTCCGCATTGCGCTACCCTTCTCTATTTCTATTACAGTTATTTTTGTGTATTGTTATTTTCGTAGAGACAAGACTTTTAGCCTGCCATACCGTTATCCTGCATTGCTCTGTGTATTACTTTTTTTTTTTTTTTTTTAAAAGCCGTAATTCGACTGATAAAATTGGATTCAAATGTCTTAACTGATTATTGGCATCATCTGCATTTAGGGTGCAGACCTGCAAAATTAAGTCTGATTTGTGTCAGACTTAGCTTATTGCCTTCTTTTTTAAAACCATTCCATATTTATAGTGATAGTCATATTCACGACTGTTTTTAAACCAAAACACCCAATATCTAGCATTTCTGCAGAGTCACTCCGGCTATTCTGCACAGTAATTGTATTATTCACATGTAATGCATGCACATTTGCACACTCATGGTGTGCTGAATTCATTCTGTTAAGGTGCCTGTGATGTTCTCAAAGCTTACACTGAATCTCCATATTCTCACGCAACCCTCTGTCTTGCTGTCTCACCAAATTAGCATCTCTCTGCTCTGCATCCAATCAGATTAGTATCTCTGCTCCCTGTGGTAACGTCAGCAGCTTTGACCTGTTCTTCTCCAGTGTGGAGTGTGCTTGGTGGTAGATGAGCCCACGATAGCCAAGGTATATTTCTCTCCCTCTTTGAAGTCAATGAGCTGATGGATCTGATCCATGGAGACTTGCTGTCTGCTAACAGCACACCTCTATGAGTTTGTTTGGTTTTCTCCTGCAGAGGAAAGCGTAGCTCAAGTGGACACGCTGTCAGATTATGTTTTGGAAAACAGGCCAAGGATGCGATGCCGTGCTTGCTCACTCAATCTCTCGTGTGTATTGTCATTCTGTCTCTCCCTCTCTCTCATACACAGACACAGACACACACACACACACACACACACACACACACACACACACACACACACACACACACACACACACACACACACACACACACACACACACACACACACACACACACACACACACACACACACACACACACACACACACACACACACACACGCCAACCACTGTAAGATGTTTCTGTGATGTGTGGTTGCCCTTTCTCTTGAATCACTTCAAAATACACTGGAGAGCACCCACCAGACACTTGTTCTCTGAGTGTCAGTGGATCACTTTTCAGGACTGTTTGACCATGGAAGGAGTTCAAATGTTCATGCATATAGCTTTTTTCTCTCGGAAAGCTCTGTCACTATGCAGTCTGCCAATATGCCACTACAAAGGCAGATGGCATTTAAAGGATTTGGATGTGTGTGTGTGTGTGTGTGTGTGTGTGTGTGTGTGTGTGTGTGTGTGTGTGTGTGTGTGTGTGTGTGTGTGTGTGTGTGTGTGTGTGTGTGTGTGTGTGTGTGTGTGTGTGTGTGCTTGTCCATCCAAATACAGGATCCATCAGGGGTATTTGGGACTCAAATCTGCAATCTCAATTATGAAACCGATGGTCCCTCTGAGTTTCATTGATTGGAGGGAGATAGAGTGATTGGGGGAGAAAAAGGGTTGGTTAGTATTTAATGCCTCCCTTCCCTCCCTACTCAGCCGTCTTCCTCCCTAAAGCTAACTACATCTCTCTGTTGGATCTTTGCATTCTTTCTCATTTCTTTTGTTCACATCAACAGCAGCAGCCTCCTTCTAACACCTAGAATTCACAGATGCAGGAACACACATGTACACAAGCCAGGGGGAAAATGCAGAGCAAGCTGCACTGTGCAGCACTGTATATTATCCACAACCCATTTTCTTAGAGTTTTATGGAGTTACAATAAAGTCTAGTTATTGTGAAAGCAGATAGTCTCCTAGCCCTCATCATAAACTGATTTCTCCTTCACAGAGCTGATGAGGGCAGAACGCTGAGATTGGATAAGGAAAAAGGGAGAGCAGAGGACGTGGTGATGATGTGAAGGGGATACAGAATTTTACAAAGTAGTGTGAGAGCAGGATGAATAGCAACAGAGTGGAAGGATAAGAAGAGGATGGAGGTCAAAGACAGGAGAGTGGTGTGTCCAGGGAATATTTAGAGGAGGGACGGGGGCAAGGGGCTCTGATCAATATGACAATAAAGAGAGGACAGCTAGGGTCTACCCAAGTCAATAGACTTTAAGAGCAGAAGAAAAACACATTGCAGAGAAGATGTTATCATGTCAGGAATGCCTCAAGAAATATTTTTCTATCATCCTCTCTGTCTCAAATATATACACACACCAAAAAAAAAATCACACATATCAATATGACATGCCTAATAGGCCAGGTTCTCTCCCCAAGGCCTATATTACTTATAAATGCCGTCTGCTACATTAACACAATCAGCAGAGTTTCTAGGAAAGACTCTGGCTTGGTTTTTAATCTGTGCCCCACAGCTTGCTAAGAGCAAATACTAGACAACTATTAGCCAACTGCTCGCATGATGTGCACCTATGAAACCTAAAAAGCAGACAAATAGAGCAGAGGTTTTCATTTCAAATGTATTAGAGAGCAGATGTTTTTTCTGCCTCCCGACATACAACCTTTATGTTTTATGATGTGAATATGCCAACTCATGCTGCTTGCAGCAATGCTCTCAGCAGGATTTGCTCCAACTTTCACAACAGTTTGAGAATATTCCAACCGGTGTAGCTACTGGAGTTACTTTAAACTTACATTCTTATTTATTTATTCATCCATTGTTAGCCAGGTGCCATTTAGACATGGCAGTGCTTGATTAACTCTCTTGACCCACTGTGTGCTTTTAGTGGGTTAGGGGTGGGACCCGTATATCTTAATAAACAAATAATTTTGAATAATTTGGTGAGTAAGAAAGCAAAAGCTCAGAAACTGCCGAAAAAAACCTGTGTGGTCGTTTGTGTGCCATTGATAAACAAATAGTTTAACATTTTGGCAACAACACTTATTTGCCTCCTTGCTGAGAGTTAGATGAGAAGATCAATATCACTCTCATATCTGTCCAGTTAATGTGAGGCTATAGCCAGCAACTAGGATAGCTTAGCTTAGCATAAAGACAGGAAATAGGAGGAAACTGATAGCCTGTCCCTGTCAGAAGGCAACAAAATCCTAAAGTCTTGTTGTCACTGTGAGGTTTCTAGGCAACAAGACTCAGGTTTATACTGGGACATAAACCCACATCAAATCTTGCCATTTTTTAATTTTTGTACCAACACAACAAGTGCTGGTAGATGAAATATAAGTATGCGTTTTCCCAAAACATCAAACTATTCCTTTAAATGACAAGCTCCGTTAAGGTGTTTCAGAACAATATTGAACTCTGTGAAACAGTTTAAGATTTAATGTTCAAAAAACAGTAATTCCCATCCCTGTTGTGTTTGTTGTATAAAATCTATGGAGCATAAATCCAAATTAATATCAACACATTTCATCTTGAAATACAAATTGAATGAGTTTTCAAAATTATACATACATACATATATTAGATATATAATCATTTTCCATATATTATATTTTCATTATATTGTTGTATTTCCATTGTATTGTGAAGTACTTTGTATTGCAAATTTGCACAAAATTCATTATATAAATAAAGTTTAAGTTTAATTGTTTGCCATGTTACAATGGTTTATAACTAGTACTAATAATATAAATACAGTTTGTGTTGCTAGAATGATTGGTTCAATTTTACCCAACATCTAAACCAACAGTCAAACATAATGTTCTCTCTTTATTCATCAATTTGGACAATTTCTTCAATGCAGACCCCATTTCAACGTGTCTCAATTTAAAGAATAATATAAATCAGGGAAACCAGATGCTGCGGCAATTAATTAATCCAGGATGTTTTTATCCTATGAAGAAGCAGGCAGAGCTAGTCAAACAGACGCCTACTATTTAATTTGTTCATCAAAGCAAAAAAATTCAAACCGCAAAATGTCAATGCCTTTCCTCTTCTAAATTCTACCTGTGCCCTTAAGTCAAATGTAACAGTTACTGGACGATTGTGATCTTGTTTTACATCAACACTTGTCTTTTTAAAAAAGTTTTTTCATTGATTTGTCACAGGACCACGGTCAGAGTAAACTGACTTATTGCAATTTTATGCTTGTAAAGCACATAAATATTAGGGGGGAAGTAATGAAGATGAACTTCAGGAATGTTTTTTTGTGGCTGAATGTGTTTTAAGCTCACAAGAAATACAAGGGGATACTCAAGTCCAGAAAGTAGGCAGTACTTGAACTAAAATCCAGAGATTATATTTGAATCAGAATTTAGTCATCATGGGGTCCTCTGAAGGTCTCACACAATGGAAATCGATTGCGGTATCATTTGAGACAGCGATCACACAGTATTGGATCACAAATTATCAGAATGAAAACAGCATTTGGATTGACTGATAGATTTGCCCTGTGCACTCACCTGTAAAAGAGTCCATCCTTTATCCCCGAGCCTCATACCATTCTCTGAGGTGTGGAAGGGGGCAATTGAATTACCTCCACCCTCTCTGGCCCATAGCGAGTGATATGGGACTGGATTCCATTACACAAACTCTATCTAACCCAGACTGCGGCCTATCTAAACCTCATATCCCTGACAACACTCCATACATCAGCCACAGGGTAATACACTCTAATAGGCAGGAGCCTCACCCACAGATTTACCATATGACCTGTCTCTCTTTCTCACTCACAATGGCTACCATTTGTTTTGCCTTTGACTTACTTTCCCTGTTTGTATTTCTCACACTTTCTTTAGGCCTTTGTGTCTTTTGTCTTTCTTTCATTTTGTTTTACTTGTTGTATCCATTTATTCAGTCTGCTCTCTTCTTACCTCTACCAACTCAGTTCACTCCCAGTTGCTCTTTTTCACTCGCTCTCCATTACTGTTCCTCCATCTATCACAATTTGCCATTTTCAGTGCACTGATATAGGAAATTATGATGATTAGTGGATGCTTCTCTTTGAAAGGGTTTTTCACTCATCTGCATACTTCTGTCATCCTCACCTAAAATATACTTATATATTATTCAAACCATGTCCTTTTCATCATTGTATGTGAATCAAACCTCCATTTGTTTTGGAACCAACCAAAAGTGTTCATAGCACTGAGCACCAAATACAGCCCATACTTAAAACAGAATGAATGCCTGGTCAGATTTGTAATCTTGTTCATAAAGTCTTTGGTCAGATAGTTCCATGTTTAAATCAAAGTTGTGTCAATTTAAGATTATTGCATTTAAGCAAAGTTATTGTATGGCTGCAACATTTAAAGTTATCCTAATCAGTTGGACTGTAGCAACAAATGGCATTTACAGGATAACAGCAAAATTAGCTCAATGGAGTTGGCTCCATGGCGATATCTATCTAAAGTTTATAACATTAGCCACCATAAACTACTGGTCATTCCAGTCCAAATAAGACTGCTGCAGTAAAACCACTAAGGGTGTGTTTGAGATTTCCTTTGTTAAATAAAAAATGGTGTCGTAGAAAACATTTATATTTAGCATGGTATAGAGAGCTGCAGGAATGACATATTGTTGTAGGCCAACCCCAGAAGTTTGCATCACACTGGTTCCCTGGACAAAAAGATGAAAAGATGTTCCATTGGATTTTGGATTATTGCAGAAAATAATCTCTGTGGCAACACAAGTTAATGTTGCTATCATGCTTGCTCAGCAAGATGAATTTCACAAATGAAAACAGCTTTCATGCTTTTTGAAGTGCAAATGCAATCAGAAGAACTAAAAAGGCGGACTAGTCCACGCAATGACGGGTAGTACACTAATTTAACCACTTGTAAACAACAAACTTTTTTCAGACAATTAAAAGCTTCAAAATTCATGAAAGGGGTATTTACTGACATTTTGTATTGTTGAACCAAAAGTTAGAATATCTTAAGCTTGTGTTATCCACAGACCTTATTTTTAGGCATTTAACCAAAAAACTATTTTAAAAAATGCATGTATTTCAAGACAAGGGAGCAAAAATGCTTACTCATTTATAGGTTTCAGGGCTCATTCTTGCAGCACAGAAATATTGTTTTGATATTGCTTTGGTAAAATATTGGCACTAGTATAAAATTATTTCAAACCAAAGCCAGCCCCATAATAAATAAACATTAGCCTTTGCTGTCTGTCTGTTTGAAGGTAATTTGTACATGATATATTTTTTGTGCCCCAAACCATCCTTCTTTTCTTGCGTCCACCTCTTTTTTATCCCCTCACTCCTCTTTTTGTATTCCTCCCCCTTCACTCCTCTTCCATTCCCAAGATTCTTCTGTTTCCTTCTAACCTAACATGCCTCTCTCTCCTCCTCTCTCCCTCTCGCTCTTTGATAACATCAAAGGGCTGTGTCAGAACCAAAGCCCAGCTCAACATTGGAGTGGTTGACCTTGGATGCTCACTAACAACCCAAGAGAAAGGGAGAGGGTGAAAAGAGAAAGAGACGATGAAAAAGAAAAAGTGAAGGAGAGAGGGATCACACATGTACAGGAATACTAACTAGGGCCCTATGACTTCCAAGATCGGAAAAAACAGACGCAACCGTGGAATTTGATGATAAAAGTGGAAACAGCTGTAAACGCGGAATTTCATGGAATTGGCCAAAATATGAATGCAATTTCTGAAAATCTGTCTTCTACCTATACCATAATAAGCGTTTTTCAAAGCACTTAAGCCGAATGATCAGAAAAAAATATGCCGCTATGTTATGGTTTCATTTACCGACACGCTTCTTCTCTCCTCTGTATTGGTGTGTTACCGAGGGCAACACCCAGCTCCTCCACACACACACACACAGTCATGTCTATGAGGCCCTCTGAAACAGACAGCGTAGTCCACACTACAAGACACACTACAATGTTAGCCGTGATTTTTTTACCCGCCGTGTTTTTGGAGATTCCTACATCGGATTGCCATTGGATCTGCGCTCGCTGGTCAAAGACACGAGCTGAGAGGCCGTCCGATGTATCACCTAACAGGCTAAATATCTGACTAGGTGGTGAGCTGCAGCCAATGAGAGCGTAAAACACGTCTTTAGGGTACATTTAAAAAAAAGTCCAATGATGAATTACATCAAATTCAATGATATGCATTACATTTTGAATATTTCCGAATGAATTGTTGAATTATATTAATCCTTCACATGATTAGACACATTTTCTGATAACTAAATGTGATTAAATCATAAACAAAGAATTCAGAACAATCATACAGAAATCCCATAATTTTGGAAAAAGTAAAAAACAGAAACTGTTAAAAATTTAAAAGGCCCTCACCAATCTTAAGACAGCAATCTGTGAGGCTCACATGCAGAGAGTGCTGTAAACTGGGGTGAACTACAGTAAACACACAAATCAGACTAATTCACAGATAAATTCAGCACCAAATATCTTTCAGGCAGTCATTTTGATTATAGGATGCAGTTGTTATTGTCCTCAAGAGACCATATATGAACACAGGAAAATATGTACTTAACAATGAGGCTGGGGGTTTACCTTCCCACAATAACAAGCACTTGTCTGGATCTATGTGTTTCATTACAGAGGGCAGAAGGACAAATACAACTGATAAGATATCAAAAGAGAAATTGTACTCAAAGCAATATCCACATCTATAAAAAAGGTTGTTTTACAAGATTGATAGTGGATGAATTCAGCTGAACAGAAGAAGACTCAAAGTCAAAACAAACCTCTGCAAATATTCAGATGGTAGGTTTGGTTGGCATAAGTGCCCAAATCTCTGTTCATTTGAGACAAGTATTTCACCTGACTCATCAACAGTTTTTTGATGAAGTGCTCCATCCATGTTGCATCATTAACAAGTAATACACACACAACCACAACCAGGCTTATGTACACACACGTCATTTTGTATGTAATTCTTATTGCATGTGTTATAGTTAATTGATTCAAAATGTACAGATAAACAGAAAACAAACACACTCATCCCCACATGAATATCGTGAATCATAAATAATGCATCTCCATACACTAACAAGCACAAAGGACAACGTCACAGTGTTCTGCAATATACATGTATATGAGAGTGCAAACAATAAGAAACAATGTATATTTGGGGATACATCAGCTACAAAGAAAGAATGATACTACTTTATAGAAAGCCTCAAACATAAACAAAACAAAAATACAGACCCTTTTCTAAATCTGTTAATTGGACAAATCCAGAGTTTTTCTTATTTGCAGGATTGAATGGAAGGTATGACATAAAGTAAGCTCAACATGTAAGTGTTGGTGGTGTCAGTGTAGAGATTGGCATTAATCTGCAGGTTTTAGAGAATTTTTTAACACTTGTTGTTAGCCTCTGAAGATATTCCACTTGTTAAAAATAGATTCATTTGGAAATAAAATCATATTAATAAATACGTCATATCATTTAAAAAAACTTGAATGGCTTCGAGGATGCAATAAAACTGAATTTAACTGTCCTTTCAATATTTGGTTTTTTTTTAGGATGACCAGACAGTGTGCGTTTATTGAGAACATACTAAGACGTTATCTCACGTTATTAAGATGTGTGGTTCAGGTATATAAGGGCTGCACGGTGGTTAGCACTGTCGCCTCACAGCAAGAGGGGCCCGGGTTCAATTCCCAAACTCCACACAGACAACCTTCTGTGTGGAGTTTGCATGTTCTCCCCGTGTCAGCGTGGGTTCTCTCCGGGTTCTCCGGCTTCCTCCCACAGTCCAAAGACATGCAGGTTAGGTTAATTGATGACTCTGAAATTGCCCGTAGGTGTGAATGTGAGCGTGAGTGGTTGTCTGTCTCTATATGTCTGCCCTGTGATAGGCTGGCGACCTGTCCAGGGTGTACCCTGCCTTCGCCCATTGACAGCTGGGATCGGCTCCAGCACCCCCGCGACCCTTAACTGGATAAGCGGTAACGGAAGATGGATGGATGGATGGTTCAGGTATATTAAACTCAAAACTTTTTAGAGTCAGGTGCATCTGGAAAGCCAACTTCAGGAAAAAAAAGCTAAAAAAAGGTCCAAGGACAGAGCAGTGTGCATGCTACTTTTTTTTACCTCGCTTTGAAGAAGACTTCGTTTTCCCATCTCCTCCTCTCCTTCCTTCCTCTTTTCTCCTCCCCCTGATGTCAGTGACTCCTCATCAGGGACCACATTAAAACTCAATCAATTACACACACACACACACACACACACACACACACACACACACACACACACACACACACACACACACACACACACACACACACACACACACACACACACACACACACACACACACACACACACACACACACACACACACACACACACACCTCCCAACAACTGTCTCTCTATGTCAACCCTGGGCTTAATGCCAGCATCCCTCTCCCAGTTGCTCTCTGCACAGTGTTGTCCTCATCTCTCTCATTGTGATCCTGTGGCCTTGTTGGCCCTGGCATTCAATTTAGCTGTCATCCAGATGCATCCCGCTCTGCACACGCACACACAGATGGATTTCCTGTCAGGACAGTTTGAGACCAATCAGACTGTGATATTGGAGCATGCCCAGATGAGGGCTAAAGGCCATCAAGGGACCCCCCACAAAATGGAGTACCCCCCTTTAATCCTAGACGCACACATATACAGAAATGCATGCATGCCAAAAGTTATATACATTTAAATCACAAAAAAGCACACAAACACATGCACAGTCAACTTTAATAAATCTGCACTAACATTTACCACCAGTGGTTTTAAATTTAAATGCATTAAGCCTGCATGCGAATGTATGAGGATTGAAGACAAGTGTGTGTATGTGTGCGTGCTAAGTTGCCTTTAGGCGCCATCAGTGTGTCACACAATATGGCTAAGCCCCGGTCTCACAGGAACTGAACATTGTCTACTCAGTTTCCAAGAGATCAGCAGAGCCAGGCAGGGAGCAGGAAGAAAAGAGGACGGGTGACAAAGATACAGAGAATGACGGGGACAAAAAGTGAGTGACACAGATAAAGAAAGAGGGACAGGCACAAAAGAGAGAGGTATTAAAACAGAGAGAGGAAGACTCAGTGGACACAGAAAATAAGGAAACCAAGTGGTGCCATGTACACAGTCATGGGCAGCTCCTGGGATTGTAAGGAGGAGTATACTGAATAATTGAGTCTTGGTTTCTTCAGCTTTGTCACAGAATGATTAATTTTGCAATATGGTGCAACACACCAGAGCAGTAAATTCAAGAGAATCATATAAGACATATTAAACATGTTATTCACCACATCTCCACCTAACATTTAAAAGCAGTTTGGCTGTCTTTTTTGTATTTTTGAGCCCCAGCGTACATTTTTCTTTTTCTGATAATGTTGATGACACGCATGCAGAGACAGAAGCCTCTCCCTCTCAGTCCCTTCTAATACTTAGTCCGAGACTAACACTGCTTTCTAATGAAAATCTGTGCAAACCATATTATAAAGCACTACAAAGAAAATCAGAAAAAAACTAAAAGGACTTTAATTTGATTCTAAAGTTATTGAGCCCTTAAAAGAAACTATAAGTTTTCTGTAAACTCTTGAATACAGAAACAAACAAAGACAATAGTGATCCAAATACATGTTCAATGACCAATACGAAAGAATGTATCCATCATGTTTTCGTTAAACGAAGCTGGAGCAACCGGGAGTGAATGGTCAAAGAAAAAGAGCGCTTCGGGCATATTTGGAGTGCAGGCTATATATATTTTGCTATTTAACAATAACAATAAAAATATATATATAATGTTTTATCTCTTATCTCTTAGCAGCTATTTTCACGTTGTCTCTGCTCCTATCCTATGGCCTGTAAAAGGCATTTGAAAAAAGCTGAACAGCCTTTTGCTGTGTTGTCAAGGCAGAAAAAAGCTGAACTTAGAACATGTCTTCTTTGAAATGTAGCCAAAAAAAAACAATTTACAAACAAAACTATAGTGAAAATTGCTCTTTAATACTTCATCTTTCAACATATGTAGTCATTTTGTCTGTATCCATTACTTATGATGTAATGAATAAATCAATCAGTCAATCCATCAATGAGTATTTAACAAAAAAAGGAGTAATATATTCAAAAAATGTTATCTTCTGAAGGTACTAAAATCACCAAAGTTTGCCAAATGAACATCATGCTGTATTGAAGAAGACTTCAAACTAGCAATTGAGACCACAAATAATGTTTACAATGTTTACTGAGCTAATAAATCAAGTGTGAAGATGGGTCATTTTCTCATAGACTACAATAGAATCTGACTTATTTTTTGCGGTTGCCCCCTGTTGTCCATTTAAAAGATTGCAAGTTTCCACATTGGTTTAATCTTTCAGACCCAGAGGTTGGCGCCTGCTCGACAAATCCGATTGACTTAAAACTAAAAAAGTCTCATTTACGTAACAAGCAGCTTCATTGGAAGAAACATCAAACCAAAAAAAAATATGGTGTAGATTTTATTTTATTTGAAGAAATTGCAAGTTGCAATATGATATGCGAACTTAAGAGGGACATTCACCTCTAGTCAAAAAAGTACTATTATTAACATTAGTAGGCAATCTTAATATGTTAGACAGCCAAGCAGATAAGCATTAACTTTACACGTAAAGAAATACAGTGTTTCTCTGATTATTTCCTTTAGTATTTTTCTAGTATGCTGTAGGGAGAGAGGACTATCTGTGGCAGGAAGGTTTAAATAGAATTCGGACGGCCTCTCTTCACCTCTACCCTCAACCAAACCCTGAATTTTAAATTAAGTTTTAAACCAGCAGCAGCACTTTAGAAATGCTGTCAACCTGCTATACTGAAAGTGTGGTTTTTTTTCACCCAAAGCATCTTTGCTCGCATCACTTACCAGCATGAGCTGTCAGAGTAGGTATCATTAATTGAGCCTGCTTGCTGCTATTTACTTGTTTGTGCTGCTTCACAGTTCACTAGCTCCTAACGTGCATTAGAAAATGGTTCCAGTGATGTAACAGAGCGCAATGGGGCATTTATTTACAGCGAACCTGGAAAGCAAATGGTTTCTATAAAGTAAGGGCAGGAAATTGATCTGGCTGTATATACTGTAGCTTATATCTAAACATTAAAGAATGCTTTGTTCATGCAGTAAACCAGCCTGGGTAAGAGTAATACAGTAGGGGAGGTTGAGACAAATACTTCCTTCGAACATGTGAGACACTACATGAGACACGTCAACTTCCACAAATCAAACATTACAAATGTTAATGAACCTGATGGAGAAAGCTAACAGTGTGACGACGCAATGGATCAGCGCGCCGTTATCAGCAGTAACCGCCGTATGAACAGTCATGGGCTAGCCAGTGGGGCGCGACAGGTAGCCATAACTCTCCTATATCTTAACAAAGCAAATAGTTGCTTGCTGCTATTTAACTGCTCTCAGTTACGAATTTAACACCTTAAAGTATCTACTAATGAGAAATGCTAAAAATGTTTAAAAGCTGTTTTAGTATTTTTAAAGATAAATGTACATTATATATTTTTAAAATACACAGTAAAGAAATCCTCACAGGTTGTTGTACCAGAGAAAGTTGGAGGCAGAAAAATGAGATTGTCATTATCACACATATTTCTGTTAGTCCCGTAAAACTGCCTTCCCTTCAGGTTTCACTCCCACACAAACACCACATATAGAGCTCAGAAGCCCTGAACTGACTCAACATGTCTCACTGCTAAAATGTACTAATGGAAGGTGTTACTAATCAAGTATGAGAAACAGCTTTTCATTACGCTCACTGCCTTTACTTTTTGGGGGTGAGGGGGGGTTCAAGTTGACCTGATGCCAGTATATTCCCTGTGTTGCCTTTTTCTCTTATTTTCTCAATTAAAAAAATGTGTTTTCAATCTCTGTTCTTAATCCACCCCCACGCCTTTCTCCCATCTCCGTCTTTTAGCTCTGCCGCTCTAATTAAGTGGGCTGTCTACAAGACATTTGCTGTTGAATTAGTCTCATGTCCTTTTTTCCCTATTGGATCTGTAGGTGTGTGTTTATGATTTGGTGCATATATATATATATATATATATATATATATATATATATATATATATATATATATATATATATATATATATATATATATATATGTGTGTGTGTGTGTGTGTGTGTGTGTGTGTGTGTGTGTGTGTGTGTGTACAAATTCCTCCATGTTTGCGCTCTGAAGTGTGTAGGTGTATTTGATTGCATGTGTTCGTCCTGCCCTGGGTGCGGGCTAGAGGTGCTGATTGCCAGTTGACCGCCAGCGCTATTTTAAGGCCCAGTTTAATTTGTGGTGATTGATTGTGATAATTAATTTGCCGTAGGTAGATGATTGTGGTAATTAATTTGCTGCAGCTTGATGATTAAGGGTTGCTGGTGTCCCGTTGTGACCAGCACTGTTTGGCCGATTAGCTCCTTTGCTGCCACATTCATTTATTGTTAGACTCCACCCCTGTTCACAGTTGTAGCTGGGGCCCACAGTCTCCCAAAGTATGTGACCTCAACAAGAAAAACATTGGGCTTTCTAAAGTCTGTGGTAATGTATACCTCTGACCCTGCAAATGAGAAAACTAAATACACAACCCAAATCTCAACTCACACATGCACACACATTACTTAGTAGTTAGAACTCGTGGATAAAATGTGCGCATGTAAACTTTTTATCTGATTTCCATAAAGTTTTCAATATATTCGTTTTAATTATATTTTAGTCCTATATTACAACACAGGCTCTTAGAGATCTGTACAGCGAGATAGCAGAAATATTGCTATTTCTATCCTTCATTTGCCTGGTATTCCCCATAGTCACTGCAGGATTGGTGAGGTAGAGAGCTACTCCAACCAAATGAGACTTGCTGCTCAAATGAGAACGAATGGCTTTTCTAACAGGGATATTATTAAACACACAGCACTGGTGTTTCAAACGCATTAGTGGGACTGATATGAAGTTGTTCGGCTGACTGGCGGAAACAATGAACTCTGACTAACGTTATTAATCGGAATCATAAATCTATTTCTCATCTGGTCTATCAAATAATGAGGTAGAGGAAACCAAGCAAGGTTTTCCATTAAAACATAGAATGCCACACAATAGCGTAGATGTTCACACAGATACACACTTTTGCACACATGCACACACACACATTCACACAAAATATAAAGGGAGAGAGTAAAATGGAAAGCATAACGGGAAACAGCAGAGGAGGAATTGTTTTTTTGACATCTTTATGTAAGAAATTAATTTATGCCTGGCCCAAAATGGACTCTTGTTTATTGTTTTTTTTAATTCTGAAATGGAATTCAATGCAGAACAAAGGAGAAAAATAGAGTTAGAGGGACTGCTCTATTTGCATCAGGAAACAGTGTGAGGCGTTTTTAAAATGCTGTAATGAAATTAGAGCAGGCATTTTGATTATCAGTCTTTTCGGGCTGCAAGGAAAACATCTCCAACAACAAATGAATCATTAGCAAGAGGGGTAAAAAAGCAATTTACTATACTAACAGGCACTGCAACACTCCATGGGAAAGAGTGCATTCACAAGCACTGCTGTTTGCTTGGGGTTTGTACTTCCATGCGTCTGAATATTCCCAATCTGTGTGAGCTCTCTTGCTAAAACAGTCCAATGGAGATCCAAATGAGACCAACATGGAGCTTGTGTGCTTGTGTGGGTGTGTTGGGGTGGGGGGTACACAGGAGGAACACGGAGTAGTCAATTAATCTTTTTTTCATTGAGTCAATGTCAGTAATAGCTTATTATATTCATTCAAAATGTTTTGTTTTATTTTCAGACCACTTTAGAACTAATAATCATGAAATGATGAGTTCAATCAATGTACTGCCCAGAGTTCACTCCACTCACTAAATTATGTTTCCAAAGAAACTGAGCATGCATTGTTTGAGTTGGGATTCAGAATTCATTGTTTCTGTTGTCTTCACAAGTTAAGTTAACTCACATTTGCAAGGCAGCAGGGGAACTTACATTCTTAGGTTGAACCAGCGTGGAATTATTTTCTGTGTAGGTAAAAGAAAGAGAAACGAGATGTATATGGAACAAATCTGTGCAACATAAAATATCTGTTTTTGTGAAAAGAGCAAACACTATTCAAGCTGAATGAAAATTCAGAGCTTACTCAGGGAGAAACTCGAGACCTGAGAGAAACTAAGTTACCTATCTTTTGTCATCCCATTGGTGTCATGTACTGAAGTATTGGACAAATGTAAACGTCTACCTGATGATGGCTCTAAGTAAGAAGCTAGGGTTTTTTACCAAATGTCATGTCAATCCATCTAATGGTTGTTGAGATATTTCAATCATAACCAAAGTGGCAACCTGCTGTTGGTAGATCAAGTCAATGGGATTCATTGCTGCATGAAGGCGATCACAAAATGTTATGCCAATCCATCCAATAGTTGTAGAGATATTACACTCTTGACAATTATTGGGTGTATTTATATAATTCCCCCAGAGTATGAACATTTTTACTTTATTGACCAAATGACCTTCCCTTTTGTACCACAATAAGGCCACAATGTTTATTTGTAAGCAAACAAAATATTAAATCTTATGGGTGGGTGGATTACTTTGAAATTTCCTGAGGGTGAACCTTTTTCCATTTTAGACACTACTTCGTCTCTACTTCGTCCCCCGCCAAAATGCCAACATTATGCAGAGGATAATCTATTTCATTGTCGTTTTAGCAGAATAACCTTTCAAAGCAAATTAATTTTCTCAAGTGCATAAATCTTTTTTAGCTTAAACAACCACATGGCTTCTCCTTAAACTGAATCGATATTTAAATTCGGAAATTGCAATCATTAAATAATTGATTATTAATTAGCATTATTATTATTACTCTAGCACTCTTGCTGCTTAAGTCTAATTAATTTTAAAAACATGGGAACACCTAGTTACATCTAACATGTACAGTCTTCACAGGTCTGTATTGAGATGTTTTGTGTCTGAGAGGTTGCTGGAGCATCAAAGCCTGCAAACGATACCACTTCAAATATAACTCTTCTCACCTGTGTTTGAGAATCCAGCAATATAATATTTGCCACCTTTATAAAGATCCTCAGCAAAATTATTATGCCAAAGTTGGGCCTTGCATATTAAAACCACTCTGGATTCTGGATTAGCATTTCATTTGAGTGAACTTTATGTGCAAATGCCATTTGCCTTTGTTTCAAAGCAGAGATTTTCACTAATTCAAGCGAAAAATGTCAGATTCCCCTGACTTATGTGTGTGAAATACCATCTGTTCACTGTCTACAAGAAGAACTCCAAAATCAATTCAAGAAAAAATAAATTAATAAAAATTACAAGATACTACTGCATGGAACACACATGCATAGTTGGATGGATACAAACACACACACATCTCCTATGACTTGATGAGGTTGTTATGATTAATGGAGGTGAAAATCACTTGCAATATAAGAGGCCCATTTGACTCCCCTAACTCTTTCAACACACACCCATATCACATGCTGAGCGCTCAGCCCTTGGTGCTTAATGGAGCCCTCATATGGGTTATTGATCGGGCAGACCACAGCTAGATTAATTTATTCTTCCAATCAAGCTTTAATTAATAGCAGGACACTGGTAAGACCTCCATTAAAAGTCGTGGTCATTACTCACAGCAGGAACATAGAGGAAACCAATAATCAAAACAGGGCTGATTCTCCCTTGTCTCATATTCAGGGGGATCAGCCAGTTTAACCAAGGACACTAGATGTGTTGTTTATCTGCAAACAAAGTATTAAGAAGGAAAACTAGGGGAGATTTGACTTTGCTCTTTGAGAAAAGCATACTAAAAAAATCAAAGAAAAAATACAGAAATATACAAATCCAGCAACAAATAAATAAATAGCTGCATATGCAGTTACACACATACGTACACGAACATGCACACACTGACTGCAAGAATGAGTGAGGAGAGAGGAGGAAGGGGGGTCAGGATGGAGATGGTTGGGGAAAACAGACAGCTAAGAGGTTGAAATGTGAAAGCTGGAAGATTTGCCAGACTGCATTCAGCAGACCATAAATCTCTCATGTTGCTGTCCATGCTCAGAATGATTATGCTAAAAGTGGATATTGGACCTCTCCCTGAAGTTGGTGCCATTAGCGGGCAGGAAGTAAATACTTAGACACGAACAGAAAGAGAGAGAGAGGGAGAGAGAGAGAGAGAGAGAGAGAGAGAGAGAGAGATAGAAGCTTTGAGATGGGCCTTGAGTCCTAAATGCGTGTATGGCGCGGAGGAGCGGATGGGAGGAGGGGGAACTTAACAATTAGCGTTCATAATGAGATCAGGGTTATCAGACGGCTCGCTGGTCACGGATGATGAAAAGAACACTAATTCAGTTTGTCTCAACCTCTGTTCCGCTGGCCCTCGCTGCTTGCTGAGGAATGGAGAGAGAGAAAGAGGAAGGGTGGGGAAATGTCCATATTAAGAATAACTCCTATCAGACATGTGCTACATCATCTCTGCAGTGTAATTGCATTGCTTACATTGGTTGCAATAACAGCAAGCTTAAGAGAGCAAAAGCCATCATGGGAATCTCATTCTCGCCTATCTACAGCTCTTGGTCACTGCCGGGGTTTTTGACTCCAAAATGTTGTTGTTTTTACCTGTCACATGCTGTTCCTCTATAAGAAATTAAAAAAAACTGCTCGAATGACGTCAACACTATTTTCTTTTTTTACCTTCTATTCCCTTGCTTCCTGTTTACTCTCTTATTCACCTGCTGCTTATAAATACCTCAAAGCCTGCCCTGCCTGCACCTCAGTTGGAGCTAAATGAGTGTAAACAGCACTGACTGGGCCACAGACGGATGAGTGCCACCATCAAGGGAGGGGTCCGGGAGATGGATGGAGACACAGACAGAGGAGGAGAAGACAGAAAAAGGGACTGCCATACACTCCTTTCTGTGGAGTTCCTTGTGATAAACGGCTTCAGCCCAGCCCTCCGTGAGCTAAAGCCAGACAGCAGACCCAACACATACAAAAACACAGACGCACTAATCAGTAGCACACAGGCAAACACACACACACAAACAAGCAGGCAGAGACAAAGTGATTTGTTGTTTAGACTTAAATATACCTTCTTCAAATCCTGAAGTAGACAAGATATTGGTTGGGTGTATTTCCTGTTTCAGGGAGTTTTGTTGCCACGCCCTACAACACCCACAATCCCATTCTCATCAATGGAGCCTAATCATTAAGACTGATTGGGAGACATCTCAGTGTGAAAGGACCCCCACACAACCCATCTATCACTAACGCACATACAGAGTCACCCACACACACATACATGCAGACACGCGCACACACACCAACACGTATACACACACTCAGGCTTCATCCATCACCCCCTGTGGCTGGTCTATCTCAGGTCTCAGTGATTAGTTGTCCTGCCTGGCTGAATTATGATGTTAATAAGTCACCATTAGTTCCCTTGTCCGCACCCACTTCACACATGTGAGTGAGAGCACGCACGCACACGCACACACACACACAGAAACTCACACAACGACCCAAATCATACAGCTAGCTCATCTATTTGGTCTTGCCATCATATATACAATAGAGTGAGTTAAAAGTGAATTCCCCCTACTGGCTTTTTGGATTCTATTTTGTACTATAAAAGTCTGTTGAAAATTAAATGAAATTGATTTTAGCTATCACATTAAAAGTGAAACAACAGCATTCATCATAAACAGTGATGCTGATGAAATCCCTTTGTAATACCATCTTTATCCACATAGACTTTTTCCAAGAGAGGCCTTTTATTTTGCCGGAGCAGGAGAAGTAATGAAATGAATAACATTCATGACGACAGTATTCCATTTAGGTGAGCCTGTTTCAGGGCCCAGCTTTGTGCATGTGGTCTCACTACTAACTGAACTGAGCCACTGTTAATGTCATTAGTGACATCTGTGCTTTTCTTGCTAAAAAAAAAAGGCTAAATCAAGCTATGATGACCATAGGGGTTCCTAATGAACAGCACATAGCCTATTGATTAGTACACATACAGCACAACAACTAATTCATTGAGGAAAGTCACACAGGAATTAAATACCCCAGGGCCAAATAAAGAACAATGATGCTGTCACTGGTACTGAAAAACAGGGGGAAACTTCAGCTGTCACAGAGAAAAAAATCACACAAGTATTTAGATCTACTAATGGCAGGGTAGCCAACATAACTCATGCATGCAAATACAGCTAAGAGTTGACAGAATTATAATATGAATACAACCCCTCTCTGTCAATGAGAACACTGTGCAGCAGTATTACTGTTGCCAAGGACTAATCACAGTAACTCAAAAGCAGTTAATATACAGCTTGCACAGCACCACACACATTCAACAGGTAAAAACGAGCAAAGCATCAGATTCAGTAACGGTACTAACACACACAAAAAACTAAAAACTTTAGTTGACTTACAGAATGATTCCTATTCTAGATTTCTATTCTGTCATCTTCTGTTATTGCAACAAGTCGTCCTTCTTGGCCCAATCCGTGAGAAGTTCATATCGTATCATAGTTATAGAAATGATGACCAGAAATTCACCTTCCACATTACTTCTTGTACAGTACTAAGAAATTAAAGTAAATATCTCTATTAGATTGTTGTGAAATAAACATACAAAGACCAATAGTTTTATATGCACAATCTAGTACCAAGCTCTGATGGCATTCAACTTTCTGATGACCAGCAAATACCCACTCTTTAGTTAACATAATATTCCTAAAACATGTGAGTAGATTTAATGGCAGACTGTCTCAAAGACAGCAGGTAAGTGTCGAATAAAGTATAACAACGTCACACTCCGTGGTGTTCTACTGAAAGGAAAACCCTGCAAGTCCAACATGACAGATCAACAAATACAAAAGACCTTATTTTAAATACTATGCAATTTAGATTTGCTTTCATCCCACCAAAAACACAGATTAACTCTATTGTTTTTAACAGGGTTGAGTTATATGAAATAGTCATACAGATAAAGTCACAAGCGTTTAGTTAAGGAAAGGTAGACCAAATAACTCCAACATGCAAAAACAATCCAGTATTTGTTTTTAAATAACGAATAATGAGAGCACATCTGTGTGGAAGTGTAACTGTCCACGGTCTCGTCATTGAGGTCATCAGCAGATGAAATAGGCTACAACTTCCAGAGACGCACTCAACAGGTCACACCAAACACTGTGAAAGATCAACAAACATAATGAAAGCAAGCTTACAGTTTGTGGAGATGAATTCATCCACCGTATGGTTATGGCTCCTCGGCCTCAGCTTCATCAAACTGACCTTAAAATTTTTTTTTCAAAATGATGGCAAGAGGCTGGGCCTTCATGGTTCAGAAGTCAAAACTAATTCAAACTATGTCGAAGCTGAAAATATGTTTTAAACATGATTTGTTTTTCTTTCGCACTCAAGTAAATATTTACATTGTTATCACGGTCACACAAGTCAATATTTAGCCCTTTCCTCTTGATTTACCGGTGTTTGTTTTACCGCAATGTTAATACCACCACTGCTTTAACTAGTTAGCCAAACGGGTGCTGTGGTACTAACAGGAAAAGACGAGTAAACTCTTCTTCTTCCCAATTAAATGGCGACGCACGTTAAGGTGCATTACCGTCACTTACAACACACAAGTGTGGAGCAAAAATAAATCTGAAGGGGGGAGAGTGTTTTAAAACTGAAAAAAACTACTGCACAGACTTTTATTTCCGTCCACATATAGTCGAGCACTGACACTGGCACCTCAAGACCGCTGCACGAAACAGGATTAAAAATGTAGTTTCATGAAAAGACACATTTTCTATAATCTTTCACTGCCTCAGCACTTTCTTTGTTCATGAGCCACAATTGCATTTACTGAAAATTCTTCTCTAAACTGGGATCCACCTAAATTTCAACCAAATGATTCATATTTTAGTCAGAAAAGGTTTTCCTGGCTACTAAGAGATGACTACATACTGTATATATCAGTGTTGCACATGAGTCTCAACATACAATGATGCTATTTAATTTGACTTAATCTATTGCGCAGTTGACACAGTCTAAACTGCACAAAGTGCCGCCCAACCCAACTGATAACTTATCCTCTTTTTACATGTATTCTTAGGGTGGGTATTATAAAACAAGACTCCTAGGACCTTTAGATCAACCTGTGTTTTTTCTTCTGTGCATAGAAATCAGATGCCTTTAGGCCCATGTCAGCAAAACAGTCCTACAGAACTTTGCAGTAGGTTACACATTTAAGAGACCCTCACCATATATCCGTGTAATGTTCTCAAGTTATAAAAAAATGGCCAATTTATCATCATTACTTTTTAAACTCTTAAATATTGTTAGCCACATTGGCATCACAAATCTAGAATCAGATTGACTCTTATTGACAGTGAGGGGAATAGGGCAATCAATTTCCACTCTACCACTTCTTGTTGCTAATTTTTCTGTCTTATCCTCTTTGTGTGTTTTTGACATCACAGAAGGACCACAGAAACATAGCCTAACAAAAAAGCAGCACTGCTTTTACTGTGGTATTGACTGAGTGACCTTGACCACTTCAATTGCACTAAAATGCGCACTACTAACTGCTCCATTTTAATTATTTTGACACCTCCTCATGTTCCCATGTATGCATACAGAAAAATCGAATTTCATCTTCTTTGATTATATTTCTCCATAAGTATGTGTTTCATTTGTGTTCTTGTGATATCCATGAAAGACCTTCCATCACTAGTGGGATGAACTTTGATGAACACCTACTTTCCACGTCGATAACATTTTGGCCAGACATTGTCCTTATTCAATACCAGCTGTATCTCAGCTCTGGCTCAGTCGATATCAGAGAGAGATGGAGGGACAGAAACGAAAGGAATAGTGTGGCCATTAGGGGCTGTAAAATATGCAGGTATGCCTAGGTTTTATAGGATTAAATAATTGATTAGGACGGGTCGATGGTGATATGTATCATTGTTGTTTGATAAGCTATAGCACCATCTGAAGATAGCCCTAGAGAAAATCTATACAGTAGGTAAGAGAAGACTATTGATTAGCACATATCTTATAGAGGCTCTGATGACAGCTAAATGTGTGTCAGTGAAATGTTCATTAAATCAATAGGGAATCCTCATATGCACCATTCTGTTTGATGAAATACTTAATTATCTACCTGGAAGAAGTGGGTCGTGTTCAAGCAATATTGAGTCATATAGGTCAGGTGCCTTCCTGTTCCTGTGAGGGGGGAAACAGTTTAGTTGCACATTACCTATAAGTACACCTGGGATGACCCAGAAAAATATGACCCAGAATCATTGAAGTCTTTGTTTCCAATGTTGTCAGTATTCCTCAAAGCATCTAAACCGTTCTCTCAGATTCAGGCTTGGTTGATGAGTACAAGGGGCCTTTTGAGCACATTGCCTGGATAATAGACACTACTACAAATACTACTTGAACTAATTGCAACATATTGCTTTTTAAGTGAAGATTCATATAATCTCTTTCCCATACCCAAGGGTCATTAGCTACCAAAGTAATGCATGAAAAATTACTACTGACAATATGTCCTAGTGGTGGATGCAGGAAGCAAATTCCAGGCAGGGCTTCAGGGAGAGCCATCTGCCGCCGAGTTCCACCATAATGACCGGCTTATGAAGGCTCTGTCCTAAAATTTAGCTCTATGTATGTAGCAGCAGACAATGAGCCGTCTGCCATCTGTGAATCACAACAAGTCTGCTTTCCAAATACACTCACTGCTTTGGAAATGGTCTGAAAAGGTTCTTCAAACAACTGTGCAACATACTGGTTGAGGGCATGTGCTGTGGACAGATCTATTCTCTTTGGTTCTTATATTTGATACCAATTAAAATAGTAGAGTTTTCTCATCTGACATCAGACAAACCCTAACCTTATTCTGCCCCTCTATCTCTGATTCACACTCTCATGGGGAAGTTTCAACTCATCGGGCGTGAATATGTTTCAGTTTGAGCAAGGTGTTGAAATTTCACCAAAGCTGCGAAGTCTGGGTGAAATGGGATTGTCATTCTAAAGTAAGCTGGGATCACATTATTCTGCTTTGATACAGTGTTCGTAAGTTCAGCTGACATAGCTGGTGTGCACAAATATGTTCACACACAAAAAAACACACACAAAAAGAAACACACACAAAACTGAATTTCCCTGCGTGCTCAAGTGTGAGTAGGTAAGCATTATGCAGCTTCAGTTCCTCTCTGGCACACAGAATTAGCTGAGGTTAATGTCTGCACTTCAGCTTAGAAAGAAAAGGGAGCGCGCCATGCGTGTGTGTGCATAGAGGAGCACGGCGGGGTTGACCATTTTCTCTTCTTCTGTAACTTCATTAAAGAAATATAAAATGGCAGGCCATTAGGGCAAACACATTCAGCAGCCTCTTATTGAGAGATGCTTTTAGAAAAATCTAATTCCCCACAAATTGTGTGGCACTCCAAGACTCCACACACTTCTCTAATCTTCCCGAGATGACTGTAGCTCTGTGAGTTCAGCGAGGGCTGCAGGAGGAGGAGATGGGTGGCATCGCGTTTCCACAGTGATAAAGTGGCACCTAAAACATGGCCGTCTGTTCGCCCTGCCTTCTTATTAAACAGAAAGAAAGACAATGAGAAAGCAAGAGATTACAAAACAGACAAATTTGAACTTGGTATTCATTTTTCCTTTACCCAGCCTCTCCTTTAACAGCCTCCATGCTCTCACCTCTCTTTGCTTCCATCTCTCTCCTCCTCTCCTCGTCTGTGTGAGTTATTAGGGATGAGAGGAAGTCATTCTCTGTGTGTGGTTATTAGTATTGATCTGAGCGCCGTTCAACAGCCGCTTCCTGCTGATTTCCTCTCGTTCGCCCTCCCTCCTTTTCTTACTTTATATTGCCCCCGCCCCTCCATCCCACCTCCATCCATCCATCTTAGCTGTGTAGCTGCTCTACAGTGAAGTTTCAGCACAGTACTTTGTCTGCTGTATCTGACTGATTTACTGGACATTGTGGCCTTAATACTGCTACACACACTCATGCACATACAATTAATTGACCACAGAAACAATAAATATACATTTCTAGCCCAGGCCTGAGTATTTTATTGACCAATAAAGCCTCACACACTCATCCACTTCATACCTGCTGTTTGCACACAGTGTAGTCCATTACACACACACACACACACACACACACACACACACACACACACACACACACACACACACACACACACACACACACACACACACACACACACACACACACACACACACACACACACACGTATTATTGAAACAATCATTATTAACTATGGGGTCCTCAGACTCTCGTCATATGGAGGCATGCATTACATTGCCTTAGTTTGCTCCTGCTGAGTCTGTTGTTGGCAGACTTACAATAAATAGAATGACTTTTCATGGATTGGCAGGTAAAAAGCAATAAATCAGCTGATTACCTTCTAATTAAGGTAAATCAAACAATGCCAGTTTTAATCTAGTCTTGCATAGTCATAACTGAACACAGCGCAGAGCGCTAGAGAAAGGTCTGGCTCCACACTATCATACAGGTATAAGGGGAAAAACGTACTAGCATGTTTGTATTTCCTTAAAGGTAGGGTTGGTAAGATGTTCGCTAGATGTTAATAATCATCCAACCAAAAGACCCAGCCCGATGTTGCCAACTCTTTTCAAATGAATAAAGCTAGCAGCCCAAATTAAAAAAGTTGCTAAATCTAGCAAGAACATTTGCAACACTAACAGCTCGTACCTTCAGGGGTCCTCCTAAGCCACTTCCCCAAACAGTATCATTATGAATGTAAAAAGCAAACATAGCTACTGTGACAAACAATGAGTGTGCTGGCAGAATACACAAAGGAGGGCAGGCTGGTAGTTAGACAGGCAGGTAGCCCGTCCAAAAATTACATTCAGGCTGACTGGAAAGATTGGACGTGCTTATAAGAGTCCTGCGACAGCCACAGATACGGCCACAGATACAAAGACATTTTCCCTTTTTTTTGTCAGAGCATTTGATTCATTATTAGCTGTCAGAATGTGATGAGAATTTCAACAAAAAATCAGGGTTAGATTACCAACCCTACCTTTAAACCAATCACAATAGTTGTGGGCTGCACTGCAAAACAGCGCAGACAGCAGAAGGGGAGGAGAATGAAAATGCCTTTACCCAAAGTCTTCATCCGGTGAGTCAGACTAGCTTTAATTAGACTTTCTGTAACTACAAACACCAATCAATTTGAATGCACACACACACACACACCCACACACACCCACATATACAGTTACACTTATACACACACTATGCAAAAAATCCAAGTGTGTGCAACTAATATGAAGGTGCACTGGTATCTCTTTTTATTAATGGGGCATTTTAAATAACAAAGGTTGAAGCATGTGTATTATTCATAGTATTTATATCAGTTCTCACCAAACTCGATGTATACTGCCAACATCATCCGTCAAGAGATGCAGTGATGTGTGAGGAATGTTGAAATCACACACATATTGGGAATCAATTAACCACTAGATTAGATAAGGGCACTAGTGTGTCTGTGTGCGTGTGCGTGTGTGTGTGTGTGTGTGTGTGTGTGTGTGTGTGTGTGTGTGTGTGTGTGTGTGTGTGTGTGTGTGTGTCTGTGTGCACACTGCATCATTGGCTTACCTCGTTTTTGACACAGGTAAAGAGCTGACACTGGCCCCTTGACACCTTGCTGTGGATACGAGTCACTAAACACTACCAATTTATATCCCCATTTGTCAATGCTAGATTATATCTCTCCAACCTCAACCTTTAGCCGTAACCTTAATCCTGCCACCAATCCAATGGATCGTTACCTTTAGCATATTTAGTGCTATTGGCATGCCCTTCCTCTGTGACCATGTCTATTAGTCTTGGCTAATAGAGCAGCCATCTGTAATGAAGACACACTACATAGTTCCTAATGGCTTGTGGAAGGGATGTAAACAAGGTCAAAAGTAAAAACCAAAACAGCTCATCACAATAACAAGGAAATGACAGGAAACCATCATCACGGTCGGACAATAACTCGGCTTAAAGCAGCTAACAACTAACAAAGCTATTTGAAAAAGGAAAAGGGAGCAAGAGGCCGGTTCTAGGGGGAAATCATTTTGTTCTCTACAGTTCAACTCGGCCTCTCCTCTGTAGTTGAGAGGCCGAGGAACACAGTGAGTGTCTCTCCCAAGCTTTGTGCTGCTCCGTGACCAGGACGACACAGTTTTTTAAAAAAAAAAGTACAAGTAAAATAGAGGCCACCTTCTGAGGGACGAAGGCAAAGACAGTCACTCCTATAGGACACACTGACACAGACACACAACGAGACGGGGACTTGTTCAGAAGAGTGTCAAACATGCTGTGACCTAAGAACTTTATACTTATAGAATAGAAATGTAGTTTGTATCAGTTCAATCAGGAACAACGTCAATGAAATAGAGACTTATAGAGAAAATAAATACATTTATTTTCATCTTAAATTCAGGCTTAAAACATTTCTGTTTGCCACTGCCTTTCCCGGGGACATTTAAAGGTGTTTTTATTTTTTATAATCCTGCACTTCAAATTTTTTATCTATTGTATTATCTTTATATTTTATCTATTGTATTATTATATTGACGTTATGTATTTCTACTAGTTTTTATTTACAAATATATTTTTATATAAATTGTCTTATTTTCTGTTTTATTTTTTTCGATGTTTATGCTTTATGTTAAACTACACACACACACACACACACATAGACACAAACACACACACACGTATTTACAAACACAGACACATGCAAAGTGCAAGTACACTTGGTACTATAAGTGATAAGTGAGGAGTCTTAGGTGATCAGACCCCATCATGACATCATCAATTTACATTTGTTCCATTATACAAAATATCCTTTGATTAAAATGAAAAAATGTGACGTTGATGGTCCCTGAAATGTCAAATCTGCCCCATAATTCTATGTGCCAACTTGCTCCTTTAGCACGGCCTGGTGAAGGGACATTTCCTGATCAATATGAAACAAGGAGGGGTCGAGAGGAGCAGTGGCCCTAATTAAAAATTTACATTCAATTTTTCATTCTTTGAGAAAACACTATTTTAGCACCTCCAGCATGTGAAAAAGCTGAATAGGAAAACAACAACATAACAATGTAGCAGAGGCTGTCTCACTCGGATATTAAAGTGTCAAATTATTAAATGACATTATGTGCATATGTTTTACATTCTGGTTCCTGCATATGGCACTCTAGTTCCTGTATGCTAAGTATTCCATAAATACTATAATGAAGAATACTTTCAATCCAGAAACACAGATGAAGCTCATCAGTGTGAATATCGATGAACAGAGACACGTGCATCCAAACACCAAGGTCTAACTGTCTGCTTTATTTAGAAAATGTGAACTACAACTAGGAGTCTGAATATTTCTGCTATCATTTTTTGAAAAAGGACTTGTCATGACAAACCTGTTTAACAGCCTCTTGTGTTCACTTCAGCCAACCAGAGCAAAATGCTGAGTTTCATATCTGTCTCTCATTTGTACCCTCTCTGTGAATGTGAATGATATTCAGTTGCACATTAATCTGCCCTGGATATTAATTACAGTCGCCATTAACATTTAATAAATACTTCCCAGGTGGGCTTGCTGCTGAGTGAACTGAGAGCCTTATCAAATATTAGGCCTTTAATTGGCCTTTCACTCCAATGAATGGCTTTTTAATTAGCGTGCAGTTATCATCCCTCCACCAACCACAGGGCCAGGCTGATCAGCACACGCAGATGTGCCAGTTTTGCTGAGTGAGGGCATCTTAATGACCTGAGGTAGGCCACTCGTTGCATAATACCCCATTCCTGTGGCCAAGGGAGGAATAGTGCAATCTGTGGGTTGCAGGCCACAGCCAAACACTAAGTGATTGTCTGTTAATGGCATGAAAGATCTATTGGAATGGCAGTGATACAGATTTTCAGTTAGATATCAGTGAGTGCAAAGGAAAACTCAAATTTTCATACTAACGAAAATGCAACTGTTACAAAGTAGACCAATACAATTTCACTCTTTCAAATATACCAGTCAGGACCGCTGTGATATCCAGATGTTCTTTATTAATGCATCTGCTTAGTTACTTATTCATTGTCTTCCAGCCCTGAGCTAAGAAAATACCAACACTATTGCTACAGTCCAGTCCACCTGACCTACATGTATCTGCATCTTCGACACATTATCCTTATTTGGTTTCCTTAACGTCAATTGATTCTTTATATTAAATGTATTCAAGGGTTTCCTTACCATTGAATATGTGCCAGAGGGGACCAGGTTTAAATAACTTATAACTAAAGCAACTTCATTTGTTATTTTAGAGGGTTATTCAGCAATTCTGAGAAGAAAATGCTGGGACAAACACTTTTGAAAATTAAATTCACAGATATTGAATTTTGTCACGAAATACCAGCAATCAGCGAGTTGGTCTAACTATACAGTATCTGCATCAGCATTCACTGTCAACAATCTATATTCATTCAAAACAAATATGGAGACATTAATGAATAAAATACTCCAACAGTTCTGATTTGGTATAATACATTACAGCTCTCTTTTGTACAACTTCCATCCATCTCTATTTTTTCTTAAGGCTTTCAGGCAAAGCTTTTCTCTATTGAACTGGTAGGGAGACTTCCTACTGCTGGGGATGTTGGATGTGATGCAACACTCAAATGTGAATCACTGCCATATCCAACTAGCACCAATTATTATGCCACACATCTACCCAGGCACAAATACACATATTCACACCAATATGCTGTGAAAACACAGCAGGAGAGAGTGACGCTGTCACAAACACTTAAAATCCCAGAGACAGAGACACCACCTGGAAGCTTTGGATGTACGCACAAACACTTACAGCATACACACTCACACATACGTAAATCACTCAAAGTCATCTCCCCTGTCCTCTAGTGCTTTGATTAGCAAAGCTATAGCAGGATTCGTTAAAAAAGCATAAGTGATAAACACACCCAGGATATATCCCATAGACTTTTTTTAACCCAGTCAGAATTAGCTGTTTCCAGCACTAATGGGGTTAATAGGATGTAGCAAGTGCAACAGAAATGAGTGTCTGAAGGTAATGGTGGTGTAGCTGCCTGGAAAGAATGAAAGACAATTTGCTTGGTCGTATCATTTTTATGATGGCAAAGAAACAGTGTGGGTTTTGATTTTGTCACAAACAGCACTGCTTTCCTGTAATGATCAGATCAATGAAGTTTATGAGATTCTCTCAGCTGATGGCGAATACTGAGGATAATTGAATTTAATATAAATACATTTTATTGGTATTTTGGATTGATGGAACAGGAGGAAGCTGAAGGCTTCGCAAGCAGTTGATTTAATAATAACTCCTATAACTAATAACTCTATTCTCTGTATTTTGCCTCCAAAAGGTTTTTATGAGAACATTAAATCTACAAATAAAATGAATACTTCTGTGAACTTTTTTATCGAAGTCCAAAAAGTATTGCCAATTCATAAAATTAGGTATATGTAGTTGAGTGCTTAAGTGTGCTGTGCACAAACATGTAAACTATGTGCAGTATGTAACTGGGGGAAAACAGAATCGTGTTCACTATATCTGACCATAAAATCAACGATACAACCTCTAACACATGAGCTTTGAATAGGGGCACAAGCAGGTAGCAGTGCATTCTCAAAATATGACTGTGTGCAATACAGTTACTACAAACAGATCAGTAGCAGGTGCATCTGCAAACCCTCACTACCAATTTATGGACAAATACCGTGATAAACTAAACACAGAGAAAGACTGGCTTATATAGGGATGAGTTGTAACCTGGTCTAACTATAAAAATGATGATATCCCTATTGACTTGAGTAACAGCTGTTTACTAAAATATCTTGTTAGAAACAGAACAGCAGTGGGAAGACATACTGGACATATTTTCCCTAAGTTTAAACCAGGCAAGTGTTGTCATAATTGTTCATGTTGCTGGAAATCCACAAGGACCCTTAATACATTCGAAGATGTCAGTTTGTGTTAAGTCGGTGTCAAAGTCGGTAACAGCGGCCCCTCGCCTGGTTCAAAAGAGTAGGTGTGATGTCCTCAGAAAACATTAAGCTTTCAGATCAAGTCCAGAGTCACTCTAGTTCTTACACAGAGGTAACAAACTTAAGAACAGTCCAGACCAAATCCCAAAGCCAGCACAGTGCAGGGATTCTTTTTGGAGCTCAGGAAACCTGGCTCGCCCTCTTTTGACGTATTTACGTTGTCTCATGTACAAAAACAGAGATGCTGTTGGGTGGAGGCAGGTCTAAGCTTTATGGCTGAAATTCTAAACGGTATCCTTAAATGTGGAGCTGAGAGAGGGAGCGGGCAGAAAGCATTCAAATAATACTTTAGAATGATAAGAGCTCCCTCTAGAGGTCGCCTCGTGCTGCTGTAGACACATAAATCTGCTCTCTCCCCTCTTTCATTCCATTTGTTCCTTTGCATTCGATGTGACTATGCAGATTTCCCCTGTTCCAGAGATTTGAATGGTTGATGAATCCTGTAAACAGGGTCTCGACACAACACGGACTGTTGACCTCAACATGCTGATATCACACACACCTTCCTCTCTCTGAGCCCAATGACTTGAATCTCACAGTCTGCTGCTTACGTCACAACCACCAAAAACACACACACACACACACACACACACACACACACACACAAATTTTGTACACTCTCCCTTTCTCCTGTACTCGTCCACTTTCTCCAGCAGCTACTTCTTGACTTTAATGCAGTCTGAGAATCTGTCCATCAGTCAGACTCACTGTCTTTTCCATTCGTTAAACTTAAAGGAAGGAAAATGCCTTTGTGTTTGACATGTTTTAGTTTCCTCTCCAAAGTAAGGACGTTGGGGAGCTCTCACACACACACACACACACACACACACACACACACACACACACACACACACACACACACACACACACACACACACACACACACACACACACACACACACACACACACACAATTAAATTATTTACAGTCCTATCAGCGGTAATGGACCCATCAATTACATTGCAGGCTCAACCTATAAGTCCTCCGCAAACTCTTTCCTTCCCATATGAACAACAGCTTAATATATATTTAATCTGAGAGAATGTACATGACATGCTGAATGATAATGGATGTCCATCCTGCATTTTTACTATAATACAACCTCCAATGCTCTAAAATAAAGATAATATCATCTCAGATGGCCTAACTAAGGAACTAAGGCCTTACTGATATCTATTTTCTACCTTTGCACTTTCCTTTACTTTGCTTTCATTCTTCCTTCATAATACTAAATTTAGCCTCCTTTGCAGGAAACTGAAGCTTTCCACCCACAGTATGTGTCCACTCTACTGTAAACAGCAGCTTCCCTTTGCCCTCCCAGTGTCTGTCTCCTGACAGTGTCTGTCTCTTTCTCCCTCTCTCTGTTATGCTGCCCTGCTCCCATGCTCTTTCCTCCTTTCACTCTAGTCTTTCATATATAATGCATGTTAAACAAACAGACATGTCATAGTCACTCAAATGCATGGCTGTCCCCTTGCTGCTGCTCTATTGACCCTGACGGTGGGGGTTCCCTTCTACAGTCAGCTACAGCAAATACACTGCACATTCTACAGGGGAGAGTATATTTGTACAAAAAAGGTGAAATCTGTTTCATCACATAAAACCAAACCAGATCTTAGAGAGAGGAGCTTTTCTGCAGAAATCATTGCAAATGTGGGCTTGTGTCTAATTTTCAAGGAAATTTAACAAAAGACATCTGAAGCTATTTGTAGAGTGGATGCTTCTTAAAAGGAGAAAATATTCTTTTATCAAGGATTACCACCAGTTTCTTGTAAAGGAGTTCCATTTATGTGCATATTTGTTGCTTTTGTATAGATATTTTAGATATTTTTTTAGATATATTATTTTTTTTTCGTGTCATGCACAAAAACGTGCCCAACCCTCATGGGTTTACAAGACACCAACAGTACGCTGCAGTGGATCCACATCTCTAATACTCCCCGTGTCAGCGTGGGTTCTCTCCGGGTTCTTTTGAGTGTGATCAATTGACAGCTGATTAGCACCCCTGCGACCAACTGGATAAGCAGGTTCTGGATGGATGGATTTATGAGACAATAAGTTCGTAACTTTGGTTTACACCATATGTCAACTGACCATTTTTCTTTATGCATAAGAAACAGTTTGGTCCTAATATCCTGAATATTACAAAGTAACCTGTTCTGAAAAATGAAAGACAGGTCAATCATATAAAACAGAGATTTCAAACCCTTAGCCCATGGATGGCCATGCAAAATGTCCCAATGAAATATCTTTTTTGTAAGTCTCTGATCAGACATGTTCACAAGTCTATTCCAAAGTCCATTTGACATTTATGTCGGTCTTTGGTGATTCCCAACCCGTGTCCCCAGTAATGGCCAAAACTGATGTTGATTTTTTAACTCCCAAGAATGATCTAATCGCTCTGTGGTGCACAGTGTTGCAACTTGTGTGCTCACCAAAACCCCAAACACCGGAAACATAGTCAGACACAGGACATACACATGAGTTATATAGTTGTGTATATGTATGAAATCCTAAATTACCACAATGTTTAACTTTGTTCAGTACAGATCCTAGTGCTCTTCCCGCTGACTGAGCTAGAACATTGACAGCTTCTTTAAATGTCATGTGCTCATCGAGAGTAATGCCAAGGTATTTATACTGTTCAGAGTAAGACAGTACTGTTGAACCAAAGCTAAAAACAACTGAACTTCTCTGTAATGATTTGTGTCTAAAATGTACTATTCGTGTTTTGTCTTGGTTTACCACTAGCCTCCATTTCCAGCACACATTTTATACACATAAAAAAAATACTCACTGTATTGAGAAAGCGTGTGCAAAGCGATGTTTGAGCCATACAAATGTTGAACCAACTCCATTTTGTCCCTTGTGGTTCAGAGTGCTAAGAGTGACTTTCCTTGTCTGTTGCTTTACATTTACGGTAAATCTAATTTATCAGTTAAGGCGTGGAGGGCATAAGCTGGTGCGCAGGCTCACTCTTGAATTGTATACATAAACACACACACACACACACGCACACACACACACACACACACACACACACACACACACACACACACACACACACACACACACACACACACACACACACACACACACACACACACACACACACACACACACACACACACACACACACACACTCTCTTCTACAAATCCCAATTTTCCAGGTGCAGAGGTCTGTAGAATAGAGCCAGAGCCACTCATCAGGAAACAGCATTATTCTCCATCAGCACTTTGGAGCGTCCAAGCTATTATATCATCCACCACTAGCATGATACATACAAATGGAGTTAAACACTTGACGGAGAGTGCGATGGGGCCTGAAAAGCACAAGGGTATGAGTGGTATCGCACTCCATCAGTGGCAGAGAAAGTTCATTTTCATATTCCATACAGAATATGCTCCACTTGTGCTGCAGTGATTTAATGCAGAATGACTAAGTGCACATTCCACAGGCACATTATACAGCATTTGGAGTTGAAAGCTCATGGGATTGTCAACACATGCATATTTTCTTACATCAGTAGATCACTGCATTTCAGCTTTTTATAAGTCCTCACAATGTATCTTCTCAAGATCAAGTCTGAACATAATGCAAATTTATAGCATAATAAAGTCGTTAGAAGTGCATAAAGGTGGATGAATGGTGTATTCCTTTCTTACACAGCAGTCTCACCTGGGTGGTAAGAATAAACAATAAGAATAAATGATGGTTCTCTCTGTACTCTTTCCACCCACTGTAGGCAGAGAGAAAACTGGATTTATTCAGACAGCTAATACACACAGTGACTCAGAGTGTATACAGTGTGTGGATGAAATGGGCTTGAGAGGCTTTTCCTCTCACACAAAGCAAATATCTGTCCAGGAATAAGATATTGATTTGTCATTTCCCAGAGCTGAAGCTGAGTAAACAAGCCAAGCAGACGTGTGACCGATTGCGGCTGATACTTGTTGTCCGGTAACAGTCAGAGGCCTTGGGAGGAAATGGCTAAACTCAGATGTGCAGTGTATCATTCATCATTCACATTACCATGTATGTACCCGTAAACACACACACACACACACACACACACACACACACACACACACACACACACACACACACACACACACACACACACACACACACACACACATCTTCTGTTTGCCGTTTGTTCAGGGAATCTTTCCTGCTCGAATAAATAAATCAAATATTTACTCCCATGTTGACAGCATTCCACTTCCACGGTATGAACAACAAAACATTTCTCGGAGTCAACATGAATGTTTGAGCTTTTTAAATTGACTAAGAGGGCCCAGAAGAAGAGAAGCTTTTTAGTTTACTGTTAAAGAATGTAAATGAATAACAACAACTGTGAGTGTTTGATCAGGAATTTAATTTAATTCCAGAGACACAGCTTTACACATACCATAATACTTTCTCTTCTAGTCTCCTTTAATATTTTTTGAAAGATACATACAGATAAATAGATGGGATATGTAGATCGGTAGGTAAGTGGAAGGCTGGATAGATAGATAGATAGATAGATAGATAGATAGATAGATAGATAGATAGATAGATAGATAGATAGATAGATAGATAGATAGATAGATAGATAGATAGATAGATATTATTTTATTTCTATTATTTTATTTCTATTATTTTATTTCTATTATTCATATTATTTGTATTAGTACTGTAACAATACATATATACCTACACTGTATATTTGATTAGATGCACTCCTGGACTTCAACACAATTCGCTACAATATAGTGTTAGGTATAATCTCTGTAGGTTATTTTTTAACGCCACCTATAATTTTATTTAAAAAAATGTTGGTTCATGTGTTTCATTCAAGTTACCTCTCAGACCGTCTCCGTTCTGCTGTAACATGTGAATCAATAAAAGTGTTTTCTATTTATTAAGACATTGTGTTATTTTTCCTTAAATAAAAGAACTATGCGTGGCTTTCTCAGGAGCGACTGCAATGTGTGATCTATTCCACCAGATGTCACTCAATCCTCACAGCCACGGCAGATTACTGCAGTGAAGTCATCCGTCCACCGGAGGGAGGCACACGGAAAGGAGATGCTGGTAGTAACACGATTGCATAGTGATGAGGAATGCATCAGGCTGCAGAAAAAAAGACGAAGAAGAAAGAGCAGCGGGAGCAGGTAGAAGCGCTTGAACCAACCCATGTAAACAGAAAAACGCAAACAACCTGCTTTCAACCGTGGTAAGAATCAGATGGGAATAGATTTTGGTTGTAACATAAAGCCGGTCGTGGTATGGGAGAGAGAGTGTGACGCGCATCTAGTGCTGAATCTCACATAGCCGGCAGGAAACCAGGAAGTCCTGCCTTAAGTTACCTGTAACCTCCACAAAAGGGAAGTTTAACATACAAGAAGGGAAAATCCTTCACAATAATATCACTCACATCAATGATAAATATGTTAAGGTTTCATTGCTTAAAGAAGTACACCATGACCTCATTGTGGGATCTTAATTGTGAAATAACTGACTAAAGATAACTGTGTTTTGTTGAATTGCCACAGTCGATTCAATACTTTTTTTTTTACAGTTATTTCAGCTTTGATCTGTGCATGCATTAAAATAATGTATCAACACTTTATTTTCTTATTTAAGTGACATTCAGTCATGGCTGAGGAACCAGCAGCAGAAATCCAACTACTCAGAAGCCAGAAGGTCAAGCTGATTGAAATTCTAAGTGCAGACGCCGATTTTGTCCTGCAGCATGCAGACTCTAGCAGTTTGTTGTCTGCTCAAGGCTACCAGCGGGTGAAAACTTGCCGTGTTCCCAGTGAGAAGGTAACAGACCTGCTGGATCACATCATCCAGAGGGGTGCTAAAGCAGCGCGGGGTCTTCTGGAACTGCTGAACAGCCAGGCCCTGCAGGAAACCTTCCCAATGCTTTGCTTTATTAAGGATGTGCAAGTCAACACACCGTCTTCAGGTAGGACAAAGTCTTTTCAGTATTTTCACTAATCTCATTATATAACACTTGTAGTTTCCCCATGTTAAATATAAAAGTGTTCTCTTTAAAAGGGAAGAGTGAAAAATCAAGAAAGAGAAAATCAGCTCCTGCCTTACAAGAGAACATTCCGTCCAAACAGCGCAACAAAGGTGGGTCACACTACACTTAAAGCTATTCCCTTCAAAAACATTTTAGAGAACGTCACCTACTGTATCTGTCTCTGTCTCATCGCACAGGCCCTGGCTTAGTTAATGAGAAGCAGCTGATGACCGTGGCTCGTACCATCGGCAGATCTTGGAAGGAGATCGGCATACTGGCTCTGGACGTCCCCTCTGTGAAGTTGGAACAGATTGAAGAAGACCATTCTCTCCACACGGAGCGAGTGTTTGCCATGCTGCGCTTCTGGAAAACCTGCCAAAGGGAAAAAGCCACTGCTGCTCACCTGCACTCGCTGCTCAGTCAGAAAGAGAGTGCGCTGCCACCTGAAAGCATTGACTCGCTGCTGGAGACCGACTGAGGCCTTCACTGTCTGGTACTTGCTGAGACTGCAAACCTGTTATAACTCAGAAGGAGTGTTTTTCTCTCGACTCATTCCATATCAGAAAACAAACAACACTTAAAGACTTTCCTACTTTATGGAATAAACCCAGAGTGACATTTAGTACCACTGAGACCTTTTGGTCAATGTTCTTCATATACAGAGTCTGTATAGAATTTTGTCATCCTGATAGTTCATACTGCAATTTTACTACAATGCCAAAGTACGGGACCAAGGATAGAGAGTGTCTGGCTGATTGTAAAGCCTCGACCTTGAGATATTGTGTTAAAGTCAATGATTTTCTTTTTTTACTTTGTCTATGACAGCTTTCATTACAATAATATACAAAGAAACTTGTATTTTGTTTTATGAAAGTTCTTTGAAAAAACTGTTTTTTAAATGTTCTGTTCATAGTGTCTGTGTTAGTAAATATTCTCCTTCCAGTCAAGGAGAAATTAGGTAAACAACTGAGCAGTGCTCCTTTTTTAATAATATACACTATGGCATTTAAAAGGGAGGATGATATCATATTTCTATCTTTTTATGTTTTGTTTAATGTTGTTCTTAACTAATCATTTGATAAATGTACAGTTTGTGAGAGGATATGTAACTTTCTGTGAATTAACATGATTAGGTGTCACAAAAGTTATGCTGACATGTGTTTAATTAAACTGAAAATATAGGTCTTTAAATGTACCTTCTGTGTACATTTAAAGGTACTTGTACTTACATTAAATGTACCCTACTTCTTGGTGTCTCTGTTGAGATAGAGACTCAGTGCCAACCTTCAACAACTCCATTGCTCCTTCCATTCTTTTTCCTCATTTCAGATGACTAATGGGACAAAGGTCAAATCCCTCCCACTACTACAAAAGCTCAGCTGTTCTTGGTTTTAAAGCCATTTTCGGCTGTCTGCCTTTTCAGCACAGTCACTAAGGGGGTAGAGATTCTCCAACTTTTCAAAAGCATGGATATGGCAAACATGTTCCCAGCCTCATGTAAGTACAGTGTGCTATATATGTCTATTTTTGTATTTAACTCGACTTTTGGAAGTGTTTGCTCATGCTTTTAACTTTCTGACATCAGTTGATGGGCAGGAAGCAAGCATTCTCCGTGACCTGAATGAGCCTCTTGTTGATCATACAGAGGGCCAACTCTTCTTGAATGATGCCTTTAAAATCATTATGGAGGAGGTGCTCTGCAAGGGCACAGACATCAAGCAAAAGGTCTGATGAGGGCTAAAATCACAACAGTGTCAGATTACAATGAGTACTCTGAGCAAAACTCATAACCCACGTGTTCTTCTGGCAGGTTTGTGAGTGGAAAGAGCCGGAGGAGCTGGCTCTGCTGCTGGATCTGGAGCTGAGGGCAACAGGGGAGCCACAACACAGGCTCCTCCAGAGGGTTAAAGATGTTGCGAAGTACAGCGTCAAGACAAGTAAGACATTCCAGAGACAGCTGAGACAACACTATAGATTGACCATTGTTCTTTCACGATTAGACTGCTCTGGTTTCTTTCAGGTCACCCGCGTTTTTTTAATCAGCTGTTTGCAGGAGTGGACTATCATGCCCTGGCTGGCCGATTCCTCACTGAAGCTCTCAACACTAACCTGTAAGAATCAAAGTAATGTATTATTAAAGCTTATAGGCTCATCGTTATTGGGTGGATGAAAAAGTCTGTTAAATATTATACAAATAATGCAATAAATAAGATAATTGGACTGTATTAGGCTGTGGAAGAAGAAGTAAATGGAGCAATAACCTGGAACGCTGGCTTGCACAAAACAGACAGAAACCCACAAGTCCAACTCAAGGCAGCAAACTAGAGCATGTTAATAATAAAAGAAAAACAGGCAAGGATTAAACCAGTCACGCAAACAGAGACAAGGGGCCGGTAAAGTATCAGAGTCTGGAATATGTTACTATTCTAACTCATGTATCCCAAAATAACTTGCAAAGAGCCCCAAGAATTTAAAATATTTTTCTCAACTGTAGACTACTTATCTGTATGTCTACTTCAGAAGAATTGATTTCACTCACAAGATACAACAATTCTAATAAGATGCAGTTTGTTTTTTTGTGCAAATAACAACCAAAGAGGACAATAACGAAGTAAACGTTTTCTTTTGTTAAATTGTCTAAATCTCTGTTTGATTTATTTATATTCCGCTTGTGGTGTGGTAATGTTGTGTGTTTAAAATGTAGAATATAATGCCATAGTATGAAATACAACTTAAAAAACTATGAGATATTTTGTTTGTCAATCACAGCTTCACCTATGAGGTGGCCCCAGTGTTTGTGCTGATGGAGAACGAGGTTCTGAGAGCACTGCGACTGCTGGTTGGCTGGACAGAAGGTGACGGTCTTTTCTGCCCAGGGGGTTCTGCCTCTAACATGTATGCCATGAACCTTGCACGCTACCATTTTTTACCAGATGTCAAAAGCCAGGGGCTCTGTGGTCTCCCAAGACTAAACGTCTTTACATCTTCAGAGGTAAGGAATGGCTATCACACATTGCATGTCTGAGGGACTGGTGACGCGTCAGAGATCTTTATCGATGATCACACGGTAGTTATAGGCCTTTTTCATTTCCCACTTTGTACATCCTCGATTCCTTTCCTTGAGAGGGAGGAGTCGAGGAGGCAGAAAACGTGAAATTAGAAATGCCTTATGTGTTGTTGTTTTTTCAGAGCCATTACTCTGTGAAGAAATCAGCTGCCTTTCTGGGAATTGGGACAGACAATGTCATCACAGTGGAAGTGGATGATGGGTAATGTGTTTCCATAATAAGAGCTGAAACCATTGATAATTAATGAGCTCATTCATTTTCATCATCAATGAATTGCTTAAAGGTGCATGTACGGGATTCAAAGCATGAATATATTAGCAAACAACTATAAGAGATGTGAATATATAGTGGATGATGTCTACCTTGAGGTGTGAATCATCACTGGTCGTTCATATGTCAATGATGCAAAAGCATAACAATTTTTGATTCATCTTCAAATGTATTACATCTTCAAGTTTCTATACTACTGTACATGGCTACTTTTACAAAAAAACTTACTCCCTTTTTATCCAAACAGTGCTTTCAAAAATCAGATTACATTTTTGATACAAGTATGTGTGTGAGCCACATCAGTACATAAACATTACAAAAACGACACATAAATTATTCTGCAGGGCATTCCGATAGTTCTGTAATCTACGAAAACAAGGTTTTCACATAGCAGCTTTAAGACAGGGCACTGAATGCTTATGGCATTTTACACTGTTAGAATTATCCTAGCGGTTAGCTGACTTTTCCTTACTCATAGCCACTCTACTCCTACATCGTTGAAGTCACTGTATCTCCTGACAGAACAACACCACAGTTGAATTTCAGCCTGCATGCAGATGTTTTTCAGCCCGAAATTATCAACAACAGAGCACCTAATATTAGTAGCAAGAGCAACCAGCTAGCAGACTGCAAAGTGCTGTCTCTTTGCTGAAACACGCACAACAGACAGTTAATGACAGCAAGTCTTGCACTGTGCTGAAATGAAACCAAACTCCTGATTATTATTTCTGCATCGCAATGCATCTCAGAATCAAGAAATTCTCAAGTGATTCTCCTTGCTGTGTTGAAATATCTGGGTCGACTGCGCTTGCTTTTAGTGTATGTTCGTTAATGTGAGCGTGCCCTCCTGATTAGATAACAAAAGACACTCTGCAGAAACGTAGCACCCAACCTCTGGACCCCCCCCCCCCCCCAGGTAAACACTGTTAGTTCTGTCAGCATTCAACATTTGCAACTGCTTGCATTGTGAGCACTGTTAGCACCATAAGCTGCTAGCCACCGGCTCAGCCGTCACAATGTTGTGAGCTGTAGGGAGGCAATAGAAATGCTCCCAATTGATGATTAATCAAAAGTCTATACTCAGTTTTAATTATTAGCTGCAGCCCTATTCATTATGAAACTTGTGATTCTTTACAGTCAAAATGATAACTTCTCTATGCTATCTTGTTCCCTTCAGAGGCCGCATGATTCCAGAAGACCTGGAGGAAAAGATAAAGCTGGCAAAATCTCAGGTAAATTCATTGAGGTTTATTAACTGCTCAGATCAATTGTATTGGTTTAAACAATAATAATCCACAAGCTATAACTAACTATAAAACACGTTGTACATCTTGAAAACCAGAAAGCACCAAGTGCAAGAAGGTGGTGTTCATTTTCAGTTTGTGTCTACCAGGGTGCAGTGCCATTCTTTGTAAGCTGCACATCAGGGACCACAGTGCGAGGTGCATTTGACCCACTGGATCGCATAGCTGATGTCTGTGAGAAACACAAGCTGTGGATGCACGTAGACGTGAGTCATCCTGACGAAGACTAATACGTGCCTGTTGACGAGCTTCTGTCCTATTTGTTCAAATTTAAGAACGTGCAGAGTTTTGTCTGTTTTGTTGTGTGTTTTAGGCCGCCTGGGGAGGGAGCGTGCTGTTTTCCAAGCAACACAGACATCTGATGAAAGGGATTTCCAGGTAATAACATGCATGCCAGAAAATGCATGTTTCATTACGAGGAAGGCAACATTTGCCTGCCTGTATATGAGTAGACCTAGACAGTTGGGCAGATATGGTTATATAGAGATATAGACAATACATAGCTTATTGTGTGGGTGTTTTTATGTGTCTGTGACAAGAGCAAATTCAGTTGCCTGGAACCCACACAAGATGCTGGTGGCTGGACTGCAGTGTTCTGCCTTGCTACTACAGGATACCACGGTTTGAGGCTACAGCATCATCCGACACACACAAAATAAAAGGTCTATGTTTTTAAAAAAATCTTTGACAATCAATCGTTTCTGCTTGTCCTTAGAACTTGTTGAGGAAGTGCCACAGTGCCAACGCCACATACCTCTTCCAACAAGACAAATTCTATGACGTGAATCTGGATGTCGGGGATAAGTCAGTGCAGTGCAGCCGCAAGGTTGACTGTCTGAAGTTATGGTTGATGTGGAAAGCTGTTGGCTCCATTGGCTTTGCCGAGCGTGTGGACAAAGCTTTTAGCCATGCAAGGTAGGCATGCGTATGTACTACAAAACGAGCCTGGCATAGGTCAAGATAAAAAGTAAATTCAAAATGATATATTCATATGATATATCATTTTGAATTTACATAGTCTACAAAGTCTAATTTAAAAGCACTGCAATTTATGTTTTCACTTTTTTTATTTTTTTTTTAGCTCTTTATCAGTGAGGTGGCTGTTTAGGATAATTTGGGTCCATGTTGCACAACGGCTAAGATACTTGTAGGCTTCTTTTGACATGTGATCCCCCCATTTCCTCATCTTTGCTTACCATTGAGTTTTGAACCAAGCCAACAGAAAGTAGAAACATGTCATAACTCTCCGACAGATATCTGGTGGAGCAAATGAAGAAAAGAGAGGGGTTCTGTCTTTTACATGAGGTAAGTAAATATCTCAAGCATATTGAGAAAGATAAGGAGATTTCTCCCTGATAAATGTTTAGTACTTGTGTTTTGTTTGTCTCCACTAACAGCCAGAGTTTGTGAATTTATGCTTCTGGTTCATACCACCCAGTATGAGGGGGAAGGAAGGGAATGCAGATTACCAGGACAGACTGGCAAAAGTAAGTTTCGGTATCAGTGCACTGGGAAATACTAAAGAGATTCACACACATATTTAGATTCAGTTTCTGAGTTGAAGTGTGCATGAATTGTTCGAAAAAAACAAACAAATATCTAGGCCAACTATCTTCAAGTATTTAACAGTTCCGTGCAACACATCTGATTCAAACGGTTAACTCTGTATGTGGGTGCGTGTGTGTTTTTTCTTCTAAATAAAAGGTAGCTCCAGTCATCAAGGAGCGCATGATGAAACAAGGCACCATGATGGTGGGCTACCAACCTTTGGGAAACAAGGTCAACTTTTTCCGCCTGGTTGTTTTCTCTCCACTGCTTTCCCAGAAAGACATGGACTTCATCCTTGACGAAATTGAAAGACTGGGAAATGACTTGTAAACAAAAACACAACCTACAAGGCGTGTACCCCTTGACTATCTAGAAGGCAAGGTTATGGACAAAGCCTGCCATTGTAATGTCTCAAATTGTAACAAACAAACATCTATCCACCTATCTGAGGACAATGGACCAAAATATGTATTAATAAATAAACAAATAAAGGGTCACTTTTCTACATTAATGTCAAGAATAAAATAATTGAATTGAAGGCCTTTATTTTAAATATGTTTTGAAATAATTAATGTGAATTAAACAACTGTTCTAATCAGCTCAGTTCTCTTTTTTTAACCATTTTTGCACAACTGGAGAACTGGTTCTCTGCTTTTGTGGGGATGTATGTATCCTTTGATATTTAACTTTTTCTCCATGGAACATAAGAAGAAGATATACAAAAAGGGATGGCATTAAGTGTAAACTTTTACACATCTGGATTAAACATCAGCAACAAGACCCCTTCTGTCCAAACCAACAGATGGGCATTCTGTAGCCTGTTCATAAAACTGAATATCAATTATATAAATACACAACTGCTTTCCTAAGTGTAGCCTCAAAAGAACCAAGCACAAAATAGACAATACCCAGATAATTAAGGCACCCTGCAAGTCTTAAGCACCGTAAAGTTTTCCATAATGTGATCAAGGTTCAACTTCAAAACGTTAAGGCTTGAATTAGGTTTCAGCATAAAAGCAAGGATTAACAACCTTAAACAGCCCTCACTCACCTCACTGAAGGTATTAGTTCCTCAGTGGAGGATCCACCAGAGCATTATTCATTTAGCATGTTAGCCAGACCCAGAGCACCCCTTCTGCACAGGTCATAAAATTGTGTGTGTGCCACTTAGTGTGCTTGCCGGGGCCGAAGTACAATTGTGCTAACCACGCCTTATTTGGTGTTTGAATTCACTTTGCCCGATGGATCCTGAACGGACAGCTCGGCCTCCCCGGAGCGCAAACATTTATATCAATTCAGCAGTTTCACCACTGCAGACACACCTGCAGCTTCTGAATATCAATCAATTCAATGTGATTTTATTAGCATGGAAGTTTGAATTACTTTATATTTACATTACATCACAGTCATTTAGCAGACGCTTTTATCCAAAGCGACTTACAATAAGTGTATTCAACATAGGTATTCAAGAGAACTACTAGTCACCAGAAGTCATAAGTGCATCTCCTTTCTTAAACAAGCATCTAAGAGCAATGTTGCCAAAGCATGAAAATGCACAAAAGCACAATAATATCTCCATTCTGATTTTAACACAGTTAATCAAGACTATTTTACTCTTTTTATTTTACTCTGTCAGAGATGCTCCTTGAAATGTAGTGAAATACTGTTCTTTTCATTATCACTAAGGTAATTCTACTTGGATAAAAAATAAAATGATCGACTTTAAAAAAAAAACTCTAGTATCTTCTTGCATAAGTAATTCGTTATTTCCAACCCTGAAAGCAATAAAATAATTTAAATGGTTTAATATCGATTATTAACATCCTCAGTGGACTCACTCCCTCACAGCTATGGCCGCATATGTGGGTCGCTGAGCTTCGGTCACGTGACACGGCGTCTGACCAATCCCCGCTTTCTCCGGGAAGAACTTCCGGTGTCGTTTCCTGTCAGTGTTTGTAAACTGAGAAAAAATTGGAAGTGCGACAAAAAATAATAACCTACAAAACTCTAAAAATCAAAAGGTAAGTGGTCGCTTTTTTAAATAAATGTCATCCGCAGCTCTTTATCACATTTTCTAACCAGCCACGTGTCTGTTCCTCGCCCTGTAGCCGGGCGGGGAGGTGTTGTTTAGTGGTCGGCGCTAAGCCCGCACCGCACCGCACGCCCTGCCTGGCTGTTGTTGTGTTGTCTGGGGCGCGGGTGGGGGTTCAGTCATACAAGAGTTGTACCAAAACCCCAACTACTGGCTAGCTAGCTAGCTGGTTAGCCTTTTCTGTTTCATTCAGCAGAGACTCTCAGCATGCTTCACGTGTTTAAACCCACCGTCTAAACACCGTGTGTAAACACAGACTGCCTCCCCAGTGTGCTCCACATAAAGCCCCGCTTGATTAGTAAAGCTCATTTGTTCCCAGATGACCGCTTCTTTTTTCTTTTTTTTCTTTCAACAGAGACCCCATCGTTTTTAGGATAAGTCGCTAGCAAGCTCACTTGTGCACAAATGCACCATTTTATAAACCGGCCATCATGTTTGTTTTTGTGAGATCATAAAGCACACGCTTACAAAGGAGAATGACTCACAACCATGGCCTTTTAAACTTAAAGATACATGGATCGAGTTAAAGACATGTCCCCCTGAAGGGAGGAATAAGATAGCATTGTTTGTTTACTATCAAATTATAATGTATTGTCTGTATCCATCTTCTATATATATATATATATATATATATATATATATATATATATATATATATATATATATATATCATTCACAGCCTATTTGATGTACATTTTACACATACAACTGCAATAATCATAATGGTCCCTGTGGCATATTGCTCAATAAGCAGTTATGTGTATTGTGATTTTAGTGTTTATTTTCCTGACTGCTGTGGAATTAATGTGTTTGTATAAAATATAGATTTGTTCCAGTGCCAAGGATTTTACCATTCCCAGCTGAGTTTATGGCCATTCTCTTTAACTTAAAGGACAATATGCTCCTTGCATTTTTTAGTCTTGTGCATGCTTTTTTGGGGCATTTTTCTACCATAGTTCTATTATCAACTCCAACCAAGAGTTTTTCCTATTTTCCGGATCCATTGTAAGTGTGTAGGTCTAGAAACGTATACATTTCTTCCTGTTTGTTCTACATTTAAAACAATTTGTTGAACCAGTCACACTAAGCATTAAAATTGCTATCCCACATACTTTAGGATGCAATAAGTAACGGATGTCTCAGTCTCTAGTTCAGTAAGTACTTACTTACTGCTCAAGAAGTCAGACGCTATCTTAGGATTCGGCTGTTTACACCTTCTGAATTAAGTAAATTACAACATAAATGCAAACCAATTTGATGTGATGGAACGTTTCTCTTAAGAATCCAGCGAAAATGGAAGATGAGAAAAAAGGCCCTTATAAATATTTGTTGTATGTTACAAATATATTTACAATGTCTTATTATTATTATTATTTATTAGTTAGATATTTTTACACTATACCTATTAATTCAACCATTATAATGCAAAGCTTTAGAATTGCACCGCTGATCAATGAGTCGTGGGCTGCACAATTCATTTAAATTGTATCAGAATCGTAATATGTCCTTGAGGATTTGTTTAAGCTGAGATGTGTGTCAAAATACCATTTCATCTTATTTTACAGATTTAAGAAAACATCTTTGTTTGATACAGATCCTTGCAAAAATCACAGCACAATCATTTTTAAATGATTCCAAATAATATCACAATTGCAAAATCAGTTAAAATAATCGCAATTACATATTTTTGCCCAAATTGCAATAATTGAGCTCAAATGATCATTGCAGTTGTAACCTCAGTGCCAGATTTGATGGCCCGAAATCCAGTTCACTGTATTATGAGAAATGATGGTTTCAATCAGTTATGAAAACACAAGATCATTATCTGTATTACACTTAAGATGGTCAAAATAATTTAATATAAGATGGATACAATTGTGTTTACTGCGCACTTGCTGCTCTCAAACAGCCTTTCTATATTTCAGTATTTTAAATGCTTCGTGTATTTTGCATTCTTTGCCAGTGTCTGTTTTCCTTTTTCCCCATTGAAAGTCCTTATTTTTCTCAATCTGTTTCTTTCGCTTTCTGTCAACCATGGAAACATGGCATGCACCAAACCATTGGGGCTTTCTTGCCTGAAAACTGAGCATATGAATGCTGGACCTAAATTTCTGGTCATACATCCAAATTTGGTGATTTGTAAAATGTATTAAACCAGTCTGGATTTCCAGCTCCTCATCGCAGCATGTAAAAATGTTGTCATGCCTCTACTTTCAGGCTTTGGCCCCAGATGATTTGGGTGGGTGTGGTCTCTTCTGTTACCCCTCATCCTAAGTGAAGCCCCCTCTGTTCCCACAAACACACACGCATACAAACCACGGCGATGACACACCATTCTAACAACTCTGTTCGAGACCATATGAAATGGGTCAGTGGAAGTCTCTTCATCTCCAGAATCACCATCATGTTTTTAGTTTGTACTCCCAGTCCTAATGCCAGTGGATTTCTCTGTCACTCCGATTACTCAACTCCCTCTCATTCCCCTGACTCCTCGTCTCTGTGAGGAGTCCTGCCCCCCCCCACCCTCTTTCTGCTCTGACATGTTGTTTGTGTTGCCAGGCTGGGTTGCTGGGCTGCGAGGCGGTGCTGTCCAGCATGGCCCTGATGCAAGCCAACAACATCCCAGGCCAAAAGAGGATGATGTCACCGTTGGGTCAAGGGCACAGGTCCAGTCCTGAGAGCCACCAAACCCATTCTCAGCACAGCCACAACCACCACGGACACCAGGTTCACCACGGACAACCCCACCACAGTAACATGGGCCATCCTTCAGCCGGGAGCTGTCCACCCTTGGTATGAGAGAAAAGACTGGGCAGGGTCACTCAGAAAGCCTGTTAAAGCTGTTTTTTCTTACTTTATTTCTTTGCGTTCATGGTCCAAATTTTAGTTGTTTATAGTGAGATGGTATGGCAGTGTAAATAAACTTTAAGAAACTTTAAACACAGGTAGCTCTAAATCTGTGGTTGGACTTACAAGGAAACATTTGTTGGAGTTATATGATGTGATTTAACATGATTGTTTTAACCCCCCTTTTTTAGCATTCATAAGCACTTTTACAAACATTTAATGAATATTTAATAATACACTAATGTAGTTGTAAACTGATATAAATTGTATTAATATATATCAATATTTTTCAACAATTATAATTTCTCCGATGGATACATTTTATATTATTAAAATAGTTTTTTTTAACTAAATTGTCATCCATTATATGGTTATGCGGCTGTGGCACACGAGGTAGAGCACTCGTCCCATAACCACAAGGTTGGTGGTTCGAACCCCTCTACAGTCAACATGCCGAGGTGTCCTTGAGCGAGACACCTAACCCCAAGTTGCTCCCCGGGCGCAGCCCACTGCTCCTCCGGGTTGGGTTAAATGCAGAGAATTGTAATTTCCCGATTGTGGGACTAATAAAGGCTTAATTATTATTATTATTATTATAAATCAGCCTGCCCACAGGAGGAGTTATAGTTGTTGGCAAATACATTAATATCTACTTATAACTACACTATAGTGCGTTATGAACCATTTATTAAACGTTTATACACTGCACATAAAAGGGGTTGAACTATTTAGCGTGCAGTATTCGTTAATTAATACCATTTCTTCCTCCAAAAGCTGATCCGAAAAGACGGGGACTATCACTCATCAAGATTGATGGATGGAAAAGACATGCAAGCAAATCAGAATATGCAACCCAAGAAGAAGCACAAAAAAGCAGGGTCATCCAGCAAAGTTAAAGTGGAGGTAAGGATGGTTACAATGGTGCACTTATAAGAACACATTCAAAAGTGCAAAGATCTACCCTTGATCATCGGTTCTCTTTCAACTCATTTTGTTATTGTCGTTAGCATTTACTTCCACAAATCGATATGAGCGATGACAGCTCCTTGAAAGTCCAGAAGAACTTCATCTGCGACCACTGCTATGGAGCTTTCCGGAGTAGTTACCATCTCAAGAGACACATTCTTACACACACAGGTGAGAACTCGCAGCTCACGCTCAATGTTGTCTTTCTCACTCCTTTGCATTTAGTGGCCAGAAATGGGAAACAAGGTAGTGTTATGAGTAAAGAGTCCACTATTCAGCCAGTGAACCACTCTTCTTAAACTCAATCTGCTTGGATTGAATTTTTAAAAAAACAACACACAAACCATCTAAACTTATTTCAAGAACTAAGTTGGGACTGAACAATCGTTTTAATGCATAGTAAATCATTTCTTTAACTTGTTATAATGCCTTATACGTATTTATATCTGTCCATACTCTAATTTTTTTGTTTGTTAAATTTGGTTCTGTTAGTCAACTTGTGTGTGCAGCTCTTTTGGCCAGGACTCACTAAAAAACGACTTATCAATTTAAAAAAAATGATCTTGCCTCAAGTAAAATATGCCCTGAGACTTGATACATACTTCTAAATGGTCCGCCGGTGTTTTTCACAGGAGAGAAGCCGTATGCTTGTGACGCGTGCGACATGCGGTTTATTCAGCGTTACCACCTGGACAGACACAAGAGGGTGCACAGCGGAGAGAAGCCGTACCAGTGTGACCGCTGCCATCAGGTCAGTCAGCTGTTGTTTACATTTAGTATTTTTAGGTCTCTGCATATTCCTCAGGATCTTACAGCATTAAACAAATCCATCTGTCTTAGCAATGTCATTAGCATTGTTCTGCTAACTTTAACTGAAACACACGTCTTTCTTTGCCTCCAGAACTTCTCACGGACAGACAGACTGCTGAGACACCGACGGCTATGTACAGTGGGGATGAGCAAAGAGGAAAGCCAGTTCTCACAGGATGCATCCGCCCATCCAGCTTCCTGGAGCCCCCTACAGCCTTCCAACAACCGTCTGACTGTCTGACCCTCTGCTTCCCGTAGAGACCACACAGACAGAAAACAGCAGCCTGCAGCTCAGTAACGTCACACATTGGAGCTCAACAGAACTGTAAGCTGAAAACGGCGTTGCTCAAACACAACCAAACTTTACTTTGCTCTCGCCAGCTCATTCACAGAGCTCAATAATGGATTTTTATATTTTTTTAATCTACTGTTCCATTTTACGACCCAGACAAAAGGGGAAGGACTAATTCCTGATCTTGGACAACAGGTCTTGGTACTATGGCAATAACTGAAACAAAAATGCACACGTCTCCTTTCAACTTAAAGGTTGCAGGTATTTTTACTGTTGTTGCTGCCGAGGGATTCCAAGTATTTTTGACTGTCAATGTATCGTGCAGCATCTTTTAGGTATCCTGTTGACCTGCAAACAACCCCAGTGCTGGCCTCTACTCCATACGGACAGTTCACTAAAGGACACACATACAGAACTGGGTAGCTTTTCAGTGTTCAAGTTCTTTTCTTTTTGTGTACCTTACGCTACTAATTCTGTACCAGCTACTGCTCATAAGTGAAAGGTCACAGCAGACTTGTGGTCCTATTCAACACTGAAGGTGTGCGTAACACATCTGAAATGACATTTAATGTTATTTTTAATAACAGCGATGTTAACATGAATTGGGCTTATTACAGAGTAAAATGCAACTTGTATTCCATTTTCACTTCATGTAGAAGATCACATTTTTTTTTAAACGGGTTTCAAATAATTTCTAACATACTATTTACCTAGCTGTAAAACTGGATTACAGACGCTACCCTGTTGGTGATGTGTACAAACAGGTTGAAACACACTAAAAGTTAACTAGATGCTCCTGAAATGTAGAATGTTCAACTAATGTTGGCATTAGTTAAGTTGTGTAGCGACGGTTGGCTTTCATCCTCACTGTCTACCTTGTTTTAAAGGGGTTTGTTCTGACTGTTTATACGTTACACTGTTGAAACACAGCAGAAGGCTGACAGGTTTCTTAGGAAGAGCAAAGAGTTTTTTGATGCTCTTGAATTAAGTTACTGAGCTTCTTTATCCTTTAATGACTGGATGTAGGAACATTAGAAATGAAGGTGCCTCTGTAAAAAAAAAAGAAAAAAAAAAAAAAAAAAAAAAAAAAACTCAATATAAATGAATTGTCTTTACTGTCTCTCTGTTCCTAGAAACCACTGTCAGTCTTATTTTTCTCCTGCTCAGCATTTATAGATTTTTCTAAATTTGAAAAATGTCCGTCCTTTCAAATGTATTTTGGTAAGTGAGGCAGGTCTAAAATTATTTTCGGCGGAGGTACGGAGGAAATGTGGTGCCGATTAGTCATATTCAGTGCCCAGACCAACTCAAACAGTTGAAAGTATTATTTGGTTCATCCACAGAGCTCTCCTCCGTCTTGACATAACTGAATGTGATCTGAACACAGTGCCATCTCATTTCATCTCCAGTTTAACTTTGAGCATCTTCAATGAAGATGATGAGCTGTGGACAGGGGAATATAAAGTCCATGCGGTGTTCTGTAAAGTGATAACCTGCTTTATATTATTTTTAGGCCTCTGTATGATGAATTCAGATGGTAAACACTGGACTGAAGATGTTAGCTCAGTTGTAGAGGATTGTATTGTAGACTGGTACTTCTGTTGCTGTCAGACTTTTAGATTATGTGAAGGGAGTTTGGGGCCTACCACTGAGTTGTCTACTTTTTATGAAGTTAATATATATTTAAATTGTATTAGGGGTAGAAAATAGTACGTATGGGACCTACACTTCAGAAGAAAATCAAAGTATTTACAAAGTTATAATCCTTAGTCTGATGATTTCTTATGACAACTGAAGGAAGTCATCTTTCAACCTCTGTTAGGAGTAAATTAAAAGCTGCCACTCTTGCTTTTGTTAGTATAGCAGCCATGATTAGTCAGCATATTTTTTCTTTTGCATGTGTTTGTTGGAGGATCTTCTCTACATTTTGTTTTGGTAAGGAGATTTTTTTATGTGAGCCCCACCTTTTTTGTCATTTCAGGGGTGAAGTGATATCTATTTTGACTCAATCGTTCTGTAGTGAAAGGAGTTTTAGGGCCCCAAGTCTCAATAAAGCTGTTACACTTTTTAAACAAATGCTGGTTCAAATCATTGTTAGACATTTCAGTGGCCTTTCACTAAGGTAAACATAAAATAAGAAGTTTAATTTACTTGTCAAATGGCACAATACTTACTGAATCTTCTGAACTAGAAAGACTGCAAAACATTTCAGAAATATGTAATGCGGCAATCTTGTCAGCAGATGGCAGCCATCTGCCTTCTCTATAGCATTGTTATGAAAAAACTCCATATTAGTGGTAAATGATCACACAATATTCTTGGTATGAAGAAAAAACACCTACAAGGAATTAACATAAATTAGATAATAGGAGATAGTTCTCCCTTTCTATTGCTTCTCTTGCTTGTTATAAAAACTAATTAAATGGGAGAACATTGTTACTACACAAATAAATAAGTCTTGGGAGGCAGGTGTGTTGAAAACAAGCAATGCGATCAATGCCAAAGGGGGTATGCCTGTCTCCAGATAAAGTTGGTATTAGCACAAAGTTTGGGTCAGGAGACCCTGAATCTACAACGAGACTAGTAAATATCACATTATGTACACAATTTTGTTACAAGCCACTTAATCATCATACAAGGTATGAAATGATTCTTAAAACTGATTCCCTTTTTTCTGATCATTCAAAACAAAAACCTTTTCAATTTACAATATGAAGCAAATCCTCACATCTGAGAAGCTATCACTTTCTTTTCGGATGACAAGTGAATTAAAACAATCCATTTCTCGTGAAAATTGTCAGTGATTAATTCCCTCTTTAATGCCTCAATTAATCAACTAGCACAACAACACGCTTTGCGATACAGTTTTATCATATTGGTCGTTTTATACAAAGCCTTGTCTGCACCACAAGAGGGAGGTGTACCCCAAATTACTCTCTGTCCACAACCTTCCTTGAGACAGAAACAAAAAGATGGTACTTGCACTATGCAAAGCCAAGTGCTAGGTAGTTTTCAGGGGCTTTTCATGGACCAAATATCATGTCCTGTAGTTGGTTGGGAATATATGACCAAGATCTGAAGTTCCATTCCACTTTGGGGAACTTGCAATTAAATGTTAAGTTGAGGTCAAAACAGTCACATGGAGTTTGCAAATCCAATTTTATTGCAAAAATGATTGTCAAACTGGGTAATTAAACAGTTTAAATTGTCTGTGTAGCGATAGCACATTCTTTCATAAAAAGGGAAGAATTTTTATAAGTACATTGCCCCGTCATTCTGCCTGCGTAGGTATTGCCACATCCGTCGTATGTTAGGCAGATCATACCCTTTAGCACCTTCCTCCTTGCTATTGCCCAGTGCCTTAATTAAAGCATTAGGATAGGCAGGATGAGATCAGCCTCAAGGCTGCTAGGAGTGTGCGCCTTCCCCCATGGGAGACATCCCCTCCCTCTGCAGCCTGATTTACAGCACCCACAGGCCCCTGGCACTTAACAATGGACCTCCTTAAGTGAGGTAGATGGGAAGGCAACCAGAGAGGGGGAGATAACACTCCATCTTCATACACAAAGTGCTGAAATCATCTAGGTTTGAAATCATCTCGGCGAGACAGACTGATCATGGAGTCAGTCCAGAGTTAAAGTGTAGGAGTGCTGCCTTGTGCTCGGTCTGGCTCTCTCCATCAGGGAGGAGAGCTCTGTTTAAGAGTGATAGCCAACTCTCTACAAGCTCACCTCTTCTGTCAGAGGGATGAAAAAAAAAAGGCCCTCCAAACAGAAAAAAAAAAAGGCCCTCCAAACAGAAATGTCCCCCTAACAACCAGTAAATCTAGGTTGACTGTGCATACTGTGTTCTGCAAACATGTGGGTGGTTCAGAGGTTTACAAAAACCACATCAGCAGAAACGTTCTGTCTCCTACAAATGTTTGGATTCCCCCTGATCAAATACATCTCCAGCTCACGGCAAATGATTGAAACCCTCCCAACAATAGCTCCTGCTATCTCCCTCTCCCCGAGGTGTGGGAGAGCCTTTTCATCTCAGGCTTTGATTAATAAAGGAAACGCTGGTTGGTTGAAGGCAGTGATCTTCCTCCCCCAGCCCCCCTCCCCCCTCCGACATCCATCATCCATCATCTCTGTGACAGGCCACCTCTCTGTGTTAATTAGCTGTGATATTTAAGCTGTCTGAGGTGGTCCATGGCCGTCAGCGTGGTGGTGCTGCTCATCATTAAAATTTCAATTCCTCTGTCCGGGTTACTCCCATTTTTCTGGACACCTCAGTGAACACGTCCTCAAACATTCACACAGAAGAAAATACTGAGTGTTTACTGCAAGTTGCATCCAAGACATGACAATAAATGAGAACACAACGACAGTTTCTCTTTAAATGAAAACCAGATATGCGAGGAATTGCAAGGAACTGTGAACATAACCCTGTTTGGGCACTGTTTTTTTTTTCACATACATTTTAATGTTAACCCAACTGTGTCAGCATTAATGTAAAAACATCAAATTGACTTATCGCACTTGCTCAATAACTATTTGATTTTTTTATTAAAGATTTTTTTCTATAAATCTAAAGTTCTCGTCAAACAATGAGCAGTGAAAGTGTGAAAGCATTACTTATTAATGATTACCAAATATTGTAATATTCTCTTATACTGGGGGCTATTATTCAGAAATCAATTATGTATGTAGCTGAATCTTGGTCTGCCTTATAACCAAAAGGCATCCTGCACCAGTCTGAGAACTATAGCAATATAAAATTAAAGAAAAGCCGGGTCAATTTAGGGGTGTCTTAGCAAACGGCAACCATCTCACAATAATCTGAGATGGAAAAATGGCCTCCAAAGTGTACAAAGTTGGTGTACTCACAGTTTCCAGTACTACTGTTAGTGTTGCCAAAGTCTAGTTAATGTATGGAAATCACTGACGGGATGTCAGCCAACCTCCTGACTCACTAAACATCTCTGATGGGGAATGTTCGGTCACATCATGCTTCAAATTGTCCCATATTCAGATGTCTGCCACTACTTTTTCTAATTAGTGTAACTCAGCAAGATTAATTAGCCTCTGCATTTCATTCCCAGTACTACAAATTACATCAGAGAGGAAAAGAGAAGCGAAAGCCATCATCCATGTGACTGGTAACAAGGGAAAAGTAAAGTGTGGCCTACTTTGCATGTTTTGATACATTCAAATCATGAATATTCATTCGTTAAAACCAATCCCCAGTCAAGTCAGAACCTGCAACCTGAATCTTTAAAATGTACTTTTTGCAATTTGGCTCAATCGCAGTTATGGAAGGAAGCCGGAGAGATTTGAGAGTGGAGAGAGACTGGTTAGGGAGAACGGGGGAGCCAAGGTGCATAAAAGGCTGGAATCTTTTGAATATGTACGTAAATAATTAATAAATTCCATTTAGTTGCTTCAGTTTCAGGGTGTGCACGTAATTCAGATGTCTCATGTGGAATACCGCACTGGACTGCCAGTCCTTAATTCACACAATCACTAAATCTTCTGCATCAATTAAAAACTGTTATAATAAACAGAACTTACACAGCGAGGAGCCCCGGAGGATGCTGAGTGTGAGGCCCTCCTGCTCTACCATGTACACCTATACTAAGGGTCTGCAGCATGCAGATATATTTACAAAGATCACGTTCAGTTGTGCAGGACCTTGTTGCTGAGATTTATTTGTCCACACAGAGTAATCCACATTACCCTCAACAGGATGGAAATCCCACCACCCTGGTGTCTGTGTAAACATTATTTTCCTTCAAGGGTGTGTTAGGCCTCGACAGATACATTAACATGCCTTGGCCTTACGCCTCCCTATTAATCTACAGCTTGTTGGGACACGTTGGACCGAGCTGCTTCTCCAGGGACAACCAACCAGCCACAACAAGAGGTTGTTGGATGCTCCCTGCACTGTGGAAAGACATATTTATCTGGGAAGCCACAACCTTTCCAAAGAGCAGAAACACACTAAACAAAAATCAGGAGAGATGTTAATTAAAACCACCCAGTTCTTCTCTTGTTTACATTTAGCAGAATGTAAATTATTCAGAACCTCAAAGCCACAGATTTGGTAGAACCCTTACTAACAATGTACATTTGCCGGTACAAAAAGAGTTACAATCATATAAAAGTTATACTACAAACAGCAGAGCACACGTAAAGCATGATTCTACAGAAAAAACCTCAGTGAATTGGTTAACTCTTTACAGGTATATTTGTCTCAACCCCTTCAAACACACCGCCAAACTCTCCATCATTCCTCTGACTTAAGATGGATCATGTCTCTTAAAGATGTAAAACCTGCTTTCTCTCTCTTACATGGCACATTGTCAGAGGGCATGTGTGTAACCCCTAGTTATCAAGTTCATGACAAGGTCTCCGATGAAATTATGCAATCCCACTTGACAAGACAAGTCCAGGGCTTTCCTCTCTCTCTCTTTATTTTCCAACAATTTTCCACTTGAGCAGACAACCTCAAGTGTGAAGTGAAGGAGTAGAGAGAGGGATTTGATATCCAAGGGAAACGGAGCATGAATTCACTCGGGGGTTGATAGACAGGGCAGTGGCAGCCATGCTTTTTACCCTCAGAGATTTCCACGGGTTAAGGCTGTTAACAGGGCGGTTGCTCTTCTTGAACTTGTCAGGATAAATTGTCAGGCTGATGAAGAGATAGGCTGCAGATAGATGATGGCGTTGCACGAACGCTGGAGCTGCATTGAGCAGAAACAGTAGTCAGATGCCAAAAAGACTCTGGCAGTGTGCTGCTGTTGATGCATCTGTGATATATATGTGTGATTTACTCAGTCGCTTAAGGTCCTCTGACCTTAAAGTCAAGCAAAAACCTGCTAAACATTAGTGATGTGGAATGAGAGAAGAGAATAAGACAAATGCACATTCCCATGCAGGCAGAAAAACCTCAAAGAGAAGCAAGATGTGACTGGATGCATGCACACATATTTTCCAGTTCTCTCTCTTTGCAACACAACTGAGATTTTCTCTTTGGCATTAGCAGAATATTTTGTGAACTATTGAAAGCATTTTGGGGGAAAAGACCTAGCATTTTATACTAACACACATTTCTCTCTTCTTCCTCTTTGCTCCAGAGAAGGTTTCTTCTCCTCTCGTGACGTCAGGACTATTATACTCCAGTGCACCTCCCTTCAGGGATAAGATTTTACGATTGCAACCTGACACCGTTTCTGTGTCCTATAAGCGACAGAGCTGTAACTCACTTCAAAGGCAGAAGGCATCAAATCACAGTACACCCGTAAATTCACCTGTCAAGTCTTGGCCAATGGAAAGGCAGCATTAAATCCTTGCTGTCACGCTGGCGGCCAATGGAAAGACGATGGCAGTAAATCTGTCAAGGCCGCGTCTGTTAACGGTGTTGTGGTGTGGTTGGGGAATCCACGGGGAGGGAGGGGAGAAAGTGAGAAAGAGTAGATGACAGAAGAAGGAGGGAACAAATGGAGGGTTCAGAGCAATGCAACGGAAAAGGCTTTTCTTTGCATTCTTCGGTTCTGCTACAAAACTACATACACACATGCTGTAGTAAAACAGTGAAGCGTTTACAGAGGATTTTTTCCCCAGCAAAACAAGACCAAACGTGGCCATAAAAAAGGGGGAGAAACAGACATGTTTTCCTAATGGATGCAGTGGGAGTTGAATAACCAGCAGAAACACTCATAAAGCTTTACGGCCAGCACGGCTGTGTCTGATGTTGACTGTATACAGTGAAAAATGACGGATGGCTCTCCCCTTAGCATCATTGTGAGACCAAAACCTGGTGTTGACTGTTTGATAACAGCAGTAATCTGGTAACCTCTGACTGTTATGACACAGCACCACCAATAGCAGCGGCAGGCGCCCAGCTTCACGCTGCCCTCTGGATTACAGGGAGGGACCAGTCAAGCACATCCACAAACCAGATGTGCCCCAGTTGTGCAGCTTCAGAGGATGATGGAGTTGCCCCTACGGCATGGCAAACCGGAGAAACTACACCTTTGCCATCTAACCACAAAGAAACACAACGTGGTTCTGCTGCATCTAAACCCTACCACCTTTGACTGCAGAGTATTTTCACATCCACTATGACTCTCCTAAAGCATGCATTCAGTAAAGAGTAATGCACTGCACTGGCCCAAGAGAACTGTGGGGGAAACAGCAGAAGGAAAACACATCAGGTAGAATATTTCCTCGATTAACAATGCCCTTGGTGGTGCGCTTTCATTATCCTATCAAAGTTGAACATTTTCATGCAATAAATCTTACAGGTATCGTAAAATAACTGGTCATGCAAAGGCAATGCTACTCCAAACCAAAGGAAAAAAGCATTCCCTCAACAAAGCCCACTTTTTTTTTTTCACCATCTTGTAACGACTTACAATAAACCAGCCACATTTGTGGTGACATTTTTATCTTACATCAACCACCAAAAAATTAAACATTAGCATCAGAATTTACAGTCATCTTATGTCATTACTATGAATTCCTCTTTTTCTTCTTCAGAAACATAAACAGTGTGTTGAGTAATTGCAAAGGCAGGCAAGAGTGCAATGGTGGAGGTGTTGTTTTTGGCTGGCTTTTCCTGGAGTGGCCATGATTCTCTGTTCTATGGGAATCCATAAACAGACCCAGAGAGGGCAACTGGAGCCATAAACCATGTCAGGCTGCTGAGATGCTGCTGAGGCAAAAGGGAGCAGGTCTGGGCCCATACCTCCTCCTCCTCTCTGCATTGACACACACACACACAACTAAATACGCTTTGAGCAGCCTTTAATCATTATAAACATTTCAAATGTTTATAATGATTCCGTGGATATGATGGTACTTTCGTTTATTTTGAAAAATGAGAAAATGCAGCTGAACAATAAACAACGGGAGGGCTGATCTGAGGTCATTTTTCCAGACATTATGTTATTATCATTACGTTAAATCTAAGCATACTAGATGGAAATGTGAAAGCGGTAGAAGTAAAATGGCCTTGTTAATTTTAATACACTGGGTCATTAAACATCATGTGGGTCTTGGCCTTTGTCCTGCTCGGACAATATAATGACACTTCCTTTAATATGTTTACTGTGCTGCATCCAACATGCTGTCACTGGATTCCCCCGCATTGTTTCTCTTTAGCAGGGCGAGCCATTGGATGGGTGCTCAGGCCCATTGACTATGACATAAAGACTCTGTAAGCTTACCGATGACGATAATTTATTGACTCTAATTTACACAATCCACTCACACACATACACACAAGAGAAAGAGAGCGACTCTTTCACTGTACGCATCGATCAATTACAAGGCTCTAGCCCACACGTCTCTGACAATTTTACTGCATGTTATGTACAGCATGTCAAGCCATGGCGTTTCAAACTGTTATACTCATGCCTGTATAATTAATATAAATTACCTCGCTGTTTTTTTTTATGATGGTGCAACTGTAATTAGCGGATGAAAGCAAGCCACTGCGCCTCTGATGGTGCTGCAGGGCTATCTAGATGAAAAAGTGAGGCTCTGAACAAGCACCTCGGGTGGGATCTGTTTTAACCCTCTCCCTTTCCCGCCGTGCCCTCGCTGGGATCTCATCTAATCACATTTACTGCCGTCTACTTCTGCTAACCTCGTCCTCTTTAACCTTCATGTTTCTCTCTCCCTCACTGTAAGCACACACTGAGACAGAAGCTCCTCATTATACCAGCAAACTAGTGCGATAACAGTAAACCGGTGCGATAATGGAGTCCATTTATAATGATTACCTTTCCCTTCCACACTGCTCTCTCTCTCTCTCTCTCTCCAGTAAAACACTTTGAAAGTAGCATCAACATGGCCTCCATTCATGCCATCTCTGCAACAATAAAGAGCCACAGATTCAGGGGCTGAATCAAACTGGAGCAGGGCCAAGACAATAGGTCCAAAGGTCAGAGTCAATAACAGTTTCATTGACTACACTCCTCTCTGTTATGTGAAAACATCAACCCGCATGCATGCATCCAGGCACCAACACACACATCCTGTTCCAGCTGTTGTCTGCCAGCAGTTAACTGGCATTGATACACAACATTTAGAGAGTTATTTATCACGTATTGCATGTACAGTGTGAGCTGAATAACTCAAATCAATTAAGTCATCTGGCCCCGAATAACTACACTATAATTTCCTTATTAAAGAAAAGCTCCACCAACCCTACAGAACGTGCACATTAAATTGCGGTATTTCTGTGCCTCAAAATACCTGGACTGTTTTCCTTTGGGCTTTATTGTCCTACAATGTTTTTGTGATTTCAATAAGCAGCTCCCCTCGCATTTCACTGAGGGAGCAATAAATGTACGATTTAACGGATTATTTGCCAATGGAAGAGGTGTGAAATCTCCCGTCTGGCAAACACAACGGTGAAATGCTTCTTTCTGCATTCTGACATTCCCACTCTGTGTGATCTGTGACTTTGATGCCTAGGCCAAGTGACTAATTTAGATAGAAAGAGAAAGAAACTGACAAAAGGCGAACTCGTTATTCATGCCAGTTTTTAAAAAAAGGCTACAAACAGTAGCTTAATGATCGTTGATTCAGGCCAACAGACATGTCATAGCATGCCAAGTGCAGTAGATGGGGTTGTCTGATTGTACAGACAAGGAAGGAAGTAGACATGATCTGTAATACCAACCTTATGCGGTTCAAAATAAGCATGGTTGGATCCGTTGGTTGCAAACCCAACACAAATACCTTCAAGTGATCATGAGAACATACTATATGTAGCTACTTGTCTGGAAGAATGCAGATCAATTAATTCTACTCCTGCAATATGCACCAGGTACCAACATGATGTAGTGCCTGTTCTCACATCCATTTCTCTCCTGAGTGTATCCTTCATTTGCATTACGAGAGTACGAGGTTAGTGTTTAAAGGTGGGGGTGCATACATCGTAGCACACAATTCATGCTGTGCACAGTGGCTCTCTACAGAGCGGAAATTAATCAAGTGTGACTCCATAAAACTTATCTGCCTGTCATAGCAACATAGTACAGTGTATGCTCCAGATCACAGCGGCATGAATGAGCCTCCTCCACTCTCACTTTCTTGTCTACAGTATTTATGTTCCACAGCCTCGCAGTTTGCTGCAGACGTCAGGAGATGGCGCACTTGCTCAAGTGTCTCTGGCTCTTGCTGAGATCTTGCAGAACAAAGAGAATACGGCATGGCAGCTCTGGAAGAAACAGCTCTTAAAAGCCTGCTACATTTGCAGATATAAAAAGTATGACGAATCATATTATGCTAAAAAATAAAGTCTAGAGTTCACGTCGATTATGTATCCCTAAAATCAATGGTGAAGAATGGAATGTGCATCACAAAGCAGGTAGTGTTGGACATATCACAGCTGTTCACGTATTGGTGTCAACAAACATTTATTATAAGTATCTTGTCAATGTAAGATCCTTGGACAAAATATATTCACAGCATACCTTTGTGATTATTGGTATGACTACAGTACAAGTTGTACACCTTTGTTAAATCACAATATCCATGTAAATTAAATGATAGAGATAGCGCCTCAATACTTTGTACAGTAAGATGACAGTGATGTCAAATGGGATAAAATTCTTGTACAAGGATACAGTTGGAATGTTGCAACAGGCTATGATGAGTTTAGATATGAGACCGACTCCCTGGTTCAATTAACACCTAGATGCCTTTACAAAAAAACAACCTAACAAATCAGGCAGTACTGGAATGCACACCATATCTTATCCTCATTTTGATTATGTCATACAATACAGGTCTGTGCAAAACAAAATTAAGAAAAAGATTGGAAAATTAAACTTTGTGGAGCAGTAATCCTGGGAGTGGAACTGGATCAGCCTGTGGTAGTCCTCACAGCTTAAATTGAAGGAGTGGAATATCAGAGGAAAAGGAGTCAGTGCCAAAAAGACTAGGGTGAACAGCGGCTCAATGGTAGACTGGTGCAGCGGTGACTTTATCGTAGAAGCGACCACTTGATCTGTTCTTTGGCAGACTGGAGAACCTGTGGATGAAAACTAGGTTTGACCAAGCAGACGACTCAAATGACAAAACTTTAAAAAGGTTCTTAATGCGAAATTCTGAACATTTCTACTGCCTCCACACGACTCTCAACATGGCAACAGCTAAGCCGGTGGCTTGCAGCAAATGATGCTAAGAGTGCTAACAACGGCAACAGGGGTAAAGGTGTTAACTTGGGGGGGGCTGTATAAGAGCAGAGTGTTCACCATGAGCTAGCCAGTGGGGAAAGCGCACATGCATTTAAAAAAATGCCAGGCTGGAGCAGCTCAGATTACAACACACACAAAGGGTTAAGGGGAACAATGGTAAAAACATGCATATTATGTTAAAAAAAAAAACTGAGAAAAAAAGGGTAAACAAATAATGCAAATGAAAGATCTAATTAATCATCTTAATTTATTGAATGAAAGGAGAATCATAATCATAAAGTATGGGGATTGGGGACAGCCATTTATCATGTCTACAGGAGGGATGGCGGTCGCCAGTCTCAGACCTCTTAAATGACAACATTAATCAAGAGGAGCTCACAAACAGGACTCATTTAAGAACTAAAAGATAGGAACCCCTGTTGGCTACAACTTTACAATGAATGCATTTTAATCATGTACACTGTTATATAGAGAAGATAATGCAATATGTGCAAGGGCGGAATTTACTAGGGGGATACAGGGGACATGTCTCCCCCACTTTTTCAGAAGGTAATATTGGATATCGCTCCACTTTTTAGAGTCCCAAAACTGATGTTATATTATTTAATTAAAAAGAATAAACCAGAAGGAACTGCATGCACCATGCAGAATCAGAGCCCGCTCAAGCTTCCCGTCCCATTCCACTCCCCAGCTCCTCTCATTCAAACTGTGTGATTCAAACAGCCAGCCAGCCAGCAGCTGAGCATAACCACTACGTTAGCAATATCCAAACCACCCAAACTACAGAAGACGGCCGACATAGAACATTCTTGTCAAAATAAGATGGTGAGTGGCGTTTTCAGATGAAATCTATATCAAGTTGGCTAAAGTTGTGTTACAAATATGTATTGTTTAATCGCGTTGGAAAATCAATATCCTTGTGGAAGCATCTTAGCCATCGGCATTGTTGAAATGCTGTTATTTGTTTACATAATCTTTCAAAAGAGCACAGACCACCACTGTGCTTCTTCACTCAACACATTTGTTGAAAGTATTTTCATTTTTATTTTTGGAGAGAAATGTATTATGTCTGTAGCTCAAGTAGAGGCAGCTGCCCAAGTAGGTGATAAGCAAGGAAACAGGGACAGCATGTATAAAGTGGAGAGGTGACTGAATTAGAAAGAAGCAATAATGTTAATGTACGAGAGGCTGTGATACATATGGATGACAACTTTATAAAAAACGAATTAAATACATGTTATTTTACTTCTGTAAAGTAAAGTTTCTTTTTTTAAACTTGGTTGTCTACAATGTTTATTTTTCCACCTCGGATCACCACAATTGCGCCATGTGTGATAAATTACTTTTTTTCCTTTTTGTATTAATTATATATAACTATACATTCATGTTACTTCACTGTAGAGTAGACCTGCATATTCTGATATGCATATTCAGTTATCCTTGAAAAAACTGATCTATATAACATGACTGTGCATACAGTGTTGAGGTAATACATTCAGGGAGATCAGGCGTACCGAAAGTATGAAATATGGCTTGGACCTCAGAGCGTTTAAAACAAACATGAAGCGTCTTAGAATCGAGTCTGGCCGCTACGAGCCTCGAGAACAGCTTTGTATATAACATTTGAACAAAATCCAAGCAATGGGTGTAAATTACATGAGAATAAGTAAGTCTCCAGAGTGGTGTTTTTCTTCTTCACTTTTTCGCTTGTTCGGTGCGTCAATATATTGATTAATGGAGATGACTTTTTGCCTTTTTCTTTTTTCCCCTAAGAAAAGATTTTTGATACGGCCATCCATTTCATGAAAAGGACATATGAAAATTAGGAAATAATAGGGTTGTGTTTTGTTCTACCTCATGTAGGGGTATCTGAAAAACTTGAGCCCTTTGGAGGATTTGTGCCTGTAATAACTTTGCCCCCACCCTCGCCTTTGAAATAAAAATTCCGCCCCTGAATATATGACAACGTAGACTTGCGTGACAAAAAAGGAGTAGAGGAGAATGATGCTATAACAATGCCCTTGTAGTCATAGCTTCTGAATTAATGAGCTTTAACAGTCAATAAACTAATGGAGCTTTTAAACTTTATAGCAGGGAGAGATGCATGGATTGATTTTCTCACCTGGGTGACTGTCTGCTCTGTCAAAGGCACGTCATCCCCCTACAGAAACAATTATGTTACATTTATATCTGAAATTAACCAACATCAAACTATGTTGAATATTTCTGAAAGGAGAGGAGCTTACTCTGAGAGCCACACGGTGCACAACTTGTTGGGGGTCACTCTCCAGGATCACTCTGCAGCAGGCAGCAAAGAGAAACACCAACAATTATTAACCCCATAGAAAGAATTGCTCTTATTTAAAAGACTTTAACAAGTTTTAAGCTGCTCAAGCTGCAATTTGTACATACCCTCCATCTACAATTTCATCCACAGCCAGGAAGAGCCCCTCCATATTCTCCAACAAAGCCCTTCTCTCCACATTCTTTCTACAGAGTAACAAAAAACATACATGTCACGCTTCACTTTCTAAACATCAGAAAAAGATTTGTACAAGAAAAGTTTGGTTTAAGTTTTGCAGAAAAATAACAGCTGTCAAAACGTACCTCAACATCTGACTGAGCGAATCAAAAAGGCAGTTCAGAACAGCCATAAGCATAAGCTGTTGAGGATAAAATAATATATTAGATTCTCTTCATGTCTAATGAGCCCACATTGTTTTTCTATCATCTGGAAAAAAATCATTCAGGAAATAACATTTGTGTAATCACTTTTTATGGTTTTCACAATATTTCTTTAGACCTTAAGGCACATAATTTATTCCATTTTCTACCCAAGCAAAACTTGGTATCCTTCTGTGCAGGCTCTTAACTATCGTAGTTATAAATAAAAGACATATCAAGATTATAAATAACACCCTAATTATAATTGATAAAGTTAATTTCATTATTTTTAAAACATAGAAAACTAAGTTCCTCTGTAAAACCCAAATATAGACATGAGTTCACATTGACACACATCATCATTTAGATTCTATAGCAACGTGTACTATATACCACAATATTGGTTTCCCAAATAATCCCAAATATTGTGAGCCTTGAGGAAACACTGCTGAATAGCTCGAATAAAAATACATTTGCTAGTTAAGTCAAAACATCTCCAATCATTTATCTGGGTAATTATATTGTGGAGAATATTTTCATGAAAATAAAATCTGTATGATGGGTTGATTATTTATGTTTGATACGAACATTTATCTATCGTCTGCATAAATCAGTGTCATGCTGAATTGGAGAAATTACAACAAAAAATAAATAAACAACTACAGCAAAAGTGACATTCAATTCTAAATAGGTGCAAATTCATCATCACTTAAGACAGCAAACAACACAATTCATTTTGACACTAAACTGCAGTTGGTGAAAAGTTAAAATAAATTAAATGGTTTAAAATGTTAAATTGGACTATGCAAAATTAACACTAATTATAAGAGACTGCTCACGTCTATAAATATGCTAGTGTTTTGAAGTAATGTATTAAACTGGGGAAACTATCAACCGTCACAAATGACTGTTTGATCGCCTAAGAATTAAACCGTCACACCAATTACAAGAGACAGAATGGGATTATTAACACTTCCTAATTTTTCAAAAACTGGGTCACAACTATTATTAAATAATAATTCATAAAATCCTAAAATTAGACTTACCTCATTTTCATGGGAACTTCCAATCACATAAAAGAAGAGGTCTATGTTGCTCTTGTAGACAACAGTGAGGCCTTCTAGTAATGCTATCTCACCTAAGGACAGACAAAGAGCAACCAATGACCGTTATTAGTCGCACTGAAGCAGGAAAATGACATTCTTTAATGTAGTAAATATATCTTACTGTCTGTCCTGTGTGTTTTGTTGAATATGTTCTTCTCAAACGCCTTCTGCTCTTTCACTGTTGGGTACGTATCGTCATAATACTGTAGATGAATTCAAAGTCAAGACGTTAATAAAGGTTGATTTGTAAACCTATAACCCAAGGCACACTTTCATTGGATTGTTTTTGATTAAAAGAATGAAGCTGGCGATATTCATTCATTTTTTTATTGTGAATAAATCCAATAAAAAGACCAAAAACCAACAGCGAATTAGTCAATCTCTAAATACTTTCCAACTTCCACAATCTGTCTTTGACGCCCATCTTTAGCCGACATTGTGGGCTGTGTGCAAACATAGGGTTTAAAGTGAACGATTACTTAAATAAATGTTTTTACAATCAAGAATGAATAAAAAATAAGTTATTAAAAACTGCAGTACTGTTGGCTGCACATGCGATGGGAAAATGCACTGCGCATGCAGAGGATTGTAATTCTACAGAATTCCTATTTAATAGGATGCCGACAAATTATCCACATGTGATGGAAGAGCCCATTGCTGAATTCACCACATGGGCACAAATCAATTACATGGCCATACTTTTTAACCAAAACACGCTTTTAGCCCTAGTATTGATTTTTTATTTGTATCTTTACCCCAACTAAGTTCACAAGTGAATAGGCCCCTTGACACTGCACACATATAGAACATACTGTATATACAAATATTTAAAAGCAATATATATATATATATATATATATATATATATAGTACCAGTCAAAAGTTTGGACACACCTTCTCATTCAATGTTTTTTCTTTTTTTTTCTACATTGTAGATTAATATTGAAGACATCCAAACTATGAAGGAACACATATGGAATTATGTGGTAAACAAACAAATGCTCAACAAACCAGAATATGTTTTATATTTTAGATTCTTCAAAGTAGTTGAATGAGAAGGTGTGTCCAAACTTTTGACTGGTACTGTAGTTAATTATATACAAATCCATATATACATATGTACCCAGAGAGACTTTGGTTATAGTAAGAATGAGGGTATTGCAAAATGTAGTGGTATGGTAAAGTAGAAAACGAGTGCTGGTTTTAGTGTGTATGGGGGATTTGTTCATAAGATATAAATATCACCAGAAGGATCCTTTAGATAAGTGTAACTAATAAGGGAATTGTCTTTGCACAATCGTCTCCATCTCACCTTGGCATATAGCCTGTCTCCATCGTTGTCCAGAATCAGAACTGCTTTGACAGTGTACAAGGATGGTTCCTGTTGAGATAGAAACATTTAAGTATCAATTTACAAGTATCAATAGATCAAACATATCTCGAGGTCAACAATACAAAAGATCCACTGGTTACATGACATCAAACTTTGACAGGACCGCAGTGGATGCGCTATCCCATCAGAGTCACCAATATGATACAAATAGTAATAATGACCGCTCATTGGCGATGTGATCAGGAAGACATGACACTTCCACATCACCAGCAAACAGATAACGTGACACACGAAGCTAGCGTCCAGTTAGCTGGTTAGCCAACACAGCTGCTTTACTTCAGTCAGCTACCTGTCGAGCTAACTCGATAACTGCATTATAATATTCAGCTAAATCTCGAGAAACAACCACACATGGTAATGCAGAGTAGTTATAGTTAAAAGCTTGAATGACTCATATATTGTGCCAAATAGTATTCATGCGCTAACTTTACCAGTATGGGAGAATCCATCTTCTTTCTCGTTAGCAGACCAGCTAGGTAGCAGACTGCGGCTGCGCAGCGGCCACGTCACACGTTCAGTAAATAAGGCTCTCTCCCATTGGCTGATGGAGAGCCCTGCGTTTCGCTTGCCAGTGCAAAGAGATACTACAGAGTGCGCAGCCAGGAAATAAAATACATTATATTTATGCCATTTAGACTCACCAACATCTGTTACAACTTTGTCCCTTCAGTGGGTAAAGTTGCAACTTGATAATGTCATGTCTCGCAAGTAAAGTCAAACATTGTATGTTCTCCTCCACAAACTTTATCTTTGTGTTATTCTGTAAATAAACATTACAGATATTGCCTTAAACCTGTTCCTTCTATTATGAAAGTAAAACATAAAGGTTACCTGTTCTTTAATTCCTGTGTAAATCCCCAGGGATGGTGCCTATAGAAACTCTTTTCTACATATTCTTATTAATTAAGAAGGCCATTGAGGTTAATGTCAGATAGTTCAAATCTATATCATGGACACGGAAGTTAAACCAAATCATTATCCTTATTGACTGAAGGCTTTTTTTTTTCAAAGGACTGCATGGTAACAGCAAATAAATCCTCTTATTTACAAGCTTTGTTAGCTTGCTTGTACTCATCAACATCTTTTTTCAGGATCCTCCTACATTTAACCAACCCCAATTATCTTAGTTGCCACTTCTGGGAAGCATCTGGAAACCTATGCTGATGGGGATTTCCCTGTATCTCACTCCATGAATGACATCACTGTTTGGCCTTACTGTAAGTTATTTTTGGGCTTGAGTTTGAAATAATACCGGAATATGTTGGGCTTCAGTTTTGAAAGCAAGTGGTGCACGGCTATTATTTAACTTAAAACAGTGTATGGTGAAAAGATACAAACTATTTTGAAATGCATTCATAACACCACAATTGCGGACAACCATGAAATGTCGCAATACTGCCTTATGTTTACACAATCCAGCCACTAAGATTTCAAAATGAACCCGAGAGGAAAACAGTATGCTGCCTTGAACTTGCTCACACTTAATCTATATGTTAAAGGATTCTCAGATGTTACTGACATGCCATCTCACCTTAAAAATCAAACACATTCATACCTTTATGTGTTTGAGAACCATCACTGTTATCATTATGCTGGTAGAGTAAGTGATTGAGATGAATGAAAGTTGAATGATAAATCAACATTTATGATACAATAACATGCAAAATTACTATTAGGCCAACTTCTTATGGTGCTGGCTTAAAAATGGAATTACACTCTTATGATTTATTTTAAATAAGTTGTGTGCACCTACATTTCATAGTTGAATACCTTAAAGAATAAAGCATGAATGAAGCAAAACCTCCTCAGAAAATCTTCAAAGCATGATTTGAGGAAACTGTCGAAGTGACTAATAATGAAGCTTAAAATTCAGCAAATTTGACCATTTATTACTGGTTCTGTCTTATGCTCACAAATATTAAAAAGTAGAAATGAATAACAGCAATAGATAGAGAAAGAAGTAATGTGCTGCTCCCCTCTTCTCAGCTTTCTGGCAGCAACCACAGCAGTTAGCAGTTCCCTTCCTAAGAACCAAGTGCTACTTTTATCAGCATTAAGCAGAGCTTCCGCCAACCAACATCCTCCTTTCCTTACCTTCCCTCTCTGTGTCTGCATTACCAACCAGCCTTGACGTTCATTGAACACATTGCCTAATCGCATGTATGCAGTTATCTATGAATATACACACATGCACACAAACAATGTAATTCTCTTATTTTTATTTTATTTTACAACACCAGTAATATAATATGTAAATGGCTTAATACAAAACGAAAAGGGTAAAAGAAAAATCGAAAGCTTATTTAGAAATACAGTTACAAAACATTATCTTAATCTAAACATCTTGAGATAAGCACACGCCTTATTGAGACATTCAGAAGAATGATGCTGCATCTTCATGTTCCTCATTTGGTTTCAGGTAGTGATAACTATCATGACAGGCGCTGTAAGAAACAACAATGGAAAGGTTATCTCCGATTCCCATCTCCATCTACAGTTGCTCTGAGGAATGTGTGCAATACATTTTCAACCTACCTACAAGATCAGAAATATACAAATTAGAATAACCATCTTAATATTGTCCACAATAGAATTAGGCAAGTATGTTAACATGGATATTAGCATCTACATACTGTAGGTGAATCAAATAAAAATAAAACGTTCCAATTGACTACCACGACAAACAACAATTGCACATGAAAGCATTTTATGACTTTGTTTTTATTGAAGCCAATTATTGACAATAAAACAAAAATAAGTAAAATGTCACAAATTTTTAAATGTCAGATAGTTTATCAGTAAGTTAAGAAATAGTACTCCATCTGTCCACTCTATTTTTTTCCTTTCCCAGAAGCTGACTCCAAAAATATTCCCCTTATGATACCACAACCCAAAGCACACATTCATTTTGTTTAGTAGTGAGGTGGTTTTTCAGTTAATGGCTGTTACAGCCTTTTGAATGTTAAAACAAAAAACAAAGATGACACATTCCTACATCTTTAATGAACAAATAAAATGTTACGGAAACACCAGGACTCATAGAGAAGGTGGGGAACAACCAAACAGACAAACAGATTTAACCCTTTATCTCTCGTTAAATTTAACAAACCCTAGTTTAAAACTCAGTGGTCATTAAGAGAATTTAAGCCTAAGTGAGTCAACTGTGGGCACTTCCCAGCCAACATTTCCGGTCTATTTTTATAGTACAGTTGTTCGTAACAACAAGGTGCACAGCAAGAAAAGGCTGACAACCCTGAGAGGTTCACGCAAGCTGGAAAAGCAGAGATGTTAAAGACTAATTGAAGCAAACAAACACAAACAGGGAAAGTAGGCGTTGACCTGGGAACTGTGTCCAGATTCTAAACCATTGTGGTCGCAGTAATAACAGGGTGCTCTTTGGCATGCTGTGGCAGTGGTTGAGTCAGGGGCTGGGTGCTAGGAACTTGGGTTGGGAAGTCCCTTCTTTGATTCCTGGTAGACATTCACCTTTCTTGACTCCGTCAGCCACCTACTTTTTCCATCTTAGAACAATGACAAAGAAAACATTGAGATTTATGTTTCTGTGGGATGTGATATTGTATTGGGTCAGAACCAACCCTCCATGTTCTCATGATTTTTGAATATACGGTGCCTTACTGAAACTCCATTTTCGGTAATACAAGCCCTAAAATGTACATTTATTTCAAACAAAAAAGTCCACTGTCAGGTCAGGTCAGTATTCAGAGCAAACATTCTCAAAATGTATTTGTCCCTACACCCATTTTGTTCCTGCATTATTAAAATCCCAAAGTTTATTTGAATTACCACTGTAAGTGTAAAAAAAAGACCTTAAGATCAGCTTTATCTTTTTAATGTTAAGAATGCCTCTAAATCCCATAGACCATAAGTTTTAATGAATCCTCTATAAAAACTATTGAACCCCTGTACATTTTCCCTGTATTATTCTCTGTAAGAAATTTTAACTTATTACCTGTGTTATTAGTAAAGAGGGTGAACCCTTTCCATTAATTATTTGGTGTAGATAATTGATTTAAAGTGTGTATATGTATGTTTATTGGAGATTTTTTTAGACTCTCTATTTTGCTTTCTGTTTAGCAGTGTAAAAAAGTTATTCACTAACTGTATTTCTAGGAAGAGGTGATTGTGACATCTGTTTTCAGCTTTGCATTTCTGAGTAAAATGAATTCTATGCAGTCCGATGCTGATTTACATACACTGCATTTGTTGCACGCTGCAGTTACTTTATGTGCAAATAACTGTAGACGGACTGTGTATGCAAGTTATTCTACAAAGACACATTTACATCTGCTTGTTTTACAAAGACTGATATATACTATGCAAAGCTGTAGCATATGTTGTAGTAACAGAGGCAGAATTAAAGTACTCATATTTCAGTATGTCCATCAGGTGATTTAATCAACAAATACTTTAAAAAATTGAAATCTATCTACTATGTTGTACACATTGCACACAGCAGGGGATATTTTACAAAGCATGGAATGTCTTTAATATTTCATGTGATGCCGATTAGTCTCAAAATCATCATTGTCGTTGTGAGACAGGCTGCTATTTATCACTGTGCAAAAATATTGCTCTATAGAGCAATTACTATGAAACATCTCTGCTATCAGTAATTTTGTGAAAACTGCTGCACGATATAGTTCTACATAACACATTGTCTTTGTGGGTTCAATGCTCACAGTGCTTCAGATCTGGGCAATGAGGGGATTTTTTCGTGAGGGATTTTAATGGTCACTTGCTATGTAAGACACGCTCCCCTCCATTCTCCCCCTGCTCCTCTCTCTCCCTTGGCGGTTGCTCTGCCAGATAGAAGAACAATGTAGTCTTTCTTACCTGTCGGAGGGTGTACATTCCATCTCTGCTAAACTAAGTCTCAATCCTGCCTCCAACCCACTCCTGCTTGAACAGGGCCCTCACTGCAATGCCAGCTCCAGGTGCTCCACATCACACTCCTCATACTTTTCGTTTGGGAGGATTTGAAAGGACACAGTTCTTGTACGGTTTGGCCAGGACAGAGACATCCATCTGGCTACTTTTTAATCGCTTTTCTTTATCTGACTGTTTAATTTGTATTGTCATTATATCATTTAAATCATGGCATACAATTGTTTTGTTTTTTTGTAAACATCTGCCTACCTAAATGTGGAATTACAGAATGATTGTCTTGGTGTATATCAGACTGTTGGTTTGTGGTTTGTCATGTGGGCAAAAGGGAAATTTGGAGGTTGGGGTGCAAGTGTGCTATTAAGGATACAAGAGGACAAAAAAAAATGTGGTGTGGGTGCTTTACAGGAAGATTGCGTTTGTCTGCACAGAGCCATCCCATTTATTCCGGTGGCTGTATGAGTAGCTGAACAGAGAGAGAGAGAGAGAGAGAGAGAGAGAGAGAGACAGTTGAAGAAGAGAAAGAGCAAAAGGCCTTCTGTATTTCAGTTGAGAAGTCAGCAACACAACATCATCTGTGAAAAAGAACAGATTCTCCTTTTTTCATTTTTTTTCTTCTTGTTTTTACCACCAGAATTGATCTTCACATCTGAAGTTTTTTTTAACTCATCAACTGTTGAAGAAGCAGAGAATGTTGGCCAGGTAGGTTCATTCATATCATCCTTCTTCTGATTTGTCAGATCTTTTCTATTTTAAAGTTACTGCATGCTGAGAGATTACAATGGTCCCACTTACATTCAATCTTTTCAGCAGTATATTTAAGTAGATGTATCACATCGGTAAAGTGATATTACACATAATCATATAACAAAGTGAGCTATTGAACAATGTAATTACATTGTTGCTAAAGCATCTAAGCATCTAAGTTGAAAATAACAAAGTTGAAGTAATAACATATAGAAATAGATCTCCACAAGTTACATTTTATTAGGAGTTTTATCCTGTAGACTTAACTTGACCTAGTTTTATCAAATTCTTTTTAACTGACTGAACCCGTGAGTTTTGAGTGTTGACAGTGAATTATGATTCCTTACAGTAAAGGAAACAGCCTTAAGAAACTTACCACCAACACAACGCTGGTTATAGCAGGATATAAAAAGGTATAACCCCTATGGTTCAGAACCTTTAAAAACTACAAAATAATTCACTCATGACAGATAATAGAAAATAGCCTTACAGACTGATGCCATTGAAATAATACGCTATATTACAAATTTTATGCACACAAACAAATTTTTATGTTTGTTTGGAAGGTCAAGAGGAAATTATATGTGAATTTAAAATCTTAGATAAAAATCAGAAAACACATTTGTTCTTGGATTACACCATTAGTAAGTAGATACATTTCTTATACTGAAATATACCCCATTTTGGAACTGTTGAGCTCATTGAACCAATCTGTGACACCTCAGTGTGACAGCCTGCTGTTTGATATTCCACTCCAATTAGCCCGACTTTGATTATTTGTTTTTAATAATTTAATCACTTTTTAATTTCAGATAATTCTAACTTCAAAGGTACCTGCGACCACTCAGGTGGCTGTGTCATAAAAAACAAACAGTTACTGCACTATTGTCAGTGGAGAAGCTTGAGGCTGTCACTTGTCAACATTACATTTTGCATTTATTGGCGGGAAGACTCCTGTTTGTTCAAACATATTTATTGAATCAACATGTTGGTAACAATGAAATATTCAATTTAATACAGTGACATTCTGACTCTAAATTTGAGAATAAAATCGTTATGGAAGCCAACACAAAAGATGACTTAAGTGATCCAAAGAAGTAAGGTAGACTCTTACCGTTTATTCAATTGGTAAATGTTTAGCAGCTGTGACAAAGATTCACATAAGGGAAAGCAATGCAACAGGTACATGTAGCTTAGGCTAATTTGCGGCCACTTCATTGGTTTCTCTTTGAAATTAAGTTTAATTCATAGAAACAAGCAGACTTATGATAAAAACAGCAGAATAGACTAAACTAAATATGTGTGTATATGTGTTTGGTTAATGTAAAGTGTATAGATTCAAAAATGATTCAGTGTTCACTTCTCTGTTGGTGTTTAGGCAGCTGTTTCAATTGTGTGTTGAAAACTTTAAATGCTCATTGAGTTTTAAACTCAAGTGGAATATTTCCAAAATTCCGAAGTACAAGTTGGAGATGCTAAAACTTTAAAATACCAGCTACTGACAGAGCTTCACCGAAAAAGATTACTGGCAAAATGCAAGCCATACACCAAATTTTCCAAATTAGCCATCAGGCCCCAGTGTGTCTCGTAGAGAGCGCTGTCTTCCCGCAGATTGTGTTATCAGGGGTCGGCATAGCTGCACCCGGGACAGCTGTTGGGAGGAGTTAAATCAACTGAACTGAACCCTTCATGTGCTCCAAAAGAACCTACAGAACATCCAGTCATTTATTTAGCAGCTGCAGGTTTACAGATATGTAACGTACTGTATGTATTAGCAATGTGTTTGAACGCATGGTGTGACTTGATGGCTCACAGATAGTGTTTTTTTTTTTTAATTTCTTCTTTTTGGTGTGTCAGACTTCAGACGCTGGGTAAGTGATAATAACTCGCTGTTCTGTGTCTTTGCCAGGTTGATCTTTTGCAACAAAAGCTTGTCCTGAATGTGTTCCACGGCCAACTATGTTCTCCCTCTGAGGAGAACCTGTGAGGTGAGTCCGTCTATGAGCACACAAACCATCACAAATAATCAAGTCTAAAATAGAGTTATGAATGAGGTTATAATTTGTCTTTTCTATAACAAGGTATTAGCCACTCCAGGCAGGCTGTGTGGAGGAGTGTCCATGTCAAACCCTTTCCCTGGAGCCAGGTCTCATGGAGCTCCTCAGGACACAGAGATGGATGTGGCTTGGCAGGAGCTGATGGCCATCACAGAGCTGCAGGTAACTCTTCAGCACTGACACTCAACTTTTTTTTATTGCAAGATGCTACTATGTGTTGTGTGTTGTTTTCCTGGACATGCCGATGTTATCACATATCTCATGCTGTTTTATTATGAAGAAGCAGTTCATTATAATAATTAGAGAATCGAATATGTTAAATACTAATGGAATAACTACATCCTTTTTTCACGTGTTGTTAACTGTTTAAAAACTAATACTGAGCTGAGCAAGGCAACAATGGCCCGTTTGAATGATGGCAGGATGAAGAGATTGTGAGAGGGGGCAAGTGCTGCATGTTGCTAGCGGCCCCCCTGCACCGTACAATGGCCATCTGTTTCCAGGTGAAACCTGATCACATCTATGAGAGCCCTTCATAGGCCATGGGTGGCATGCTGAAGTGGGGGCAAACTTTGTTCTATAGTGTCCTAGATAGAATGCAAAAATTACACTGTTGCACTAATTAATTCAGATTTATTGTAAATTTGATTATTGCCTTCAATCATTTTATTGCTGTTACATAGACATGTACACTGATGTACCTGTCAGTCATAACAGGTGGGCCCGATTTTGTTTTTGTTGCAGGAGTTTGAAGTCTCCGGTGCAGGCCCCTATGAAACAGCACAGTACCAAACCATGGAGCCCATGGTCCCTATGGGGGGATATGAGATGGCTCAGTCCCATTCTGAGGCTCTTCCTGCTGCTTGTGAGCTCAGCACTGCAGACACCAACGATGGATGTTACTCTGAAGAGGTGCCCGCCTGTCATCGTCTAAGCAGCAATGCAGAGGCAATGTACGGACACTCTGGTTCTCAGCTCAATCAGAGAATGCTCCCCCTCTCTTCTCACACACAGCCCCCACGCATGGCTCTTAGGGAACAAATGAACATGTCCGGTACCAGCCAAGGGCACAGGAGGGCCAACGCTTGTCACTCTCAGGATCCACGTCGGCACATGTGGACTACACACGGACAAAGTTCACACGCTCGCGCAGCTGATGACCTAGAGTCTGACTCTGGTCTGTCTCTGGGTTCTAGTCCACCTTTGGCTTCCCCAGATAATCCTGTTGGTGGCGCACCAGGTTACCAGAGTGCAGACATAGGCATGACATATAGTGAAGGGGAACCAGACAGCATGGCTGAACACGCCAGAAGAGCACACATCCATTACTCAATGGGCTACTACAGTCAGTCTCACTCATATTTACACTCAGGTGCACACCCGTCATATATTTCAACACAACCGGCTTCATCTCATACCCAAACCAATGTTCTGACTCAGTCAGTGACACAGCAGGGTCAGACCTCTGCTCTGAGCAACCTGCACATTGACTCTGGAGTGTCCAGCAGAGGGAGCTCACAATATAGCATGTATGCAAATCCAGAAGGAAGTGTCTCCACTCCAGCTCCACTAAGCAGAGATGAGAGGCGGGCCATGTCTTTGAAGATCCCCTTCCCCATGGAGAAGATTATCAATCTACCCGTGGATGACTTCAATGAGCTCCTGACGCAGTTTACTCTGACAGAAAATCAACTAGCACTGGTCAGGGATATTCGACGGAGAGGGAAGAACAAGGTGGCAGCTCAGAACTGCAGGAAAAGGAAGCTGGAGAGCATCATTCACCTTGAAAGAGAACTGAACCAGCTGCATGCACAAAGAGAGCACCTGGCACAGGAAAGGCTGGAGTTCCAACGCAGCTTGTCTTTTATTAAATGTCGCCTCACAGACCTTTATTCAGAAGTATTTTCTCACTTGAGAGATGAAGATGGACAACCATACGCAATAGATGAATACTCTCTACAACAGACTCCTGATGGTAAAATTTATTTGGTACCTCACACAACTACGCAAAAGAGAGAGCAATGTTGATTAATGGAAGATGGTGTAATGATTTAATTCCCTTACAAAAGGCATACTGTCAGATCATGTCAACTGAAAACTAGTTATTTAATGTGGTTATGACTTAACCCTCGTGTAAAACTTGCCATACATGTATCATTGCACACAATTGAATGAAACCACAGCAGACTTCCTTATAAAAAATACTTTATTAAAAAAATATAAATAGACACTGCACAGCAGTCTTAAGATAAAAAAGGACCAGCACCAGCATGATTGTTCAGGAAACCTGTATTAAGAAAATAAAAAGATAATTGTTAAATAAAGGTATACTTTGAAAACATATTTGATGTTATTTTGTGATTGTACCTGATTGAGCCATTGTCATTGAAATGAAGTCAGGTTTCGCAGGACCAGGGAGTTTACCTAGAAAGCAGAAACACCAAATAAGTAAAGGCAGCCTTTCACAAAAAATAAACATTTTTGTTTAGAGCATGCAATATGTTGTAGGGCCTCTGTGCACAGTTAAGAGGTCAATTTTACCAGTCAACAGTGGTGTAAGTCATAATAAAAACTTGTTTGCACAAATGTTATGTCATTACTGGGCTACATAACTTACTACCAGCTACATGAAATAAGCAAGACATACTATCAGTAATTGAGAAGTCTGGTCTTACCTACAGAAAGCACTTAAGCCTTTTGGAAGCTGCTGCCTGCTAGCCTCAGGCTTCTTTTCTCACTCTTCCCTGCTTCAATGATCCTGGCGATGGTTTTGCTACTTCTCTCCCTCAGCTGGCTTCCATGACTAGCCTCAAAGACTTTGCATGTAAGCTAGCATCCTCCAGTTGATCTTTGCAGAACTCAGGGTAGTCTGTACCAAGTGGTGGGCTCTTTATGGTGGAAGTATTTGTGCACCACTTCTCATTCCTCAACCAGTACTGTAAATACACTTACTCATGATGTAACTGGGGAGTAGCGCAGGGCTTCTCACATCACATGGATTTTTTTTTTGGCTGCTCACATTATTTAATATGTCCCTCATCCCACAATGTGCAGTATCTAATAGTGAACCCTCCCTTTCCCAAACCACTCAAGAGGCTAACAAGACTTTGTAAAAAAACTGAAAGATGGTTTATTTCAGCTTGATTGGATGCAGATACAAATAAAACCAGACTTTAAAGAAAAAAAAAAAACAAAGAAAAAAAATCTACATAAAAACGTCATTAGGAATGCTTGCTTTCCAAAAAACACAGTCGATGAAAAAACACAAAACGTTTAAATGAAGACCCTCCATGATTTATCTACTGTACATCTCTTCTTGCAGCAGCTGTAACCTGCCACAACTGTTTGGCTGAGCAGATTTAGGAGGTAAACCTGCAGCTGCCCTGTCAATTCGCTTGCTCTCCTCGCTCTCCTCTCCTAAGTACTCAGTCCTGTTGAACAATACGGAACAACATTGTTAACTGTGCACTGACTTCATATGACCTGACATCCAGAGTGATTTTGAAAAATGTTTAGCTACACTTAACGAGTCCCTGCAACTACAAACTCTGGTTTTATGAAAAGATTACAGGTTCAGGCATGCCATTGAGCACTTACCACTTCACATTTCAAAATCGTCCTGAACGGCCATATCCACCGTTGTTTGAGCCGCCGCCTCCATAGCCGCCGCCGCCTCCTCCTCCGCCACCACCACCTGGGAACAAAGGGAAAACTCAGCTCACAGAAACTATGACAAAGAGTAAACATCCGTGCATAACCTTCTTCCATCTTACCAAAGCTCCTGCCAACTCCACCGTTGCCTCCTCCACCACCAAAGTTGTTCTTCATTGGGCCAAAATTGGAGGCCTGGGAGTCATAGTGGCCCATGTTGTTGTAGTTATTTCCGCCGCCTCCACCCCCACCACCACAGTTACCTGTGAGTAGCAACAGCTTAAGTAAATCACATCTTTATCACAGAATAGTTAGTTAAGAGGCACTAAAACACTTGTGAAGGAATTTTCCTTATTGTATGTTAAACTTCCCTCATGCAAGTTAAAAGGTAACTGTCCATCTCTTCGCCTGTCTCACTCTGTGCCTGATAAGGCCGAGCTGGCTATGGCAGCTGGTAGGCCACGGTCAGCTAGAAACCTTCTGTATTCGGTTTACACTCAACAGGCTGGCGCCTGGTTGGAGACGCTGGATAAGAGAGACTCTACAGAGGCTATGTTGTTGCTAGCACAGCGGGTGCATTTCCTTGTTTAGATCTTATATCCAATAGAATCCTCACACATACCAGGCTGATGTAGAACTAACCCTATTTGGATATAGCAGAACTTAGCTGGTCTGGGGAAGGTTAAATACTGTTCTCAAGGACACCATCTTCAGAATTGGGGAGCAGTTCGCTGTGATTCACACGTGGCGTTTCCCTGTTCTCATCGATCGAGAAACAATAAATGTTACTGCTTAAGACATCTGGGTCTGCCGAAACTTCTTCTGTCTCGAAGGAACTAGCTCTAAGATTTCCATCACACTTACCATAGCCATTGCTGTCGTAGCCATTTCCGCCATAGCCGCCACCTCCACCACCACCACCCTGGTTGTAACCTTGGTTATAGCCTCGGTTGCCACCATTGTTATATCCTCCAGGACCGCTGGGACCACCTCCATAGCCTACAACAAATATTATTTTAGTATATTGCTATTTTTAAAAATAATTCCACCCATGCTGACAAAATTGCAAACTTACCACCGCCGCCGCCGCCTCCGTTACCGCCATCACCTCCATTGCAATTGTAGGGACTGTCTCCGTATCTACCCCTACCGCCACCTCCACCGCCACCTCCTGAAAGAGCCCAATAAGAAAAGTCAGGCCTCAGACACTGTACATTATAAAAGTGCAATCATATGTAGCCACATCGTAAAAATAATTCTTACCCTGATTGAAGCCTCGGTCGTACTCATAGGGCCTCCCACCGCTGCTGCGGCCTAAACCATAATACAATCGTTACTTCTGGAATAGTGTCAAACTGCCAGTGTTTTAAAAACAACTGCCGTGAATCTTGCATAAAAGAGTATACCTCTCATACCCATTCCTGTAGTCTGCATTTCCTGCCTTGTAAGAGCCTTCCTCACCTCACAGTTGTGAGAGTTTATTGTGTGGTATTTCTGGACTGTGGGATGAGATGATAAGTTAGTAGCCATTAGAGACAGGAAGGTCAATCCTGCCAAATAACAGTGAGCAAGTGTACTTACTGACAATCCTGTCGACTGAATCGTGATCATCAAAGGTCACAAAGGCAAAGCCCCTCTTCTTTCCAGTAGTGCGGTCAGTCATGATGTCAATGACCTCGATCTTGCCAAATTGTGTGAAGTAATCTCGCAAGTGGGACTCTTCTGTATCCTCCTTGATGCCCCCAACGAAGATTTTTTTCACGGTTACGTGGGCACCTGGCCGGTTGGAGTCCTGTGATCAAACACATTTGCCATTTTTAGTCAACATGCCATTCCTTTACCAAAAAAATAAATAAATAAAAAAAAAACACACACATAACATATTCAATGTGGGTATTGTCAAAAATATCAAAGCCAACACACCTCCCTGGAAACTGCTCGTTTAGGTTCAACAACTCTTCCATCAACCTTGTGGGGGCGGGCAGACATGGCAGCATCGACTTCATCCACTGATGAGTATGTAACAAAGCCAAAGCCCCTGGATCTCTTTGTGTTGGGATCCCTCATGACCTTAAAAAAAAAAAAAAAAAAAAATAAAAAAAAAAAAAAAGGGGGGAGAATTCAATTATTCCCAGTTATACCCGCAGAGCACTTATTCATACAATAATGTAAAACCATGCCAAAAGGGGTGCTTGTGCAATCCACTTACCACACAGTCTGTGAGGCTCCCCCATTGCTCAAAATGAGCCCGCAGGCTTTCGTCTGTGGTCTCGAAGCTCAAACCTCCGATGAACAGCTTGCGGAGCTGCTCCGGTTCACGGGGGACCTGAGGTCGCACAATGGACAAAGCAACATAGTAGCATTAGAGTCCAAGTCGTTCATGACTTTATTTGCAATAAACCCGGTCACATGAGGCCTGATCCCTTCACGAATCCAAGTCTTGCGTCACATATCAGAGATCGGGACGTCGCCGCCATTAGCGTAAGCGGAGCGGCCTGGTGGTAAGGAGCACCTTCAGCAACACTTGGACACAAACACTTGGCGCATGCATATTGAATGTAGCGTCTCTGGGTTGTGAATATTATTACGTAAGACAAGCATTCAGTGAAATTCCTGAATTGTTGCACATAGGTGGCCACACGAACAAAAGGCCACGAGGCCCGGCTGCTTTAAAATGGCGGATTTACAACCGTGCACACACAATACAACACAAAGCCTCGCCAGCCCGCTGAGGCTTCAAATAAACGCGTGTTTTTAGACGTACAGTGTGCATGAAAACGGCATAAACAGGTTTTGTTTTTTTCCCCAATGCAATACTCACATCTTTTGACATGTTTGCAGGTGAATTCGTGAGGACTCCTTGTGGACTGACCGGAGGAAAGCGATCTGCGTCAGACGAGCCTAGCCTGGGTCCCTACAGTAGAATAAATAGCAAAGGAAACTCCTCTTTCACACAGCAATTGGCCCAATGGTTCCCGCTGCAGTCTGTCGTCTGCTCTGATTGAATCCTGATTGGTCCAAACTCAATCAATCACAGCTAACGACCAATCACGTCGCGGTAGGCGGTGGCGTCACAACCACGACTATAAAAAAAAAAAAAATGGATGAAGCGTGAAGGGATCGGAAGAGAAATGTGTGATATGTGTATTGTATATGATGCTTTACAATATGCACCAACAAAGCCAAGAATGTCCTGAGCAAAGCTATAAAAGTCACCAATGCTAAAATGATTCACATGTTTGACTTTGTGGTCGCAGGTGGAGCTGCGCCTTCCTCCATGAAGCAATGTCACTGCACCGTCCAGCCCCTCGACATGCACACGGTTATCTCTTACGCAAAAGGTCCACACGACTATATAACAATAAAAAAACATCCCAAACTATTTAAAAACAATGAAGTGTATACTCGTTGGAGTCGCATATTCGCTTGTCAGATATGTAGGTCATCAGCTGACCTGGGGGCGGGTACCTTTATTGTGCGCCTTTAACGCGCGCTTTTTACGCACAGCCGAGCGCACGGCACCTTTATGTGATCCGGGCTGTATGCTACAGTAGCGCTCGCGTTGGCCCCCAAAACACCGTATGTCCTCTTAAGACGCGCGTTATCGACCACGTTAACCGGTCTGACCGACGATCAACGCGTCCAGAAGGGTAAGAGGTGGTTTACGGATCAAAGTGCTCCACGCCGCTGCTCGTATCGTTGTACAATTTAGATTTGGCATCAGTGTTAGCTAGTGCTAGCTTGTTTAGGCGTTAGCTTGCATGCTAACGTTACCTGCTTAAGCAAGTTTCGTGCCCATTGGTTTAGGGTTGCTTAGCAAACACAACCTCATATCTTAATGTATATGTGCACGTATTACGTTTTCATCTGAGAGGGACGATCACTGATGTATTTATCGAGACTATCAGTTTAGCATGTTTCCAGTGTGTCGTGCCTGTTGCAGATTGGAGTAACGACAATGAAATGATGCTTTTCCTTTTTATATATATATACACTTTCGGAGCCAGCTCATTGGAGCCTGGTTTGTGATCAACATTACGGCTAGAACAGATGCTCCATATTCCCCTTTAACATTAGCTTCTCCATCGTCTTCCTGTGCAGGAGAGAGTGCCATTGGCCTGCGACAGCGTAGTATTCCCCAACAAACTTTGCTATGGGCAAAAAGTCTCGCGAAGAAGACTCCTCATCATCTGATGAGGAAGAGTATGTTGTGGAGAAGGTGCTGGACAGGAGAGTGGTGAAAGGCAGGGTCGAGTTCTTCCTGAAGTGGAAAGGATATTCAGAGTAAGTTGTTTTCCTGCCAGTATGCGAAGCAGTCTTTCACTTACACCGCCACAGATTTGAGCTGACGTTAACTATACTATACGAGGAGCTGGGCAATAGTTTAAATGATATATCACAATTATTTAAGATGTTTGGAATGTATTATTGGAGAGAGGTTTGCCTTTTGAAACACATGTGCACAACATATCAGTTATGGAGTGGATACAAATACTAGGAAATAATAGATAATGAAGGTTAAATGATACATTACAATGTTATGGACATTTAGTGCCAGGTGTTATGGCCAAAATCTACTGTCACGATATAGGTCATTTCATATCTTGACAACGATGTATCCAAATGTATAGGATGTTTTATGGTTGTTCAATAAGTAAAAGTCTATGTGATATAACGACATGGTGTAATAGGAACTTAGGTGCAAAATGAAGATAACAATTTCAAGGGAAATTATAGAGAAACAATAAATATTCCCAGCTATACACTTGCATGCATGCACACAAATACAGAGTAATCAGATTACGACAATAGTTCGATTTAACCGAGTTTGATCTGATTTTTTTTATGGTTAAATTATACTTGTATACTAATGTGTGCTTATTATCAATTTAGAAGACGTAATTTGGTTTTTCGTTATATGATTAGATTGCTATACTTTTACATTGAAAGGTGATGATAATATATCAAGTTTGTTTAAAAAAAATATGATGTGATCTTCTTCAGAAAACACAACACCTGGGAGCCAGAGAAGAATCTAGGCTGTCCTGAGCTTATTTCAGAATTCATGAAGACTTACAAGAAAAGCAGCAGCAGCAGTGGTGGAAGCTCCACGCCCAGCAGTGGGGGCAGCAAATCGGTCACAACCTCCTTGGGACGCTCCAAAGATTCCAGTAGCTCAAAGAAGAGAAGCTCTGATGATGAGGAGGAGGAAGAGGAGGAGGGTGGAAGTAAGCCCAAAAAGAAGAAGGAGGTATGTTTATGTGTAGTAGTTTTATCATTTCAAAAAAATCACCTTTGCATTGGATGGGGTATAATCTAGTTTTTTTTTATAGATACTCTGCACATTTCAGGTTTTGTGTGCTGCACTATGAGGACTAAAAAGTAGCTTTCCACATTCTCAATAAACAAAAGCTTATCTCTTAATTAAAACCTCGTTATTGGAATGTTAACAGCTGATTTGTGTTTTATCGTAGAAGAGAGAGAAACTGGCTCCTTTATGCATTTCCAAGGATACACCAAAGCCTGTCCTGGTTTTCTTTGGCATGCAGCAGCCATATATTAAATCAGTGGGTTAGGAAATGAGGGGAAATGTCATATTTTCTCTATTGAGCAAATAATTCTCAACTTAATTCAAGTTATTTCTTTGTATACAAAAGAACACAGCTTTAAAACCAGCACTCATGCCATATAATATCCAAAATTTAAGACAATATCTAATCTCATATCAGGCTATTGATATATTACCGAGCCCTTCATTAATGACTTTTTTTAACAGGGACAAAAAAGTATAAATTTAGACACCATATGTATTATTTACAATTTAAATAGTTTTGGCCCCAATAAACCAATAATTAAATGTGATGTCCCCACAGTGTTGCATCCCAGGGTAGAAGACTGTTGTAACCTTATTCTCAAAATACTCTTCAAATCTGAATTTGTTTTTCAGTCCAGAAAAGCATGAGTGAGCCTTGTACATTATTGAACCAAAACGTTCTTTGCATTTAGGCTCTAAATATTGAGTTAGTCCATTTTTCTTTGAGCCAGTCCATAGTATGTTCGGCCGATATTCCAATAAAACTAACCATAAGCTAACTGTCTCTTCTATTTTGATGATTTAAGGTAAGCTTTGCTTAAGCAACACATCTGTTTGTATTCCAGTTTGTTATAAGCTGCATTATTGTGCACTTCACACTGAGACTGGAACCTGTTCCTATTTAAATCTGCACACATTTCTATGCTAAGCTTCTAGTTTCCTTTACCAATGACTGTAAAAATATTTTCTTATGCAACTGTTGCTTAGGGGGATGTTTGTCTCTTTCTGTCCTTTTTAGTTTTCAGTCTGGTTGAACCATTGTACAGTGCTTTTTTTTTTTTGCAAACACCTCATACAAAATAGCATCTTTGTACAGAAGACTTTTTGCAACTTAAAAGTTTGAAAGACAATTCAAAGATGTAGAGTATACCTGTCAGCCACCTGACTGTAAAGAATAAAAGTTTTGTGGCAGGCGAGTCTACAATCTAATGGTTGTTTTTAACATACTCCAGTGTTTTTTGTATGCTATAAAAACACATTTTCTGTTTTTGTTGTCCTCCAGGATGACATTCTAGTTGCACGCGGCTTTGAGAGAGGACTGGAGCCAGAGAAGATCATAGGAGCAACTGACTCATGTGGAGACCTAATGTTTCTTATGAAGTGGTAGGTTTTGTTTATATGTTCATATCCCAAATTTGCATGTAAAATTGTTTTTCCATGCTAAGATTACTACCTTTTGATATTAAAACGAGGGCGATCCCCAAAGCAGAATATTTAGAGTTGGCACTTTAAACCAGTGCAGTGACTTTTGTATACTAATTTGTCATGCACTTGAGATGGCAAAAAGAAAGACCATTAAATATTTGTGGTTCGGTGGCCTGTGTCTGTATTCAGACACACTGCCTATTTTTCTGAATGTTCAGGAATTTTCAAGTAGATGTGCACTGACTTCTCCTGCAGCATTGGAATTGATGTATATGCAGTTTCTTAGTATTCTGCATCTGTAAATGAATGTTTCAGATACCACAAGAGATTCATGACATGAGCTTAGGCGTTCTGAACATCCTCCACATTTTCTAACAAACAACACAGTAATGATATATATGAATCATAAGTCCTCTGCATTGGTCTTTCCACTTAATAAGTACTTGGTATTCATATTTCCTTTGGAAAAACTGGTATACTTCTGGTCTGTGGGTGTTGACCCTTTTGTTCTACGGTCGTTGCCTGCAACAGTTTCCATTTGTACTACTGCTGCATGTGACCTCGTGGCATGATTCTTTTAAACGGCAGCTCTGAATGAGCCAGATTGCCACTGACAAATTACCCATTAGCGGCACTAATAGCCTAGCTGTCCATTCGTATACAAACAGTAAGCCAAACCATAAAATTTTATGTCAGTACATATTAGCTAGATGGATATATGTGTAGTACCTCGTCACTCATGCCCAACCAAACATTAAAGGGTGAGGCAACAGTTGTACCTTAGCTGATTTGGTCATTAACTCTTTTTTTTTTTTTTTTTTTTTTTAATTAAAGCTTAAAAATTCTATAGGAATATAAAAAGAGAAAATAAATGTAATCATGGCGCATCCTTAACAGATTCACAAGCTCCATCTGCCTACTTTTCCTGTAAGCATGATTCACAATATGTTATAATGATTTGTAACTGTTTTGGTGTTGAAACATGATCTGACTCAAACAATGAAAGGTTAGCAAATATTAAATTGCACTAAAACATCGTACTACAACACAGAACAAACCAACTCACCCGTTAAAGTAGTATCTCCCAAAGCAGATTGATTTTACACTGGTGATTTAAAAAAAATCCAAACATAAAAAAATGATCATTCTTTTTTAATATGACTGACTTGTTAATGACAGTTTTATTCAGGTCTAATGGCTCTTTCAGACACAACGCGACAGCTGTGTCACTGCTATCTGAAAACAATTATCAGTGGCTTGTGCTGCTACTTCAGCTTTTCAGTGGTCGAGCAAAGCAAAAATCCAGCTAATGCAACGCAAACCATATTCTGACCGACAGAAATTAAGTGGATTGCTATATTGGGTAATTTTTATAAAAGATTCACAATGCGGCTAAATAATATAATCCCTGATTTAAAAAAATAAAATAAAAAATTGCACAAAATGTCACATCAACAGAGATAATTAAAATGTGTGCAATGTATTTAAATAACATACAGGCGTGCGTAAGACATTTTTTTTATGATGTACACTTACTACACTAACTTGGAAAAGCTCCAAGACAGACATAACACATGTATGGAAAAATGTGAAGTGTAATTTCCAACTTGTGATGAGATGCACAATTCTGAACAAACTTTAAACACCCGCTTTGGTCCTTCATCTCTTGCAGGAAAGACTCTGATGAGGCCGATCTTGTGCTTGCAAAGGAGGCCAATCATAAGTGCCCACAGATCGTCATAGCCTTCTATGAGGAGCGTCTCACCTGGCATGAGGACAGTGACAAGAAGGAGAAGGACGCGGTTACAGCATGAGTGCATCACCTCAGGAGGAAACCGCACCTCCTCCACTGCAGGGACAACCTTGAGTCAGACATTTTTCACACCCAAACCTCCCATCCTTGCTCTTCACCATGTCCAACAAAGACAGCAAACACAGTTGTGTTATCTCCATCCATGCCCCATTGGAGCACAAAGGCCCCAGACTGCTGAGCAGGATCCATCAGACAGGAGGGGAAGCTGTAGCAGACATGGGTGGCATGCTACTGGGGAGGGTTTCTGCTGTTCTGTCTTTGTATTCTTTACTTTCCCTTTTTCAATGTCTTAACACATCATATTTTAGTGCTTTCAGAATACGGTTGTGTCAGTAAGGTATGTTGGATCCATGAGCACATGTGGCAATCTGTTAAAACTCAGAACATAGTCCAGAGTTGGGTGGGGGGGGGGGGAGCTGTGTCAACTGTGAGCTTGTCCCATGGCAGGTGCACACCCCCCATAATTAACGCTGTGTTGGCAGTGCACCTCTTTGCTTTAAGAACCCTCTAACACCACTGAGGATAAAACTGTAGTATTACATATTAAGGAAGCCACCACCGCAGCGCTTTCCTGACTGCATAATCACTTCCTTTTAAAAACTTTTTATCACTTGTAGACGTCTCAGTTTGTCCTCTCTACTGGGACATAACTCAATTTGCAAACTTGCAGAAGACCACGGCCAATTAAGTCTTTATAATGTTGTGGTGATATCGTTGATAATTTTTTAAAGAAAGTCATTTTTTTTATCTCTTATTTCCAAGTTTTAACATGTGAATGTTGTGTGGTGTTTTTTTTTTAATTATTTCTTTACCTTATCACCAGTTCAAGTAAAGGACAATAAAATGTTTGCTCACTTCAGAACCTTTTTTTTTTGTTTGTTTTTTTAAAATGCAGTGTTATCTTTGGACCAGTCTCATGTTCACAGGTTAGACAATAGTCACTGTATCAACATGAAATGAAACCAGCATTATTCACCAGTCACTGGGGGCTGCCACCTTGTGGCTAAAAGACAAAAGTCCTCATGATAAAGTGACCAATTTCTTTGATGACAAACCTGCAGTTTTAATGGTGTTATGGATCCTGTTAGTTAGTGATACTTCGATAGATTTTTTTTTTTTACAGTGTGAAAAAACCCACTCTGCAATTAGAATATTTGTTGTTTACCATTGTATTGTTACTTTGAAACATTAAAACCAGTTTCTGATTTGATGATGCATATTCTGGGTTTGATTGAGATGAGTTATTTGATTATCCTTGGCCATAAATATACAACATTTTTAGATGGACAATGTTGCTAACTGACAAGTGGAGGTCAATTATTCTACAAGATGGATGTGGATTCTGTAGTTTGATCTGCTGTGCTCCAATATGGACTTTTTGGACCACATTTTTAGCGTCTACCAAGATCTATTTTTGTTTCCATTTATTTTTTTGGCTTTAATCACCATTATTAATGAAGACTGAACTTATACAAACAACACATACATAATGTCCCTCAATTTCACTAAGATTATGTTTTTTGTGTAATTTTCTCTCATAAAAAATATTTTGTCCTTTCAGACCCTTGAGCTCTGTCCTCAGTTTTTGCAGGTGCAGAACTTTTTTAAAGTAGACTATTTCTTGTGTCATCTAATTGTTACAAATATGTGTACAGTAGCACCCTTTAATAAACATTTTCACTGTTAAAGTGGCTTTCAGGTGGCTTTTTTTTAAAGATGTGAAATGAATTTCTGCAGAGAGAAAAACTTACTCAAAATTTAAACCTACACCCCATGATTAAATTAATTACTAGGGACCGGTAAGTTAAAAGAAAAAAAAAGGCAAAATCACATATTTAAATGAAATAAGTGGTTAAATAAACTACTCTGAACCTTAGCTCAACATCAGATCATTTCCTTATATGAGGAGGCAAAAAAAAAACATGCCCTGGGGAAATGATAAAAACCTAGTCACAAATATGACAACGAAACTGTTCAATGTGGCCTCTGACATTTTTATGTTTTATTTGTTAAGGGAAATGCTTAAAGAGTATCAGATACTCTCTCCCTGCAGATGGCGCTATTGTACAATACCAATGCAAAAGTCATAACTCAATTTTTATGCCAAGTCATTCACAGTTCAAACACTTAAACAAAAAAACATGAACAACTCACAAATTAATATTTTCTAACCAGTCTTTATACATTCTTACACATATTTTAGAGGGGCATGGATTCATGTTGTGTTCTGACAAACATCCCAATTTTCTCCAGGATGTCAATTGGTTTCTTGATTGGGGGGGGTTAGGGCATTCTATGTCTTTATTAGAAACAGATAGTAATCCAAAGAAATTAGGGTAGAGAGAGAAAAAGATTGAAAACGACAGGCAACAAAGGTCCCTGGATGGATGCAAACCAAGGACATTATGGTCCATGCACGGTCGGCGCCTTATGGCCCCAGGCCATTGAGGCACCCTACTTCTGTTTGGTGTAATGATGCAGCCATAAAAAAAATCACCCGTTGTAAGCACCACATAGCTTGAATAACAAACTATATACACAGAATATGTAATGCTATTATATGTTCGGAGAGGTTTTTTTTCCCCCCTCAATCTGAAAGTGACTTAACAAATACAACAAAGAGGGAGCAAAAGCACTCAAGCTAGTTCAAAATGTAAGGAACTGCCACCATTTTGTCTCAATATGGCCACCATGCAAAAACAGGAAATTAATTGTTTCTTATAATGAATAGAATATGGGCCCTGCAATGGGGACCAACTGCAATATCAGTAATAAACTGCAGTAAAGGTTGAGTCTAATACTTGTTCTTCTCTCACCACCCTCTTTTTCCTGCTTACTGCCTTTTGTAGTGACTCGCTCTCTTTCCGACATGCACACACACACACACACACACACACACACACACACACACACACACACACACACACACACACACACACACACACACACACACACACACACACACACACACACAAAGTGCGGCTCAGTAAAGTGATGGAATTTTCCTTGCAAAAAGGCTTTTACGCTCCAAATGGAATGCAAAGGTCACTAGTAAATTTCCAGCCCCTGGGACCATTAAGCTGGGCAAAGGGAGCGAGCAGCAGGCTGTTTTATGGAGCCTGGAGCTGTCTGCTGACAAACCCAGGCCAGTCGGTTTGGTTGGGAAAGCCACAGTGGCACTCATGGGAGCTTTGCCTGTGATTCGGTGGCAAATACCGATGTAGAGGCAGTTCTGTTACGTCGTCAACTGGCGTGCAGAGTGAAGTTTCACCGAAACTAAAAATCTAAATGAGGAAAATCTGCCAAGCCTCGTGCTAGAAATGTGTAGTGTACTAGTGTGTATTTTATGTGTCAGAGTCAATAAGGAAGTGTCTGTGCTTTGTTTAGCTAAGAAGAGATGGTTATTTTGTGTACACATTCATAGACTTTGGACAGTGCACTAAATAATTAATAGATATTTTGAATATATACCTAACAGAGCAGTATTTATTTTAATTTGAAACACTAATAATGTAAATTCCTCGTCCAAATAGGGATCATATGTTAAAATATAGTTACATTTTTGGTGTAAATTCATCATTTATTTATGCACAGCTGCCTCACTGTACTTCAAACCTAGTCCCTTCTGTACCCGTAACTTATAGTGCAAATGAGTTCCTCAGGGTACTGCCCATGGCAGAGGTGGGTCGTCTTGCAGCACATTACACCAAATTAGTGTCGGGGGAGCTGTGGAGAGGGACGGGACTGCTGCAGTGGGCCTCATCAGTGTAACACAGCTTGTTCAAGGATACCACTGAAACAGCAAACAAACACGTGCACTCACACGGATAACACAAGAGCGCAGCAAAGAGTAATATTATCCTATATATAAAAGAAAAAAAGAATTTCATTCTTCAGTTATGGTCCCATGGAACCTGTGAAAAATGTCTCTGAAAATGGTGTCAGTCATGAGTATCACAGAGGCCGATGTAATTTGACGTGGCCTTTCCTCGTGCTGTGATCATGGAGGCACAGCTGTTGGGCAGCTGTGCCTCCATTTTCTTGTTGCAACCAGATAAAAAAGTCTGCAGTGATGACTGGTGCATCGTTCCTCCGTACAGTGCACTGACCTGTGTGAAGGTGATTGCGATGCGATGCTCTAATTTGGGTGGCTATCATACTTAATGTGCAGTAAAGCCCCATAGACAAAGCTTCTTCGTTCTAAATACCCCCTCCACTGCGCCACTGCTCTCCCCGCCAACACTCTGCTGGCTGTGTTTCCCCTTCATCCCCCCCCCCCTCCTCCCTTCATCTCCTCTCCCCACCAGGGGAAAGAGTTATAGCTGCCATAAAAGGCAGGTAATGCATTGTTAACTAATTCTGTCTGCTCAGAGCTGATATATCCTCTGCTCTAAATCTCTGTGCTTCCAATAAAATGCAAATGCTAATGCTTGCCCTCCATGAGCTGATATCATTTTTAACAGGCCAGAGGTAAATGCTAGAGGAGGGTGGGGTTCTGAGCCTTCATGGTACATTCTGATGGAGAAAAGACCGCCAGACCTGATCCACACACCACTGGCCAACAGTGTGCATGCGTGTAAGCGTGTGCATATGGCTATAGGTATGCACGTGAGACTGAAACAGTACATTTTTGATAATCTATGGGTGTATGGGAGCGGTTAACCTGTGTAAAGCCAGTATGGTATCTTTGTTATTGGGAAGCCAGCATTTCAGTCAGCCCCCATTCACCATCAAATAACACCAATTTGCCTGTGGATGTAATGCATCATATTTCCATGTTAATAGTATTGTCATACTTCATGTAACCTTGGGCTTCTAAATATTGATCCACTTCTAGATTTTCAATTATCCTGTGCCGTTTTTCTGCCATCTGGTAAGGACCAGTGATTTGTGTTCCTTCATATCTGGAGGCTTGTCCTGTAATTAGACCATAAATTAATTTGCAGAGAGGGGAGTGAGCAGGAAAGATTGAAGGCATTAAGTAAGTCCTCGATGTTGGAGACGGAGAATCATAGCGCAGTTCTTTATTCACTAGAATAAGATAATTGGATTACAAATTCCAACACCATAACTTTTCTGTCCCTGCATGTGTCACTTGTTTTTCTTTCGAGTATTTAAAACCATGCTGCTGCTAATGATTGCTTGTAAGTCAGTTCTTCAATAAATGGCTAGAAATCATCCTCTGACATAATTATACCTAATTACTTGCAGTGCAGTAGCAAAATGATTAAGAAAAATGGGGCATATTAGTGTCAAAATGTGTGTGAAACTTTGCAGTGAAATGTGCTGTGAATCCATCAGTGGATCTAAAATGACCCCCCATGCAGGCAGACAACAATTGTACGCTTCGAACCTAGCTCTTATTTACAGCACAGCTAAAGTGGAGGTCCTAAAGAAACAGACTGATTGATTTTAAATTGGGAGTATATGCTCTACTGCAAGATTAGCTCATTGTCCCCTGCTGCTAAATTACACATAGTGATTGGGGCTGTCGCTGCAGAGTGTCTGGGAACTACAACTGCTGCTCTTTTTGCCATGTGGAAATTCACATTAGACAAGCCTAAGTTACTCGTTAAAGCAATTGAGAGAAAAAATATGTAACCTAATGGAAATGCTAAATCAGCAGGATCTGAGTTTAAAACACTGTGCACAGACCACACGATGTTATAAAGGGAGGGAGGGTGGAGTTGTAGTTTGCCTAGAACAATAGTCTGTCGATGGAAAAGGCATTTGTGTACCTGCTCTACATGATACCTTGGGTGTTATTTAGGCAAGGCCACAGCTGCCAGCACGCTCTGATCATATCTTGTGCGGCTTGAGAAGCAAGGTCAGCCAGCCAACACAGAGCCCACCTGCTCCCCCATTCTCCATCACACAGTCCCTCAGCCCTGGCCTCCCGGAGGAAACACGCCTGGCTGCTGCGCTACTACAGACAGCATGTGTCCCTGAATTTATGATGGCGACTTATTGTCGGCCTTTCGCGTTAAAAGTCATCTTGAGTTTCCCAGTCTAGCTGTATGTGTGGCGAGCGTTAATCCATTAACATTCAGAGCAGACACGTACAGAGACTGGCTTTCTGCCAGCCCTGAGACCCGACAGTCTTTGACCTACCGCTGACCACAACGTCCTCCTGCCCCTGCTCCAAGCCATAGCCAGCCTCGACATAATACTGCGCCATAAAATATCTAATGTTACACTGTATATGAACGTAAAGTATTATATGCTTGAGGTCCAATATGCAAGGCTTATACCAGTGTGAGAAGACTCCAGCTGCCACAGCCTTTTTTGTACAGAGTAAGGGGGGCGGGGTAAAAAATCACATCTGTCTAAAGAACTCTACACATCTTACATTCTAATCGCAGGATGTCAAATGAACATAAAGTTTCAGTCCTTTCTATTTCCATCAAGGATTAGAGTTCAGAGAGGCCATGAAATCCCTAGGATTTTCTGTGGTGGTATTTATTTCAACAGGAGATGTTGAGGTTCATATTAAGTGATCCACAAGGAATAGCTCTGGCAGAACTTAACATGCTGCAAGGCTTGCCCAGGCCTCAGAATGGAGAGCTTTCAACAACATGGGCCGGTCTGCTGCTGGAGGTGGCTCCTGGACTGATTATAATTTTTAGAGGCTTATAAAACCTCGATAAATACTTTTTAAAGCCACGTTGCATAACAAATCTAACACATAAAAGCAGGCATAGATGTTACTCAACACTGGATAAAGGGGCTCTTGACAGGTTCTTGAATAGGTTTTATAATTCAATATTACAACCACCATCCTTGCAAGGGCCCTGTCATCTCCCGAGGCCCTCAGGATATATACGTTAAACACACATTCAAGTGCTCACAGTCTAGTCCATTACACTGATTAGCAGTAAACACATTTGTAATAAAACTTAGTGAAATAGAGGAGGACGGTCTGTGCGCTGATTCATGGTAGAATCTTGGTGAAATATAAAGTGTCTCAGGTGTCATACTTCTGAGGGTGCGGGAGTGATACAGGGCTTTACTTACAGGATCTGTAAGGCATTCAAGCCAATTTATTTAAACAGCTCATGTCTAAACATGGAATCCTTCATCTCAAATGTTGGCCAGAAATAAACCCAGGCAAAGATGTGTGACAGGGGTCCAGTTAACGTGAGAAAATCTGTGAGGCAGAGCAGACCAAACAGATGTCTTTTCAAAACATAGACACCTCCTACTCCTCCTATTCCACTGCTCTCTGCTGTCTATCCCCGACTTTATCTGATTGTACATTTGTCTAATTCCCTCTGTCTTCTAATTGAAATGCTGTCGTGTTGCCTGGGTTTAAATCTGTTCCCCATGAACCAAACCACAGATTACACAAGCGTTGTTGGAAGGATTAATGGTGCATTTTAGTACAGATCGGATTAGTACAGATATTAGAGGAAGAAGAGCAGGATGAAGAAGAAGAAAGGCTTGATCATGTGTTTCCACTTTTGACCTCTCCACTGTGGCATGTACACACCTGGTTCAGTTTATAATGCTGTTTCTAAAGAATAGCTGACGGCAAAGCAGCTGGTGGTTACATCTGCGGAGAGGTTTAAATGTTTACACCACAGATCTCTCTAAAAGGTTATACGTTGTGTGTTCTGAAATGTGTTGTTATGTCAGTGAAGTAGGCTGCACTGAAATTCAGGTGCAAAAACTTATTTGTCAGTGGTGAGCCAAGCAACCAGTGAGTATTCAAGTTGGACCCTGAAGGCCACAATGTTGTTATAAAAGAAAACTTTCATGAAGATGTTAACAAGCCAAGAAAAATAACCTTTGATATTTTTTGTTAGCAGGGCTGCATTACTTCAAAATGACATCTTTAAAGGGCATATTTTAGGCCCAACTATGTGAAAATGTATGTCAGATGTGTTGCCTTGATGACTTGCAAGGGCAAAGCACGGCCACCTCAGACTTGGAGCTACTCATCTGTTTCTTATTGAAGGAAGTGATTCTGGCAGGAAGGCAGGGGCAGTAGATGAAGGCAGGCTGGGATAGAAAGACGGTAAAAAAAGAGAGTAAATGGTAGAGAAACAGGAAATGGCAGTGTAACCAACTGGGTCCACTTACCGACTTGCCAGAACCCCCTGGCCACAGCCTACCTACTGGGCCAGCAGTTTCCATCACCTGCTGCTTCTGGTCCCCCCCCCACATAAACCCAGGTGCTCATGAATAAAGCTCTCTTTCTCAAGGAGCCGCAGGGAGCCAGAGGGGAGGCTGCACACTGAAGGGGCGGCACTGCTACAACAGAAACCCTGCCTCCTTGTGAGACTCTGTTATGGAAAATACTGCTCCAAATAAGGCTAAGCAAAAAGGGGGCAGAGAGTTGTGGATTTCCATCAACCCCCTGCTATTTCAAAGCTCCATTCCTTCATTTTATTAATTCTGTCTTCTAATTAAAAGAAGCTGGACCATTCAATATAAACTTGCTGCATCTTTTTATTACTGTTTTCTACCTGGGTGAGATTAGGCTAATATAAACCTTGTCCACAGGGAGGGCGACTCTCAGCCCTCCCCAGCTCCTCACTGCCCCCTGGCATCTTGGATAGGAGCTGCAGCAGCTGAGCTGATAAACCCTAGAAATCATTTCCGACTCCAGCCAGAGCTCTTTACAGTACCTTCAGCGCACCCTGGTGATGGATTAATGCACTGTTGTTGTCATTTTATTGCCATTTTATTGCCCTGGTGCAATTTACCAGGCTTTATGTGCCTCTGCTGTCCGACGGAGCAGCGCGCAAGCGCATATGGGCAAGCATTCCTAGACAAAGGCCACCGCTCACCCGAACACTGCGCATGCGCACCACACGACCACCACTCAACACAATACACGCACATATAATCTAAATCAAAAACGCAATTCATTTAAACACGAATGGGGTACTATTCAAGCGAGCAGATGAAAGTACCGGTAGTGAATCTTTTAGCTGGCTGATATACTTCACATTCTCTTTGCTCAGTTTCCATTCTCACCACCGGAGGGCAACATTACTCAGAGTTCCTGCAGCTGCAGCCTTAAGTAACATCATTGTTCTCTAACAATGTTATGAAATACTATTATCATGCATTCTTCCGGTTAGAATCTGGCCCGAGATCTATAAGATGAAAATGATTGCATAGGTGTGCAGATCTAGCTCAAGGGATGAGCTCTTGCAGTTGCTGTAGTCTGCAATGAATTCTACTCAATGTATTTTGCTGAGGACTCATTTATGGGATCAGCTTTATTTTCATGACAAAATAGTCCAATGTATAGTAGCCTAAATATGTTGGACGTTTTAAACGTGCTGCGCCGATAATAAAGCTACAAATCTTTTCAACAACGGCCATTTGACACTAACACACATAAAAAAAAACACAGTTCTGGTGTTACTGCTACATAATTTGAAAGTAGCCTAAACCCACAAACCAACATACTTCAGACTCTCTCTCTCTCTCTCTCTCTCTCTCTCTCTCTCTCTCTCTCTCTCACACACACACACACACACACACACACACACACACACACACACACACACACACACACACACACACAGAGACGGATGCTTATCTGAAGGCATTGTTGTAACATATAGAGCAGTTTTGTCAATTCTCTTGCCAAACTATTGTCCCCCTTGCTTTGTATTCTGTTTAATTGTCTTCATAGCGATATAATAGATGTAATTCTAACAGTAAACTATCATTTCAAATGTATATCAATTACAATAAACACAAATGATTGCCTCCATTGGTTATTTTAATTGTTAATGTGTTATACATGTTTGATTGTCACAGAAAGTTATCTCATATTACATTTTTTATTATTATTGTTTTTTTAAAGACAAGTGAACACACAGTTAGAGCAGGTCTAACTATGGGAAACATATCAAGTGATCATGGCGGGGAGCAGCCACAAGAGGGAGCACAGATGCTGCTAAATCCAAGGGAGGTAACTGACAATAAAGAAACCACAAGGCTGCAAATATTAACATTAAAGAGATACATCATTGTAGGTACCTCTTCTACAAAGAATTACCATTGCAGATACATGAAATTATTTTAACATCAAACAACTTCAACAACTCCCATCCCTGCCATGAAATTTATTTCATGTCTCATGTTGCGTGTTTGGTTTAGGGGCGTATGTGGAAGTATGCCTGTGTGTATATATATTTCTTTCACATTTGCAGTGTAAAGTACAATCTTTGCAAGGACCTGTAACCTCAGAGTCTCTTACACCCTGAGAGGTGCTGATCCATCACTCTTAATGGAAGAGGATAAGTTTCAGCCAATGAAAGAGAGAACAGACAAAGGCAGGACGATTTATGGCAGACGTAGAAGTGGAACTCTTGGCTGTGGGCCTTGATCTGAGCTGGGCTGTGGCTCGGCTAGGCTAGGCTACGCCCCGGGCCAGGGTCACTCACGTGCACGCTCACCCAGGCACACACGCAAACAGGCAAACACAGGTTCAGAGAACTTCAATCCCCACACCACATCCCCAAATCCAGACCGTCCTCTTAAGCTTTTGAAGTTCCCCTGCCCCCTTCTTCTGGTCTGACTTTGGCACGTCTAACTTTTTCGAGTCACTGGTGACCTCTGAGTGGTGAAATATGGAGTGGAGACCTGTTACATGTTAGCTTAGGAGATAGCCAAGGTGTAAATTATGTAGGAGTTTCTGGCCAGCCTTATTTATGAGAGGCCTGTCAGGTGTTTAGGTGTTGGAGTGAGATGTGCGGCTTAAAGCGTTTACTTCGCTGTAAATCAGGTCATACAGGCCACGTCTGTTTGGGTGGTGTGTGTTTACGCCTGTGTGTCTGTGTTTGAGGTTTTGTTTTTGCTGGGGGACAATGCAAGGCCAGGTTGTGATCATGTCAAGGCATAGGTGTTACTGCTTTTTTTGCGAATGTGTGTGTGGGTTTGCAGGTCTGTTTTGTCTGGAGGCCATCACGGCTGATACAGATGGGATGAAACATTGGCTATAGTTAGAGTTATTATGCCGTCTGACTAACAAAGTCATTTTTATAGATCCCCTAAAAACCTACACCTGCCGCCACCATTCTACTTTATGAGCAAACATGAAACCTACTCAAGACTTTTCCTGTTTCTTTTGTGATGCCCCTGTCTGTCTTTGTCTCAGACATATCATGTAGAGGTGGATAGCTGTGATGTAGCCCATCAGAGGACATCAGATATCACTCAGCAGGTAGTTAGAGCTGTCACTGGATGATAGATATGGCCTCTTAGACATAAGAACTGCAGCAAACAGGTTGCATAGATCCTGTATTTGTTACCATTATTCCCCCACAAGGTGCCGCCTATAGTGTTAGCCATATCTCCCCTTCTGTTCGCTCTTTTGTGCATCCCCTAGCTCAGCCATGTCTTAGTACAAAACAATGGCATGGGACTCGGCTGAAGCATTTTGTTTCCCCCAAGTGGGACAGAGTCAGTCCTTAAAGTGAGTCCGAAGGGAAAAAGGGAGTGGAGAGTGGAGGAGAGATGAGCCGAGTTAAGGTTGAAAGGGGTTAAGAACATGAGACAGAAAACTCTGGAGGGAGATCGAGAGGATAACAGAGGAGGAGAATGAGGGCGAGGAAGAGGGACAGAGGATGATGTGCTGGAGGCAGGTACATCTGCATTCTCTCCAAACACAGCATAGGCCTGTCTTAGGTGTCTCTATCCCAGCAGCACTCAGTGGCAGATTTATGGCCTCTCTTTGTGTGTGTGTGTCTGTGCATGTGTGCGTAGGAGCAGTAGGGATGAATTGAGAGCGAGAGACACAAGATACAAGAGAAAGAGTGTATGTGAGTAGAGGCGAAAGGCGGCAAGCAAATAGCAGCCATGTTGCATTCCATCGATATCACAGTCGTCGTCCCCCCTCTCCCGAAACTCCGCCATATTTCATCCGTCCTCTCTCCCTTTATCCTTCCCTTCTCTCCTCTCCTCTCCTCTCTCTCTCTCTGTCTCATCACCCTGCTCTTCACTTGGCGCTCTTGGCCCTTCCATTGCTCTGCTGGGTCCCAGGCTGTAAAGCCCTCTCAGGGGGAAGGGTGTAAATCTGTCTCCTCGCCTCAGGAGATTTCCTGGAGCTCAGCAGACTCAACAAAGCCTAGCCAGTGTGGAGGACCAAATGTTACACACACACACACACACACACACACACACACACACACACACACACACACACACACACACACACACACACACACACACACACACACACACACACACACACACATATAGAGAGAAATGCAAAGACCTACAAAAAAACTGCAGATTATACACATACAAAGAAAAACAAACTTGTGTTCATACATTCACTCACACGCTTGGCCTTGTTTGTAATCTCCTGTGAAAACAAACAGGTATGCCTCTTACTTGTCTAGCCGAGTGCCTGGGAAACCAGTGTTTGTATTTGTGTGTGTGTGTGTGTGTGTGTGTGTGTGTGTGTGTGTGTGTGTGTGTGTGTGTGTGTGTGTGTGTGTGTGTGTGTGTGTGTGTGTGTGTGTGTGTGTGTGTGTCCACAGGACACCCTGCCCCCAAACCTTTTGTCCAGAGGGGTTGTCCAGACAAGCCTGTTGTCTCTCTTTATTTTCTCTCTTCCCCCCTTCTTTTTTCTCCATCTCCCTCACTGCTTTATTGCACTTGATTCTAAGCGCGTCCATTCCTGAGATGGCTCAGATAGCAGCTGAAGCTAAATTGCCCGTCATAAAGCATCTGCAATAGCAATGGAGAGCTCGGGGTGGGACTGCTGCAAGGGGGAACAAGGCGGTTAGGGCTCACTATGAAAATACAAGGTCCTCTTTTTAATCTTTAAAAGTGGAATATGAACTCTGTTTCAACATCCACAAATCATAAGGCCTTTCCTTAAACATTAAACGATTCTGTTGCATGATCGATTTCCTGAGTGCCTCCTAAATCAGTTTTATGCATATCATTTTCAGGAACATTTGGCTATTTGAGTGTGTGGGTTTTGGAGAAAAGTGACTGAAAATCAAAAGTAAAATGATCTAATGGTATTTCTGTACGCTGAAAATGCTTCTGCATGATACTACTAATTACTCACACAAGACAGGCTAGTTAGAGTGAGATGCTGTGATTTATGAGGGAGTCATATATTTGGCTGTGCTATGTTCCTGTCAAATGGTTGACAGATAGATGACTGCTGGGCTGTAATCGGCCTTCCTGTTTGTATCTTTTCTCATGTAACAACAAAGGCACTTCCCGGTCTTGACTCTAGAGGGTGCAAATGTGAAAGTGTGGCCTTGTGTCAGTGTGACAACAACAGATTCTTCACAGGAAGAAGAATCAAAGCAGAAAGGAAGGGTGAGGAAGTAATGATTATGTGGAAGAGACACAAGAGATGTTATTGGAGTGCAGCATGGGTAAGGTAAACTTTCAGGGAGAGAGAGAGAGAGAGAGAGAGAGAGAGAGAGAGAGAGAGAGCGAGAGAAAGCAGGTCAGATCAGTTATGTTCCTGCAGGGCTCTGTATTGACTCATCTCTGAATCTGTGTGTGTGGCATTTGTTGTGAGAAATGTCTCAACATACAGCCAAAATAATCCCCTGAGCTGCCAAATTAATCTCAACAAAGACTGTGTGCAGTCAACACAGCAACCTGGCCAAAAGATCGAGAGATACAGACTGTAGTGTATTCAAGTGGGAAAACCCCTCCCTGCTTCATCCTGCTGTCTACAGTGTGTTCCATCAAAGCTTTAATATTATTTCCCCAGAACTGGCTGGGAAAGACAAGAATTCCAAGGGACCACAGAAGCAAGACAGGGCCAGCAGCCTGCTTGGCAGGAGCCCCGGTGTGATCATCATCTATGGTAGAAGTGACGCCCCTCAATCCTGCCTCCTCCTGCCTCCCAGCTAGCCGTGCCCTATGACAGATGAACCCAATGACAGCAGGACGCAGTAACCTGCAATTGAACATTCCCCTGTGATCTGTCAATGTCCGTGGTGGTGTTTCACTCTCAGAAAAACGCACAGGGACACACGCACCTTCACACACACCCTCACATTAAGTCATTCCTCAAGTATTAGAAGAATCGTGGGCCGGAACGCCTACTCATACTTGCGAAATGCCTTAGATACCTGTTGCAGGTGTCCTTCGAGGCCTGTGAGGTAGTGTGCGTGCCTTGCTCTTGTTCCGCGCGGGAGTCATTCTCTCAGTTTGAAATAGCTGATAATTGCAGGCTTGCTCTATGGAAGGAACAAGTTGCATTGCACAGTTTGTCAGCTGGTCCTCCTTTTGTGCTTGCTGGATTTCAGATAGAGCCACAGTTCTCTGCTTTGACCACAAGGTGTCACCTTGCTCTCAAAGAGCTGATGGCTTCAAGCATGATAGGGGCTTTATTTTCCGCCTTGGTGGCAGTGCTGTGGTGTATCACTGCAAAAAGAAATAGGGAAAATCAAAATAGGACATAAATGTGTTTGCCACATGCAGGGCTTAATGAAGTCAGCCTTACCAGTACATTAGGAACAAAGGCAGCAGAGAGAAAGGCATTGAAGGACATCTAGCAAACAGTTCCAAAATAAAAAGGGAGATAAAGTATGAATGGTGAGCCTCCTCAATGAAAAGCAGTTCATTGGTTGTCAAAGAAGAGATTTATTTTCCAAGCAACTGGCTTTTTATGGTCAAGCCCCTCCACACTGGCGAACAGCAGTGCGTTGTAATATGGCATGTAAAGAATGGGATTCAATAGAAGCAGTCCTCCATTTGTCATATTTAAGGGGATAGAAAAATGACCATTGGCTGCCTTGTTCTTGAACCGCTCAAGATGGCTTATTTTTGTGTGCAAAATGGAGTATGAAGATTAATGGACTTCATACATGTCTTTGCACAGTCCAAACTATCATGTCATGTCAAATAACTTAAACCAATAGCTGGTAGCTTATCATTATCCTAAGCCTGGAGCAGTAGCTAGTGCTTTGCTATGTTTCTGTGGAAATTATAGAACAATACGGCCATCTCCACTTGGTTGTTGCAAACTAACGACTGCTTGGCTTCACAGCCATACAAGCATGGTGCAAAATTAATTGTTTCAATCAATCAATTGGTCAATTTCATAGCCATCAAGCTTTGCCCAAGATCATGTGCATTCTCTACCCCTCTCCTCCAGGATGAGCCTGGAGAATGCCAGATGATTTATGGCCTCTGTGTGTGCTGCATACATATACAAATACTTTACACACATGCTGACAAGCATACACACTCAAGAGGCAAACGCATACAAACATGCACATAGACATGCACGTTATCACATACATATGCACACATTCCAAGTAGATGACACACAGCAGGGGGCGGATCACGTGAGGAAGCAGGATGAGCAGAGGGGACTCTTCGGTGTATGCTAAGCATGCCGGTGACACATGCAGCTAAACATAGCACATGAAACACGACCAGCAGTGATAGACTCTCTGCAACATACGAGTAGTGTCTAACTTTCTACATGCATGCATTAAATGTGCATATGAACAGGCACGCTGTCATGCTTGCAAGTACACGCACATGCACACACACACACACACACACACACACACACACACACACACACACACACACACACACACACACATGCATGCCCGTGCATACATGCACATATATACATACACTGAGTGCCAAGTGCAGAGGCTTGTTGTTAGCGTGTTGTTCCTGTGCTGTGGCTTGTGGGCCTGTCTGCAGGGCTGATCGATGATCTTTTACTGCTTCCCCAGGATTATCGGTCGAGTTCACCGGGAGGGGAAGGCAATTCATCAGAGCACAGCGGAGAGAGAGAGAGAGAGAGAGAGAGCGCGGAGAGGGGACAGAGAGAAAGGGAGAGAGGGATGGAGAAGGAGAGAGGCGTGGGGGGCGTAAGTATGAAAATGGAAGGAAAGATAGAAGAAGGCAGGTGGGAGGAAAAACAGGGAAAGGAAAAGGGAAGGGAGATTGGGAGAATAGGGAGAGCAAGATGGAGACAGAGGGGAGAAGGAGGAGATGTACAGATGTGCTTGTGAAATCGCATCACCTGGAAATGTATGGAAAAGATAGAGGAGCCGACATAGATGAATATCACCAGATAAAACGATGGAGTGTTAGGGCAACCTCAGATTGAACCCTCCTTATACTGTATATTCAACATCAAACAAATATATGACAGTACATTGTGGAAATAGTTGGAGCAGTGCTGTTTTTATTGCAGTCAGATGTTGTGTTTTGCATTTAGATTCATTTATTTGACAGCTGAAGAAAAAAATGTCTGTCATTTGCAACCACACTCTTACAGATGGCAGGGTAGTATCTCCAGAATTATTGTTCTCTTGCTGCTTGGCATTAACTGTAGGAAACCTTAATAGTCTATAATCACATGTAATGTCACACTTTGAATTAAATCATCAACATATAATATGTCAAACATGAATAATTGGCATAGCTCACATGCAAAATACAGATGGAACCTCAAGGCAAATTCTGAGATAAATGTTCAGAAATATCACACATTTCAGCTCTACCTTGCTTGATTATCATGGTTCTGCAAAAGGGAATAACCTCGCCAGACTAGAACACCTGCAGACAAATTTGTAGAGCCGACTGTTAGCTCAGCTCCCAGAGGTCTCAACTATGTGTGCCCACGTTGTAACACAATATTACAGGGACCATAACACACAGGTTCCAGCTCATTCCACTCACAGAACAGAAGAAGGAAAACAAGAAAGTAGAGGTGATTCAGCATCACCAGCTTCACCTTCAGTGGGAGACAGATGATGTGGGGGACAGAGACACAGATGAAGTCTGAAATTGTCTTTTGCTTTTCAGGGAGAAGGGCAACACAGCCAGTCCACTTCTCACAGAAGTACATTTTCAGTAATCACATTACTGACCGATGACAACGATGAGAAACATAGACCAAGGATCAGTTACACTGTAGAGAGTATTAATTTATCCTAAGCTTATCTTTGCATGTGTTATAGAATAATTGTATTATAACAATTTTTAATCTAATTTTGTATTCTGTTTTTGAAAACGTCTGCCTTTCAATCGTTTTTTTTCCCTTTGTGTTTATGCTTGCAAATGACACTCCATCCCAATTCTTCACTTCTCCTCTCGTCTCACTCAAATAGACAGCCACTTCTTTCTCCTTCTTTCTCTCTCCCTGTCTCTCACCCCCTTCCTTCTCTCTCTTCATTGATGGATGGACAGATCATGTATATCCAATCTAGCAGTGCTCCTGATGCGGTTAGGGGCTGTGACAAGTCTCCGGGCGGGGGAACCGAGCGGAGCGGAGCGGAGGAACGGGGTGACAAAGAGGACAAGACATCTGGAGAGCATACAGGGGGAAAAAAAGATGCAGCAGAAATAGAGAGAGACTGTGTAAAGTGTCTGCATAGCGCCCTAAGCGTATATGTGTGTGTGTGTGTGTGTGTGTGTGTGTGTGTGTGTGTTTATGTGGTAACAAACATACACCCTCTGCCATGCCCTTTCGGCTACTGTTTGGGTTTCAAGTTTGCAGTCCTGACCGACTTGATCCTGCACTCCACACCAGCCAATGATAGTGAGAAAGATGGTCGAAAAATGTACGTTTGATTTCACTGACATATTGTGTGTATCAGATGGAATAGGCAGTGTCAGAGTCTCTCTTCCATAGTTACTGTATGGACCACAGAGTGTTAGGGATGGAGATTGATTGTATGGTGGGATGGTGACATTCACTCATACCCATGAGTTTCAGGGTGCAGTTGCGCACATTAGCCACTAGGGGGTAATGTTATACTCACAGTATACCAAGGAGCCACTGTGCTCTCCATTGAAGCTGTGGTGCTTGTCTCAGGGGGTAAAGGGTGATTTCCTGGTTCATATTGGCAGCAGAGTTGATGATAATGTATAATCAGAGGGTTGTAACATTGCAGGTGGTGTTGGTGTGTGTCTGTAGGTGGGGGTCAACTCCTATGTTCATCCTTCCTGGCTCAACACTCCCTATTGATCCTTTTTTTCCCGTTAAAGATTTTACCAAACCTTTTATGCGTGCTGAAAATGAAATACTGCTTGAAAATAATTAAATGCAAACTTTAAGGTAAACTTTATGAAAACCACATTTCACCTTTGAGCGGAAAAATGTAAAAGGATGTCAAATCTTTGCTTTGGGAAATTGTCGCTGACAAACGCTGATGACCAACTGCATACTTTTAAAGGCCCCCAGGTATGAAAGCATACAAATCTTCAAGGTGAGGAAGAGCTAACCTAAGACTGTCTGACCTCTCAGAGACAAAGAGGTCAGGGGTCAACTCACTTGACCCCCCCTCGACCATATCAGCCCCTTTGACTTCGTACTAAACACACAAATAACTCCCTTCACACATACCTTTACTCTCCCCAGACGGGTTGTGCACAGTCAAGGAGAGAATCACTTTCTCTTATGGGACAAACACACATGCACACAATCAATAAACAAAAAAGGGAAGTGATTGTGAATCCATCTTCCCCCCGTCTCAAGCTGCCTGTCTCCTTTCCTTGTCTGCTGGCCCTTAAACCCCCCCAGCTCAGCAGGCATCCACACAACCAAACGACAGTAAACAATAAATAAAATTCAACATAATGCTAAAAAATGTCAACACAATCAGCGTTCCCCCTCCATTTTAAAGACAACGGGCAGAACAGCAGCCATTTTCTAAAATGTGGAATCGCCACCCGCACCCCCACCTCTTGATAGTAATCAAATTTGGTCTCATCTTTTCATTTTCTCGTCTCTCCTCCCCATCTGTGTGGTGTAACTCCTCTCTTTCTCATTCTCTCCCTCATCATCCCTCACTGTCACTCGGCAGCTCTGAGCCATTGACCTCCGACCCCCATGCAGGTTCACCAGCGGGTCAGGAGCCTGGCGGGGGGAGACGGGGAGAGAGGAGGGGTGGAAGGTCTGTTATTGGGGGATGCCAGCTTCCTCCTTTGGCCATGGATACAGCCTTCACTGCTGCTGCCATAGCAACTGGACGAGACGGCAGAGGGAGCAGACTGCCGAGAGCTGCTGGGACGGAGCTCTCTCTTCTGTGATCTGGCTGTAACCTCCATGGGCACTCGCACATGTCCACACACACAGTCACACTCACAAGCACACATAATGACAAACTGGCAGACACACACAATCCCATACGTGCTTGCAAAATCTAATCAAATTTCTTATTTGGACTGCCAGGCTGTGCTGGAAAAGACTTTTTCAAGTTATAAGATTGATGGGCATTCCATGTTGGCTGCAATTAATTGCTGCATAATTAGACTTACAAGTTATTTATTGAAGCAATTTGGAGAATACAAGAGCCTGGGGATATATAAAACCCATTTGATCATGAGCCGCATAAACTTTAAAAATGTCCTCTTACAAGCATTATTTGGATAGAAATTAGCAATACAATCACCCCCCCCAAAAAAAAATGTTTCCCATGTTAATAAAATGATAAATGATAATAAATCTGGACTAAAGTGAGTGATGTGCTGGAAGCCTCACAAGGTCAAATAAAGGTGAGAGTGAGCAATGCAGATTATAAAAAATTATACGATAGAGGTAGAGATAGTGTTTTGTGCACATTTTTTGGTGCGTGCAGGTGTGTGCAGCTCTGAACCAGCATGCTTGTCTCAGAGAGCCTCAGGGGTTAGGGCTCAGTCCAGGTGGCGTCCCACTACAAACAGAGATGTTAATTATCTCTTGTGACTCTTCTTCCCTAATTCAATCCCACACTGGCTATATTTCTCTTTTCTCTTTTCTGTCTTTAGTGTTTCTGTTGTTTCATAAATTCCACTGTATTTGAATTTTCTACATTCATCCCTTTAAACATTTATTTCCTTTTCTTAATCTGACTTTCTTTTCATGGTGCTCTCTTTGGTCTCTTCCTCTCTCTCTCATCTTGCCTCACCCAGTCTCTCATTGCTCAAACAAATATGATAAATGAAGCTATTGGTGTCTGTCAAGAATGAGCTGTGATCAGAGAGCCTTTGATGTTTGACAGCTTTAATGATGTGTCTTGATGAATCGATGTACAGTAGTTTTCACTTCATGTGTAACTATTTACTGTTTTGCTATTGAGCAAATTTTTTTGGGTGCTGGGAATGACTGCTTTTGAACTGCGTGTGGTTTTTTTCCACCCATTTTTCTTGACTTTCATTCCTATGCCTTGTTTTGTGACAATGTCAGTGCTCTTAAGCCAGCGATTTATCTCAAGTGTTTCAAGTGGCTCTTATCAGTTCTCTTTGTAATAACGGGATGGACTACTTTTAGTGGCACATACACACTCACTAACACACAGGCTGGCTGTGGACACAGGCATTAGCTCATCCACACACAGCTGTATTCATGCTCTCTATCTCCCTCACACACACAGAAGAATTTATAAAAAAAAAAAAATAGTAAGAAAATGTTTTGTTTATTGTTTAATAATGCAACACATGATTTTTTTTTTCATTTAAATCATTTCCAAATGTATTATTTAGCCTCGCTCCTGCAGAGATGACCTTGTATCATTAATTGGTTTTAGGTGTGCGGTTCAGCTGTGGCCTGGCTGTTTAGATATTCTTGGATTTGGCCCAGTGGCTAAAGTCCAATCACAATGTGAGTCAAGCAACTCAGGCTCAGTCTGCTCTGTGTGCTGTTCCCTCTCTTCACCAATAGGTGGAGCTATGTACATGAAACAGATGATGATGTTGCAATGGTCAAATGCCCTCAAGCATCAGGAAGAGCTAATCAAATTGCCAGTGTGTCTGTGTCAATTACAAAGGGTCAACTTCATAAGAGGAATAGGCCCAAATCATATTTGCACCTGTATTCTCCAGCAGTCCCTGAACCATAAGCAGAGCAGATCCAGACAGAAGCCTCTTAGTATGGCAGTCAGATATTCAGGCTGATAATGATATGGAAATGAAGGTTTTCATAAGCACACATTCTTATGAGATATTAACCCTTCTTTAAATTCTATAGATAACGCCTCCGTGTGGCTGCCTTGAGGGATGAGCTTTGCCATTTGTAGATCTTGGTGAGATGAATAGCGGAGTGAGGCTGATACTCTTACAGTGCCGAGCCACTATCTTATCACTTCCTTTTATCGGACTGATAAAGAAAATGAGTTTGCTATAGGTGTGCAACTCTTCAAATTCATTATGAGCCTGCTCAGCCTGGGTGACTATCGACATGGCTGGGAGTGTGTGATGAATGCAGGGCTGTCTGCCGAGATGTGTGTGTAGACCATGGTCGTGATACACTCCAATGGGAGACTGATAGGAGATGAAGATGTTATTGGAGGTGTGAGCTGGAACCGAGACTGGTGGCTGGAGGATCCCCGAGCCTCCTTGAATTTAATGAAAATGCAAATGTTAAAGGCTTGTTTGGGTTAATATAATGCTCAGGGAAGCTGGGGACTTAGACCAGTCATTTACATGTTTTTAATCAAGAAACCTGGAGGAAAATGTGCATAAATTATCAGCAAGACTTATTTGTGCAGCTTCTCACGAGGGAGAGAATCACTTGTAGTTTAAAGTTAGGGATAGAAAAGCTTGCAGGCTCCCCAGTTCTGTACTGACTGTTAGCAGGTCTCATGAGGGTGTTTTACCAATGCAAAGGGAGTGGGAACTGTGGTCACTGGTTGGCACAAACAATTTATTCCCCCTCTACCCCTTCAAGAGCGCACACACTCACCTCAGCGATGTGTTCAAAGGTAGTTAGATCAGCAAAACAAATGAGTCAATGAAGGAGGTTTGGAATTGTCCCAGGAGGAGCATCCATCTCAGTGGTGAGTGGCAGCTCTGTCAATGAGCGGCAGGGCAGTAATGCACTGGTATTTGGAGGGCGAACTGTATGTGAGTGTGTGCGTGTTTATGTGTGTGTGGGTGCGTGCGTGCGTGTGTGTGTGTGTGTGTGTGTGTGTTTTGTCCAGCATCCAGACATTTGGCTCTCCGAACCGAGTAATGCTGTTAAAGAGGATGTTGTTAAGTGTAGCTGAATGGGACTGTGTTGCACCCCGATCAGAGCTCTGTCTCTTGTACTAACATTATATGGAGCCTGGTCACATTCCTCTTTCCTGCCCCTCCACTTTGCCAGCTCTGCATTTGGTCGAGAAGGTATCTCTGTCTCTGTCTCCACTCTGTTCATAATAGTCCATAATCCCTACCGGGCCGACCCGGCGGTATTGCAGAATTTACAGTAATAATGAGGACTAATAGAGGCAATATCCATCCATTTGACCACTAAATCAGAAATGTTGCTGAGGTAGGTGATTAATGTAGTTTCCCCCCCCCCAATTTTCAGAATCATAAATGATGGAAGAAGTCTCTTAGGTCCAGATTAAGCTCCACTGTGAGCTCAAAATCCATGTCCATGTGGAATCCCTTTTGAAATACGGTCTTGAGTCACTCAGTTTTCCTCACAGTTTTGGCGTTTTGCTGATGCTGTTCAATATTGTAACTTGAAAGTGTTAAGATATCCTGAAATCTACAATCAAAGACAGTGAAGAAGGAATATTAATTATATAAATGTCATACTTTTACTGACAGGGCAGAGCACACGATCACTGTAGCATACCTGTAGATTGTGGGGATATAGTGCCCTGCTCAAGGACACTACAGTAGAGCTGATGCGCATTGACATGAAGCTTGAACTCTCACTAGCACTCTGTTGTGTGCTCCTGGGATGGAAAGTAACTCAAATACTGTCATCAATGGCTGTAAATAATGATATTATATATTATATATTTTCTCAATATGTCAGCTAAAGGTTTCGGTCATAAAACAGTGAAAAACAAATCCCAATTTCTTTAAGGCCAAGGTGACATCTTAAAATTGCTTGTTTTGTCGCACTAACAGTCCAAAACCCAAAGACATAATTTCTGCTATAATATAAATAAGAAAGTACAGCAAATCCCCACATTTGAGCAGGTGGAACTAGGAGATACTTGCCTTTTTTGCTTGAAAAAAGGGAACAATTAATCAATTGTCAAAAAAGTTGTCAACTATTTTTTATTTACTAATAATTCATAATTTCAGGTCTTCTGTTCTTGAACAATTTCAAGCCACCTCATATTTGTAATGCAGTGAATTTATTGACAGCTATTCTTACTGCTTTGCATAACATAAAAACATATAATCATCCTTTAAGTCTGATACCGTACTGTAGAATAAACTACCAGCCATAGAATAAAACAAATTTTAGCTCCACCTCAAGCCACCACAACTAAATTATGCTTACGTGTTGATGCATCATTACAAATAATCCAATTACAAAATATAATATATAATCACACTTTCAAAGGTGTCATTCCACATAATCAGTACTTTTACTTTTGGTACATCGGTACATTTTACATGTAATACTTTGTACTACAGAATTTTGAATACAGGACATTTAGATCTTTTTTTTTGCATTGAGGTTACCTCAATAAGTATTTGTAATTGTATGTAAAAGATCAGAATACCTCTAGCACTAGTGTGTTCTTGCCATTATGTCATCTTGCTGACAACAACAAGAGCCAACTAATCCTGATTCAGAGGAAACCTGTTCTTGTAAAAACACACACATAAAGGATGCATAGGAGACTTTTCTAAAACTCTGCAGGAAAGTCTCTCTTGCTGATTATTGTCTTGGCCAGCACTCAGACAGCAAAAGCCCAATGCCTGCAGCAGAATGTACCCTGCAGAGTGGAAGTCCTCGCCAGCCTCCTGCATTAGTGATGCCCCTCTGCCCTGCAGCTCCACTCAGGGAGCAGGAGGAGACATACATGGCCGTGGCTTCTGCATGGCTGTCTGCAGGCCGCAGCCACATGGTCGCACTGTAGACGCCGATGCTTCCCAATGAGTGAGTGAGTAGGAGACATTAGTGCACAAGCAGACACATAAATGGCACCGAGATGAGATCAATTAGACAGAGATTAAGGTTGTTAGGCCCCTGTATGGCCAGTGGTCAGAGTGCAATGCTTTTATGCTGTGTCGTGTCAGCTGTCAGTGTGAGAGCCTGTGTGTCTGTCTCTGAGTATTTGTGTCTGTGTGCTGAAATTAATGTTACTGTGAATGCACGAGTATGTGCACATTTGAACACCACTGAGGTACAGTAAAGCAGCATTTCCCGAGGTGAGTGTAAGCTCGGCAGGGTCAAACCTGCTACGATACCTTGCCGTGTTTGAGTCCCCGGGGCTGCAACGCAGGGTGGTGAGTAATCGTGCTGTGTCTGTGCATGCGTTGTCATTGATTTTGTCTCGGCTCCTAGCTCCCCCAATTACCTCCTACTCCAGGCTGCCAGTCCCTTTGCTGTCAGAGGGGAGGCAGGAGACTGGGGCCTAGGCGAGCTGTTTGTTTACACTGCTAATTGCTCCTGTTGTTTCCTTTCATTAGCCCAGGCTGAGCTATTGGACTGCCTCACACAACTAAGTGCTCTTAGCCTTCTGGTCCCCTAGCCTATAGTAAATATTGGCGATGTATACAGCGCCTCCTAACATATGGCTACAGACTGGAAATGATAGGCTCTGCTGGTGCAGTAGAGTGTTTTATACACGGAGCACTGTGCTGCTCCGGTTGTGAGTTACAGTTTGGTCTAAACTGGAGAAACACACAGAGTTGGCTTCATTGATACAAAGAGAAAAGGGAAATCCTGAACAGCTGCACTCTTGCTGACCCTAACACAAATTCAACTGAGTCTATTTATTTTATGTTTTACTGCAGTAAAGGATGACACGTCTGTGTTGAGTGCATGCATTTAAACCCAAGCCATATGTGTGTTTGCAAATGTGCATGTGTGTCTGACTGTATGATAGTGTGCTTTCATGTTTGCTTGGCCTCTGTGAATTATGAAACAAAGGGTTGCATGCCAGAATGAGTCTCTGTGTCTCCCTCTCCCTATACCCCACCCCCCACACACACACCACACACACACACACACACACACACACACACACACACACAGACACATTCATGCAAACGCAAAACGATGCAGAGGCCTACAGCATCTCAGCACACACAGCCGTGGCTCCTTAATGACTGCCATCCCTCTCTGTGCCACATTATTAATTAGCTCAATGATCCTTGCCGATGGGACCTGCACCGCGGATTAGAGCCCTCAGCACCCGCACCCCTGGCTGCTGCTGCTGCTGCTGCTTTGCCAGGATAGGTGAAGCAGGACTGGGGTGGGGGTTGAGAGGTGTGTGTGTGTGTGTGCATATGTGTGTCTTTGAAGGTACAGTATGTGTTTTAAAGTGAATAAAAAATGTAATTGCTTGCTTCTTTTTTATATGCTTATGCCCCACAGGGCTCCTTGTTGTCCCTCTGTAATGTTTGTGTGTATGCTGATGTGTGATCAGAAGGGGTCAGGAAAGGGAGCGCGGGGATAAATCACGTGACCATGAAGGAGGAAGAAGGGTGGGTGCCACCTGGCCCAGCGCAGTGTGCAGCATATTTAGCTCCCCAGTGCACCACAACTCCCGGCACCACCATACTGGGCACCACAGCAGCATCCTAAGATTCCTGGACTGGTGCAGGTTCCCAGTACCACTGATCCTGACTATGTTCTGAGTTACCACATACAGTGTAATTTATCTAAAAATATATCTGCAAAAAGAAGACTCCACTCCCCAGTCTTGTTGCCGTGTATAATTGCAGAGGTGTTTTCCTCTGTTCGTTCCCAAAAATCCAATAGTTCATCAAGGGCTCAGTAACTGTGGCACGCAAATCTGCATTAATATTTTTGTCAGGACACAAAAAAGGAAAGTGGTGAGGGAGGAGAAAAAATGGAAACAGCCTCTCCAGATGCCTCACAATTGCACTGAGCAAATGAACATAAATGTCACTGTCAAGCTGAAATGAAGAAAAAATGTGTCACGGCAGCAAACTGTGCTGGAGTTGGAGGACAGCAGGACATGTTTTGCATATGAAGAGGTGAATGCCCAAGGAGAGAGAGGGAGATGCTGCACCTGTAACAAATGACTGTCGCCCCCCCTCCAAAACCTTCTCCTTCAAAACACAAGTGTGGGAGCAAAGTGTAAATGTGATGTTGTGTGTGTGTGTCAGACTTATTCTTAAAGCGTTGAAAGAGTAAATACATTCAATCTTTTTGACATTGTAGGAGAGGAATAATCCAACTCAGTTTAATGGACCAGAGTCCCACATATTTAAAAATGCACATATTTGGATCACCAGTGGCGCAACATCAACACTTCCTCTGCTCTGCATGTCTCCTGTGGTGCAGCTCTAACTCTGCCCATAGCTTCTGTGACCGTAACAAATGTGCATGGTGCTGGGTACTAAGCAGTAAAGTCAATGAGGAGCTTGGGCATGCGTGAGGATAGATATGCAGGGCATGCAGTCGCTCCAAGGTGACAGTGAGGTGTGTTGTGATTATTGACTGTATGACCTCGCGCTGACCCCGGCTGTGAGCGAGTAAAGGGCAGGGAGTTAGTGTGTGCCGCACCGCCTGTCATGCCCGTCAATACACTGATGAATGGAGCTGGCGGTTATTAAAGCAGAATTAGAGCGGGGAGGGGGGGGCGGGATAAATGATGGCGCAAATGGTTGTGCAGTGGAGACTGTGGAGCCGGATGGCACAGCATCACTGTCATCAGTCTTTATTACCCTCCAGGGAACAGAGGGGGAGAGACAGGGAGCGGTCAGCGCCACGCACCCTCTACCCTCAGCCTCCGCCAACACCTAGGTTGCACCTCCACATCCCTCTGCTGGCCAGACATCCAACTAATCCTGACACATTATAGCTGGATACATACCTACATGTCTACTAAGGGCAGGCACAGACTGTAGTTTTTCTTCATTCCTATCAACATGAACACATTTTGGCTAAGAATACTCAATACCAAAAGGTGGAGTCACATGTGTGCAGACAGATACAGAAAAAAACACTGCCTCTATTTCATTTTACTCATCACAGGCTCTCTCTCTCTCTCATCACAGGCTCTCTCTCTCTCTCTCTCTCTCTCTCTCTCTCTCTCTCTCTCTCTCTCTCTCTATCCAGGCTTCTCTGCTTTGCCCATTCCCCTCGCTCCTGTTTTCCCTCCTCCATTTTCTCTCTCACTGAGGGAGTGGAGGACCCCCACCACAATCAATCATGGCAAAGTCACAGAGCACAGCGGCACACTCAGGGCACTGTGCTGATAAGCTGGTTAGAGAAGAGAAGAGAAGAGAAGAGAAGAGAAGAGAAGAGAAGAGAAGAACGAGAGTTGGAGAAAGCGGGGGTCTGCACTTGGAACGAGGCTTGAAAGAGGGGGAAGGGTGTGCTGGGTTCACTGCACAGTCAAAGAGTGGGCATGCTCTCTCCACCAGGGCGGGTTGTGAATGGATGGGCGAGCTAATACCATTGGTGAAGCCCCTGTGAGGCCCAGCCCCTCACCAGAGAGCTGTGCTTGCATACAGATGTGCGAGAGCCATTGATATTCTCCCCCTGTGCTGTTGCTCCTGCTCCGCTCTGCTTCTTTTTTCCTAATTAGAGGTTTATTTATTGATACCCTAGTTAATGTCTCTCCTAATTTTGCTATAGTTCTGTCTCCATTACACAGGAGATTCATTTGCCGCAGTGTTCGGAGCAGTGACTCTACTAGTTTGTGGGCACCTCTTAGCTCACCTTCCCCCTAAATCTGGCCCCTGCCCCACCTCACCCCCAACACCTACCTTAGAATACAGCACCTGCCAGGGGTAAAACCAGTGGCCAGATGTTGTGAAGGAATCGTAAATGTGAGAAGCTCAAGGCGGAAGGTAGTTAGTCTCAGTATTTTTTAACCCCGGATTTGCAAATTTTAGGAGTATAGCTATTTGAACGTGTAGTTTAATTTCTGCTGTGCCTTCCAGCACCTGGAACATGTCTCGAGAACAAAATTATTACAACTTTTAATTAAGGCCTATGTCCAATAACCGTCAAACAACAAGAAACCTCAGCAATATTAGGTCTTGAAATGTTGTAAAAAAGAAAATCCCAAATCTTCCAGTGCAGGCAAATATTGATGAATGTGGTCAAGCATTTGCCATAGATGACAGTGATGCTTTCAGACAGGCTGGGTATAATGGCTTTAAGTACGCCCAACATTTTATAAAACAAGTTTATTGTATTACTTACGCAGCGTCAGACAAACTCATCTGTAATAATCCAATCTATTTGCGTTCTGTTGAAAAATAGCTGTTGTGCTGCTGCTAACTCTCTAGCATATTAAGAGAGGAGCTACACTAAGAGCAACTAGCATCTCAATAGTGAGGAAATAGTCCTTCCAGCAACTTCAAGGTTGGGTGGTCAGTCATTAATTTGCATTACAGGGCCTTACATGTTATGCATTAATTATGAATTCATTATTTTTTCATCAAGAGTGATTCCTAGGCTGCAGCATGATCTAGTTGTTTTTGCTGTTTGGCCTAGTTGTGTATTTGGTTATTAAAAAAATATTTTGGTTGAATTTAATATATCTTCTGCTTAATAGCAGAGGAATCCAGCTTTTTCAAAAATAAAAGTGCAGTTTGATATCTTTTAAGTTTGTCCTATTGAGGAACTCCTGTAGTTTACATGTTTTTCTTTTTATGTAAACTCTCCGGGCTCTAAGCGACAGACCTTCATCTTCTGCAATATCCTTGCTACAAAATGAGAGTCTGACTATTCGACTCTTCTTTAATGTGCCCTTTGATCTATTTTTATGTCCCACATGCTTTTGTTTTGAGGGAAACTTTCTCACACAGGAGAAATGATAGTTACAGATTCAAGATGTTGATGGCTGTTTCCTGCAAGTCATTTTGATCATTAGTTTTAATCTTTTACAACGTTCCCAAACAACAGAACAATGTCAAAGCATGATAATAAAAGTGAAGTTCAATTTATTCCATTTATTTTCAATCTGGACTTCATTGTGGTTGACAAACACCTCGCATGACATCTTGGAATCTAACTGGATCATAAATCATCAACCAATGTGGTTTTGGCAAGCTTAGCCATAATGAAGTGACACAAAGATCCATTATGTTTGTTTAGCGATTATGAGAGTTCAAGTCAAAGAGACTAAATATCTCCCAAATGATCCCCAAAACAAATCCAGATTTGTTTCAGGATTTCACAACACGATTGTCTAATCTTGGGGCTGAATCTGGACTGACAAGCTGTATGTAGAGTAAACGTTCATACGCCACCACCAACTGCACCCCACCAAGTATGTCAATAAAAGCTGATTGGATCATCCCTCTCATTTTGAACCCACTCCGTGTCACCCTGCCCATCTCTCCCAGCTGCTGCTCCAAGCCCAGGTGCTGCTGCACTGACTAACTCATGGATCACAATCAGCCCCCTCGTTCAACCCGGCAACATCCCTGTCAGTCTCTTCTGTCTCCCCAGGGCTCAGTCTGATCCCATTCCAGCCATCACACCGACTACAGCTGCCCCTGGCGCCACACTGGAATTGGATGGTCTGATGACTAGTGTGAATGGTCGATAACTGTCCCTGCTATGTGCACAAAACAATGAAACTTACATCTTTGGATACCATTCTGAGGTAGCAGCATATTGTTGGTTTGGCAAATGTGTCAATAGATTAGGAAAAGATGTTAACAAGATACAAAAGCAGTTAATTTGGAAGAGACTTTATCATAATGCACTAATGCCCTTCAAATAGGGAGGATGAGCTTTTGTGCAGCAGGCCTCGACACCAATGGGTTAACTAATGATGGCATTAGTGTGTGTGTGTGTGTGTGTGTGTGTGTGGTGTGTGAATGAGTGTCCCTACGTGCGCATCTGCCTTTGCGCGTTAGTGTCTGTGCGCTATCATTTGTGTGTGTATGTGCCTTTCACAGGTGATCAGTCAAGGCTATCCACTCAGTCCTTCTCTTGCAGCCCCCTCATTACAGCCCACTATCTCCTCTAAACACCTGCAGCCCCACAGCCCACCTTCAGCTCCCAGGCCCACACGCTGCCTCTTTTTGTCCCAGTGTAGAAAGAGCCTGCCCATCACATCAATCTACAGCACTGTTTATATTTATGTACAGGAGAGAGGCTAAAAAAGGCCCCTCTTACTGTGGGCTTTATTGACTAAGCATTAAGCGGACATTATCAGGCGATAGCCTAGTTATTTATGAGGCGGTGATAAAGGCTGCAGGACTGAGTTATGTGAGAACCAGGAGCAGGATGAAAGCTGCTCAAACAGCAGCACTGATACCCGACACTCTCCTCTCTCTGTCTGGGTAAAGAGGCTCGGCAAACGCGCCAAACGGAGCTGAAACATTCAAGGATTTATGGGCGGCAAATTTATGCTCGCCATAGGTCAAACGAGGGGCTGTTTATCTGGGTTTCATTGTCACTGTCCTCGTGGCGTGCGCCGCAGGTACTGAAATTTTCATATTTGCCTTAGGCATGTAGCCAAAGAAGGAGGGGGAGGGGCTGGGGGGAACTCTAGGTGAGGTATTCCATTGACCTTCTGAACTTAGTTTTGAATTTTCAGAGCAACAGAATGCTTGTGCTTTTTGAGATGTTGTCATAAATTATGCATGACAGACTACACTCCTCCTTAACTGTGCATTGTGTATTCCAGTGGTATGCAGTAACCTTGCACAAGAGGTCTGTGTGTGTCTTTGACCTTAAGTGGAAAGGTTGCATGTCTAAGTATTTCCTGACTGACATTTTGCTGCATTCCACAACTACATGTATCCTTTGATTTTGTTTTAGATGGATTTGTAGTATAGAGCCTGAAGCAACTTTGCATCTTGTGTCACTTGTTTCTGCAAACTGCAAACACAACTGAGGTACACATCTTCTTGCTAGCACTTTTGTAAATTACATGGATCTTAAACAAACTGTCAACCAAATATTTAACAAACATCCATACTCACCTCTGTATACTGTACATGGCACCATCTTACAATGCCAAAACCATCTTTCTCCTCAATAAACCAGGTCAACAAACAAAAAGCAATTATGTTGGGCAGCTGCCGCCTGGGAGTGGGTAATTACAGCGCAGTGTGGACAGCTTCATTCTAAACAGGTACTAAAAGCATCATTAATCATCCTCCCTCTGACGCCTAGCCCTGGTCATGTGACACAGGCTGCTGATGAGCAGGAGAGGGGGATCCGCCTTAGGGAGGTAGGAACAAGATCTGATTGGCTCCTTCCAGAAGTCCTTTTAGAGGTCAGCCAGTCAGCAGAGATGACCTGCCAATGACCTTGTATCACTTGACCCCTGAGGGCCCAAGGGTCACTCTCTCATATCAGTTGGAGAGCAGGCAGAGGAGAGGCAGGAGGGGTGACTAATGACAACGAGAGAGGGAAGAAGAGGAGAAGAATGGCGTGAGTGAAAAGGGAAGGCACACAGAAGGTTTGTGCGAAGAAGCACTGGGAGGGGTGAAGATGAAAAATAAAACAGTAGGCATGAAGTTTGATTGAGCACCTGGTCTTCCCCTTTTGCATAAAATGGCTGATGGAAAAAAAGTGTTTTTATAGCAGCAAGGCCAGTCCTTATGGTCCCTTCATCTCCTCTCCTCTCATTCTTTATTCCTTTCGCTCTCTTATTTTATTCCTGTCTATTATCAAGCGGTCCTCAGGTTTGCTGAAAGGTTGGTTATATCATCTGAATCTAATAAGTAAGGACAAAAAACATCTGTTTGTTTGTTTTTCTAATGTGGATTGGTCATTAGTGTAAATAGCAAAATGGCCAGAGATGCAAAAATGTGAACACAGCCTTCCACATCAGTTTAAAAGTACACATTTTCCCTGAACTATTTGCCTATGGTGCGCCTGCACATACTGTGTTTTTTAGGCTGGGAAGCTGGCACGAGAATCAATCCTTTCCCTGATGAAATATAGCCAAGATGGCGCCTGACAGAGACTTGATTGAGAAAAGTTCATGAACTGTTCCCTCACTGAGCACAGACTGACACGGATGGCTGATTGACAGATGAAACACAAAGACACATCTGAAAGACAGAGCGCCAACATCCTCAAACTGGTACCCATCCCTTTCCCCTCTGCCCCCCCCCCCCCCCTCCACCTCGCCCCTGCAGCCCCACCCCTTCAACTCGGCTCCCCTTCTCCTCTCCCTCCATATGTCTGTGAATCTGTCACTATGGCAACCTCACCCCAGAGGCAAAGAAGGAGGGGTTGCCTTCGTTCAGACAAATAAGCATCGCAGGGCTCATTTATGATGGTTTGTTTAGGGATTATAATACACTGATGAGAGGTCAAAATGTGCGTACTTGCACACATGTTCAAACATAAGAGCGTGTATGTTTGAGCCTATTCAGAAGACTGCGTGCTGCATGTTGCCAAGCATACGTGGTAAAGCTGCACTGTCAACATGTTAAGAGGAAAAATAATTAAAATATATATTTATTTAAGTCTTTTCATAACATACACTTCGGTTTCATGAAATATAAATTAAATAATGAAGAACCAAAAGATGATGTTTTCTGTTAAAAAAAAAGTATTATTGCAATTTTCCTCTGGACACAAACTGAAGAGAGCCCATGCGGCATGCCGCCACAAGACTGGTGCCATTAAATCAGTGGATTATATTAATGGCGTCATTAGCATTGCTGGTCCTAGGTTATGGCTGATGTCTCAGATGCAGTATCAGCAAACTCTGTAAAGGCTCATTCCATTGTTTTCCCTTCACTTTATGCTTGTCTGCAACTTTTGAAAGGGCAATCCAAACTAGTGAGTAAACAGAACTGCATGGGAGAGGTCAGAGGCCCCACATAATCAGATATGTAGTAGGGCCACCTTGGTTGATTTTACTGATGCTGCATGATGCCACAGGGAGATATTGTACATGCACTGTACATAATGATATCCCACACTGCTCAGACACACAGCACCAGATGTCTCAGGAAACAGGGGATTTACCTATGCAACAGAATTGCAACCTTGACACAGTTTCACCTCTGCGTGCACCCCTTCTCACTCTTTTCTCCCTCGCCTCCCATCCTCATGATACCATACATTGACTCAAAGCCCCCACATCATACACACACGCACACACTTTCAAGAGCAAATCTCCCTTTGCAGCCAGAAGTGCTGAGTGCTGCTGTTTGCTTTGTACACAGAAATTCGCTGAGGCTGTAAGCTGTCCCCAAACATCTGCTCCCTGGAGTGGAGCAAGAGAGGAGCGGCAAAGACTGGATTGGTGCGCATGTTGTTCAGTGTAGCTCTGTCAGAATGTGTTATGTATGGATTTGTATGTGCCGGTGTGTGCATGCGCGTGTGAGTGAACAATTATTCAAATAGGTGCTTTGTATCTTTTTGAGTGCTTTATTAGTAGCACCTTGGAAACAAAACACATATTTGTGTAATTGTACACAGGACATCCAAATATGCACAGGCACATACACTCACACACACAAACAGGTGCACATCACTTCAACTTTCTTGATGCACAAATTGTTTGGTAGTCAAATATGTGAATGAGCCCCATCAAAAAGACTGATTGTGCATGAAAGTCCTTGCAAATAAAGGAAACAGTAAAATTAGATGATCAGAAAAACTAAAAAGGGAGGAGAGCATTCAAATGATCTGTAATTACAACAACAACTGAGCTATTTATAATAGCTTCACTTAGAGTAAGAAAGAGCTTAACTTGAACAATTGATTTCTTTCCCCTGAGCACCGGTGAGGATATTACATGCATAATATGCATTAAGTTAATTTTAGGTCAACTCAGCATTAATTACAATGAGCTCAGAAGGAACCCACTTACATGTGTTCACTTAAAACGTAGTGAAAGATATGCTGTAAGCTGCATATATTCTCTCATTGCTCATGCCATGCAGTGCTCCTCGGGAGAATTTTAACAGCTGCGCACATCAGCAAACCTCCGAGAGAAAACAATACAGAACACGCTCAATAGCCTCATTGGTGATGAATTAATACATTTTTTTTATCTAATATCTCAATTTGAGTGTTTTATATTAAAAAAATGTAACAGGTAACTTAACTTCGACAAATCATGTTTGAGCTATTGTGCTTTATTATAAATATATTTCTTATTGATTTAAATGAATGATTAAAATAAAGTAGATTTTGGAAAGAATTTCATTACGATAAATTACTGCTGTACAGGAGGGGAAAAGAAAATGAAAGGTGAAGAAAATTCCAACTTGTTCAATGTCACCACTGTTACTACTACCGGCAGTTATACATTTGCAGCTGAGTCATTTTGGTTTTATTTCCCTTCCATTTACCATGTGTTTGCTCGTGTATAAGCACAGCACAGCTGTCAGTCTTGTGATCCAACCGTACATCTTCAGGAAGGAATTACTGAAGAGCACAAATTCATCAGAGTAGAGTCACACTCAAATGCTTTCGAACTAAATGTCAGGTCTGAACAAACAATGCAGTTTGCCTTTCATCAATTGAGAGGCAAATGTTGAAGCTGCCATAGAATGAAATTAAAGTGATAGTTCACCCAAAATAAATCAACTCTTCTTTTCACCTTCACATAATACCTATAACTCACATTAAGTTTTTTTCCTCCACACATTTTTCTCTGCTATTTTAAATTGTTGTGCATTTCTAAGTGAATCAATTATACAGTAGAAACTCTGATGAAGTAAGTTTGGATTTAAAAAAAATCTGACTGCACACCTGCTGCAAGCATCCTCATCACAACCTGCAACCTAATGCCCTGTGGCAAGGGAACATATTTGCACAAGATGATGAAAGAGTTTCTAATAAGGTCAACTTAACAAACTTCTTAGCAACATGGACGTGAGGGGGCCATTTTTACATTCACGAGCTTTATCATCACATTATTTCATCATCATTTTACTCTTTGTCATCCTCATAACCTTCACAAGTGCACTCTTATTTGCATTAAAAGAAGACAGACACATTTGATTGTTTTTTTAAGCCTTCAACTTTGTGCTATTTTGTTTAGAGAAAGGCCACCCTAATGGCTTGTATTTTGTTTAAATGCAAATGTAAAATAAATTGAGCTCAACACATTTTTAGTCTAGCTTGCATGTAAAATAATTTGTATCAATAACAAATAAAACTTTTAAATGTTTGAACTGTCACGAGCTCCTCTGCAGACCTTAAGCTTAAACTTCTATTTCTTTCTAGCTTTCAGTTAATATTTATGAGATGAACATTATAAAGTATATTGTTTAAAGGGAATTAATGTCTAAATTCTTTTAAAATTATTCAAGGCGATATGCAAGAAATATATAAAGCAGCGAGGGTGTTATGAATAGTTGCTCTAAATTGTGTTTATACAGTCTCTGACATGGAACCCTATTTAGTGTTCCATATGCTCAAGTAACTTTAATTTTTCAACTTTGCAATTAAAAATAGATCTGTGGTTTATATCCAAAAACCTATTGGGTGAAAAGACTCTCTTATCCAGTTTATAAAGTGAGCCAGGAGCATATTTTTTGGCTTATTAAAATAAGAGATAGGGCAAAAATTAGGTTAGCTCTAGGTGTAGAAAAAAATGCATTATGTGGCTTGGTATGAATTTATAATATGAACAATTATCATATGGCCTAGTCGCCCCTTTATTCGGCTGGATGAAATATTATTGTGTGGACATAGAGACCCACCACCAGAACAAAAGCGTTCCGAGTTGGTGAAAAAAAAGAGAAAACGAAAGAAAGAACGAGAGAAAGAAAGAGAGAGGGAAAGCTTAGACTTAGAGGTCGTCCAAATGAATGGTGCATCTTTCTCTCTCTGGGCCGGTGACCGGGTCATCGTTGTCCCGAGGCAAGACAAAGGTCAAGAGGTGAGAGGTGAACTTCGGTGTAACTGCATATATTATCCTAAAGGTTCAACTGTCCAATAATTATATTATTATTTAACTAACACTAATTCCAAAGAGGCAACATGTTAAATGTTTAAAACGGACCTAATTCATTCATTTTTGATTCTCGCTTTATATTTCTAAGCGACACCCAGCTGCTTAAGGTTTAATTCCTTTGTTGTTGTCATTAACATCCGCTTTGGATCTACCTACCTACGCATCCAGTGCAAACACCGCTAATTGAAAGCTAAACAAAAATATTCCCTAACATGGAATTAGTGTGGCTGATGGCCTCATATCTTGATATTAGAATAGACATTAACATGACAGAAACCCATTGCGATACAGGGAACATAACAGTGTTTAAGGGCCGAGTTTACAATCATTTACTTTATATGAGATGAGATGTGAATCTAGAAGGAATATTTAGCAGCTCGAGCTGCTGGTGCCACGCAATTTATTGGTTGATCTGCAAAACGGCACAGACAGCGTTTTATTGTCTGCTCTCCCGCATGAGTGTTCAAGCTAAATTATCATTTTCTGATGCATGTATATAGCGGTAATAAAAGACGAAACAACTCCCGACCGTGATTTTTCTACATTCCATTAACATGCAGTTACAGATGCATGCAAATGCTCCCAGATTTGTGCCTCAAATAGATGGATCACCACGGATCAATACTCTTAATAAGAACGATCAATAAATCTATTAGTCAATTATGTCATTTTAATCTTTCCGTGAAGGAAAACATTAAAACCGGACAAATACACAACATTAAAGCAGCATTAAAGCTCTGCTAAATTAGCCTGATAATTATCTGCTTAGATGTTAAAGATGGTGTTTGTCTACAACAGGTGCACCTGACTTATTCAACAAATACGTCAGAAACAAACAGCAATTTAAAGAAATAGAAAAAAATCTCCATAATGCTGCAACATGAATTGATTGAGGAAGCAGTAGTATAATTAGTAATAAAAAAAACAATACATCCAATAGAATAAATATGATCAAATGTACATTTAATAAATAAAAATAATTCTTATTTAAACAAATCTAGGAGGCGCGTGTCCTGTTGAGAAAATATTCAAGTAAAGTCAGCTCCTGGATGAATTGTACAGAATAAATAAACAAATAGTCTGCCACAGTTTCTATGGACAATTAATAATAATTTTGTTTCCTTGTTTCCATTGTGTAGATAGGAGCACAGTGCAATGACTTGAATTTTAATATTCAAATCAGCACCAGTCTGAAGCCGAGGGAGGATGACAAATTGTTTTGACCCGTTCTTGCATGAAGAAACTTGCCATTGCGCTTCTTGCGATAAGCATCCATCGTGGTAAGCAAATAAAGGTGAAGCCTGATTGAAACCGATGCAAAGGGGAATCAAAACATCTGCCGGCAGGCGCCCTTGCATGTGCAACGCGTGACGCAGCTCCCTGCAGTTCAGGAGTTCAGGGGCAGGTGTTTTGACGAGGACAGTCCGGGAGAGGGGCAGCTAGGTGTCCGAAGTGTCGGCGTGTGAGTGCGGTGCCTCGGGCCCCGGGTCGCAGAGCAGCCCGTCTCTCCGTAATTTCTTCTGCTTCATGCGTCTGTTCTGAAACCAAACTTTCACCTGCGTCTCGTTGAGCTGCAGGGCGCTGGCGACCTCCACCCGCCTGGCCCGCGTCAGGTACTTGCTGAAGTGGAACTCTTTCTCCAGCTCTGTCAGCTGCTTGGTGCTGAAGATGGTCCTCGGGACCCCGTTCATCGTGGCATGGTCACCCGTACAGATGCTGCTGCTTCCCGCCTCCACAGCACCGAGGCCCGAGCCAACAACACTGAACCCACAGGTCATGGGCATCCTGGCTGGGAACAGAGGACATGAAATCAGTCGTCAGCAATATATCAATAAGGTTACCCCAAAAAACCTACTGAACAAAGTTATCCACGATAAAATTATATATTATTACAGAGTTGAAACTATTATTGTATAATAAACTTTAGTCAAGGTCACATATATGAAGTTTTAACTTTTGTATAAATCCCCAGAAATTAAATAAAATATTCATTAGAGATGCATCTGTACTGGTTATTTGTGTGATATTGAGGAATATAAATAAATAAAATGAATCACAGATTTGTTTGATACTGAAGAAATGAGTTCAAACATTCAAAACTATTATCTACAAGAAACTGATTTGTAGGAATTGGCCATGTGCCAAAGTGTTGAATTAAAGTCTTCACCCGGGAGCCATTTTTTTGTCTGTATAACAGACGTATTTCACCGAGGTATCAACTTTAGCAGTAGCCTATAGGCACACTGTAAAATCTTTTGCTGCTGTCAAACATGTGAATGGGAAATGATGTGTTATCTACTTGAACATAATAACAGAAACACCTGTACAGTACAATGCAATCTCATGCAACAACATCACAAATCATAGACTGAAAAAGGATTTCAACACCTCTGAGTCTGAGAGATTTGAACGTTTCACATATATTTCGTAAAGGTCTTGCCCTTAAAGTCCAAGACAAGTTCACCAAATAGTAAAGCAACATTTGTCAAGGTATATTGCAGATATATGGAAAAGTTGTCAGGAAATGTTTGGCGATTCAAAACAACTTTGTATCGTTTACAGCCCATTAACTGTATTCATCAGAATCATTAATAATTTGCCTTTAGGCCTTTCTGTGTCAATGACAGTTTAACAGTTTACAAATCCTTTCAAACACTGCATTAATGACAAATGCCTCCATTTTTTCCCTCTGAGGTTTCTGGGTCACACATTAAAGTATCATCTATGCTACTTATGTGCAATGAATGACAGGAACCGCAGCTATATCTTGATTTTTCATTGCCGACATTGTGGGTAAGTTGTCAGTGTGTCTTTGCCTCTGAGAAAATGTGCTGCTGCTGCATAATGGAGTCAGTGTGCCAGGTGTAGAGCAATGTCTACCACCACAATTCATAGATAGGAAGGTTAACAGGCCTCTAGCCACTTGGAAAAGCATAGCAGATGGAAAGGTCAGTTATAGGATAAATGTCGACATCTGTGTTTTAAGAGAATGAATGTCAAGGTAACCGAGCCTGAGAATTAGAGGGCAGTGAATATGAAGGAACCAATACGGAGGAAGTGTACGTAATTAAGAACTTCAGCTATCAGGAGTGCAAATCACATGCACATTCTGATTAATGGCACCAAAGATAATAGAATTGATGCCGGCCAGAAGGCATAAAAGAATCAAACTAAATATTTGAGAAATGACTTGCATGCTTAAAAATAGCCAGGCAGCAAAGGGAATGGAAGGGCCTTCTGAGCCAAGGAGAGGGAAGAAGAAAAGGGATAGATCGATACACATTGCCTCAGTCATCTGGGCATCCAGCCCACAGTAATTCAGGTGCTGTCAAAGCATAATTGAAGAATGACGCACTGGGAGTATATACACTGAGCCAAGAGATCAGGTTACTGCAGGTCTGTGGAGGCCTTTCAACATGGAGGAATATACGCAAGACTTTGTTTTGTGCCAAAGCCAATACAACCTCCAGAGGAAAGCATACTTTCACTAATGACTCTTCTACAAGTTACACTATAGCGCTAATGAGTTACTCCTACAGATGATCCACTCCAGATAGATACAGAAGGAGGCTGCAAAGATGCAAACGGTACTGCGAGGAGATGTGTGTGCGTGGGTGGGTTTGAGCAAATTACTTTCACAAGTGCACGGATTTAGTTCAGATGAGTGGCTAATGTGTTTTATGACTGAAACGACTCCTCGACCAGTGAAATGTGTTGCTGTCACCTTTTGCCTCCCTCACTGTGGCATCATCAGAGAAATGTCGTCCCACTCATCTAGATTCTGAAGTGGGAAACCAAAGGCTAGAAAGTGCAATTTTGTGTTTGTTGCATGTTAAACATTGCAAAAAAAATTCTTCTCATACAGCAGCATCATGAGAACAATGATCCACTGATTGAATTTCTTTTTTTTTGTCAGTTTATCCTTTTCTACATCATATAACATTGAACTTTTCCAAGTAAAATCAGATGTAGTATCGTCATCCTTTGTATCTGTAATGGAGCCTTAATCTAAAGGGACATTTCACAAGCTGTATGGATGCACATCATGAATGAACATGAACAGGGTAATCAAAAGCTAAAAAAATGTTAACTGTGCAGTCAAATCAATGTTGTTGATTTTGTGCACTCTGACCCCCCTCTGCTGAATCATCAGAAATAATGTGTTCACATCATTTTATATGTGAATGTGGATGCTGCTGCAGCCCTGGGTTTGTAGCAGTACTTGCAGAGGAGCTTAGGCCTTTTCACAGTCTGGTGGTAAAGACCTGCATATTTGGTCACTGAACATTTGGGTCAGCAGCACCCTACAGTAGACAGAGGTTGTGCTTTGGGATAAAAAAAAAGGTTAACCACCATTGTAGTCAATCTTCGTCCATGTAAAATGTATGAAACCCATCCCAACTCCAGTAGCAAGTCAGTCAACTGACATTATTGACCAAATGAGGGATCTATAAGATACTATCACTCACATAAAATTGAGGATTGATAGGCATTTTTCACATTAGTAGGCTATTGGTATTTTTTTAAAGCCTGAGTATTCTTCTGTGGGCTCTCTGCCCAGGACTCATCAGTCAGGGAAATGATGATCTGTGACAGCAATTATGTTAAAAAGGTGGACACATGTAAAGGTGCTGCAAACTGAAATCAATACACAAGGGCTTTCATTACAAACAGACAACTAATCAATACCCAGGGAGCACTCCAGCTTACAACAGTAAGTTTTACTCAACTTCCTGTGAGTCTCGACAGCCAGTGGTCTGTTGCATTATTCAACGGCTACTGGTTAGTAAGGGCAAGGGTAAATAATTGATTATTTTCCAGTTGAATATACAGTGAGGCTTTGCAGGCTTTCTACTGTTCTCCACCCTCATTGTGTACAGTCTAGACCCTGCTTGTAACAGTAGGTGGAGCGACAATGTTAAAATTCCTAACAGACTTACAGTAACATGGAAACTTTAAGGAAATAGTAACCGGGTCCTCATGTGCATATTCAAATGTGGCGTCGACTAGACAGCTAGTGCCGTATTCCAAACACTTTGATCTGCTTTAAAAAGTGGGAAATGATTTCTTTTTAAATGCAACTTTATTGTTGGTGACGGAGGAATTGGTGCACTGTGACGCACAAAACACGTCAGCTATTTTTTTTTCTCTTTTTTTTCCAGCTTGAAGAGAAAACTTCGACCAAACTTTCCCCAACTATGAATGAAAGTTATCCAAAGTTTAAAGTTCCACCAATAACTCATTTATCCTGAATACGTTAATATATCAAGGTTAATGTATCCCTCATCTCGTGCACAATCTCCCATGACAAAAAACTTACCCGCCTGGTGCTGACTCCTTCTCACTCTCATCCACTCAAAAGTTGTACTGCTTACATCCATATGAGCCACGTTACAGTCCGAGCCAGCTGAACTCCCCATGGCGACGTGAATTTCGGGGCCATTACGAGAGTAGATTTGAATTTGCTCGGCCAGGGAGCCAAAACCGGATTGTAGCGATTCGTTGTTATTTGACGCGCAGTATCCGCGTCCTGGAGAGCCCTGCCCCTGCACCCTGCACCGCCAGGGGACAAGGGACGAGTGGGGGCAGGCCGGTGCCGAGAAGCCCTCGAGAGTCTCGCATGCTGGAGGAGGAGGAGGAGGAGGGCTGTCCAAAGAGGTGCAACTGTTGGAGAGAGTTAAGTACCGGGGATGCGGAGTATTAAATCCTGAGGCGACTTTCACCTCCAATTTCCCCTCCTCATCACGACTGTCGAGTTCAGGATGCGTCCTGACGTCCAGGTCCCGGTTTATGACCTCTTTTGCTCGGCGGCAGCCCGTGAACAGAGGGCTACTCTCCCTTTCGGCCGTTAACTCTTGATAGGAAGTCATTATCACCTCTCCCCTGCATAATCATTGGACGGGGTTGCACTTCATGCCCGGCCTCTCATGCATCCAAGTAACGCATGGTCAGGCGGCTGGACGACCGTGGGGACATTCCTCAGAGGAGAAACAGCAGTCTCTGATTGATGGAGATGACGTGCCCTCCTGGTCTCGGCCAATAGCTGGACATCTCTGTCATCAGAGAGGACAGCACTGATTAAACAGAGTTGAGAAACTCACGTTGGGTCAACATTGTAATGGTGCCCGAGCACAAAGCGTTGCACCACGCAGGCCACAGCAAAACCTACACACAACCTCAAAAGCAGCGAGGAAAGTCAGTCATCATCAGCAGACACTGAGGGCCTTCATTGGCCTCTCACCTATGCAAACAGGTAGGCTATGACGACAGTAGTTTTTTGTAAGTTACATTGGTTTTTTGTTTTTTTTTACCTCAGGAGGAATATATTTTGGGTCAAACTCTGGTATTTTGATTATTTTTCACAACAATGAGCACTTCTTCTTTTTCCAAAGCTAAATTAGCATAATATAGGCCTACATTGATGCAGCTAATGGTTTATGCAAATCTGGGAAGGCTACTTGAAAACCAGAGGCCCTTTTTAGCAAAGGGGCTTAGGTCATGTGAAAGGCACACTTAATGGGTTCAGAGGTCGTGACAGCTGGTATTTAGAAGTTCAGTGGCAGCAGATTTGTAATTAGCCTCGAACAAATACAAAAAATGGCTCCGAGCAGAGATCAAGAAGTTGTGACTGACAGAGAGGACATGTTTATCTCTAGGTTAAACTAGCTCTTCTGCTGGAATCCGTTTATGCAGAATCCAAAATATCTGGTTTGAGGACTGTTCATATATTTCGACATAGGTGTGTTAACTCAGTCATGAATCACCATGTTAAACTTTTCATGCATGTGCAAATAGCGTTGCATGCTGCTATTCAAACTTGATTGACATAAACAAAAACAAACAAACCTTAAACACTCCCAAAATGACGTGCATAAAAGATTAATACACCAAGCCCAGGACTGCAAATATGTACACTGACTTAAAACATGCAAATAGGCCTAATGCAACTGACTTATATTTTGGTACACTATACAGGGACACAGCAGCCCAGTGTTTCCACCCAGCCCTTAAGTTAAAATGTCAATGAGCTCCACAGTGCAGCAGAGGTTGTTTTTTTTCTATAGACTGGTGACCTACTTTGAAATACGTTGCTCGGGCTGCTCGCATATATTGGAACGAGAATAATTAAAGCTATAATAATACGCTCATAGTCTGATGTTAATGTTTAATCTCCAACCCGTTTCATTTTTTTGCTTTGAATCGAAAGTGAAGTGATTATGTCTTGTATTTTCAAAGAAATCCAACAATTGTGAAATTCCAAAGAAACACTAGTAGTAGCCCGTTTTATAAGTCATGTTTCATGTGTTTGGCTTCGTCGCGATACAATTTATCACTCAAGCTGGAGCCATGATGTTGAAATTATATTTCTACTTTTCATTATTTCTTATTTATAATTAATTAGAATTGTTTATTTTTTCGGTCCCTGTATGCTTAGATCAATCAATGACAAAACAAATACAGTATGTGAATTGAAAGCCAGACCATGCAGGTTAATGCTATTTTTTAGCAGTATTATTATCATTATTATTGTTATATTTTATCTTACAGTTTATCAGATAACTGTACAAATCTACCACTCGTGACATTTGAATAACAACCTAAACTTAAAACAACAACATGTTACTGTTCTTTCGTATTATTTGAACAATATCTCGTATGTCTTTTAAGTCTGCAGTAATTACAAAATAATTCAGCGTAATGAACAACGTCTAACTGCATTCTTACAGCACAGAAATATGGTCCCAGCTGTTGGAGTTAATAGGATTCCACAGGCAGCGATGTGCTGAATGACTGAGTGCAATATATCCCTTCTCTCCATGCATTTGCAGGGTGCACTGATCCATCTTCATGTCAGCTCGGAGGTTACTCAGGGTTCACGTGCTAGCTTGTTTCTCTCCTCCACACTCAATAAATAAATCTCTGCAGCTTTCTGTTTACCGCCTGAATATAAATTTGTTTGCAGTCGATCGAAGACCTGTGCAGAGGTATTAGAAATTGTATTTCTGTAATGGCTTTCAGCACAGGGAGGGGGAGGTGGGAAGTGGTTGCAGAGAGAAAAGAAGAATAAGAAGGAGAAGAAGAATAAGAAAAACAGGTGTAATCCCAGCATTCCCGTATGCAAACGATTTTTTTTTAAACGCATGCCTCAGCCTTCGGACGTATTCAAATTACATTTAAAACCAAGTAACCTTTTTATCATGTAGGACAAGAACAGCAATCCCTTGAAGTGCCATATGTTTGATTAGCATATTTGAAGTGCTGTTCCACATCACTGCCCAGCACCTTCTATGCAACAGAAGTTATATTATCACATTTAGCAAACACAAAAAAATAAGACATCTATAGCCAGGGTTTCTCCCTGTGCACAGCTTGTATCCCCTAAACCACAAACTCTGCATGAGAAATAAGAAAGAGAATAATCTCCCGATTTGGGGGTAATGGATCCAGTTCTGAATTTGATTTCCCTCAAACCAAATTCTACACCCCCATCTACACACAAACCAGAAATGTGAATATTCTGCCACAAACCCTGTAAACATCCTCTTAAAACTCAGTGCAGGCATTTTCTATCATGATCACTATTGTCTCTATTGTTTTGACTGGAGGTGAAGCAAAACATATAGCAGCTCTTGGGTGGCTGTGTCAGGAGGCAGGAGGAGGGAGAGAATATTGACTGATGCTAATTTGTTTTGCGTCCATGCTCTGATGTGTGTCAATAGGCAGTTGAGGCCCTGGGATCAGCGCGGCCGTGCTCAGATTACCTCCACGGTTTGAATTGAACCCTCATCCTGCCGCTGCTGACATGATGCTACTCGCCGCCGTTGACACCGGACCCTTGTCTTGCCCTGCAACACTGTCAAGCCTAATTATATGTCAGCTCTTGACCCTCACAAGACCGGGAATTAACCAGCGCTGACAGACGACTGTCACCACCAGCCAGAGAGGTCACTTCCGTTAATGCAGTTCCAGGAGGGGAAGACGACAGCCATCTTTGCCATGTTTATGGAGCTTAGGCTCATCAATGTGGCATCATGATAGAGCTGTAATATGGCAAAGAGAAATAAAGAGAGAGATAGAGAAAGGGTCAGAGCAAGGCTGAGGCAAAATAAGAGACAGATATTAAAGTGTGGCACATTGACCGGTTGAAAGATGGCTATCCGTATGATTGATAGAGCATGTCTGTGTTTTTCAAATATTGACATTTTTGAAAAATAGTTATGTCAGAACTGAGGTTTGGCTTAGTGTATACCCAGCCCACACACAATCCAGGGAATACCTCTTGAAACAAAGAAATCCATCCACTCACGGTGTGGAATTCTAATAATTGTCCTTGCTTCGTCGTTGAATGGTATGAAATCTGTCACAGTACATAAACCGTAATCATAAATCCAATGCAACTACAGTGCAAATGGCCAGGGACATTACAGATAACTGCATTCTGCACAGGCTCAACAGTCTGACAATGAAGCAATACCTTGCTAATACCGGGGCTTTTTAACAATAGCCTGTAGTATGTACTGCAGTGCTTCACAGCTTCAGTGAGCCAAGAGGCTTGGAGTCGGCAGAATCCCAAACACCATGACAACAAGCCATCAGTCATCTCCCTCCCAAGCTGCTGCGCAGACTTGTGTGTTTCCGGAGTTCTTACTGTGGGAAATGAGCAGGGTTAAACATGAAACAGGAGGAAATGTTCATCATTGCACCGCACTCTGTAATATTCTGTTTTTCGCTGCAGGGAAAGAGAAGCAGTGGTTTTTAATTTATTTATTTTTCTGCTTAAACATCCCCTGCTTGTTCACAATGCAGATCAGTAGTCTACTGTGCATGCTAATCATGGATAATAGCAAAATGCTGATAGAAAAACGACACTGTATTAATAAAGCACTAATCTTCTGTTGAGGCTCAGGAAGGATTATTCCTGCAGTCTCAAGGAAAAATGTCAACCGTGTAAAAGTTTGAAACCTAAAAAAGGTGAAAAAGGTATTGGATATTTACAATATCCAAATATTAGTTTAATATATTTCATTCCACATTAAGTAGCTTTGAGTTTGTTAAAATCATCTTATTTCACACTGTCTGACAGAATCATTTATTCTGTCTCAGCTTCACTGAAGCTATATTATGTTTACACTAAGTGAAATATTCAACCCCAGTACTTCATGAATTCTACGGTTGCATATTCCATCAATACTGGAAAGGGGAATAATCTAGATGTCTTGTGCATCATTTTAAACACATTTCCACAAAATTTCATAAATACATATTTTGTATCTACAAATTTTGGATTATAAGATAAATATAACATTTGTGATAATAAGTTTTTCAGAAATGTTCAGTTTATCAGTTGATGTTTTTCATGCAGTCAATGAAATAAAATATCATGTCAAATGTCCCAGACTTAACCCTTATGTTTTGTTGACATTAGCTTAACTTCCTCATTGTGCAGTGTCCCACTGACCCAACTGCTGTATGTGTAAAAACAGCATTGTATTTGCAAAGAAAATAGTTTTCCTTTACAACATTTGGGATTTTTTTTCTAAAGGTAATAAAACCCAGTATGTAGAAAAGTATTAAAGTGGTTCCATTTGACACAAACTGGGCATGGACATGTGATGTGACAAAATAAGGAAGCATTATTACTACACACACACAAAAAACAAAATCACAAGTTGGTTGTTATTTTAGCTATGCATGGGCAAACATAAATTCATTTTGTTTGTCAAAAAGGCAGTCGCAGGCATAGAAATGTACGGTGTGTTATCCTACATTGTGACATTACTATGTTTTGAGGGCAGTTTGGAGTTTAGAAGATGTCAACATCAATCACAGATATAGAGCATATGAAAATCCATTTTCAAAACCACGTTGTGAGGTATAAAGCACATAAAACAAGGTCAATTTTACACTGAATATTTACATCCAAACATCAGTAATCTGATACATTTCCAAAATATTTATAAGATGCAAATGTTTTTATCTGAGATATTTCCACACAGATTTTTTCGAGAAAAAACCATAAGAAAGTATGCATTGATTAGATGCTGTGTGATAAAGCCGTTGGGTGTTAAATATTTCTTGTGTGATCAATAATGGTCAACATGTGACATTTAGCAGGGTGACTGTTGTGATTACAAGTTCATTCATTTAACTGGAGCTCCACAGAAGGAAAAGTGAGCTCCATCCAGCAGGTGACTCTGTCACTGTGCACAGTGCCGCTCACCACAGCTGAGACAGTTTCATCACCAACTTACCTTTTTATTGTCACCGATCATCCTTAACTGGGAAGCATTTAAAATGTCATTGATCTTGATAATGCCGTGCAGTAATATGACAGTAACAGTTGTATGAGATTCAGGAAGTCAAATTTCCAAGATTGATGAGTCGTAGCAGTTGAGTTATAATCCATCTACCTGAGTAATGCTCAGACTCTGTTCCACACGAAGGAGCAGACAAATAAATAAAACCCATAAAAATGACACCGAAAATTGATACTTAACAATCATCTTGAGCAACAAGCACCTGGAGAGACTGGTGGGCAGCAGTAACTACTGTGGAGGGAAAAGGCTGAGAAGGTTAATAGGTCATAAAAAGAACAAAACCTCCTAAAGGCCAGGCATAAAAGTTCAGGGTTTTGCTCAACAATGGACCAAAGTATTGCATGTAACAGTCACGCTATGGGATGGTTTACAGCTATTATTATTTTTTATTGTACAAATCATTCAATTATAAAGCATAATTATTAAAAAAGGAAAACTGAAAATGAGTCCCAAATTGGTCATAAACTTAAATATTGTGTATTGTATTCTTTTGCAAGAGTAGATTTTGCTGTCTAGCTGATAAGGCTGTGTCATAACTGGGACATAAAACAGTGATGTTCATAAACATATTCTGACAAATCTGTTTATTTTTGTAAATATATTATAGCTATACTTTTTCATGACTGAATAAACCCAAATGAAACCTCAACAGTGCTTTGAAGCATACAAGATTGTTTGAGAGGTAAATATGCAGTAAAGGCATGCAAAGTTGATTGAGTTTGTAAATGTAAATTGTTCCATGAGAAGCTGTTTTATGGCTTCAGGTTTGATGTTATAATGGTAACTTTTATTTTACTTTGAAGGTTCTATATACAGGATTTAGAACATTAATGTAAGAGCAAAGTAAAAATGAAGTGGTGTAAAGTTTACCAAAGATGACATGGGCATGAAGTCAGTCTCCTTCTGTGTGTGTTGTAATCAGAGCTTCTATATGCTTTTTACATAGCTGTGCCGGCCGTGCGTGCCTTTTAGTGCATGTGAGTTTCTGTGTTGTGCCCCAATGGCTAGCTCACTGTCGCCGCTCTGCACTGTTCATATGGCGTTCAAATTCGTAATCCTTACTTGTCAAATACCAGCACTTGGTCAGTGGCCATAAGCCTCATACTATGGTGCTCCAGGTTACCCTCTAGTCAGCCCTGGACGTGGCAAGTTTCCAATCATTACATGCATAGTGTCTTTTCAAAATAAACTTCTGTCTTCATAGGAAGTAAGGTTTAGGCAACAAAACCACTTAGGTTTAGGAAAAGAGCGTGGTTGGCATTAACCTAACTGATGACTCAGATCACTACCAAGTGACTAACGACTCACATGACTAACTAATACTGTGCCAAAATGTCAATGTTTACTTTAAGTTTGGTACAGGACACGGACAGCTTTCTCTTGGACAATAGTCTTGTGTTTGACCCATTCACCTCCCTCCCACCTGCCCTGTTTGGTTTTTTTTTCAAAGGAACTTGCTCTGAACATCTAATAATGCCGGGTGGGTTTACATGCATTAATTCAAAGCGTGGTTGGTCGGTTTCAAACTGTTGGTTTTTGACAGTTTGGGAGTGAGACAGGGTTGACCCCCTCAGGTAAACACTGCAAGCAACGTCAGGACTCTTGCCCTTATTCACACTGTTGGTGCTGTTAGCACTGTTAGCTGCTAACTGCTGGCTGAGACCTCGGTTAAACTCCCGCATGGACGTAAGCACAGACATGAGCTTACGTCATGACGAGGAAACTTCTGGATCTTTTGTTTATACCCCAGTTGCCCCTCAAGACAAACTGTCATGCTCAGAGATTATGCCTTTTCTTTCCACTCCTATTAAGTAAATTACTTGAGTTAATATTGGTATGGAAGCTGAGAGGGAGGTGCACATTCCGCTCATTATTCAACATTTATAAAGATCCATGAACTTATTTTTGTGAAAAGCTTCTTCACATGTGTTAAGTCTTTCTGTTCATACAGGTTTTCTGTAGGGGGTTTTCTTTGTTCTGCCTGAAAGAGTACACTTCCACTTAAAATGTATTTGTCTGTATTTTTCCCGCTGTATTGTTAGTCACCAACCATCCCACCACTGCCAACAAAAGTTGTACATATGTCAATAGAATAGCATGCATAAACATAAACCCTTTCATTAGGTTTATCAATTAGTGTCTCCTGTAGAAATGTAATGAGGAAAGAAAAGTTTAGACACACAAAAAACTGTCCTTCCTCCACTTTCATGGAGAGTGAAAAGTAGTAAACCAGTTTGCTGTCTTCACTGGCCTTTTAAACCCAGTCACCTGCTGTCTGTAGCCAATCAGGGAGGATCTCTGGAATAAGTGCCACTTTAACCCAGGTGGCATTAATCTCCCCCCCATTTGGAGCTGATTGGAATTCATACGTTTTTTGACAACAAAAAAAATCAATAAAGTTATTGAAAGTGAGAAACAAGTAAATGTACCCTTTGTTTGAACTGACTAATAATAAAAATGACCAACAAAACATTTTAAAAGGGGAAGTGTGTTCCTTCTTAAAGGGTCTGGCAGGACAGGGAAGCCCCCCCACAGAAAACTTGTGTGAACAGGAAGATTAAACACAAGTGAAAAAGCATTTCTCAAAAACAAGTTCATAGCTCATATAAATGCTGAACAGATGAGCCAGAGGAATGTGCACCTTCCTCTCAGAATATATACATTACCCCAAGTATATTACTTCCGTGAAAGGTCGCGGTAATGTTCGGCCAACAAAACAGTGTAACATAAGCATGAAAGACAAGTCACAAATGTCACTAATGTCACTTCAAAAATAATGCTTAGTAAAAGACAACTCGGAACTCGAAAAATGTTCAACCTCTTACTAGAAAAACTACAATGGAACAATGTTAAAAACGCCAAAAGAACGTGGAGGCTGCACTGCTGAGACTTCAGTTGTGTGTACACTTGCCAAAGAAGCATCAGCTTGTCAATGACAGCCATGTTTTTTTAATTTATTTATGTTAACGTCATTCACCTGAAGATGTAAATTGCAACTGGGAAAATGCCAACCTCTGAGATGTCTGGAAAGCAGCGTAAGTCATCAATATCCTGCACTCTTAAAGGTAATACCTACCTTACTTAAATAACATTGGCGTACTTTAGTTATGCTCACTATCCTGTGGTTTGAACTCACTTAATGTCAGTAATGTACTCGTATTGCCTTAAAGAGGTATAAAACTAACTTTACATGAGTAAACTGGACTTGTTGCTTTGTGTTCCTGGAAATGCTGGAAATGTTTAGTTATTCTCCTGGTAGGCTAATGCTAATGCTAGGTAACAGTAATCAGTAACTAAGTTAACTAAGCTAACTCAGTTAACTAACACCTCCATGTCATTCACGTAACATTAGGGCATGTAACATTAGCTACATCTATGAGAGCTCTGCCTGAATTCATTGACCTCATTTTTAAAGCTGATAAATAAGACCTTCCCATTAAGACGCCATAAAAAAAAAAATGAAATTGAAGAGCAACCTTCTGTGAAATGGATGTTGGAACGCTGGCCGGCTCTTTACAAAAAACAGGTAAGCAACAAGTTCATAAAATGAATACAACGTATGGATGGTGCTTGCTACAGGGAATAAATAATAAATATTTAAAAGTAAATAAAATAAGTATACAAATTGCATAAAAGTAAAAACACACGTTTTGCATGATGTGAAACTGTCTGTCCCATGCACAGTTTAACTAACAGATTTGCGGTCACCTGTTAACCTGGTACAACATTTTGTGTCTGGGTTCTGTTTTGTCCTTGAAGGTTTTTGCAGAATGGACCACTTGTTTCCTTAAAATCTTAAAATCTAAAAAGGGAATTGTTTTTTTTCTTCTTGTGAAAGTGGTCTTTATGCGCAGTAAAGCTAGCCAGCGGCTGACTCTGGCCTCATATTTACCATACAGACATGAGTGATAATTACGTTCTAATCTAGCACAGAAAGACAGCAAATGAGTGGCTAAACATGTCAAACTATTATTTTAAATCACTTAATTTGGAAAAAATGTGATCCAGTTTCTTCAGAAAAAAACTTTCTCTTAGATTTACCATTTTCCCCCACTGGTAGCCCATGATGTCATAGCCATGATGGTAACTATCTCTCCCAATTTTCCTCTGGGATGATGGAAGTGATTTCTTCAAAGTCTGTTTTGTAAGTATCACATTATTGGTATTTTGAATGTTTTGCACAGTCAAGCCAAAATTCTCACCTCATTTTCAACCTATTGTTATATCACAGGATTTGGATGCCATCGCGGATTTCACACAGGTTTCTGTTGCGGTATTGACTCATATAACTGAAGATAGTCTGCAGCCAGGTCAAAATGCAGGATATGCTGTTAGGGATGACATTAAATACCAAGCTCAAGCCATTTGCCTTATATTTGGACTGTGAAAATATTATTTTACAAGGCTTAAAAGTGGATTTGTTTTTAGTTTGGCCTTGGTTGAGATGCTTATAATGGCACTTTGTTAAAATAAAAACATTGTGCTTAAGTGGTTTCCTAAATTATAGTAAACACAACTGTTAAGTTAAGTCTACTTACTAACTTGTTAAGTTTCTCCTTTTTGTGGCCTGTCTGAATACATTTAGTTTTCCTGTAAAAATCAAAGGCTGCATCCTGGTCAATTCATCCCACTAACACTACCAACCATCCTAACATCAAACAGTTATTATCGTTTATTTCCTCTGGTAGTGATCCCCGTAAAACCACTAACATAAGACTATAAGCTTACTGTGATGGTAACATGATTAGCTTCAGGCTTAACTTTTGTTGAACACAGGGCCAAATGCTTTGAAAGATACTTAAAGCACCATCTCTTTGTTAAAGACATGGCCGTTTTGTTTTCATGGCAGCTTAAGAAAAGTCTTGATGCATAGAGCATTTTTCAAATCTAACCCCAAAATCAGTTTCACAACAGCTGCAAATGGGACAGTGGAACATCAGTCACTGTAAAGGACATGCACAATGCAAAAAATTCAAAATTAATGATGGACCGTAACCAAAGCTGGTTTCATGGCACCACGGCTGGCATCATTTATCACTTCAAAAATCCACTTAATGCATCGCTCCAGTCTGGTCAAAGCCTTACATGTTTTAAAAACATGTAGGGATTTTGGGCTTTGCAAATCTTCCCCCCCTCAAAACAGATGTCCTCAAACTGAGTTTAAGTGAGTTAAAGGAAATAATTACTTTAGTTGCTTACTAGGAGCCACTGAATGTGAGAACAACTGGCTAATTTAATGTTGAAATGGAAGTAGTCTGTTCCCCCTTGCAGTGGGGCCCTTAAGGGGGGGGGGGTTTCCATGACCTCTGGGGATCCCCCCTTGACCCCATCCACAGAATTACTGCACTCCAGTGTGTGGATCCTCCTGGCTTTCAGCGTCTGTAAGGAGAATGTAGTGAGGTACCAGAGGTAAAGTTCCTTTTGAGCCTCGGCAACATTAACACCATAAATCACCCGGCATATATACAAGAATCTCAGGAATTCAACACTGTCTGCTGCTTCTTCCTCTACACAACCCCCCTCTTTCTCTCTTTGTAGACGAACATATTTGAAAGGAAGAACTTTTTCTTGCTTCGTCTTTTTCACCTTTATTACTTTTCTCTTAAATTACCTGGTTGTCACCACTTATTTGATACATATGTGGTGTGGACCTCATTTTATTTGATTCTGAATTTCCACAGAGTTATAGCTGTTATATAGCTCCCCTGACAACTACTAAGACCTGCTGAAAATGGTGTCAAATATTTACCAAATGACAGCTGATCTACTGACTGATTAACTAATGAATTGGGAGCAGGAAGTCATTCTATCCAGGACCACCAGGGGATCATCTTCCTCATTTCATAGCTGTCAGTAGTCCTCTGTGACGGCTCATTTACAGTACAGCCACTGATATAAAACTGTCAGCATGTCCAAAAAATGTGTAAAGTTGTGTTAGGAACATTTATACTGCAGCTCACATTATCGAGTGAAAGAGGAGAAGAACTCCTTCATCGTGAAAGTTGCTGTCTATGTTTGATGTGCAAAACTGTCTAGACCCAAGAGAACCCGTGACCCACTTCTGTCAAATAAAAGGAAATTCCCCGTGGGCGTAATTTAGCTCAGTGAGACGAAAATTCTGAAATCAAAAATAGCAAGAGGAAAATGTTTCCATGACATTATTTACATTTGAGAAACCACTTGTCACAAAGGCACAGTGAATGCTGTTAAAAAAACAAAGTCTCCTCAGTTTTTTTTAAGATAATAAGTTGTCATTAGTGATTGAACCTTACTGGTCTGCTGTGGCCTATGGGCTGCTGGAAGGGCATCTAAGCTAAACAACTAACATACCCCCTGAGAGGGAGGCCAGCCCCAACTTGCAGCACTACAATTTGGCTATTGAAAAGGCAAAGGCTGGGAGGGAGGAGGCAAGAGATCTTGTCATGGTGCCCAGTGGGTTCAGAGCTTGTGGTTGGAGTGCTGGAAGGACTGCCTTGTCTCAGTGATTAATGGTGGGGAACTAGGAGGCAGGAGCGAGGGAGAGGCTTATGTGGCAAGATTGTGCAACTTGAATGCACAATACTGTAGAGTTTTCAATGAATCTAAAGCATGCCTTAATTTGATTACATTCACGATTTATTTATTTATTTTTCTATTTGGGATCTGAATCCTTAATCATGAAATACTGCTAGAAAAAAAATGGAACTCTAATCAGCGATGAATAAGGTAAACATTGCACAAGTGCTTTGGTTTTCCCGAATGCATTTATTTAGCACGTACAGTATATGACACCTCAATTAATCAAGAACTGTATCAAAGACTTGCCTTATCCTTTAATGGCTTTAACAAAAATATAACATCATTTGATATGAACATTATTCTGCCCATTTCACAGTTAAAACATTTTACACAAATGACCTGTTATTTACAGTAGATAATGAAAAAGAGCCAAAATGTAACACTCAGAAAATGGGATCACCACTTAGCTATTATTTGACAAAAGAGGGAAGTATAAAAACTCACTCATATGATTCCCACATGCATTAAACATGCAACGACAATAGAAATGTAACAGGCACAAAATCACAGGAAAACATGTAGTAATTAATTGCTTGAATGTGCATGCCGTAAGAGTACAATCTGAGCAGCAAGTTTGACCTGCAGTCTTCAGTCATTGTGCCTGAGAAACACAAATGATATCGCTGTAGCTCTCCTTTAATTAAGATATGTTCATATAGTTTAATTAAAATGCTTCATGAATGGTGTGTTAAGGGGATTTCAACCCAGGGATGCTAATAAGACATCCACCAGTCTTTCATAAGTAAGTGAAAGTGGATGTATCATTGAGATTTTGATGAGCACAGGAGGGATGGCCATTATGGGGCCCTAGGGCCAGTTTGAAATGCCAGCATGGTGATGACTATCTGCGCCAGTACAGGAAGGCGGAGGACCATTTGCAACAGATGGAAGTATGCAGCTCAGATGGGGCAGGTCTGCGGGGTGATTACACTGACCACTGCTGGCATCACTGTGAGAGCCAAAGAGAGAGGAGGACATGGGAGCGTAATCCATGAAGTGCAGCTCTGAGGAGGAAGTTCTAACCACACAATCACCCTGAAACCTCAGCTGGTCCGCACATGAGCTTGAGCTGAGGGAAGGGCTATAGGGAGACCACTGGGAAGACCCTGCCACCTTTCCATGCCGCTGCTCTTTTTTGTACCTCATCCTGCGGTTCTGAAACCAAATCTTGACCTGGCGATCGGTGAGATGCAGCCCAGCGGCCATCTCCAGCCGCCGGGGACGACGGAGGTAAGGGCTGAAGTGAAACTCCTTCTCCAGCTCCAGCAGCTGGCTGTTGGTGAAGGCCGTTCTCTCCCTCCTGACACAGAGCCGTCCTCGGCCTGACAGATCCGCCGCCACACCACCGCTGACTGATGCAGGAGGAAGCACATAAAGAAGAGAGGGGCTTAAGAGCTAGTGCCACATTTCTAACAGGTCTACCCTGAGATGTACACTCTCCATGGACTTCAAGTGCCAGTAAGAACCATGTTAATCCTCATCCAATCAACCTGGGACAAAGTAGGGCCCTCAGCTCTTCCTCTGTATTCAGTCATGCTTGAGATACTATACAAGACTGGCTGTCTACTGTGTCATGTGTTCAGGGAAAGTTACCTCCTGAAGAAACAGTCTGGGGGAAACATCTGACGCCACTACGGCTGCCTGACAGGCCACATTAATCACAGCTACGCACGGAAGCAGACCTGTCAAATCCCCATCTCAGTCACTTAAAAGGTACCTTGGGACCACCACTGAAAATAACCACCATTAGAGATTCAATTTGAGATGTATATGAGCGATACGGGGCCCTGTTAATAACAACATAACACACAGGGGTTAATGGATACCTAATAGGCCTAATAATAGTGACCTTAGAGAGAAAAGTGCTCTCCCCAACACCAGACTGGCAGACTGAAGCTTCCTTGTTGATAGTAGTGTAGAGATCGTGATTTATTTATTTTGTAAAATTTTAGTAAATAATGTTAGCTCAAAAAATGTTTTGTTGTTTGATCATCTACTTTAGTTTTATTAATTGAATATTATCATTTTCTATTTCTTTAATTCTCTTTTGTTACCTAAAGTACTGAGGCAATATGATTTACACTCAAAATAAACTTGTTTAACAATTGTTATAAGAAACAAAGGATCATAAAGTGATGATGTTTGCTGATTAAGATGCATTTATTGAAAAAGTTTAAGTTTCTTAGTTCCAGATGTGTAGTTCTGTGCAACCTACTCCCTGTAGCTTTGGAATCATTATTGCCAACAGCACCCGGAAGAGCAAAACACTAAAAGACAATGACATTTAAACGAAGCAGGTAAGACATTATTATATTAACTAGTGAGACTTTTGCTTGCTCTGTTTGTAAATGTTGTTATCAGGTTTAAAAGATTGGGGGGCAGCATGTGTCTTTATGGAACAACAATTCTAACAGCTATAATGTCAGATATCAGTTAAATATTCAATGCACAAATGAGGGAAATGCTCGTTAAATTTGGATTCATTGAATCACTGAACCTACTGAAGATTGTACACACACTGATTGCTGTTAAGCTTTAAAAAGGAAATGACAATAAACAAAACTAGAGTTACCAGATTGTTCAGAGTCAGTTGTCCGTGGATTCATCCAGGGAAAAATGACTTCTGATCGGCAGATGGTGAGTAGACTGCAGCTCCTGCTCTTGATGTCCATCTTGCCCTTGGCATGGCAGTGAACCAGAGGCTCCAGTGGGCACTGAGGCTGTTCACCTGGGTTTAACCTGGAACTGACACGAGCAGAGGAGGTCATGTTATGCTGATTAAGTTCAGCTTCTTGGCCTCCACCTCCTCCTTCTTCTCCTTCTTCTTCTTCTTCATTGTATCCCTCGCTTAGTTTTGGCACTGGTCCAGTGCTCATAGCAAAACTGTTGCCATGCAGCTGCAGTGGGAGGGCAGACTGTTGGGGGTCCATGGACCCAGCTCATCAAACTGTCTCAAATAAAACCAGGAATCCCTCAACAGTAGTAAAGACTATAGGACTTTATGTCTGTCTAATATCCGATCACAATTAACCGGAATGCATAAAGCCATGCAGGGAAGAGCACTTGACATAACCATGTGGAACATTTGAATAATATTTACCAGAAGGGTGCCGTGGTCACGTGTGGCCGTCCTCCAATAGCAGAGCTCTGTAGTTGCAAAGTAATCCGCTGGCAACTTGGGGTGACCGAAGAAGCTTCTGCGATATTTCTTCAGACAACATTTCTATGAGCAGCCTGCGTTCCTTTATCTATAAAAACATAAAACGGAATATGAGTAGACGCCAAAAACTATGTATTCAGTGTGAGAGAGAGAAAGAGGGAGATGCTTTTTTTACGCTGGGAGAGAAACAATGGCAGAGAGAGGGGGGGAGACAGAGATAACACTGTCTGGTGAGGAACGTCTCATTACAAACTTAAGTGTTGATTTCTTGTAATATTATCAATTTTTTGAGTGGACGGGATTTTTTAGAAGGAGTCGACCTTTGCAGCTGCACATCCTGAACTTTAAGTGGTAGGTTTTTACCAGATACAGCGCGGGGACATGCTGTTATAGTATGTGTAGGAGCTACAATAATATACTGGATAATTACGCACCATCGACCACAACTCATTATTTCGCTTCAGCCTTTTTTTTTTTTTTTTTTTTTTTTAGAAGTAAAACGCATAAAAATAGATGGTGTTCGGGGTTTATTTTTCTCCAATTAAACAAAATGATAAATATTATTTTTCCCGTATTTCCATGCTATTAGCTGCTCTATATGGGGCACTGTGCAATAAGGCTGCTTTTTGCCTGTAAAATAAATTATTCCGATTATTTTGGATAATTTGGTTTGCAACTCATTTAACTGCCCAGTATAAATCGGCGGGCTTTTCCTTTAAATAACAGCATATGCTTATAACTGTCGGAGTGAAAGTATAGCTTTGGCTTAATAGGATTCACGGGGAGTGGTCAAACAAAGGCTTGACAGTCATTGCCACACAAAGACAAAGGAGGCAATCATTAGAGATTTTTTTTTTTCCAGCGCATTTGCATTAAGCAGGCATCACTGTACAGTATCAAGTGTCCCTGTCTGTGGCTCTGTGAGGTTTTGGAGGGTAAACACCCCGCTCTCTGCACGGCTGGATGGACAAAAGAGTCGGGGGAGAGGTTCAGCAGGGCCCTTATTAACGCATGTTTAGAGTTACAACATACAGCATACAAAACACAAGGAACTCGGAAATATAGTTATGAAGGTGCAAAGCACTTAAACAAAATGTGAATCATTTAAACCCCCATTATAAATATTTTTGGAGAAATTATTTTGGCTTAATGCTACATCAAGTGTGGCCAAATTGAGTTACTTTTTGGGGGAAAAAAACCTCATAAAACATGATTGCTTATTTTCAACACAGCACAATGTATGCAAAGTGGATAAATAACTAAAATAATGAAGCCATCACAATTATTAAATGAAAGAGTGCACCCAAAAGCATCTTCCAAAACGAGAGTTTTCGGCTTATTCTGTGTATAAATCTTAGTTGAAGCAGGCTTTGGATACAAGTTCCTTCTGGTGTTTCACCACAACAAAGCTGTCGAGAAAACCCTCTTTAGATGTCTCTCAGCGGTGATGGATTATGCACTCAGGGTTGCATAGCTTGGAAGAAGAGGAGCCTTCCCCCTTTGCCGTTTCACCCCTGCTTTGGCTGCCACCATCACTGAGGTTTTACCTGGTCACGTCCTTGGATTTATTTATTTTTGTTTTGTTTTAGTTTGGAATTTCCAAGGACACAATACAACTATCGCCCCATACACTATAGCTTATTATTAGTAACCATGATCGACATCAAAACGACTGCTACATGATCATTATTCAATTTTAACTAAAAATGATAAACATTTAGCTTGGAAACATGACTGTAATTATGAACTGAAAACAGCTTTAATCTTCTCAGCCTGTCCATTAAAATGGCAGTTAAGTGCTAAATGTCTCTTCAATTAATCTCAGTATTGGCTGAATGTAGGCCATCACAGCAAAATAAATTTAAATATAACATCTTCTTGTATCTAGTTACACCCAACAATAATAACAATAATAATAATAATAGTGGTTATTGTTATTAGTATTGTTGTTATCATTATTATTATTATTATTATTATTATTATTATTATTATTATTATTATTATTAGTATTATTATTATTTAGTAGAAGTAGTAGTATCATCAGGCGAATTAGGCAGTGTACATCAGCACTGACTGAAATGGGGGAAAGTAATTAAATTCGTTTTGTTTTCCTTACCTCACACCCTTGAACACACTCTCTGAATTGGAGATAGGATCTATGATATACTAGCTCAGCAAGACCATAATTTAGCTCCTCCGCGCCTCCACCACAATTCTCCGTGAACTCTGTGTGAACCGCCTCAGCGGCAATAAATCATTTTTCTCTCTCACACAAAAGCGCGCCGGTCGCTCTGGGTGTCAACCCTTTTACAATTCCTCCTTACCTTCTGCGCTCTCTCGCCTGCTGACACAAACAACCGAGCAAATCGTCGATAAACTTTTATTTTTCAGAGCAATAACTTACAACGGTATTGGGGAATGGGGAGTATATCTGCAAGCGCGCGCACGCGGGGGAACCTGCAGGATGCAATTCTCGTATTTTTATTTTCTTCTTCACATAAATTATATATTCCGTATACAATCAAAAAAACATAATTGTTTTTCAGAGCTCAACGAATGCACGGATCAGTTAATGTATTTCCAGGGGACAGAGCTGGGCAGATAAGAGGAGACTGAGAGAGGGCTGGGGAGAAGACGTTAATGGGCAGAGGATGCTGTCGGTTAAAACGGTGCATACAAATGGCGCTGTCTTGGCAGAGCAAGGAGAAGATTTATGGGCCCGGTGCCCTATATTGCTGTAAACAATGCAGAGTGAAATGAAAGGACTAGAGTTTGCAGACTGCACTTCATAAGTGAGGAAAAGACACACATTGTCAATTTCCCAAACGAGTCCTGACTTTTGCATGAGCATGTGCATTAACATGGAGTATTAATTTGGGTCTGTTTAAAGCACAGCTCACTGTAATTTCTGGCCTGTCTGCTGAGAGTGCACACACACACACACACACACACACACACACACACACACACACACACACACACACACACACACACACACACACACACACACACACACACAAATCCGGCCGCTCTGAGACCATGGATATCTGAAAGCATCAAATTTGGAAATAGCTTTTCACGTATTTATCATGATATCTTTAAAAGTATACAAAACAAATATGTTTATATACATATATACACATTTATTTCTCCTGTGAACTCTGATTTTACAGGTTTTACAATAAGTGTAGACAGCTTGTGTGTGTATTTATTAAATATTAAAGATATTTTGTTTTTCTTCTCAACTAATGAGAATTGGCCTGTTTTACTGATAAAAACAAACCTTTACCATGATCAGAAAAAAACAACCATATTTTATAATCCAATCGATGAATCTGGGGGTGACAGTAGGTTTCACTCCTGTGTTTTTACATTTTGTAAGTGAGGGTACTCTTTTGTTTCTACATCCAGATGACGTACTTTGCCTCTAACGTTCAATTGCCTGTAACATTCCTAATGCTGCAGCAGCTGTGGTCAAAGTATGAGACTACTGCTGTAGAAAAGCAACTAGTGGCCACACGCATAAACCAGAGAATCATTTTCAGAGAGCAAATCAAATAAAAAGAACATTTGCACTTAACCTATACATAATTGTGGATCTATAGTCTCAGGATCCCAAATTCAGATCACTTCTGCTAATGAAAAGTGAATAACATAATCATAACTCAAATCTAGTGACCGTCTGGGCCCCCGGTGACACCTTGAACTGAGGGGAAATTGTAATTTCTAAGGTCTTCAACGATGCAGCAAATAGGCTAATGAAAAATTTCTCACCAAGGCATTATGATGACATAAATTGTTACTGGCAAGTTTACCCAGGCCATCATGTCCTGTGTGATGTGATGTTGGAGTCTGCAGCGGGATATCACTGTTGATCCAAGCTGCTTTGTCGTCCCCCTGCTTGAAATGTTTGCCAGCACTGACAGCAAATCATTTAACATGTGTGATGGAGTTTTAAAATCTAGTTTTATGTAAATGTATTTAACGCAACATACACACACACACACACAGAGAGAGAGAAGAGAGAAAAAAAAGAAAAGACATGGTGCATCTGCTCCCAGGAGTGAACGGATGGGAGAGAGATTTACGGATGTATGACACACCCACTGCTGGTCAATGCGAGAGAGCCTCTCTGTCCCTGGAAAATAGCAGCGTGACCCCTGTTTCAACTCGCAGCCTTTATGCAACTGCCATGGCTGTCGTTTAAACACACTACGCCATAACAATACACCTTTCATCACAAACCAAAGTGGTTGAAGAACACACACCTGAGACGAGTGGGAAAAAAAAACGTTTTGTAGCTATACTTAGACAATAAAAAAAAAAAGGTTTTAAACCACTCCACCAGCACAACAGCTGATCGTTTTGGTTTGGTATTTGCCTCTTGTTAAAACATTTCGATGGCTGTTTGTATAAAGTTTTTATCTTCAGAGAGAGAGAGAGAGAGAGAGAGAGAGAGAGAGAGAGAGAGAGAGAGAGAGAGAGAGAGAGAGAGAGAGAGAGAGTGTCCTCGCTTAAGGTGCTCATAAATCACATGGAGCCTGCAGCGGTGCAATGTGAGCTAAAAATCATGTGTGATTCAACAGTTTCGAGTCAGAAAAGAAACCAGTTAGGGCTGAGTAAGTGTTTGGGAATTTAAACATTGGAAATACCTTTAAAAAATGATATTCCTGCAAGTATAACTAAAGTCTCTTAGTTTTTTTTGTTTTTTTTTACAGATTCAACTGAGAGCAAAGGGCTGCTTAAAACTAAAAAGCTCAAGTTACATTAAAATCATTGAGAGAATATTTGAAACTTTAAGATTGACTCTTATTCATAAAAAGGATAGGTACGGATATTATGTTGTCTTTTATTCATGTTGATCTTTTGACAGCTAAGACTGAAGTTAACAGATGTGAGCAATGATTTGCTTGATTTGATCATGTGTAAAGTATAATTTGTGCGCTTTCTATCCTCAAATATTATGATGACAAATCTCTGTGTACATATTGAAAAAGTAACGTAGATGTTATTGTCCATTAGTCCAAAGTTTAATAACCAAACGCAAGGAAGGACTGATTTATGACTGACAAACGACACGAGCTTTTGTTTAAAGAGTCACTCTAAATATCACATTGTTTGTTCTCATAATAAATCCAGAAATGCCTTATGTGGCTGTGTTAATTAAATCCATGGCACAGATCAGTCAATGAAAAGTAAAGACAGAAAATTTCCGCAAAAGATACCTGATATTCCTACTTTACACAAATCAATTACAAGAGCTCAAACAAAAAGTGACATCCCGTCATAGTTCAGGTTGTGATTTAAACTCCACCTGTAGCCTGGGACACACGAATAGGAGCAGGATGAATTATCACATAGGCTATAAATGAGAGACACTCAGATGTTTTGGTTTCAGTGTCAGCTGTTTATCTTAGAAGGCATGCTGTTGAATGTGTTCCCTTGAGCGCAGAGTATTTGGTCTTGGCCACGGATACCAGACTCTTTGTGGTTCAATGCATCCAAATAAGAAAATTGTGATAAATTCCAGGCTGCTTGCAAAAAACAGTAAGTTTTTCAACAACAAAAAACAGGAAAACGGTTAAAATATCTTATGGCAATAGCTCACATTTTGCGTTTTTGTTACAATTAGAATTGTGGGGCATCCTAGAGCAAAACTTTATTTGTCATCAATAAGCTTTACAAGTTACATTCTGTCTCATTTGCGAAAAATAATTTACATTTGGACATAAACAAAATGAGTGTCAGTGGGAAGTTTGCAAGGTTTTTAACTTGAAGGTCCCTGTCCATAAACTAATCACAATGACCAACTGTCCCAATTCTGTCAGAAACACCTATAATTGGCAGCTTGTTTCTGAGCGGATGTACTGACCTGAGGCCAGTTATTCTCTCAAATCACACTGAAGTCACCTGACCGCACAGACTATTTTTACTGCCTCCTATTTTTTGAGACTTTAGAGAATTTAATTAATCCCTGGACATTGTGACATGTTTAATGCTTGGTGCTAATTTTAATGAAATTGTAATTTGATCATCTTAATAAGGTTGTATAACGGGAAATATGCCTGTGTAATAAATGTTTTTAAAAATACTTTTTTTCAGCATGCAGGCTCGTAAAAGCTTGAAAGACACAGATTTACATTACATTACATTACAGTCATTTAGCAGACGCTTTTATCCAAAGCGACTTACAATAAGATTTAGATTTAAAATAAAGCATTTCTCCTAATATCTCAGAATATTGCATCAGAGTATACTTCGTTATCACAGCATTAACTCCTGTGAAAGTAACGTAAAGTTCGGAGGTCCTACAGATCTGTTGGATGCAGAAAAGAGGACTTGTCCAAGAGTTCAACACTGTTCTGGGTCACCCTGATTAACAAAAGGAGCAACACATTCAGTGATGCCCCACCGCAGGCCTCTCTCTAGGCACAACGCAGAAAAATCCACAAAGAAAGCCGAGGCCAAGGGGGACCAGTGAGGGCGCGCACAGAAGGTACACGTATAGAGAGTGAGTCAGGTCACAGGGTTGGGGAGGTCGGCCATCCAGACTGAAATGAGCCTAATGGGACAGAAAATGTGTCCTCGAGGTGAACTCGGCCTTCTCCCACTTCGCCCCCAAACTTCAATAAAGTACCTTTTCAGCCTCGCTACATGGAGGCGTCAGGGCCTAGAAAGGAATTGGAGGGATGCTGCGACTGTGGCGAGCACATTAATTTCTCTAATCTGTCGAGCAACATAAAGGCTTCTGGATTCATTTTTCAACGCCGTCTCAACACCATTCTAGTGCCTCTCCAAAAGCCACGTCCAAAGAGCAGATGCTAGCCGCTATGGGCCAGTCAGAGCACTTTATTTCAAAGTCGATTCAAACTCTCACGTTTGGGAATAATGGTAGAGGATACGGCCTGGTACATTATATTTTGTAGGATCAAAACTGGCTGTTGCCAGAGCTGTTTTTCCAGAACATAACACAAGGCTCTGCAGTGAAAGATTGATGATGGAGAATACCTCTTCCCTTTGTGCTCCCCTGCCCCCCACTACGCGAGGCATTTTATAAGGCCTATTCATGTCACAATTCAATAATCTATCAAATTCTTGCGCGTCTTTGGGTTTAAGTAATGTCTCAACCGAAATCCTTCTGCACAGATCTGCCCCAGAAAAAAAGAACTACAAAAAAATGAATGCATCTTTGTGGGGAAAAAAGAGATCTCAAGACTGTGGAGAGGTGAAGTTTGAGTGATATTTTGTCAAATACTTGTACGAGTCCAGCAGATCTACACTCGTTAACGGTGTTGTGGTGTGTCGGTCCTCCAGTGTGGACGATGACGTTGCAGTGAGACGCGCCGTTTTTTTGTTTTTTTTTAAATTGTAGTTGTTGGGATTCTTGAATTCTCGCGAGCTGCTACACACTCTGGAGGCAAAGCACCCACTAGGGAAACAGCAGGTAAATAAGGCAAAGTGTTTATACAAGCAGAAAGCCAAGAGTGAACAGACAAGAAAACAACAGCATTGCTTTTTCTTTTAGCCGGGGCACTGCTACAGAGCCCGATAACAAAGGTCAGCTAGTTCACTCCATCACCACATGACGCGTTATACAATCTATCTGCATCTCACCACTTTATTGTATTTTTTTTTTTATTTCTTTACATTTGAAAACTCAGCCGCATGGCGCAGTGGACTGCAGGAAAAAAAAAGCAGGGAAAATACTAGGTTACAAAATGAATATGAATATTTTCACAACAATGGATAATCTAACAAATGTCCCCTTACATTTTAACGCATGCAGCTTTGTGTTGGAACAGAGTGGAGGGCCTCAGAGGCTTCTCTTTAGCGTTAATTGAATGCCCTTCAGACTGATGAGGTTGCACATAATGCACAGTGCAATATATTTCATTTTCAGAATTTAGAAATAACTTCAGTCCATTATAAATGAGGCTCTTTAAAACACATAAACACACACAAATACACACACACACACACACACACACACACACACACACACACACACACACACACACACACACACACTCTCTACACACTCTCTCACACTACACACACACACACACACACACACACACACACACAGTCTGTGCACGTTGCTAAAGACGCAAGAATGAGCTGCAGGATTTATAATCACAATTTTAAAACACAGTGATTCTTGTTACCCTCATGAAATGTTCAAGTATTCACACGTCTGTACACTTTTTAAGGTGATCCCTCAAAAAAAAAGCCATAAAACAATAGCAGACCTCATCTTGCCTAAAATGAAGCTCGACCAAACGTATATAAAACTAGTAGACACTCACTGTTTTATTGACCAATATGATTAGCACAAGTACACTACACTCCGTTTATTGCATTTCACAATAATCTGCTTTGTAACGGTCTAAACACAACATCAACACCACAAAACTAATTTGTAAATCAAAATCCTGTTTCTGAAATACACGAGGTAATTCACACATTATTGTCCAAAACAATACAAGTTCAAGATCAATGGTGTGTTCCAGCTTTTTTTATACCAAAAATAACTATTATTATATTGATTTCCTTCCAGTGTTGTTTGAAATAAATAGATTGTGCATTTCACCTTGGGCACCAGGGCAAAAGAATGGCCCACAATAACATTTTGATAAAATGTATATTTTTTTCTACAATTTTTTTTCCTTCATTCAAAACATTTTTTAATAAAAAACATCATCTTAATTGAGCTTCAAATAAATTAAACCCTGTGTCACGTAAAAATAATTCATCGGTATTCGCAATAATCCATGCTATATAACATGCATTTTATATAACTTTGGACTTAAAGGAAACCGCACAAGATAGCTACGAAAACAAAATATATAATTGTTCTATAAATAACCAGTCCTTTTTCTACCCCTTGGTTCGTGGTTCTATAACCTGGTAATATCCTCTCCATGCTGTGCTCCGGTGAGTTCGTCGGGGGCCCCAGTGTTGGTGGCCGAAGCAGCGGCAACAGCGCCGGCTGCTGAGCTTGTGTTGGACCCGGTGGAGGAAGAGGATCTCACTTTGGTGTTCGGGAGCCTATGATCCTTTTTCCATTTCATTCTGCGGTTTTGAAACCAGATTTTAATCTGTCGCTCGGAGAGAACCAGGGTGTGGGCGATCTCGATGCGCCTCCGCCGAGTTAAATATCGGTTATAGTGGAATTCCTTCTCCAATTCTAAGACCTGCTGCCGCGTGTAGGCTGTCCTAGACCGCTTGGGCTCCGTCCCATTGTAACCCGGGTTCACTGGAAATAGGATAAGGTGGAGAGAAAGGGAGACAGAGAAGGGAGGAAAGGAGGGGTAAACAAGAATGGCCTCTACTGAGATATGGCTAGAAAGATTTATTGGATATGAATGTTTAGCTGTTTGAGAAATTTAAATGGGAAGTTAAGAACTTCTCAGGGTAATGAGAGGACACTCACATCCAACTATGAGCTAAATTATTAATGCAAGATTACAAAGCTCAATTTTTTTTCTTATTCATTTCTCCCCCTCTCACTATCGCGCAATACATAACAGCAGAAGCCACATGGTGATACGGCTGCCCTGAGTATACCTCGGCTATAAAATTTATGGTGGGTGTAATTACCAATGCCGAGTCGTAAATCCGCCTCAATTGTGCCATTTCAAAGGCTTCCCTGCTATCGGAGCAGGGGCTGGCAACGAGATGGGAGTCAGAGGGACTGATAAAGGGAGGGAAAGGGAGAGAGGAGCACGAGGAGTGCAGGGAACATAAACACACAAGTTTCCTACCAGTGCTGACATGAATTTTCTTCATCCACGGGTACACCACAGGCTGCTTGGAGGAGGCTGTGCTGTTTGGATGCTCCGGGGTAGCTTGGTTGCAGGCGGAGGTGGCGGCCGGTGGGGTGGCGGGGGACATGGACAACTGTGGGGTTTCACATGAAGCAGGCTGCCCTTTCCCTGTCAGCAGGTGCGCAGAATGGGGTACTCCATGTCCCCTTGGCGTGTCAGGTTCAGGGATGCTTGCACAGTTAAACTGGCGCTCTTGGTAGCTCGCCCGCGGAGGATATAACTCCTGATGGTGATGCTGGAAGCCAGTCTCTCTTGCGCGGCTGTAATATTCTGGACTATGCTCGGGGATGTAGTTATTTTGCGAATATTCCTCGCATGGAGGAAATTTCGGATCAATGTAGTTAGACTCCATCAAATACGAGCTCATGATCATTAATTTCTGGAGTGGAAAATAATTTTTCTAGCTTTGTCGTTTTTCTGCTCCATAAAGCCCTCCTACTTGCGAGCAGCCCTGTAAAGTTACTTTTACCACGTGACCCAATGGCCCAATAGCAGAGTAAGAGGTAGTTCCCGGATAAGGAACCAGAGGTATTTAGCATACCTACAGTCGCCATTGTGGGCACAAATCTCTCTCCCTTTCTCTCTCTCTCTCTCTCTGTCTGTCTGTCTCTCTCTCTCTCTCCCTCCCCCCCTTTCCCTCTCTGGTTGTGTTACCAAGGCAATTGATCTTGGGGACAAAACTAGTAGCTAGTTGCTGACCAAGGAAAAAATAAAACAGGCAAAATCCTCTGGTCTCAATTATTCAATGGGACAATAGGTGATTCACCAAGGATAAGATAGAACAACTAACCAATCATTTTGTTAGCCTGCACGCCTTATATAAAGGTTATCTGCTAATTAATGAAGGCACAAGTCTTTACTAGCAGCATTCAGCTGTAAAATTGATTACAGTCAATTAATACACTTAAGAATTGGAGCTGCATCAGTTTTGTAAGATGATATTGCCGAAAGCATTTCAGCACAAATATTTAATAGGTTTGTTGTGAATCTAAATGTCAGAGAAGACTGGAGTGGTGAGATGCTCTGGGGGTGTGGGTGGTTTTTGAAAGTAGGCCTGCTAATTTATAATATTGGAGAAAGGTGGACAGGCTGCTTAAACAGAAACCTTCATTCAATGATAAGATATTTGTCTATTTTAAAATTGTATCCCTTTTCTTCCACTGACTCGTCGTTAAAAGGCTAAACCTTCAACATTGAATTGGAAATTGTTGAGGTTTACATCCAAAACTGTCCTGATTGAATCTGTCAGGGAGAAACTGTTTTAGAGAAATCTGCTGGAATTAAGGTGTAGGGTGCTTTACAATGAAGCAAATAAGATGATAAGAATAAAAAAAAGTCATGGTGTTCCTATTGTCCACAGTATAAAAGGGTGAAAGTATGTAAAGTAGAAATGCAACACATTCCTTTAACTTTTGATAATTACCTCTAGTTCTGAGATATAAAACAAGCATTCAACCAAAGCCTTTGATACGTACATAAAAAATAGAGAAGTGGAGAAAAGTCATAATACAAGTAGGGACCAGACAATAGTTGAGAAGCCAACTGCCCAAACTACCTCAATACTGTTAAATCTGTAGAGTCACAGACCAGACACCACTGTGGTGTTACAACCCTGACGACTGCAGCAGAGCAGCATCATCATGTCACAAACACAACAGCATGGGAACACAACCACCATGATGTCACCGAGGACCGACGTCGTCATGTTGTCACAAACCCTCCGAAATGATGGTCTGCTGACTTTACTGCAGAGCAGTCCTATTGTGTCACAGAGTGTTTAATCTGGTCCATGTTGGAGCAGTTGTACATGCAGTGCAGTCCTGCTGAGAGATGAATTCGCAGAATATATGCAGCTGAATTCATCAAATTCTTTCATACTACTAGGGCTTTTCTGACAAAAAATGCTGATCTTGACTGTATATTTCCATCTCCTCATGACTCTCTGTTTTAACATCTTTGAGAAGTCATTATCTTGTACTTGCAAGACACATTGTGACCTCTGTTATGGCCTTAAATAAAACCCTGTGACCCCATCTATAAATCAGCTGAATCTGTGCAACCCATATGTCACGAAAGAAAAAGGCAGAGGAGGATTTTGAATAATGCAGTTTTGCTTTATATGTACAGAAATACATGCAAACGATCTAACATACATGTTTACAATACCATATATGTACATTTATTTCTTTCAAACTATAGTTCAACTCATTGCCAGAACAATAACAACACTACAATACTATGTCAGTCTTGCTGCCTCCAAATGTTACATGCTATTCTTGACTGAAGCCCTGACCATCAGCCACATTACTGGAGGTATGCTGTTATATTGTAAACTGATCCCGCCTGGCTGTGTAAACTTGTCATGTGCTGTATGCTTCCCATTCTTATCTCAGAGTCAGCTGTGGTCAAAGAGAGAGATAGCCTAGTTATGGAGTCATCTACAGCCCAAACTACAAGAAGGAAAAAAACAACAACAATAATAATAATAATAATAATAATAATAATAATAATAATAATAATAATAATAATAATAATAATAATAATAATAATAAATGACAGAGGCTCCCTCTTGAAGAAACATTAAGCTTTAAAAAAAAGTAGCACACAAGTCAATCTATGGGTCCAAAGCAGCAAATTGCAAGGTAACTGATGAATCTATTTTCACAGCAATAATTACATAATATGGTTAAAAACGAGACGTGAAATGGCCTTTCTGGCTGTCCTGTTTGTACAGAATGCGCACGACATTTCTATTACCCCTTGCGAGGATGTTAGAGGCGTTTTATAGAGCAATAAAAGCCGTAAATCAGTCACTTTTAAACGACCCCTGGTTCCTAACGTGTTTTACAGGGTCTGACACAGTAGTAGCCGCAAACTGTCTGCACACATGGGCTTGCTCTCTGTGGCCTACCTACACGATCTACGGCTGTCTGGACTATGAATACACTTTGTGACAATGTTATTGCATTGCTAGTGCCTGGATGTGGGCTGTGATGATTGTATATCCAATAGCATGGAGGGGGAAAAAGGCAGAGAGACGTGAAGAAGAGCAGGAGAGAAGAATCCATTGGCTGGCGTTGTTTTTCAGTTGCCCATGTATTCCTGTAGAGACGTATTTGCGACTGTTTGCATTTCACACAAATTCGGTTCTACAGGGTACATATAGACAACTAATGTGTTTTAGGGTAGACAATGCAGAGGTGATGTCTGAGCCAAACCTCTGTGCAAGCAGGTTATCATGTCTGAAGAAACACAACAAATATTCAGGATGCAATCGAGTAGAAATACTGCACAAAGCGAGACGCTGTTTATCCCGAATACAAATCAATGCTGCCCCACTCCTAAAGAAAAATGTGCATTTAATAATTTTATCCAATAAACTGAAATTCGCTTATACAAGTACGCCTCCGCACACACACCAACGCGTCGTGTGCAAAATACAAGAGGGTGTCTTTTCTTTACATTCAACCTCTGCCTTTGAGGTAGCTCCTATATGAATATTCAGTCACAAACACGGCGGATACAAAGGGACGGCGTGACAGCACAGATGAAAAATAAGTTTCTATTGTTCCCAACCATTTCTTCTGCTTGCTATTACCATACTGACCGCTCGGTAACCTTTCTTCCTGCCACTCTGGAAGCTAATGAGAAAAGCCTCGGATGAAAAATGCAATATCAGACATGTGACCTGTTTCGAGGTTATTAAAAACAGCAAACACGCTCAGGTTGTGAATCGATGGATTTGATTACAGTGGAAATGCTCAAGGGACTTCAAACAATGTCAAAACACATCTCAATCTAAATATTCCACGCGTGTACTATATATCAATTAAAAAAAAATATATATATGTATCATTTTTATTTGGGAACAAAGCATTCTGAGCAGACAAACTAGAACTAGAGAGGAACTAGAGAGGAAATAGTGTCAAAAAAAGAAAAATCTAACTCACGTTCATTTGCCTTTTTCATATGCTCATCTAAATACAAGCAGTTTGTTGTGCGCACAGTGTGAACGAGCTGCACGCACACTGCACACTCCCCTCTCGCCCCATGCGCTCTGGCGGACGCATTTTAATATTAGTTAGACAGCCTGACCCGCGTTTCACCCCTCGCGTTTGACTGGTTCCAATAGTTCACTGCCAAGGATTATTGATGGAGGGACAGCAATGAATTCCTTCTCCCCACAAATGGCTTTCAGATCGTGCACCTAGTTCAATAACTAGTTATAATGTAGAAGTACAAAAAATGAGGCCCTCGGGCGGACTAATTTGATGTTTCATTTGTTCATTTGAGAAATTGTTAAGCGCGCCCCCAACCCCCCCCCCCTCCCCCCTTGCAAAATAACAACCGTACAAGCGTGTTCACACATGTACATATGTAAACAAAATAAATCTTTGCAAAACTATGTGGAGGGTGTGGTTGTGTCCATGCATGGCATGTTTTTAATTTGGTGGCCCAGCAGCACCTGACCTGGATGCAGACAGTGCAGTAATATTCCGCTCCCTGATGAAAATGGTTACGATGCGCTTTTAATCAAACCCTTAACCTAATAGCCTCTACACGTTTACTCTCCCCAGGTGTAATAACGTTAAGCCGGATCGTCCAGTTAAAATAAAAAAAAGTTTTAATGAAGTGCAGACAGACTGGAGACTAGTTGGATATGAATACCCTCTAACAGCAGCAGCCAGGGGAGCAGTGGTGGTTTCGGATACTAGATGCCCCAAAGAAACCATTGGTTGGTTTGCAGATCATTATGTCTGTGTTGTGGTTCATCGGACTCATACTGCAGCGTTAAATCCAGTTCACCTGTGCAACAAGAGAGCAACTTCTCTGGCCAGTAGGTAATGTTTGTAATTGAAAAAATCCAAATGAAAGTAAAAACAGTGTGATTGTTAAACCGCAGAACAGCAGCTCGTTAAGCGTGCAGGCATCAGTACCCGTGATGTCAGTGGAGCCAGCTGTTTGCCTACAGCCAAATAACAAGCTCCACGAAGTGTCACATCTCTTGACTAAAGCCAGGTGGAAAGGCGAAGGGCGATGGATAACACTTACTGATAAATCCACGGTCCCACTCATTTTGACCCGAAGAACTGTCTGGAGAAAAAAAGAGACAACGAAAATTAGTTCAAGGACATTCTATTTTTGAGTTAGGAAAATTACTTTTTGCATCCAAACTGGAAAATTTTAATTCTTGACAAAGTAGTTACAAATTCTACACATATATACGTTATGTTAGATGAATAAATTCACCACTCGCAGAATTAAATAGTATTTCTTAAGTCACGTTATCAGGCATATAGATGTATGGATGCATTCTGTGTAACATATTTCGTTTTTGCTCCATTTAAAATTGCCACAATATCATACAAATAGTCATTTATAAAAATGATTTTAATTCAAATGTGAGCATCAAATTCTATTAAAATAATCGAAAAGCAGCATGTTTTATTTCAGCCCTAACATTTTTCCTACAAGTTTTCTGTATTTAATCTTTGTGTTGAAACAGAAAAAATAAATGTTTGCTATGTTGCGTTCTCATTTCATCTTAGTGATACTTCAGTTTGTGCCTCTGCGTCTGATCTCCTCTGTTATCCAGCCTAATTGAAGGGAGGCTGCCCTAGAAAAGCGTTGACATGTGTGGGCTCCTGCAGAACTGGGGCCGGCGACAGAGAAATTTAGGACGGGTCATTGTCAGACAGTAAAACCAAATTTACAAGCATTATGATATTTCCTTGGGCAAATGTTCTATGAATAGAAATCCCAGGACTTCAGCGCGGCTGAATTATGGCGAACAGTCAGTAAAAGAATCACGACGTTGCCTTCACATTGTAAATACATGCTGGCCGTGCTGGAAAACGATGTAATGGGACTTTATGGTTCTTATTTGGGCTCAGACAAAGGGAAGTCTGTGCTCACCCGGAAATGACCTCGGTGGATTGAATGATGACAGTGTCAGCTCCACAGGTCAAAGAAAGGAATACAACAGCACAGAACATGGCAGTGAAAACGGATGTTTGGACTGCTCCACTTTTACCGAGTGAAATCAGAATGTTTTAAGCTGGAGTGACTTTGATATCAACAACGTACTTGATTTAAACTCCATCTCAAGATGCAATGACTGAAAAGTCATGAGAATAAAATAGTTTTGATTATAACAAGGCCCCTGCATCATCGATAGAGATGCCTTATCACACATCAAATTAGATTTTAATATATTGGAGATGAGAAAATGTATTATTCCGTTTTTATGGGAGAAAAATGTTCTACTTGGGATTTTTTAGTTTTTAATTTAGTTTGAGAGCGTATGTTGATCATTTCTCCCTCTGATAACAGTAAACATGACAATACAGGCACTAAAAACAGCACGCGATACAATAAAAGCATAGTATATAAAGAGCACTAATCCATGCCCTTACGAGGACGCATTGCCCCCACAGCGTCTCACCCACACAGCAGCGTGTTACACAGTGCCCCCTATTGGAAGTGTAGAATTGATCATCCACCTTAAAACAAAAAGACTAGACACAACTGTGTGTTATCAATATGTGAGCGTGCACCTATTCCATGATATCTGAACGTGAGGCCTGAATGCTCCCAATTTTGATTAGAGTAGATCATCCATTTCTATTCTATATAATTCCTATATTAGCCTCTGATGCTGCATCATGCACACCCCTGCTGCACCCTGCTCCGTCAGCTGAGCTGCCCTCACCCTAAAAAAGACCTAATATCAAAATGAGCCATTTGCTATTCCACACATTGATTAGGAAAGACCAGTATTTCTAGAACGGACTGCTTCCTAAGACATATGGGCAATTAAATGATGTGCCCTATAGAGCAACAGAAAATTATCGAGCTAATAAGATCACATCTCCTCATCAGTCTCCAAACTGATCAACTCAGTAAAAATCTGCCCCTGCAGTGAGGACAAGTCTGCAGGGGCACGGGGGAGAAAAACAAGCATTCCTCTACTGTGCAACAAAGGTGCGTTTGTGTAAAACATGCAACACTCCTGTTCGAGCTCACAGCCACGCTGTTTTTTACAGGCTTTGAGTTTGGACACGCCATAATTACACTGCAAAGTGCCTTTGAATCAAACCTGTCTGTTGGCCCAGACGTGACCCTAAAACAACAGGAGCTCACGAGGACAAACACTAACCTCGTGTCAAGGTGACACAGTGAGATGAAGCATTTTAATAAGGAGGTTTTGTATTTTATAGCTTTTATGCAGCAGTATTTCAAACTAAAAGACAACATTTTAGCATCACACAGAACAAAAGTCACATTTTATTTTCAACACATTTTTTTCAGTTACACAATCTGCACCCCGGTATCAAACTGTGAGCTTTTACTAAGAATTAAACAAAACAATTACATACATCTTTAAGAGAAAAGGTGAGAGGGTGGATGGTGAAGCTGAAAGCCTACTGATTTTTAATAGTTATGGCGGACTTTAAAAAAACGTTTTCCATTATTTATTTTTTTAATCTTTTACTGACAGGATTATGCAAAGCAAACTGTTGAATCAGACAGACTGTCACTGTCTCTCAAATATGTTGAGATGCATTAGGATATACATTTTTTTCTTTTGCGTTTATCTCGTAAGATTTAAATCTGCTACAAGCACAAAGATTATTCTGAGAAAAAATAATTATTCCCATGACAAACAAACAACCATGATCGGTATATTCCCGTTTCTGTAAGACTAAATATGCAACAACAAGTCTCCTTTAAACAAATAAAAAGCAACATTTTCCCGGTGACTCTAAAAGCATAATTCTGTCATTATAAAACGCACATTCACCATCAATTAATATCGTTCACTTTAAGGTTCACCAATTAAACATCCACGCATTCAAAGTCACGCTAATATAAAAAAAAAAGAAACAATGTATTGTTTTCACGGTGAAATAACGTTAAAGTCACAGGCCTGTAAAGGCAAAGTTAAAAAGCAACTTACTGCAGCAGCTCTCAGTCCTCCTCACCACCGACTACACAGTCCGGAGAAAGGTACTGCATCCTCACTGCCACAAAGCCCTTTCTTCCTCAGATAAGGGGAAACCAGCAGCTGCGATTCCGGACAGTTAAGATTATATATGATGTGTATATATCGAAGGTTTGTCAGCTCTTCCAGGCCATAAAACCCACTTAAATGACACCACGTGCTCCCTGCGCACCATTCACAGGCCCTGCTTGGGGCAATTGGCATATGTAACCTTGTAAACTTTAAAATAGCCTAAAAGAAAGACATTCAAAAAGGGATTCAATACATTGTCCACGTATATGTTAGGCCTAAGAGAGCGCAGACACAGTGGACGCTGTGCTGACCGGTTCTCAAAACCGTCAAGGAAGTTGAATAGGAAGCTATTAGTTTGAGAGGTGAGTTGATTTTTATTTTCATTAATAGATAAATTAGCTGATAACCTTGAGGCTATGTTGCGTCATACTTCTACTTCTACAAAAGCTGCTGCTGGATACAGACATCCAGCAACTGGCAGGGTTTTATGTCTTCTATACTAGCAGGTCGTGTTGTTTTAACTACGGTGTAATGATGCCAGGACTAAAGAGCAGGGCGATGTCATAAAGTTGCCATATGGCCTCAACAGTGGTGGCGCGTCAGTCTTTGGCCACAGGAGAGCAAGGTTCTGAATCCATGTTGTGTTGTGTGCTGAGGGCGAGTGTTATCACAGGCTAGTGTGTCCCCTTCCTTCAGTCCCTGACAAAACAGGAAACGGGAGTCTGCCTGTGGCGGAGTGGTGGAAAAGGGGCAATAAAGTTTTATGAGGGCCTTAAACTTCAGAGCTTCAGAGTTTGTCAGTCAATGAAATAATGTGGATTCTTACCCATCCCAAAATGCGTGATCAGTAGAATAAAACAAGGAAAATCGGAAAATCTTCTTTTTTTTTTAAAAGTAGGCAACAATGTCTATATTAGTTTAATCAACATAATCCTGATATGAGAAAAACAATAACATAAATGTACATACTGACCAAAGGAAAATTCCTCTCTGTTCATTATGAGACTTTATTGGTTACAATCGACAATTAAGCCAACTATCAGTCATTCTGGGCCTCGCGTGAACCAGGCACCTTAAGTTTACAGAGGGCAGGAGAAATGGCTCCATTGCACATCACATTATTAACACATACAGTCGCTGAATTATACAGAACGATTTAGATTCACAATGATATGACAGACAACAGGGATGATGCCTTGACAGAGACACACTCACGGCGATATTGGCTCACTGGACATATCACACATTCAACCACTGCAACATACCAGAGAGTGGATTTAAAAAGAAAAAGCAAAGAGATGGTAAAGTGTGGTGTGTTTTTTTTTTACTGGTGGGAATCTATCTCAGTGTTGCTTACAGGATAGCTCGTAATCAGACAGAAATATTTTTGCCTTTATTTTGATTTGTTGACGTTGAATTTTGTTTTTTTTAATCACATGATGATGATATATATATAGTTGGAAATGATGCAGGCTACCACCCAGCCTCCACCACTTGTATCCTAATTAAAAACCATAATTGGTAGCATTGTGCAGCCCTTCAGTGCACTGCAGACCTATACATAGCCTCGCAGTTTGAAGGGCCCGGCTCCCCTCAACCTCTTGTCCACTTCGTGCAGCAAAGTGAGGTTATCGTCGCATGGGCAGCAAATTAATTTAAAAATGTAAACCGATTGATCAAAGTGAGTGATATTCAATACATTAGGTCCCAAACTGCAGCAAGTGACACATAATTGGTGATGAAGCACACAGCGCGGTGTCATGATGTCATTGCTCCTAGCAGTTCATCTGGAGGTCAGGCGGCACTCCAGCACTGTGCAGTGTGGGGCTGAAAACGTGCTGCATGCACCCCGCTCTCATGGTGCTCTTTTATTCCTTCACTTTGATCTTTGAGTCCTTCTTCCACTTCATTCGTCTGTTCTGGAACCAGATTTTGATCTGCCTCTCGTTTAGACACAGGGTGTGGGCGATCTCTACGCGCCTGCGGCGGCTCAGGTACCGGTTGAAGTGAAACTCTTTCTCCAGCTCCAGAGTCTGGTAGCGGGTGTAACTGGTCCTGGACCGCTTACCCTCCGATTCTGAAGTGGCATTAAAATCAGTTAGCTTTCAGCAGCATTATAGTGGTGAATAAATATCCTATAATAGTATGGGCTAATAGTATTATAACATTTAAATAAAGATTGCTCATCCATAAAAATAAGAATTACAAGCACACATCTATTAATTTAAATCCCCCTCCACCCTCATTTGAAAGGTCAGATATCTTTATATAACCCAATTTAACCTGATCTTACTTACTGTGGATTTGTGTAATACAAATCATGTCAGGCTGATAAGGATGGTTAACTAGATCGAATAAATAAACTTGGCTTAAAAGAAGGAGGGCCCTCTACATTCTTTCGCATTAAAACATGTAAAATAAACAAGACTATTAGTTAAGACACGCTTGTTATTGTCATATGTTAAACTGGATCACTAATAATGTGTTGGCCTTCTTGTAAACACTGACCTCGGCCTAATACTGCTGCAGTGGAACACCGTGGGAGGAAAAACAGATGTGTAAAATCTAAAGAAGTGGGATTAGAAAATGGAATTTGATGTTTCCCAGATCTGTTTTCCTATTTACAGATTTACACACCTCTCATACGCAGACGTGCCAAGCAACAGGCCTTTGCTGCTATTGGTATTGAATATTTGTTATCATCCCTACAGGATGTTTGCAAATGGAGGAACACAAAACAGAAGTAGCTTCTTCTTTCTTTTTTTTGTTGCCGCAAATGTGCTCATCGTCCATCTGCAGCCTAAATAGTCAACCAGTGGTTTTAGGGCAAGGAGAAGGAGCACGCCTATTCACATCTTTTAGAGGTGAAAAGTTCACGATTGGGTCAGGGCACTGGTGTTTCCCAGAGTTCAATTTAAGGCTAAAGCTTCTCCCACACAGTGAGTCTGACGATGTAAAACATTAACTACGACTATAAAGCAAGCAAGGCAAAAACTAATACTTAGAGCTGAATTTGTGAATATTATTTCATAGTTTTATCACAATTTTGTTCTCTTATCCAATTATACCACCATAAATCACCCCGCAGATCACCTCTTCACCGTAACAGAGCAGGTTTACGAGCAATGGATGCCTTTGTCATAAAATTTATGACCACGAGTTTTTATTATTTCCTGCGTTTGGCCTATAAAACTCAAGAGGGGAAACTGGAACGGCCGAAAAGAAGTGTTGCAGCGTAAAGAGAGAATCAGGAAAAGCATCTTTAGTCGCACTTTAGAAAAACAGGCAAACTTTACCGTGGCTCATGTGCAGTTTTGTCATCCATGGATAAATCTGTGGCCGCGGCTCACTGTCCTGACGCTGGCTCACATTTGTGTGTCGTTTCACCGTTTGCGTGTTCTCCGCGTTTCTCTCGCCCTCTTGGCTCTTGTTGCCGCCGGACTTGGCGCTCCTCTCCGGGTCTCTTTCCGTCCCTCGTCCCAGCAGCGTGCCGGTGCCGTAGCTGAGACCGCTGGCGTTCACAGACGAGCTACTGGAGACCATGGTTATCTGTGGTCCTGACGGGAGAGGAGGATCCGTATTGCCACGCAGGCTAGTTTTCATCTCCTCCCGTTCACCAGAGGTCGTTGGGACGGGACACGTGAATATCCCGTTCACATTAACACCCGCATAGCCGCTGGACGGGCGCCCAGACAGATCGAAACTAAACATAGTGTTAGGAGAAGTTGTCTCGCTTGTTTGCCTGAGATTGCAGCTGTCAACATAAGAGCTCATTTTTTTTATAAACAACCAGCGATACTTTCTTTTTTTTAAACTAGAGAGTGCTGCGGGATGTTTGCTGCGCTTATTTCCTTGTTTTTGTTGATCATTGCTTTTCTTTGTAGCCGCTTTTGGAAAATTCAGAGCTGTCTGCCCTAAAAAAATAATCCAGGATTTATAGGTGGAGTAGGCTTTGGTATCTTTTTTTTTTAATTCTTGATCCGACGTGCGCTGCCCAAATATGGGGTATTTGTATGGGATCACGTGCACATGTTGGCCAGTCATAAATTGGCTTTGATACTCAATGGGGATATTGATGAATAGGAGAAACGTGTCCGGTAAACTTTGAGCTGTTGGTTGTTGAGGACCAGGCAGGGATCTTTAGCGCAAAAAGGGCAGGACAGTAAGACAAGAGCGTCATCTGGTGTCTGCTATGGGGCAGGACGGTCAGGACCGGCCAGAGCTCTCTGCCCCCAACACACCGAGTCCACCAACAGCCCCATATCATAAGATAATAATAATAATAATAATGATAATGATAACAATAAAAATAATAATTATTGCAATTTAAAGTGCTCACTCGGTTTAAATATATTTACTCATATGGACGTGAAACTTGAAGGCGCCGGAAGATGTGTTATAGAAATACAGCTACGGGAATGTTATTGTTTAACCGCATATTGGACAAAAGCTCATTCCCATACTCTTATGGATCATGCAAAGTTGCATATTTCATAATTAAAAGGCCAAAATTGGTTAAAAAAGAGTGAATCCCTTCATTAGTTTTTTTTTTTTTGTAACTTGCATTTACAGCCTTCATTGACCATAAAGGTCATGATAAAAATAAAATGTCAAACAAGTCTCCAGAATCACGCACTGAGTTTGGTGCATATTTCAAGAAATCTTTTTTTATACGATCATCTGACTCAGAAAGTCCGATGCTCCCAAAAACACAGGACGAGTGTGAGACATTTTTGCAAATATTTTATTCCATGATACACAATTATGACAAAACATGAATTCGTACCTCCCGAACAGAAGTGAAGAATTACTAGTGTACAAATCTGTTTCACAATGTAGCCTATTGTGTCAAATGATAAACATAAAAGGGGGCTAAGCGCAATGTTATGTTATGCGGCGTCTATCACAGCGGCTAAATGCACATAGGTCCTGACAGGATTTACATAGTATATCGTTACTTTGATTATATACAGGCATTTTTCAGTTGTTTGTGTGTGGACTGTGGTCTATATCCGTGCAAGTTTCATGTTTATGCAGGACACTTTTCGGCGGATGATTCAAGTAGGCCCACTATAATACTGTGATCAAATGAAGTGTCCGTCTGGTCCTTTCTCTTTCCTTCCGTGGAATGTGCATGTACAACATTGAGATAAATCTGACCAACACTGTATTTTGTGAGGCGATCAAAGAGTTCACAGTGATGGATGGGGTGTTGGGGGATAAATACACTGGTTTTACTGGCATGAGAAATAACGTAGAAATGAACACTTCTTTTTTATTTTCACAATACAAGTGTGACATTGCAATAAAACAGAATCAGCACCCCAAGTGTCACAGGGGGACAAACTGTGGCTGAAATAATCTGGATTTCTAAGGCTCAACACTCCTGTGGTCAACAAGGGATATAAGTGGGAGAGCTGCGGTAGCCATCATGCAGTGAAGTCGCTCTCAAGTCCATATAGATTTTTTTTAGGTAGTTATGTTGGGTTTAAATGGTCATCAGGTGTTTTCCACTCTTGTTTTTTTTTTCCAACTATTCTTTCTTCTTGTCCTCTTCCTTCTGTTCTTCGATTGCGCCACTGCTTTCCTCCTCCGGAGAGGCTCCTGACTGTTCACTTCCAGTCACCGTGGAGGTCAGGTTGCTCTCTTTCTTCCATTTCATACGTCGGTTCTGAAACCAGATTTTGATCTGCCGCTCCGTTAAACAAAGCGCATTCGCGATTTCGATGCGTCTGCGCCTCGTCAGGTAGCGGTTGAAATGAAACTCCTTCTCCAGCTCGAGTGTTTGGTAACGAGAGTATATTTGACGTCCTCTGCGTCTGTCTGTCCCGTAGCCCACTCCTGCTGAAATACAAAGTGAAGTCACTAATTGAATCGCTTATAAGCCGAAGCCACATTTCACATTAAAAAACAAATGCCTGTCTGTCTGTGCCCTAATAATACTTACAAGCAGTTGAGCATAAGTTTTACTTCACTGTTAGAATCATAACTGTGATACAAATCCACGAAGTAAAATAAACTCATTTTAACTGAAAGACAAATCCCTTCTCAAAGGGCATCTTAGCTTTATTATCTGAAATAATGAAAGCATCATAATACATTCTCTGTGTCTCTCGCTGCTGGTTATGGCTACTATATCTTTCTTAATATGAAAGCTGTTTGTTTGCACATGTAAAGGCCCATCTACAAGTCGAGGGGATACAGTAATGTTTTATGGGGCCATAAAAAGTAACTTACTCTCTTGGTAAGACATATCGTAAAACTGGCCCATTTCCTTAATTTATTTGTCGTAGTAAAACTCACCGCTGTGTGAGTTCATTCGCTGCATCCACGGGTAGATCGGGATGTTGGTTTTCTGATCCTGCGCTCCTGCTCTTCCTTGATCCAAACTGTACTCTTGAGCAATGTGGCTTTGTGTGTTCAGTCCCATGTTTGTTTGTCTGCAACTGGGGAGCACGTCCTTGTCTTGAAGAAACACGTTTGATCCATATTCATACTGTGCCCTGCCAGACCCAAAAACGACATTATCTTGAGGAGAGTAGAAAGGTGCATATATCCGATTCTGGGTCACAGCAGCGCCGTACGAAGAAAAATGTCTGACTGTGTCATAGGTGGTGGAGTTTAGGGGTACGTTAGGCAAAACATCTTGACCACCGGATAAATGGCAGGAGAGCGACGGGTTTGCGAAATAAGAATTCATACCTTGCCTGTAACCCTCTCTCCAAACTCTCCCCACTTCTTTATCGGTCTCTCTTCAATCTCCTTCTCAGTAAATCTCCTTCCCGTCTGTGTCAACCAACCACACCTTTCTCCAAGGTCTTCTTTTTTTTCTCTCGACTTTCTGCTTCTCTAACTGGACGTAGGCTACTTTGAGGATTCAATATTATTAATTTCCAATCTCCGGTTAAGACGCACAAACCCGAGTGTTATAGCCGAGGCTTGGCTCGGTGAGAGACAATATGACAACGTCAGCTGACCGTTCTCCACCAATTGAGAGGCAGGAGTTGAGGGGAAACTGTAGCTTTTAGCTCAGCGCTTGAACATTAGTGCTAAATGCCGATAAACACAACGTAGAGTTGGAGTGGCACACTATAAGCCCGGCTGGATGAGACATTTTTGACTTGAAGTTTTACAATATGTGATGTTTGGGAGGAAGAATGATGCGGAATGTGGGCAATGTCATTCAGTACAGTGATCACACTCAAAGCAAGGCGGGACATTTGCATAAAAATACATATGAACACAACTCCAGAGGTGGTAAAGAGTGCACAAAATCAGCTATAATATCAATTTACTGAAACAGAACGCAGAGCCCTTTTCTGTGATTTTGAGTGCTCGTGTTTTGTGTGAGTGTGTGTGTGTGTGTGTGTGTGCTTTTTTCAAAACAGAGTTATTTTCACAACACTTTACTGCAGCGATGGGCAACAATATCTGCATGCTGTCATCCCGCAGGACGCAGCTCCTTTTGTATTAAGACTAAAATGAATATTGGCATTTATTGTTTATCTCAGCCATATCGACGAGTTTCCAGCATAGTCTTAATGTTTCCATTGTGTATGAATTATCTGGCATGTGAGCAATTTCAATGCATTTGCAGTGTACTGGGGGAGGGTGTAGGTGGTAAGAATGCGTTTATGGTCTTCTCTTCTGTGAGGGCAATAAAACAAGTGACGTTCCCCAGCACACCAACAACTATCTCTGCAGCAGAGCCCTGCAACACAGAGCAGCAATCTCCCAGGCTGAGAACTGAAAGCACTGCACAGCACGTGGAGGCATAAAGTGAAGGGAAACAGCGCGTATAGATCCGGCTGGCTAGCACAGACCATGCGTCCAAGAAGACCATTTGTTCCACTCTCTATTAAAATTAAATCAGTTATGCGACTGTCCAGCACACGTCAGACAAAACATCCTCCAGAGGCCAACAGTGCCCGGTGTTCCCTTTGAGCTGACAGCAGGTACAGTCTCTTTTAATAATAGCTATACACAATACGCTTTCAGATTTACGCTCAGAAGTTGGAGTTGAATTAAACTAAAATGTAACGTGTGTAGTGTTAAAATGCTTATGCAGATGTTGCAGTCTCTCCCCCCCTGTTCTGATCATACTTCGACATTCCTCTGGCTCACAGGGGAAAGGGGACCCGATAATTATCTCAGCAGCAAATTATGGGTTTGGAAATTACTTTTGAGGTGTTCTTCGAAAATTTTGCAAATCTTGAGCGCTTGTCAGGTTGAAATGTTCTGAAACTAAATGCGTAAAATTCTACATTTATGATACAAAAGAGACCACTTTCCCGAGCTCTCACTTTTCTGTGATCAATGTTATTTAATTACTTTTCGTGCAGCTGATTAGAGAGTAGTTTTACACCACCAGCATTTTTTTTTCTTTTAAATAGGACGTTTAAAAACGACAAATAATAAAACTTCTCACATCCATTTGAAACAATATAATTCACATTATCTCCGCTGTTCGGAACAGGCCACAATAGATACCAAGAAAATAATCAATATATTTATTGAAAATGTGTGTTCAAACGCAGCAACCTATTGGTCCACTTCATTGATTTCCTCAATAGGGTGAATTCTCGCAGCCTAAACGTGCAACACTGTTTGGTCTGTTGTTTGGGATCCTGAATAGCCCATAAAAGAGACAAGAACAAAGAGAAGGAAGTAGCTGGTGCAATAAAAGTTTCTCTTCACCTTATTCGTGACCATATGTGATATCCGCGTGGCACAAATTTTAGGCAAATAAAGCCCAAAAGTTGGAGGCTGCAATGACCCACTACTGCTTTCCCTGGAATTTTTCCTTTTCACTTTGATATAAAGTAATGAATCGGTTGATGATGAGACAGAACAAACATAAATAGCAGGGTTTAAATACTGGGAGTCCCAATTCATCCCATATACATGTGTTTTTAACCCACAGAGAAGCCATTGTTAAAAAAAACATAAAAAATACAGAAACAAACAAACATCAAGTTTATTCATCTCTTTAACAGCTAAACTAAATTAAGATCTAAAAAAATCGGAAGCCCAAAATGTGAAGAATTTGGTGTTTTGCATTCAACGTTACTTTGTCATGATCACGGTGTCAGAAACGTAGTAGTGGCTTTGTAAAAAGCCTTTGTTTCATTAACAACTTATGTTCCTGTCACCATGTTGTTATCATTTACTCATTATTCAAAAATGAACTTTCTAAATATTTATTTAAACTAAATCTTTTTTTTTTTTCAAATTGTTTGGGGTTTAAAACACAGATTTTCCTTAATTGTTATTCACAGCCACCCGCCAAAAAAAAAAAAAAAGGAAAAAAAGAAACGCTCCATGAAGTTAAGGTTGTAAATAAGAGCTGAACACTAAAGCCAATGTGTGGACTGGAGAGGCAGGAATGCAGCAGAGGTTGTGCCAGTGTGCAGAATTAGAAAGGTCATTCTTTCCCCCGTGTTTTAGTGTTTTATTGCGGCCCGTCAGGCAATTCACTTGCGGCTTTTGATGCAGGAAGGAAAGGAGCCGTTTGGTCCACGTTTCCACGATCTTTGAAAGGAAATTATAACTGGCGTTGAACGAAAAGATCCAAGAAGGTCTTAGCCGAGAAATTAGAAATGATCAGCCTGGTTCTATAGTAGGCTACCAAACATGGATATTAATAATTAGCATTAATTATTTATCAATGAATACTATATGCTCTTGATTTGTAGTTAGTAGTTATCCACGGTGAATGCGCAATGAAGGGTAAGACTTATGGTAAAAGATCATGCGTAACAGGGCTTATTATTATTATTATTATTTATATTATTATTATTATTTTATTTGTCGGGGTTATAGGGTTAGCAGCTGTCATGTTGGATCGTTTTTTAAATGTGCACTATAATTGGCTCTTTTGCTGAAGGCCTAACTTTAACAGCCTGCTCCCCATGCAACACAACAGGGCCCATCCACGTCCATGAACCTATAACTGGTCTGTTGCATTCTTATACATCAATATCCAACGGCACAGCATCACTCAGAATTAGCTATACGGGACCTGTAAAATTTCTGCATTATCAGCCATGATTAAAAACACAGCGAGGGAGGCAAAGTCTGGTCGGCCCCTGATGCTTTTTTACTCTCCCCCGCTTCTAACCTTACTAATAAGGAGTAATTCACATACTAACAATGTAAAGCCCTCTATAAGCACTTTACCATCGCTGGCTAGCCCAATTAATGTCCGGAAGTGTTCGACTTTATGCTCGTTAAGCACTCAGGAAGCTGTTGCCCAATGAGCGCATGTTGATCCACACATCATAAATTATGACCATTAGTAGGCAAAAATTTTGCCCTGTCGGGATTTGTAAGTGAGGTTCTAAATGTGGTGATGCGGACAGATTCATGACTTCATGGAGTTTTATGCGAACCTATCTCTGCTTTTAAAAACACTGCAGAGGGCAAAACAATAGACTGTGGTTTCCCCCTCTTATTTTAAACCAAGATTTACCTAACAACCCCACCGTCATGGATTAAATGGACTCTCTCTCCCTCCCTTTCTTTCTCTCCCTCTCTCTGCAGGCAAAGTCCTGGGCAGCAGCGGACACGAACCATTGCAACAACAATGGTTCATAAGGGAAAACAAACAAACGTGTGTAACAGTAGGTTAAAAGACTGTAAAGGCTTCCAGAGCGAGGCTCTGCCAATGATTGCGTTTGACAAGACTGAAACGCAGAGACCGTTGAGCTCCAGCATTGGACAGAAACACATGAGTTCACTTCACACTGAGCATATTTCGTCTCCGCACAGACTATAATAAAACACAGGGAGCATTGCAGCAAGCTTTGACAAAACATCCGCTTTCAACTTTAAATGCACACAGAAAGAACTGAGGGAGACACAATCACACACACACACACACACACACACACACACACACACACACACACACACACACACACACACACACACACACACACACACTTATGGTATTTGAAGATGTCATTGGATACACCTGGAATTGTTAATATATTTTGTTTTGGCGTGCAGGGCCAATTTAGTATCATTAACCATTTATATATTTTGTACACGTTTTTGTTTTTGTTTTCTCTCTCTCTCTCTCTCTCTCTCTCTCACACACACACACACACACACACACACACACACACACACACACACACACACACACACACACACACACACCTGTATAATGGATAGATGGTTTCAGTCCCATCTGATCCACATATACTGAGAATATTTAGAAATGAATATGGGTTGCTTTTGTTTTTTGGTCAAATTGTTGCAAAGAACTGGAGTGAATTTCATCACAATTCAGCACCATTCATGATTTACTACACACAGTTGAATTATACCTGTAGGCCTGTTCTTTAAGATCACTGTTGTTATTACTGGTGGTTTTGATGATAATGAGGATATCTGTGCTGATGTTTTACTAATGGTGTGAATAAAATCTCGTGCTGCTCATCATAATGTTGTCAGTGATTATGTCACAAGATCTTACAACAAATCACCATCTTATTACACCAGTAGAAAACAATAAAACAGACCAATCTCTCATCCTCAGAGGTGGCAACGACAAATCAGACACCCAGAAACACTCCTCTGTGTCAGCTCGTGCGGTTGCTCGCTTACAGCCGTGTATCAGATGGGTCAGCTGACATCCGCAGTGAACCGCCGCCGAAAACCAGCAGCCATAAACAACAAGCCTCAACACCCGCCCACTTCCATATGAAACGCTTCTGATCGCTAGGGGGCACTGCCGGAATCTACACTGTGTGTCAGTGTGTACATACTGTGGCATGTGTGTGTGTGTGTGTGTGTGTGTGTGTGTGTGTGTGTGTGTGTGTGAGTGTGTGTGTGTGTTTGCATGCGCGTGCGTGAGATTGCACATGATATTCAGGCCCTTGGCAGAGGCTGAATACAACAACTGACAGCAAGTATGGAAACAAGAAATAATTAGCGCACAAGGATGTAATTTGTCACTGCCTGGTCAGTAGGGCCTGTGAGTGATGACAAAGTTTACTATCAGTACACAATTTATTGCAACACATTGGCAGAGCATCTCTAAAATGCTCCGCTAATGTAGGCCAAAGCGGTCAGTGGCAAACACGCAGGTGCTGCTCCACCAACGCAGTGAGGTACAACGCAGCAGCAGCCTCCCGGGCTACAGGTCAGGTCACACGGAATGGACAACACGCGAACGCACTCGCATCATTTCAATCCAGCAACCACGGGCTGACTGTCACAACACCACATGAAAACAAGTAATAAAGAGTGATCGAGACACGCGTAATCTTACCCCATTGAGCTCTCCGTAGTTTGTAGCTTCATTATGGTCCAACATAGCAGCTGAGGGGGTCACGATGGCGGGGTGGGGAATATCAACAGAGCGCACATCTCCCGTGTGCTGTCTTCACATCCCGGCGACAAGGAGCTCGTGGAGGCTGGCTGTCTGTTAGGCGAGAAAAGTCTTTTCTAGCAGGCTGACTGGCTCCTTTTTCTCCTTCCCAGTCGCGGTTTTATTGCCTCCGGGGGGGATAAACGCAGCGGCTGGTGGAGGCGGCGACTGTCCCGAAGATCCCTGTTACAGGGAGTCGGAGATCGGATGAATATCACACGAGGCAGCGACAACATATCTGTGCAGTATTTTTAAATTAGAGTAGAGGGGAAAAAAAGAGGTTTTCTACGCCCAGCTTAGTCTGCTGCTGATACAAGGGAACGACCAGAGAATAGACAACAGCATAAAGTTCATGTTCATAGAGCGTGTGCCACGTGGCTCGCCGCAGCCAATCGCAGAAAGGATTCAGTCGTAAACTTTTATTACTCAGCTGTAAATTTCTCCCTTTAACAACCAGGAATGTTTGCACCCATCTTTTCCCCTTTTCCTTTTTTCGATTGCACACAGCTAAAAAATGACCACCCGACATTGTGCGGGATGCTGAGATTTCCCATTTGTTACAAAATAGACGTGCATCAAAAGAATATGACAGTTCCCCTGGTGGACAAGCTGTATGCCATGATGTACCCAAGCCACGGGAATTAAAAGTGTGAGTGAGAAATAAAGGGAGGGGAGACATAGAGAGGCACAGTGAGACATGGAGAGAGACGTCTAATTAAACTTCAATTAGCTAAACTACACTTCCGTATTAGGGCCTCTTTCTCTCTGACCGATTCTCAGGATGGATTATGTGACAGTAACCAGATATCATGTTCCACTGGGAACATCAAACATCAACTAGATGCTCCAGGTACATGCGTAGTATGGAGACTATTTCAAATTGAACCAAGGAGCGTAACGTCATATTTTAAACTTGAAAAGCAGGAAAGGTAACCTGCAGAGAACACACAAACGCACGCACACAACAGCAGCTATCCAATATCAAGCAAACCATAAACATTGTTAAGATGGTGTAAACTTTCAACAGATTAGATGAGTAACATACGCAGAGAAGGAGAAAAAATACGTATTTGAAAACACGGACATACATTGGTATATCTCAGAAATAAGAAGCACGCGAGGCGGCCACTGGGTTTACAAGAAAATGTCTTCCCTTTCAACAAATATATTGCATAAAAGACAGTAAGATGATTCAAGATTAAGAGAAAAATAGAGAAGAAATAACTTAATTTCAGCCTAACACGCAGGTTTTATCTCATAAATTCCACTTGAGCAATTCCTCTTGATTTTTTTAAATTTAGAGAAATTAATTGCATGTATCTCAGTAACGAATAAAATATATTCCCAACACCAAATGTATCAAAGAAACGTGAGTAACATACTTGGATGAGTGTTGCATCTTGTCCTTGCAGGCCGTGATCTCCAAACTGAGCCTCGGCTCAGACAGACAAAAGATGCAGACCCATCCGAGCCGAGCCTTTACACCGCCAATAAAGTTTACAGCAGGTACACTAAACTTTATTGGTTATGTCAACCCTGTGGTAAAAGTACACACACACAATGGGCCCATCAGTGGGGCAGAATAGCTGTGACTTGGGGACACATCCGGAATTTTCTAAAGACTACACGCACGTAAATAGAAAAATAAACATCCTGGATGAACATTGTTTCATTTAGACACAATTGAGGGGGAAACCCTAAACTGCAGATCTCAAAGACCCTTTTTTCTTTTGTGGTATCAGCTTGGACATGCATTGAGGAAAAGTGCTTAATTTAAAAAGCAGTTTGCAAACAATCTGCTTTTTAACACAGATAAAATGTAATAAAAAGTCCTGTATGCAATTTCGTTTTGACTCCATTCCTTAGCCTATATTAACTTTACCAAGTGTTGTAATAAATATTGCTCCTATATTTTCATCTTTAAGTTGGTTGGGCTAAAAAAAATATACATATATAAAAAGATTTTAAGATACAGCTGCTAATTTCAAAAGAACGTGCAGTTATTGTTTGTTTTGTATATTTCTGTCTAAAAAGGATTCAGTCGAGGCCTTGATTTTCCAAATATAATATCTACCTTCAAGATAAAACATAATTAAACATTTTGAATTCAAATTAAAGACATATTACCTTTACAAGCACTTGCACCTTACAGTCATCTTCACGGTAAACTATTTGCTTCCACAGTGTCTCATATAGACATGGAATGGATAACCTCAGCTTATTGAAAATAGTCTTTAACTGAGCGGATAAAACGCAGACAGGCTATATAGACGAGCCACGAGTTTTGAATAATTTAGCTTCATGACAGTGAAATAACCACACGGAGTGACGGAATTGCTAATTATTCGAGGGATGAAGTCCTAATATAACATTAAAGTTGTAAAAAAAAATATATATATATAAAAAAGTTTTCCCTTTACAATTAAAAACACAGCTCAGTCTTTCAGTGAAATGCGGGACAAATCCTCTTGCAAACAGTAGAGGGAAGAGGAGATCAAATTACATGATTTAAAAGAGAAAAATCTGATTTTTATTAATATAATTGAGCAATTTGGTTATGTTATTTGTTGTAACAACCCTTCAAGTGAGACATACTGAAGTGTCTGTACTATTTCAATAATATTCAGATTTGATGTTGACTGCCCATTACCTTCGTTTATCCTAAGCAGTCGTCATAGAAGCAGCATCAGCAGCTGCACAGGAGAGAAGACACAAGGTGTTACCTGGCCTTGGCCTCTTAATCCGCTCTGATTCCAACGCTCTGCGGCTTTCCGGAGGTTTGTCTGGACACCAAGTGTTACACAAGACCATGCATGGTATAGACAGATAAAGCCTCCCAAATGCTTTAGTCTGATTATTAACATCACGCCAGATGTTTGTTCATATCATCTCAAACAGCCATTATTCATCCCAAGATTCATTAAGGAAAGCTTGGCGTTCTCCCTGAAGAGAGGAAGTTTCTTATTAAGAGGATGAATCAAACACGACTCAGGCTTTAGAGGGAACGCATGCTGTGAGAGGGACTCGCAATATTTTCTTAAAAGGTGGAGGGATCCGTCTGCAAAGGCACTTCTGGTGGGGGTTTTTTTTTTTAATCGAATGAGTTGAAAAGTTTAAATAAGGCAAACTTTAGTCAAGAAGCTATTCAATATGCTCGCGCCTATTCTTCCCTCCTGCCGCCGCCAAGTTAATGTTTTGAGCGCAACATCAAAGCATCAACACTGTTGCACGTTTAGCAATTCCCTCATTGCATAATGTTGATTGTTTGTATCAAATTACCTCTTTGTATGAAAACCGATACTCTACAGCTTCCCGAAGTGTGTAACTCGTTCAAGGGAAAAGCAGAGAAGATGCAAATAGGTAACAGAATATGTACCAGACTGCATGTTAGAGTCACTCTGTCTTCGCTTTTTTTCCCCCATTCACGTGTGTATGCGACTCATTTTTATGTGTTATGGAGGACGGAGGGAGGGAGGAGAGGAAATCATTTTGGTAACCGAGGCTGTAAAATCAATAAAAAACAGAAATGATTGTGAGCCATCTTGTTTATTTGTGATTTTACATCAACAATGGCGGGGACACACAATTCCGTCTTTCACAGGAGAAACACCAGGAAACGAGCATATTGTTAACATCAATATATAACAAGACGTACATAAAGATTATATTCAGTGCAAAACAACTACGCTATGTCACCAGCACATTCAAATAAAAATTCCCTTACTTTAAAATCCTTGTAATTGTAGCAGGTACTATCATACACAGTAAATGTGCGTTATAGGCAGTTTTAGTTGTTGGGGAAATAGCTTGCAATCGAATCAGAGCGATGCCACAAGTGAGGAATATAAATTCAGCGAAGGCAAAGCTCTGAGTTTAGGTAGTGCCGTGGTACAATCTCAAAATTGTTTGCTTGGCTTTGAGCTAATTGTCTTCCCAAGACTCACAAATTGTCTCCAACAAGTGTATAGTGTATATTGGGTAAATGCTACATACATAACTTAATAATATAAGGTTGATATAGAACACTTTTAAAATTAAAACCATATGAAATCTCTATATTCAGAAATCTCTATTGCAATTCCCCCAGGTTTAGGTAGCATCAAAGGATTTCAAACGATTGCATTTCCCTGGTAATCCTAGAAAAAAGATGTCTGAGGAGCTAATGGCTATCTTTGTCTAGGCCATTCACATGAAAACGAGTAAAACAGTAACAGTAACAATTAGAATAATAAAACTTGTGGTTTATACAAAGGCTGTTAGCCAATGTAACTGCTGCGATGATGTTTGAACACTTACTACTAAGTTATAGGCCTACATTTCGTTTACAATTTCGGAAAGGCTACTCTGAAATGACGTCCACGTTCTTTTAAATGTAGGCTATAATCTATTTACAACACAGGTCGGCGTTGGTCATGTTTTGATCCTATTTGGCTATGCTTTTGATACAGTTATTATTAAAAGCAAATTTGTTAAAAAATAGCTATGCCATTTTCCATCTAACATGCGTTTAGTTGACCCTTTTTTTTTTTTGCAAGGGCGACTGTTCTATCAAAGAAAATGTGCTACAAGCATGTGTAGCTTCTACAGAAAAAATCCAAAAGCAGATCATGATAGGATAATGGTGAGGAGGGAGAATTTTGTCTATTTGTGATATGAGAGGGATTCCTGTTCCCTCTTGACAAAATGAAAGGATGGTCATAAAGTTGACGCTCTCTGCCTCCGTGTGACTCTTCCTCTGTTTATGGGACCTCTCTTTTTTTTCTCTCTTTTTCAGCCATATAACCATAAAAAGGACCATAAAATCACTCCTTGGTCTCTTCTTTCTCTTCCGCTTCTTTCTCTTCTGCTTCTTCCACTTCACCGTCCTCGTTGCCTTCCTCCTCGGCCTCGGCTTCGGCTTCAGCTTCAGCTTCAGCTTCTCCTCTCTGACCCGGAAACTTGTCTTTGTTGTTCTCTTTTTTCCACTTCATCCTCCTGTTCTGAAACCAAATCTTCACCTGCCGCTCGGTGAGGCTCAGGGCGTGGGACACCTCGATCCTTCTCTTGCGGGTGAGGTAAGGGTTGAAGAGAAACTCCTTCTCCAGTTCGAGAGTTTGGTAACGACTGTAGGTTTGCCTCCCATTCCGTCTTCCTGGGGCTTGAATGAAATAAAGCCAGAGGTTAGCTGGACTGACCACGGTCCCCCCATAAAAAAAAAATCATTGCGATGACTTATAATTAATTCAGCATTTGCTTCTTTCCCCCTCAGCATGAATACTAATCGTCCAGCTCCTTCATTTCACTTCCATCCTATTTCACATTTACTCATAATGAGCGGGGGAAGTCTAAATCTGAAGTTGGAGGTGTGTAAATCTATTAGTCTAAACATATATGTGATAGAGTTCATATAATGTGGAATTTCTAAAAGTCATTATATTTTTTCACGTATGTTTGTACTATTTACAGATATGGAGCTGGGACTTTTACACCCACTACACCAAAGAGTTACTGGGTGAGTGTGAAAAGAAACTATCTTTATATATTTACATAGCAAAATCAATTATTTATTCATATGCATGTGCATTTAGGCAAAAGTGTCATAAATTGCCATCAGTTTATTGATGCAGAATCCTTACAAACTAATATCAATATTGTATTTAAGATTAGTATTCAAACTACATGTAGAAGCAGAGAAAAAAAGTATGGTTTTCCTCACTAGCAACAGGGCCTATACAAGCCTGGTTCCGATTTTCAGTCACACACACTCACACACACAAACACACACACACACACACACACACACACACACACACACACACACACACACACACACACACACACACACACACACACACACACACACACACACACACACTTCAGGCAAATCAGAAGAAGGGGAAAGTATGCGAAAATAGAGGTGAGATTAAAGTGCGCTGTAACAACAGAAGGGGGACAGACTTGATAAATCTCTCTCTGGGCAGATACAAATGAAGCTTACACCTGTGTGGAGTTAATGTAGCCTGATATCCTGAACAGAACGATCCATGAATGGAGGAGGTCATATCTGCAAAGCCCTTATGGTTATGGCTGTATGAGTCTGAGCCACATTTGGGCCTGGGGTTCAAATTACCCCCAAACCCTTAAAACCCTGATTCTGGATAAGCGGGGCATGTTGTGTGTTTCAGCTAACCCTCCTGTCACTCTGCACGCTGCTGGTGTGTGGCACCGTCATATTTTAAACTATGACATATTCCCTCCTTCTGCCTAGTGCGTTCAGAGTTTGTGAAATATCTTATGGCAACGATAATTGACTTCAAAGAGCTGGTGTCATGAGCTGTGATCAGCAATTCGGTGTTTAAAGGCACTTTTCAAAGCAAAACAATTCAGCCCTGTATGGACATGTGTGCTGCAGAGTATAGCAGCTGCCTGCAGTACAGGTTGTATCTGCCCCATCATGTTCCCTGACTTCATTCGTTTTATAGTTAAGAGACACACTCGTGTATACTCGGGCATATTTAGTACACGTGCACACAAACACATACACACAGGCAGACAAAAATCACACACAGATAGACTCTCTCTCTCTCTCACACGCGCGCGCGCGCACAGGGTAACATAGAAAGAAATAGGAAATAATTGTATGATTCTGACCGTGGGGTCTCATCCAAGGAAACATAAGACTGGGAGAGGTGTTTTGATTTAAGTGGCCTTGTCCGTCTCCGGGGTTAGAGCTGCTCGACGATTTACAGTCTGGGTATTGCGCTAGGCTTGCGTCTTGCTGGGTACCATAAAGCGTTTGCCTCGGAAGGGCTTCATATCCATAAAATTTCGTAGCGTCTCCGTGGCACGCCAAAGCGCAGGGGTTTTGCTGGTATCCTGGGTTGGAGATCCCCGTGGTCCCGTGGTGGAAAAAGTCCTGCACATGATGGGACGGGTGCTGAAAGCCCGGTGCGGCTGCTCCGGGTCCGTAAACCAGCGTGTGGCTGCGGGCAACGCTTTGTGGAAACCTGCAGTCGTAGTAAGTTGGCTCCAGTGACTCGCTGCCTTTGTACTTAGAAAAAAGAGGGTTAACAAAATAGGAGCTCATGTTTAGTTAGCATCAAGCAGACGGGCTCTCTCGCTGTAGAATATCTCCTTTAGGATGATGGCAGCCTTTTGTTTAGGGTCCCAACTCGCACAGCGCGCACAGGCAGACAAACCGGAACTAGAGAAACGCTGCCCCTTTGGACAATCTACGCCAGCTCACTCTCTCCGAGCCGTTCCTCTCATCGGATTTCTCTTTGCAGTCGTGAGTGGGGTTTTTTTTTTTTTTTCTTCCAGGATTCGCAGGCTCAAACCCGGCTCATGGCATGCGCTTTGGATGTGCGTTAGCTCAGGTTAAAGCTGGCTTGCTCCACCGGCACAGGCACAGACGCTGCTCTTTTCTTTCTCCTTTTTTTTTTTTTTTTTTTTTTTTTTTTTAGCTTCCCACCGAACCACCCCCTCCACAGGCGCCCCCACCCTCCTCCACCCCCCACCCCTTCATCTTCCTACGACCGGTCAGACGTGGGCCCTACGTATATCCACCTTGAGAGGATCTGCACTAATCATAACCAACAACCCAAGAGGCTTTAAATATGATCAATGTTATGTTTATTGCAAAAACAAACCAAAAAAAAAGCTTTGTTACAAGCTGATCAATGGAGTCTTGGACTTGTTAAAATATAAAGAGTATGACACATGGTACATTTCGACTATATTGTCTGACATTACAGTTCAGCTTGGTGTTTTTGCATGGGGGTTATGAGGTATATTAAGCAGGGAAAGCTCCCTCTTTAAACACGGATAAAGCTGTTATGAGTTGCCGTTTGCCCTGTCAGGCTCTACTGAAGCTTAAACACTCATTTCTAGAAAATAGTTGAGCTTTTATGGGCTCCATGAGGTCAACGTTTACCATTTGTGAAGTACATGAAACCCGAAATGCTACATAAAACAACACAGCAAGAACACATTAAAGTTATATCATAGAATTAAAAAGAATGCATGTGAATAAGACTGAACATCTTCCTCCTGTAATCGAGTAAAGGCCAGCGAGACACACTTGCACCATGCGCAGTAAAATACCGACACACGCAAATATAAACACGACCTGTGAATACTGGGTGCCACTTACTGACCCTGTAAAACCGACGAGGATAAGCAGTAAATCTCCCACGTGGAGGAGTTCATAAAATTTTACATCGGATGTTTAGCTACAATGAGCGCGAGCACAATTCCCTGCTCAATAGTTGCATGGTCTCCCTCTCTCCAAATATACCAGTGTGGTTTTTGTGGAGTTACTGACGTTTTATACACATCATCGTAAAATATGAAAGGCGCACTGGGCGAATTTATAGACCTTTCACACTCTATAAATATGCAGATTGCCAATCATTGTTACACACTTCTTTGGGACTTTGAGCGGATGATACAGACGTCACAACCGACGTATATTAAGGACATGAATGATCAGGTAGCTGTTTTTTAACACATTGTGCCAACACCTTCTGGCAATGGATGTGTGTTATTATATTTTATTATCATCATTTTATTACTATTATTATTATTGTTGTTTTTGTTGTTATCATTATTATAATTGAATTGTGCGATGTCAGTATTATACATAATGTTGTTGTTGTTGTTGTTGTTTCTGCTGTCAGTGTTGCTATTTTTGGTATTGATGTTACTGATGCATTTGTTATTAAAGTCTTCATATATTTAATTATTGCTTCTGGTTGTTCATCAATTATGTTATTGATAGTAAGTTAATTATGTATTTATTTGTCTTTGCACTTAGGTAGTCAATTTTAATTGACTTACTCTTTTTAAATAACACCACAAAAAATTAAACGAACAAATATATAAAATTTTAAATCCAGACACAGAATCCAACACATTATGCCGTATTATCCTATGTAAATGCGAATATTTGTGCCCTTTGTCAGACTGTTGTTTTTTTGTTTTTTTATTGGAACTCAATAGGTAGAGCAAAAATAAATTTAAAAAATACCAAAACGTCTTAATTAACTCCTATATTTTAAGGATATTGGATACGTTGCTTTAATCAAAATAGTTACAAAAACTAAATAAGAAAATGTACACTTACAAGACAGAAGAAAATTTCAAATAAAACAATTAAATACAAATAGAAGAAAACAACGTTTATGCACACACTCTATTCAACCAGCTCGCTGCATTCCGGAGTGCTGCTCTGCGGCCTCTTACACAAAATGCGGTGGATGACCATATCTGTCATTTTGTCATCGATAGGTTTACTCTTCATTTTCAGCCAAGCCACAGAGCTGTTAAGAAGCCCTTCAACACACAGACTGTGCTCTAAACATGGACCAACAGCGTCATCTAGTGTTCACATGTGTCCCTAAACCCAAACCAATCCACCAATCAGAGACAACTGGGATGTGGACAGAAAGGGTCTCCCCATTTGTCCAAACCTTGTATGTGTCACGTCTTTTTCTTTAAATAAAGCGGAGTGAAATAAGCCGTTGACCACCACATCTGTAACTACAGGCCTCCAGTCTCCTCTGGTTTCTCAGCAGGCTTGGCTTTGTTGTGGTACTGTATCTTCTTCCGGTCATGGCCGCTATACCTGCTCTCTAAGAGAGATAACAGTGCTCCGCAGCGCTCATATTTATGCACAATAACTATTGACGTTTTCCCATCTAAATGTAGGCTAATAGACCACTCATATGATGAAGAGCGGGGGTGGGGGGTTGAGGCTGGCCCATCAGGCAAAAGTCCCATGAACGGTGCGCATGATTCTCCTTTGAAGGAGTCCACCACCACCGTCCATTAAAACCATAAAGTAATTTAGCCCAGACGTCTAGCCAGTTAGTCGAGTTTGCTTTGTTCGTCTGCATTTGAGACAAACAGCCGAGCTCCAACAGGGGCTGTAAAACTGGCATTTTTGTCCGAGCAGAGCGGAAATGCACTGGATTAGGCTTTGAAATTACAGCATCCTGTCCGTATTGTTTGCGACCACAAAAAGGCAATTTAGGCCTCTCCAAGGAAACAAATGCGAGACTTGGGAACTTGTTTTTTCACCTTTACACTCAAATGTTTAAATTTAGTCTCAGTGTATCTGATCGCCTATTGGGTTTAGGAAAGTAAAACTACCAATCTAGAAAATTATTTAGAAGTTAAATCATTTAGAAAAATACCTCATAGCAGTTAATATTTAGAAAACGAATACGTTCTCGGAAATGGGACAACTGCACAAATCTTGGGTACTTTCAACCCACAGAGGCCATGGAGCACTACACAAAATACCACACACGCCTCATGCATTTCTTTTCTGCTGTTATAAGGTTTTGTGTACAATATAAGCAAACTATATTGCTGCAAACCAGACATATTCGTAAAACCGTAAACAACAGAGCAGATCTTTTTTTCATTTTTTTTTTCCAAATATTTGCAAAATAAACGGTGCACATTGTTCTTGAAGAAAAGTACTTTGTCCGCTTTAAAATACGGGCTTTTGGGTTTATTTAGGTGAGCGTGCACATTATATGCACACTTGTAAATGTACGTGTCTGAGGCTTGAAGAAGGCTAATCAAGACACCGATTGAAGGCAATGCAGAGCTCAATTAAAACAATGCCGTCTTGTTAGCTGTGCTACCAATGCCATTATGTGCGGTGGAAAAGCTCATTTAGGGATTAGCTGTATTGGAGGAATGCTCGTCGGGCAAAACATGTTAGTTAATTGATATTACTAAATACGTTGCATAATAATAATAATTATAATAATAATTAATGAACATAATTAAGTAGCAGACATCCACCTGTGTGCAACATGTAATCAATTACGATTAGGCAACTCCACTTTTCTGCAGTTTTTAAATCAGTTAAATTCAAGCTGTTATTAAATGAGATCCAGTGTATTAGGCCCTCTCTGCAGCCACGTGCCCATAAGCGTTTGGACGCAAACGTGAGATCCACGTAGAGTCACAATGAATACAGCATACAAGCACTTAGTTGTTATGTTTATATTTGCAGAGGTCTATATCTACAGTCTATAGTTAAACTCGTAGGTTACAATCGAAAAAAGAGATGCACAAATACAGCAACAACTATCACAAAAATACAAGACAGACGCTCCGATAGCAGATGTTCTGTTTCTGTACAAAATACTACACCTGCACAACGACGTATACAAAAGAAATAAACATGAAAGAAAAAATTCACATCATAAATTATGGGTTTGTGAAATTCAAAGAATTCAAGTATTCTCTTTCTTCAGACAGTTTTAACGTGTCCAAACTGCACTTGTATAATTTGTCTTACAAAAACATGAGGGTATTTCGAAGTGAAAGCAGTATGTAATTATCTCCCTTTTTCTCATGTGGTGGACACCTAAATGTGCACTGGAAAATAACCTATTCAGCATCAAACAGTCTCGAAGTTAAGGTTAATACAAAAGTCCAACAAAGTGATAAATATGAAGAGGATGAGAGGGGGGTCATCGTGTGTATTGGTACATCTGTGCTGTCCATTTAACGAGTGGTTATTATGGTTGTTGTGTCACTGCAGTCCACATTATTGTTCTTTGCTGTCGGTCTTTTCTTTGTTCATTTTCTTCATCTTCATTCGCCGGTTCTGAAACCAGATTTTGACCTGCCTCTCGGTCAGATTCAGGACCCTCGCGACCTCGAATCGGCGGTCTCTAGTAAGGTACATATTGAACAAAAACTCCTTTTCCAATTCGAGAGTCTGGTACTTTGTGTACGGGCATCGCTTCTTCCTCGTGGAGCGAGCGTGTATCCAATTTGCCACAGGGTTATCTGCAATGTAAAAACCATAATTAATAACAACAATACAGACAGAATATATAGGGACAACACATTTTTTCAAAATTGAAATAATAATGGCCAAAGACTACAACATTAGTGTTAAGCATTTAGAAATGTAAATGGCTTTACAGCTATTCTATGGGCTCATCACAAGGTGCTACAATTTAAAAACGAGGGCAAAGCATAAACATGTTTGGTAGTCAAGCTTAGCTGAATGTAAACATTTTTAGGAAAGATCCTCAGCCTCAGACTATCCAACCTTACACTGATTTGCTTCCTTGTCCCCTTGACTTGTGAGTAACACCGTCGTAAAATTCTCAATGCTCTTATTCACTTTATTGGCCCATAAAATGGCCCGTGGTTCAAGCCTTTACAGGTCCGTGGTGAAAGTCCTCCAGTTTGTCCCTACATTCCTCAAGTTGGCTGGAAGAGTCATGTTAATTTGTTTTGGACCCAGAGTGGGGAGCAACTTTTCATATGTAACTACATGCATATCATCATCTCATTATTATGTGTGTGAATAATTTAAAATGACCATTTAGGGATCTAATAGGTCCTGAATGTGTCTTTTACTCATAAGAGGAGCCTGCATAATAAAAAAAAAAACAGGACTGAAAGTCGGCTTATAGGGCTGCATGTGCCGTGTAATGGCACGGGGTCAAAATATGGTCGTAAAAATGCACCATAAAGCATTTACTGATGAATAGGATTATTTCATATGTCGGTTAAATATTGCCGCTTTAAAAACGCTCATTGCATGTTTTAACGTGATGCAACAGTCTTCAAAATCCAACGTCTTCCTGTAGTTTCCAGTCCTTGTTTACAACCCCGTCTGGTTTTATAGCCCCAATATTAGCCTAGTAGCGTTTGTCTTTTATAGTTCCTAAAGCTTTCCCCTTAGCAGAGGCGATTCTGGGCTGAGCAGGACTGGGAGGATGAAACGGCTTATAATCTCACTTCATACAGGACGTTAAAATGGCTCGAAACAAAAGTAGTTTTACACAATTCCAAAAGAAAACCCCCCCCACCCGGCTGTGAAGGACTGTAGGAGCTTGAACTTACTTGGATCGAGCTCCGGCTTCTCGTCTTTATGTTTCCCTGTAACCAGGACTTCCGACTCGGGAGAGGGGACACTCTGCTGCGTCTTGTCTCGCATGTCAGTGGATGAGCAGTACAGATAGTCCGTGTAGGTCCGGCCGCTGGAGCCGAGGCACTCTGCGGCTCTGTGCTCCTGAAAGGCGTCGGGCTTCAGCCCGTAGTGCCTGCTGCTCCCCGGGTAGCCATGGAAAGGCACGGCGCCTGATATCGGCTCCAGCCATGACCGCATATACCTCGAGTCTGTGCCTAAGTGAGGTTGGTGACTGTATGGATGGTAAACCACTGATGACTGGGAGTGTACAGGGGTCCAGGAGGTGGAGAAGACGGGTGGCTTGGGTGCGAAGCTGCAGGAAGGATAGTCAGCGCACTCCGGTACTAGGGACGTCGGACGAGGGCCGACTGGGTGCGAACCGGGAGCCGAAAACCGAGCTGCAGCAAGGACATCCTCGTTTTCATGGTTGATCAAGGAGTCCACATAATAATTACTTATGGGACCCGTGGTCGACATGTCGAAGCCTCCCTGACTCTTTTACATGCATCCGATTATTATATGGAGTGTATGTGTACTTTTTTATCTAGCCATAGAACAATCAAGGCAGGTAATTATTTCTCAACGCTTCCCTGCCTGCTATTGGCTGCCTCACGGACACGTGATTATATTTACCCCCACAAAAATTGTACAGTGGATCAATGCGCCACTTATCCTTGGATCTCAATGCACATAAATCGGATTAAAGAATGTGCTCTTTTGATCTTTCTCTGGGACGTATTAGAGGTAACTTCCGCATATATGTTTCTTCATGAAGAAAACGTGTCTTTGTAATAGTGAATCTTTCTCTAGTCGCAGTACAGACCTGCGCACATTACGTCTAAAACCGAGCAGGGCACTATTTGATGGTGCAATCAATCTCTGTCTTGCGAAATCCGTAGCCCCATGTTATTGCAATGGGTAGTATTGCAGCATTAAAGTGTTTATTGAATCGTTGACGTCTTTAATCGTTATCAAAGCAGCAGCAGCACGTTTGATGAAGTGAAGGGTTTATAACTTCCTGAAGATTTCTGTTTGTATTTGTTGATAGAAAGAGAAACCATCACAGTAGCTACATAGAGGCTAGACTACACAGACTGGAGAGGGGACTTAAAATACGGGATGCAGGATACACCAACAATTACATTTGCACAGTTTTAACGAGGGCGCAACAGACCAGCCATATCCTTCAGCATTTACGGAGATAAGAGAGGAGGGGATTCAAATTCTTGACAAGCAGCCCACTACAGCGGGTTATATTCGGCTAGTGACCGTCCATGTTTTTATGCCCATCAATAAATTTTAACGAGGACCATTTGATTGTTCATAAACGTGTCGTTAATAAGACTGCATCCGAGTTCCTCGCTCGACATAAAAACAACCACCACTTTATGCACGTGCAACAATTCATTTTAAACAGAAAGGCTGAAGACAAGAAGAGAAGAGTGGAGAGGGCAGAAAAGGTTCGTTAACGGGCTAATAACTAAATGAGAGATTTCATTACAGGGATAATGTTACTGTTGCATCTCATGGCAGAAGATCACCGTTTGCATTGCGATATTTGTGAGGTAGCAGGCTGTGAAACAAGTCTGAACACAGCAAATAATACAATACACTAATGTAAGGAGAAGCGTGTAACTGAAGAAGTCACCGGGGAACACAAATTAAACTTACTGTGACATGAATACTAAAAGTTGAATGCACATGTGCAGACTGGATATAGCCGATAACAACATGGCTGGTGCATTAGTAAATCGTTAAAGCTGCACCATTTGTGACGTGATGACTTTGGTGCAGGAGTGTATTGGTACTTTTGAGGAAAGGTGACGCGTGTAATTGTTATCACTTTTAATGATATGTGAAAGCATGCATGTTATTGGTGTGTTGTGGGCTAATTATTTTGTGTGACTTATATATGATGATGTGCGTATTTGCTGGTTTGATTTTTTTAAATGTATTATTTTTTTTTCTTTTACTGGTTGGACCTGTGCGTTGAAGAAAAAAGTTAATTGATTGCAAACTTTAATATGAGGGAGCTACATTTGAGAATGTTTAGTCCTGCAAAAGTGAAAGTATAGTAGTACAGCCGGACACACCGCGCACGTTACTCTGCTGGAATTAACTCAACTTTATACTGTGATCCATAAATACGAGTTTAACCATAGGCCACATTTTAAATGAAATCATAATTTACGAGTGATAACTTTACGTGCAGTGCATCTGTAGGGAAATATAAATGAAACTGTCAAGTGTTGGGATTTTTAAACAAGTCTCGTCTTTGTCATCGCCAAGCTACAAGGATCAAATGACGTCACTTACTAGTCTAGACTAAACTCACATTTTGTAAAAAAATAAATAAATGATTACGCTTGGAAATGTACTGATATAATACTCAATAGTTGGACTCCATTGCGTACAACTAACTCTAATCAGTAGGCGTTAGGAAGGGCGATGTTTGTCATGGCTGCTGAGTTCAGATTCAACCATGACATTTAAAAGGCCAGACGCCAGACCTTAACCCGGATTACGCCAAACGGCGTCCTGGTGAGCGCTGATGAATGCGCAAGTCTGCGGAGACTCAAACATTTTCACACATGTTTACAGAAATACAGCCGTTTTTTAAATCAACCGTATATTAATTGAAATTATCTTAAAAGTTTTCTTCGAGTTAAAGGTCTTCGAGATATTCTACTGCTGCCATTAAAGTAGAATGAAAAGTGCTTAGTTGCCATTTATTGCCATAACATATGGTCATATAAATACATTACAGCTCGTATGACTGTCCAGAGTAATCCAATGAATAATCCCTTGTATTGTATTGGGTGTGCGCTCGTTTGTGTGTACGTGTATCTGCGTCTGTGCTGTGTGTGCTAGTGAGTGTTGGTCCATTAATGACAAGTGAAGATTTTTTTAAACAATGTATCTAATACATGTTTGTTGTGCTTTAATAAAAAGGATTGCATCATTAAATATTCCTTCTGTTGTTGTTTCTTATTTCAGGCATTTCTGTCTTTACCGTTGTTCTTCCCGAACACAAGTGGATTTGCAGCTAGATCATTTAGGATTATACCGCCTAACAAAAGCATCTGTGTTGCGTCGCCAAACCTTTTCGTATTTTAAACCTTCTCACTTCTTCCTTAACATTTTGAAAACATAACCTATGGTTTTGACGATCCAATATTCAAATTAATGAAAATAACGATGATACATTGATAAGCAAAGCAACAATACACGATTGGATGGAGACAAATGATGGTTTCTATTAAATTGGCTCTATGTTCGTCTACAGTCAATTCCATTGTATTCGTATAGGCTGGTCCTTAATCACAAATGTGCCTCTGAAGGCTTCACAGTCTGCACAACACACGACACCCTCTATCCTCAGCCGTTATAAGATGATATGGAGCATACTTTGTGTTTTTTTTCTTCATTTTAAGGGATGTACTGAACTTGTCCTAAATCTCTTGCAAAGTAATTCATACGTTTATAACAACTTAATGATGCTTACGATGCCTGAAACTACATTGCTCGGTTACACAATTCAGTTTTCTATTAATTAAATTTAAATTACGCATCAGAAAACTCTTCCTGCCCGATATGACGAAGAAGATAGGCCTATAGGATTAATGTTCGCATGGTCAAAAGCCTTACGGAAGTGGACAATGTTGCTGTTTTAGATATAAGCTATATTTATAAAGCTTTGAGCCGCACTAGTGGACGCTAACAGACAATAACATCACAGTGACACACAGTCTGAGTGCATCACGCCGCCGCAGTGCAGTGAGGCTTCATATTCATTTGAAATTGTCGAAAAGCAAGTGTTTAAAGACTTACGCCTTTAATCCAATACCTACAGATCATTTTATTTAAGGGTTTACTTTGCCTGAATGTAGTAAAATAAAAAATAAGAAAGCAGAGAGAGATAAGTAGCCCATCAAACAAGACCGCATCTTCCTGAATCTTCAGACTGACACAGTATAAATGTGACTGGTAGATCATGACAGACTGCAGATGACCCTTTGTTGGTATTATTAAAACCATCACACAGATAGAACCACAGAGCTCGGATGACTATCAAAACCAAATAACTTGCTGTTCGTGTTAATTAAAGATGATCCATCTTCATTGTCAATGTTTTCACTTCCATCACCGCAACCAGTTTGTGTCATCTCCGGGTGGAGGAATAAACAATGCGTGCAACACTGCTTTCTTTTATCAGACACTTACGGTCACATGGGCGGGCGGGCGACTGTGACATGACAGGATGAAAGTATATTATGTTTATATCAATAATTAGAATATATTCAATTTTGATTTTCTTCAGGAAAAAGTCACAGCACACGAGAAGAGTACTTTTGCCCATGAACCCCCCAGATCAAAAATCCATGTCTTGCATAAACACACGCACAGTGAAGTTTTACCAAATAAGTCATTGATCTAGGCAACATTTGGACCATATTAACTCTGCATGTTATACTTTATTCATAACGACCCATGTGCTGAACAGACCGCACAGACAAAAGTTACAGTGTGATCAGAAAGGCCACACAAATATCCGCATTACCTAAACTGTGCAATGGACGGTCTATCAATAATAGATAACCGCTGCATATAGTTTCAGTCCAACACGCCTCTTCATTATACAATCTTCTTTAAGACTGTACCAAAGCATTGTTAAATCAAAGTCCGTGATTAAATCTCTTCTTTTTCAACAGACCATATAGTCTTCGACATATAACAGATCAATATATATTGACTAGGCCTGACGCATTGATATCAACACAGTTTTTGTATTCTCGTCCTATAACAGATATTCTTGGTTAAAAATGGGAATTAATTCATTTGTGATAATGATCACGATCCTTTGATTTCAAAGAAAGAAAAGAAAAACTCCATTTGTGATATTTTCGTAGCCTAAATGTTGTTTCTTCGTACACAACTGAGTTAATTCATTGTTTCCACGCAGTGCGGATACAAAATGTTCCCAATTAATAACTCTTAAAAAAATGAAAAAGTGAGTTTTATATCATCAACAATAATCATCCAAATAATAAAACAGCTGAACATGTTCCAGTAAATGAAGTACCTCGTCTTCTGAATTTAATCGTCCATTAACTTAATCTTGAACAATGCGTTATAAATAAAGCACGATGAGCTCCTTTTTTCGTATATACGTCACAAGAAAAGTAAAAAAAATATATATATACGTCAGAAAAGAAGAAAAAAGAAACATGAAAGTCTTTAGCATATTTGGTTCATGTCCGATCATGCCAGTGGCAGTAACACATCTTGAGCTGTCCCAAGGAAGTGGCTGACTAAAGCCTTCAGTTCTTGCTCGCCACTACAAAGTGAAATAAATTGCTTTATGTGTATATGGTTTTAGGGTGAATCTGTGCAGCTCTCGGGGCTGTTTCCAGCGCTGTAAAGTCTTTGTCAGCGATGCATTCCAAGGGAGACACTCATTCACTGAGCTGAATGAAAGTGACTTTGGATTCCAGACTGTCTCTTCCAGTTGCACCACCGCTAAAGGGAGGAGGGGGGGGGCTGAGAAAACAAGGGGAAATAGTGACCAGATAAACACTGGACTGCCTTACGGACATGATGCTGACTCTAGCATAAATAAGTGATTGTGCTTCTCTTGGATCATTTCTTTATTGAAGACTTATTTTGCCAATATTATTCGCACTTATAAATCTATTATCGAATGGATTACTGCATGAGACACGACATCAACGAAGTCAAGGCCTATCATTGTGACGGTTAGTGGCTCACAGTCCTGCTATCGTTACAAACTAATGATGTTATATGTTCCAGCATTATGTCAAATAATTCGGTGCTATTGAGGTTTACTTTCTCCCAACTGTGAACTTTAAAACAAGAATAAGAGCAGTTAAAGTATGAAATGGACGAGTGACGATGTATTTAATGCACAATAATAACGTTTGCAGGAATGTTACTAACATTTTCTTAACATCAGTTAACAAAATGTGACTTCTAATGGGATGATTGCTGTTATCGGTGTCAGTGTAATTGCTCTTATGTGTGTTTAAGTTTGTGGAAAACATGTAATTTACAATAATTATTTTAGACCATGTGTATATGTTATGCTAGGCCACCTCTCGGTAAAAAACTTTGAAGTAAATTGGAGATTGTGGTTAATTTCAAGAAGCCGTGTTTTAGCATTAACAAGAGCAAGACTTCTTATCCTCACATAACATCATGGACATGTCAATACGCATCCATCCCCTGCGATAGACCCAGCTTCATTTGTCAGATAAATGAATGAGTCAAATATGTGACATCCATCTACTGGTATCTATCCATCCGTCTAGATTTAGATGATCATAAAGCAGCTGCAACCACTAAACCTAAGCAGACAGTCAGTGATGACAGATGCAGTATAACGCAGTCTAAAACTTTACCCCACGTTGTTTACAACCTATTCTCCTCCTGAGAGCCTCAGAAGGTTTTACAGCCCACCACAAAATAACAGCAAAGAAAGAAAACGTCTCTGTCCAAGGTATTGCAGCTCAGTTCATTTACAATGCCATTTGCGGGGACCTGGGTGACTATAGGGGGTAATTCAGCGGAAATTGTGCCCTTGATGAAGACGAACTGACGTAATCAAGGCAGTTTCTTGTTGCCGAGCCAGGAAGCCAACCCCAACAACATGAAACTACCTAAACCACACTTCAGCTTCCCGCAAAATGGGTTCAAATCCATGGAAAGGACAATGCATACAAAAGCCAAGAGAGGATTAACACTATTCTGCACAGAGAAAAAAAAAAGGCGAGTACCAACACAATAAAACACAACATGGTCTGGTGCTGAAATCAAGCTACTTTCTAATAACTGCCTGTAAACAACTCGTATAACCCGACATGGCTTTACTGGTTTGCTCATAAAAAAAAAAAAAATTTAAAAAAAATGTGACAGCCTTAATATGATATTGTTGTAATTCCAGGAATAGCATTGTAGCAGCTCAGCAAAGCAATTTATTCAACCGTTCCAAATAAGCAAAACTTCAGGGGAAAAGTCCGTAAGCAGATTAAAATGCAAATGAATCAGCAACCAGCATTTGAATATAGTGAGAAAGCAAACAAATCAACCAGGCGCTGACTGATCCACAACTTATAAACTATCGACGTGTGCAGACGTGCACCATGCGTGCCACGAGAGCTGTCAGGTAAGCTCCCCCTGACAGATGTTGCAATCTTTCCAAATCCAGAAATAAAAAATATCACTTCAAATTTGAGTCCTACCTTCACGTGCCTCCTGCAGTCGCCTTCCCGATGAGTTCAGTTATCCACGTGTTCGCCGCGATGCCTGTTGTTATTATTGTTCCTGCAGCCGTTGCGGTCGCTGTCCCTTTTTTTTATCCACCATCTTTCTTATCTCCTGCTCCCATGAAGCTCCATTATCCCGGGT